>NC_052624.1:262191787-263441787 GCF_016161935.1 Mauremys reevesii
TAAACTTACATGAGTAACCTGAATTCTGATGTCTCCTAACTTCTGAGTGCTTGACTTTGCAACTTTAATAATGTTCTTTTAACATAGATTTTTGTGTGTAATAATGAATCAGTGTAGAGATATCTGAGTATATGTATGCCCCTATACAATCTGAGTGAATCTTAGGTATTTAATAGTGGAAATATCAATAGAAAATATATTCCCTGGCAATATGTAGGAAAAATAGTTAGATTATTTTATAGTTGTTTGTTTGGTTATTTGTATGTATCTCTACATGTGAGTGTTTGGTACATTCTGTGTGTCTGTTTCTCTGTGTGTAGAACTTATTGAGGAAAACCTAAATAAAAGAAATGAATTCTGCAGTTAGGTCTGAAAGGGGCTAGTTCTGCGGTCATTTTTATTTCCTGTAGAAGTGAGTTCCACAGTTAAGGCCCAGTTTCTGTAAAAGTTCCATCTCCAGGACTCATGAACCTCTCCTAATTGGACAATAGTTCCATTATTCTGGTGGAATGCAGCAATCGTGGGAGGTCATGGTCACAGAGGGAGTGAATATCTCTCTGGTAGCTATGGCTAATTCCTTTAAGTAGGAGAACCAAGACCTCAAATTGGACTCTGTATTCAAAGGGGAGCCAGTGCAAAGAGTAGAGTGTTAAGATGGTAGGCTGATTGTGTTATGTGCCAATGGGAGCTTTTCAAGACTGTGACTTCATTCCTAGATATGAGTTAAAATAATCAATCCTAGAAGTCACAAATGCATGGATGACGATGCCCAGATCTGTTTCTGATAGGCTGGATGGCAGTCTACTAGTTGCCAGTTGAAATAGGAAGTCGGTGGAGTTTGGTGTCATGGCTATTGGGCCTTTCAGTAGAACTGAGGAATCCAAAATGACCCTAAGGCAGTGGGCTGACTTAACAATCTGAGAGCAGATATGCTTTACAGTAAGGAATATTATAAAAGTGGCACACCCTTTGAAATGTTTGGCTCTTCCTACTTGTCTGGGTCCAGCTTTAGCCTGCTGCTCTTCATCCAAGTGCCGATTTTGGATAGACGCTGAGAAAGCAGGGAGATAATGTTGTTTATGTTTGACAAAAACAAGACAGACACTTGGGTGTCATTTGGATACTTCTTGCCGTATTGTCTTACCAATTCACCCAATACCTGTATATAGACGTTGAATAATATGCGGAAGAAGACTGAGTCCTGTGGGATGCTACAGATGAAGGCTTTGGAGATGAAGGAGACACATGCCCATAATGACCTTCTGAGCTTCTTCTCAGAGGAAGGACTTGATCCATTTCAGACCATTTGTGTCCACCCCAGAAGTCTGAACTTGAGTCTGGCCTGCTGCAAGTGTAATGCATTTTGGAAGGAATAAGATAAACTACTCAGACACATTGACTGTCCTAACCATTTAGGAAAAAGATCTGGGCATTACTGTGGGCAGCTGGCCACCATGAGGGGATCGTCGCTTTGATGTTTATATTATGATATTATACCTTCCAATATCATAACATATAAAAATTGAAATGATAAAGCTGAAATGAAACATTCCAATCTTAACTGAACATTTGGACCTTATTGAAACAAAACATTCTGATAGAGTTATTTCGATGTTTCCAAAACAAAACATTTAAAACATTTTGTTTTGTGGTAAATTTTGACTTTTTGTTCTAATTTGGAACAAAAAGTTAAAAACATGAGAATTTCCTGCTGAATGGACATTTCATTTTCTGACCAGCTCTCAGGAGAAGGAATGGTGGGGTCACAACCCAGCCCTCTCCACACCAGCCAGCAGAATTGGCTTGGCACAGAGAGAACCACATGCTTCCTCCATTGAAAGAATGGCAGAGCTGCTGTTGCTGCTGCTGCTGTAGAGGGTGCTCCACTGGAAAAACTTTGGTGGAGTCAGCCAGAACTCCTTAGGAGAGCTCCTTCTACAGGGAATATGATGTCGCTGCATCCCCTCCAGATAGGACTGTAACTTAGAACTAGGTATAAGTTGGACATTAAATTAAACTTATTTCCATATCCTAACCAAAAGTGAAGGTGAGCAAACAAACAACAAAAATTGTTAGAATTGTTAGCTAGAACTGAAACAGGAATAGGATGTGATTTTACTCAATAAGAAAATTTACTAAAGATATGAATTTTTTCTCTCTCCTAGCAGAAATACCTGCTCTTGTGCTGTTACTGAGACTGAAGGTAACTTTTTTATGTGTGCATCAAACAAGCTGTCTTTGGTCTTTTCTTGTTTTTTTTTTTAATTGAAGTTGATATTTACACTTGGGAAGAGTGGCAACATTTGTTCTCTGCAAGATACTCAGTTAGGATCTGATTTGGCACTGTTGCTGGAGAGCATTAGGAACATGTTGTTCTCTGCTGTTATGGAAGGAACAAACTGCTTTCTTTGCACAGAAATCCCTGCTAGACAATGCACAAGGGAAGGATACAAATGTCAGTGGTGCGGTAGCTGTTGAATGCTGCCACTGCAAGATAGGCGTGTGGGTGTCAAGATGGGGGATGGGTATTAAAAGGGAGAAAAAGAAAAGGTTACTTGATTTCTTTTAAATCCATTTCTTATGGTACACTATGAAATCCAGCAATTACAGCCCCAAATCCTGCTCGTCTATTCACCTCAGAGGATTCATGCAATCAAATTCAAACCAGACATAAATTCAACCCATTGAAGTTCCCTGGTGTGGCACCTGCTTAAGCCAAAACTGATTTTGGTCCATTGATTTCAATGGGACAACCCATGTGACTAAAGCAAGCAGGATTTGGCCCTGGCTCAGAACATGCCCTTGAAATTTTGAAGAATATTGACTTTTTCCCTTCTCCCCCCTCATCCTTTCCCTCCATATTTGTTCTTTTTTTCCACTCCCTCCCTCTTTTTCCTATCTATTCATTCCTCTTTCCCCCCCCCCCATTCTTTGGCAGGATGCTGAAATAACCCTCTGCGATTTCTCTGAAAATAAACTACAGTTTTACTGAGACTGCAACTTTTTTCAAGTGGATCTTCTTTAAAAGTAGTTAGAATAGCAAACCTACCGTTTTATGTGGCACCTACACAAACTAGTCTCTAACTGGAGACACCCATTTGAAAATGTGGAATTCGAACTGCACATTCCCATCAGCTATTATTAATATCTAACTCCACCCCACAGCCTCCCCTCTCCATGTAGACCATAGGAGGAAGGCTAGTTTTGCTATTAAGATCCAGGAAGGGGAACGGGGAGACCTGGGTTCTATTCCTGATTTTCCTACAGACTTCCTGTGATATCTCGGCCAAGTCATGACATCCCTCTGAGGCTTTATTTCCCCATCTACAAAATTGGGATCATAATATTTCCCCCACCCACACAAAGGTGTTATTAGGTTTCATTGGTTAAAGATTCTCCAATGGGGGATGCTATAGCAATCATACCAATTGTTCTAACAGTCCATGTTGCCTAAAAAAGCAACAGAATTTGGACAGATTAATACAGGTACTCAGTGAGAACGCTGCAGGTATCCTTTAAAGGTGAGACAAAATTATTATCTATATTTTTGCACTATCTGCATAAAGTACAAGACATAGTCACTGGCCCAATCCGCTGTATGGAAAAGTCTTCTAGAGTAGAAGTATCAGTGCCATGATATCAGCTCTGGCTTAACTATTGACATTGGCAGGAATGAGTAAAAACCATTGAAGGAAGTAAAGATTTTGTCCTGCTACAGTATATATGAATTACTTCGCCCTCCACTGAAATGCAGTCCTCTCCCAGATGAAATGCAACAACTGCGTCACAGAGCACAGAAACATTACACCACAAGGAAGAATGTCCGAACTGAAACTGGGTAGATAGAAGGTAATTACCTAAATTGGAATTTAGTCAAGGCAGCAGGGTTAAAACTCCTGCTCTTGTAAAAGATGCTTTGAGTTCTCTACTGACAACAGATGGTAAGGATCTGGTTTTGTTTCCTACCTGTACAGCAGTACCTCTATTAGTAAATAGCCTCCTAACATCATGCTGGAATATTGGTTCAGTACTTACCCAAGATGGAAATGTGAATGGTACCGGATAAACAATGCCATTTCCTGATGGAACATGGATATCCTTAGAGGTCTCCAGTCCAAGTTCTGAACAGGTAAGGACTATTCAGATTGTGAGATCTGATGCTTGAGGTACTATGGCAGAAAAAGCTAGATCTAAAACCATCCAACATCCATGACAAAATATAGGCAGACCCTGCAAATCCTTATTCACACGAATAGTCCCGCTGACTTCAGGGGGGTAACTTTTGTGAGTAAGAACTACTTATGACAGAGTGGGATTTATCTATGTCAAATTCTGAACTCCATTTTGTATTATGTGCCTGGCACAAGTCTAAACTTATCTAAGAGCAGACAGACAGCTGCCCTGCTCAGAAAATGTGCCCCACTATCAATAAGAAGCTATCAAGACCAGAATCTAGGCACAATGACTTTGAGGGTCTCTCAACTGCTGGTCCATAGAACATAGAACAAAATATGTTTTCCATACAGGGACCAGTGGGCAGGAAGTGGCATGGGCGAGAGGAGTGAGCTTTACCAGGTGAGGATTGAAATATGCCAGATAGAGCCCATGGCGCAGGGAAAACACCCTACGTAAGAGCATGAGTTTGTTCTGTGCAAGGTGGGGCAAACATTGTCACATGGAAGTAGGACATGCAGATAGGGTTGCCACATGTCTGGTTTTTGACTGGAATGCTTGGTCAAAAGGGAATCCTGTGGCTCCAGTCAGCAACTAAAAGTCCAGTAGGCAGTGTAGCGGGGCTAAGGCAGGCTCCCTACGGCTCCCAGCAGTGTCCGGCATGTCCGGCTCCTAGGCGCAGGGGCGGCCAGAGGGGCTTTCTGCGCTGTCCCCACCTCGAGTGCCAGCTCTGTAGCTCCCATTGGCCGGGAACTCCTCCCTCGCATGCCACTTGCACTCATCCCCTCCTGCATCCCAACCCCCTGCCTCAGCCTCAATCCCCCTTCCTCACCCAAACTCCCCCTGGGGCTGGCACCCCACACTCAATCCCACATCTCTGCCCCAGCCCTGCACCCCATCCTGAACCCCAAACCCCTCATCCCTGGGCCCATCACAAAGCCCACATCCCCAGCTGGAGCCTGCACCCCTGCCTGCACTCCACCCCACCCGTCCCAACCCTGAGCCTCCTCCTACACTATGAACCCCTCAGCCCCAGCCTGGAGCCTCCTCCTACACCCCAAACCCCTCATCCCCGGCGCCACCCCAGAGCCCTCACACACAGTCAGAGCCCTCACCCTCTCCCACATCCCAACCCCCTGCCCCAGCCTGGTGAAAGTGAGTGAGGGTGGGGGACAGCAAGCAATGGAGGGAGGGGGGATGGAGTAACCAGGGGTGTGGCCTCAGAGAAGTGGCAGGGCCTCAGGGCAGGTGCAGGGTGGGGCAGGGCAAGAGTGTTTGGTTTTGTGCGATTAGAAAGTTGGCAACCCTACATACAGGAGAGAGAGGACAGGAGGGACTCTGCCCAGCTGCAAATGCTGACAAACCTCAGACTCACAAGCAGGAGTGTGCGAAGACTAGGGAAGGAGGCATCTCAGGGTTTCTGGTTATTTTCAAAGATCTGTAACTTTCCAGTGCTTTCAAGAAAAGGTTTCTGTGGTTTAAGATATTCCTTTGCTAAGCTTGTGTTCCTTGCTTTCCTGCCACATTATCCCTGAAGCAGTTCAAGTAGAAGCTCAGAGCACCCATAGCTTCAGTGGAGCTCTGGGGGATTGGTTGGTCTCAGACCCTGGATTTGGGGTTTATGGAGGGTGTGCAGCAGTAGCCCATATCCCAAGGAAGGGCATTAGACAAAATGTCTGAGCCTGGGAGTGGGCCCTAGAGTCCAAGACCTAAAAATAGTGACTGGATTCTACCCAGACCCAGCTGTCTTGGAAGCATGGGGGATGCAGCTATTGAGTCCACTCACAGCCAACCAGTGACTGCCCAGAGTGGTACAGGGCCAGGTTGTTGCACTACTCACATGAGTACAGATTGCACAGGATCAGCCCCTAAATGTTGTTTAAACACTAGATTTACACATATTTTGCTTACTTGCCAAGACCTAAGTTTAGATTCTGGGTTTCCCCCTTGTGTGGCTCATGATCTCATTAGCAGCTAATAGCCTGAGATGTGCAGAGACGAGGCCACTCAGAACCTTTCAGGATTGGGACCCTGTGAGGTACTGAGCACTTCCTGCAAGGTTCTGAGGCCAAAAGTGTCAAGCTTGGTTGACTAAAGTAAGACCTTTAAATCCATATTTACACAACTAATAAGTGGTGGCTTTTTTTTTTTAAGGGAACAGAGGGCGATCAGTAGCCTTTGGGCTTGTGCCGAAAAATAGCATAAGGAATGTAATTTTGCAAGACTAACATGGCATCGACTGCTACAGGACATGTGCAGAACCCTGAATGCAGGAGTCTGTCTAATATAAAAAGCCTTTCAGTTCACCTTTAGCAAAAGCTGCAGTATTGTTTTCCAGAATGGTGAGCTAACAGAACTATAGCATGGGCTAACTTTTTAAAACCAGCTTTGGCATAGCCTTTAAGTGGCTGTAAGGAACAGATCATCTGCACAGCAATTAGAGTCAGAGGAGGAGGAAGAGGTCACTGGACCAGTCAATAATCAGTGCACCTTTTCCCCTACAGCTGGCACACAGAATGCTTCTAAAGCTTGTTGCTTAATTAAGCTTCGGAATTTTAAGTAGTGCGCTTCTGCCATCTAGAGGTTTTCCTGCCATCCTGAAAACCTATCTGTTGACTTTTTTCCATCTACTTCACAAACATAAGAAATGAACTGAACCAGAAACCCTAACCGTTGATTAAAGGATAACAATGTTAAGATTGATTCCACATGAAATTAAACTAAAAATAAAGAGTGTGGTAATGGTGGAAATGAACAGATGGGGAGTATCCTTGATCATTGCTTTGATGGGCAGAAAACTCTGCCTCACAATTATTACTTTTTTGTAGTATTCTCCATGGAACAAAATAGATGGAAGATGGAAGATAATATTGGAGATGTGCATCAATGTGAAAGATAAAACTTTCTTTTAAATGGATATAAAACACTGATTTTTTTTTAAAGTCCTCTGAGACTGGAAGAAACTGATCTTTATATTTGTCACCTGCAAAATAAATTGACTTGTAATGAAGGTTGATCCTGTGATTAATATAACCCTTATACAAAATGCATAACCAGAATATTGCAATTAAAAATCTCTAAGTATTAAATAGAAAGGAAATTTACATAAAGATTCCATTAACCTTACAGTTCCTTCCATTCGGTTTAATCACACGTAAAAATCCACCTTGCACATTCCACAAGCAACCTGAACTGTGACACCCTCTGTATACTTAAAACCTCTGTCAACATATGTCTCGACAACTTTGCCAGAAAGAAGGTAGAGACTCCATATCACCACGCTAGCTGAGCTGCATGCTGCCTTTTATGTTTTAAGCACCCCTGCCACCCTCCGCCTTTAGCATTTAAAAGCCAGAGGTTTTTCTTGCCCTCCCAGTAAAGAAGTACAGATTTCTCGACTATGAAGCTCAGGGCTGAATTAGTAGTGAGGCAGGGAAGCCCAGAGACCTTGGACCCTAGTCACTCTTGGCCCTTCTGAGCTCCTTACCTGCCTGGAGAAGTGACTATTTGAATACTCCAGCACTTAAAGTTTTATGAAGGTATCACTCTAAGGGCTAAAATGCTACACTTGATCAGTCCAAAGCCAGTTTGCTTCTAAAGCATTTAACTTCAAGGGGTTCAGTATTGTTAGGTGACGTGGCTGAGGCAATGGCTAGAAGGAAAATCTGTATACCGTGGCTATAGGAAACTAGGTGGTGTGGATGCAGTAGTCAAGTCTTGAAACGTGGATTTTAAAAAAATGTTTGGAGGAAAAAAGCATATGAATGGGATAGCTATGATTGTGAGACCAGAGGTTGCTAAAGGTGTCATGAGGGTAGAAAGAAGGGGTGACCAATTGATAGCAATGTGATTGATGATAGAGTGTAGGGTTATATGTATGATGTCGGCATATGCTCTGTAACTAGATAGACCTGTGCAATAGGAGAGCTTTAGAAATTAACCGGCAGAGTTGGTGGCTCTGGCTGAGAGAAACATCTTGGTAGTGGTCAGTGATGATTTAAACTTCAGTGTTGGTGAAGAGAGACTAATAGATGGAGGGTGGGTAAATTTGGCTTTGGTAAAAGAAATGAAGAAGGAGAGAAGTGGGTTTAGTGGTGTTTGTTTAATGGGTTTGCAGTGGTGAATACATGGTTTGGAAAGAGAAATCCACCAGGTGGACTATATTTTGTTAAGAAGAGAACATATGAAAATGATGAAAGATGTAAAGGTAATACTGAGTGAATATCTGGCAGAACAACATAAGGTATTAATAGCTAAAATCTGACTGCAACCTGAAAAAACAGTAAAGAAGATGAAATTGAGGAAGAAAATGTGCTGGTGGTTATGTAAGAGGGGGAGAAAGGAGGATTTCTGCCAAAAGGTAAAGGAAGGCATTCATGCTTTGCCAGTGATAATGAAGTCAATGAAACAAGATGGAGAAATTTAAGAACTGGAGGTAGGGGTACGATGGGGTGCTTTCAGAGAACAAGCTGGTAGTGGAAGTCTCAGGTTGTAAGACAAGGCCCATCTGCTGAGGGCTGAGCGAGTCTTGGTGCATTGCTGTGTCAATAATTTTGGTGTCCTCACTCTTTTTCATCACAGACCTCATAAACCGGATGTAACAAATCAGGTGGTATTTGCTTTCAGCAGTGTGACGGGGTGTGCATATCCCGCACTAGGCAAGAAAGGTTTAACCCCACACGATGCGTGGGGGAAGTCCCGCTCCTCAGACTGTGCTGAGCATGCTCCAACTGCTGCTTCAGTATGAAAGGGAGCAGCCCAGCTCATTCAAGCCTGACTAGGAAAAGGTGGTTGCAAATCAGATATCGAGTAGTTCCTTGTGTTACAACCTCAGCTATGGAGCTAGCTCCATAACCTGGCATCTTTCAGCATAAGAGATCCCAAAATGCTTTATGTTCAATGTAATACCATATTACATTTCATGCAACTGAGATTTTGTTCAAGGCAGTCTAGGAGATTTAGACAAACATCTTTTATTCATATTAAAATCTGAATTCCCTATATGGATTTGAAATTCTCAACCTTTCCGTCATTGAAATGCAACCACATCCATATGGAGAAGGAACACTGGACGCTGGTATCCCATATCCAGAAGCCATAAACAATGTGATGAATGAGGGAGTGGTGCAATATGTGGCATTGTTTATAAATATACGCCCCTCTTGTTTTCTGTTGATATTAACCTGCCTGACTGCCAGGAAATAAATCAAAAGAGGCTGTAGAGGAGAAACTAACAGGAAACAAAACAATGGCAAAGATAAGACACTTGGAGTAAACAGCTTCAAAGGAATTAAGATAACAATGGCTGGGCCACTGACTGGAAAGTAGCTACCTAACTGACTGTGCATCCAGCCGGGCATGATTTACTCTTCCCAAAGCTGGCAGTGTGGAATCAAAAAAGGATTCTAAACCTCAAAGATGCTGGTCTTGGGAAGGAGGAGGGTGGGTGGGTTGTCAGCAGATTGAGCCCAAAGGGAAAGAGAGACAGAGGGAGCATGCTGCAATCAGGAGAGTCTGCTTCTCCCTGAGTTGGGTGTCAAAGCTGTCAAGGAAAGATCAAGGTGCAAGACAGACCCATGTGTGTAGGCCTTGTTTTAAAATTTTGTTCTGTGTCTTGTACCTTTGGGGGAATCAATAAATAATGTTTTGGTTTTGAAGATTCTGCTTTTGCATTATTTTAATAGGCTACTGGTCACAGGTCTCTGGCATGAAAGGGCTTACATATGGGAAACGGAGCGGCAGCCCAGAGAGCCACTCTGAGAGCAGGTGGACAACATGGTTCCACCCAGAATGAGGGGCAGGAAGCCAAGCCTGTCACCTGAGGGGTGCATTCAAGAGGAAGAAAAAGAGGTCTAACACAGCTCGCCTTGTAACCATGACAACCAACCACTATAAACCTTTAAGAGAAACGGCACTCTGGTGTTGTGAGGTGATTGAATTTAGAAAGGTTAATGTTTTTTGCACGTTATGAATGAGCCATTTGGGATATATCACAGAGGGGCAGCTTGAAGTAAATCTAACCTGAATATAGACCAACTCACAGAAATCATTCTTGACATCATAACTCTGATCAACTTCACCGCCACGGTGTCCTGAAACCTAAACCCAGATTCAGATGATATAAAATGTTTAGATAGAGGAAAACATCTGATAGTGGGTTTTCTTAATGGCCATTCGTATGTTTTGGCTGGTGATGGGGTGGGCATAGTCCTGCTCCAAGATGATAAAGGCATTGTATACAAAGCTGTAGAGGTACTTGATTAATATCTGGAGTGCGGGAAGAAGGGAGACGACTGATCAGATCTTCGTAGCAGTGACTGTCTGTGTTTTTTGCTTTTACAACACTCAGCATGCTGTCCATGTTAGATCATAAACAATGATCGCATTCCATAGATGATTATTTCATATGCAGATGAACTTAAACAATGACCTTTATGCTCTATTTATGGCATCTACAAAAATTCTTAACATGCCTGGCAGCCCTTCTTACACCAAGGCCCAGATCCTCAAAGGTATTTAGGCATCTAGCTCGCATTGGGAGGATCTGGGCCCAACTCCTCAACACTCTTTTCATGAGAGGGCCTGATCCTGGGATCATGGGAGTTCCTGGGAAAATCTGATTAACTTCCATAGAAACAGGATCAGGACCATCTCCTTTTTGTACACCTGTATATACATATTCTAGGCTTAAAATGTGACCTATCTTAAGGCCCATCCTGCAAGCCCCTACATGAGTAGTCTGGTCTGAAGTCTCATTCACATGAGTAATGTTTACAGGATTGGGCCCTTAAAAAGATACTGAAAATGAACTGTGATGGGGAAATATGCCATATAGCTACTTGACTTTTTGAAATGCCTTTACAAATGCTAAATGTTGACTTCAAAACCTACATTTACATAAATATTTTTGAGGTTTTTTTTTTTCTTTTTGTGGGGGAGTAGCAGGAACTGAGTATCCTCCCATTTACACCAGTTTTTGTCTGGTGTAGCTGTGATTACACTACACTGCACTAGTGTAAGTGAGAGGAAACTGCTCCAGTTTTGCCAGTAGCCTCTAGACCCTAGTGACTAGACTGCTTTCCACTCGTAAGTTCTGTAACAAATGCCATTCCCAGAGCTGTACTGAAGTGATATTCTCCCTGATGTTGGCGAACACACACAAATATGTGGTCAAGAAAACATAAGGCTGTTTCTGTTGGTAATTGCTTGAGGACTGGATAAATGCTCAGTGTAAGTCTCTAAAAGCAGCTCTCATAAGGCACTATGGATGAATACTGAGTATCTAAAGATTGAACTGATGTTCTACACTATAGGAGAAACGTTGTCACCCATAAATAAGCACCATGTGAAGTGCTCAAAGCATTACGGTAAAACAGTTGTGTTTAAAATTTTGGAGGGAAGGGGATGCCAATATATGCCAATCGAAAAAATGACTGTATGGATGAATTCTGAAAGGATATTTACAAACAGTCTGGAGTAGTAAAATTAAAAACCTACTATTGCTGCTGTTGGAACACATACTACTTCTAGGTTAATGCTTTAGGAACAAAGACCCATCTTTGAACCTCCTTATAATCAGACTATATTTCATCTGTTCACTGAAGAATCCTTTGTAGCAGGCTGGCGATGCACTTGGTTGTAGTGTGGGATGCTCAAGGGTTTAAAGCTGGCCCCTTATTCCTTTGTGTGAACTTCTTTGGTTTATATCTGACTCCTCTCACAGTTTTTATGTCAATGATTTCACTAACATACAATCTCTATTTTACTCTGCTCTGAAAATATGCAATGATTACAAAAAACCAAATCAATGTTAAGAAGCAAAGCTGTGAAAGTGGACCTTGAAGGCAAATGAAAAGGGAGGCTTTTAATGAGTCTCCTGACATGTTTTATGCTGCACCCAAAGGCAAAGCCGCTAGTGCACCATCCCAATACAGCAAAGTAATGAGATCTACTGTAATCTTTTCACAGGAGATCAGTATTAACTGGGAATCAGTCCTGACAGCATTCTGATATGGAACTTGCAATGGGAGTTGCATACAGCATGTGCTTACAAGATTGAGCCCTCATGCAGCAAAATGGTATGCAAAATGAGCTACCCAGGGTCCTAAAGGCAGCATCTTTTTAGGTCAGCATTGAGGAATACAGTGTGGACAGTGTGTGGAAGCTTGAACTGCCACTGGCCAAGCTGTATATTTTGTGGAAAAAGAGAAGGCGTTGGGATGGTTTAATAGGCACTTTTCACTAGAATTAAATTCACTAGCCATTCCCTGTGCCTCCATATTAGAACACACTGATGCCATGTGAAGGGAGTGAGTAATAATTAAAAAGGCAAAGTAAAAAAAAACCATGCAAGTCTGGCTTTGAACTTTGGGTCATACTTTGTATAAAGGCTCCATTCGTAAAGGGTTAACAAATGGTTAACAGATGTTTTTAATAAATGACTAGTCAATTGCTATAGCGCCCAACAGGTCCAATAGGTGGTTATAACCATGGGTTATAACCATCTATAATGCCTTCCACTGAGGTGCTTATAACCATCTCTAATACATCCCACTCAGGTCTGTTACAGTCTTATAACATTGATGTGACATTTATGAACCCTTTATACACTATTTATAAATGTAACCTTAATGTAAAGTGGGACCAAACTTGGATTTTTCCCACATTCATGCCAAAGACTCTGCCACTGTGCTACGTGTAATAACCATGGCCTGTGCAAGGCCATAGGCACAACTTAAGCCCTGTGTTAACGGCGTATACGCAGCAGAGTCTTGTGTGGGCCCTCCGCCCTAAGGTGAATTTCAGACTATATCAGCAAGTGGAACCATAGGATTATGAAGTATCAGCTGCTTGTCCTTTCTAACAGTGGATATTTCCACAGAGCCTGTTAAAACCAGGCCCTCTATTAATATAGGCACAATTTTGCACCTGCAGTGAGCTGGGCCTTCAGTTTTGCATCAGCCATTTATTTATGCCTTTTCCTGTCCAGTACAATATTTGTGTGTGCAGAACTGAAATGTATCAACCTGAGAAGGCAGTTGGTCTTTAGGTAAAAGCACTGGAAGACTGGTGGCAAAGCTGAGAAGTATCATTCTCCTCATTTGACAGATAGGGAAACGATGTTATATAGAGGGGACATGATTTGTTTACTATCACATTGCTTGTCAGTGGCAGTGCTGGGAATAGAACACAGTCTCCTGATTCCCCACTCTAGTGCCTAATGCACTGGACTACAGATCCATCAAAATAAAGAAGCAAGAGCCTGGTGTGGCCAGTGCCTCTGATGATCTGAATGTCAAAGAGAAAGAGGACATATTGCTTTAAACAAATTTCGAGTTCATGAGCAAATTACACCAAAAAATGGATTACAGGCCCTGCTCTTTCATCTGATGATATATATGTCTATTGATTTAAAACTATATTTCCCCTTTCACTAGTACTTAAAATTATGGGACTAGTGACTGATTCATCGACCAGTGGTATTGTTTCCTCTGAGGTCTGATGATAATTAATTTTATGTAATAAGTAGAGGCCAGGTTTAATAAAAGATCCATCTGGCTTCATATAATAAATTGATTTTATGTTGCCTCTCTGAAGGGGAAGCCAGGCAGAGTTTTTATTGAATCTAGGTCCAAATATAATACATCATAACTCTCATTTTCAGCTTATTTCATTTATTAATAAAATCCATTTAGTATCTTTGGATATTTTTCAAAAGGTTCATCCTTTATCCTCCTTGTTGTAATTAGTACTGAAGGTAATTAGTTTTTATGTAGGAGTTCTCCTTCATCTAGATACAAGTCATCTAAATTATTTTCATTTGCTTATGGAAATGAGAACACCACAGTTTTATTTCTCCTTCAGTTGCTCCCTAGTGATTACCTTAAGTGGAATTACAATTTCTGTGCTGCTGTAGTGGAGTTTAACTCTTCTAGTGTTCTTGCTTTATACAGCTAGCCACAGCTTTCTAATGTCATTTTTGTTGGGTAGAGAATAAGCAAGCTGTGTGAGCCAAGACAGTAGGGTAGGAGGGCATGAGATGAGGGATCGTCTCCAGTTTGGATGTAAAATATTCACAAACAAACTGCAAAGGACACAGTACAGAATCAGGAATATGGGGAGCTTTGAGGAAGAAGTTCTTAAAAACAAAGAAACCTTAAATACCACACACCAAAATTTCAAATAAATATAGGGCACACTTCTTATATTAAGAATATCTTTATAAGGGGTTAATAAATCATTAATAGCTTT
Organism: Mauremys reevesii; assembly: GCF_016161935.1. Lineage (NCBI taxonomy): Eukaryota > Metazoa > Chordata > Testudines > Geoemydidae > Mauremys > Mauremys reevesii. The sequence goes on from NC_052624.1 coordinate 262,206,212, forward strand.
GATATGCATGTCACAGATATGAGTAGAATGGGTAATAGATGGTTGGAAGCTGTGGTTCTAAGTAAAGTTGGTCAAAAATTTTCCGAAGGAACGTTTTTTCTGTTGGAAAATGCTGTTTCATTGAAATCAAAACTTTACACAAGAACCTGTCAATTTCAACAAAATTTTGTTTGGAAGGAAAATTGAAAACAGAATATTTTGACCTTGTCAGAATGGAATGTTTTGCTTTTTCACTTCAAAATGACTTCACTTCTAAATTTATTTTGTTATAAAATAATATCATATAAAAATGTTACAAAATCAACATTGAAATGAAATGTTTTATCAAAATTGAACAATTAAAAATTTCATTTCAGAAGAAATCTTTTTGTTTCTGGTCAGATTCAGATAGAAACTACATTTTAAAATGTTGGAATTCCCTGTGAAATGAAAATTCTGAGTATCAACCAGATCCAGTTATAAACAACCTGTTGAACTCTATAACAATTTATTAATAGCTGTTTTAATAAATAGTTAATCATTCATTAACCGTTTACAAGCTAGTTATAAGTCTACATTTAATATAAAATTTGGCCCAAGTGGGCTTCAGAAATACATTTTTTATTGGAAAAATGTAAAGGGGAATCATCTGGGTGGAATAGCTATGTTCTGACTGCATGACAAAACAAAATCATTTGGAAATAGAAATCAACTGCACCTCCAGTGCCTTTCTGGCAAGGTCTCAAAATGATTCAACAATATTAATTATGCCTCAGACCCCTGTGATTTAGGTACTGGAAGTACTTTACAAATGATCAAACCAAGGCTGTTATTTGTATTTAAATTGAAATTGTGTTAGATGTTTTCCAATCATGGAGAACTCAGCCTTTACTCCCAGTGGCGGATTACCGTATGTGCCGATGGGGCCCTTGCCCAGGGGCTCCGGCCAATTTGGTGGCCTCACCAGAGCACTGTCATTCTGGCCCTGCCCCCTGCTGCTTCTTTCCCTCCCACCCCTCAGCCCTGCTCCTCCTCTTCCCCTTGAGGCCCCACCCCCGGCCAGGTTGGAAGATGGATGGAGCATGTGTAGAGAGTGCGTTGTATTCCCCCACCCAGAGCTGGCTGAGCTTCCTCTCCCTTTGCCCTCTTTCCCTCCCCCAGCGCAGAGCTGGCCCAAGCCCCCTATCCCTTTCTCTCCCCCTGCACAGAGCTGCCCAAGCCACTTGCCCAAGCCTCCTCCTTCCCCGTGCCAGGCTGGCATGATCCCCCTTGCTGCTGCTGCTATGTTAGATGTTTTCCATTCATGCAGAACACAGCCTCTACTACTCCGCAGGGTTTACAGTCCTAAAAACACCAAGACAAAGAGTGTAAGGGCAACAGGTATAACACACAAGCAAAGAGGTCAGGCTCAGAGTAGTCACATGGCTTATTAGTCACACGGGCTTTTTTGTTTTGAAAAGTTACACGCTCCAAGACCCTGATCCAGCAAAGCACTTAAGCATGTCCTTAATGGCACTATTCATGTTTTTAATTTCAATGCCAGAGTCCTTACGATTCTCTCTCCACACAAATCAGCAGTTCACTTAGAAGATGAACAAATGAGGTAGATAAATAAGAACATAAGAATGGCCCTACTGGGTCAGAGCAAAGGTCCATCTAGCCCAGTATCTTGTCTTCTGACAGTGGCCAGTTCCAGGTGCCCCCAGAGGGAATGAACAGAACAGGTAATCATCAAGTGATCCATCCCCTGTTGCTCATTCCCAGCTTCCGGCCAACAGAGGCTAAGGACACTTAGAACAAATAGAACACTTAGCTAGTTTCTGTTGGTGTCATAAGGTATATCTATTCTGCAATGTAAACCCAGGTTAAGTAAGACCTGTAGCCCATAGAGCAAGCTTAGCATTTGATTTTACTTAGCAATAACACAAGGCCTGTATCCTGTAAAACATTTGCTTAAGCAGGTTAGCATAAGTGAAGCCTAGGCCTACGACTCTTAGTGTAGATAAAATGGCCTGATAGTTACCGTAGATTCTGGGGAACCGGGAATTGCTTGCTTAAGAGGGGAGTTGGTACATAACGAAACCAGGCGACCGCAGGAACATTGAATTGATACTAGGCTTGGGTAGGATAAAATTGTTAGCAGATGTTTAACCTCAAACTTACTTTAGCAATAGTTGATGTATATGGTAATGAGCTAAAAGGCCTATATAGCCTATAGAATAAAGGCACTCTGATATTATTAGGGTGAGGAAGTTAGATATGGACATGGGAGGCTGGGCATCTGAATGAATATTCATGACAGTCACCTGGGCCCTATAATAGGCCAGGTCACTATGTAAGAGAGAATGAGCTTTTCATCATTGGGCCCTTCAGCTCTTCATTGTCATCATCTATCACTGACCTTCAGGCCTCGGAGTCTGAACAATCGGACTCGTGAAATGCCAGGGGCAGGGCTTGTCCTTTGTCTCTTACCACCAGATCCGCAAGGAAGTTTGTGAGTCTATACGTATATGAACATATGTAAGGAAGATCAAAGATATACCTAATACTATTACTACTGCTATTTGTTTATGTGATTTGGAGCTTTCTTGTCTTTATTGATTGTGTTAATAAAAGGGGCTAAGGCTTTGCTTTTGGCCTCAGTGTGAGTGTCTTTGCAGTGTGAGTGTCAGGGTTTCCCACAAGATATTGAACTTGACAATTTTAATTCTGTTGTGTCTGATTCTGGGACTAGAACCCTATTACCCCCAATTCTTTAAACTGGTATTAATTGGCAACCAAGTACAATTATCAACCATTAAAGATTCAGACTACAGACTCAAGGCAGCTGACCCACATTAGAGAACCCTGAGCTTGAACATCTATACCAGGGGCGGGCAAACTTTTTGGCCTGAGGGGGCCGATCGGGTTGGGATGAGGGGCGGGGCGGGTTTCAGGGAGGCCGGGGGGCAGCCCCCCCCCTCCATCTACCCCCCCCGGCCACCCCCCCCCCCCTCCTGCCCCCTCCTTCCCCCCCCCTCCCCCTCCTCCCCTCCCCCATCCCCACACACCCCCTCCCCCCCTCCTGTCCCCCTGCCTCCCCCCCCCCCCCCCTCCCCCCTCTCATTCCTCTCCCCGACCCCCCCCCCCACCCCCCCCCCACCCCACCCCCCACACCCCCACCCCCAACCCCCACCCCCACCCCCCACCCCCCCCCCCCCCCCCCCCCCCCCCCCCCCCCACCCCCCCCCCCCACCCCCCCCCCCCCCCCCCCCCCCCCCCCCCCCCCCGCCCCCCCCGCCCCCCCCGCCCCCTCCCCACCCCCCCGCCCCCCCCTCCCCCCCCACCCCCCCCCCCCCCCCCCCCCCCACCCCCCCCCCCCCAGCCCCGACGCCCCCCCCCACCCCCCCCCCCACCCCCACCACCTCTCCCTGCCCTCTATCCCCACCCCCTGCTCTCCCCCTCCCCCTGCCTGCCCTGCTGCAGTGGAGTGGGTGGCAGTGGTAGTGCCGCCACCCCGGGCTGGAGCGGACATGCCCCCACCGCACCCACGCCGCAGCTCAGAGCTGGGTCAGGGGGGCTGTGCAGCTGCACTGCCCAAGGAGAGCTCACAGCAGCCTTCAGCCGGCTCCGCAGTGGAGCGAGCGAGGAGAGCGAGGAGCTGAGGCTGTGCATCTCCTGTTGAACTGAGAAAGTGCAGAGTTGAGTTGAGCTCAAGCGCGCCATATTATTCCATATTATATATATTTTTTTTTTTGCTGCCAATAAAAACTAACCCGAGCCGCGCAGTTGGCCCGCGGGCCGTAGTTTGGACACCCCTGATCTATACTGTTTTTTTAATCCTACTGTCTGTGCCTCAGTGGGTCACTGCTGAGAATACCAGATTCAGGACAAACTGCTGAGAAATAGGGCAGACACCCCAAACTGGTAGTTATTCTGTCATTAGATATACCAAACCAGTAACAAAAGTAAACTTCTTTCTCACCACACTGGTTACCAAGAAGTCAAAAATGAAATCTCAGGCATTCCAGTCCTTATCTCACCACCCAGACACTAGACTTTATGATGACTGGTTATTGAAAACCAATTTCATCAAACAAAGGGTACTGCTGATCTGAAGAGATCAGCCACATAGCCAGGTCAATATATAACTCAGATCTTACCCAATAATCACACTGCTGCCAATCCTTTAGTAACTAAAATCTAAAGGTTTATTTACAAGAGAAAAGAAGAGAGTTAAAACAGTTAATAGATCATATACATACAATCATTGAAAAGTTCTTATATCAGGTTTGTGGCAGTGATGGAATAAACTTCTGGCTTGTAAAGTCTCTGGTAACTTTCAAAAGATTGGAAGGTCCTCAGTCCATAGATTTAGTTGTAAGTACATAGTTCAGCGAATCAAAGCAGGAAAGAGGCAACATGGAGATGATTCAAGGGTCCTTTATACCCTCTGCCAGGTGCTTGGAATTGTATTGTCACAAAACAAAGCTCACGGCACAGTTTGTGGGAAATTACTGGCACAAGATGGAGTCATGGGTGGGTCACATGAGCAAGTCACATGTCTTTACATGCAGGGCCGGCTCCAAGTTTTTTTGCCGCCCCTAGCAAAAAAAATTTTTCCGTGCCCCCCACCCCCGACCCTGCCCCATTACAACCCCTTCTCCAAAACCCTGGCCCCGCCTCCTCCCCTAGGCGCGCCACATTTCCCTTCCTACCCCTCCCTCCCAGGCTTGCCTGGGAGTGAGGGGGGAGAAGCAGAGCGGTGGCGCGCATGGGGGAGGAGGCGGAGGTGAGCTGGGTGGGGAGTGGTTCCTCTGCCACCCCGGTTACTTCCTGCAGCCCTCCCTGCACCCCCCACTGCCGCAGCTCACCTCCGCTCTGCCTGCTTCCCTGAGCACACCGCCGCCGCTCCGCTTCTCCCCCCTCCCTCCCTCCGTCCCAGGCTTGTGGTGCGAATCAGCTGTTTTGCAGCAAGCCTGGGAGGGAGGGGGGAGAAGCGGAGCGGTGGCGCGCTTGTGGGAGCAGACAGCAGTGGAACGGAGGTGAGCTGGGGGGAAGCGGTTCCTCTCCCCCCCCCGGGTTACTTCCTGCGCCCCCCCCACAGCCCCCACCACCGCAGCTCACATCCGCTCAGGGCCAGCTCCTGGCTTTTTGCGCCCCAAGTGCAAAAAAAAAAAAAGGAGCAGGAGTGCCGCCCCTTGGAAAGTGCCGCCCCAAGCACATGCTTAGAGCACTGGTGCCTAGAGCCGGCCCTGTTTACGTGGCTTGATGCTTCACAAGCCATATTCTGGCTGAGGCAGCAGTCCCCGGGTGGCCGAAGCAGCTGTTGTCAGTTGTCCCCAGCAGCAGTCCCGGGGCAGCCGCTGTTCAGTGGCCCCAGCAGCTGGTGCCACTGCCCCCAGCCCCCACAGCAGCCCCCTGGGGCAACCCCTCCCAGCAAAGACCCCTCCCCCCGAGATTTAGTCAGAAGTATTTATAGTATAAGTTATGGATAAGTCACGAGCCATGATTTTTTGTTTATTTCCCATGACCTGTCCATGACTTGTACTAAAAAATACCTGTGACTAAATCGTAGCATTAATCATAACTTTTCCATTGACATCTTATATGATATACTTTGTACATGATTTGTTGCAATTGTCTAACAGTGGCAATATTAATGATATAAATGGTGATATTTCAATCATACAGCATCACACCTACATTAAGACTTTTGTAACCCGTCCTCAACCTTGGGGCTCTGGCATCCACACTGCAGTGCATAAACCCGAGTCAAACCAACCATATCCCAGAGTCCCTAGCACCCTCCCAAAATGTGGCCACTCCAGCCCTATCACTATGTTGAACTGTGGGAAAACTTTACTGCCCACCCTTCTGTGACATTCCCCTGGTGTTATCTGGACCGGTGATCTGCTAGGTCACGCCAATCCTTGACTCTGGGAGCCAGCCTTACCCTACTTTGCTGTGAGAACCCCCACTCCTGGGTTGTTCACTCATGGCTCTAGCATGTAAGCTGCTCCTTGGATTGTGTAACCGAATGACACTCGCCAATATCTCTGGTCCCAGACACAACCCGAGGAACCTCCGTCTTGCAGTGTCCAGTTATGCCCGCTGGACGCTGCAAGCTTATATGAGGTCATCAATTTAACAAAGAAATTGATGTGTACCAGGTTTGTTATCCCAAGGGGAGTCTCTGACACGCTTCAAACCAAACGCACTGCTTCAGGTAGAATAACCAAACAGATTTATTAACTACAAAGATAAATTTTAAGTGATTATAAGTCAAAGCATAACAAGTCAGATTTGGTCAAATGAAATAAAAGCAAAACACATTCTAAGCTGATCTTAACGCTTTCAGTGCCCTTACAAACTTAGATGCTTCTCACCATAGGCCATCTGGTTGCTTTTCAGCCAGACTCTCCCCTTTGATCAGCGCTTCAGTCGTTTGGTGTGGTGTCTGTAGATGTAGGTGGAAGAAAGAGAGAGCGTGGCAAATGTCTCTCCCTTTTATCATGTCCTTTCTTCCCTTTTGGCTTTGCCCCCCCCCTTTCAGAGTCAGGTGAGCATTACCTCATTGCAGATCCAAACTGACCAAAGGAAGGGGGGTGACTCACTCGAAAGTCTAATAGATTCTTTTGTTGCTGCCTAGGCCAGGGTCCTTTGTTCCTGTGAGGCTGGGCTGGGTTTGCCTCATACCTGCCCTGATGAGGTGTGAACTGCCTCTCTGGAGAGCTTTTGCCTGGGCTTATTTTAAGTCACAAGAATACATTTTCATAACTACATACATGAAATTATAACCTATAACATTACTGTAAAAACAATGCTCAGTGCATCATGAGCCTTCTGAAGACACCCAACATGACAAACTTTGCATTGGATACCACACAATCATTTTATAAAGATGAACATGGGGGTGTAGGGTGTTCCTCGAGATACAGAGCATCACACCTTCACATTACAGGAAGTTTGAACAGCCCACCAACACAGCCTGCCAAGAAGTCATTTTGGTCTGTGTGCTCCCAAACATGGAGCTGCAGAGGGAAGAGTGGAGGTATCCACGGGAAAGGGGTTGAAGAAGGAAGTCCGCCCAGGGTTTAGTTGCCCTGCTTAGCCGCTCATGAGACTTGAATGCATGGGTCACTCTGACATGGAGCTGTCCAAGCTACTGCATGCCGGACGGTACATTGCAGGGGGATCAGGCATTGGTGTGGGGGAGGCAGTAGGAGCTGGCACTTTTGCGGCCATGATGGAGGTGAGTTGCTGAAACAGTTCTTTGAAGGGGTCAACAAACATGTGGACAAGGGGGATCCGGTGGACATAGTGTACTTAGATTTCCAGAAAGCCTTTGACAAGGTCCCTCACCAAAGGCTCTTACGTAAATTAAGCTGTCATGGGATAAAAGGAAAGGTCCTTTCATGGATTGAGAACTGGTTAAAGGACAGGGAACAGAGGGTAGGAATTAATGGTAAATTCTCAGAATGGAGAGGGGTAACTAGTGGTGTTCCCCAAGGGTCAGTCCTAGGACCAATCCTATTCAATTTATTCATAAATGATCTGGAGAAAGGGGTAAACAGTGAGGTGGCAAAGTTTGCAGATGATACTAAACTACTCAAGATAGTTAAGACCAAAGCAGATTGTGAAGAACTTCAAAAAGATCTCACAAAACTAAGTGATTGGGCAACAAAATGGCAAATGAAATTTAATGTGGATAAATGTAAAGTAATGCACATTGGAAAAAATAACCCCAACTATACATACAACATGATGGGGGCTAATTTAGCTACAACGAGTCAGGAACAGATCTTGGAGTCATTGTGGATAGTTCTCTGAAGATGTCCACGCAGTGTGCAGAGGCGGTCAAAAAGCAAACAGGATGTTAGGAATCATTAAAAGGGGATAGAGAATAAGACTGAGAATATAGTATTGCCCTTATATAAATCCATGGTACGCCCACATCTCGAATACTGTGTACAGATGTGGTCTCTCACCTCAAAAAGATATTCTAGCACTAGAAAAGGTTCAGAAAAGAGCAACTAAAATGATTAGGGGTTTAGTGAGGGTCCCATATGAGGAAAGATTAAAGAGGCTAGGACTCTTCAGTTTGGAAAAGAGAAGACTAAGGGGGGACATGATAGAGGTATATAAAATCATGAGTGATGTTGAGAAAGTGGATAAGGGAAAGTTATTTACTTATTCCCATAATACAAGAACTAGGGGTCACCAAATGAAATTAATAGGCAGCAGGTTTAAAACAAATAAAAGGAAGTTCTTCTTCACGCAGCGCACAGTCAACTTGTGGAACTCCTTACCTGAGGAGGTTGTGAAGGCTAGGACTATAACAATGTTTAAAAGGGGACTGGATAAATTCATGGTGGCTAAGTCCATAAATGGCTATTAGCCAGGATGGGTAAGAATGGTGTCCCTAGCCTCTGTTCATCAGAGGATGGAGATGGATGGCAGGAGAGAGATCACTTGATCATTGCCTGTTAGGTTCACTCCCTCAGGGGCACCTGGCATTGGCCACTGTCGGTAGACAGATACTGGGCTAGATGGACCTTTGGTCTGACCCGGTACGGCCTTTCTTATGTTCTTATGTTCTGTTGAGGTATGTCCTCCTCCCTTTGCCGCCATTCCTGTTCCAGGAACTGCTTTGCAAGTTCATGCTCCCTCACTGAAACCCCCTCCTCCACCTGGGCAGCAAGCCTCAGCCTTTCTTCCTGCCTCCCAGCATGCCCTTGCTCCTGTCTTGTGTCCCTCTGCTTCTGGTACAGAACCTGCTGGTCAGATCTCTCAAGAACATTGACCGTAACTTCATCACATAAATGCTCCCTTTTGGAACAGTCCTTGAAGGTACGTTAGGCCAGGGATCGAGTTCCTGATGAACACCAGGCAGTAGAGATCGAGGGGCCTGAAACAGGACAAGAAACAGAAGATTATTGTCTAAAGTAGCTCAGGGCTGGTCTACACTACGGGGGAAAATCGATATAAGATACGCAACTTCAGCTATGTGAATAACGTAGCTGAAGTCGAAGTATCTTATATCGAAATACCTATCGTCCTCACGGCGCGGGATCGATGTCCACGGCTCCCCATGTCGACTCCGCTACCGCCATTCGGGTTGGTGGAGTTCCAGAGTCGACAGGAGCGCGTTCAGGGATCGATATATCGCGTCTAGATGAGACGCGATATATCGATCCCCGAGAAATCGATTGCTACCCACCGATACGGCGGGTAGTGAAGACGTACCCTCAGTGGAGAAGCACAGAACTAATTCTTGTGGAATCTCACAGACATAAAATGTTACATTTCTAAACTGGACCAACATATATTATGAAGGTCCAAGGTCCTGGCATCCTGGGTCTGAGTGCTAGGTTAGTGCAGTTGCAGTGTAGATGCAAGGGGGGTTAGGCTTGAGCATAGACATGTAAACATACCCACAGAAGAAGTGAGTCTTCAGGAGGAATTTGAATGAGGCAAAGGGAGTGGCTTAGCAGCTTTGCCGATGAACTCAGTAAGGGTGTTCCTGACAGGCTAATGGTTGTGGACCCTATAAGGGGTTAATGGTGTTATTTTTTTCAGTGGCTCTTATTCTGGGAGTCCCTGAAAGATAGCCTATGTCTTCATCTGTCAGAGGGCTTCCTCATGGGGGATCCCACCAGGCTGTCTTGCCCCCATTTACATTTTGAGTAGAAGGGAGGTTGAAGGAGAGTTGGTAAGGAAGGCTGGGTTACAATGACTTCAGTATGCGGATGGCACCTAGATTTACATTTCTCTTTCTCTCTATCCTGCGGGTGTAAAGAAGTGCCTTACCCAGTGCTGTATAGAGATTGGAGTATGGATTAGGGCTAACTGACTGAAGTTCAGCACGGACAAGACTGCAATGCCATTGGCTGGAGAAAGCAACTAAAGGAGAAAGGCAAAACTCCTACTTGATGGTGTATGCCAGCCATTCATTTCTAAGCCAGGCTGCCCTAGTACCTTGTTGCATCTCCAGCTGCTTTTGACCTCTCAGGTAGCAGTGGTTGTCAAGTGTGCTTTCTATCCTACAGGTTTGACATGAAGGTTGTGTCCTTTCCTTTCAGATTCAGACCTTGCAGCCTCACCCATTCCTCCATCTCAAGTTTGGATTATTTGCAATGTGACTGTGCTTTGACCTGGGGCTACATCCTCACACCATTCACAGGTTGCAGACTGTGGCATCCTGCTTGTTAGGTGGAGTTTCTCGCTGCTCTAGCATCTGTAATGGCTTCCAGTTATTTACGGGTGAAACATAAAGCTACTGGCTTTGAACTAGAGTTGGGTCCCAACTACCTAAAGGAGTGCCTCTCTCCCAGTATGATACCCTGGCAGCTGCAATCCTTTGGGTTCAGAAACTAACAACCCTGTGTTAGTATAAACAAGTGGGGATGGAAGGCAGATGACAGGGTATCTCTTCTCACTGAAGCATCATCGACTGAACTGTTTGAAATTTTTTTTTCCCAAAAGGTGGGGAAGGAGGGCTGCCAAGAAAAGCTACTCTAACAAAACAATTTATTTGAAAAAAAAAATTGGCTTCCTTTTAAATATTTTGATTTTTTTCAATAAAATGAAAAGAAACTTTTCAGTTAATTTCAATTTCCAAAAAAATTTTAAAAATCAGATATTGTTGTTCCCTGTTTCATAAAAATGCATGTTTCAATACAAAAGGAAATAAAAACTATGTGTTTCATCAAAAAATCAATTTATTTTTTCATTTCTTTTGAAGTTTTTCATGGGAAATATTTACTTTTTTCTGATTAGCCTTTGGCACTGGCTCTCAGACCTGCTTCCATATAGGCTAAACCAAAGCCTCAATTTGACCTTCAACTTTTGACCTTTGACTTTTCTGAATGCGGAGAATCAATGGGGAACATGGGGAAGATGGTTGTGATGTGATGTGATTATTTTGAAATAATTGTTTGGTCATAAAATGTTTGCGTTAAGGCACGTAAAAGAGTATGATATAGATATAATTTATAATTTCAAAATTAATAAATAAATGTAATCCAAAGTGTTTCCAGCACCCAGTAGTCCTGACTCTAGTCCCCTGATCTAATCTCTAGATCACAGTGTGATGGATGTGAAGCTGTTATGTAATAATTTTATGAATACCGCATGTGCCCTGGTTAGCGAGCTAGTCTCTGTAGCTATATTGGTTACTGGGCTTTCATATAGGAATGTATTGGTGTAGCTTAATAAGGAGATGTTGCAAAAACAAGCAGGAGGGCCACAAAAGAGCTCTACATAAACAGCCTCCCAACAAACATGTGGCAGTAATTGCAAGACCGTAATAACAATACCCGGTATATATGGAGCTATACCTATCTCATAGAGCTGGAAGGGACCCTGAAAGGTTATTGAGTCCAGCCCCCTGCATTCACTAGCAGGACCAAGTACTGATTTTGCCCCAGATCCCTAAGTAGCCCCCTCAAGGATGGAGCTCACAACCCTGGTTTAGCAGGCCAATGCTCAAACCACTGAGCTATCCCTCCTCCCCATGCCTAAGCTATTAGCAGTGAAGATGCTGAAGTGAAGTGACATCCAGGCTCCAGCTGATGTCACCCAGTTGTTCTGCCAAAACTGGGAGCCTAGAGATCAAAGGAACAGCAAGTGGTTTAAAGGACTCTCTGCGGAGAGGGAATGGGGAGTTGTCAGTGAGCTGTTCATCGGGGAACAGACTAACATGGGCACAGATACAGGTCCAGTGGGAATGTCTGAAGCAGTTGGTGCCTTCCAAGCTTCCAGGGAAGGGTAAGTCTTAGGGAAGACAGGCCTGTGTATAGTCTGCATTGTTTTAAGATCTCTTTGTTTGGAATACTTTGGTTCGACATAAATACTTTGCTTTAAGAAGTGAGTCTTTTGAATAAAATTGTTAACTCTGTTCCATTTGCAGGATCTGGTTGCTGGATGACACTTACTTTAGCTCCTGAGGAGAAGAACTGCACATAAGTTGCACCTGCTGAGGTAACCTCCCACCTTGCAGGGTCCTAGAGCCCAGGATCCAGCCCAAACCTGGAAGTCTACACCACAATTAAACAGCCCCTCAGCCAGAGTCCTGCGAGCGCAAGTCAGCTGGCACGGGCCAGCTGTGGGTATTTAATTGCAGTGTGGACATACCCTGAAGCTCAGACCTTCTGACACCCTGGGTCTGAGCTTGAGTGACTAGCCTGTGCTACTGCTTGTGTCACAACATCCACACTGCTATTTTTAATGTGCTAGCTTGAGCAGAGCTAGTGCACATCTGTCCACCTGGGTTGGGCCTGGGAGGCATGCTCCCAGCTGCAATGTAGACACACCCAAAGAGGGTGCTGGAGAGGTCAGAGGCGCAGTTAGCATGGTAACTGTGCCACACACTTCCTTCCTTCATTGTTATTTCAGTTCTTGGACTCAATTATTGTGCTGATAGGTCTTTTAAAAGTTCATTGGAGGTATTTGGATTAACTATAAAATGCTGAGAGAGATTCCATTCCAGCTGAATAAATTAAGACACAATAAAATCTTAATATAAATACATTTTAATAGCTACATGTGTCACAAAATCAGTACATTGTAGTTTCAATGGAATACATTTAATTTAATTTTGCAGTCATTCGAAATATTGGGCCTGATTGTCCTCTCACACCAGTGTAAATCATGAGTAACTCCTTTAAAGTCAATGTAGTTAAACTGGTATAAAACAGTATGGGAGGAGAATCAAGCCCTTATATTGGAGATTCATCAATTTTACTGCCAGACAGGACCCTTAGATCATCTAGTCTGATCTCCTCCATAACACAGGCCACGGACTTTCACCCTGTTACTCCTGTAGTGAACCCAATAACTTGTGCTTGATGAAGGCATATTTTAGCCGTTTTAATTTGAAAAATGATTGTGCGAAAAAAATTGCACCTTCTGTGTTTGGTACTTAGACAGCCCCCATTACCACACAGTATCTGAGCACCTCACAATTCCCCTGGGAGGCAGATGGGGAACTGAGGCAGAGAGATACTGGTGACTTGGCTATGGCCATACAGGAAGTCTATGGTGCAGGAAATTTAACCCTGAGCTCTCTAGTCCTAGGCCAGTAGCCTAACCATTGACCATTTCCCCTCCTTACTCAGCAAACCTGCTGTGTATGGGTATCCAAGGTCTAGGTCCTGTTAACCCTGTAGAACCAACACAGCTCTTGGAGCATGAGATTCTTTTCTCATCATGAGTCTTTTGAATAAAATAAAATTGTTAACTATGTTCCATTTGCAGGATCTCCTGTGCAAAACTGCTGTCTTTACATTATGCCCTCAGTTACCCCTGTACTAACCTCCTGGAGCCAATAGGGCTTTACAGGTCTAATTTAAGGCATAATTTGACCTCTGTGATCTTTATTACTCAAGATGATGCATGAGCCAGAAAGACTGCAGCTTGACTTTCAGATCCCAGACTAAACTTCTTTCAGGTCTACTGTTCAGAAAAAATAACACAAAACCAACACCCATCTCTACTGGTAAACAGCGCAAACTAGGCAAGGCAAATCATTCTGAAACAATAGATGGTGGAACTGCACACGAGACCAGACACTCTTCAGTGCAGAAACTCACTTTGCAATGTTTTCTTTTTACCATTGCTAAAAAACACCCTTGATGTTAAATATTTAAGCCTCATAAACTCCACAATGTCCTCCCTGAATTCCTGTACTTTGCTTCAGGGATCAATTAAAAAACACATGAAATTTTCCTTCCATCCTTGCAGGACTCTTACTCACTGCTGTTGGGACCTTGGGATTGTTGGTTGTGTGTAAGGTGGAATTTCAAGTGAGATGCAAGTGGCAACTGAGAAGGCGGTGGGGTAGAATCTGCTCATTTTGAAATTATTTATAAAATATGATCACGTTAGTTTTACATTCTTATTCAGAGGAAGCATATTTTACTGAAATTGCTGTTAGCAATGCAGCCTGAACCACATCAGGAAGAGAGGGAATGTAACAAAGCTCAAGTGACAGGTGCTGGCAGAGAAACAGAAAGGAAACAGCTGGAAAACATAAGAAACATTTTCAGATAAGTAGACAGATTCTAGTATTCTTACAAAGTGGACAGGACATGATGCCAAAGATACATTAGGCCTTATTCCTAATTGTGCTAGCAATCTGACAGCATACAGAGAGCAGAAACTGCCCTCTGAGAATACACCCCTTGTGCAAGGGTTTCCAGGGTGTGTAGCATTAGGGACACATCAGGAGCAGGATCTGAGAAGGCAGAGGCAGGCCAGGTGGCAGGAGAAGGCGTGGCTGGAGTACACTGCACTACAGCTATTCACTGCTTCCCATGGCCTAGAGGAGCTGATAAGAAGCAGAGCATAAGTTAGAGCAACCCCTAGAATACGGGGAGTGTAATGGGGGCTTAAGGACAATTTTGTCTCCTACCTCCAAACATCCTGCTGCAAGCATTGGCCAGGAGGAACTGAGAATTTGAGGCCATTGGTGTAGAGAGACCAGATATTTTTAAGTTTAAAAAGGAATGGCTTTCTTACTATTGTACATACAAGGAAGATTTGCATGTGGGATGGGTTTGGCAAAAGAGGATGAGATGGAAGCAGGAGATTATTTTATGGGGCTGCAGAAGGATTTTGACAGCCGGTTTCAGGGGATGGGCAGGTTAGTAAGGATTGGTAACTGAGGCAGGTGAATGGGATGGAGGTGGGAGATGCAAGACAATTCAGAAAGAGATTGTGGTAAGGTTTGTTGGAAGGGAGTGATATCCACAGAGTGCAGGAGGATTTTAACAGATGAGAAGGTCAGACTGCGGGTGCTTGTCCTAGGGGCCTGGAAGGATTTCATAGCTGAAATAGGGATTGGGCTGTGGTGTCTCTGGTATGTCCACCATTTCTCATCTGCCAGGATCTGCCTTTCTCCTCTAAAATAGTCACAAGTCCTTTGCATACAAGAATTGAACAGTCATTGTCGGCACTCCATGGAAACGTAATTCCAATTGTTCCTTGAAGTATATGTCACAGTTTCAGGGTATCCCCACTCCATGGTCCACTCCAGGAGTACCCAGTCAGGCCATTACCAGACTCTGGGTAAGGATTCTTGTCCCACTTTCTTCTCACCAGGTATTTAAGGCCGTATAGCTCCCTGCCTTACATTGAAATGTTTCCAACTAGCCACTCCGCCCAATGGCCAGCAGGCTCTCTCTTTGAGGGCTATGAACAGTATATTGCCGGCAGTATCACACAGCTCTTTCTAAACAAGCACCTTTATTTTTAAGACAAAACATCATAAAAAAAGTTCCTATATGTATGCTAAAAACTCACCAGAGGTCACCCATCAATCTCATGAGGCCAGAGTAGGTCATAGTCTTCCCAATCCTTCTACAAGGCTTTGGGCCCGCCTTGAACAGAGGGTCCTGTCTGTTTTCAGGATTAGAAAAAGGCAATGAGTCCATTCAAGCTCATCCTTTCATACCAAAAGTCCTTTCTTTGTCTCCTAATCTCTGGAAAACAGGGCTTGAACCAGTACATGCGAACCCTCCCAGGTGGTGGTGATACAAGAAGCTTTTTAACTGCCTTGATCCTGTGTAAGAAATACAGCACCCAGGACAGAGACATGCAACCACACGCACACAGCTGTAAACAGCCAGATGGGCAGAAAATGTAGTAAAGATCACCTCTCCCAATTAACATAGGAAAGGTGGTGACAGTGTCATAATGCTTAAACATGTATAAAATGTAATTAGTTTGAATTTTAAGGCTTTTGATAAGTAATAAATAATGATAGTTTATAGCTAGAAATCCAAAATGGCAGCCACAATAATTTTGTATTAGAGACATCAAAATGGAAGATTCAAACTACATTGACCAATAGCAGAAAGGAGATTAGGGTGAAATAAATTTCAGCAGGGTGTGGCTGATCTCACTCTAAAATACCTGAAGGGAGGGGTCAGGAGAAGGTTCAGCTGTAATGACAGGTAAAGCTGATTGCCTGAGCAGGTATAACCCCACAGGGAGGATCCATGCTAATAGCTGAAATTGAAGAAGCAACCAATCAGAGAAGGCCAAAAATTGTACATAAGGCAAAGAGCTCACAGGCTTTGGGTGAGAAAGGCTTTTGGATGAGTGGAGAAGACTACAGAAGGAGCAGCAAGAGAAGCAGAACATCAGCAATAGTACGACAGCGGAGGACAAAAGCAACACCACTAACAAGCAGAGAACTGACAGAGCAGAAGGACCCTGAGACGTATCAGAGAGATCTTGAGAAGAAGGAAAGTAAGTATAATATAGACGCACATTCCCTGGTAAAACCCCGGCAGTTCCTCTAGGGTGGGCCACCCCTTGTTACCCATTGAAGTGGCCCAAATTGACAATTGGCTTATGGTTATAGGCAAGCCATTATTGGGGTGCTTTGGGTCCAAATTTTGAGGTAACAGTGCTAGCTCCATGGATTCCTAAGTGATTCACCTTAATAACCCCCCACTGTTTTTGGAGGACCTTTAGTAACCTTTCCCCAGGAACTGTATACAGTCCCTGGTCCATAGTGATACAGGGACCATTCATAAGCTTAAGTATCAGAGGGGTAGCCATGTTAGTCTGGATCTGTAAAAGCAGCAAAGAGTCTTGTGGCACCTTATAGACTAACAGACGTTTTGGTGAGCTTTCGTGGGTGAATACAAGCATCCGACGAAGTGGGTATTCACCCACAAAAGCTCATGCTCCAAAACGTCTGTTAGTCTATAAGGTGCCACAAGACTCTTTGCTGCTCATTCATAAGCTTAATACAATATGGTCCCCAAAGACATTGCATGTGGTTGCTATATCTGTCATAGTATGACTCAAGTTTTCCCAAATCAATATACCTCTCTGTCAAACATGTCACATTTTAAAGTCTGTAAATTACTTCAGAGCTTTGTCTCCTGAAAGCATTCCTTCCGTTGTGTCCTGTAGATCCAAATTGTTTTGACATGACAGAATCTCTTAATGCTAACAAAATATCTACCAGCATCATTTATCTTTATAGAACATCCTTCACACAAAAGTATCCCAGCACACTTTTCACATGGTTTTCTTCTATGATATCTGTGATGGGTTGGATCACAGAACCCCCCTTAGAAGCTGCCACCTGATGTGCCCAGACTACTTCTACCCCTGCTTTCCCTGCCAGCCCTTTCTTGCTGAGCCAGACACTCCCGTCTGCTCCAACAAAGACCCAGGGTCTGAATTACTTGCCCCAAAGCTGCAGGTTTACCTGAAAGCAGCTAACAGAAGTGTTCTTGTCTTTACGACTCAGATGCCCAACTCCTAATGGGGTCTAAACGAAGGTGCTTGTTGGTACAGTGTACTGGACATTTCCAGCACTTTCTTTTCTATACCACTTCATTCTTCCTGCTATTACAAGTTTGCCTTTACCTTTGACAAACAGCAAGTCACATTCACCAGGGTTCCCCAAGGGTATCACAATGCCCCAGGTATATGCCATTGAATTGTTGCAGCATTGTGGAAAACTGCCTCTTACCAGAACAACATTGTGAGCTATGTGGATGACATACTAATAGCAACTAAGACCAAGCAAGAAAACATCAATGCTTTGGATGAAGTATTGGGGATAGTGAAGACAGCAGGTTTACTAATAAATCCAACTAAAGCCCAATTAGTCCAGCAACAAGTTGTTTATCTAGGAGTGCAATTGGGACCTGCTGGAAGGAAGCCTGACACCAACCGGATAGAATTAATAGCTAAACTGCCCATGCTGACAGATGTAAGCACACTCGGGTTGTTCTTAGGCCTGGTTGGCTTCTCAAGAGATTTCATTGAGGGCTACAGTCAGGGCCGGCTCCAAGTTTTTTGCTGCCCCAAGCAAAAAAATTTCCCCGTGCCCCCCCCGGCCCCGCCCCAACTCCACCCCTTCCCCAAATACCCAGCCACACCTCCTCCCCTGCGCATGCCACATTTCCCCTCCTATCCCTCCCTCCCAGGCAAGCCTGGGAGGGAGGGGGGAGAAGTGGAGGGGCGGCACGCTCAGGGGAGGAGGCGGAGGTGAGCTGGGGGGGAGCGGTTCCTCTGCCCCCCCCAGGGTTACTTCCTGCAGCCCTCCCCGCACCCCCAACTGCCGCAGCTCACCTCTGCTCAGGGCCAGCTCCCGGCTTCTTGCGTCCCAAGCAAAAAAAAAAAAAAGAGCCGGAGTGCCGTCCCTTGGAAAGTGCCGCCCCAAGCACGTGCTTGGAGTGCTGGTGCCTAGAGCCGGCCCTGGCTACAGTGAAAATGCAAGACCTCTGTACCAACTTCTCAGAAAAGGTCAACAGTGGAAATGGGGAAAAGAAGAACAAGATGCTGTCCAACAACTAAAGAAAGCTCTGATGCAAGCACCAGCTTTAGCATTCCCCCAGGAGAATAAGCCTTTCCACCTCCAGCTAGCCACTACCAGCATGGCAATCAGCACCATTCTGTTACAACACAATGGAACTTCCTTAAAGCCTATTGCATATGGATCTAGAGAGCTGTCCGCAGTAGAACAACAGTTCACAGAATGTGAAAGAGAAGTACTAGCTCTCGTATGGACGCTGGCACATTGGGAGTACATAGTGGTATGTATGGTATGTATCCCATTGTATTGAAAACACTGCATACTCCTGTAAAGTATGTATTGACTGGAAAAGCCAATTCGGGAAGAGTGAGCCATCCTCGCTTGGCCAATTGGACCCTGGCATTAATCAACAAGGAGATACAGGTTGAAAAAGTTGCTGGTCCTAGTTTGGTACCTTTTGCACTTTGTGTTCTAACACCAGAAGAACCCCTGACTAATCATGAATGTCCTCTTCCTGAAATCAAGAACCTTGAAATTACATCCCCTTTTAAGTTGGAATTGGTATTTGAGGATGCAAAGACTTACAATCAAGATTTGTGGGTTGTAGACGACAGTAGCATGTACATAAACGGGAAAGCAGCTACGGGATTTGCAGCTCTTCATGTTGCTTCCGAAAAGGTATATCAAGTAACCATCAAACACAACTCAGCCCAGGCTGCAGAAATCGTAGAAGTTATTGTAGCCTTGGAGAATGCAGACGCTTCCTTGAACATTACCATCTGCACTGATTCCGAGTTGGTAATGAGGCCATTATTAGATCGGATGGTCATATGGAAGGCATGAAAGATGAGAACAACCGATAATCAGCCGGTTGCGTATGCAGGATACTTGCAACATGCGTGGCAGTTAGCGGAAGCCAGGAGGGGTGACACCTTCTTATTCAAAGTCAAAGCTCATTGCAAAAATCAGGCAGAAATCACTCTCCTGAATAGCAGAGTAGATCAACTGGCAAAACAAGCTGCAAGGTTGGGACCAGAACACCAATGGGACAAAGTAAAAGCCACCAGAGATGCATTAACAAAGTAAAAGCCACCATAGACACATTAATAGATTATACTGAGCATCAGGACATTATAAAACTGCAGTTACAAGATCTGGAGATTAAACAGTTAGTAAAAGATGGAAAATGCAAATCATACAGCATTCAGTTGGGGGTTTATATGTATTATTGCCAGGGTGATTTGTATTTTGGGCCTGAGCTTCATGCTCCTGTTTTAAAGCTGCTGTTTCACTGTTTTGTATTGTTTATCTAGTCACTGTTTATTCACAATTACCACTTCCCTGATTTGTAAATTTATCCCCCCAATACACTTACCTTTACCTATTGCCAGTTTTTATTATTTGCACTACACATAAGGAAGAGGGAGGGAGACCTGTACACCAGTCCACCGGTGACAGACACGGCAGAGGGCGGGTCTGCTCTTCTGAGTCAAAGGGGCTTGTTTTACATCTCGATACCTACATCATTATACATTTAGAGTTACCATGGCTCCCCTTTGAGGTAATAGGTGGGAGGAAGGGGTTACATCCAGGGATTTTCTTTGTTTCTAGCCTTACAAGCCTATGTCTCATGTTGACTGCATAAGAGTTAGGTATTGATTGCTATGAAAAACCTTTTCTAGTTTTGGTCAGGAAGGAAAAAAAGTTGCTGGTATGACTGAAAACTTAAACGTGAACCAAAATATTTGGAAGCATTTTACTGAACCTTTCTTCTTGGCAACAATGAGAAAATTTTGCATGCAGCCTTAGTAACTATTTCATTTGTTAGTTGTCATTTTATGTTAGGTTAGAATTTTGAAATCCTTCTCCAGCTTCTGTGGCCCTTTTTCCTTTTCTTCACCAGTTACCATTCTGAGCACCAGGTGGCACTAACATCTTACAGTTACCAAGAGTACCTTCACAGACACATAGAAGATCTCATTTCCAGGGTCAACAGGATTCTGTGGAAATCTCTGAACAAATATGGTTCTTTCCTGACTGTACGTTATATTAACATTCCGTAAAGGTTCTCATAACTGCTTTAGGAAGTTAGGACCTGCTGTACTCCACCATATCAATGGTCCATTTGTTCCAGTACTCTGACTCTAGTGGTTCAGATGAAGGTGCAAGAACTCCACAGTGGATAATTTTTAATACATGTTTGTGAGGCATAGAAAATGGTGGCTCTTATTGTTATTTAAAAGACTCTTCTTCTTCCACTAAAGCACTTGGGATACTGCACAACGGTGAAAGTACCAAAACAAATTAAGTACAAAACAAATTTAAAAATGCATAAAATAAAAAGAGATGAAAAGCCAAATTAAGTGGCTTCATTTAAATATGAGAGTGGGTGGGAAAGTCGTGTAGAGGGACTGGCATGGAAAGAATGAAAACATTTCTGGGAAAAAGTGCTTTCAGATGCTTTATATTTAAAGTAGGGAAGATGCATTTCCTATATATTTGTACTGTGGTAGTGCTTAGATCAGGGCACATTGTGCTAGGCTCTGCATACACATGTAATGGAAAGATGGACCCTGCACCAAAGAGCTCATTGTTCAAGGTAAAATAGATGGATGCAACAAATAGATGGAGGAGCACAAGGTGTCAGGAATCAGGGCCTGCAGTAGAGCCTATCTGGAAGTAGGGCCTGCAGCAAAGCTGGTCTCTGGGCAACCTAAAAAACACAGCTGGCCTGCAGAAGACTGTCTGATTGGCCCCACTGCCTGATTGGTTGGAAGGATCAGCAGACTAGCTCTTATGCCAGGCAGCAGCAGCAGCAGCAGCAATTCAGTAGCTACTCAAAGCATTCATCCAGAGCTGTGATAACGCATGCCTCATTCCCAGGCCTGCTCCCGACTTGTCCCCACCCTTGCATCACTTCAGGTAACCCGGTTCTGACCCTTGGCTCTGGCCTCTGACTCTAGTTCTGTCCCTGAGCTCTGACTGCTGGCTCATGATTCAGTTGCTGACCCTTGGTTCTGGCACTGGGATGCTGACTCCAGCTCTTATCCTGGGCTCTGATTCCAGACTACTGCTTTGTGCACCAACCACTATGCCTGACTCCTGCTCCAACCACTAGGCACAATTGGCCACGTCCTAATCACATGACACAAGACAAAATAGAGACAGTTATGATTAGTGTAGATGTAAGTGGGGTCTGAATGAATGCTCCTGTGACAGCTAGCTGGGAGGGGGAGAGACTTTGTGTGTGCTTATGTAAATACAGTTTGCTCCTGCTCTGCTTAGATATTCAGCACATAGAGTGTGTCAAAGTAATCAATTTTGGCTGGCGTTGGGTACAAATCACCTTAGTACTGAATGCAGAGGTAGTGAAATGCTGATACCAAAATGTTGTAATTATTGTGGGAATATAGGGAAGCAGGACTGTGGTTAACCTGTCCCAAATGAGGGGTGTCACCTTCAGCTGAAAGGACCTGGTTAAGTCAGGGGCTCGAATGCCAGAGTGGTGTGAAACTAAGAGGAGTAGGGACAGATGTCCCAGCCAGGAGATGTGTGGACACTCCCTAGGAGTCCCCAGACTGGTTTAACCTGTTCCTCCTACTGTTAAAAGAACAGAGCTAAATAGGCTTCATTAGGAGCCTCTTTGTTATTTTAAATGCTCAATGAGAGCTAAAAATCAGTTGTGGTGAGACTGTGTTTCTGCCCAGAGCTGAAAATCACTAAGAGCTGAAATCACCTGAGATGGGGCTGTGTTTCTGCCCAGCCTACAAAGAGCTGAAAATCACTAAGAGATTGATGTGCAGAGGTCACCGCAGAGAGAGGAAGGTGGCAGCAGAAGGTAACTGACCGTCGGCTGATGAACGAGTGGCTGATGAGGGGATGAGCAGAGTGAGTGGCCGGCAGGGCGGCTGGCGGAGAGTTGCAGCAAGTGGCCAGCAGGGTGGCTGGCGGAGAGGTGCAGTGAGTAAGGTGCCTTCTTACCTCCACCCAGGGTGGGAGGTGAACTCTGCAGATGCACCTTTGAACTCTGGGTCTGCACTGACCAGGGACAGCAACTGTGAGTGGGGTGCAGAGAAGGGATGGGCATTCTAAAGGGACTTTTGGGTTGCTGGACTTAAGAACCTGAGGGGAAAAGGACACTGCCCAACTTACTTGGGGTGGGTCTTTTGCTCATGGTTTATGTTTATGAACCCTATTTGCAGTGTTTTCCCAAATAAACACTGAGTTACTTCCCTCCTTTTATTAAACGTTTCTTTGCTACACTTGGACTCTGTGCTTGTGAGTGGTGAAGTATTGCCTCTCAGAGGCACCCAGGGGTGGTGCATAATTTTCCCAGGTTACTGGGTGGGGGCTCGAGCCGGTTCTGTGTTGTATCAATGGAAAGGAACCCCTAGATAATGAACCCGGCCGTGGTTGCTGCTGGCTTTACCTGGCAGAAGGGTTACATAATAAACAGCAATCACAGCACACCAGCTGCCTAATCATCACTAAGGCTGATGCCCAAGGAAAGCAAGTTCTAACACAGAACTCTCTAAGGCAGCAGAAAAATCTGTCTTAATTGGCACTTTGCGTTAATAAGACTGAGTTAGAGTTAAACCGGGTTAACTTATATTTCCATTGGAAATGGACAAACCAAATCTGACATAAAAAAAATGTATTATTTGCACCAAACAATTTTAAGGTCCAGGAATTGGTCAGTTTAAATTCTCTCCTTTTTTTCCCTACCTGGTTGGCGGTGGGGTCTCTCTTGTCCAGGCCTTCTTGCTGCTATCTGCACAGGGATGTCATTCTGAGTGGTATTCTACAGTGCACAGCAGGCCTGAGAAGCTCAATCTAATGGACCTCTGGACGTGAGAGACTCATTATGGCATGTTATGACTAACAATGGAAGCCCCAGACCATGTGGAAAATTAAAGTTTGCAATAGTGGATATCACCATTTGATTATCTGCTGGAGCAAGGGCCATGAACCACCCTTGAAGACTCCTGAGCTAGGCACTGGAGGCTGTGGTGAAGGAAAGTTGCTGGGGCAGAGAAAAATGTCACAGAGCCTGGGGAAGCCCCTAAATGTGTGGGAGTTCAATTATGATTCAGTTAAGCATTAGTACTTTGAGAAAATATTATAATTAGAAAGGTTAGAGAATCATTCTCATGCAGACAGTCTGAGTTTTAAGGTTACAGGAGAGATCAGAGGGTAAAGAAGTAGCTACTTCTTCCTTCAGAGAATTTCAATCTTTTCTTCTGGGGGACTTTTTGTGATACTAAATTTGATTTTCCTCTTTAGTATTGGAAAATGTATTTGGTCTCCTGGCCTTTCAAGCTTGGAAAGGAATTTTGTTGCATAGTTCTTTAACTGTTTCCTGCTCTATGGGCAATATAGGTCAAATTTTATCTTGTATACAAAAGAAAATAATTGTGATTTCTGGACAATGCATTCTAATTTTTCCAAGTATTGCAAAGATAGAATTACACTGAAATGTGTGCTCTCTCTCTCTCTTTTTTTTTTTTTTTTTTTGGTTGGACATTCTTTGCTATGTGTAACATTTGGTTATTAGTCACTATCTTATCTTCAGAGACCTGCAGAAATTTACATGATGATAAATACTTCCAGTCAGCATTAACCTGGGATGTGATTTGGGGTATGTCTACACTACAGCTGCTACTGCAGCACAGGTATGGCCCTGCAGCTGTGCCACTGTAGCACCATAGTGTAGATGCTTCCTACACTGTCAGAAGGGGGTTTTCTATTGAAATAGTTAATATACCTCTCTGAGAGCTGATAGCTAAATCAATGGAATAATTCTTCTGTTGACCTCGCTGCATCTAGACAATGGATTAGGTTGACCTAATTATGTCCCACAGGGTGTGAAGATTTTTACAGCCCTGAGCAATGTAGCTAGGTTGATCTCAGTTTTAAGTATAGATCTGGCTTAAGGTACTGTGGTGTGGTTGAGTTATTATATAGTGGTTAAATTAAGTGATGTAACTATGAAACAGAAAATACCAAGTAGATCCATAATTTAAGGGGGAGGAAAACAATCTGTACACTTAAAATGCTCTCCATCTTAACTCATTTAAACAGCACCCCTGTGAGATACACAATTATATCAGTTTTACCAGTGATTTGCCCAAAATTGCACAATGAGTCACTGGAAATACTGAGATTAGAAAGACAAGGTAGGTGATGTAATATCTTTTATTAGATATTTATTTATCTTTCTGTTGGGGAAAGAGACACGCCTTCAAGCTACAAAAAGCTCTTCTTCAGGTTAGAATGGTCATTCCTGTCTCCTTGTGCTTAGATCACACCCTCTGGATCAAAACCTGTACTAAGTACATTCTGGGAGAAGATGTGTCCATTACCTTTGCCAGATGGTGATGGAGCAGGGAATTGCCAAGAGATTAAGGCCACTGAACATCCCATCACTCTGCAGTCATGTCAGGAATGTGTCTTCAACCACTCCAGTTAAATGAGAGAGAATATTTTAATTTGTGAATATTTTAATTTTCTTCATCAGTTACTGTATTAGTGGGTGGGGAATTGCAGTTAGGCTAATCTTGTCCAATGGAGAGGCCCAATCTCCTGCTATTTGTCTCCTTCCATCAACACTATGATCTTCCTGTGTCTTTTTCTAACTTCACCCGGTTCAAACTGGTTACTGTGGCAGTTTGACTGGACGTGGGACCCAGCTCTTGGTTCATTGAAATGACATAATGTACAAGAAAATGAACAGCATTTACTTTTGTTATGAATAATACAACTAACATTAAAATACCTCCAGTCTTTGTCAATTCCCTTCTGGATGGATTACCCAGGCAAAAAAGCAATCTTGGCACCCATCTGGATTGCTGTTAAACTCTCTGATATTGGATGCAGAAGGAAATGAAATGGAGCAGTAATCCGGACAAGTGGCTGGCTGCAATGGAGTAATAGATAACAGGGAACGTATCCATTTTCATCATCCCACTAATAGTACTAGGGCTGCAAGAACTTTACACATCAATGAGTCATTACAAGTCATTCAAATCAATGGAAGTTTCACACCTAGAAGTCTGATCTTAATATTTTCTCCCATTCCTAGAAGCGTGATTCCCTTCCAAGTGGAGAAGAATGGATAAAAACATGTCTGTGAACAAACTTACCCTTTCACCACAGGACTTTTGAAGTCAATGGGTTTTCTGCATTGAGGGTGCATTCTTTGAACCTACACTAGTTCATCATTGTCTCATTGAACTATTTAGATAAAGTTTCCATAAAGGGAGATCATAGTGTACAATGGCAAAACCAATCCTATAATAGTTGACATTTGGTTGCAATCATTTAACAACAGCAGACTATTAGACCAAAAACCTTAAAAATCAGGAAGGAGACAGAGTCAGTATATTTTCTCAACAAGTGATGAATCTTAAATAAACAAACATTCCTTTTAAGTGAAAAAGTGTTGTAGAGGATTTAAAAAAATAAACTTATAAATTAAAGCAAATGAAAATTACAGGGGGAAAATTAGAGTGACAAATAGCACAAACATTGTTATGTCCAAAAGTTTGGCAAACTCAAATTTAAATACCCACCCTGTTCATTGTAAAAGGATGCTGGAAGCTGTAGACTGAGAAGTGGACAACAGCAGCAATAATTATTTAATAGTCTGTGTTTAGAAAAGTAAAAGGTGGACTACTGCCTATTCCAGATAGCAAAATTATAAGGACAAATGAGAAGATATTCAGTAATGCCAGAAATGGCTACGTTAAAAGGCTCTGAAAATTGACAGGGGCCCAAGATTCAGAATATATGAAACTGAGAATATTAAAATAAGTAAGAATGGAAAGTGGAGGAGTTTCAGCTGACATTTTCACACATATACTTAGTTCAGGAGAAAGTCCCTTAGGATTAGAAAGTAACCGGCATAACATTTTAAAAAAAGAATCAAGGGACCCAACAGGAAAATACAGAACAGTCACACTTACAATCTATTTGAAGGGATCAAATGGAGGAATAATTAAAGTAACCAGGCCTCTCTTGCCTTCAGATGCATCCTTTGTTAGAATTCTTTGAAAATCTCTGACATGGTACTCAAAAGGGATGCATCCTTTAGCTAAGATCTCCTAAAATACTTGATAATGCAGCCTATCAGCAATGAATGTCTAATGTGTAAGAAAGAAACATTGGCAGATAAGATAGAGAGTGGGACAATGGGATAAGAATAACAGGTTGTAATA
Organism: Mauremys reevesii; assembly: GCF_016161935.1. Classification (NCBI taxonomy): domain Eukaryota; kingdom Metazoa; phylum Chordata; order Testudines; family Geoemydidae; genus Mauremys; species Mauremys reevesii. Next base: position 262,232,675 of record NC_052624.1, read on the forward strand.
AATGAATTGTTTTCAGGCTGAAAAGGATACCTGCATACCTTAGAGATCAGTGTTATAACTGATTTGTTGTTTTTGTCAACAAGTCACTAGAGAGAAAGAAATTTAGATTGTTTGTGCTTCTTGCTCAATAAAAAGAGAAAATGCATTTTGAAGCTGAAAAAATAGAGTTAGGTACATTAAAACTGATTTACTCTAGAGGGTGCTTTTCCTGAAATTCTGTTCAGCTGGTACTGGAGATTTTAAGCAGCTCTATCCTAAGCCTTGAACAAAGAACTAAAAGTGTTATGAATGTCTCAAGCATACAACTGCAATGTGCCAAATATATAGAACCTTTGCTTAAGAGATGGAAAAGATGGGTAGAGACTCAATTTTTTACCAAAGCCCCTTTTTAACAGAGTTAGAAGACATTTGTTAGATACAACTTTAGGAGGAGCAGGAACAGGTCTTGGAGTATTACATAGTATAGATGTAGACGTGTAGGCTAACAAACCCTTAAAGACATCCCTAAATGAAATAAGTACTAGCCATCATTTAATAGCCAGTTTGCGTCCTGGCTGGTAGAAGCTGCAAGAAGCAGATCACTAAGTACTATTGCAGACAGTAGAAGTTCTGCAAAGCAATGTTTTTATGGCATTAGCTTGCATACAGGCACAAGCGTGGACCAATGATGTGATAAAATACATCATAAAATATGGAATGAGTGGTATTCTGCCATTAGAAATAAGCAGTATAATGTGGAAACATGCTACTATTTCTGTACAAAATCTGTATTCCTGATGGAAAATGATAAACTTTACCTATGATTTACAGTTAAACCACATTATCACATATATAATAATGATGTCAAATGCTCAGATAAAATGAATATCCCCTATTGAGGCATTGGGATTAAATGTCAATAATAGTGTAATGGAACATATATTATGGGCCATAAATGAAACCTCTGTATGGAAAACAGTAGAACTTGAAGCTTGTATAGAAGAATGTGAAATTGGATATTTTTGTAATAATCATACTACATAGTCATATGATATATGTTTGAATTCAGAAAAAAGAGAAATGTCATTACCAATTACATCCTTTCCCATTTAGAAATTATTGTATTATGTGTTATTTCTATGTATTAGAAATTAGTGTAAACATTAATCATTTGTTCAATGTAACACATGATCCTCATGATAACCAATGTTTGTCTAATATAACTGTTTTAAAGGATCTTATTTTAATTTTACATTACTTGAAGTTAAATATGGGGAAAACAGAAGGGTCAGAATCAAATGTATTCGAGTGTTAAGCCAGTACCATTAGCTATAAATATAAGTTTAGTTAAACATTTACTTATTCATCCTGAGTTGCAGATGCAATTACAAAAAGGATACACACACAAAAAATTATGGTCAGTGTACATCAATCAGCTAATGAGATGGACCAAATTATGGAATTAGTAAAAAGAGATGCTAAACATAAATGGTGGGAAGTATTTTTGGGATGGTCTCCCACAGCACACACAGTAAAATGCTATTTTACATCCTGTTATAATAATTTTGGTATTTTAGATTTTGGTGGTTTGTATGCTCATTATCCTACTGTGTTGGATCAGAAGAAGGTTTAAGCAGTTAAAGTATATATAATTCTTGGATGTTCAACCTTAGTGAGGCAGAATCAGGGTCGTGCAGAGGGGTCAGAGTTCTAGAAGGTTGATGTTAAATTCTGGTCTGGAGATGGTTCCCAAAAACCACTGCTTTTTTGTTACATTACATAGGTAAAAGTAGCTACCTCCTTTAACTTCACTAAACCTATCACGTTATTCAGCACCCCTAGGAAGGGCCCGGGTGGTTGTAGTTTTTGCAACAGATCAAGAAACCAACAAAAAGCAGCTGCCATGAGAGCAACAGCAATCGCAGGAACCATAGCAGCAGTAGCAGTTACACTGACAGGGAAGAAGGTGAATTGACAGAGCAGAGGGAGAGAAGCCTATGGAGAATAAGCATGCTAGCTATAGTGTAAATATAGCATAGAAATAGTATTAATGAGTATCTGTATGTACATCTGGATTAATAAAGATGTGTGTTGTTTTACATGTATAAAGTTTAAGCTCTAACACTGCTGTCAGCAACTGCACATGGCTGATCACCGTATGCCGGGTGAAACACTTAGTACCATTCTAATTATATGACATTGCAATTGGGATATTTTAAAATCTGTATTCAGAAATTGTCTTGTTTAGATTACATTGTAGCCAGGGATCATCAGTGTGCTACTGTAATAAAACAAACTATCTGTGTGTCAATCAATCATATTGAAAGGCTGTATCCATGTCCTTCCAAGAATAACTGGTCTGAGGGGGTTTTCTAAAAGGGAACCTCTAGTAAACCCCAGTAATTCTTCTAGGGCAGGCCTCCTTTCACCCTGCAAAAACATAATAGATTAATAGGCCATCTTGAGGGGAACCTCTGGTAAACTCAGGAAGGGGTAATATGTTGATGAGCTACTCTGTGAGTACCCTAGATCTGTTTTTGGGGGCAACACAGGATTTAGTGCCAATCTATAAAAAGGGAAATAAGGACCACCTAGGGAATTACAGACCAGTCAGCTTAACTTCTGTACCCCGAAAGATAATGGCGCAAATAATTCAGCAATCAATTTGCAAACACCTAGAAGATAATAAGGTGATAAGTAACAGTCAGCATGGATTTGTCGAGAACAAATCATGTCAAACCAACCTGATAGCTTTCTTTGACAGGGTAACAAGCCTTGTGGATAAGGGCGAAGCAGCAGACATGGTCTATCTTGACTTTGGTAAAGCTTTTGATACTGTCTCCCATTACCTTCTCATAAACAAACTAGGGAAATGCAACCTAGATGGAGCTACTGTAAGGTGGGTGCAAAACTGGTTGGAAAACCATTCCCAGAGAGTAGTCATCAGTGGTTCACCGTCATGCTGGAAGGACATAACAAGTGGGCTTCCGCATGGATCAGTTCTGGGTCCGGTTCTGTTCAATATCTTCATCAATGATTTAGATAATGGCATAGAGAGCACACTTACAAAGTTTGCAGACGATACCAAGCTGGGAGGGGTTGCAAGTGCTTTGGAGGATAGGATTAAAATTCAAAATGATCTGGACAAACTGGAGAAAGGGTCTGAAGTAAATAGGATGAAATTCAACAACAACAAATGCAAAGTACTCCATTTAGGAAGGAACACAGTTGCACACATACAAATTGGGAAATGACTGCCTAGGAAGGAGTACTGTGGAAAGGGATCTGGGGGCCATACTGGACATAAGCTAAATATGAGTCAACAGTGTAACACTGTTGCAAAAAAAGCGAACATCATTCTGGGATGTATTTGCAGGAGTATGGTAAGCAAGACATGAGAAGTAATACTTCTGCTCTACTCTGCGCTGATTAGGCCTCAACTGGAGTATTGTGTCCAGTTCTGGGCCCCACATTTCAGGAAAGATGTGGACAAATGGGAGAGAATCCAGAGAAGAGCAACAAAAATGATTAAAGTTCTAAAAAACATGACCTATGAGGGAAGATTTAAAAAAATTGGTTTATTTAGTCTGGAAAAGAGAAGACTGAGAGGGGACATGATAACAGTTTTCAAGTACGTAAAAGGTTGTTACAAGAAAACAGGAGAAAAAAAATTATTCTTAACCTCTGAGGATAGGACAAGAAGCAATGGACTTAAATTGCAGCAAGGGAGGTTTAGGTTAGACATTAGGAAAAACTTCCTGTCAGGGTGGTTAAGCACTGGAATAAATTGCCTACGGAGGTTGTGGAATCTCCATCATCGGAGACTTTTAAGAGCATGTTAGACAAACACCTGTCAGCGATGGTCTAAATAATACTAAGGGCAGATCTTCACTACCCACCAGATCGGCGGGTAGAGATCGATCTATTGGGGATTGATTTATCGTGTCTCATCTAGATGTAGATAAATTGATCCCTGAACGTGCTCCCTGTCGACTCCGGAACTCCAGCTTGTGAGAGGCGGAAGCAGAGTCGACAGGGGAGTTGACTCACTGCCATCCTCACGGCCAGATAAGTCGACCTAAGATACGCCGACTTCAGCTACGCTATTTGCATAGCTGAAGTTGCGTATCTTAGGTCAACCCCCGCCCACTGTAGACCAGGGCTTAGTCCTGCCAAGAGTGCAGGGGACTGGACTGGATGACTTCTCAAGGTCCCTTCCAGTTCTATGAGTCTATGATTTATTCTAATTTATACTGTAGGACAAACATAAAATGTCCGTAATATGGCTTTACCATATTGTATGCTAATATCTTTTCAGCACTCAGGTGAGAGGAAAAGTGGGGGCTATTTCTTTTTTAGGGCCAGATGTTCAGCTGGTGTAAATTGGTGTAGCTCCATTGAAATCAAGATGCTTAAAACTAACACATGCTGGATCAGGGCAAGAGTTCGCAACATTTTGAAGGATTGAGGAAACTTGACCACGGTCACACAGAAGTCTGTGGCAGACCCAGAAATTAAATCCAGATCTCTTGAGTTCCAGTGCAGTGCCCTAACCACATGACCAACCTTCCTCTTTGAAGGATGTCTTTGAGGTCATCTGGGCTTAAAAAGTGCTGCTTTCACTCAGCTTTCCATCACTTAGCTCCTCTTCAGTGCTGTCTGCTTCTACTCTTGGCTAATTATTTTATGTATCATACCTATCTAAATATGACTGTAAGCTACTCAGGGCAGGGACCTATTTGTTTGTAAAGTGCCATATATGCCTATGGTACTATATAAATAAATAATAAGACTAATAGCACTGACTCTATATATAGGATCTTAAATGTCACGCAATCTTAACATCAATCAACCACTTTATTAGCCGCCAGTGAATCTTGCAGATTCCCATCAGTCAGTTTCAGTTGGCAGCTTAGCTTCAGGTGACAAAACATCTTTTCTGAGTAGCATAAAAATAAATCTGGAAGCAAAGAAAAATCGGAAGAAATATTACCTGCTAAAAAAAACCAAATCATACAGTCCAAGAAAGAGATGTTGGATGGGGGAGGGGGATCCATAAAGCTGGTGATGATTCTGAAGTGGCAAAAAAGTGCTGGATTCACTGCTACTGATGGTGATATACTGGACATTAGGCAATACGCATGTCATGTCATTCCAAGCTGGTTGTCTGAACTCCTATTCCTTTTGCCTCCTTCTTTTTTAACTTGTCAGTGGTGGGAGCATGTGAAGAGAAACTGAATTCCTGATCTGACTGATAGCTAGAGCTACACCAAGTGGGCTGTGAGAATGGGGTAAGCTGTTTCACCAGATGAATTGTTAAATTACATTAAAAATGGCTTGGTGTAGGGTGACCAGATAGTAAGTGTGAAAAATCAGGACAGGGGATGGGGAGCAATAGGCTTCTATATAAGAAAAAGCCTCAAATCAGGACTGTCCCTATAATATCGGGACATCTGGTCACCCTAGTTTGGTGTTTGATTCATTTAATAGATTCTGGGGCCATTGTGATCATCTAGTCTGACCTCCTCGTAACACAGGCTATAGGGATTCCCCAAAATAATTCTTAGGACACACCTTTTAGAAGAAACATCCAATCTTGATTTTAGAATTGCCAGTGATGAAGAATCCACCATGACCCTTGGTAAATTGTTCCAATGGTTAATTACTCTCACTGTTATAAATTTACATCTTATCCTGTCTGAATTTGTCTAGTTTCAACTTCCAGCCATTGGATTTCTCTGCTAGATTGAAGAGCCCATTTTTAAATATTTGTTCCCCACTTAGATACTTATAGACTGTAATCAAGTCACTCTTAACCTTCTCTTTGTTAAGCTAAATAGATAGAGCTCCTTGGATCTGTCACTCTTAGGCATGTGTTTTAATCCTTTACTCATTCTCATACCTATTCCCTGAACCCTCTCCAAATTATCAATGTCCTTTTTGAATTGTGGACACCACAACTGGACACAGTATTCCAGCAGCAGTCATACCACAGTGCCAAATACAGAATTAAAATAACCTCTCTACTCCTACTCGATATTCCCCTGATTATGCATCCAAGGATCGCATTAGCCCTTTGGGCCACTGTGTCTCTCTGGGAGCTCATGTTTGGCTGATTATTCACCACAACTCCCAAATCTTTTTCAGAGTGACTGCTTCCTATGATAGAGTCTCCCATCCTGTAAGCATGGCCTATATTCTTTGTTTCTAGATGTATACTTTTACATTTAGCCATACTAAACTCCTATTGTTTGCTTGTGCCCAGCATACCAAGTGAGCCAGATTGTTGTGTATCAGTGACTTGTTGCCTTCATTATTTACAACTCCCCCAATTTTGTGTCATCAGCAAACTTTATTCAGTGATAATTTTATTTTCTTCCAGATCATTGATAAAGATGTTAAATAACATAGGGCCAAGGACTGATCACAGCAGGACCCCACTAGAAACACACCTGCTTGATGATTCCCCATTTACAATCACAGTTTTAGACCTATCAGTTAGCCAGTTTCTATTCCATTTAATGTGTGACATTAATTTTATATCTTTCTAGTTTTTTTAATCAAAATATCATGTGATACCATGATATTACATTAACATTACTAGTTTTATCAACTGAACTTCTAATCTCATAAAAAAAATCTAGTTACTTTGATGGAATCTATTTTGCATAAACCCATATTGATTTGCATGCATTACACTACCCTCCTTTAATTCTTTATTAACTGAGTCCCTTATGAGCCACTCCATTACGTTTCCTGGGATTGATGTCAAGCTGACAAGCTTATAATTACCTGGGTCGTTCCCCTGTTTAACCTTTTTAAAAACTGGCACACCACTAGCTTTCTTCCATTCTTCTGGAACTTCCCCAGTGCTCCAAGACTTATTGAAAATCAACATTAACAGTCCAGTGATCTCCTCAACCAGCTCTTTTAAAACTCATGGATGCAAGTTATCTGGACATGCTGATTTTAAAATGTCTAACTTTAGTAGCTTATGCCTAATGTCCTCCAGAGATTTAGTGGAATGGAAAGAGTTTTATCATATGATATGACTATATCAACTGTTTTTTCCCCAAATATGGAACAGAAATGAACACTTCTGCCTTTTCTGCATTATTATTGTTGTCTCTACCATTTCTATCTGATAATGGAACAATAGCATTGTTAAGATTCGTTTTGTTCCTAATAGACTTAAAAAACCCTTTTTATTATTGTCAACTCTACGGGGCATAGATTTCTCCGTGTGTCTCTTGGCTTCCCTTATCAATTTTCTACAATTCCTAGCTTCTTATTTATATTCATTACTATCTGCTTCCCCTTTCTTCCATTTCTTATATATTATTATGAATATTTTATAGCTGCCTTCACTTCACTTCTAAATCAGGTTGTTTTTTTAACCAATATGCCACTGTTAGCACCAAACTAACTGGAATGCAGTTCCAGTTTCCATTTTCAATAAATTGAAAATTCAGGCCACGATTTCAAAGGCGACTAGTGTTTTGGGGTCACTCAGTTGTGTGCCCAACTTGGGTCACCTTTCAAAAAGAGCTGAGATTATAACATAAGAACATAAGAACATAAGAAAGGCCGTACCGGGTCAGACCAAAGGTCCATCTAGCCCAGTATCTGTCTACCGACAGTGGCCAATGCCAGGTGCCCCTGAGGGAGTGAACCTAACAGGCAATGATCAAATGATCTCTCTCCTGCCATCCATCTCCATCCTCTGACGAACAGAGGCTAGGGACACCATTCTTACCCATCCTGGCTAATAGCCATTTATGGACTTAGCCACCATGAATTTATCCAGTCCCCTTTTAAACATTGTTATAGTCCTAGCCTTCACAACCTCCTCAGGTAAAGAACTTTATTTGTTTTAAACCTGCTGCCTATTAATTTCATTTGGTGACCCCTAGTTCTTGTATTATGTGAATAAGTAAATAACTTTTCCTTATCCACTTTCTCAACATCACTCATGATTTTATATACCTCTATCATGTCCCCTTAGTCTTCTCTTTCCAAACTGCTTTAATCTTTCCTCATATGGGACCTTCTCTAAACCCTAATCATTTTAGTTGCTCTTTTCTGAACCTTTTCTAGTGCTAGAATATCTTTTAGACCACATCTGTACACAGTATTCGAGATGTGGGCGTACCATGGATTTATATAAGGGCAATAATATATTCTCAGTCTTATTCTCTATCCCCTTTTAATGATTCCTAACATCCTGTTTGCTTTTTTCTGCACACTGCGTGGACATCTTCAGAGAACTATCCACGATAACTCCAAGATCTTTTCCTGACTCGTTGTAGCTAAATTAGCCCCCATCATGTTGTATGTATAGTTGGTTATTTTTTCCAATGTGCATTACTCCACATTAAATTTCATTTGCCATTTTGTTGCCCAATCACTTAGTTTTGTGAGATCTTTTGAAGTTCTTCACAATCTGCTTTAGTCTTAACTATCTTGAGTAGTTTAGTATCATCTGCAAACTTTGCCACCTCACTGTTTACCCCTTTCTCCAGATCATTTATGAATAAATTGAATAGGATTGGTCCTAGGACTGACCCTTGGGGAACACCACTAGTTACCCCTCTCCATTCTGAAAATTTACCATTAATTCCTACCCTTTGTTCCCTGTCCTTTAACCAGTTCTCAATCCATGAAAGGACCTTTCCTTTTATCCCATGACAGCTTAATTTACGTAAGAGGCAGATGACTGGCACATTATGAAAGTTATTTCAAATTGGGCATCTTAAAAGCAAGTCACCTCAAAACGTTACTCAGCTTGGATAAAATCTTGCATACTGACCTACCATCTTATGGGGTGGAGTGGGAAGAAGTGAAAATGAAACACAAGATACTGTTTTACAAGGTCTGCTACCCACATTAGTAGAAAAAACACTCAAGCCTAATCAGCTCAGTAATCCTGAGGCTTTGTCTACACTAGAAAGCTGTCACCACCAAAGCTATTTCAGAAGAGTGTGTTCACACTTGGCTGCTTCTGCCACTGCATTGTGTCCACAGAGCACCAGACTATATTGGCAAAAAGCATATTCCACTGTGGGTATGTATTCCAGCTTCTGCGCTGCATTGAGCCTGCACTACCTTGTAGGTAATTGTCACTGTATACTGTGGAGCAGCCACTGTGCATTATGGGATACCTGCACACTTCTCAGGGAATTGTGGCAGTTGGGGTTCAAATACCCACAATGCCCTCTGTTATATTCCATAATCAATGGCTCTTGTGTTTCATTTAAGAATCTGCTGCTACAAACATGGATGTGTCACGGAGGAGCACAGCTCTCTTCTCCATTGTAAGATCTCGGCATACAAAAGTTGTATTTTGCAAGGATGCAGAGCTCAGACAGACTCAACTGAGAATGTCTGAATAGTGAACAAATGTTTCACTGTTGGAACAGCACTTGGCATGAGACATTCAGACTATGTATGGCGGTCTGGATGAGTATTGAACAGTTCCTGACTTTCAGCTATACTTTTTCATGCTGTCCAGTCCACTTCCTGGTTGATGCACATCCACCACACCTTGATAGCTTTCTTCCTCCTCTGCAGGATGCAAAATATCTGCAGTGGTTACAGGGGAGGTGGTATCGTCCCTGCTGAATATAGCATCCAGCTTATTATAAGAGGCACAGGTCATGACTCTGGAATTCTCATTCTCCTTCACCTTCTGGAAACCCTTTCCCATTCCATGGCACAGGGCTCCTCTCTTTCCTTTCCTGTGCCATTGCTCCTGTGGGAGTGCCATAGCTGTGGCTGCACATGCTTCTCCTCCCCACAGTGCACTGAAATTGAGCACCTCCTGCCCGCACCAATCAGCAGCACGGGATCCAGAATGAGGAGCCACGCTTTCAGCAAAAAGGTAGCCGGTTACAGGAAAAGAAGTGGCTGAGAAGACCGCACCAGCCCTTTAAGAGTGTGGTGGACTTCTGCACTCTGTAACCTGTGGGTAGTAAGGGTTATGAGAAGGTCACTCCTGAAAGCAATGTTGCATTGTGGGATTAAAGTGGGAGGAGTGCTAAAACCAGTATGTGTGCGTCCAGACTGCCACTGTCCTGATAGAACTGTACCAGCAGGGGTGCTTATATCACACCATAAAGGGGAATAACTGCCAGAAAGATAGGACTGTCAGTAGGAGACACAATTAAATCTGGATGCATGCCAGGCTGTGCCCAAAAGGAAAGTTTTGCTAGTACAATATTCTAGAGTAGAGCAAGTTTTACTCAGGCATTGGTGCTTTTAACTTAAATTGGAGTGGTGTGTGTAAGGCTTCGTACATGAGAAAAACTTGTAGGACAAGGTTCAATAAGCTCAAATTACTCTATGTTGCTACAGACCAAATTTTCAATAGCTTTGTAATTATTTTCATCTTCTTAATCTCTCCCATTTTATTTTCTAACATATTTACTGGATATATTGCCTGGAATTTACCCCCTATTGAGAACAAAACGTTTGTCAGTAGGTAGGATGGCAATCTTTAATCTTAGTGTCCCTTTTTCGAAAGTCATGCTGTGTTTGATCACTAATCCCCTTCTGAGCATTTCTTATCTTGTGGATGGTTTCACCAGTGAGCCCCACAAAGGAACTGCTTCTTAATGTTTTTTGTTTGTTTGTTTTGGAATGAGGCTTATCTGCCATTGTCACACAGCACAGTGGGTCATCCAGAAACACAAGGAGGCCTGTTGTGTCACTTTCAGAACTTTGCTTTAACTAGAGCCACATTGCCTCCAACATAGGCACACAACTCCTGCATCAGAACCATTCTCTCCAGGTCTCCGCATGCCACTCAGCCTTCAGTTTCTTCTGTAGCCTTTGAAATTTCAGTTAGAAATAGTGACATGGATACAGTTTCAGAAGAATCCTTTACAGCTCTCCAACTAACAGCCTCAGTCTGTTCCTCAGTACTGCTCATCTTATAGAGAAGGGGAGTGTAGGGGTTATGGCACCGAACTCTCAAAATCTGAGTTCAGTTCCTAGCTATACCACAGACTTGCCCTAGTCAGGTAGAGTATATCTACACTGCATAAGAAACCTGCAGCAGGGGATCTCTGAGCCTACGTCAACTGACTCAGGCTTGCAGGGCTCATGCTACAAGGCTAAAAAATAGCAGTGTAGATGTTTTGGGTTTGGGCTGAAGCCCAGGCTTCAAGACTCGACTCCCTCACTGGGTTTCAGAGCATGGGGTTCAGCCCCAGCCCAAATGTTTAAACCAGTGTTTCTCAACGACTGGTCCGTGGATCAGCGCTGGACCCTGAGATCTCCCTGACAGTTTAGGAAGGCAACAAGCTGGTCCTGGTATCAAACAGGTTGAGAAACACTGGTTTAAACAACTATTACAAGCCCCACGAGCCGAAGTCAGGCGCTGAGATTTGCTGCTGTGGGTTTTTTATTGCAGTGTAGACATATCCTTAAATTATCCATGCCTTATCTGTAAAATGGGGACAACAATCCTTCCTTTCTTCCATCCACTAGCTGGTTTTTTTTATTTAGCTTGTAAAGCCTTTGGGACAGACTCGAGACTGTCTCCTACTCTGTTTGTACAGCACCTAGCACAATGGGGCCATCATCTCAGCTGAAGTCTCCAAACACTACTGCCATACAACCCCAAAAAAGTTCTTTGATAGTCCACAGTGCAACAACCTTCCTTATACAAGAAGGATTCAGCATTACATGCTGCTCTTGTTCCTTGTTCAGCCAAAAGGGGTCCTGCAGAGTGACACAAATGGCTCTCTTCAAGAGTTCAGGACTTTTATGGAAGCACCTTGCTAGTTATTGTTCATGATTCCATATTTCAGTATTTTTAATTACTTTCTAGCTGTTGTCAGCCTGTGAAACAAAAGCTTGGACCAAAGAATCAACGCTGGTTGTCTCATGTGGTACTACAGTGCCCTGGCTACTTGAAGGTTTTTTTGTTTGTTTGTTTGTTTTAAACCAAAACTCCTTAGGCACAATTTATATAGATTTTCATGTAACTTGCTGAGCAAAACTGCCTAACTGGCATCTGCCAGAATTCATATCCCATGGGGCATCAGTACAATAAAGAGCTGTAAGGGAACCAGATCTTTCATTTCAGGGGCAGAGGAAGTTTCACAATTTTGAAATTTCTTCCATTCTGGAATGGACTGAAAACAATAAATTTCTAAATTTCCTGCCAACTGAAATTTAAAAAAAAAAAGTTGCTTTGATAAAATTAAGTATCAGAGGGGTAGCCGTGTTAGTCTGGATCTGTAAAAAGCGACAAAGAGTCCTGTGGCACTTTATAGACTAACAGACGTATTGGAGCATGAGCTTTCGTGGGTGAATACCCACTTTGTCAGACGCACTTTTATAAAATTAAATGTTTTGTTCTGATTTCAACTTTTTATTTTATAATATAATAGTTCAAAAATGGAAGTCACTTTGCAATGGAAAATCGAAATGTTCTTGTAAGCAGGGCTGGGGAAACTTTTTAGGGTTGGGGTGCAGGAGGAAGTGAGGGCTCTTGTTGGGGAAGCGGGCTCCGGGGTGGGGCCAGAAATGAGGAGTTCAGGGTGTGGGATGGGGCTCTGGACTGGAGTGAGGGAGTGGGGTGCGGGAAGGGGTGCAGGCTGCGGCTGGGGGTGTGGGCTCTGGGGTGGGGCTGGGATGAGGGGTTTGGGGTGCAGGAAGGTTCTCTGGCCTGGGATCAAGGGGTTCGGAGGGCAGGAGGGGGATCAGGGCTGGGGCAGAGGGTTGCAGTGTGGGGAGAGGCTCAGGGGTGCGGCACTTACCTCAAGCGGCTCCCGGAAGCAGCGTCATGTCCCTTCTCCGGCTCCTACGCAGAGGCACGGCCAGGCAGCTCTGCACGCTGCCCCATCTGCAGGCATCACCCCTGCAACTCCCATTGGAGTGCTGGAGGGGAGCCATGCCACTGCTTCCAGGAGCTGCATGGAGCGGCCCCTGACCCTGCTCCCCGGCTGGCGCGCCAGAGCAGGGCAAGCCACAGACCCCACTCCCCAGTCAGACATTGATGGATGGCTTAAAACTGGCCCGCAGGAAGTAGTTTGCCCACTCCTGCTGTAAGCAGTTGCTCTTACTCTCATAGCACCCACCCCTGCTGGCAGAAAGTGATGTTGCAGTGGTCTCCACTTCTAGTGCCCCCTAGTGACCACTTCCTTGGCCCCATGATGGCCTGTAAGTCCAAACAAATATCTAAAGTGCTAAACTAATAATTTGTCTGCCCCTTTTGGTTACACTGATGTTATCTACCTTTTTTGCCCTGCAGAGTTTCTCCTATGCTGCTTCTTCCCAGCAGGTTTCTGCCACCAGGGTCTCCAGCAGCTTAGCTCAGGGATCTCCATGCTCCTTACAGGTCCTATCTCAGGGCCATCCCACAGGATCCTGTCCTGCTCCCCATATCACCTCCAACCTGACTCCACCAGGCCTGTTCCCAGAGAGGAAGAAACCCCTGGCTCCTCTCTCCTAGGTCTCCTCTCTGGACTGAGTTCACAGCTCTGTTTAAATAGTGCTCTCTGATACCCCACCGCTGGGGTCAGCCATTATAATTAAGTCTCCATTATACTCAGCTGGGAGGATAGCTGGCTGGTCACAAGCAAGGCTGAGCCCAGCTTGCCTTAAAGGGGTAGCCACCCTGTGCCAGTTCCATTCCTTTTTCAATTTTTCTTTTGAAAGGAATTTTCATTGAAGGTGACACATTTGTGAGAAATGTTTTGCTTTCAACAAATCAGCATTTTTTGACAGGAAAATGTTCTGTTGGGAAAATTTCGGAACCGCTCTAATCCTAATGCAATGGATTTTGTGGCATCTGTACAAGTTCATGATCAAGGAATTCAGAATGGGTCTGGTTAACACACAGGAACACAGCAATTGCAGTAGCAGGTCAGATCGGTGGCCCAATTACTCCAAAATCCTATCTCCAGTGGACTTCAGTAACAAAAACTTTAGAGAAAGACCCCATAATTGCAAATAATAGTCTTTTAAATCACTACATTCAGATCAGTGATTTTGGTTTGAGCCTGTCTCTATGCTTCATTCCCCAATGAGAATGTGTACGAACCCAGAAGCAGTGATTATCACTACAGTGAAATTTAAGCCATTGGGAACAACATAACGAGCAGAGTTTGCTGAAGCAATTCTCTCACTTTATGCCAGGAATCCAATCTGTTCTTGGCTCTTACCCATTTATGAAGGCTGTGTTCAAATTTAGGTCTTACCATATATGGTCAAATATGGATCATATCTGTGCCTAAGGAACATTTTGTCTGACGTTATTTTCTACAGTTTCTTTCTCCTCCAGCTAAGTAACACTTCAGTTATTCTGAGAATACTCTCCCCATTATAAAAACATCAGTATATATTGGCATGTTTTCTTCATATATGTCAATACGGAGAATGTTATCAGCAGCAATAGAATTCCCATAGACCAATTATCTCCTGACATTTACTAAATAACTAACAGCCAGGACGAGATACGAATTGCTATAGTTTTCCTATAACCCTGTTGCCCTGTTAGGACAGATAGGCAAACATTTTTGCTCAGCTGTTTCTCAGGATTTGACACACAAACTAATGGAGTGGTCAGACAGACAGTTACTTTTCCTCATCTAACTTTTGGATACCATGATTTAGTTTTTAAAGGTGACCAGTAAGTATAAAAAAAATTACCCCAAATCCTAAATATAGGTTTAATTGCTGGATTCTTTGTATATGAGTTGCATTTAGCCACACATAGGTGATTTTAAATTCATGCAAGTTTAAAAATCACTTATGTGCTAAATGATTTTCTAACCCTTTCTGTTTGAAAGGGTCAATATTAATCTGATATTAATCTGATTTTTCTGTCAACTTTGTAGTGCAAAGCACAAAAATTTCAATAATAATATTACTTATTTAAAGTGAGATATTTGCCTGTATTTTGAATCTCAATTGCTCAAAATTAAGCACATGCTAGAGTACTTTCCTGGATCAGGACCAAAGAGACCACCTGAGAGGAGGGATTCATTGAAGGGACCAGGAGTGGCAAGGTAGGCTTGTGAGCTGTCAGCAGACAGATGGTAACTGAAGCTGTGTGAACAGATGAGATTATGCACAGAGACTGTATAGAGAAAGAGACGATGCAGGGCACTAAGACCAAACCTTATGGGATCATCACAGAAAGCAGAATTAAGGAGGACCTGCCAAAAGAGACATTGAAAGGGCCTTTCTCTCCATCCTCTTGCATCTTGTGTACAGATCAGCACAGCAATATTTTATACCCCTTTTGCACTCTCTTGGTGTAGCTATAAATGACTACAAATTCATAGATTCATAGATTCTAGGGCTGGAAGGGACCTCGAGAGGTCATGGAGTCCAGTCCCCTGCCCTTATGGCAGGACCAAATACTGTTTAGACCATCCCTGATAGACATTTATCTAACCTACTCTTAAATATCTCCAGAGATGGAGATTCCACAACCTCCCTAGGTAATTTATTCCAGTGTTTAACCACCCTGACAGTTAGGAACTTTTTCCTAATGTCCAACCTAAACCTCCCTTGCTTCTTGTTCTATCCTTAGAGGCTAAAATGAACAAGTTTTCTCCCTCCTCCTGATGACACCCTTTTAGATACCTGAAAACTGCTATCATGTCCCCTCTCAGTCTTCTCTTTTCCAAACTAAACAAACCCAATTCTTTCAGCCTTCCTTCATAGGTCATGTTCTCTAGACCTTTAATCATTCTTGTTGCTCTTCTCTGGACCCTCTCCAATTTCTCCACATCTTTCTTGAAATGTGGTGCCCAGAAGTGGACACAATACTCCAGTTGAGGCCTAACCAGTGCAGAGTAGAGCGGAAGAATGACTTCTCATGTCTTGCTCACCACACACCTGTTAATGCATCCCAGAATCATGTTTGCTTTTTTTGCAACAGCATCACACTGTTGACTCATATTTAGCTTGTGGTCCACTATAACCCCGAGATCCCTTTCTGCCATACTCCTTCCTAGACAGTCTCTTCCCATTCTGTATGTGTGAAACTGATTGTTCCTTCCTAAATGGAGCACTTTGCATTTGTCTTTATTAAATTTCATCCTGTTTACCTCAGACCATTTCTCCAAATGGTGCAAATCAGTGGAGAATCAGGCCCACAGAATAGCCAGAGTATATAATACTTGACATTTGTAAAATAAAATTCCATTCATTATCTAAATGTGGATCCAGATTTTGGAAGTGGCCCTGTATTTACTGTATTTGACTGAACCAAATCCCTGGATCCAAAATTTCCCAAGCTTTGGAATGTTCCAAATCTCAATTTTAAATTTTGCAGATCACATTGCAGCCCAAGTGAAACCTAGATGAGGTTTATCCATGATTATCCTTCTCTCAGAGCTTGTCTACACTAGCCCACTGAATCGGTGCTGCTGCATCAATTTAGCGGGTCTGGTGAAGATGTGATAAGTCAATGGGAGAGTGCTCTCCTGTTGACTTCAGTACTCCACCTCCCCAAGAGGCAGAAGCTAAGTTGGCAGGAGACCATCTCTCACCGACGTAACATGGTGTAGACACCACATTAGGTCAATGTAAGCTATGTCGCTCGGGGTGTATGTGATTTTTTTCACACCCCTGAGCAACGTAACTTACATCGATTTAAGCGGCAGTGTAGACCAGGCCTCAGTCTCAGAAACATTTTAGCGTAATACAAAATGGGGCAAATGTTCAACTGGTGTAGATTGTAAACGCTTAGTTGACTTCAGTAAATAACTCTATTTGAAGTCAATAGAGCTATGACAATTTACTCCAGTGAAAGATCTGCCCAAAGGTATTCATCCTTCTTTCGGTTTACACTGAATGTAATGCAGTATCTGTTAGTCAGTCCTATAGCCAGATTCCTAAACAACTGAATCACTGAATATTGCCAAACAGAGATGAGAAAAATCACTTACAAAACTTTTCATTTCATATAGTTGGTGGAGGAAATGGTTTTATCTTGTTCAACTTAACCAACAAATGATGAAACATTGACCTGACCTTTGCACTGTAGTTTTCTTTTCTTGCTTTAGGATAAGCATTTCATTCTTCCCCATATATGCCGCTATTGCTTAGTAGATACCACCTGCTGAAAAGTCTCTTCCCACACCCGTATAATACTGTATGTTTGCTCTGTCCCTTCTGACACTAATGGAAACAGCATTCTAAATACATTTTTACCTTTGAATATTAAGATTTTCTAGAAGAGAAAAACAGATGAGTAGTGGTTTGCATCTCTGCTTTTGTTCTGACAGCCAGTGTGTGTGTGTGTGTGTGTGTGTGTGTATATCAATATATATATATATATATATCAATGTTTGAAGGATATGAACATACAGTTCCAAACACAGGGTCTTCTTACAGCATGTGAAACACATATCAGACAGGTGAATTTTAATCTTTCCAGATAAAATTAAAATTCTTTTAATCTCAACTTCAGAAGCAGCAGCAGGACACTGACTTGTACCTGCATGTACTCTTTCTAGACCAAGACTTTGATTCTGTAAAGGTTGTGAAAAGGATTTCACAGATTGTCTGATTAAAGAAAATAGCTCTTTTATGTGTTCTTTATATATGCCTTTTTATGTATGGTAATTTGGCATTTGTACCTGAGAAGCAGAGAGGTGGAGATTTAGGGTTGATCCTGCCTGGTTCTGAGCATCCTCAGCTCACCCAATACGTTAAATATGCCGAGTAGCTCACAGAAATCATTCAGTGCTTTATGATAAAGCCCTTAGAAACGTATTTTATCTGTTCCTTCTTGCAGTGATGCATGGACTATTATTGTTGTTGCTGCCAGTATTGTGGGAAAGGACTAGGATTTCTTCTTTTTTTCATATCTGATGCCCCTTTTGTTGATATCCACAGGGATAGTATTTATTGAAGTTTTTGAAAATGTATTCTCTTAAAGGACCAGTGTTTGGTTAAAATGAAGTTAAACAAAACAAACAAAAAAAATCCCACTTGCCCAAAGTCACAATTCCCGTCACATCTTCCAAATGATCCCTTAGAGTATTAAAACAGAAGATTTCAAACATATAGATAAACCCTCACTATTTAGGCTGTTTATTTTTTGACTTCCTTTTTGCTTGAACCTTGATTACACAATTAGTCAATTTCATCTTCCTTTGTCACTTTTTAGTAAGTTTCACTTTAAGATGCTGTAATGTTTGTGTTGCAAATAGTGCTAATCAAAAACTTTCCATTAAAACATTTTTGATGGGAAATGGCTTTTCAATTAAATGAAAATTTGTTTAGAAAAAAGTTTGTTTTTTTTTTAATTAGTTTTGACCAAAACCCCTCCCCCCTCAACATTTGGGGAAAAACACTTTTCAGTGGCAACAAACAAACATTCATTGTCACCAAAATCTTTTCAGGGCCGGGGGGCTGGGAGAATATCATTTCCTGACCAGTTCTAGTTGCAAACACTGCAAGAGAGTTTCTAATGGAATGTTGAAAACAAAAAATGGCAACATCTCTATGGGGCTTATGTTTGGTAAAACCTAATTTTTACAAAGCCTAAGTTTAGGGCCAAATTTGTTTTAACAGTGTTCTTCTAAATTCCAATAGTACTCTCCTGGTTTAAAAAATGATAGCATATGAGGGATCCCTGTGACAGCTGTTCTAATCCCTAGCATGACAGGGAATTGCATGTATGTGCACTATGGTAGCTCCCTGCCCCCATGTGCATCCACATCCCTATCCATGATAGCAGCCTTCAACAATATGGCCTTGAAGCAGCCCCCGCCCCCAAGAAAGGCAACAGCGCTGCGGAACTTAAGAATGACCATACTGGGTCAGACCAATAGTCCATCTAGCCCAATAGCCTACCTTCTGACAGCAGGCAGTCAAATACAATCTGACTTGCAACAGAGATCTGCTTCAGAGAAATTGTTTGTGCTGGGAGCTTTAACAAAGGTTTTTTTAAGATAAATTGTGGTATTTAAACTGGTTGGGCTTCCTTGGAATCCCCACCTCGCTATATCACTGGTGGAATAATTTGAAGGTCTGCTGCCCTTCCATTTCCTCTCTTGTGTGGTCTCTACTCCTATTCCTTGTGTGTCCTAAATAGACTTTCCCATCTCATCTGTCTGCATCCCAGCTCGGCTCACCTCTGTAATTGCAGATGTGCTGCTTTTCACTGAGCAGTGATCCCGATACACCTGCCATGGGAGAACATGAGCCCCTGGAGAATAGATTCAATCATTTGCAATTATCTCTAGTGGCCATATACAAAACAAAATGATGTTGACTTTTAATGTTTATATGAAAAGCATTCTATACCTCTCTGTTGTTGTTTTCAATTAATAGATTCAAGTGACAAGTTTTATTATTAAATGACTGTGACCAAGTGTCCTAAACACATCTCTTCATCCTGATCTCTTGACTTAGCACCATGGTTGGGTTTTGCATCCAGCTCTCAACACTCTGCATGGCTAGATGAGAAGAAACGAAATTCAGAAGCTGTCTGACAAATGCTTAATAGTAGCAGAGTTTACCAGAGTTACTTGTTTGGTCAAGCGAAGGTGAGTCTCAGTGTGGTCACTAGCCTGGAGAATTCAGCCGATGCTGGCCTGCATCCAGGACATTATGGAGGACCTGTTACACATTTAATCTTCTGGTCTTTCCCTCAGTTCATTAAGAGTACACTTGGCAGCAATCTCAGCATTTCATCTGCGAATCCAACAGAAGTCAGTATTTTGAACTCCATGGTAGTGAGATTTCTGAGAGGAGTTACTCGTCTCCACCTTCTAGTTAAAGAGACAGTTCCTTTGTGGGCCCTTAATACTGTCCTAGTGCCTCTTGTGGGACCTCCGTTTGAGCCTCTGGCAACTTGTTCTGTCTCTTCTGGGTCTGAAAACAGCCCTCCTTGTTGCAATAACATCTGTGAGGACAGTGTGTGAGTTGTAGTTTTTTATCTCAGAGCCTCCATACATAGAGTTTTCCAAGGACAAAGTGGCCCTGCAGCCATATCCTAAAAGTTTTGTCTAAGATGATTTTTCAGTTCATTTGAACCAAGTCATATATTTACTGTATTCTTCCCTAAACCACATGCAAATTTGAATGAGAAGCAACTTCATTTGCTGGATGTCAGTCAATATGTGGAGTTTTATATGGATAGGACCAGACCTTTCTGTTCTTCACCTCACCTTTTGGTCTCCTGTGAGGGTCAAATGAAAGGTCAAGCAAACTTTGTGCAGACAGTCTCCAAGTGGATAACTTCCTGCATCATGACAGCATATGAAGTAGCTCAGACTACATCTCCACAGAGATTACAAGATCATTCCACAAGAGTCCAAGAAATGTTAATAGCGCTCCTAAGTGATGTTTCAATAATGGACATTTGCAGGGCAGCGACTTGGTTCTCTCAACATGCTTTTACCAAGCACTATGTCATTACTATTGTGTCTAGATCAGATGTAAACTTTGCGAAGGCTGTCCTGCAGTCATTTAAACAGACCCCAAGACCCATCTCCTATGAGTACTGCTTGTGAGTGACCTAAGTGGAATATATATTTGCATCCACCTGAAGAAAAATCGTTATTTACCTGTACTGTAACAGTTGTTCTTTGAGATGTGGGTGAAGATGTGTCGTGGAATACCCTGCACCCTCAGTCCCCTTCACACTGCAGTCTCTACCGTGGATGTTTGGTGCAAAGGAATTTAGCAACATCAGGGCGATACTGCCCTACTAAAGCCACGGGAGGGGTGAATGGCACAAGGTCTGAGTGCTGCCCCATGAGTACTGCTAGGCAAAGTTGTCCAACTTCAGTGCACTGGACACACGCACAATAAGTAGGATATACATCTGCGCCCACAGCTTGAAGAACAACAGTCACAGTATAGGTAAATAACCATCTTTGATAGTGGATCACAAGCTGCATTCGCATCAGCAATGTGATTCAGTAGCAAAAAGGCTAATATTCTGGGAGGCATTAATAGGAGTGTCAGATGTAAAGCACGGAAGGTATTTGTCCCACTCAGCACAAATGAAGCGTCAGCTGAGGTCCAATTCTGGGCCCCACACCTTAGGAAAGATGTGAACAAATTGGAGAGAGTCCAGAAGAGCAATGAAAATGATAGAAGGTTTAGAAAATTTGACATATGAGAAAAGGTTAAAAAAAAACAGGGCATGTTTAGTCTTGAGAAAATAAGACTATGGGGAAACCTGATAATTGTTTCAAATACATTAAGAGCTGTTATAAAGAGGATGATGATCAATTATTTTCCAGGTCCACCAAAGGTAGGACAAGAAGTAATGGGCTTAATCTGCAGCAACGGAGAGCTAGGTTAGAAATTAGGAAAAACTTTCTGACTATAAGGGTAGTTAATCCCTGGAATAGATTTCCAAGGGACGTTGTGGAATCTGCATCATTGGAGGTTTTAAAGAACAGGTTAGACAAACACCTGCAGGGATATTTGATCCTGCCTCAGCCTAATGGGCTGGACTAGATGACCTCTCAAGGTCTCTTACTGCCCTACATTTATACGATTCTTATATTGGCAGCTCTCTCCTGCTCCCTATCACGGGAAAATTCTGCATTTGGAAAAGGTTGGACTTGCAAATCTTGAGAGCACAGTACAAGGGTAAATGCACATTACTAGGAGGAAGGTGCACATGGGCAGGGCACTTGAGGCCTCCAACACAGTACAGCAGGGTAACTTCAGGCATCTTGAGACACCCATAGTACCCACATTGGAATGCATCTAACCCTGTTCTGAATTGGGTTAAAGGACATGATAATAACACAACTGACTAGCTGCATCTGAGCCTATTTGCCTACTTAGGCTTAACACCTTTAAAAAGGGTGGGTTACTTTCAGAAGAGGAGGGTTGTGTTGTCTGAAAATAGGGTAGAAAATTCTGAAGACATATAGAAAGTACTGAGTTTGGAGTCTGTTTATTATTTGTGATGCAGCTAGAGGCTTTTGCATAGATAGTGTCAATGTGGGTCAATCCAGAATCCCTGAAGTGACACCCAACTAGCAGTGGGATGATTTGTGGTCAAACCTGCACCTTCAGTTATTTTTTTTTCTATCATTCTACTCCCTAGTTTTACTGCATGTAGCCTTAGCGCATTGGAAGGCTACCAGCAGCTTTTACTTCTTCATTGGCGAGATGATAGCTTCTTGGATGTGAGCTATTAAATTGTCTGTATTCTTATTAATTATGCTGCATTACTTTCTATAATTCTCACATCTTTTGTTCTAAATTAGGCCACTCCATCATCCTTATCCAACTATCCCTAGGCCCTCCTTAGCCTATTCTCCTTTGTGCTTTGAAATACACGATCTCTGGATTGTACACTACTCGAGGAGGGATTGTCTTTGCTGTGTTTGCACAGTGTCCCGCACAATTGGGTGATGCCATAATATAAATATTTACTACTACTAATATAAGCCCTCCTTTTTAACAAGTTGTAAAGCTACCACTAAGGGGGAAAAAACAAAGAGACAAGTGCCCCTTGGGATGAATGAATTATATGGTTGAAGGCACAAATAAGAGTGTAAGCCAGAGAAGGGTTGCATATATGGGCAAGCAACTGAACAGAATGCAGAAAACTCACAGGACCAGATTTGTAGCATTGGCAGAGGCTAGTTTTACATGCTCATTATTAACTGTTTTACATGCTAATCAGGCTTTGCACACAAAATCTGATTCACTTGCAGCAAGGGTTGTGGAACCTGAAAATAAAACAGAGACCATAAAATCCAAATTGATCGACAGTGAATAAATGGCAAATAATGTTGTTTATGAGAATGGGGCTATAGGTGAAAAGGCATTTCATGCCACTCTTACTGTGTGCGCCCTGGAGCAATGATGAGTCTAACTAGGCAGTGAGAATGTGAACTACCCATGCAATCGACTCGTGGATACCAACTCCTCAAAAGACAAGGCACTAGGGAACTGGACTGGGATATACTGACCCTTTAAGGCCAGAATGGGAAGTCTCAGGGGTCAGTCTACCTGTTTCTGGATTATAAGACAGATAAAGACCAAGAGAATGACAGACACAGAGAGGGAGGAAATGGTCCCCAGGTAACAACTGGTGCCTGGAAAAACTCCAGGCTACTGTTCCTTTCAGGGCCTAGGACTTATAGTGTAGAGCAGGGCTGGCCTCCCCTCTCAGCCAACCAAGACAAGCTCACTCTTGCTTTCACTAACATTTTGCAGAATACCACAGGATGATAGTGATACTCACATTGCTGACTGCATCATCATTGCATGTCAGCAAGATCCTCCACTTTGCTTTAGGCCACCAAAATGCACATTGAATCACCACTTTGCACCTGCTGAGTTTGTAGTAGAACCACCAGCTGTCAGGGTTTGCTTCATAAACCAGTGGGTATGCACGGTCTCTGAGAGTTCTGGTGGAAAGAGATACCATTATTAGTTATGATGTAGGGTAGGAAAGAGTGCCACTCCTGAAAACCCCCCAGTTCCTACAAATTCTTTGCTTGGCCATACTGCAAACATCCAGAAACTGGCTAAAATGCTCCACTGAGGCCTGTATCTCATACAAACATAGAAATTGCCAATTTGCCATGTGGATCAGACCTAAGTTCCAGCTAGTCCAGTATCCTGCCTCTGACAGCAGTGAGTTAGTGCCAAATGCTTCAAAGGTAAAAGACCCCTATAGTGAGCAGTTATGAAAAATGCCTGCTCACAGATGTTTCTTCCTAACGTCAAGTATTTAGTAGTTGCCTTATGTCCTGTAGCATGAGGTCTTATATCCCTTCTACAATTTATCCTATGTAGCCCAACTGTGGATGTGCTCGGCCCCTATAAATGATTGTCTTTGTGATTGTACAGGGGAGACAAGACTGTGGCAGTAAGCTCTTCAACATGATTCCTTTGGCCTACCAGCATAATCTGTTTGCATAGTGTTTGACTTTAGCCGTCTTTTCCTCATCTGTTGTTGGCCAGACACTAAGATAACTGGGTGACATGGCCTTATCATAGTTTAACAGACTTGTATGCTCTCTACGTATTATTGGCAGCTGAATCAGTGAAGTCTCACTATTCTTCCTAGTAGCTGCATGTAAACATTGAACTAGACGGGGGAGACTAGAACCCTGTGGTTCTGTTTAAAACATTTCCCTGTACGCAGCATTCAGTGATCAACAGTAAAGAATCCTGTGGAGGGATCTTAGAGTATGAATATGGAGGTTTCCTCTTTATTCATGGAAAAGAAGAGATTGTCCACCAACACCTTAAACCTGATTGGGAAGGATATAGGGGCAGATGTGTTTGGAGACAGCTTTTTGCTAGATTTTCAGTGCAGCTCCTTAGGTAGAGAAATAAGAGAGATTTGATGCTGTGTGTGGTAGTTGGCAAAGACCATTGTATCCAGAGACACTGGTTGAACTAATGCCATGAATCAGTATGGATGTGAAGGAGGGACTGTCTGAGCTGGACACATTTGGCCAAAACAGACAGAGTATTGTGTGTGTTTTCTGATTTAAGCAGGGCTGGAGGGGGGTGTTCTGGTTCAAGTAGGGAAAGGTATGAGGTGGCTCCTGCTGCCTTGCATTGGCACAAAAGATCAGAAGGTGTAATCCTGAAAAGATTCGGAGAATTCCAGATCCCGCACTCATCCCTATGTGCACAACCTAAAGTCTCCCAGCAAAGAGGGACTGAATTAAGTCCCTTGCAGAGAGAGAATGGTGTTTCTTTAGGCGTTGGAGCTACATCTGCCAAGTGTTGAGCACCAAGGCATGGTGGGCATTTTTCATTTATTGTTAGTAACAGTGGGAGCCTGCTGGCCTGGAAATATATTCCTCTTATTTTTACACAGAGCCTCCACACAATCAATTTACGAAAGCAGCTTTTTATTTAGAAGTTGTTTTTATCTATATCTATATATAAACACACATTGTGGGTAGTTTACATATTTAAGCCATTAATATAAGAGGGCACTCAGTAAACTTTTTTACACAACTACTGACTTGACTATAGGAATCAAGTTTGATAGTTTAATCCTTAAATAGTTGTATAATCACTCTATACATCGTAGAAAACATTATATTGCACATCTTGGTTAATGCTAATATCTTTGTTAGGATCATTTGTGCTGTGCTTTGGCTAGGGGAATGTTTTTGAAAGAAAATTACTATTTATTTAGCCAGCCAGGTCAAAGCTCAATTAATCTGTTTCAAGGGGATGAGCAGCTTAGTTCTGGTGGCAAGTCTGTCCCAAGTAATCTTTACTGCTTTCTTTCCTCCTGTTAAAAACTGATCATGGTATACAGCTCTACTCTGATTTGTTACCAGAATGACAAACATTATAAATATCATACAGAAGACTGTACATGCCATCAGTATTAATATAGCACAAACACTTTAGCCCTGTACTTTGATCCAAACACACTGAATTAGTAAAAAGCCACTGGTGTATAAATGCACCCTTCTGGGTTTTCATGCAGTCATTGTCAGAATCATTAGCACAACTGCCCTAACTATGATGATAATTGTGGAAACAGGAACTTTGATTTTTATCAAGCTAACACATGCAGAAACTTGACTGCCTTTACAAAGGAAGCAAACCCTGGCATTGGTTCATTTTTCCACCATATGGAGACAAGCATATTTATTAGTACTCAAAGCCATTTTAATCAGTACTTGGGGCACTCTGAATTTTAGTTTTCTAATGTGGTTGCATTTTTTATACTAAATGTTTGTCTACCTAGCCCTGTTCTTCAAAGAAGGTGATCAAGCAAGAAATTTGGGAATAGGAAGGGGGGGGGGGTTCTTGACATTACATATTTATTATATAATTTTTCTGAAAAGGAACACAATTTTTGAAGTAACAGCAAAGAGGATTCATACCCCACCCTGCTTCTTCCAGGTAGCGTATTTTGATTTTCAACATACTAGCACTATCTCAGGTCTTGTCTGCTTTCAATTATATCAATGTAAAGGTATTTGAGGGCTTGTCTACATTTGAAAGTTAACACTGATTAAGGTAGGCTATGAATTAAAAGTGCAATAGCTGTTCTTAGGGGGTACACTAAGCAGGAACACAACACTCAACCCCAAAAAGGAGTGTTCACACACACACAGTTAATGAGGAAAAACTCCATGTGTAATCAAGTCTTTAAGCTTATACCCATGCAGGAAAGCGAAAACCCTGTACTTGTATAAAGCACTTTTATACTGGTATAAATGTGTCCACCACAGGTATTGTACCAGTATAATTACATTTTAAAAAAAAAAAATCACTCCTCACCTATTTATACTGGTTCAAAATCTGTATGTAGACCAGGCCTCAGAATGAGTTGCCAAAAACAGATAGTCTGTTATAGTAATATAATCTTGCAGGAAAATGGGCAAGTTTAAAGGCTAAATCTTCTTTGCCTTATTCACAAGAATAATGCTATTTAGCTGTCAGGTGAGAAGAATTTGACCCTAAATTTTCAACCTAAAGAGATGAAAAATGACATCCTTGGTTGCAACCTCTTGCATTAATTGGGATCTTTCTTAAAGCTCCAGCTCTTAGAGTCATGGAAGTACATAGAATATCAGAGTTGGAAGGGACCTTGGGAGATCTAGTCTAATCCCCCTGCTCAAAGCATGACCAACCCCAGATTTTTACCCCAGTTCCCTAAGTGGCCTCCTCAAGGATTGAACTCACAACCCTGGGTTTAGCAGGCCAATGCTCAAACCACTGAGCTATCCCTCCACCCCCAATTGTGACAAATTCAGCTTTCATTTAAATAAGTGCATTTCTAGCTCTCAGATGCAGAGAAAGGCATGAAACTGTGAAACAAGTGCACAAAAACCAGACGGCCCCAAAACCAGAAGGCCAATAAAAATAACTGCCTTTTTTTAAAAAAATCTCACAACTTTTAAGCCAATCATGATATCGGGGGAGGCTGCTATCTTTAAAAAATATATATGTGGATTTGGCAACACCCCAGCGCCGGGCACGAGGTGACGTTGCTCCCGGATCCCCAGCCCTAGGTCCAGCCCACCAAGCGACACGTTTCAGTTCTTCTCGGCGGTGGCTCTGGGGAGAACAAAATCGAAGCAGCCTTCGAAGCTCCCATTCACACCAGGCGTCCTGCCCGCTCCGGCGCCCCAGGGCGCTCCTGGGTAGGTCACTGCCCACGAAGCCGAGCCAACGGGGTCCGGCCCGAGTCCGCCTTTCTCGGCCAACAAACACGTGAAGCCCCCAAAACCCGCACCTACCCCCCGCCGGGACGCGGCCCTGGGGCACCACAGGGGCCGCTCGGACCGCGCGCAACGCAACACGCCTCGCGCCAGCGCCACCGCCCGCAGCGCTTCCCCCTCCCCGCCTGTCCCACCCGCGCGCTCCACTCCGCTCCGCGCTCGCCTTCCCAGCCGCGCCCCGCCCCTTCCTCTGGCGTCACTTCCCGCGCGGCCTCGCTTCCGTTTCTCTCCCCAGTCCTGTCGTCTCCTTCCGCCTGGCCGTTTCCAGGGTAACTAGCCGCGCCGGTCGGAGACTCCTGTCGCCCGCCTCCCAGTGGGGGAGTCAGACCGGCCCCCGCCCGGCGTAAGTAGCTCAGCACCCCGCTGTCAGCGACCTCCTCGGCGGAGAGGAGCCCCGCCCTTCTGCCTCCCCCCGGGCGTAGAGCACTGCCCCTCCCCCACTGGGGTCAGGAATCCCCCTCCCCGAAGTAGAGGGCTGCCCTTCACCCCCAGAGGTGTGGGACTGCCCCTCCCCCCAGGTCAGGAATCCCCCCACCCCCAGAGGCTGCTCCTCTTCCCCTCCACCCGTCCCTACCCAGGTGTGGGGACCCACAAGAGATCAGGATCAACACTCCCCCCCCCCAGGACTGCATTCCCCACAGGTGAGAAATTCTCCCCTCCCTATGAAGTGGAAGACTATCCCAACCCTCCCCTCCCCTCGAGCAGTGGCTCTCAACCTTTCCAGACTAATGTACCCCTTTAAGGAGTCTGGTTTGTCGTGTCACCTCACTTAAAAACTACTTGCTTACAAAATCGGACATAAAAATACAAAAGTGTCACAGTACATGATTACTGAACAATTGATTATGTTCTCATTTTTGCCATATTATTATAAATCAATTGGAATATAAATATTGGATGTCCATTTCAGTGTATAGTATATACAGCAGTATAAACAACTCATTGTCTGTGTGAAATGTTAGTTTGTAGTGACTTTGCTAGTGCTTTTTATGTAGCCAGTTGTAAAACTAGGCAAATCTCTAGATGGCTTGATGTACCTCCGTTCCCGGCCAATGGGATCTGTGGGAAGGGGCGTGGGCCTGCAGACGGTTGATGTAAACAAATTGTTTTGCGGCCCACCCGCGGATTACCCAGATGGGCCGCAGGTTGCCCATCACTGACTCAGGAGTAAAGGACTGTGCCTCCTGCCTCCCCTGGAACTGACCCCTCCCACCCAGAAGCAGAAGCATAGGAGATTGGTCCCCTCCCGAGCCCAGCAGAATAGGAGACTGAGTCCCCACTTCAGTGCGAAGGACTTCCCGCCATGTTCCACATTTCAGAGTCCGGTGACCTCAAAGTATGTTGCAGCCGGGAGGAAAGGATGGGGATTGATAACCCCCACACACTGAGTAGTTGAGCCCGTGTGTTCTCTCATCCTTTCCCACTAAGCTTCTGGTGGGCAACCCCTACTGCTTTGACATGTTGCCCAGGCATCAAAACCATCTTCCTTGGGGTAGAAAGTTTTGGGCCTGCTTGCCTTTTTCTAGATGTTTGTACAGTGTGTAAAGCATCTAGAGTTCTAGAGAGGAACTTGATAAACCAAATGAAACAATACCTAGATATGGAATTTATTTTAAACTTTTATTACACCTTTCATCGCAAAGCTGCTCATGGACTACATATACTGCCTGAAAAACCTTTCTGAGGTGGAGAGGACAGCAATTGGGCTGACATCAGTCATACAAGACAACAGTGGAAGGAAAGGAATTTTGGCCAAGGGTACTAGGACAAACTCCTACTTCTAGGAAAAGTGCCCTAGGATCTTTCATGTCCACAAAGAGTAGACAGGAGAAAGGACTCATCCAAATAATTCCTTTATAGCGTGAACTGCTTGGATATAAGTTGCTAGAACTGAGTTCATCCTACTGAGTTACAAACCTGTGGTTCAAGGAGGCTGAAGATATTTCAAACCTGATGTTTGAAACACCAACCTGTCTTCTGCCTGTTTAGTAATGTAGTTTGTTTTTCATGTTTGGGATAGGGGTGTCATGAGGAAAGGAAGAGTATAGTAACCGTACAGAGTTTTGACTGAGAATTCATGAACTATACTTCAGCATCTCTTTCTCCCTGTCTGTGTGCAGCCTAATTTTGTGGGATTGATTGGAGTCAGACAATGTCCACTCCTCCTCTCGCTGGGGCAGGGATGCCTCCTGGTGCTTTCTCAGGACCACAGGCTCAAGCAGCCCGGGAAGTGAACACAGCTTCTCTCTGTCGCATTGGCCAAGAAACTGTGCAGGATATTGTATTTCGGACAATGGAAATCTTTCAGCTACTGCGGAATATGCAGGTGAGAAGCAGAAAGACCTTCCCTTTTCATTCTCTTCTGTTCCCTTCCCATCTCCTACCAAATAGCTGTTTAAAAAAAAAAAGTAATACACTTGGAGGTGATCAGGGACATCATAGCATGTGTAGAACGTGTTTTCAGTATTTGAAGGAGGTAGTTTAGCTTAGAGCAAGTTCTTGACCAAACTGCTTTCAGGGGGTGAGGATATGTTGTCTGTATATTGCTGTTGGATTATTTCTGTAAATCTGTTCTTCCATCCTGGTTGCCTGAGCGTTGTGAATTAGAGAAAATCCTCATTTAGTGTAGCGTGAGTACACTTTAAATGTAAGACTTTTGTCTTCATGTTTCTATTTTCTTTTAAGAAATAACAAAAATTGTTTGTATGTGAACTGCATTTCTGTATTCTTGCTGGCCTTTGGGGATTATTTTGCCAGAGATCTTTTGATCATCTTATTACAGAATAACATTTTCCATCCAAAACTGGGTGAAATTCTCAACGTTCTTTTTATACTCAGAAAGTGGTACAAGTAATCTTCAGTGTGAGCCTGGTTACTGAGTAAATTTACAAATAAACCCCAAGATGTAATTGTATTTGAATACTAGAATCTGAGAAGATGAATTGGAATATAATCCTTGTATTTGTTCCTGTGACTATGATTTTTTTTATTTAGTTGGAAGTTATATTATATTGTAATTTTTTATCTATATGTAGGTATTTAAGTCAAAGATTATTGCTAAAGCATTTTGATACTGAGCTTGATAACATCTCATAAAATTTTAAGATGGCATCCAATATCACATCTTCTACATCTTGCATAAACCAGTTTAGGGTTGAAGTTAGGGTTAGGGTTGTCATAGCACTTGTTTTGGGAGGTGATAGAAATAATAGCGGCCATATACTTGTATCTGTGGGAAGAATCAAACAATCATTGAAGTAACTGGGAGCTGAGCAGAAGCATTTTTGAGTACAAGACAGAATTTGGCCAACAAAATGGAATAGACTTTGTAAATTGATATATAACAGATTAAAAAGTTATAGCTTGAGAATTATTGCATTTCTAAGAGGTTTTCCGGAACTGTGCATCGTACTAGAGTTGCAAATTTTTTATTGAACAAGTTATTTTTTTAAAATCCAAATTTAACTATGAAGATGCCTCATTTGAGCTATTTCACTATATTTGAATAAAAGTAAAGTGAGAAATATTGTAAAATAACTGCAAGAAAAATATGTATTCTTAAGGCAATGGTTCCCAAACTAGGGCTCGCAAAATGTTATCGGGAGTTCTTGGGGGAAAAAATTCCCTAATGGCTGACAGAGCCGTCCCTAGGGATCTTGGGCAGCACAGGGTCAGCAGCCCGGAGACCCTGGATTTCCAAGAGCTAAGCAGATCTAAGCAAGCCTATCTATCACACTGAGGAGATTTAAACTTCAATACTCCTTATAAGAAATGGAAAGGGAGGTGGATTTTTTTTCTTTCTGTTTTTAAAATGAAATAGGCAGCTAATATGGTTTTTAAAATTATTATGAAGAACAAGTTTAAGCTTTGTTGTAATGTGTGTTGTTTTCCTGGACTGCTCAAGACTTCAGTGCTTGTGTAGGAGGAACTCTTTGAGTTGGCTTCTTAAATACCTTCATGCTGTTTCACATCTGATACTCCTTGATGAAACATAGGAGCCTTGTCTTATAACAGGCTTATTCAAACTGATACAAGCTATGAAAGTGAGATCTTGGAAGAGTGTTGCTGTTTTCGTAATGTAATAAAAATACTGTAATGTTAAATAAGAATTAATAATAAATAGTGTGGAATAAGCATGTCATAAAAACAAATTTTATATTTCCAAGATCACTGCTTTTATAATTTATATTCAGATAAAGGAGAAAATCCCTGGAAATATTCATTTTTAGGAGGGGGTTCACAAGACTTGACATTTTAGTGAAAGGGGTTCACAGGTTGTTAAAGTCTGGGAACCACTGCCTTAAGGGGTATTGCTTTGAGCAGTGACCAATACAGTTTGATTAGGTATAGCAAATCCTCTATTATTGTAATGATATTTATATGATAAAATAAATTAATGGAGATAGGTATATCTCCTAGAACTGGAAGGGACCCTGAAGGGTCATTGAGTCCAGCCCCCTGCCTTCACTAGTAGGACCAAGTACTGATTTTGCCCTAGATTCCTAAGTGGGCTTGCTCAAGGATTGACCTCACAACTCTAGGTTTAGCAGGCCAATGCTCAAACCACTGAGCTATTCCTCCCCCTGCTAAAAGTAAAGGTGAAAAAAGTAATTTATTTGTGGACTAAATAAAAAAGTAGTACCAGGTTGTACACTATTATTAACAGGACATAATCTAGTTGCTTGAAAATGTTCCTTAGATCAGAAAGGGAGGATACAAAAAATTGTCTGTGTAAATTATTTTTACAACATTTAAACAGAATGAAAGAAACCATGGCTTCTATGAAATTCAATACAGTTAACATAGCCTTGATCTATAAAAACCCTTTAAGCTATAACTAGCAAATATATAGTCTATCTTAGTTCTCTTTTCAACTCTTAAAGAAATGCTCGTGCATTTGGTACAGCTTAATGAAGTAATTAACTTAGATATAGAGGAAATAATGTTATTGTTTAAACATAAATATTTTCTGTGTTATGTAACAGTACTAAAGCCACTTCTCGGGATTTCATAGTGGAGTCTTTTTGTAGAAATTTATGACTGTATTTCCTTTCAATATTTGGTTTTATGAAAGTCCACCTTAGCCTCTTATTTTCTCTTATTAACCACAGAAATGTGACACTGAGCCCTAGTCTACACGACAAACTGATGTCAGTAGAACTACATTGCTCAGGGGTGTGGAAAATTCGCACCCCTGAGTGTCGCAATTATGCCAACCTAACTCCTGGTATAGACAACGCTATGTCGATGGGAGGGCTTTTCCCATTCACATAGCTACCTCCTCTTAGGGAGGTGGAGTACCAATGCTGAGTGGAAAAGGTGTCCTGTTGGCAGGTAGCGTTTTCATTAAGTGCTACAGCGCTGCAAGTGTAGACAAGCCCTTAGTTCATCACTTTGATTCATGACTGAGATGGCCACCTAGATGCATTGGTAGTAGAGATCTCTGACTATTCATGATTTAACTGCAGTTACAGAATTCATATTTATAGTTGTGAGTATACCTCCTGAATGAAAATAATAAAACAAATTCTTTCTCTCATTTCCATCAGTGGGGAAAACTTGAAAAGTAGAAGACATTTTGTTTTGTGATGAATGTGTATATGAGTCTGTGTAGAGAGCTTATTGTGGGAAAGCTGAGTTGATGAGGTGTGTTTTGTATTAAGTTCTAATTTTGGAAGTCCTGTAAGAGTGAGTTCCATAGTCTAGATTCAGACTCCCGTTCTCTTGTCTGTGTCATAATCCTCCTCTCTTGGTAAACAGTTTCATGGTTCCAGTAGAATTTAGCTGTCAGTGGAGAGAGAAGTGATCTTAGGTAACAAATGTTAACCCCACAGAGAGCTGTGAATTTTAAAATTAAAGCTGGTCAAAATCTCACAAAATTATTTCATCAAAATGCTGAATTTTCAAAAAGTTTCAACCCTTTGTAAATTGGTCATAAACAGAAACAATAATTGAAAAAATTAGAAATATTTTTCCTAGAAATGTTGTTGAAACTTTTTTTTTTTAATAACTAACTAAAATGAATTGAATACAGAATCCAATGCCTTTGCTAAGTGAGCAGACTGCTGCACTCTGCATTATGGAGCCTCTTTTCCTGACACAGTGAATATGTCTGGAGCATAAGTGTGTGTATCACTCTGGTCAGATCTAACCAGGAGTTAGATTGTTAGTTAGTTAGTTGTTTTTGCTGATACAGACCAACATGGCTACCACTCTGAAACTGGTCAGATCTGTGTTTGATACCAGAGAGTATCAATAGGAAAGATGCTAGCATTTGCAAAATGCTTTGAAGATATTAAATAATGAGTTATTGACCATATAAAGGTTCTGTTGATTACATAGGACTTGAGTTTGTTGGTGATTTTATATCAGTGATTTGGCATATAAAATCAGCAGATAAGGTGCAAATTTTTAATGTAAAGAAAGTGGCTGGAACATCTATGACTGTTAGTCGGAGAGAAGAGGTAAAAAATAGGGCTGTCAAGTGATTAAAAAAATTAATTGTGATTAATCACACGATTAAAAAAATTAATCGTGATTAGTTGTGCTGTTAATAATAGAATGCCATTTATTTAAATATTTGTGGGTGTTTTCTACATTGTCAAATATATTAATTTAAATTACAACCGAATACAAAGTGTACAGGGCTCACTTTATATTTATTTTTATTACTGTAAAAAACAAAAGAAATAATATATTTCAATTCACCTAAAACAAGTACTGTAGTGCAATCTCTTTATCATGAAAATAGAACTTACAAATGTAGAATTATGTACAAAAAATAACTGCATTCAAAAACAAAAAATGTTAAATTTTAGAGCCTAAAAGACCACTCAGTCCTACTTCAACCAATCGTGCAGACAAACAAGTTTAGTTACAATTTGCAGGAGGTAATGCTGGCCACTTCTTGTTTACAATGTCACCTGAAAGTGAGAACAGGCATTCGTATGACACTGTTATAGCTGGCGTCACAAGATATTTACGTGCCAAATGCGCTAAAGATTCATATGTCCCTTCATGCTTCAGCCACCATTCCAGAGGACATGTGTCCATGCTGATGATGGGTTCTGCTCGATAACGATCCAAAGCAGAGTGGACCGACGCATGTTCATTTTCATCATCCAAGTGAGATGCCACCAGCAGAAGATTGGATTTTCTTTTTTGGTGGTTTGGGTTCTGTAGTTTCCGCATCGGAGTGTTGCTTTTTTAAGACTTCTGAAAGCATGCTCCACACCTTATCCCTCTCAGATTTTGGATGGCACTTCAGATTCTTAAACCTTGCATCGAATGCTATAGCTATCTTTAGAAATCTCACATTGGTACCTTCCTTGCGTTCTGTCAAATCTGCTGTGAAAGTGTTCTTAAAACGAACACGTGCTCGGTCATCAGCCAAGACTGCTATAACATGTAATATATGGCAGAATGCAGGTAAAACAGAGCAGGAGACATACAATTCTCCCCCAAGGAGTTCAGTCACAAATTTAATTAATGCATTATTTTTTTTTAACAAGCATCATCAGAATGGAAGCATGTCCTGAGGGCTGGTGGCCAAAGCATGAAGGGGCATACAAATGTCTAGGTGACATTGTAAATAAGAATCAGGCAGCAGTATGTCCCGTAAATGTAAACAAACTTGTTTGTCCTAGCGATTGGCTGAACAAGAAGTAGGACTCAGTGGACTTACAGGCTCTAAAGTTTTACATTGTTTTGTTTTTGAGAGCAGTTATGTAACAAAAAAATCAACATTTGTAAGTTACACTTTCACAATAAAGAGATTGCACTGCAGTACTTGTATGAGGTGAATTGAAATACTATGTTTTCTATCATTTTTACAGTGCAAATATTTGTAAAATATTAATAATAAAAAATAATAAGATAAAGTGAGCACTGTACACTTTGTAATAGAAATCAATATATTTGAAAATGCAGAAAAACATCCAAAAATATTTAACAAATTTCAGTTGTCATTTCTAGTCTATTGTTTAACAGTGCGATTAATCACTACTAACTTTTTTAATTGCAGTTAATTTTTTTCAGTTAATTGCATGAGTTAACTGATTAATTGATAGCCCTAGTGAAAAAGAACTTTTCATAAACACTTAATTTTAGTTGATGGGCTAGAAAGTTTGTTTTAGTAACTTGTTTGGTGTTTTTTTTGTTTTGTTAACCATTTTCCTTTTTAAATTGTTTGGCTTTTTAAGCTACCAAATGGTGTTACTTATCATACTGGGACGTACCAAGACAGATTAGCAAAGCTGCAAGAACATCTCCGTCAGCTATCAATACTCTTCAGGAAACTGAGATTAGTCTATGACAAATGCAATGAAAACTGTGCAGGGCTAGATCCTGTTCCCATAGAGGTAAGTATTTACTTTGATATGCATGATTCGTGGGTCTGATTTTTATTGTTTATTTATGTTACAGTAGCACCCATTCCTTCAGATTGCTTGTTATACTCTGCTGTTGTCTCTGATTTTAAACGAGACTGTAAACCACTGATCCCTAAACTTTTTATTTTGTGGCCTTTCTTACCCATAATAGAACCTGTCCACCCCCTCTCCCCAGAACCATGGTTGGGAGCAGGACCGGAGGCACAGTCAGGAGCTAGGACCAGGAGCAGAGCTGCAGTTGGGGGCCAAGAGCAGGGCAGGTGGCCAGGGCTGGGAGCCAAGGCCAGAACTGCAGATGGGGCCGCAGCTGGCACTGAGGCCATGGCTAGGGCCCAAACTGAGGCTGGGGGTAGAGTGGGGCTGAGTGGCACTCCCTCCCCACCCCCTGGGTACTGTCCTGGACCCCACCACACCCGATGTTCCTCTGCTTCTCCCCAGGGGGTGCGCCCACTAGTTTGGGGACCACTGCTGTAAACTCTTCAGGGGACAGATTGTCATTTTGTGGAGCTGGTTGAAATTTTGGGGTTTTTTTAATAAAAAAATTTTTTTTTAAAGAACTACATTTTTTTCATTTAGATTGAATGAGGTTTTTTTACTTTTGGGAGGATGAAAAATTTGAAACATTTTTTTAAATGAAATTACATTTCATTTCAGATTTTGGATTAGTCTTTGTCCAGTAGAAAAAAAAGGAGAAAGGGTTTTTGTGGGAGAGAGACAAATTGGAAAAAAGCTTACTTTCTTGTGTCTTTTTTTACACTTTTCCAGGGGAAAGAACTACATTGGGTGGGGGGAGGAGTTAGAGTGGAGATTTTTAGCCACTACTTTCTCTCTCATTTTTTCTTTTTCCAATTATTTTCCAGTGGGGGAAAAAAAGAGAGGAAGAACACTGGATGGAAAATCCTTTTTCCATTCAGCCAAAAGTAAACAGAAAACCTGAGGAGAAACTCATTTTCTCTTGATTTTTTTAATCTTCGTCAAAACTACCTTTTTCTCTTTGAAATTTTAGACATGCCCTACTTAATCTGAGTTTACTGTATAGCACAATGGGGCACCTATCCTCATTGGGCCTCTGGATACTATTGCTCCTGCTATTACTACTACTACTACTACTAGATTTTTGGATTTTCTACAGTTTAATTTAAACATGGTGTTATATGTTTTAAAATGTTCACTAAACAGGGACAAAGGCATATAGGAAATTTAGGATCAGACCTGTGGTCCATCTAGACCAGTCTCTGACAAGATTACCACCTGCTTTAGAGAAAAGTACATGAAACCCTGCAGCAGGTTGTTATGGGATAATCTGCTCCATGGAAAGTTTCCTCCCAACCCCCGATAGATGGACTTGACTTATGCCCCGTAGCATGTAGATTTATATCCTTCTTAGAGTTTGTTTATGGGATTTGGGGATTTTTTAAGCATTTCCTATAATATATCTGGATATTTTGTTATCCATATTAACGTCCAGTCCCTTTCTGACTCCTTCTGATCTCATGGCCTCAGTGATATCTTGTGCAATGAGTTTCATTGTGCTTTTTGTGAAAGAAGTTTATTTTTATTGGTTTTGAGTTTGCTACCTTTGAGTTTCATTTTGTTCCTCTTCTTGTGTATTATGAGACAGGATGAATAGAAGCTGAATCTATTAGACCAGTGGTTTTCAAACTTTTTTTCTGGCAACCCAGTTGAAGAAAACGTTGATGCCTGTGACCCAATGGAGCTGGGGATGAGGGGTTTGTGGTGTGGGAGGAGGCTCTGGGCTGGGGCAGAGGGTTGGGCTATGGGAGGGGGGTCAGTGCTCTGGGCTGGGGGTTCAGGCTCTGGGGTGGGGCTGGGGATGAGGGTTTTGGGGTGCAGAGGGGGATCTGGGTTTGGGGGGGGCTCAGGGCGAGGGCAGGGGATTGGGGCATGGGTTGGGGTGCGAGGTTATCTCGGGCAGCTTCCAGTCAGCAGCTCCACAGGGGTGCTAAGGTAGACTTCCTGCCTGTCCTGGCACCACAGACTGTGCTGCACCCCGGAAGAAGCCAGCATCAGGTCTGGCTCCTAGCCAGAGTCACTCAAGCGGCTCCACGCGGCTCTCACCTGCAGGCACTGCCCTCCCGCCCCGCAGCTCCCATTGGCCGGGAACGCCGGTGCGCAGGGCAGGGGCAGTGCCTGGAGCCCTGTGGCCCCCCCGCCTAGGAGCAGGACCTGCTGATGTCCACCACCGGGACACAGCGTGATGTCAGAACAGGTAGGAACTAGCCTGTCTTATCCGGGCAACACCGCCAACGGGACTTTTAACGGCCTGATCAGCGGTGCTGACCAGGACCGCTGTGGCCCAATGCCTTACATTCACGACCCGCAGTTTGAAAACCACTGGACTAGACCATTCACTATTTTGGGTCCCTTTGTCATATTCCCTCTTAGGGCCTTTAATTACCTTCTATTATGAAAGTGAAAAAATACCGTTGGTAAACACAGTAACTTGAAGAGGTGGAATTTGGGCTGAATATAGCAAAATGGTATTGCGTTGGTGAATGCAGAGAAATTGTCCTCAGGTTCAAAAGGAAGTGTGTGTGTTAGGTCAAGCTCTCTTCCAGTTCCCAGATTCTGTAACTAACATTCCATCAATAAAACTAGATTAAGAAAAGGTTGCGTAACCTTGTGTCACTTTGTGCATTGCTTCTGATATAGTCTCTAATTACGTACTAAAACAATATTAAGTTCTACACTATTTTTTATATTAATTTAGCTCTCATCCTGCCACTGATTCCATCAGAACCAGTTGCAAGATTCTGGCTTTCGATTACGTGTGCTGCATCTTGGGAAAAAAAAAATCTTAATTTTTGCTATACTCTGTTTTCATTGGCAGTCTTTATTTACTTAAATGTTTTAAAATAAATCTCTCTTTAATTTATATACGTTAATATAGTTGGCTTCTTTGTACTGTGCAACTCCTTTTCAACCAACAGATCAGTATGTGAGGCAATTAACTATGAAGCTGGCCTAGCTGCAAACTTTCTTTGCCTGAATTTCCTGAATGTTGAGTGCTTAACTGTTAAATTTGAATGTTCTTAGTCACTTTTATAAAAAAAATTGCATTAGGTTTAGAGATAAAAGAAATGTCATAGTGTAGTATATTTGGTTGCAAGCTACCAGAATGTCTTCTCCTTGCCCTGCAGGGTAGTAAAGGAAGCCCTCCTCCAGAGAACCTTAGTAGCTAAGTAGCTTCTGCCTTATAAGATGCAAATATTATAAGTCATGCACTTTCATTACATTTTCACTGTACAGCTTAGATTGACACATGTAGTTTGGCATTCATTGGCTGTCCACTTTAAGAAGATTAATGAGAATTCCGTGCAAAATGTATTTCACATGCATGAAATTCAATTTTCAATGGGTTAAATCCGAACTATTTTTCACCAGCGTATTCAAAGGTGGTAATTCTAAAATGAGGACTCCTACATACCAACTTTAAACTTCCTACCCGCATCCATTTTACTCCTAGAGTTGCATTTGATTTTTTTTTTTTAATTGGGAATGTCTGAGGAAGATAGGAGGTTCCACTCTTGTACTTTAAAATACATTTAATGTCTTTGCTCAACTTAAAAAAATAAAAACCTCCCTTAAGCAGAGACCAATCCTGCAAAATTATGGTACAAAGGGTAAATGTTTCAGTAAGTTATGAATGTCTGAAAATGGGTTAGCATGGAAATTATCATGCTATCTGAGGTATAACAGATATATTTGGACTGCATAAATGATTTAGTATTCATGATTTCTCTTCCTTTCACATTCCCTCAGCATAAATGGTTCAGTTTCCAATGTAGCTGAATAACAGATGAATGTGAATTTGATTGAGAACCTATTCCCTAATCCTTAACCTTTGTCTTCTCCTTGCATGTTTCCAGTAATTACTAATCTTAGTTTTGTCTGTTCTCTGTTTACATTTAAGAGAATCTTATTCTACTAGCAGCTTCATCTTTTCTCAGTGCCTAATGTTTGAGGACTCAGACATTGTGTTGACATGTATAAGGGTTCCAAATTCTCAATTTTGTTCAGAAATGGAAGTTTAAAGAAGCCAACAATGGACTGTGTGCCTTCACATACAGGTTTCATTAACTCTAAGATCTAATTCTAAGCTGTTGTAGACTACTGCTTTTGAATCAGAGTAGTATTTTTTGCTACTGAGAAAAATACTTTTGTCTACATTTTTTATATGCAAATTGGTTGGATTTTCTTTTAAAGGAAGGATATGGGTGTTAAAGTTCATTTAGGACTGCTTCATCAGATTTGGGGTTCAGATTGTTTCTTTTTACAATGGCAGTTTGTAGGAAATGGTGAAACATGGGTTGTTTGATCTGATCACAATGGAAAATATTTAAGACAAAATTCATTTTTGACATATTTTCCTGTTAAGATCTTTCTATTTAAATCAACCTATAATGGTCAAAAATACAAAGACATCATGATATAGACTTCTTAAAATATTAAAGGCTAGATTTTGCCTGTTTGTAAACCACAGCCCATCTTGAGGCCTGCATAAAGTTTCAATGGTCCAAGCATAGGTCTGTGAGGCATTGTGCCTACTTGAAGTACAATACCCCTCCCTGGTGTACTGGGGGTGTGTGCTGGAGCCATTCTGTGGGCCTTTGTGTCAGGGGTGGGCAGGGGTGGTTGAGTAAGCCATGTCACCACTACCTCCCTTGAGGGCAATTTGCACTTCCAGAGAAAGCCATGATGTCTTTGCTCTCTTATGCACCTATCCAAAGGCTAAGGACAATCTGGCAGTAATATAGCACACCTGTAAAAAGAAACTTTCCTTCTTATCTTCTGTCTGCCTCTGTTCCTCTTTCCCTCTTCTCCTTTACTCCCCCCCCCACCAAAAACACACAAAAGAAAACAAAGGAGTGGTTCAGATTAAGAACTCTGTATTTGTATATAGTCCCATGCAGAGCTCCCATTGCCCACTGAAGGAGAGCTGAAGGGTTAGAATATTTTAAAATTTGCTTCTTATGTTCCTTGATTCTATAAAAAATACTGTTTACAAGCTTCACAGTATTGAAATAATAATACTAAATAGTCCTTTACAAACATATGCTTCAGATCAGGAAACTTATTAAGATTTCTGTTTAATATATTTAAACTATTGAGAGCAGAGGTTTATAATGGAAATGACATTGGCACTGAAATGCTTCATTTTGACTGTATTGCCATAAATGTAGGTGAGAAGTTTATTTTGTCTGATGAGCTCCATAACTCTAGAGCATACTATGGTCTCTTCAAATTTTTAGCATATAGCAAAAATAGTTTTTTACTTGAACTCTAACATTTGGTTCACCTTCATAGCAACTTATTCCATATGTTGAAGACGATGGATCCAAGCATGATGATCGTGGTGTTGCCAGCCAGCTTCGTTTTGCTAGTGAAGAAAGAAGGGAAATCATGGAAGTAAATAAGGTAACAAAGTTGAGATTGACTTGCATAACGCAGAAAATATGTCGCTTTGTCCATGTGAAGCTTGTATTACTAGATTGCTTCATAAAATGCAGTGTGTTTGCTCTTTGGCCCCAAGTGACAAATAGTTCAGTAGTAAACATTTCTTGTATATCAGAATTTCAGTGTTCTCTATCATTCAGCAATTTTTGATTTTGTTCTACTGGGTGATTGCAGAACTAAGGCACCCCAACAATGGAAACTAGGTTGCTCTCTGCAGTGTTCCCTAGCCAGTGCTGTGAGATTTTCATAAATGAGGTACATTTGGGTTTGTACCTAGTACTGGTTAGTGTTTGGAGAGTAGATTGGGATGAGATCATAGTTGGGTTCTCTGTGGCTGTGAGGCTTCTCCAGGAATAGTGGATAGCAGAATGTATATACAATGTAAGATGTGAAAATATTATCAGAACTACGTTGTGGATTAATAATGAACTTTAGAGCTGCCACTCCAACACCTTTCATGAGTAATAAATTCCTTGTTTGAAGGGGGGAAAAAAGGGGGTCTGCTTTTTGTATTTTGAGAAATTGAAGAAGAGCTTTTCTTTTGTCAAGTGTAGCATTTATGGAACAGTAACTGGTTCAAGCACAATGCATCAGATATGCTAAAGATGCTGTTAAATTTTCAGTCTGAATGGCAGGTATAGTTACTAATTAAAATTTTATTCAAATCTTAAAAAAAAAAAGACGAATTAGCATTTACTACAGTGTACAAAGGTTACTAAAATATACAGCATCACTAAAACACAAGTAGTTGGTCCTTCAAATTGTAAAACATAAAGATAGGATTAATTAAATATTTGAAGGGCTGGAATAGACGTATGTGTAAATACTAAGCAGAAAGCAGTACAGGTATATGTAAAATAGACAGAAAACAACTGAAGAAAAGAAGTATCTAGATTCCAAGTAATTAAAATAAGTGGTAGAGAGAAATACCAGAAAATCCACTGAAAATATTTCTTTGATGTTTCAACTTCTCAATTCCCAATTAGAGAGGGAAAGATATTACATAAAACCCTATATTTATTCACACACTCTATAGGCAAAAACATGGAGACAGCATGTGAATTGAGAGAAAAGCAACTGAAAGCTTTCCTGTTGTATTTTATCTTATATGTTTGATGTAGCGGGATTGTATATATTAAATCCTGTATAATGTTATACTGTGAATCTATGCACATTTATTTGCAATCTTTAACTGTTCATAAACATAACTGTCTGTATTTACTGTGTTTTTGATAGTTTTAGGACATATTTTTAACCTTGTTGTTTTACTTGTATGCAAATTTGTTTTTTAAACCTCCTTGGCATGATCTTGTGGAATTTCATAAATGTTTACGCTTTCTTTTAACAAAATAAGTTAATAATAATAGAAATGTAGGACTGGAAAGGATCTCAATAGGTCATCTAGTCCAGTCCCCTACACTGAGGCAGAACTAAGTACTATATCTAGATTTCCCTGACAGGTGTTTGTTTAACCTGTCCTTAAAAACCTCTAATCACAGCGATTCCACAACCTCCCTAGGTAATTTGTTCCAGTGCTTAACTACCATTATATTTAGGAAGTTTTTCCTAATGTCTAACCTAAATCTCCCTTGCTGCAATTTAACCCCATTACTTCTTGTCCTGTCCTCAATGGATAATGAGAGCAATTTATCACCCTCCTCTTTATGACAATCTTTTATGTGCTGGAAGACTGTTATCCTGTCCCCTCTCAGTCTTCTGTTCTCCAGACAAACAAACCCAGTTTTTTCAATCTTTCCTTGTAGGTCATACTTTCTAGACATTTAGTCCCCTTTGTTGCTCTCCTCAGGACTTTCTCCAGTTTATGTACATCGAAGTGTGGATACAGTACTTGGACACAGTACTTCAGTTTTGAGGCCATATCAGTGCTGAATGGAAAAATTACATCCATTGTCCTGCTTGCAACACCCCTGTTAATACATTCCAGAATGATGTCTGCTTTTTTGCAATGGAATTACGTTGTTTACTCATATTTAGTTTGTGCTCCACTATAACACCCAGATTCTTTTTTTCAGTACTCCTTCCTAAACAGTCATTACCCATTTTGTTTTTGTGCAGTTTATACTCTTAGGGCAGGGGTCGGCAACCTATGGCACGCGAGCCGATTTTTAATGGCATGCCGGAGCAGCGTGCCATTAAAAATCCTGCCAGGCCTGGCCCGGCCCGCTCTTCTCCGCCCTCCGCCCCGCCCCGCGGGGGCAGCGGGCAGAAGCATAGGTGTGCGCACCGGGTGTGCCCAGGCACACCCTAATGCAGGGGTGGGCAAATGGCACCACTCTCCCAGCACAGCAAGCAGCGGGGTCCGCGCTCCCAGGCTGGAGTGCCCGGCCGAGCGCAGCAAACCGTCAGTCCCTCCCCCGCCTTTTCCCCTCCCTTGGAGCCATGCCGCCGCGTGCGCAGCGCTCTGGGGGCCGGGGCTGCACGCTCCCGTGGGGCAGTATTTGGCTCCGTGGGGAGCCAGACATGCTCCCCCCTCCTCTGGAGCCATGTCACCGAGCACGCAGCGCTCTGAGGGGCGGGGCTGCCCACTCCTGTGGGGCAGGGTGTCTGGCTCTGCGCAGAGCAGAACATGCTGCTAGGAGCCTCATGGTAAGGGGTCCGGGGCCGGGAGGGTTGGATAAGGGGAGGGAAGTCAGGGGACAGGGAGCAGGGTGGGTTGGTTAGGGAGTGGGATCCTGAGCGGGGTGGTTAGGGGCGGGGGGTCTCTGGAGGGGTCAGTCAGGGTGCAGGGGGGGTTGGATGGGGCATGGGAATCCTGGGGTCTGCAGAGAAGAAGCAGGGGCAGAGCCTGGGGTGCGGGGGTGGAATAGGGGCATATCCCCTCCAGTCCCCTGCCCTGACCCCCCTCACACAGCCCCCAGCCCTGACCCCCACACACACACAGCCCTCTGCCCTGACCCTCCCTCACACACACCCATCCCTCTGCCCTGAGTCCTGTGCCCCGCAGACACCCCATGTCCCTGCACTGAGCCCTGTATCCCCCTCATACACACCCAGCCCTCTGCTTGACTCCTTCACATGACCCCAGCCCTGACTCTGGCACCCCCACACAAACCCAGTCCCCCCCGCCCTGACACCTGCACCCCTGACACCTGTGCCCCCCTCACATGCCCCCAGCCCTCTGCCCTGACTCTTGCACTCCCCACATCCCCAGCCCCCCTACACTCCATGTACCCCCCCACATCCTGACTCTTGTACCCCCCACATCCTCACCCCCACCCTGAGCATCAAACGGGAGCTCCTGCACACACACACACACACACACACACACATTCCCACCTGCACCCCTCACACCAAATCGGAGCTGCCCAGGTAAGAGCCCCACACCCAAACCTCCTGCCCCAGCCCTGAGCCCCCTCCCTCATTCTAGCTCCTGGGCAGACCCTTCACCCCCAGCCCTGTGCTCAGTGCACTCCCACCCTCAGCTCAGTGCAGAGAGAGGAAGAGAATGGGCCAGAACCAGGGAGAAGGTAGGTACCCACTGTATGTGGGCAGGGCTGGGACCCCAGAC
Source organism: Mauremys reevesii (assembly GCF_016161935.1). Taxonomy (NCBI): domain Eukaryota; kingdom Metazoa; phylum Chordata; order Testudines; family Geoemydidae; genus Mauremys; species Mauremys reevesii. The sequence goes on from NC_052624.1 coordinate 262,277,221, forward strand.
TAGCAGCGGGCTGAGCGGGTCCAGCAGCCGGGATCCCGGCAGGCAGGAACCGGCAAATGGAACCCACTGCCGGTCTGGGGTCCCGGCTGCCGGCCCCGCACAGCCCACTGCCAGTCTGGGGTTCTGGCTGCTGAACCCTTGCCAGCCAGGGTCCTGGCCGCAGGCCCCGCTCAGCCCGCTGCCAGCCTAGGTGAACAGAACCCCAGACCAGCAGCAGGCTGAGCGGGCCAGTGGCATAAGATCAACATTTTAATTTAATTTTAAATAAAGCTTCTTAAACATTTTGAAAACCTTGTTTATTTTACAATACCACACTAGTTTAGTTATATAATATATAGACTTATAGAGAGAGACCTTCTAAAAAACATTAAAATGTATTACCAGCATGCGAAACCTTAAATTAAAGTGAATAAATGAAGACTCGGCACACCACTTCTGAAAGGTTGCCGACCCCTGCTCCTAGGGGAATTCTGCACCAAAAAATTAGAAATTCTGCATACAATATTTTAAAATTCTGCAAAATGCTGCATATTTTATTTGTCAAAATTACACAATATAATCATGCCAGTTTCAATTATTTTGATAATTTATTTCAAAATATCTGCCAGCAAGTATGTCTGTAACAATACAGACCAAAAAAAACCCGATTCTGGTAGGGGTTTTTTTTTTGTTTGTTCGTTTGACACATACACTGATTCCTTACTAGGCATATTAATACAGAACTTTGAGTAATTAATTTAAATTACAATACAGAACTGTATTTCCTGCACCTATCAGAAGCAGCGCTTGGGGGAGTCAGGGGTAAGGAGGAGCTGAGGGAGAGGGAAGGAGCCTGGAGTGAACCTGGAGGGTTGTTGGGTGTGGGTGGGAGAAATATAGAACAGGTTTTTTTGGGTGGGGAGAGTTGGGATTGTTAGGGAATTGAGGATCCTCCCCCATGCAGACCCTAGCTGACCCCAAGCCTCTCTCATTCAGTCAGGCACATCTGCTTCTGTCCTCGTACTCTCCATCCCCATGGGTCTCTGCAGCTTCCTCCCCCATCTTTGTGCCTCAGTTTGTCCCCCACTAGCCATTGTGAACCCCAGTCTCTGACATCCCCCAGCAGCCCTGTGTGCCCCACTCTGTCCTAACCTGGCTCCTCAGGCAGGTTGCTGTGATGAACTTCTACTCCTGGAGGAATTTCCCCCACAGAAAATACATTCTGCCCTAGTAGTGCTTCAGTTCCACCTTTTGCCCACCAGAGGCTACTGTGGTGCCAGAACAGCCAGCTGCGTTCATGCCGCTAACTGTTCTGGTGCCACAGCAGCCTCTGGTGGGTGAAAAGCAGACCTGCAACACTTCTTGGGCAGAAATGTATTTTTTGCGGGAAAGAAAAAATTCTGCAAGACACGTGAATTATGCGTGTCCGCAGTGGTACAGAATTCCCCAAGGAGTAATACAAGGGGGTCAAATTAAGTTGGCACAGACTACCTTAATTGTGGCATTTCTTAATTTTTGAGTGTTTGACTTTGCAACTTTACCATTCTTTGAATAGTTGTTTATGTAATAGATTTATTACCCCGCTACTCCCTTCTACACATAATGGTGTAAATCTGGTGTCAAAAGCTAGACAAAGTAAAGGAGGAGGCCTGCCCTACTTCCCACATTTCCTCAAGGATTCCACTCTCAAGAACTTTTAAAAGAACAAACTAAAATTGCCTGAGCATCCTGAACTTGTTCTTACCTAAACAGAAATATTATTTTTTCTCTAACATCTGTTTTCCTAGTTTAAGGGGAAGAATAAAGGTCACTGTAACCTTAGCAGGAATTTGCAGTCACCGTTTCAAAACGTAATTATAGCATAATTTAGTGGTCAGAAATACCCCTAATGCTCATGAAGGGAAAGAGGAAGTAAGTTCTTTGCACAATAGACTGCTATATAGCAAGACAGACTTTGTTTCTTTAGTTCTGTTGAAAATGTTTGCAAGTAAAATGCTGATAATAATTAAATTTAACACCATTATCTGTACTTACTAAGCTCAGACGCAATCCTGGGTTGAACAGCTGCAGGGCCTGGTTATGGTTGTGGGAAAGTATCTTTGGGCACAGAGATAAAGAGAATGGAAACTTGTTATGCTTTTGGAAAGGAACTCAATTTTTTTTTCAGAAGAGGACACACTTAAAACAAAGATGCATCATCTGGATCTTATTTTACCATACTTCCTACGCTCTTACCCTTTGTTTCAAGAGTGACCAAACTTTGACAAGATGGACCACACCATGGTAATACATTAAGGCCCTGATAACAGCTAATAATGATTGATGTTAACTACATATTGTTTGGGAGTGAAGGAGGTTGAAGGTGATTAGGCTCTTGGATATGTGTAATTAAATTGTGCTGGTAGAAGACTAGGCAAACATAAGCATCACTGATTCAGTATGAAACAGAATTGGTGGGGGTGTAAAGAAAAAAACAACTTGCTAGAGGATTTGAACCATATTCCAGGTGTTAGTAATTTTAACTCCCATTGAAGTTGATCTGACTTTGACCCACGGAGTCCAGATCTGTCCAACCCATTCATCTCATCCACAGGATTCCATCTAGCACTATTAAAGGACAAAAAAAGAAAAGGGAAAAAAATTGGCCATGATATCTTCCCTCTACCCCCTTCGATCAATGTATCAGTATTCACTTATGATCTGGGAATTGCCCAGAATTGACACATTGGCAACACTGGCAGCTGTCAATTCTAAATCTCTGCAGTATGTGTCTTTGGAAACGCCACATTAATCTGCCTCGTTATCAGGAAGTAGTTACTCCCCTATCCCAGCAGTGAGTAAAATACAGCTTTTCTGAAACAACTAGTTTAAGGATTGCCTATCACCTATCCTCATTACCCAGCCCCTCCACAACCACAACCTCTCTCCCTGTCTCCTACCCCTCCCCTCACCCACACAGTCTTCTGCCTCTGACTTCTCTCCACCCAATATAACAAAAACTTTGGTTAGGCTGCTGCTGACTATTCTGCTGTTTTCACAGTAAAGCTCCCCATAAAATAAAAACATGTTATTTTATGACAGAGAAAACTTGTAGCAAGCAACATAAGTTATTAACCTTTTATTGCAAAGGTATAGAAAGGTTCAGACTAGAAATGTCAGTGGCTTGGAGTTCCCAGCAGTGGCATCAGAACATTCCCTGCAACTACCCAGACAAGCATACAGTGACTGTATAGACACAGCCTCATGTTTTTTTCTTTATTGGTGCATGCATACTAATCCTTCCAGATTGCACATCTATGCACGTGAGGAAGTGAACATGTTCTTAAATACCGTTCACAATTTGGATCCCCCAAAGAGTTAGTGGGTGCTATGCAGTGCCTTGGGTAAAAACTGACTGATAGAAACCTGTATCACAACAATAGTTTGATCTTTAGTTCTGCACAATAACAACTTTTTGAAAAACAGCTGTTTTTTCAGGGTTTACCTCTCTCTGGCTCAAATGAAGGTCACTAATCCTTCTTTGCATTCCTACAAATAATAGCAAATTTTAAGAAAATCTGTGCAAACATTCAGCGTTGAGGCCACATCTACACTATAAATTTTGGTCAATGCAAGTTACATCAACGTACAGCTGCCAAAGTTTGTATATCACTTATGCATATGCATGCTTGACTGATTGCATCGGCACTGTGCATGCTCAACAGGAGTGCTTGTGTCAATGTAAAGTGGGGTGCACTACAGGTTGGTATCTGTGTCACGCGCAAGTTCCCAGCATGCAATTTTTCTCCATCCCATAATTCCATCCATATCTCATAATTTCTGTGCCTTTTTTTTAATCCCACAAACCTATGCAGCACTTTTCAATGTCCTCCATCTTTGACAGACACATGGAACCCACAGAGCTCTAACACTATTCTCATAAGCATTGCAAATACAAGACCACAATTCTCCTGTATTTGCAGCCTGCAAGAAGTACTGCAAGGGGGGACCTAACAATTTCTTGGAGGACAGTTTGCTGAGGGACATAGCAAAAAAACCAGTTAAACGTGGTTGGTGGCATTCATGGAGCAGCTGCGATGGTGGTACACTGCTGACTGGTGGGATTACATCGTAATGCAGGTTTGGAATGATGAGCAGGGGCTGCACAGCTTTCGGATGCGAAAAGCCACATTCCTTGATCTGCCTGCCAAGCTCACTCCAGCCCTGCAGAATAGGGACACCACAACGAGACCCACACTGACTGTAGAGAAGTGAGTGGCGATCACACTCTGGAAGCTTGCAACACTCGATTGCTACCAGTCAGTGGAAAATAATTTTGGAATTGGAAAATTGACAGTGGAGGGTCTTGTCATGCAGATGTGTAAGACCATTAATCATCACTTGCTAAGCAGAACTGTGACTCTCTGCAATGGATGAATTTGCAGCAGTGGGATTCCCAAACTGCAGTGGGTGATATATGGCATGCACACAGCTATTTTGGCATCAGTACAACTTGTCACAGAGTACGTCAACAGAAAGGGCTGCTCTTCTAAGGATGTGCAAGCACTGATGGATCACCAGGGATACTTCACTGGTGTCAGTGTGGGCTGGTCAGGGAAGGTGCATGATTCTTGCATCTTTAAGAACACAGAACCGTTCAGAAAGTTGCAAGCAAGGACATTACTTGCCAGTTGACAGATTACCATTGGTGATATTGAAATCACAATAGTGATTCTGGAGTATCCAGCCTACCCTTTGCTCCTTTGACTCATGAAGCCATATTCAGGCCACCTTGACAGCACCAAGGAAAGAATCAATTACCAGCTCAGCAGGCGCAGAACGATTGTTAGTGGTTTTGGTAGATTGAAGGAGTGCTGGCAATGTTTACTTACTAGAATGGATCTCAGTGAGGAAAAATATCCATATAGTTATAGTTGTCTCTTGTTTCCTGCATAATATCTGTGAGGCAAAGGAGGAAAAGCTGTGGCTAGGGTGGAAGGCATAGGTGGAGCAGCTGTCTGTTGACTTTGAACAGCCAGACACAAGGTCTGTTATAAGAGCTCACCATTGAGCTATGTAGTTGAGGGAGGCTTTGAAAAGGCATTTGCATGGTCATCCACAGTAATGTTCATGCTGGGCTGTTCTCCGGACCTGGAGCACTGGGTGCTGCTAGGAGTTGTGTAATGATTGCTGTACATTTACATGTATTGTGTGCTCTGAGTAATGTTGTGTATTTTGCAATATGTGTTGTGAACTAATAAAGATAATTGTGTTCTCCAAAAATAGAAATTTATTAACTGGCAAAAACAGTGCAGAAAAACAATGTGTAAAAACCAACAGGCAGTGCAAAAACCATCAGCCAGAGCAATACAAACTATAAACATAGATTAACGGAATGGGACTTAGAAATTGGAAAGGCAGAAAACATTTCTGTCCATTTCAGTGCACAAATATAGTTTATTGTGGCCACACGTACACAAATTATAATTCTCGCAGGTCAGTGTATGTGAAGCTGTGGTTTTCCATGCTGTCCCCCAGCGTGGAGTGATGGGGTAATGATGTGGCCCGTGATGTCATGTGGTCAGTTGTAGGGCATAGGGAGCAGCAACTATGGAGTTCTCCAAGGACTGCAAAGGGTGGAAAGTCTGAGATATTTGAACCTGTAGGTCAACCTGGGTCTGGAGCGTTTGGGTTTGCTGCCTGAGAAGACCCATCATGCACTAGTGCATCCCACTGTCCTTTTCCTGCTGGGATCTCTGGGTCTCTCTCTTGTCCACTCTTTCCTTCTCTAGGCAGTTTGCCATTTGGGCCTTCTAAGCCCTTTGTTCATGGTCTGATGCAGCAAGCTTGCAGGACCTTGCAAAACATATCCTCCCTAATGCTCTTCTTTCTCCTCATTGGAATCAGGCATTGTGGGAGAGTAGAGGAGGTACTCCTCAAGGTTGCAATGGCAGAAACTGCTGATAAAAACAGACAGATGTATCATTGGATTTACAGTCACAACGGAAAGGAAAAGATAAGGGAAGGGAGTTTTGAAACTTATTCCCATAAAATCTTTTTAAAAGATACTTATTGACACTTCAGCTTTGGAGTGCCTCTGTACAGCACTGCTTTCCATCCCCAGCCATGGTAAGTATAGCCCTCCGGGAGGGTGGGGAACGGAAGGAATTTTGGTTACACAAAACAATAAAATTTCAGTCCTTGCTTCATGGATACAAGTATAGGGCAACAGCATTGAATATTGGCAGTATTTTCCATAGGCGGTGGTGGTTTTAGCAGATATCTCACTCCTGAGGTTAACAAAGGCACAAAGAACAAAGCTGCTACTGGCATTCTGAAGCCACATGGGTTTGTATGCCAGTAGCCTGTTTACTGCAATGGTGCCAGCCAAACACATCGTGGAATGGGTTGGGAAAGCGTCCTATCATGGAGGAAGAAATAAGATATCTATCCATAGATACCTTAAGGAGAGGATTGTGGAGGATCTCCATGAAAGTTTCATCAAGATCTCTCAGGAGGATACAAGGGATATCCTTATATATATATATATATAAACAAGTGCTCTGCATGCCTGCTCCCCCCAACCCAATAGAGGAATGAAAAGCAGATGCCAACTTTATCTCTGTTGTACTTCTGCCTCTTCTTGTATGAATAAAACAATGGAAAGTCTACACCTGAGTCTTGTTAACTTGGGGATGAACCAAGTGCCATCTTTAAACATTCTAAGGAAAAATGAATGCATGTGCCTTCTCCTGCACCATGCTTATCTGTTCTCAGCTGGTGGGATTAGCTAGACTGGGGTGGAATCTCAAACAGGTCCTGGTTGGAGCCCTCACTACCACCTCTCCCTCCTCTTCCTCCTTACTGTTCATGGCAGGGATCTGTCTCTTCTGAGGTATCCATGTTCTGTGGGATGCTGGTGCAGTCTCTGCCAAGAATGGCATGCTGCTTGTAGTAAAAGCAACAGGTCTGCAGCTTGGCACTTTTGCATGGTGCTGCTGTTGTACCCCTTTTGCCTGCATTCCCTCTACAATCTTTTTCTAGATGTCTATGTTTCTATGTCTTTGTTCCCCGTGCCATTTGGGGAGCTGGTTTTCCTGCATTGCTGTAATGAGGCATTTACACCAGCTGGAGACAAATTTGAGTGTAGACACATGCACAAATACATTGACACAAGGCAACTTATATCAACCTAACTTTGTAGTATAGACCAGGCCTTAGAGCCATCATCCTTTAAACAGGAAGGATAGAGGGACGATGGAGGGAAAGGGCTTCACTACATATCTGCCTGCAGAATAGGAAGCTCTGAAAGATGTGAAGTGGCCCATTCATCTCAGTATGGTGTTCTCAACCAAATGAGAACCCCCCATTGCAATGAATACAATGGGAAGCAATGGCTCTGAGACATGTGAACTGCCCCGTTCACCTCAGTAAGGGTTCTCATTCCCCTCCTGAGTGCTCTAGAATCTGTGATATGCGTGAAGTATATCCTTTCTCAGCTTCCCACCCAAAGAGTCAGGATTACCCCAGATCTTGACTTGGGGGGGGGAGGCAAGGAGGAGGCCTCAGACCCTCCCAAAATGGCAAGCCCCCCAGAGTGGCTCACGTAAGGGGGAGGGAAGCCAACGGCTGTAGATGGACATGGCCCATGAAGACCCTGACACTCATGGGGGGCAGTGGGAGGGCCTCAGACACCCTCAAAGGGTCTAGGCCCCCCAAATCCCAGTTCACAGAAGAAGGGTTGGGAGTGGGGGCTCAGACCCCCTTACAGGGGCAAGAGCCTCCCAGATCTGGGCATTAACACATGGGAAGAAAGAATGTCCCTGTCCCTAGTCTTCCCCAGTCTCCCTGCCATTCACCCAAACTTCCCTCAGCTGAGCCCCCAACCTCTCTCCCCTCCCCTATCACCCATCCCCATTTATCCCCCTCCTCATAAACCCTTTTCCCCTCACTGCAGCCCCATTACCACTTTAACGTGTTCCCCCACTGCTCCACCCCCTAATTACCTCTCCTCTCCCCCTTCCCCCCTCCCCCACTCTGCCAGTGCACAGGGCTTTGGGATGCACTGGCAGAGCTGGGGAGTGCAGAGTTTTCTCAGGTCAGCCTATGCCTGCTACTGTAATGAGAGTAGATGGTACTCTCTGCGGCTCATCAAACCCACTGCCTTGTGAGAACCCCAGGAGGGCATAAGGCCAAGAGAGCAACCCCTGACAGAAAAGCTCCACTGCCATGTGAGTAAATTCATGAGAATGTAAGGCTCTGAGAATAACCTGAGACAGGAAACCCATAGTGGAAGGCGGTCAGGTACTGACATTTTAGTATCTTTCTGGCAACTCCAGATTGGGTACCAGATGAATTGGTTCTTCCTCTCCTCTGGATTTTATTGGTGACGCCAAGGGCAGGTCCATACTCACCGCGCGGGTTGACGCGGTGAGTTCGACTTCTCCGAGTTCGAACTATCGCGTCTAATCAAGACGCGATAGTTCGAACTCCCCACGCGCTCCGGTCGACTCCGGAACTCCACCACCGCGAACGGCGGTGGCGGAGTCGACCTTGGAGCCGCGGAGTTCGACCCCGCCGCGTCTGGACGGGTAAGTAAGTCGAACTAGGGTACTTCGAGTTCAGCTACGCTATTCGCGTAGCTGAACTTGCGTACCCTAGTTCGACCCCCGCCCTTAGTGTAGACCAGGCCCAAGAGGAGTATCCTGATGCATGGACGGTCAATGTAAACAAACTGTCTCACGGCCCGCCAGGTCGCAGGTTGCCCACCACTGGTTTAGAGGCTTTTGTTACAGCCCCTAGGTATGAAGTCTTTTTTGTCTCAGACTGTTTTTTCCTAGTTGACCAGTCAAACGGTCTAAGGTGATACCCCTGTGATGGTGAAGTACCTACGCTGCTGGGAGAAGCTCTCCTGTTGGCATAGATAGCATTTTCACTATGCACTACAGCGGCACAACTGCAGCACTGTAATTATAGACAAGCCCTGATTTTGCTGGTCCCCTAATCCCTAGAGTATTTGTGCACCTCAGAATCTAGAATGAATAGGATGCCCTATTTGCTGGCCTGCACATCAGTTATAAATCAGGGTTGAGGTGCTTTGGGAGAGCTGTTGAAAAAACTTGAACAGCTCTCTTCATCAAACTATGCCTGGTTCAGACTACCTCAGAGATACAAACCCCTCGGGAATGCAGGTTGTTCGTAACTCTGAAATGTTCGTAACTCTGAACAAAACGTTATGGTTGTTCTTTTAAAAGTTTACAACTGAACATTGACTCAATTCAACTTTGAAACTTTACTATGCCAAAGAAAAATGCTGCTTTTAACCATCTTAATGTAAATGAAACAAGCATAGAAACAGTTTCCTTACCTTGTCAATGTTTTTTAAACTTTGCAAATTTTTTTTTTTTAGTTTATGTTTAACTCAGTAGTGTATTGTATTTTCTTTCTTTTTTGAGTGGGCGGGGAGGGGGGTGTTTCTGCTGCTGCCTGATTGCGTACTTCTGGTTCCAAATGAGGTGTATGGTTGTCCGGTCAGTTCATTAACTGGTGTTTGTAACTCTGAGGTTCTACTCTACTACTAATCCACCACTTTTCTAAGCACTCAGTTCATACAAAATATGCTCACATAAATTTACCTGTTCCCCCTAGACCTTTTAACTAGTTCAGACTGTGCAGTTTTTTCTTCCTACAGAAGCATGCTTTTGTTGCTTTAAGGGCTTTGCTAATATCTTCTGATGCCCTCAATCACTCAGTTTTTAAAGGAGCTTGTTTGCGGTGTGAGAGACAAGGGTTCTGACCAAAAGACTGTTGTGAAAAGAAACAGTATTCCTACAGCACTCCTTAATTCCTGGTTTTTCTAATCCTCGAAGAGTACATTTTAAAGAGAGCATGGCATTCAGTTGATGATGATGGGAGCATTGGTGTGTGAGAATAAACCCCTGTGCTACATTATGTAGTATGATTTTTTTTTTATTGAAATTCCAATTACATAGTCTGGGCTTGATCAAACACCACTTGATAAATTCTTTCTTTTCACAGAAACTGAAACAGAAGAATCAGCAGCTGAAGCAAATTATGGATCAATTACGGAATCTCATTTGGGACATAAATGCCATGTTGGCAATGAGGAACTGAACTATGATACAATTTAAGTATTTTTTGTAATTATGAAAATAGACTTTCTTTATTTGTTTGAAAATACATAATTTCTTTTTTCTAAAAAGCCATTCATTTTACCCTCTCCTAATCCCACTGGTAGACAAAACTCCTTTAATGTTAATATGTGGTTTCTTTTGCGATATTTAAATGTGTTGGTTCTGTTTGTGTAAACAATTCATCATGTAATTTGTACACACAATAGAGACTCATTTGTGTTTACTACAATAAGCTTTGTAACCTGTAGTCATATTTTGGTTAGCATTCCAATTCCGCTGATATTTTTTTTTTAAGCTGACTACAAAACTTGGGTTTTGAAATAAATTTCTCAATGTTTAAACAAATAAAGATTTTGTTTAAAATATAGTCAGCATTCAAATATATTCAATGTATTTTCAATGCTCTGTAGTGAAAAGCACTCAGGTGGAAAGAAGGGGATGTAAGTGATACTAAGGAAATTTAAGATAAAGGATTATGGTTCTGATGTAAGTAATAATTGGATCCTAGGATGATGCATAATGGGAACACAGGAATTGCCATGCCAAATCAGATGATTAGTTCATTTGTCCAGTGTTGTGTGTCTGACAGAGGACAGAACTAGATGTTTCAGAGCAAAGTGCAAGAAGCCACATACGAAACAGTTCTGGAATAACCTGCCTTTAGGGGATGCAATACTTTCCACCTAACCGTTGTCCTTGACTAAAGAGTAACACATCCTGAAACAAACATTTGTGTCTCTGATTTTTACCTTGTCTACTGTATCGGTAGATGTTCTTATTATCCTTTATATAGGTCTAATTTTCTTGAATCCTTCTAAGCTCTTGAATTCACTGTGTCTGTGGCATTGAGTTTTTTAGCTTAATTATGTAGTTTGGTTTAAAGATAGTATTTCTTTTTATCAGTTTTAAATATATTGGCTTTTAGTTCATTGGATAGCACTCTTGTTCATATGTTATGAGAAGGGGTAACCATGAGTGCCTGATTTCTTTTCCTGTATATCATTCATTTGTTATATCTTTTATGCTGTCTCTAAACTGAACACTTACTCTTCTCAATCGCTCTCTGTGGAGGACTCACCATTCCTCATTTTTTGTCCTCTTCTCCGAATCCCCACCCCCATTTTTTAGATGAGGTGACCAACCAGAAATTGAATGCAGTATTCCAGGTGAGCCATGTATTGTATAATGGAATTAGTATACTTCTACCTGAGTATTTTGGTTGCTGCTATTGCCTGTTGTGCATTGAGCAAATTTTTCATTAAACTGTCCAGCATGACCTCCACTTTTTTTCCTTAAGTGATTACCATTCATTTAGAAACCAGCAATGTATGTGAGTAGTCCATTATCTTGCATTAGTCATCACATTTCATTGGTATTTGTGCTGCCCATTTGCGTAAATTAGTTAGGTCACTCTGGCATTCCTCACAGCTCTTCTCTAGTCATAAAACTATCAGATTCTTAAATAATTTTTCATCATCTACAGATTTTGCCACTTAACTGTTTACCCCTTTTTCCAGACCAATGACTATGTTAAACAATATTATTCCCACTGCAGATCGTTAGGGCACCCTACTGTTAATATTTCGCCAGGTTGAAAACTGGCCATTTATTCCTGCTCTGTCTCATGGACAGGTTATACTATTACTTTACTTTTCATCCCATGTCTAATTATTTTCCTGAATAGGCTCTTGTGAAAGACTTAGTCAAAAGCTTTTTGAAGTCCACATATATCTACCAGCTGTCCTTTACTCATACTTCACTGATACACTCAAAGAATTCCAGTGGATTAGAAATTTCTTTACAGAAGCTGTACTGCTTTGTTCTTACATCATGTGCAAGGTGTCTGTTTGCATCTGACTATCTCAGCAGCGGGTTCATTATTGTGTCCTTTTCTCTCAGCAGAAGATGCCCTCCATTAAAGCTCTTTATTTCCTGTTTCAACCAATTTACCTCATACTGGAGGTAAGACCATTGGTGTGTAATTCCCAGGATCATCACTAGCATCTTTTTTTTTTTAATTCATTCAATTTTTTCAATAGCTCAGTCACTTCATTTTAAAATTCCTTCAGAACTTTTGGAAATATGCAATTCAATCTTGGTGGCTTGCTATCCATTTGTTTCAGTCTCCTCTTTCATTACCTAAAAAGAGGAGGTCTAAGGTAGGCATCTTCCCACCCTCAGGGCTTGGCTACACTTACGGTTTGCAGGGCTGGTAGTTTGCAGCGCTGGTCATCCAGCTGTGTAGGAGCAGCGCTGGTGTGTGGCCACACTCACAACTACCAGCGCTGGTGTGTGGCCACATTTGCAACATTTGCAGCGCTGTTGGGAGTGCTGCATTATGGACAGCTATCCCAGCATTCAAGTGGCAACAACGTGCTTTTCAAAAGAGGGGGGTGGAGGGTGGCGTACTGTGACAGGGAGTGGGGAAGAGAGAGAGAGTGGATTTTTGGAGCCAACACTGTGTGTTAGTTTCCTGGATTGAAAAATCACAAAATGTTCGTGAGCCCTTAGTCTTAACTCTTAATTGCAAACAGCCTGCCTCCAACACGGACTCCCCGCTGTTTCACTCACTCCCTGTGGTGTACTGTGACAGGGAGCGGGGAAGAGAGAGAGAGTGGATTTTTGGAGCCAACAGTTTAGCTTCCTGGATTGAAAAATCACAAAATGTTCACGAACCCTTGGTCTTAATTGCAAACAGCCTGCCTCCAATGCTGTTTCTCTGTCAAGCAAACATTCACTCCCTGCCTCTCATTTGATCGTTCACAGCCAGGTACAGATAGCTCCTGTTTGCTGTGATCAGTGTTTGTTTTTTAGATAAGCAGTTCAACGGAGCTTCGATTGGAGTTCACAACAAAACAAAGAGAGGCTGCATAACAAAACAAAGAGAGTAATTTAGTTAAAAGCTTTCTGGGATATCTCCTTATTCCCTGGAGGCCAATAAAAGCGCTGGTGTGTGTCCACACTTGATGAGCAGCGCTGGATCACCAGCGCTGCAATCGCTACACCCCAACCTGGCCAGGTGTACAGCCAGCGCTGCAGCCAGGGAGTTGCAGCGCTGGATGTGCCTTGCAGGTGTGGACGGTTACTAATTGCAGCGCTGGAAAGCCTCTACCAGCGCTGCAACTTGCAAGTGTAGCCAAGCCCTCAGTGTTGAAGGCTGTTATAGAGATATCATTTAGGTCCTTTGCAGTGTCCTTTGCTACCTTAAGCATGTCTTGACTAGGGAACAAAGCTGAGTTTAGTTCAGGTTTAGCTAATGGAAGTTATAATCTAATTTGACCTGCAGTAGTAAAGCTAGTGGTTTTGCCCTATATCTACATTAGGAAAAGTGGTCAAATTTAAATCAGCTGAGCTAGCTCATGTTAACTAAACACACACAAATACATGCAAGTTTCCTAATCTAAACAAGTCATTAGTTGCTCCCTTTACTCCTCCTTTGGTGTCTGTAAATTTATAGATAGCAGGTGCCCAAATTATCTTGTGTCTGGACTCACAGATTTAGGGGACACACTGATTGGATTTTGGTTCAGATTAATTTATTTTTGATTAGAGGCCTAATTGGAAGGAATGGTGATCTAATAATATGCCAGATACCTCAACAGACCAGTACTGCTGCTCATCTCAGCTGAGCAAGGGTGAGCTCTTGGTGATGATCTGGAGTCATACCAAATATAATTGCAAGATTGTCTGCCTCTGGACACTCTGCTGTTGCTGTCTGTGAAAAAAGGGCAAAGCTGGTGAAGATCCTCTGCAGAGCAATAGAAAGAGAGTTACAAATGGGTGATACTGTTTGGCCCTCTCTAAAAAGTGCACGCTCTGATCTACACCTTGCTTCTAATTTTCTGGTGCAGTAGCGCTTTTTTTCCAGTTGCTTGGGTGAGTTTGTGGGCATGACTATATATCCATGAAGTGCACAGCAGGGTGGTGCACTGTAGATTTGCACCCTGGCTCACTGCACTCTAAATCACTATTTAGAAAACCCTCCTGTGTGTTTGTGGGTCCATGTAATGGAGTAGGAAGGGAGAGTGTGACAGGGACTGGCCCACTCACTGCTCGGCAGCACCACCTTGTGGCTCATCTGGGGAATTAGCTCTGGCACCTGGTCTGACGCCCCTTCCCACTGTTAATCAATCTTTCACCTCACTCATTCTGTAGCCTCTCATGCAGCGCTTTCCTCTTCAGAGCTTAGCCCTCCAGCCAAATCACATTAAAGTCCTCCCCCCTTCCAAAGTAATGCAAGTTCTTTGAGTCAAACTGTCCCAGGCAGTTCACTCCCCGCTGCCTGGTCTGGGCAACTGATCTAGTGGCTGGTAGGGGAACCCAGGCCCACCCCCCACTCCAGATTCCAGTCCAGGGACATTCAACCCAGCAGCTCTGGGCTTTTACTCTCCAAGCCCTTACTGCTCCTTTCCTGGACTGCTTCCTACTCTGTCCTTACAGCTTCCTGCTCCTTCCTCTTCTACCGGGGAGTGCGACTGCGGGTTTCCTCCTACCAGCCTGCCAACTTCCTCCCTTTATAGATCCTGCCCAGCCCCTCCCCCCAGCTAGACTTAATCTGCCATTAGGCCCTAGTACTCCCTAGGTTTTCTCCAGGGGCAGACTAAGGTTAATTGGCCTAATTTACTCCCTTTAGGCCTTGTGGATGGACACTCCATCACAGAGACCTTTTCTTTGTGGTGTTGCGGCTAGAAGGAGAGGAATTCGCAATGGGTGTAAAATGATGCCACCAGTGTAAGTGAGAGGGGAACTCTCATTTGGTGGTATTTTATACTCACTTTGTTATTATCGGGGTATGGAAATTGTCTGGCAGGCCATGAATGCTCATGAAATTGGGGGTAGGAGTGCAGGAAGCGGTGAGGGCTCCGACTGGGGGTGTGGGCTCTGGGGTAGGGCCAGAAATGAGTTCAGGGTGCAGGAGCGGCTCTGGGTTGGGGTGGGGGGGGGATGAGAGGTTTGGGGTGCAGGAGGGTGCTCCAGGCTGGGATTGAGGGCTTTGGAGGGCGGGAGGGGGATCAGGGCTGGGGCAGGTGGTTGGGGCATGGGGAGAGGCTCAGGGGTGCAAACTCCAGGCGGCGCTTACCTCAAGCGGCTCCCAGAAGTAGCGGCATGTCCCTTCTCTGTTTCCTACATGGAGGCGCAGCCAGGTGGCTCTGCACACTGCCCCGTCTGCAGGCATCACCCCTGCAACTCCCATTAGAGCGCCAGAGGGGGGCCGTGCCGCTGCTTCCGGGAGCCGCGTGGAGTGGCCCCAGGGCCGGCTCCAGGCACCAGCCGACCAAGCACGTGCTTGGGGTGGGGCGGCACTCAGGTTTGGGTTTTTTGGGGTTTTTTTTGGTTCGGCCGGGCGGCGCAGGAGGGTTTTTTTTGTTTGTTTTTGTTTTGGCGGCACTCGGAGGGGGTGGGGGCTTGTCCCCCTCCTCCTTTCAGCACTAAACAAACCGGTTTTGCAACTGTGTCTTGCAAATTGCTAAGTACCCTCTCAGTAGGTGTCCCTTCTAACAAAAGCCTTGTTAGAAAACCTAATTCCCTCCAGCCAACCTTGCTGAAGATTTCTTCTAACCCTGAAAAACTGCTTTAAAACTTTTCCTCAAGCTGCCTGTCCAAGCAACCAGAAAGAAAAACTGCTTCCAACAAGGCCTGCTGGAAAACTTAATTCCCTCCAGCCAACCTTGCTGAAGATTCCTTCTAACAATACCAGTTAGAAACTGAATACTTGTAAAAACCCCCACTTCTCTCAGGTTGCTTTCCTGCTCTAGAAGAAGAGAATAGCTCTCTTCAGCTTAGCCCAGCTGAAAAAAAACTCCCTCTAACAATACCAGTTAGAAAAACCTTGTCTAATTGCCTTCGGGGTATCTCTCCCTCCTAACCTGCAGTCCTGCTTTAGGAGAAGAGAATAGCAATGGCTCTCTGGTTCAGAAAAATCCCTCACCGCTGCCCACCATGTCATAGGTCTCACCCCCACTTAGAGCTGTTGGGTTCCAAAATGGGGACCTGCACTGGTTTCCCTCTAAACTAAAAATCCTAGTTTAGATCTGGTAAAAGCTGCCACCACCCAATCAGGTACGTGGATTGGGACACAGTCCTTCCCCAAAATCCTTGGGGATCCCAAGAGCCCCAAATCTATGGAGTTCTTACACCCAGGAGAAATAAACCATTCCCCCCTGCTTCCTGCCCCCTCCCTTTTCCTAGGAGAGATACCGGGATCTAACTACAGAGGGATGCCTCCCCCTCCCCTTTCCCTGAGAATCCACCCAAAGAAAGATCAACCAAGTCCTTTACAGAAAAGTTTTATTAAGAAATAAAAGAAAGTCACTGTCTCTGTAACCAAGATGGAACAATATACAGGGTCTAAACTTATCAATCTCTGGAGAGAATCCCCCCTCCTTTCTTTCTCAGTAAAAGCAAAGTAACAGCAAACAGGAATAAAGAATTTCCTTCAGCAAACACACAATTGCAAATGTAGAAATCAAATTATAAGACTAATCCGCCTTTCTAATTAATACTCACTATTGAATAGTAGGAACTACTCCAGGAGAACTTGGAGACATGACTGGCCTCTCTTAGATCCAAAAAGAGAACGAACACTTACACAAAGAACACAGACAAAGGTTTCCCTCCACAGAGATTTGAAATTATCTTGTCCCTGATTGGTCCTCTGGTCAGGTGGTCATCAGGTACTGCATGTTAACCCTTTACAGGTAAAAGAGACCTTAACCCTTAACTATCTGTTTATGACAGTAACAAATTTATTTGAGCATAAGCTTTCGTGGGCTACAGCCCACTTCATCGGATGCATAGAATGGAACATATAGTGAGGAGATATATATGCACATACCGAGAACATGTAGAGGTGGGAGTTGTCCTACCAACTCTAAGAGGCTAATTAATCAAGAGAAAAAACTTTTGTAGTGATAATCAAGATAGCCCATTACAGTCAGTTTGACAAGAGGTGTGAGAATACGTAACATGGGGAAATAGATTCAATGTGTGCAATGACTCAGCCATTCCCAGTCTCTATTCAAGCCTAAATTGATAGTGTCTAATTTGCATATTAATTCAAGTTCAGCAGTTTCTCGTTTGAGTCTGTTTTTGAAGCTTTTCTGTTACAAAATTGCCACCTTTAGGTCTGTTACTGAGTGGCCAGAGAGGTTGAAGTGTTCTCCTACTGGTTTTTGAATGTTATGATTCCTGATGTCAGATTTGTGTCCATTTATTCTTTTGTGTAGAGACTGTCTGGTTTGGCCAATGTACATGGCAGAGGGGCACTTCTGGCACATGATGGCATATATCACATTGGTAGATGTGCAGATGAACAAGCCCCTGATTGTGTGTCTGTGATTAGGTCCTATGATGATGTCACGTGAATAGATATGTGGACAGAGTTGGCATCGGGCTTTGTTGCAAGGCTAGGTTCCTGGGTTAGTGTTTTTGTTCAGTGGTGTGTGGTTGCTGGTGAGTATTTGCTTCAGGTTGGGGGGCTGTCTGTAAGCGAGGACAGGTCTGTCTCCCAAGATCTGTGAGAGTGAGGGATAATCTTTCAGGATAGGTTGTAGATCTTTGATGATGCGCTGGAGAGGTATTAGTTGGGGGCTGAAGGTGATGGCTAGTGGCGTTCTGTTATTTTCTTTGTTGGGCCTGTCTTGTAGTAAGTGACTTCTGGATACTCTTCTGGCTCTGTCAATCTGTTTTTCACTTCAGCAGGTGGGTATTGTAGTTTTAAGAATGCTTGATAGAGATCTTGTAGGTGCTTGTCTCTGTCTGAGGGATTGGAGCAAATGTGGTTGTATTTTAGAGCTTGGCTGTAGACAATGGATCATGTGGTGTGTCCTGGATGGAAACTGGAGGCATGTAGGTAAGTATAGCGGTCAGTAGGTTTCCAGTATAGGGTGGTGTTTATGTGGCCATTGCTTATTAGCACAGTAGTGTCCAGGAAATGGACCACTTGTGTGGATTGGTCTAGGCTGAGGTTGATGGTGAGATGGAAATTGTTGAAAACATAGTGGAATTCCTCAAGGGTTTCTTTTCCATGGGTCCAGATGATGAAGATGTCATCAATGTAGCACAAATAGAGTAGGGGCGTTAGAGGACCCTAAGAGAGCTAAGGAAGCATTGTTCCAAATCAGCCATAAAAATGTTGGCATACTATGGGGCCATGCAGGTACCCATAGCAGTGCTGCTGACTTGAAGGTATATATTGTCCCCAAATGTGAAATAGTTGTGGGTGAGGACAAAGTCACAAAGTTCTGCCACCAGGTTAGCTGTGACATTATCGGGGATACTGTTCCTGATAGCTTGTAGTCCATCTTTGTGTGGAATGTTGGTGTAGAGGGCTTCTACATCCATAGTGGCCAGGATGGTGTTTTCTGGAAGATCACTATATTTTCCATTCTATGCATCTGATGAAGTGGACTGTAGCCCACGAAAGCTTATGCTCAAATAAATTTGTTAGTCTCTAAGGTGCCACAAGTACTTCTGTTCTTTTTGCTGATACAGACTAACACGGCTGCTACTCTGAAACCTTCTACCTTAGAAAGTCATAGTATCTAATTTCATGTCAGCGGTCACCTGGAAACTGGATACGATAAGCACTGGGCAGTCAAAACTATATGTAGTGCCAGGTGCCTTCCACAGCTGGGAAAAATGATCAGCACCTGGTACTTGAAGAAAGATAGAAGAGACTGAATTGAAGTTCATGTCTGGACAAGTGTTGTGCGGGAGAGGAGTAGTGAAATGGTTCCATAGCTGCAAAGGAGTAAGATCTGATCTAGACACTTGTTTAGATCAGAAGATGGTACATAGTAACAGAAGGGGGAGTGAGAGATACTTTGTGTGGAGGATTGAGAAACTGGACGGGATGGTTTGGGTCTCTGGTAGGTAGTGTGGGGACAGTTTGGATAGTCTTTGAGGAATGCTAAGGAATTGGCAGTGCATTTGTGTGGGAGCCCTGCACAGGCAAGCACACTCCTTTGTACATTTTCATTCTCTCTGTTCTAAAGGTGAGTACATTCACTCAGAATGTTGTGTTGTTGATCCAGTGCTGCCAGAGACAGTACTATGTGCCTGAATTCAACTCAAGGTGGCAACAGAATAAAGTTAGAAAGATGTCTATTGGGTAACAAACAGTCAAATGTGTATCTGCAGAGGTTCCAAGTTACATACAAGACAAAGTACAAACCTACGCCACTTTCAAGAAGGCTACAGAAAGCCTACTTCTGCTCTGCCATAGAGGCAGCAAAGCCACACCCTACTGAACTTTCCTAGACCATAAATTTCTCCGTTAAACACAGATTGCCTTCACTCAGCTACAGGAGCCTAGCTAGCCTTGTACTTCTTCCAGTTGAGAGTTAAAAGGGAAGTTGGAACCCGTGCCCAAGTGCTACTTGAAGTCACTATGGTAAAATAGTGGGGTCACACAGTACAGCAATACAATGGTGTTGGACTTCAGGATTGCAAGAATCCAACAATGTGTAAAATGACTGAGCAAGCCTAAGCCCATAATAGTTAGGGTACCACTGACAATTGCTCTGAAAAAAATGCTAATATTGCTTCCTGAGTAGTAGCTGTTCCAAGATCTGAAGTTAAGAAAACCTGTCCTGGCAATGGAGAAAGGAGAGAGGCAAGCTCAAACATGAATACTATGAGTCAGTTAAACTTTACAGGGAATAGATTCAAAACTAATTATATAATGCTAACCAAAGGAGTCATGGGTAAGAAGGGAATTCACAAATACAGCAGGCTAGAAAGAAGTACTTGGGGAAAAGTAAGTACTGTATTAGTACATGATAGGGATAAAATTAATGAGGACGGAAATGGCAGAGCGGGTGAATTTAAAAAAAAAATTATCTTCAACAAGAAAAATGTCTGTATAAACATAGGTATGATAGGGTATTGAGGGAATTAGCAAACAAACCTATTGTACCACTGACAATTATTTTTGAAAAATCATGGAAACCAGGATGTACTGAAAGTGTGGACAAAAGTAAAGAAAGTACCTTGAAAATTACCACCCAGTAAGTGTAACTTTTATTCCTAGTAAAATAATGGACTGTGAAGAGAATAAATCCCTAAGGGACTAATTCTGGGCTCTGTTGTGACAGTAAGTCATGAGTAACTACACTAAAGTCAGCGCAGTTATTCTGGACTTACGCCAGGGTAATTAGAAGCAGAATTTGACCTTGTGTTTCTAAGATCAGATATTACCAAAGTAGATTATATATATGATATAGAATTACAGTACATATGAACTTATTTTGATTTTATTGTAAAGTAATGGATACTATCATGTGAAACGTTACTTGAAAAATTAATTTAAATTGGCTTGGACAGGAAGACGTGTGGCTTGAAAATTGCCTGAAGGACTGTAAACAAAGAATAATGACAAATGTCAAAAAATTAAAATGGGGAAGCTATGTAACTGTGTCATGCAGAGATCGGTATTGGATGTGGTTTTATTTAGCATAATAATCGGGATGGGTGGGTTTAAAACCAGCCCATTAATGAACTTGTTGATAAAGTGGGTGGAGCTTGCAAACAGTCATGAGGATAGAGAAATAATACAAAGAAACAGTTGAGAAATAAACTGACTAACAGACAGTTAAAAAGGATCTTGGGGAACAGCAATGCCAAGAGAGACATAGGAGTGGTAATAAACAACAGATTAGACATGAGATTGGAGTGATATGGGTGCAAAAAAGGCGGCTGCAATTTTGGGGTACACATCCAGAGATGACGTGTTAGAATACTGAGCAATAGGCCCACTCTGCAAGGCCCGGATGTAATTCCACCTGGAATACTGCATTAATCTGGGGGCACCCAGTGGCAGCAAGTTAGGTGGAGGTCAAAGGAGAACTACAAAAATTCTTAGTGGAATTAATGTCTGAGGAAGAATTAGAAGAGCTAACTAATATCGTTTGGAGAAGAGAGGCCATGACACAAATATTGATAGTGTACACAAAGGATGGAGAATTATTATTTGGAGTGGTTCCTGGGGGTTATAACCGAGTAATGGAAAGAAAGTAAGAGGTGAAATTTAGGCTGAATACCAAGAAAGTCCTTTCTGTCAGTGAAATATACAATAATCATCTCCTAAGGTGTGTGGTAGAAGCCCTACAAGGTGCTTGGGACATGTAAAACTCAATGGCACAAAAGGCTACCTAAATAGTTGTCTACAACCTATCTTGCATTAGCAGAAAGATTATGTGGATTGAGCTAGCGTGTCTTTCCCCTCTTTAATTTCTCCGACTATAACAACATTTGTGTGTCAAATGAATATTTGTCAGACTATTAGCTCTTCAGAACATCTGAACCAGGCAACACCTGCTCATGTTAAACAAGCTTCCACGGCTTCTTTTGTGTAAAAATTTGTTGCAGAATTCTTCCTTGGCTTAAAGTGCTTTCCTGGAGTTTGGATTTAAAGTGAAGTGAAGAAGAAGCGGAAATACAGAATGTAGCAGCACCATGTCTTTATTCTTCATTCCCTAGTGATGAAGAATCATCTTGTGATCTTTCTACAAAGTCACAGTAGCAGCTGGTGTCAGTTGACTAACTGGAGGATCCTATGAAGCTATTTACTCATTTGAAACTTGCGAAGCGAATGCTTTTTTTTCCCCCCCCATAAAAAGGAAGCTGTAACACTCACGTGCCTTGCAATGTAAGATTGTCACACAGCCCAGGTAGTAAGGATATGTTTGTTCCTTTACATAGTTGGGATTTTTTTTTTAATGGATGGTGTTGTCACAGAGTCCCTGGGCGATGCTCTGGAACTGCTCCCCACAAAGCCAGTCAGGACTTTGGGGAGCCTCCTCTCCCTTGGAGCAGACTTTTTCAGGGCAAGAAGCTCACACATCTTCACCTCCTGGGTCTCTCCTTGGAGCATTCAGCATCCTCTGCCCCTCAGTGCACTTCCCATAGCGAGCCTGCCCCAGAGGGGTCCTGGGGAAGCCACAGGGTCCTGCACCCCCACTTTGCAGTCAGACATGACTCTCTGCCAGCCAGTAAAACAGAGGTTTATTCGATGACAGGAACACGGTCTAAAACAGAGCTTGTAGGTACAGCGAACGGGACCCCTTGGCCGGGTCCATTCTGGGGGGCAGTGAGCCAGACTCCCACGTCTGCACTTCACTCCTCGTCCCCAGCCAGCTCCAGACTGAAACCCCCTCCAGCCCCTCCTTCTCTGCTCAGTTCCTTTCCCGGGCCGGAGGTCCCCTGACCTCTTTGTCTTCAACACCTTCAGTTGGCACCTTTGTAGAGAAGGGGCCCAGGCCATCAGTTGCTAGGAGACAGTGTCAGGCATTTATGTACACTGGCCTTTTGCTCTGCAGCAATCACACACCCTTATTCCACCACCTATATACTTAAGAACTGCATAGGGGACACTGAGGCACCAACACAGTATTCAGAGAAAACATTAAGAACATTCCCAGTTCGTCACAGGTATGTATCTGTATGTACTGTAACATGAAACAGGCTGCTTTTATATTTGTTAAAATACAATCACGTAAAACATATGCTACTTGCATAGCATTCATATGTTACATATATTTTTGTTCAACGTGGGAGGTTTTAATTACTTTCTAGGAAATGGGAACTTCATTTAAAAGGTTTTGAATAGCTTCAAAAACTAGTTTCAGCAACCACATATGAAATGCCCTCTTGCAGTCACAGAAACCAGAAGTAAGGATGGAAGTAGACCATAGTAGACCAATGCACTTTCACCAAAGAGAAGATGTTTTTTACATGTGTTTACATAAGATTGCATCAATCCTAGGTTCTCAGATCATTTGTTTGCTTAGGGTTTATAAAAATGAAGAGCCCCATACCATTTGGAAAATGATAATGAGACTCAAGCCAATTAAGGCAAAGACAGTTAATATCTTTATTTTACAGCCAATTGAAGCCATGGAGGCTTACAACAGCTTAAGTAAGGTTAAGCAGATCTGAGCACAGAGCTAGTGCAGAAGTGGGGCTTTAGCAAATTAACTCAGAGTATGATCTTTACATTCAAGCTTTGAACTCGGACAGCTTTCCTAACCCACAACAAGGGAAGGGATAGCTCAGTGGTTTGAGTATTGGCCTACTGAGCCCAGGGTTATGAGTTCAATCCTTGAGGGGGCCACTTAGGGATCTGGGGTAAAAATCAGTACTTGGTCTTGCTAGTGAAGGCTGGGGGGCCTTTCAAGCTCCCTTCCAGTTCTAGGAGATAAGTATATCTCCAATTATTATTAAATACAGAGACAATAAATTCTTCAATGGTATAAAGTAACACCATAAACAGAAGTTTATCCAAAATAGGTCATAAGGGGACAAATAATCAAACCGGTGACTTTCTGGATTTCTGTGGTGTTTCAAATTATGCAGTAAGACACTGCTCAGATTATTTGTTGTGTTTGGACAGTAGCTCACACAATGTTCCCTGATTGGGCCTCCTTAATGCTACCACATCACAAATAACACTCAACAGGAGTAGAGGTGGCAGAATCTAGCCCTGAATTGATTTAGCTATTTAACTTCCTGATTTAATGCACAAACATTTGTTCCCGAAATTGATTGTGCCGAAAGCTGTAAAAGTACAGATTCCTTTTAAAATTAGTCTCTGGTTAAAAAAATAAGCGGTAGTTTACAAACACATTGACAGAGGAAAGGATGTTTATTAATTAATCAATCCCTCATTCCCCTTACCGTTATTCAGTAAATATATTTTCATTTATGTATATGGGGCTGCACAACACAGATAATGAGGGATTTCTCTGTGCCAAGGAGTTTTACAACATAAGAGAGTGAACAAGAGGAGATGGTAACATGGGAGTGGAGAAGAAACAGTACAGCTGGAGGGCCACTATACTTGTACCCTGACGCAAGGACCTAAAGCAGGCATCTGGAACAAAGGTTTTGTTGTTTCCTTTTGTTTTAAATATTTATATTTGTCAGTTTTTATTTGAATATGTAAGAGTCTGTCAGTTTCTTCTTCGAGTGCTTGCTCATATCGATTCCAATTAGGTGTGTGCACGCAACGTGCACGTTCGTTGGAAGATTTTTACCCTAGCAACACTCGGTGGGTCAGCTGGGCGCCCCCGGAGTGGCTCCACTATGGCACCAGATATATACCCCTGCCGACCCATCCGCCCCTCAGTTCCTTCTTACAACCCGTGTCGGTCGTTGGAACAGTGGAGCGCGACTTAGCTGACCTCCACGTCCCTAGCTACTCGTTAATTCTTGTGTATATAGTTCAGATTTATATAGTTGTAGTTAACGCTATTCGTTTGTAGTATAGTTAGTGTATATAGTTCAGAGGGGTTCGGGGATTATCCCCTTCCCCGCACCCGGTGCCGGGGCCTATGCCCGGTTCACCGGGTTTCAAACCGTGCTCGGCCTGCCACAAGCCGATGCCAACAAGAGATCCCCATGACTCCTGTCTTAAGTGCCTCGGGGAATCTCACCTAACAGATAAGTGCTGCATTTGTAAGGCCTTTAAGCCGAGAACAAAAAAGGAGCAGGACTTTCGTCTCAAGCAGCTCCTAAGGGAGGCAGCTCTTACTCCTCCACCCTCGGCACCGAGCGCTGGTCAGTCTTCAAGAAGCGCTCCCTCAGCACTAGATCGCGCCGGTACCGCCAAGGCCTCTCGGCACCGGCCGTCGCCGGCACCAATGTCCGCTCGGCCCCGATCCCTCCCCCCGAGGGTGAAGAGGCACAAGACTCCTGCTGCGTCTGAGCTGCCTGCTCCGCAGCCCGAGCACTATACTAAGTCGGACAGCCCGGCACCGATACCTGCCGTGGCACCGACAATATCGGCACCATCGATTCCGGCCACGCAAGAGCCATCGAGTCCGGTGCCTGAAAGCTCCCTGGTGTGAGCCATGGTTGAGCTCACTATTCCCTCCACGCCGGAGACATTTTCCACGGTGAGGGAGTTGATTGCAATGACAGCGTCTGCGCTGCCTCTACTCCCAGCACCGCCGGTGCGGGTTATATAGTCGATTGGCAAGCCTGCCTTGATCAGACCACCCTCCATCGGCACCACAGAGCAGCACCCTTCACGATTGCGGTCCCACAGACGTTCTCGGTCCTGTCGCCAATCCAGGTCCCGACGCCGCTCGCAGTCCCGGCACCGTTCTCCATTTCGGTACCGGTCGTACTCGCGGCACCGGTCAGCGTCCCATTCGCCGGCCCGGTACACTCAGCACTGATCCAGCTCCCAGCACTGCTCCAGGCACCGTGACTCCCGTAGCCACTCCCAACGTCGAGCCTCAAGATCTCGGTCGACCTCCCAGCACCGCTCCGGTCGCAGGTCCCGTTCTCACTCCCGGTACCGGTATGCCTCCCGGTACCGATCCCCGGTGCCGCGTCGAGCAACGTCAGCTAGAGAGGGAGACTCTGCCCAGGGCTTTTCAGCTCCTCCATGGCCATCCAGACATGCATCAGTGTCATCCCGCATGGACAGTTCATACGCGCAGGACTGTGATTCGGATGCCCACCAGAGTCTTCCAGGAGCCCCAGGCCCAGGACCCTGGCCCCCCATCAGTGGTCATTCTGGACACCTTGGGCGTACCACCAGGCCAAAGGCGTACCTGTGATCCCATCTCGCTCTGTTCCGTCAGAGCACTGGGTGCCACAGGCAACAGTTAGCCGTCCCCCTCCAACGGGTACGGAGGAAGCCCCGGTTCAACCACCGGACTCCCAGATCCCACCAGAACAGGAGGTTGTCCAGGAGCATGAGCCCACACAGGACCCGCTTGTCCCCGGCCTTTCTTCTTCCTCCTCCCCAGATGAGGCGGTGGCAGGAAGGTCCTCCTCGGGCCCTCCTCCAATCGACTTGAGGGCCCATCAGGACCTCCTGAGACGGGTGGCAGTCAATATGAACCTCCAAGTGGAGGAAGTCTCGGAGATAGAGGATCCAGTCGTAGACATTCTGTCAGCTGATGCCCCCACTAGAGTGGCCCTACCGTTCATTTGGACGATCCAGGCCAATGCGGATACCATCTGGCAGTCTCCAGCCACTATCCCGCCTGTGGGCAAGGGAGTCGAATGCAAGTACATGGTATCCTCCGGGGACACGAGTACTTATATGTACATCCTCCCCCCTGCTCCCTAGTCGTCCAATCCGTCAATGAGAGGGAACGCCATGGCCAGCAGGCACCAGCCCCTAAATCAAAGGAGGCTAGGCGAATGGACTCACTGGGCCGTAAGGTGTACTCGGCAGGGGCCCTGCAACTCTGCGTAGCAAACCAGCAAGCCCTGCTTAGCCGCTACAATTACAACACCTGGGCGGCGGTGGGCAAATTTACGGAGTCGGTTCCTCACGACTCCCGTCAAGAGTTTGCTGCCCTCCTGAAAGAAGGGAAGAAAGTGGCGAGAACTTCCCTCCAGGCCTCGTTGGATGCAGCTGACTCCACTGCCAGGACTCTGGCCTCGGGTGTTGCCATGAGGCGCATTTCATGGCTCCAGGTGTCGAGCCTTCCCCCGGAGCTGCAGCATACTATACAGGACTTGCCCTTCGATGGCAAAGGCCTGTTCTCCAAAAAAACTGACCCTAGGCTGCAAAGCCTAAAGGACAGCAGGGTCACTATGCGCTCTCTCAGCATGCACACGCCGGTGACTCAGCGCTGACCTTTCTGTCCCCAGCCTCACCACCCGTCCCCTGCGCCTGGACAAAGACAGGACTTTGCCAGCGGGCATGGCCGAAGCGGTCGTAAGCATCAGTCAGGACCCCAGGGGGCCAAAATCAGGGTCCCTCTAAACCACCAATGGGGCCAAAGCCTAACTTTTGAAGGCACGCCCAAGGACGGCGTACCAGTTATTACCCAGGATCCATTCCCTCCCTTTTACAACCACCTCTCCTTTTTCCTCCCTGCATGGTCCCATCTAACCTCAGATCGTTGGGTCCTACGCACGGTGGAACTTGGGTACCGCCTCCAGTTTATTTTGTCCCCCACCTCCCACCCTCCATCCTCGTCCCTCTTTAGGGACCCCTCTCACGAGCAATTCCTCTTGCAAGAGGTGCGGACGCTCCTCACCATCGGAGCTATAGAGGAGGTACCAAAGGACGAAAGGGGCAAGGGGTTCTACTCCCACTATTTCCTAATCCCCAAGGCGAAGGGAGGTCTCAGACCTATCCTAGACCTGCGGGAACTCAACAAGTTCATGATAAAGCTGAAGTTCCGCATGGTATCCATGGGGACCGTCATCCCATCCTTGGATCCCGGAGACTGGTATGCCACCCTCGATATGAAGGGCGCGTATTTTCACGTCGCCATTTATCCTCCACACAGAGGGTACCTCCGATTTGTGGCCAACCGTCATCATTTCCAGTTTACGGTCCTTCCGTTTGGCCTCTCTACAGCCCCAAGAGTATTCAAAGTGCATGGCTGTAGTCGCCGCCTCCCTCCGCCGCCGTCGAATACACGTTTTTCGTATCTAGACGATTGGCTCATTCGAGGGACCTCCGAGGCCCAAGTTACCAGTCATGTGGGCATCGTCAAGGACCTATTCCTGCATCTAGGCCTGATGATCAATATAGAGAAATCCACTCTGATTCCCACACAGAGAATAGAATTAATTGGGGCCATCCTGGACTCCAATCTCGCCAGAGCCTGCTTACCTCAGCCTCGGTTTCAGGCGATGGTAACAATTATACAAGGTCTACGGAACTTCCCGACAACTTCGGCTCGCACTTGCCTAGGTCTCCTGGGTCACATGGCTGCCTGCACGTTCGTAACCAAACATGCCAGGCTTCACCTCCGTCCACTCCAATTGTGGCTCACCTCGGTGTACCACCCGGGCAGAGACAGCATAGACATGATCGTCTCGATCCCTCCGAGCATCCTAGGCTCCCTCGACTGGTGGTCAACACCCTCTCTGGTGCGTGCAGGGATGCTGTTCCATCCACCTCACCCCTCGGTGTACCTCACGACGGATGCCTCATCTCTCGGCTGGGGTGCTCACCTTGGTCAGTTTCACACTCAGGGCCTTTGGTCAACTCAAGAGCTGGCCTTGCACATCAATGTCCGAGAGCAGTCCGCCTTGCGTGCCAGGTGTTTCAGCAGCACCTACAAGGCCGTGGTGTCTCAGTGTTCACAGACAACATAACGGCCATGTATTACCATGCTCCTCCCTGCATGTATAAACAAGCAGGGAGGAGCATGGTCCTCCCCTCTTTGCAGGAAGCTATCCAGCTCTGGGACTTCTGCATAGCCCAATCGATAGACCTGGTAGCGTCCTTTCTCCCAGGGGTCTGGAACACTCTGGCGGATCGCCTCAGCAGATCCTTCCTGTCTCACGAGTGGTCGATTTGTCCGGACGTTATCCATTCCGTTTTCCGGAAGTGGGGCTTTCCCCGCATAGATCTCTTCGCTTCTTGCGAGAACAGGAAGTGCCAGACGTTCTGCTCATTCCAAGGCCTCTCCCTGGGCTCGATCTTGGATGCTTTTCTGATGCCGTGGACGAGCCATCTGCTGTACGCTTTTCCACCATTCCCACTGGTTCACAGGGTCCTGCTAAAACTCCGCAAGGACAGAGCGCACCTAATCATGATCGCTCCAGCGTGGCCCAGGCAGCACTGGTACACCATGTTGCTAGACCTGTCGATAGCCAACCCGATTCCCCTGCCTCTTTGCCCAGACCTCATAACGCAGGATCACGGCAGACTTCACCACCCAGGCCTGCAATCCCTGCACCTCACAGCATGGCTGCTGCGTGGCTAAACCGATCCGAGTTACGTTGCTCTGCCTCGGTACAACAGGTTCTCCTGGGTGGTAGGAACCCTTCCACTCGGTTAACATATCTGGCCAAGTGGAAGCGCTTCTCCTGCTGGTGCGAAAAGCACGTTACTCCCACCGAGGTCCCGATCCATTCCATCTTGGACTACCTCTGGTCTCTCAAACAGCAGGGCCTGGCGGTGTCATCATTGAGGGTACACTTGGCAGCCATCTCTACCTTCCACCCAGGGGAGAGTGGCCGCTCCGTATTCTCGCACCCTATGGTTTCTAGGTTCCTCAAGGGCATGGAGCGCTTATACCCCCAAGTTCGTCGCCCCGCCCAAACCTGGTTCTAACTGGACTTATGACTGCCCCATTCGAGCCACTGGCAACCTGCTCGCTGTTATACCTGTCCTGGAAGACAGTTTTCCTTGTAGCCATTGCATCGGCCAGACGAGTCTCCGAGCTTCAGGCTCTCATGGTGAACCCACCATATACTGTGTTTCACAAGGACAAGGTGCAGTTGTGACCACATCCGGCCTTCCTCCCTAAGGTGGTGTCGGCCTTTCATATCAACCAGGATATCTTCCTTCCGGTCTTCTTTCCGAAGCCACACTCATCGCGAAGGGAGCAACAATTGCACTCCCTAGACGTCCGTAGGGTGCTCGCATTTTATATCGAGCGGACAAAGCCCTTTTGTAATGCCCCAACTCTTCGTCGTACTGGCAGACCGAACGAAGGGCCTGCCTGTCTCCTCCCAGAGGATTTCATCTTGGGTGACATCGTGCATCCGCACCTGCTGTGACTTGGCCCATGTTCCATCGAGCCACCTCACTGCACATTCCACCAGGGCTCAGGCTTCTTCAGCTGCCTTCCTGGCTCACGTACCCTTCCAGGAGATATGTCGCGCAGCTACCTGGTCCTCGGTCCACACCTTTGCCTCACATTATGCACTGGTCCAACAGTCCAGAGATGATGCAGCCTTTGGCTCAGCAGTTTTGCATTCTGCAACATCTCACTCCGACCCCACGGCCTAGGTAAGGCTTGGGAATCACCTAACTGGAATGCATATGAGCAATCACTCGAAGAAGAAAAGACGGTTACTCACCTTTGTAACTGTTGTTCTTTGAGATGTGTTGCTCATATCCATTCCAAACCCACCCTCCTTCCCCACTGTCGGAGTAGCCGGCAAGAAGGAACTGAGGAGCGGATGGGTCGGCAGGGGTATATATCCGGTGTCATAGCGGCGCCACTCCAGGGGGCGCCCAGCCAACCCACCGAGTGTTGCTAGGGTAAAAATCTTCCGACGAACGTGCACGCGGCGCGCATGCACCTAATTGGAATGGATATGAGCAACACATCTCGAAGAACAACAGTTACAAAGGTGAGTAACCGTCTTTTATGCAGAGATGCATGGAACTGTTCAGATCCTGACTGAACCATTTCCAAGGTTCAGAGGAGTTTGGATCTTTGGATTCAGCCTGTTATGAAGTCAGGACTCAGGAGCTGGCTGCAATGTTCAGATCTGACCTTGGAGTGCAACTACCCCAGAGTGCAGAAATTCATCAGCTCCAGGGTTTTGGGCGAGGCCCATGTTCACTTTCTATTCTTTGTACATCTTATACAACTTCTGTATCTGAAGCAGAAAGAAAATACAGAGGCAATACACAGATCTGTGCTCTCAGTGGAGTGGCTAACCTTTACCCTTCATGGATGTTCAAGGACAGCCACCCCTACTAATAATTAAACTGTTGTTTTTAGAACATGGAAAAAATGTACGTACAAAGCAGTTAAGTACATTTCCCAAGCATTCTGCAACATAGTCTTTGTCTATTCAGATTCCCATAGTCATTACCAGATAGAAATTAGCTGCAGCAATGGTCACTGTGATGCTATCAGCAATACAGTTTACTTTTAAATTTAAAATGGAGTCTGTCATGTGCCTCATACCAGCTATTAACTTTACTGTCATCCTCACAAAGCCATCAGTCTCAGTATGTCCCAAATCCATTTTCTATGTAGAGCCAGTCCTTCGCACTTAGTGCCTACACATATAGATTTTAAATCACCTTCTCTTCTACTGCATAAGACAAATGTTTAAGACTGTAAGTCTTGGAAGTTTGTGATTTTATATACATTCAGCATCTCTTACCAAATGACAGATTGCAGCTACGCTCTGGCTTTTATCATGCAGGTCAAAAGAGAATAGCTTATATGAAATGGGTGAAATCCTGGCCCCATTGAAATCAATTGCAAAACTCCCTTGAACTTCAGTGGTGCCGTGATTTCAATCTGTAAGTTTTAATATTTATTTACAGATATTTGCCATAAAGAGAAAACACTAACGGAAAAATGTCCTTTATGGGCTGGATCATGTGTAGCTTAGAGGCTGACTCTGCTTGCACGATACCACAGCATCTGAGAACAACAGAGATGCTCCGGCTAGTTGGAAACCTAGGATTCAGGCCCTGTGCCAATGAACAGTTAAGTATTTCATGCAAAAGGGAAAAACTTCTACAGGAGAGACTCAACGAGACCCACTCCCGAGTACCCTGGAGCCAAGCAATTAGGGCACTCAGTTGGGAGATGAGTGAGTTGGGCTCAGGTCCCTACTTTACATCAGGTAGAGTGGAGATAGAGTGGTCTCCCTCATGCTGGGTGAGTGCCCTACCTAGTGGATAAAAGGGGGCTCCAGCTATGTTTTGTGCAAGGCCGGACCCAGCAGACCTTCTCTAAAGTGGCCTCTACTCTATTAGGCCCCACAGGAGAGACCCTACTTTGTGAATCCTGCTGGGGCTTAGGCATAAGTTAGACTCCAAGCTGCTCAGAAGTGTCAGGGTGGAGGGTGCTGTGCATGTCCCCAGTAGCAGAAATTTAGGCAGTACTTTACCAGTGAAAACTTAGGCCCCTAGGAAATGTCATTGCCTACAGGGTTAGGTGGCAGCTGAGTTAGGGTTTTGTGAATGCCAGTGATGCCTAAATGTTGGACTTGGGCAACTGAAGTGGTGGTTAGTGAACTAAGTCCCGCTCGTGAATCTGGCCCCTAAAAGCAAGCTTCACCAATTTAGACGAGACCCTCATTCAGTAGCTAGACTAGCCGGAGAGTATGCATTCACATTACCGAAGAGGCAAGGCTCAAACTTGGCGCTTGAAGCCAGCAATAGTATGAGGGGTACCTAAAAGGAGCCTGTTCCCAGGCCAGTAGGAGCGTTGATATGCTTGTCTCAGCTGGAAGTTTCTCTTTGCATAACTTACAAACCATGCCACAGTGAGCTAAACGCAAGCACGTATAACACTGTGAAAGTGCATAATCTGCAGCCTTAACGTGTGCACTGAACATTTGCACAGGGGGATTATAAGAGTAAAAAATTGTACTATTCAGTGAGCAACCAAGCAAGCACTTCCCGTAGCACAATGGCAAAGGGTAAAGCATGGACAGAGCACCTTTTATACAGAGGCATCTTGAAGCAATTTGGGACTGAATTTTTGTACTTTTGAATTATATACCCAAGTGCAATCAAGCTCTTCACGTGTAAAGGCCATATTGACATGGGTTGCCAGTAAATCTATACTGCAGTTAAAGGGACATCATATTAAATACCTGAAATACCTGTTTCCACATTTGCAAAACAATCTTCAGCATGTGCACAAACGTAGCACTTGATCATGCTAACATTGCTGGGTGTCGTGTTTACTCCCATGCATGATGTTGTGGTCATAAGTACTGTGCAAACGAATGTTAGCGGCACCAGGCCATAATTAGGAATTGAGGGCCAGATTGTCCACTGGGGAATTGGTACAGCTCTATGGAAATGAATGGAGTGGTGCTGATTTTCAACAGCTGCGGATTTGGCCTGGAAACATGATTGTGATATCTCATCACATCCCTGCAAAATTGCCAGAAAAAACCTCACTCCCACCCCACCCCCGTATACCCAGTCTGTCACTCATATATCAACAGCCCTCTGGAGCATCACGCACTCCCGCAGACACAAACCTGCCATTCTCTCCCTTAACACACACACACATACAGCACCTCTGGCCATACCCTCACTCTGCCCAACCCATGCACCTCTTACCAACCCATGCACCTCTGCACATCTACGCAGAACCCCACATCTAAACCATCACATTCTCGCACCCGCTTTCACACACAAACATATCCCCTCAGTCCCCACTTGTCCACCATTCATCCCCAACTCATCAATTCTCTGCTCTCCTATTTCATATTCATCAAAGCTCTTTTGTCTTCTTCCACCAGATTCATCAACTGTCTTTTCCATCTCCTTTCCTGCCTTTCTCCTAGATGCAATCAATTTCCTTTCCCCGCCCAATCTATTATCCTCAGCAGTTTCTTCCCAACTGCTGCAGCAATCTCAGCCCACTCCCCCAGGTGGGATGAAAGTCTTTCCTGGTGGCAGCAAGCACCTCACCTCTCTTGGCTGCTCCACTGGCAGTGCCATGACTCTAACTCCGATGGGATGCTGAGGGTCCTGCTCTATCACTTGCCCTGCTTAGCAAAAGGCCCGCAGAATTTCTCGGACCATCTTCTCTTTCTTGGAGGGGCTGCTGGAGCTTGGCAGGAGAAGCTGGGGCCAATTATGGGGAGAGGTTTTAAGGTCAGGAGAAAAGTTGGTGAATAAGGAGAGAAAAGAATTAGCTCAGGATAGTGGAGGATTCTGAGGAGCCACCAATCTTCATTCTCTCAATGTGTGGAATCGGATGCCTAGTGTGAGACATGAAATCTCATCTGTAAAAGGAGGATAATGATAATACTTAACTTTATTGCAGGCCTCTTACTTATATTATTTATTGATCATTGCAGATGTGCTCAGCGGCACAGAGCATGGAGAACACAAGGCCTCTCCCTCCAGGGGCTCAAAAACAATAAACAACAGATACAGACATGCAGCTCACCAATTGACCAGGATGTGAAATCATTACATAGCAGCAGTGCAGGCCATGTTTAGCTTTTGAGTGAACAGAAGTGTTGCATCAAGCGTGTTAAGACTGATGAGCTGCACTGAGGAAGTGTGGTTTGGGATTTGAAAAATCAGGGTGAGCAGCATGCTGCACTGCGATTGGGAAGGCATTCCAGGTGTTTGGGCAGCATGGAGAGAGGTGACAAAGGGAGTGCTTAAACTTGCTGGGCTGGCAGGCAAAATGGGAGCAGAAAACACTGCAGTCAGTGATGTAGGTCAGAACAGAGTTCAAATTAGCCTTGAAGGGAAAGACAAGTAGCTTGAACGTGATACAGAAGGCAAGAGGGAAACTGAGAGGGACTCCAAGGAGATGAGTGATGTGGGCAATGCAGCTGGTGAGGAAAATGATTTTCACAGACGCATTTGAAACAGAGTTAGGTGGAAATGAGGAGGAGGTTGCAGTAGTGTAGGTGAGAGATGACCGGAGCATGACCAAGGCACAGACCCCTGAAAGCATTTAGGTACCTAAATATCATTCATTTAAATGGAAGTTAGGTGACTAAATATCTTTGAGGCTCTGGGCCTTAGCCACATGAAGGAGAAAGGGTATGTTTTAGAGAGGTTTATACATGAAGAAGTAACAGAATTTGGCAACAGCCTGGATGTAGTCGCAGACTCAGGTTGCGAGGATGGGTCTTGTGAGATTTAATTAATCAATGCAGCACAACACTTAGGGATCTGTGGAAGAAAATACAAAAATGTTATTATTCCAGAGACTTTCTAAAGAAACAGAAGTCAAAGACTGTCTTGATCTCTTGATCTCAAAAAGATATTAATCTAGCAGGGCCGCTTGCACTTGACGTCCAAATGGCAAACATACCTATCTTCTCCATACAGAAACTGAGAGCAGTGTTTGTGCTCTGGAAAGGTCAACTCATCCCTCCTTGGGCCTCCAGAAGGTTATCTCTGAATTATGTCAGAAACATAGCTCAATAAATCTTTATGGAGAGAGTCTGTATAAACTGTATCTTTATTTCAAATTGACTTTTAATAGACGTTATATCCAGTAGCAAAGCTTCAGTTCTCAAAGCACTTGTACATATTATTGCATATCCCTATAGAAAATTCAATGTATCAGTTGATATGGGGGGGGGTGTGATTTGCATTTCGAAGAGAGAGAAAACAAAACCACAATGCCGTTTAGGGTGACAGTCTGTTTGGAATAGATGGATTCAGGCAAAGCAGAAGGGGTACCAACTTCCTGAGTTCAAAATTGGCAGAGTTTGTTAAAGGAACTTTAAATTCAATAGGAAGGAGAGAAGAGGACTTTTCACCTGATTCAAATAACCAGACATATACCTCATCTTATGAATAAGGCAGAAGCTGGAGTAGTTCCGAAACAGAAGATAAAATAATAGTAATGTACTGAAGTGTCTACACAGGAATGCAGGTAGCATGGAAAATAAGCAGCAGGCACTACGGCCTTGTCTACACTACAAGACTATTTCGAATCTACTTAAGTCGAATTTGTGGATTCGACCTTATGAAGTCGAATTTGTGTATCCACACTAAGGACACTAATTCGAATTTCTGAATCCACATTAACAGGGCCGGCATCGACTTTGGAAGCGGTGCACTGTGGGAAGCTATCCCACAGTTCCCGCAGTCCCCGCTGCCCATTGGAATGCTGGGTAGAGCTCCCAATGCCTGCTGGGGGAAAAAATGTGTCGAGGGTGGTTTTGGGTAACTGTCGTCATCGAACCGTCAATCATGCCCTCCCTCCCTGAAAGCGCCGGCGGGAAATCTGTTTGCGCACTTTTCTGGTCAGTGACAGCGCGGACGCCACAGCACTGCGATCATGGAGCCCGCTGCAATCATCACTGCACTTATGGCCATTGTCAACTCCTCGCACCTTATCGTCCACCTCTTCCACGGTCAGCTGCTGAGAAATCGGGCGAGGAGGCTCCGGCAGCGTGGTGAGGAGAGTGGCGCAGACGTCTCACAAAGCAGGGTACGCCGGGCAGTGGAGATCATGGTGGCAATGGGTCAAGTTCATGGTGTGGAACGGCGATTCTGGGCCCGGGAAACAAGCACGGACTGGTGGGACCGCATAGTGCTGCAGGTCTGGGATGAAACAGAGTGGCTGCGAAACTTCAGGATGCGTAAGGGCACTTTCCTTGAACTGTGTGACTTGCTGGCCCCTGCCCTGAAGCAGCAGGACACCCGGATGCGAGCAGCCCTGAGTGTGCAGAAGCGAGTGGCCATAGCCCTCTGGAAACTTGCCACGCCAGACAGCTACCGGTCAGTAGCGAACCACTTTGGCGTGGGCAAATCTACCGTGGGGGTTGCTGTGATTCAAGTAGCCCACGCAATCGTTGAGCAACTGCTCTCAAAGGTAGTGACTCTCGGAAATGTCCAGGTCGTCATAGATGGCTTCGCCGCGATGGGATTCCCAAACTGCGGTGGGGCTATAGATGGGACTCACATCCCTATCCTGGCACCAGCCCACCAGGCCAGCCAGTATATTAACCGAAAGGGCTACTTTTCAATGGTGCTGCAAGCACTGGTGGACCATAGGGGACGTTTTACCAACATCTTCGTCGGGTGGGCGGGCAAGGTTCATGACGCGCGTGTGTTCAGGAACTCTGGTCTGTTTAGACGCCTCCAGGCAGGAACTTTCTTCCCGGACCACAAAATAACGGTTGGGGATGTGCAGATGCCTACAGTGATCCTCGGGGACCCAGCCTACCCGCTAATGCCCTGGCTCATGAAGCCCTATACAGGCGCCTTGGACAGTGAGAAGGAGCTCTTCAACTACCGGCTGAGCAAGTGTAGAATGGTGGTGGAGTGTGCTTTTGGACGTCTCAAGGGGAGGTGGCGGAGCTTACTGACTCGCTCGGACATCAGCGAAAAGAATATCCCCGTAGTTATTGCTGCTTGCTGTGTGCTCCACAATGTCTGTGAGAGCAAGGGCAAGACCTTTTTGGCCGGATGGGAGGTTGAGGCAAATCGCCTGGCTGCTGTTTACGCTCAGCCAGACACCCGTGCCGAAAGAATATCCCAGCGGGAAGCGCTGTGTATCCGGGAGGCTTTGAAAGCAAGTTTCCTCGGAGAGCAGGCTAACCTATGACTCTCCACTTGATTTTAAGAGACGCTGATCCTGGGCCTGTGTCTCTATGTGTTGAGTGAGATCTGCAGTTACATACCCCATTCTCCAAGTTTCCCCCACTTCCCAAACACGTTTTAAAACAAATTAAACGGAACAATTATTGTTAATAAATCTTTCTTTTACTTTGCATTTCTGTTCTGGGTTTGAAACATGGACGCATACTGTGCTGGGTACGGTGTGCACTGATGTACAGACCGCTTGTACAATACAGGACGGACAGCCTCCTGCTCCTACATAGGTCTCTGGGGTGGGGGACGGTTTCAAGTGGTTGTGCATGTAGGGGTGGGTTTGCTGGAAGGGGCGAGTGGGGCCGTCTTTGGATAGGGATTTGGATGCAGGCTCTGGGCTGTGGGTTTGGGCGTAGGAAGGGGTGATGGGTGTGGGGGAAGGGTGAGTATCTGTCCGTGGATGAGGGCTCTTGTTGGGGCTCAGGGCAGCGGAGAGGATCGCGCCTACGGTGGAAGTGCATGGTAAGAGCAGCATGCCTTAGCATTAGGGGGTGGCAGGCACTAGGACCGTGGACAAGCGTACACATCACAGAATGACCCGGGGCAGCATACACCACACAGAGTGACCCTGGTGACTACTGACTGCAGTCTGTGTGTGCCCTGCAGTTGATCCTGCCCCCGATAGTCTGGACCCTGCTAAAGTAGGCGATCCCGTGCAATTATATATCCCCTGCCCCCCCCCCACATACACACAGTCTTCTGACACGAAAGACGTGACGGAAAGAGTGAACAACAGCAAACACCTTTTATTAATCTACTACATAGTGGGGTGATGAAACTTGGATTTGGGACTGGGTGATCCTGTAAGGGAAGCTCTTTGACACAGTTATAGCGTCACAGGTGTGTGGTACATTAGCGCTCAGCTGTGGTGCACTGACAGTTCTCACGGCCCCTACCGCCCCTCCGTCTTGTAATTTTCGGTGATGGGGGGACAGGACTTCTTGGCGTTGGAGGGTGGTTGCAGATACAGTGCAGGGGGGCTCTCTCCTCCTGCCTGCGTTCCTGCAGAACATCAGCAAGGCGCCGGAGCGTGTCCGTTTGCTCCCTCATTAGCCCAAGCAGCGTTTGAGTCGCCTGCTGGTCTTCCTGCCGCCACCTGTCCTCCCGTTTGCTGTGTGAGCGCTGCTGCTGAGAGAGGGTCTCCCTCCACTGGCTCTGCTGGGCCGCCTCGGCTCGGGAGCATGCCATCAGTTCAGCAAACATCTCGTCCCGAGTCTTTTTCTTTCGCCGCCTAATCTGAGCCAGCCTCTGCGAGGGGGATGCCGGGGCAGTCCGGGAAAGAGCAGAAGCTGTGTGATGGGAAACAGTAAGTGATTTCCTTGAACAGATACATGTTTGCGAACAGTCAACACAGTGTAGTCAGTTTCTCTGAACAAGACCATACAGGGCACCTAGTCTCACGAGATCTCAGGACAAGTTCGAGATTTCGGAATACGCTCTCATTGGCGGCGCCATTGCACAGGAGAGCGGACAAGCGGGGAGAGACAGCTGAATCCGTCTTGCAGACAGTCCTGGTAAGCCTTAAAGTACATAATGCTTATCAGTTACTGGATAGCTGTGCTCTCCTGCTAAAGGCAATCTGGAAAGCAGAAAGGCTGAGCCTTTTGCAGCCCCTCCCGCCAGTGCACGGGAAAGATCAATGTATGCTTGTTCTCTGTGGCCTCCAGCACGTGGCTGTTAAGCGAGGGTCATTGTTATGCAACCTAATTGCAAACCATTAACAGTAGTAACAATACACTAATTGCCCTACTTAGATGCAGCCTGTCCAGAACGACATCACCCTGAGGCGGGTCACTCGGAGTCAGAGAGAGCGGATGCTAAGGGAAGCCCTGCACAGACCAGGACCATATGCAGCAATGCTCGTGGAGGCGATGATTCCTCTGTACATTAGGATGTCCTGGCGCGGAAGAGTGTGCTTCCACGGAGCACCCAATAAGGCACCTCTCCCCACCTCTCCTGCGGAGGCTTTTCGAGCAGCTCTCTGAGAGCTTTGTTGAACTGTCCCAAGAGGATTATTGTTCTATCCCTATATGTGTGGACCTACTTTTTATATAGTTAGACATTTAAAATTTTTTATATACTATTTCTATTTTTTCTATACCTGTTTTTAAAAAAATAAATGTTTCCATGTTTATAGCACTTACCGCCTGATCCTTCCCCTGATTCTGAGTCCGGGTTAACGGCCGGGGAGGGTTGGTAGGGGACCTCTGTGAGGGTGATGAAGAGATCCTGGCTGTCAGGGCAAGCGGTATTGTGTTCGCTGTCGCCTGCGCCGTCCTCCACAAACCCTTCCTCATCTTCCCCATCGGCGAACATCGCCGAGGAACTGTCCAGGTACACTATGCCATCGTCAGAGTCCACAGTCACTGGTGGGGCAGTGGTGGCAGACCCACCGAGAATGGCATGCAGTGCCTCATAGAAGCGGCATGTCTGGGGCTGTGCTCCGGAGCGTCCGTTTGCCGCTCTGACTTTTTGGTAACCTTGTCTCAGGTCCTTGACTTTCACGCGGCACTGCATCGCATCCCGGCTGTATCCTTTCTCTATCATGGCTTTGGAGACCTTCTCGAAGGTCTTTGCATTCCGCTTGTTGGAGCGCAGCTCCGAGAGCACAGACTCCTCGCCCCACACAGCGATCAGATCCATGACTTCCCGGTCAGTCCATGCTGGGGACCTCTTTCTATTCTTGGATTGCCCGGACTCCTCTGCTGGAGAGCTCTGCATCGTTGCAGGTGCTGCGGAGCTCGCCCCGATGTCCAACCAGGACGTCAGATTCAAAGTGCCCAGACAGGAAAATGAATTCAAATTTTCCCGGGTCATTTCCTGTGTGGCTGGTCAGAGAATCCAAGCTCGGACTGCTGTCCAGAGCGTCAACAGAGTGGTGCACTGTGGGATAGCTCCCGGAGCTACTAAGTTTGATTTGCATCCACACCTAGCCTAATTCGAGCTAGCCATGTCGAATTTAGCGTTACTCCACCTGTCGAGGTGGAGTACCAAATTCGAACTAAAGAGCCCTCTAGTTCGAATTAAATGGCTTCCTGGTGTGGACGGTTGAGCGGTTAGTTCGAATTAACGCTGCTAAATTCAAATTAAAGTCCTAGTGTAGACCAGGCCTACAAGTGATACTACTGGATGTAGATTATGAACTAGTGGGCATAGTTGAAAGCAGGTGGCATGATTCTTGTAAATGTATTGAATGTCAACATAAAAAGATACAATCTACATCAAAGAAATAGAAAGTGAAAGAGCGGTGGCCTTATGTGTCCAAATTTTCTCAGTAGTGTTGTGAATGCAATTGACTTTAAAAGGAGTTATACTTGCATAACAGTGGCCCAAAAGATGTGAAATGCTAGAAGGAGTGAAAGTGATGGGTCTAGTATGATTTTTTTTTCCCAGCTCCTGGGAGTTCTTAAACCCCTGAAGCCTTTGAACTAAATGGTTATAAAATGTTTCTCATAAAAGTCAGTTTAAACATTTTTAGCCTAACTCACATTTACATTTGTTAAGTAAAGCTACATAACATAATACTAGATGCTGTACTGAATGTTGAGTGTATTTGTAGGAAGTTCCTTAATTGTAGTAATTAGTATCAGCCTTGGGATGGGCCACCCACTTGCCTTTCCCTCTTTGATGTCAGCAGCTTAAGGAAGGAATAAAATAGAAGCTAGAATGAAAAGAAAAATACTCAGTGAGGCCTTTGGCCCCAATATCATAGCCCTGAGTTACTGCTTTAGGCTGAATGCCACTCGTCTAGCAGAGAGAATTACTCCATAAATTATGAAACCACAATTAAAACATTCTATTCAGCTCCCAGGCATAAACAGTTTGATCATGGATTGTTTGCACTTTTCTTTGTACCAACAACGTTGTCAATCACTGAAATCCTGCATCCAGCCTCAAGCTTTCCATTGGCCTGATTATGCCGCCATGGCACAGATGACTTCCGTGGGAGCCAGATATAGCTTGTAGCTGGGAAACAGACCTGTGCTCAGATGAAGTCACACAAAAGTAGCACAGCAATGGAACTCTAGTGGACACCTGACTGTGAATCCAACTTGATAGCAGAATGACTGTGTTATACAAGGCACCACAATGGGCGCACCTACCTGCCTCATCATCAGGATCCGTGCAATGAGATTTCCATACCTGTGAGTTTCTGTCCCCAAATAATCCCTTCTCCAGCAATGTGGGCAGATGCAGGCCTCCTGTGAATTCATTGGAATCTGTGCTTTTGGGAACCCACTGAAGGGGAGTGTTCTCAGCACTAACAAGAGCTTCTGCAATAAACTCCAAGGCAGGATACTCTGTAGTAGGAAGTAGGAAACCTATCCATACTAGGGATCATGTAGCAGCCAACGTTGCTGCTTCTGTTGCCAGCGCAAGCCATCGTTAAGCTATAGCAGTTAAAATTAAGGCAGCTTCCTCAGCATCTGTTTATTCTTTAATGGGCCTGGTGCCATCTCTTAGCCACCACCCAACACTGCTTGTGCACTGACTAAATTGAGCACAAATGAATCAGACAACATTTGGGAGCACTGTGCTCCATGCTCTGAGTGCCTTTGAGTAGAGCAGGTGATGGTAGAGTCCTTGTTCTGTGACTCTCCCATTCTGAGATCAGGGTTGGTTCAGTCCGCAATAGTCTCAGAAAGATTTGCTGCTCTCCAGTCTTCTATTTTCTAGTCATGTCTTTTAGCTCATACCTACTGATAAGAAATTAAGGTGATTACCTCTCACAGATCTAGGAAAAGCAGTAGATTGACACCCTAACATTTGAAGGTACTTGTCCTCTCCTATTTGCATCTGGTATCTATTGTTTGGAGGTGCCTACCTTACCCAGCAAAGGTTGTGCCTCCATGTTAGATACACTGAATTATGTACAATACTTGGGAATAGGTACTAAATTAATTACTTGTCCCCTGAGGAGTGATATGGGGCTGGATGGTCTCAGCAATGATCTGAGATCTAGAGCCCTCTCTGAATTTTTATCTTTTTGGAAGTACTCAGACTACTATTATATTTTCACAGCACATCAATATCTCTGATAACATCAATTAGGATGCAACTCAACAGTCAAGAGCTGAATACTGTTTTTTCTCAAACCAGCTAGAAGTCACATGTTATATGGAAACTTGATCTGACGTGGCACATGGTAATGAGTTCTGCTTCTTTTTGTCCACAAGTGAATTAGGAAGGTGGAACATGGCACAGAGCCGAGAATGGAGGAGATGGTGTAGGGAGAACTTAGGCATGATGTACTAGTATTTTTCACCCTCCCACTTTTTGTCCCATCAGGAGTCAGTCACAGAGCATGACTATTGCTCTGCAGTTATCAGATTCAGCCAACTTCAGTTATACTGAGCAGGAATGCAGAACTTAGCTAATACCTATGAGCAGAGATGCTGGAACTAGAGGTGCTGGGGGTGTGGCAGCACCCCCTGGCTTGAAGTGGTTTCCATCATATACAGGGTTTGCTGTTTTGTTAAATGGCTTTCAGCACCCCCACTATAAAAATAGTTCCAATGCTACTGCCTGTGAGCTAGATTCTGTCACCCTTACTGAATAGATCCATACTTTATGAGTTGTCTCACTGAAATCAGTAGGCTTTACCCATAAACTGCAGGGCTACTCCATGTGAACGTGAGTGACAGAACCTGACACTAAGGCGGAAGAACATGACATTCAAATGGGGACTTGGGCGCTGCAACTGAGAGCACCTAACCTTTGGGGGCCGTGCTGCCTAGTGGAATTCAACCCCAAATTAGGTGCCCAGAGTCCCTTTACAATGACTGGGGAGAGTTAGGCACCTAAAAAAGGGATTCACAGGAGCCAGCATGTTAAGCAGGGAGCTACCTGAGGAGAGAGGTAGTTTTGTGAATACCAGTGGCACCTAAATCTTGGGCTTAGGTGCCTCAAGTGGCAGTTAGGTGCCTAAATCCCCTGTGTGAATCTACCCCTAAGATTTTTGCAATCAGGTCTGCTTGTCTTCTGTTGAATGCAAAAGCGTAGTGTGGTGTTGAAGAGTGGTTGTAAAGCTAGCAGAGGATGGTTTGTGGGTTGGAGGGAAGTGGGTGAAAAGGTCCAGGATGGGGATCTACAAGGTGCTTTGCACAGGAGCCTTCATTCCACAGGAATTTGTTGGGTGAAGGAACTCCCCCTGTAGCTGACGCTTATGTTGCTCTCTTGCTGTCCAAGAAACTGCTGTTTCCTCATCCTCTGCTGTTTGTATCATTGTACATGTTGGGGATCATTGGCCAAGGTGAATGCAATGCATCTCCACGTGCCCCAAAGTTGACTTGATGTCATTACATTTGCATCTTGTACTTTGAAGTCGCCGTTTCCCTAGTCTTGGAAGACAGGAAATGCTTGTTTGACTAACCTACCCAGAATTCTTTAACAGGAAGTTGCTTGTGTCTGAACTGGAGAGTGAAAGATAAAAGGATGGTGGCTTGTCTGCTGTGGATTTTCCAAACATCCATGTTCAAAACAAAGCAGCTGGAACAGAATGGGGGGAGGGGGAGCAGAAGTAAGAAATAGGATTGGAACAAGATCTTGCTCTTTATGAGTGCCCCATGAATACAATTAAATTAGGGTTTTCAAATATAAATGCCATGTGGGATTGTCAATGCTAAATATATCAGTCACAAGCAGAGATCGGCTGGCATCCTGCAAATCTTATTTGCATGAAATCAAAAATAGTAGGAGGAAATCTGCTCACAACAGACTTTCAGTTTGTGTCAGTCTGCCAAAAATCTTTCAGCAGAACAAAGTCACCACATGAATACTTAGTCATTTTCTTCATTTAGCATAGCAAATGGTGGAGGCAATGTTTGGCACCCTAGCCCACTGAAGGTACAGACCTAGGATTTTGTTTCAATGCACTATCTGATGATATTGCATCCCAAAATGAGAAAAACACTAAAAAAATGTAAAATGATACAGATCTGGGGTAAAATTTCAAAAGTGTCTCAATGACTTAGAAGTCTAAGTTCTGTTTTCAAAGGTAATTTAGGCTCTTAGGGCTGGATTCACAAAGTTACTTGGGTGCTGCAACATCTAACCTGGGCACCCTGCTGACTAGTGAAATTCTCAGCCCCAAATTAGACACCCAGGTACTCTGTGCATTGCATGGGGTGAGTTAGGACCTAAATTTTGGAGATATATCTATTTCATAGAGCTGGAAGGGATTGAGTCCAGCCCCCTGTCTTCACTAGCAGGACCAAGTGCTGATTTTGCCCCAGATTCCTAAGTGGTCT
This sequence comes from Mauremys reevesii, assembly GCF_016161935.1. Classification (NCBI taxonomy): domain Eukaryota; kingdom Metazoa; phylum Chordata; order Testudines; family Geoemydidae; genus Mauremys; species Mauremys reevesii. The sequence goes on from NC_052624.1 coordinate 262,321,371, forward strand.
CCTCAAGGAGTGAATTCACAACCCTAGGTTTAGGAGGCTAATGTGCAAACCACTGAGCTATCCCTTCCCTCCTGAGAAAAGAGGTTTCCCGGAAGCCAGCAATCTCAGCAGGGACTTGTCTAAGCTAGCCAGGTGTCAAACATAAAGGAAAGGAGTGGGGCTAAGTCCCATTGATTTGGGCCTGCGTCTCCCTCCACACTGGATTCTGAGCCATAACCCCTCTCCTGGATTTGGGTGCCTAAGCCAAGTCAGCCCATGCCATAGCAGATGAAACCCAGACTTTTTTCATGGAAAACCAGAAAGAACGAGCCCCTCTCCATACCAAATAGCTCACTGGGTTAGACTACTCCTCCAGGAGATGGGAGATCAAAGTCCCTGTACCAAATCAGGGAGAGTGGGATTTACAAATAGGTCTTCCCCCAGCCCATCTGTGTACACTAACCAGTGAGCTGTTGGGTGTTGTGGCACACTTGCATGCCCACTCCCAGCTATCATTTGTGCAAGCCCTGATCCTCTAGGAGTGTTCTAAGCATGCCTACCAGATCGGACGTTGCAAGTGAGATAGGTGGGGGAATACCTAGTTGGAAAATCCTGCCAGGGCTTAGGTGTGAGTGAGGGCTACAAGCTACTTGGTGGTATGAGAGTTTATGTGGTTTTGCACATGCCCACCAGTGGAAACTTAGTTGCCACAGGGATTTAGGTGACTACAGAGTTGGACAACAGCTAAGCAGCGATTTTGAAAATTTCATTAACACCTGAATGTTGGACTTAGACACCTAACATGGCACTTAGATACCTAACTTCCCTTGTTCTAAGTTACCTTTAAAAATAGTCCTTAGCTGTCACTGAGGCAATTTAAACGTTTACCTCTAAACCCATCTAGAGAATCAGTAGTGAGCTGACCTGATGGCTTATCCAGCTGATACTACTGCAATCTGCTCAAGTGTTTTAACATACACAAAATGTAATGACTGGTGAGAGGAAACTAGCTGATCTTTTTATTTACAGCTAACCAGTGCCTGATCTTGTGTACATACTCTTGTTCGCAATCCTGAAGCCAGTGGGATTACTCACATAAGTAGCCCCTGCTCATAACAGAGTAAGGGTTTGCAAGAGCAGTCATCAGATGACTCATCTTTCCCAAAAACAAAAAAAATCAATGAGCCAGTAAAAGAACAACACAGTTAAATTAACTATTGCAATATAAAAAGAGCCCTTTGGCATCCATACTGTCACTATTACTGAAATGCTGTCTTGGTCACCAGCCTGTCTCACGCTAATGCATCTCTAGTTAATGCCTTTCCAACCAACAACAATTCCACCACCATCACTTTTACAGAAGCAAAAAGGAAACACTTCTCAACTTAAAATGCACATGCAATAGCTGCATATAAGTACAGTAGAACCTCAGAGTTAAGAGCACCTCAGGAAGGGAGGTTGTTCAGAACTCTGAAATGTTCGTAACGCTGAACAAAACGTTATGATTGTTCTTTTGAAAGTTTACAACTGAACATTGACTACATACTGCTTTGAAACTTCACTATGCAGAAGAAAAATGCTGCTTTTAACTTTTATCTTAATTTAAATGAAACAAGCACTGAAACAATTTCCTTACCTTGTCAAATCTTTGTTTTTAACTTTCTCTTAATTTAAAAAAAAAATCATTTTTGCTAATTTTTTTAGTAGTTTACAGTTAACACGGCACTCGACTGCATTTGTTGGAGCGGGTTTGGTCTCTTTTGCTGCCTGATTGTGTACTTCCAGTTCCAAACGAGGTGTGTGGTTGACTGGTCAGTTCATAACTCTGGTGGTCCTAACTCTAGTGTAGCTCAACTAAGGAAGGTTATAAGGTTAGATTTACTGTCATTAATATCCAGGACAACTTGAAGAAGCAGAGTTGCCTATAAGCTGGAACGGAATTTTTCTGAATGTTTTCAATGTTAATACAATATTGGAGTGTGTGCAAGATGCATATTAAAAACAACTTCAAAGAACCAATATAAAATCATAGCAGATAGATGGATAAAATAATGCTTGCAGTGTTGTTGTAGCCATGTTTGTCCCAAGATATGAGAGAGAGAAAGTAGATAAGGTGATATCTTTTATTGGACCATCTTCTGTTGGTGAAAATAGAACAGAAGTTGGTTCAATAAAATATATTTATGCAGCATTTTTCATCTGAGAGTCTAAAACCTTTTTTACAAACCTTAAACTTTTAAAGATCCATTCAGTAGTTTAGTACAAGAACAGAACAGGATTCAGTCCCTTGGCCAGTGCAGAATTGTGCCCTGTGATATACTTTCTGTGTTTTCTCCAGGCTTATTAAAAAATAATAATAATAATCAAGCAATGACGCTTTGATAGGACTATTCCATGATCTCAGAAATCTCCCCAATAGGCAGTTTCTTCTGATATTCAGCCTAATTTTTTCTTTTATTACTTCCACCCTACTACTCATTATTGGCTTCATCACCACTTCTTGTGCAAGGAACTATTCCATCAGCATTGTCATTAAGGGCCAGAGCCAGTGCCCATTAAGTCAATGGGAGCCTTTCCAGTGACTATAAAGTAGGCATTGGAGCAGGCTCTTAGAACTTGTCCCCAAAGCAAAGAAAGATGCATGCTATCATATTCATAGCTGTGGTAAGTAAAGAGTGACCAGGGACCTGTCCTGCAAGAGAGAATTATTCCACTCTTTTGTTCACACCTCAGCTGCTAGCAGAGGACCTCACCCTCCCTGATTGAACTAACCTCGTTATCTCCAGACTGATTCTTGCCTGCATATTTATACCTGCCTCTGGAAATTTTCATTACATGCGTCTGATGAAGTGGGTATTCACCCACGAAACCTTATGCTCCAATACATCTGTTAGTCTTAAAGGTGCCACAGGAGACTCTGTTGCTTCTTTGTTTATAATGATTTTTCATGGTGTATGGTTGACTTGAGCTAAACTACAGGGGCCTGATTTTCAGAGAAGCTAAGCACCCAGGCCCAGATCCTTAAAGGTACTTAGGCATTGCTTCTCTCAGCATGGCAATGCCTAACTCCTAGGTGGCCTGATGCCCAGTTGAATTTTCAGCCCAGTGCTAGCTGCCCTGGCAAAGGAAAGGATTTTCAGATGCTGGCCAGCTGAGCAGGAGCCAGCTAGGATAGTCAGGAGTGAAATGTCAGGGAGAGGGGTTTAAACATCCAAGCAGCAGACCTGGTGTGCCTGGTTGAGAGGCCAGACATAGGTGCCTCCCTACACTCAGGATCCTCAGCCACAGACCCTCTCCTGGAGTTAGGCGCTGAAGCCAGGTCAGCTGCTTAGGTAGCACATGCCCTAGCAGCCAAAACATAAAACTCTCTCCTTCTCCTGCTCACAGTCAATATTTCTCACATGTCTGCCCTACACTGCCCTGTGCTCCTGGCTCTCTTGTATTGGTGCTCTGCTGGCCCTCCCACCTGGGACGGCTTGCCTAGTCCAGCCCTCCTGCTGTGGGTCTGACAGGTATCAGAGCCCACCTGCAAAATCAGACCCTGCTGGCAAGATAGGCATTCCCTTGCCTAGTCTGAGACGCCTGCTTTGGGGCCTTACAAGCCCACCCGAACCCCTAGGCTTGAGAGCAGCAATGTCCACACTGTTATTTTTACCACACTAACTCGAGTCCCAGTAGCATGAGAGGCTCACTCCCAGCTGCAGTGTAGATATGTCCTTAGGTGCCTAGGGGACTTAGGCACATATGGAATTAGGCTGCAGCTGAGCAGCAGCTTTGAAAATGTCCTTGACATCTAAATGGTACATCTAGCTACCTAGATGTAGGTCATGGTAGATTCCAACCACACACTCAGCCCAGAAGAATACTTTCAGGACAACACTGAACAGCGCACTGATACACAGTGGCAGAAATTGTGGAAAATCCTCAGCCAGCAGAAGAATCCCTCCATTATATCATCAGAGAGTGATAAAAAGGAGGCTGTGTTGTCATCATGAACAGGTCACCTACAAAAAAGGAGGCCGCCAGACAAGTCTCCAACACCAAATGGATAAATGGACACAAATCAGATATTAGGAAATGGCAATACAAAAACCTGTAGGAGAACACTTCAACCAGTTCATCTGCAATTTGACACCATCAGCTCAGGATTAAACAAAGACTGTGAAATGCTTTGCCAATACAGAACCAGTTTCTCCTCCCTTGGTTACAGATCCAGACTAACACGGCTACCCCTCTGATAGAGGTAGATCGGCACCTAAATACCTGTAAGGATCTGGGTCCACATTTCCAAGCGAAGTCAATGAGTACTGCATCAGGACCGTAGAATATACTCAGCTGGTGTTCAGCCCTGGGGTGAGGACACACAAAAATAAAGAGCAAATTGTGCTGTTTCTGGAGCCTTAATGTTAGGTGACTGTCCCATGCCTTCTGAGCTGAGAAGTGCTCTGGCTTTTAATTCCATTTAATTAAAGGACAGCCTCAGCCCTTGCAAATCAGCATAGCCCCCGTTGATTTTACCAGTTGAGGATTTGGCGCTTTTTCCTTTTGTGTTTTGACAGCGAGTGTGATCTGATGATTGCAGTAGGGGGCTGGGAGTCAAGATTCCTGGGTTCTAGTCCTAAATTAGCCAGTGGGTGAAATTCTGGCCCCACTGAAGTCAATGAACTTCAAAAGGGCCAGGATTTCACCCCGTGTGTCATATAATTTCACTGTCCGTTAGTTCACTTAGCTACTCCACAGGGGGGTAAAGAACAGTAGTCAATGTTTTCCAAGTGATTTGAGATCCTCGAGCGGATGTTAAAAACATAAAAATAAAACCCCATGGGGGCCTGATTCTCCATTGCCCTGCACCAGGACTAGCCATTTCCACCACTGCAAGGCACATGTAAAGTGTTGCTATTCTTATTTTACACCAGATCCATATGGATATGACCCCAGTGCCCATGCAGGGTTCCTCCCATGTGGCTCTGACTGCAGTATTGGGCCGTGCATGGTGCAAGGCAATGGAGAACTAGGCCTATTCCTTTTGATCTAGTACTTCAGCTGTGGTTTCATTTCAGCTGTACCTCATGTGACGATCCTTCTGCTGACAGAGATCGTATAAATAAAATATATTATCATATCAAAAACATAACCTGTAGGGCACTGTCTTGTGCTGACTAGAGCGTATGCTGCTGGCATTCTTCACTCAGCCAGAAATAAGTGGAATCAAAGAACATTGTGGTTTTAAAACCAGACCATCAACTTAAACATGCCCACTATGCCTATAAAACAGAGGGCCCAGATTAGTAACTTATTATCACACACTCCCACAGGAGAAAGTGTCAGTTTTTTCCTTCTGAAACAGTTAGTTTTAACAAATGAAAAAATCAGTGATGCGACTCAGATCCCAGTGTAATGTGAAGTGTGATTCTCCCTGCTAGACAGTAGGTGTCATATCACACCACAATTTCTTCACCTTTGCAATACTAAAATTGTCAGGCAGCATATTGATCTCTAAAAAATTTTTTTTAAAGGGCACAAATGTTCTCCCTTGGACACGGAACAAAAGTAACGTGATCACTTTCTAATGAGGAATTTGGCAATTAGCTCTCATGTCTGTTTGGTTTCAAGAAAGGTGGGTGAATTTAAAGAGAAAGGCAGAGTGCTCCTGTACATTCAGTGGACCCTACTTGCAGATTCTAAACACGAAGGCATCAAGACCAGTGCATGCTCACCTCCGCATTACCTTTTTTCCCTGCAATAATCTAATAAAAAACTCTTTGGTTTCTGTCAAAGCTGCAGCTACAACTCAATAATGTCATCATACAGATCAGCCAGCTCAATTTTCCTCTAATCCAATCAATAAAATGACTATGCTGTGCTCCCAGTTCCAATTTAAAACAGGATGATAAATCCTGAGCTGCTGCTGATCAGACCTCAGGGGTTCATTTGGTTTAGTTGCTTGCTGTTTTTGCAACTTGTTTATATGCACATTGAACCCATAGATGCAACATTGCTGCTAAAGAGTGAAATGAAGGGAAAACAGTCATTTACATGTTATAAGTCTGACGTTGAGTTTAAACTGACATTAACCCATTGACTTCAGCGGCATTACTCCTGATGTAAGTGCAATCTCATAACCAGCCCCTACATGCATTGTGTATCTTTCGTCTTGCCATGTTATCTGTACGGAATAGGTTTTCAGCCAAAATGGCTAGATATTTACACACACATTGGTAAAGCATACGTCACTGTAATAGATAGATAGGTTAGATTGCCGGGAGTAGTAACAACCTCTCTAGTTAAGGTTGCCTAAACATTTCCATTCTAAACCCCAACTTCCAGTCCCTTATAACTTGAAATATTCACCTATCAAGCTAAACATTTCCTGGTCTCTGCCTGAAGCTGAATTTTTGTTTGAAAGTTGGAGAAAAATCATTTCAGCCATTTCTGAGTATAAAGAAAATGATTTGTTTTCATTATAAAAAAAAAGTTGCAACCTATTTATTTTTCAGCCACTTTAATGCCAAAGCAGCTGAGGTGTAAAAAGACTGCATTTGGCATAGAGAGAGCCCTCACTGAGTAGAAGTGTCTTTGAGTGTTCCGGTTACAATTGGTTTTGATTTGCCAGAGTTAAGAGCTGTTGAGAATGGCACATGCAGTACATTTGTAACATTGAGCGTGCTTAGCTGGGGGCACACAGGTAAAGTGCTGCTGCTGTTGGGGGCACTGCCAACTTAGCTGTGTTCTAGAAAGTCTTTGGAAAGGTGGCATTGGCTGAGGCTCTGTATGGTTTGCAGTTGGAAAGGGGTCTATGGAGGGCCCCTGCCTGCTTTGCAAAGTGCACGGGGACTGATGGAAGAGGTCAACAGCAGACCTTGGCTCAGTCTTTGCAGGTGTTGTACAATTGGCCTGAAGGAGTTATGGAGGGATGGGTGACTACAAACTGAGCCCTCAGCTATGTAGGAGGCCTTGGGCCAGCTGCAACATCCCTTACAAACCATGAAGACGCTAGGGTGGGCTGCAATAGGCATGTAAGGTGTGCAGGGGATGAGCCAAGGTACGTATACAAGTTTCACTAATAGTGAAGTGACTACGTGTCTATACTGTTCTGATCCCATGGGGCTCAGGAGATGTGTAGGAGCTTTGTTTCAGCATTGTGGTGCTCAGGAGATAATCAGGAACTATACGAGTTCGATCCCAGCCGCCGACGACCTGGGTCTTTCGGTGTTACACATGCACCAGGAGATAGGTGTCAACAAAAATGTGTGGAGCAAACTCGCACTCACTGGGAGCTCTGAAAGCTGCTCTTCTGCTCCCAACATTTGTAAAATGTGTGGCAGAGACTGAGAAAGTTGCAATTTCAGGACCACAGATTTAGAGGTAAGTCTGTAGTACAATATTTTCATTGCTTACAATCCATGTGCAGCACATTGCTGGACTATGTTTGATTCACTGTTGAAAAGTAAATGCACATATAGAGTTTGTTATCATTCCTACCCTACTAAAGTAGATGTGGATCAGATCTTTAACCAGTATAAATTGACATGGGATCATCATCTGATTTATACCAGCTGAGGATCTGGCCCTGTGTGTTTAAAATTGTACGTAAGTATCAAGTTTCATATCCAATGTAAGCAAGTGCAGTTAGAGTGTCCTACCATTTTCTAGAATCGCAGAAGATTAGGGTTGGAAGAGACCTCACGAGGTCAACCAGTCCAACACCTTGCTCAAAGCAGGACCAACACCAACTAAATCATCCCAGCCAGGGCTTTGTCAAGCCAGGCCTTAAAAACCTCTAAGGATGGAGATTCCACCACCTCCACAGGTAACCCATTCCAGTGCTTCACCACCCTGCTAGTGAAACTGTGTTTCCTAATATCCAAATATGCTACATCACTGCTGTAACTTCATAGTAATTGAAAGTATTGTCTTAGGAACCATTCGCTGTCACAATAATTAACTGGAAAACTTTTCTAATTAGTTTGTTCTTGTCTATTACATTGTTGACAGTACCATGTTAGCTATCTTGTGCCGCACAAGTGTGGTGAAAATAGTTAACTGTCCTGTTAAGCAGTTATGCTTTGTGATAGACCCAGGCCAGTTGGGTACAGCAGAATAGCAGAAGGCAGATATACTGGCCACTGGATTAACAGTTTTCTGTTCCCTGACTGACCAGAGCAGGGGCTGCTCCAGGCTAATGAGAACACCTGACTCTAATTAAGGCCCCACTGATACTATAAAAAGGGCTCACTCCAGTCAGGCAGAGGGGAGAGGAAGTGTGGCTGAAGGGCTGGTTAATGAAGACACCCTCAAGCCAGTGGTAAGGGAGCCCTAAGGTAAGGGTGAAGAAGGGAGAAGCAGAAGAGCTGTGGGGAAGTGGCCCAGGGAAATGTAACAACTCTGGCAGTGAAAGGTTGGCTGCCAACAGCTGCTACCATTAGGGTCCCTGGGTCAGAACCCGGAGTAGAGGGTGGGCCCGGGTTCCCCCCAACCCAGCACTACAGGAACAGCTCCTGGGAGGGGAAGTCAGGCCCCTGTCAGGACAGGAGGCTAAACTGTTCTGAAATAAGCCCCCAGGGACAACAGAGACTGTGGGCGTTCTTTCACCAACCTCCTTGCTGGCCTATGATGAAAAGGGCTCAGCAGACTGTACCCTGGCCCTAGAGAGAGAAGGGCTATGTGGAGGCTCACAGTGAGCCACTGAGGCTAGCATAAACCGCCTAGAAGTGCAGGACCCACGGGGGACAAGGTCAGAGCTCTGCCAGCTTATAGGCCTCTGAATCAGCAGTCCATATTTAGCGAAGCACAGGCGTACTTCAGGTATGTGCTTGAGTTCCATTGAGGTCAATGGCCCAGATCCTCCAAGGCATTTAGGCACTGAACTCCCATGAGTTAGGCACTTAAGTACCTTTGAGGCTCTGGGCCAGTAAGCTTAAGTGCTTTGCAGAACAGGGATGGACTTAAGCACGTGAATAACTGCTGTTGCTTTATTGCCACATTAGCTCTGTGGTACACAACTGCATACGGCGTGTTACAACATTGCATTAGTTGTAAAGTTAACATAAAGAAACAGAAAATGAAGCACTGGATCCATAAAATGTAATTAACTGCACTGGAAAACAGAACTCTACCTAGCTCATTTCACATGAACATCTTTTTCTCTCTCTCTCTCTTTTTTTGACATGAAACAGTTCTAGGGCACAGCAGCCAGCTTCAAAGCAGAGTGGGCAGGAAGGAAGAAGCTGAGGAGGAAGAGATGGAGGAGGATTATGAGGCTGGCCATAATTATGCAGCAGTTTTTGGGTGTTCAGCATTGGATGGACAAATATAAATTCACTCTATTTCTAGGTATTAAATAATTTGTGTTTGTGTGCAGAGAGACACAGAGATATTAATACTTAGAGTCACTAAACAATAACACACGTACACATAGTTTATTATTACTAATCTTCCTGGACATTCTATAACAGATTTAAAAGAAGCCATACTTCAACAAAAAAACTTCAGAAACAGACTTCAAAGACACAGGACCTAACCAGATCAGCCACACCATCACTGGTTCATTCACCTGCACGTCCACCAATGTAATATACGCCATCATATGCCAGCAATGCCCCTCTGCTATGTACATCGGCCAAACTGGACAGTCCCTATGGAAAAGGATAAATGGACACAAATCAGATATTAGGAATGGCAATATACAAAAACCTGTAGGAGAACACTTTAGCCTCCCTGGACACACAATAGCAGATTTAAAGGTAGCCATCCTGCAGCAAAAAAAACTTCAAGACCAGACTTCAAAGAGAAATTGCTGAGCTTCAGTTGATCTGCAAATTTGACACCATCAGCTCAGGATTAAACAAAGACTGTGAATGGCTAGCCAACTACAAAAGCAGTTTCTCCTCCCTTGGTGTTCACACTTCAACTGCTAGAAGAGGGCCTCATCCTCCCTGATTGAACTAACCTCGTTATCTCTCAGCCTGATTCTTGCATACCTGCCTCTGGAAATTTCCACTACATGCATCCGACGAAGTGAGTATTCATCCACGAAAGCTTATGCTCCAATACGTCTGTTAGTCTATAAGGTGCCACAGGACTCTTTGCTGCTTTTACAGATCCAGACTAACACAACTACCCCTCTGATACTAGACTTCAAAGAGAAACTGCAGAACTAAAATTCATTAGCAAGTTTCACACCATTCATTTGGGCTTGAATAGGGACTAGGAGTGGCTGGCTCACCTCAAAAGCAGCTTTGCCTCGCCTGGAATTGACACCTCCTCATCCATTATTGGGAGTGAATTACATCCACCCTGATTGTATTGGCCCTGTCAACACTGGTTCCCCATTTGTGAGGTAACTCCCTTGTCTGCATGTGTCAGTATAATAATGCCTGCATCTGTAACTTTCACTCCATGCATCTGAAGAAGTGGGTTTTTTACCCACGAAAGCTTATGCCCAAATAAATCTGTTAGTCTTCAAGGTGCCACCAGACTCCTCGTTGTTTTTGTAGATACAAACTACCACGGCTACCCCCTGATATTTATCATTATTATTTATTATTTATATTGTGATAGCACCTAAGGATCATACTAGACACTGTACACACATAATTAAAAGACTGTGTCTGCCCCAAAGAGCTCACAGTCTAAAGGACCACAGAGGGTTTGCATTTTTCCTGAACAAAGTTGCATTCCTCAGAGGAAAATCTCATGTAGGGATTTGATATAGTAAGATCTCAGAGACCAGGCGAGAGGCGGAAGCGGAGTCGACGGGGAGCGGCAGCCGTCGATCCCGTGCTGCGAAGACGCGAAGTAAGTGATTCTAAGTCGATCTAAGATACGTCGACTTCAGCCACGCTATTCTCGTAGCTGAAGTCGCATATCTTAGATCGATCCCCCTCCCCACCCCACCTCAGTGTAGACCAGGCCTTGTGTGTAAGCAGAAGGCAGAATGGCAGTTTACTTACAACATTTTTTGGTATTGTTCTCCATTGAAAACTGGTTCTGTCCAATGGAGAAGAAAATGAGGGTGGCCATGAGAGGTCAATAGCTGCAAATGGAGGCAAGTATTTAGTAGATTCATAGGATTTAAGACCAGAAGGGACCATTGTGATCATCTAGTCTGACTTCCGGCACAACACAGGCAAAATCACCCAGAAATTCCCTCATCAAGTCCATACCTTGCGGTTGAACTCTTGTATTTTGGTTTTGTCAGGGTGAGAACATGCTGTAAGTAGCTCTATAGTGCATGTGCCACTGAGAAAGACAAAATTTGCTAGCTATATGTTATTCCCACCGGCAGGAGAGACAGGGCTACCGCTCACTCTGTTGTGTTCAGATCCTTTATCCTTTTTTTAAATTTTATTACTGCTGCAGCACTTTAATATGTCCCATCCTGTGTACTGTACATGTCTGTCAGTGAGGAAAAGAACCTGAGTGAAATATGATGAGTGGAGTTTAGTGTAGCACAGACGTGGCTACTGTGAGAGGCAGTAATGTAATGACAATGGTGTAGGACATGTATAATTAGTGCATCACTAAGCCACTCAACAGCACTGCAGAATCTTTTAATGTTTTGTGGTTTGATTTCCACCCCCCCACCCCCGATGCTGCTGAACAGATTGGTGGGAGTCAGAGGGCATGATATCATGTCTGCTGCCCTGGAGACTGCAATGCTTCTGGAATGTGAGGATCCTTCTGGTACACATATTTCAAATGTTTACCACAATATGTAGGTGTAGAAGAGATCTGCCATTGGAGTCTGGTACATTTCAATTTCTCTTTGTGTTTATCTTTAACATAAATCTCTTGCCTTGCAGTGTAGAACATCTCTTGGAGGCAAGAACTCATTGACCACATGCTGCAGCCACTGAGGGGGGAGGGGGCATGCCTGCTAATTAGTGGGAATCTGCAGCATTTAAATCAACATTTGCAGCCTCAAGTGATAATAATGAACCACAACATGTATTAGGCTGCACAGTTGATGGCTTCTTTCCCACTTGATGTCCCAGATTCCACAGTTCTGCCTTTTCAGCTTCTGCATTCATGTCCTACCACCCCCACTATTGACCCTGAGCCCTCATTATGTACATGTTCCTCACCTGGTACAACCTCTCCTGAAACAGCAGCAAGGAACATAGAACAGTCAACTTCTGTAAATTCCAGAGGAGGGGTGGGCAAACTTTTTGCCTGAGGGCCACATCTGGAATAGAAATTGTATGGTGGGCCATGAATGCTCACAAAATTGGGGTTGGGGTGTGGGAGGGGGTGAGGGCTCTGATTGGGAGTGTGGGTTCTGGGGTGGGGTCAGAAATGAGGAGTTCAGGGTGTGGGAGGGGGCTCCGGGCTGGGTCAGGTGAGTGGGGTGGAGGGGTGAGGGCTCCAGCTGGAGGTGTAGGCTCTGGCGTAGGGCTGGGGATGAGGGGTTTGGGGTGCAGGATGGTGCTCCAGGTTGGGACCGAGGGATTCAGGGGACAGGAGGGGGACCAGGGCTGGGGTAGGGGCTTGGGGTGCAGGAAGGTGTGCAGGCTCTAGCTGGGAGTGGAGGCTCTGGGTGGGGCTGGGGATGAGGAGTTTGGGGTGCATGAGGGTGCTCCAGGCTGAGATCAAGGGATTCAGAGGGACGGAGGGGGATCAGGGCTGGGGCAGGTAGTTGGGGCATGGGGAGAGGCTCAGGGGTGCAGGCTCTGGGCAGTGCTTATCTCAAGCACCTCCCAGAAGCAGTGGCATGTCCTTTGTCCAGCTCCTAAGTGGAGGCGCAGCCAGGTGGCTCTGCATGCTGCCCTGTCCACAGGCACCACCCCTCAGCTCCCACTGGCTGTGGTTTCCGGCCAATGGGAGCTGCGGGGACAATGTTTGGGGTGTGGGCAGCGTGCAGAGCGGAGCCTTCTGTCTCCCCGTATGCATAGGGGCAACTCCCAGACCCTGATCCCCAGCGGGAGTTCGAGGGCCATATTAAAAGGACTGGTGTGCCACACCCGGCCCATGGGTCATCGTTTGCCCACCCCTGATCCAGAGGATAGACTTACCCCCACTGATCTGACACAGACTGATAAGAAAAATATATATATGGCTTAATATACATGCTCCACATCAGGAGTCCACTCACCATTTGGTGCATTAGTGTGAAGAAATGTTAATTTGTTAATATGTGTGATGTTGGTATGGAACAAGACCAGTTTGTGGAGCGCTAGACATCTTTATGGCGTTTAGCCAGAAAAATCAGATTCTATTTCCTTTTGGTTGAGAGGTCGCCCCTGCCCTCATTCACATTGTAAGCGATTATGTGCCCAATTTTGCTCTGAGTTACATCAAGGTAAATCAGTAGTAACTCCACTCTGCTCAATGAAGACAACACTGGTATAAAACCAAATCAATATATAAGTAAGGAGAATCCAGGCTATATAATATTAGTTCTTTGTGAAGGCCTTTCTATTTTATATTGTATCTCCAGAAATGCCTAGTAAATTAATATCAGCAAAGATTGACTGTCTGTATAGAGACTTTCAGAATTCCATACCATGCTTTACACATCTTTGTAATAGACGTTTTCCTCAACACTGAACGACACCTATTGTGTTATTTATTTGGCTGAGTCACCTCTGTGTTGCTCTAGTGTAACTCCACTGAAATGACATTGGCATAGAATTAGTGCTTCGTAACAAAATGTTCTTGTTACCCTGGTTACCTGTCTATCCAAATGTTTTTAGAGAAGTCAGCTTCCATTGTACGCCAGTGCGAGCATGTACTGACCCAACCAAAGCAAAGCTCCAAAGTAAAGTTCACTACGCACTGTGTGGAGTCAGACACGCACAACTCCTTCCTTTGGTAAACAAAGAAATTACTCGCAATGTAACAAAGTTCATCCCAAGCCTTCTCCCCAGGTTTGGCTGCAGTGCACCCAGGGTTACATCTTCAGTATCCTTAGCTCCTCTCTGTCTAGCTTTCACTCCCATTGCCCTTATACCTGGATAACAAGCCACCTGTCTCAGTGAGTCAGCAGAACTTACTTAATCCCTTCTCAGCAGAACCAATAGCTGCTCATAAGGCGTGAGGTTCATAGCAGTTCTGTCAGCCTGTTACAGTCAGCAACAACTTCCACTGCACTGCCAATAGTGTTGTGCTATGTAGCATCTGCTAACATGCATTACACAATGTTTACAGCAACAAGGTCGGTGAGGTCGTATCTGTCATGGACCAACTTATGTTGGTGAACGAGACCAGCTTTGGAGCCTATATGAGGTTTAGCTGTCTCCTGTCTGTAGTGTATTGCTCCCTGTTTCCAGTCTCCCAGAAACGTTCCCGTTGCAGTACTCCGATGACCTAATAATTCATAAAACATGACCAGTTCATTGGCTAACATCTTCAGAATGTCTGTGTGCCAGTTTTGTACATTAATAGTAATGTGAGACACGTTGTTTATTATTAATCAGTCTGTACATGTCAGACATTCCGAGGATCTTCGTCTGCTCACTCAGTAGGAAGGAATTTGGCAAGATTATCATTTATTTTCATACAGGTTTAGATTCACAAAAGATTTAGGCACCTAATGTCCATTCAGCTGCCTCAGTCCTGACACCACTCAGGAGCTCAGCACCTAACACCCACCTAAGCACTGGCAGCATTCACAGACTAGGCATCCTCCTGCCTATCTTGCCTTTGGTGCCCAATCTGGCAGGTGTTCTCAGAGGCCCGTTGGAGCATGTTTACCATGTCAGGTACCACAAGACCAGGAGGAGGTGCCTCCCTTTTACCCAATAAGCCACTGGTTAGAGCACTCACCCAGGATCTAGGAGACTGAGATTCAATTCCCCACTCTGCCTGGGGATGTAGAACAGGGACTTGACCGTAGGTTTGCCACTTCCCAGCTGAGTCCCCTTAGCCACTGGATTATAGAGTAATCTGAAATGAGCCTTTCTCTATCTCTCCTATTGGAACTGTTCCACTTCATAGAAATAATTAACTGTTCATTGTGCAGGGGACTGGAACTTGGGTCTCCTATGCAGCGCCGGCTCCAGGCACCAGCCGAGCAAGTTTGTGCTTGGGGCAGCAGATTCCAAGGTGCGGCTTCCGCCCAATCCCTTTTTTTTCTGCTTTGCCGCTTCGGCCGCCCCCGCAGGTTTTTTTCTTTTTGGTTCGCTGCTCCAGCCGCCCTGTAGGGGGCTGCAGTGCAGAGGAGGGGAGCGTCCTGCTGGGAGCGGTGCCAGGTTTGTAGCAAGCCCAGCAGGGCAGCCCACGTCCTTCTCTGCCCGCCGACTGGAGCGGCGCGGAGCCCTCCTGGCAGGCGGCGCGGCGAGCACCCGCTGAAGGAAGCCCTGGCTGCCCCCTCTTTTCTCTCTCCCCCACATTGCCCGGGGCATATCGGCAGGGCCGGGAGTCCCCCTGCATCCGCGCTCCGTCCGCCTCACAGGTTTTGGTTTTGTTTTTTCCTCCTCCCTTCGCTGCTCCAGCCGGCTCGCAGTTGTGTTTGTTTTCTTTTCCCCTTCGCTGCTCCGGCCGGCTCGCAGGTGTGTTTGTTTTCTTTTCCCCTTCACCGCTCCGGCTGGCCTGCAGGTTTGTTTGTTCCCCCATCCTCCCCTTCGCTGCTCCAGCCAGCCCGCAGGTGTTTTTTTGCTTGGGATGGCAAAAAAGCCAGAGCCGGCCCTGCTCCTATGTCTGAGATAAGTGCCCTAACCAGTGGGCTACAGAGCAAGTCATTTGCGTGCTTTTTGGCCTAGTGAATATTTTATTCACTGTGGAACAGCTCCAACAAAGGCATCTCATCATCTCTAGAAAGGCAGTCCTGGGGAAAAGGATCCCAATGAACCTGAAATACCCCACAAGCCATAACTTTTTACATATTTCTACATATTTCAACCTAACTCTATTACATTTGCAAGCAATCTGAGTCTTCTAGAATCTATAGAGTCTGATATTCCTCCCATATCAGTTTGACATCAGTGTAACTCCATTGACTGCGGTTGCCCCTGATTTGTATCACTGTAAGGGAGGGGAGAAATGCCATCACTTTCCCACCTCTTCAACCCAGGAAATGTAAGGACCACACTCTACAGTGTGTCCCTTGTGGAAAACTATTGGCTTGGGTTTCAAAAGCGTGGAGGCCATTACAGAACTTATTAACAGTGAAATTAATAATGGCAACATTGTTCTTCCTGCTATTTGCATAAAATCTGTACTGAAAGGAGAGAAACTGTGAAAGCTTGATGCAGAATTCGATTAGAGTTTTGGCATGAATCTACAAACACAGCACTACTAAAGAATTCATTACATCAAGCAAGAAGTTACATATGGAAGATGTACAAGAATCCACAACTGTGGGCCATCGTTATCTATGTTCTGCAAGAGTGGAGTGTACACAGCCTGACATCAAAGAGAAATTTAGCAGGAACTTGTTCTTCCACTAGTGAGTTTGTTATACCCTTCAAAACTCCAAGGGGCCTTACTGCGCCTGTAGCCTGATCACGCTTTCTCCAGTCCAGGTGGTAAGACTGCTACAAAGAATTGTACAGCTGTGAATGTCCCTGGGTGCTACTCACAGCTTGGTATGGTTGTTTCACACAGTCACTGGCTATCAAGCTAGTGAAATGTAATAAGCAGAACAAACACAATATTAGGCAGTTAGCATAACAGTTCACCTCTGTGTCATTATCTAGATGAGGATAATGAAGTGCTCTCAACTAAACAAGAGGTGTGAGTTGCACAGCCATCAGTTTCACTGACAATCTCCTTTATTGGGCTTTGCATCTTTCTAGCCTTAGGAAGAGAGATTTGTGGCAAGTGAAGTGCAAACTGACTTATTAGGCAATTAAACTCACTAAGCCATTCCTAATCAGCTACAGCTCTTCAAGGATCCATTTCCAAAGTAACGAAGAACTAGGCCCAGATCCTCATCTGTGTTAGAGAAGCTCTTGTCTTAGACTCTCACTGTAGGAAAAACAACAAGGAGTCCTTGTGGCACCTTACAGACTAACAAATTTATTTGGGCATAAGCTTTCGTGGAATATAACCCACTTCATCGGATGCATGGACTGGAAAATACAGTAGGCAGGTATATATATTACAGCACATGAAAAGATGGGAGTTGCCTTCCAAGTGTTGGGGGAGGGTCAGTGCTAATGGGGCCAATTCAATCAGGGTGGATGTGGCCCATTCCCAACAGTTGACAGGAAGGGGTGAATATCAACAGAGAGGAAAATTACTTTTTCTAGTGCTAACGAGGCAAGGTCAATCATGGGGGATGTCGCCCATTCCCAACAGTTGACAAGAAGGTGTGAGTATCCACCCTGATTGAATTGGCCTTGTTAGCACTACAAAAAGTAATTTTCCCTCTGTTGATATTCACCCCTTCCTGTCAACTGTTGGGAATAGGCCGCTTCCACCTTGATTGAATTGGCCCCATTAGCACTGACCCCCCACTTGGTAAGGCAACTCCCATCTTTTCATGTGCTGTAATATATATATATACACCTGCCTACTGTACTTTTCACTCCATGCATCTGATGAAGTGGGTTTTAGCCCATGAAAGCGTATGACCAAATAAATGTCTTAGTCTCTAAGATGCCACAAGGACTCTGTTTTTGCTTATACAGACTAGCACGGCTAGCCCTCTGAAAACTGTAGGGAAAGCAGCCTCTACACCACCTCACTTTTCCAGATGTGGATCTAGGAAGAGAAAACATGATCTTGTGGTCAAGTTACTGGATTAGACCACAAAAGATCTGGGTTCAAGTGCTTGCTGTTCCACAGACGGCCTAATGTGACCATATGTAATCATATAGGCCCAGATCCATAAAGGTATTTAGGCTTCTAACTCCCTGAGCTCTTGTCTCTCTGGGCCTGATTCAACATGGTGCTTAAAAACATACCCAGATTTAAGCCCATGAGTAGTGCCACTGATCTTAATGGGACTACTCATGTGCCTAACTACCTGGGTGGGTTGGGGCCTCAGTTTTACATCTGTAAAACAGATACAATAACACTTCTCAACCTCACAAGGGTACTGTGAGAATGATTTCATTAATGGAGCTGTTCTGATACTAGGATGATAGGGCCAGAAAGGCATCTACTTAGGAAGGAAAGGGGGCATGGCTGAATATCAGGATCGATTTGGGAACCCAAAAAAAGAGGCATCACAATCATAATTTATTTATTGAGGATGAATAATTCACCCACCATTTATTTACCCAACATTGGGAGCTTATTTTCATTCTGACTTTATGTCAGATCATGTACCAAATGAAACAACATGACATGAATCCATATAAAAGTTTGTTGTTTCATTAATGGGAACTTTCCAATCCAAAGATATTTTAATTTGAGAACTATACTGTTGGGTGCAGTTCTTTTCTATGGTTTTGGAAACAAACTGAGTTAAAAAGCCCTCGTCATCAGAATTAAAGCAGCTCTCAGAAGGGACAATGTTTTATCTTAATTGTTGGCTAGCAAGGAAAATGTTCATATACAAATACTTTAATATAAATCAATGAAGGGAAATATCATAAGGCTCCACTAGAAAAAGCATTTCTTTTCTTGTGTGTATTTTATAATGCTGTTAAGATATGAGAATTACATAGCCTGCTTGCTTTGCTAACACAATATTTATAAATCTGTATTATGCTAGTTTCCATCATTTTTTAACCTTTTTTCTGTTCCTGAGCAATTTGCAAAAAGCATTCTGTTTTTGGATAAACATTGAAATACAGATACCTTTGCTTTACCAAGTACTTGTGAGTTTACAAATGAGCTGTACAAACGATTTGTAATTTAAAACCTATTTTTTAAAAAACATACATAGCTGTGAGACTGCAGTGCTATAAAATATCACCCTGAATAAGCTTATGATTCATTGCAATGCATTTAACATAAGTGCTTTCATTATTTAACATAAAACCTGGCCAACGTGACTGGCCCTATTCCAAAGAGAGGGAGTGGGAAAAAGCTCTTTGCTGTTGGTTTTACTGTTCTCTAACTTATCTTCCCCATATCATAAAGGTCTGATCCAAAGCCCATTAAACCCAATGGCAGGACTAATATTTTCACAAGTGACTAGTGATTCTGAGTACCCAACCTGAGCCCTCTTAAAAGAGCCTAATTTTCTGAGGGTGCATACTCACCACTTCTGAAATTAAAGTCCCTTTAAGGTGCACTAAGTTTCCTTAACAGGCCTTGAATATTAAGTTGTAGTTTTTAATTAACTATTGAAGACTTATGGTGACACTGCATGACAGTCTAGTGCAAAATCACAGAATCATAGAAGATTAGGATTGGAAGAGACCTCAGGAGGTCATCTAGTCCAACCCCCTGTTCAAAGCAGGACCAACACCAACTAAATCAACTCAGCCAGGGCTTTGTCAAGCCTGACCTTAAAAACCTCTAAGGATGGAGATTCCACCACCTCCCTAAGGTAACCCATTCCAGTGCTCCACCACCCTCCTAGTGAAATAGTGTTTCCTAATATCCAACCTAAACCTCCCCACTGCAACTTGAGACCATTGCTCCTTGTTCTGTCATCTGCCACCACTAAGAACAGCCAAGCTCCATCCTCTTTGGAACCCCCCTTCAGGTAGTTGAAGGCTGCTATCAAATCCCCCCTCACTCTTCTCTTCTGCAGACAAAACAAGCCCAGTTCCCCCAGCCTCTCCTCGTAAGTCATGTGCTCCAGCCCCCTGATCATTTTTGTTGCTTTCTGCTGTAGTGGGGGGACCAAAACTGGACGCAATACTCCAGAAGTAGCCTGATCAGTGCCGACTAGAAGGGAATAATCACTTCCCTTGATCTGCTGGTAGTGCTCCTACTAATGCAGCCCAATATGCCATTAGCCTTCTTGGCAACAAGGGCACACTGCTGACTCATATCCAGCTTCTCATCCACTGTAATCCCCAGGTCCTTTTCTGCAGAACTGCAGCTTAGCCATTCGGTCCCCAGCCTGTAGTGGTGCATGGGATTCTTCCTTCATAAGTGCAGGACTCTGAACTTGTCCTTGTTGAACCTCATCAGATTTCTATTGGTCCAATCCTCCAATTTGTCTAGGTCACTCTGGACCCTATCTCTATCCTCCAGCAAATCTACCTCTCCCCCCAGCTTAGCGTCATCTGCGAACTTGCTGAGGGTGCAATCCATCCCATTATCCAGATCATTAACAAAGATGTTGAACAAAACCAGCCCCAGGACTGACCTCTGTGGCACTCTGCTTGATACCGGCTGCCAACTAGATATTGAGTCATTGATCACTACCTGTTGAGCCTGACAATCTAGCCAGCTTTCTATCTATCTTATAGTCCATTAATCCAATCCATACTTTTTTAACTTGCTAGCAAGAATACTGTGGGAGACCGTATCAAAAGCTTTGCTAAAGTCAAGATATATCACATCCACTGCTTTCCCCATATCCACAGAGCCAGTTATCTCATCATAGAAGGCAATCAGGTTGGTCAGGCATGACTTGCCCTTGGTGAATCTATGTTGACTGTTCCTGATCATCTTCCTCTCCTCCAAGTGCTTCAAAATGGTTTCCTTGAGAACCTGCTCCCTGGTTTTTCCAGGGACTGAGGTGAGGCTGACTGGTCTGTAGTTCCCTGGGTTCTCCTTCTTCCCTTTTTTAAAGATGGGCACTATATTTATAGGATATATTTGTAGGATATCCAATATTTATAGGATAATTTATAGTATCCTGTTACACTGTTATTTTAAAACAATTGTCCTATCATGCGTTTCGCACCTACCACTAGCTTAAAGGTATTGTAGGTACCAGTAATGCAAGAACCCAACAGGTCTGCATCTTGCAAGACATTAGCTTGAGCAGTTAGCATAAGGCTGTGAGGCCTTTGAGCCTTAGCATGAACCTGAGTTATTGGGGAACTGGCATGTTATGTTTAGGGGATTTTTGTATAAAATGATACCAGGTTACCACAGGAATATGAACTGATACCAGCTTTTGGATAGGAACATCCGCAGATGTCTGACCACATGATGTATATATTAATAAGCTTGAGGTAAAAGGCCTAGTAAACTGTGGAAGGAGGGCACCCCAACATTAGTAAGGTGAAGAAATACTGATAAAGAAGAGGGGAGAAACCTCTGCTGAATAGGCATTAGGCATAATGGCATCGGCATAACACATTATAAAAGTTATATCCCAGCCTATATGCTTTAAGAAGGAGAGATGTAGCCCATGGGAGGTGCCAGGATGATGGCCACTGCTGATGGATGAGGATGGTGATGAGGAAGACAGTGACTAACAAGGGATGGTGTGAGTATATGGATGTTCAGATGTACTTTCTATACATATCTCTATGCCCCGGGCTGGGTTAGAGTGGTTGTGACTTTGCTAACTGTATGAATTAAACTATTACAAATACAGAAGGGTTTTCCTCAGCACAAGAGTTACAACTGTGCACATTGAGGGTCCCAACTGAACAGTAACTTTAATAATACTGGGCCTGATCTTGGGGCAAGAACCATTCAAACCTCAGCGTGTTAACTGGGCATTCTTAAGTAATCAATATAATTAATACACAATCCATAGATCAGGCAACATTGAAATCTTCTTTAAACCTGCTGCTAAATGAAATTACTGTGTTCTACCATATATCTAATAACGATGAATGATATCTTACATTTACACACAGGGGCAGCTCCAGGCCCCAGCATGCCAAGTGCGTGCTTGCGGCGGCATGCCGCGGGGGGCGCTCTGCCGGTTGCTGGGAGGGCGGCAGGCGGCTCCGGTGGACCTCCCGCAGGCGTGCCTGCAGAGGGTCTGCTGGTCCCGCGGCTCCGGTGGAGCATCCGCAGGCATGCCTGCGGGAGGTCCACTGAAGCCGCGGGACCAGCGGACCCTCCACAGGCACGTCTGCGGGAGGTCCACCGGAGCCACGGGACCAGCGACCGGCAGAGCGCCCCCCATGGCGTGCTGCCGTGCTTGGGGCGGCGAAATGGCTAGAGCCACCCCTGTTTACACAGTGCCTTCTATCTCAAAGGATCACAGCACACGCTCCTTCACTGCCTGCCTCTCACAGAGAGAGGGGGAGATCACTTCACCCACTACTGACAAGAAGCACCGCTATATACATTTCAGGACAGTTCCTCCATGGCACATGTTTAAAGTTAGGCATCTGCTGAAATACCATATATGCAGAGCCATATAAATGAGTCTCACGTTCCACTACTCAATAGCGTTTAGTGAAGCATGATAATGAGCCAAATTCTGCTCTCCTTTCCCGTCATGACACCCCACTGACTGGAATGAGGTTGCAGGGGTGGGCGTAACCAAGGGTAGAGTTGAGCACTAAGAATTTAAATGCCAGCAGTAGCGAGTCAAGTATCCACTTTGGCTATTTTTAGATAGACCATTCTCTTCTATTCTACTCGAGCACCCATCACTTATACCACACCCATCACATCTTTGTCTGTCATCCAGACACAGAGTCGTCCAGAATGTTTAAATGTTTGCACATTCTAGGCTCACATTTTTGTCCCCCAGGACCAATGCTGGTTTTCAATTGGTATTTCAATTTGATTATTGATTAGCCACTAATGGAAATTTACTAGGGGTGGAACCTAAAATCGGTGAATATGCTTCACATTTTTGAAACGTCTTTTTTCCAGGAAAAGTGAGGGGGGAGGAAGAGATGTACAGTGAATCTTGACAGCAAAGACACTTGCCATTGCACAGAGAGAAAATCTAACTTTCCAGCTGTCTGCTGGCTCAAGACTCCATTAAATGTTTGAAAGGGAAGCGTACACATTAGAAATATTGCTTGAGTACTGTCACTGGGCAGAGTGTTAACATGGTTTCACAAACAAAGCACTGGATGTCATGTTATTATTGTTATTCTCCGTATAATCTACAGATTCCAGGCACCTTATGACACATCATATTATTCTCTGCTTGGAATAATAGGGAAGGCATACGAAACTTGATTATACATAGGCCACCATCAGCAGCAGTAATAGCTAAAAATGCAGAGCATTCATGCCATTGAGAGTTTTATAAGTGCTAAAGGATATGGATAGCTGAGGCTTTTTCCCCATCATTCCAGAGTACAGAAGGCTACCCAGGCAAACCCAACCTACCTTTACTGGTGGGAAAATATTTCTGTGACAGATGTCTGCAAAGACCCTTTAAAGACGTTATTTATGGCCAGTAAAAATTGCTTTTCTCTACTTGAGATGCCTACAAAACAGAACACTAGTCAGACCATATGCCTACATCCAATAGGCCCTGATGATGTATTCTACGTACTTTATCCATGAGACAGCAACCCTAAACCAGAAAATACAGTCCAATCCTTTCACAAACACTGACAAGACTGGCGGTGCATTGGAGGCGCTCTAGATGCCATTCAGAAATGTCCAGCATCTAACTGCACCCAGTCCAAATCGCACAGCTCCTCTTCAGTGTAGCCGAGGCCGTGATAATGGGAGCTTTTGTAATTTATAGGAGTATTTATACTGAACCAATAATTTCGATATATTTTTAGATTTACCAGTAACACCGTGTTACGGTAAAGCACAGTGGGGAGATCAGAAAGTGGGGGAAACAGTGTGAAGAAAAAGAAGAGGGATAAACAGATAACTGATTCTTGTAAAACACTGGACTACAGTGAGACCAGCCTGAAAAGACAAACACCTCTCTCCCTTCGGCCTCAAAGCCTGATCGTTTATACACTTTGCCTTCTCTCCCCTCTGCGCTGCAAGTCACTTGCCAGTACTGGTGAGCTGCTCCCTAGCCCCACATGCAGAATGCCAATCAATATTAACAGCAGCTCTGTTTGCAGAACATACAATACAAACCCTATGGTGGATCTGAGAAATTTTCCCCTTAAAATAATATTCACATTAAACACTGAGCAAATACGATCCCTGCCTTAGAAGTGCTTTGGGGAGTTAATGTGACGAAAGCTTTAAAAGCATTAAGGGATCTATTCCTTTTATCAATCCCAAAAGGCTATTTTGAGAATCGCCCAAAGGCACTACTTAAGGAGAAGAAATATTATTTTTCAATAAGGTATAAAATATTTACTATCTGCCAGTGATGGCGTGCTGAATGATTTGTAGATATTACTTTGACAGCTCAGTGTTTAAGAGTGCTTCTCATCCTACGTCGGTAATCACCAAAGCAATATATCAAAACCTAACCCCCCCAATCAGTTTAGATATTGACTGCATCTGAAGACAAATGCATGTATAGGCTTAAAGTTGTATGTATTATTTTAAAAAAATATTCCCACTGGAGTCCCTCTCCCTTCTAGTACATTTTGTCGATCAAGCAAGAGGAAATCAAGGCACAAACTACAGTAGATGTAGGAAATGTGAGGTCTCTCTCCTGTTGTTTATTTATCCTGGGTGGGTTTATTTCATTTTTACTCTCTATCCTATTACTCAGCAACACATGCTTGCTTCATGGTTCATGGGGAAAGAAGGTAGTGGGGCTTCAGGGTGGGCAGCTGTGGACTCAGAAGAATCTGAGGAACTGTGGCTTAATTCATGCCACAATTTAGCTCCGTACGTGCCTCAATTTCCCCAACTGTTAAATAGGAGAAGGATACTTTATGGTCTACAGTGGATAAACATTGTGTAAGTGCAAAGTATTTTTATTATTTTATTGTTCTGATCCTTGACACAGCTCAGAAGATTTCCCCTACTGCAATGAGCCCATTGAACCTCGGTGTAGAGATGTTTTGCTATGGCCATGATCCCTCTAAGCAGCGGGGATCTGGCTGCCATTCCCAAACTGGCCAGACCTTTCTACCTACACACACTCATAGGAGATGAGCATTGCAACCTTTGCTAGTCCTCAAGTCTAGTTTTCTGTTGATCCTGCTTCTCTTTTCTGGAACTATTTATCATCAAGACTAGAACCAAACAAACAAACTACTTTGTTTCTTTGTGAATGGTACTTAAATGATAGAAATTCATCAGGAAGGATGAAAATCTAATAATAAAATAACAATATTAAGGTATTCAATTTCTACAGCAGGAGGGCTAGCTCAGTGGTTTGAGCATTGGCCCCCTAAACCCAAGGTTGTGAGCTCAATCATTGAGGGGGCCACTTTGGAATCTGAGGCAAAAATCTATCTGGGGATTGGTTCTGCTTTGAGCAGGGGGTTGGACTAGGTGACCTCCTGAAGTCCCTTCCAACTCTGATATTCTATGATCCCAGAGTGCTTTACAGACCTAAACTGATATACATATAGAACTGTGCAAAACTAAGAGTGCTATGGAGTTCAATTCACAGTGAGCCTTAATTTTTTGTTTCAATTCATTTACGCTCACAACCCTGAGTTTCTTCTTGAATTCTGTGGTCTATTGTACCCAAGCAATCAAAGTGAAATTCAAGCAATATCATGTAATGTAAAACCTCTGAGTTGTGAATGCATTCAATTCTAAAGATAAATTCTGCTGTTGAAAACCTTTAAGCAAAGCTGACCTGAATGTTTTTGATCAAAATAAACCTGGAACCAATCAATTTTCACCCAGATTCTGGTTTTGTTCTGACAATTTTGTAGGACAGTAGGAAAAACTATCAGCCAATTAAGCAACACGTATGTGAGTAGTCTTTCCGTTGACTTCAGTGGAACTAATTACATAACTAAAGATTATTCACAGGAGTAAAGACTGAAAATCAATCACCCAAAACTGACATGCAGCCACCTCTGATATAGAACACAGTAGCTGTTTAACAGTGCACAGCAAGAGAACCCAATTACTTCAGTACAAGAAGTGAAAGAGAATAATTCTTCCAGATGAAACTCCACAACAAATATAAGTAGGTAAGCTTTAACTACCCAAACTGGCACTGGACCAGGAAGCTGGGGCTAACTGCTCTACTCCTGGCAAAAATGCTGTGGGGTCTTTAATGTTTTGAGTGGATGAGGTCCTGGGTTTTCCTTTGACATACAACTATGCTTGGGGCATTAGTTCAGTACTGAGGCAGAGAAATATACAGTGGCTGCAAACTGCACTTACCATGGCTGATGATCGCTCGTCATTGCTTGCACTAGTGCTGGGGGCACTAATTCAGTAATGAGTCAGAGAAAAGAGTGACAAGGACTGAATCAACAACACAACTTCCTGGAGGACATGATGGATCTGTTCCTATGCAATATCCTATTTTACCTGCTTAGCTTGTGTGATCTGAGAGGATGGCTCACAGGCCCCAGGAGTATACTGCGGCTGCAATCTGAGGTTATTGTACTTACTGTAGCTGGTATTATTTTTCATTGCTTGCATACACTTTGGACCTCTTTTGGGTCATTATACACTTTTATATTACATAAGATTATATAAACTCTTCCAGTAGCTATGAATAAACTGAACCCCATGCTGTGACTCAGCCCGGAGGAAATTAAGATGCTGAGTCTAATATCTGATGCACCAGGGCACATCATTATGATGCCTGGGAAAATCTATGAGTGAATGCTCAGATGCCTTCACTAGCCCAGAGCTTTCAGATCAGGTCTCCAGACAACCTTTGAAAGACTTGTAGTTTATTTCCTTTTCCACTGCTGAATTTCAGCTTAAGAATACTTGAAACTATTGTAGCAAGAAAGAGTTAGGGGCGCCGTACTCAGTCCCTTGAAGTGAAAATACGTCATGTCATTTTCAAGCTGTCTGCTGCTCAGAACACCAGAGATGAGAGAGGGCTAATATGATGTTGGGCCCTTGAGTTCCAGGACTGGAAATGCTGAGGGACCCCACCTCACTAAAAACCCACAACACAATTTATTATAAAAATGGCAAAGCAGCCTTCATTATAGAAACGTGTGTATACTCTGTGAATCTGATCTGTTGGGTTCTCAAATGTCTTCAGCTCCATTTGAAGTCAATGGGAATGGAGGGAGCTCAGCATATCACAGTATTGAGTATAAGGTTGACGTTTAGCTAGCAAGTGTTTCAGTGCCGGTTCGTTAATCAGAGAGGACAGATGGTCCAGTGGTTAGCATACTAGCCTGGGACTCTGGAGAACAGTGTTCAATTGCCTGCACTGAACATTTAAAAGACAGGGAGATAGACTGAATCCTCCCTCAGTGACCATAGGAAGATTACTTAGGGCTTGGCTACACTTCTGAGTTAGAGTGCATTAAAGCAGCCCCAGATGCCCTAACTCATGATGCGTCCACACTGGCAAGGTACATAGAGCGCCCGGACGCCGCAGCTGGAGTGCTCCTGGTAATCCACCTCCACAAGTAGCATAACACTTGCTGCACCCTGGCTGGAGTGCCGCGGCACTAGTGTGGATGCCTTGGTCTATTAATGCGCTCTGATCGGCCTCCAGAAGTG
This sequence comes from Mauremys reevesii, assembly GCF_016161935.1. NCBI lineage: Eukaryota > Metazoa > Chordata > Testudines > Geoemydidae > Mauremys > Mauremys reevesii. The sequence goes on from NC_052624.1 coordinate 262,348,614, forward strand.
TCCCACAATGCCTGGTCTAGCCACTCTGGTCATCAATTTAAACTCTACTGCCCTGCCCTCAGGTGACCAACCATCAGACCCACCCTTTAAATTCTCTGGGAATTTGAAAATCCCCTTCCTGTTTGCTCAGCAAGGCGTGGAGTGCTGTCAACGAATCTTTCCAGGCGATCCCCAGTATGGAGCAATGGCAAGGTGCTGGACCTCATCAGTGTTTGGGGAGGGAGGAAGCTGTCCAGGCCCAGCTGCACTCTAGCTGTAGGAATTATGATACGTTCGTGCAGATATCAAGGGACATGATGGAAAGGGGCCATGACCAGGACACCCTGCAGTGCAGGGTTAAAGTGAAGGAGCTGTGAAATGTGTACTGCAAAGCACGTGAGGCAAACAGCTGCTCCAGTGCTGCCCCCGCGACCTGCCGTTTCTACAAAGAGCTGGATGTGATACTTGGGGGCGACCCCACCTCCACTCTGAAGACCACCATGGACACTTCAAAGCCCAGTTCAACAAAGCAGGAGAAGGAGGAGGAAAGTGGGAGCGAGGGTGCTGAGGAGGAGGGAGACAGCCCGGCATCCCTAGATGCATGCAGCCAGGAGCTGTTTTCAAGCCAGGAGGAAGGTAGCCAGTCGCAGCAGACAGTGCTTGGGGAAGAACAAACACCAGAGGAGGTGCCCGGTAAGTGGCTATTATTTTGGGAAGGAAGTTGTTTGGTGCGGGCTCTTGGGGCAAAGAGGGTTAGGGCTGCATGCATGCCACGATGCGGAATAGGGTGTTGATATGCTCTCTCACATCGCGGTAATTGGCCTCAGTGATCTCTTCAAAGGTCTCATGCAGAAGCTGAGCAATCCCCTTGCGCAGGTTCTGTGGCAGAGCTACCATGCTCCTTGTCCCAGTAACGCTAACGTGTTCATGCTGTGAGGGGCAGGGGCGCCATTGCTGCACACAGGCAAGCTGCATATGGGCCAGGGCAGAAGCCGCATTGTAGTAGAAGACCCTCCCTTGCTTCCCCGGTCACCCTCAGCAGCGAGATATCTTCCAGGACAAACTCCTATGGAAAATGTGGGACAGTGTTCAGTATAGGGGCCCCCTGCAGCTGTTGGCTCTCCCCTTGCCCCTGTGCTTACTCACCATTTGGGGGCTCCTGTGGGTTAGTGCACTCGCTTTGGACAGGCAATTTCTGCTATTGTGTACACTGTGCTTGTCCTTAAGTACAGCCGAATCATTGCTCTGTCTGGTGTGAACAATGCTGCCTCTGTTAAGTGTTGCATTTTGCCTTTACAGATGCAACCTTGAGATCCCAGTCGTCCTTGTTATCAACGTCCAAAAGACTCCAAAGAATCAGGAAGTGTACTCGAAAAAGCAGAGGACATGCTGCATGAAGTGATGCAGCAGTCCAGTAATGAAAATCAAAAAGTGCAGGAGTGACAGGAGAGTGAAAGGAGGGTCCGCCAGCGGAATGTGGATTGCTGGCACCAAAGCATGGAGCGGCTGCTAAGCATCATGGAGCACCAAGCGGACTCGATGGGCGGGGTGGGCATGCGTAGCAATGCAGGCGGAGCACTTCCATGCCCACCCCCCCCTGCAGCCCTTGTCCCAAAACTCTTTCCCTTGTGCCCCCATATCACCGCCAACCCACTTTCCCCAACATCTGGGTTCTTATCGCCACCAGCTGCCTCCAGCTGCTTCACCACCCTGCCCTGCAAACTATGACCCTTACCCACTGCACTCAACCCCCATCACTATGCAGTATAGCCATCTTGAAGTGCAGGACTCATTGCACAGCACTCCAGACAGGAAGGCTGAGTATGATAACAGGACATTCACGAATCTGTAATTGTCCCTTTCCCCACCGCACCTCCTTCCTTTGTCCCACCCAGCACAGATGTGTCATGCCCTTTCTGTTTCCCAAGCAGTTGTGTTTCTTTTCAATAAATGAATATTTTTGGCTCTGAAAACATTCTTTATTATTGCATTAAGTAAAAAATACTGTAGCCCAGGAAAGCAACAGGCACTGCAAGTCAGTGCTTCATACGTAGCAAACATAGATTCCTACTAGCATTGGAACCACTGCACTTCACTCCCGTGCAGGGCTCCAGACGTTACTGGTGGCTTTCAGCCTCAAATTGCTCCCTCAAGGCATCCCTAATCCTTGCATTCCCATGCTGGGCCCCTCTAATAGCCCTGCTCTCTGACTGTGCAAATTCAGCCTCCAGGTGTTGAGCCTCCGAGGTCCATGCCTGAGTGAAGCTTTCATCCTTCCCTTCACAAATGTTATGGAGGGTACAGCACGCAGATATAACTGCGGGGATGCTGTCATCAGCCAATTCCAGCTTCCCATACAGAGAGCGCCAGCGGCCCTTTAAATGGCCAAAAGCACACTCCACAGTCATCCTGACCAGCTCAGCCAGTTGTTGAACCACTCCTTGCTGCTATAAAGGCTCCGTGTGTAGGGTTTCATGAGCCATGGCATTAAAGGGTAAGCGGGGTCTCCAAAGATCACAATGGGCATTTCAACTTCTCCTAGAGTGATCTTCTGGTCTGGGAAAAAAGTCCCAGTTTGCAGCTTCCTGAACAGGCCTGTGTTCCGAAAGATGCATGTGTCATGCACCTTTCTGGGCCAGTCTGTGTTAATGTCAATGAAACACCCACGGTGATTCACAAGCACCTGGAGAACCATAGAGAAATACCCCTTCCAATTAATGTACTCAGAGACTAAATGGGTTGGTGCCATAATTGGAATATGCGTCCCATCTATCGCCTCTCTGCAGTTAGGGAAACCCATTTGTGCAAAGCCAGCCACAATGTCCTGCACGTTACCCAGAGTCATGGTTCTTCTGAGCAGGATACGATTAATGGCACTGCAAACTTGCATCAACACGATTCCAGCGGTTGACTTTCCCACTCCAAACTGGTTAGGACCAATCGGTAGCTGTCTGGAGTTGCCAGCTTCCAGATTGCAATAGCCACCCGCTTCTCCACCGGTAGGGCAGCTCTCAATCTCAGGTCCTTGCACCACAGGGTGGGGGCGAGCTCAGCTCACAGTCCCATGAAAGTGGCTTTTCTCATCCAAAACTTCTGCCGCCACTGCTTGTCATCCCAGACTTGCATGACGAAGTGATCTCACCCTCAGTGCTTGTTTCTCAAGCCCCAAAGCGGCGTTCCATGGTGGTGAGCATATCCATGAATGCCACAAGCAATCTTGTGTTGTATACATTATGCGAGTTGACATCATCCTCAGACTTCTCACTGCCAGTTTGTAGCTTAAGGAGTAAATCGACTGCAACTTGTGACGTGCTGGCGAGACTCGTCAGCATATTCCTCAGCAGTTCGGGATCCATTCCCACAGACCGAAAGGGAAGACAGAGCACACAGTTAAAAAAAACATTGAAAGATGGCGCCAAATGTGGATGGAAGCACAGGGATTGCTGGGATGCAAAGCGATGCATCACGGGGCATGGGGACAGGACCCAGAATGTGCCACACCCTACCTCCCCCTTCCCACAAGCCACAACACCAGAATGGGAAGAGGTTCTCTGTAGGATAGCTGCCCATAATGCACCACTCCCAATGTCACTGCAAGTGCCGCAAATGTGGCCATGCCAATGTGCTTGCAGCTGACAGTGTGAACACACTGCAGCGCTTTCCCTGCTGCAGTCTCTGAGGGCTGGTTTAACTCACAGCGCTCTACAGCTACAAGTGTAGCCATGCCCTTAGTGTCTCTGACTCATTGAACGTAGGCAGCTAAATACCTTTAAGGATCCATGCCTCAGTTCCCCCATCTGTAACATGGTGATAGGAGTATTTCCTTACCTCACAGGGGTGTTGTGAAGCAAAATGCATTCATGAGCATGAGGTGCTCAGATACAAAGGTGCTCATGGCCATATAAATACCCAGTATAGATATGGTCAAAAAAGCGTGTTGTAGAGCTGCAAGATCGGCATGTTCCTAGCCTCTCAAAGATGGCAAAACACTCAACTCCAAAGACTGTTTCCAATGGTCTCCTATTGAAAGTTGGCTGGAGAAAAGGTTAAAAAAAACCTACTCAGGTTGCAAGAGTTACCTAGAGAGGAACCAGAATCCAGTAAAGTGACAATGCAGTTGAATTTGTTGTAAGACTATCTGCAATTTCTGCTACCATATCTCTACAAGATGAGTTATTGCAAGCCATTGTTATTAGACTGCAACTACCTGAACTCTCACTGAGACCCAGTAATGACCTCATGAGTTTCTGACTAATCAGAGTAAGCAAACATAAAGAGCTCTTTAGTGAACATTTAAAAGACAGGGAGGTAAACTGAAGCCCCATCTATACTGGTTGTGAAACAATTTTAAGAATTGTTCCTGTCAATATGGTTTAAACCATTTTCCTCACCAGTATAGAGTAGGCATAACTATTTCAAAGACATGGTTAAAAAAACTCTTCCCCAGAGATTTTCAGCAAGGGCTCATAAACAAACACAGTAAAAGGCTATGTTTGGCCAATATTGACCATGCAAACAATGTTTAAACCACGTTGGTAGGAACCATTTTTAAACCAGTTTAAGTTCCAGTCTAAATGGATCCTAGGAATAAAGATTATAGCTAAAATTACTCAGGGTAGAGTTAACAGATTTCTGACACCTACAGTACTTAAGTAACTATAGCATCTTTCTCCATTGGTCAGAGGATAGAAGGTCTTTCGGGTTTTTTTCAGGCACAGGAGAGGTTCTCCTAGAGTTGTGAACCCAGGTCTGTGGATGAAGGTCCCAGGACCTTGACCTTCAAAAGGTCCCAAAGGTGACCTCTTTTTAATTAGGTTTGAGAGCTTTATTTCTGATCACAGAATGCAATACCATTTTTCCTTCTCATGTCACGTCTCCATGGGAAAGTCCACATCAGTTTCAAGATGAATTCACCCCTAGAACCACTGGATATCAGATGGCCTTTAGCATCAATTTGATTTTTCTATTTACTAGACCTTACTGTGTTTTTGTGTGAGGAGCTTAGCACATCACTATTAGCCAAGTGCCTCAGAAATAACTATAACTAAAGAAATAAAATTAATATTATCTAACTAGTGTATGTATGAGCCAAGTGTTGCTGACAGATAAGAAGGTAAAATATGTACATTAATAAGTGCCTTCAAAGGAAACTGAATAGAGGCATTGAACGTTAAAAAAAACCCCAAAAAACACAACCAGTGATAAAAGTGGAAGTGTACAATCCTGAGAAATTGTGATTATGTCTAAAAATATAGAAAAGAAAACTTCAAAAGGCCTAACAATAGACCGCAACAGTTGAAGTGCTGGCACTAGCTGTTCATGTAGATTGTTAGCATTATCAGATTTTTATCAGCCACAACAAAAGAGGAGAAGATTAAGGCAGTCCCTTCCATTTCCAAAGCAGAGCACAGACAACTGGCAATAGAATTCAGCATGGTTCCCTTTTAGATCACCAGTTCAAATTCAGCCCAGGTCAATGGTATCCAAAAGCTACCACCTGAAGGCTTTTCAGGAGTTGAGGGAGGAGTCTTAGAAATGTAGGTAACTGTAGGGTTGAAAACTGAAATCAGACTAAAACTCACCTGGTTTCAGATTTTGAGCCAGAAGCAAATCTCAAAGAAGACTTGGAATGACGAGTGATTCAACCTTAGACAAACTCCACCAACAGGCTTGAACTCACTTCCCCATTACCTGACACTGCGTTTTGAAGGGATGCCCTATATGTGCTATTTCCTCTCGACTTAAGAAATGCACTTCAAGAGAGGCTGGCCCTTCTCCTGGCTCTTCAGACAAATGCTGGCTGGAGAGTGGCCAGTCATCAGGATGGGGATGGAACTGGGATAAAAATGAAAAACTCTAAACTAATGTGGATGGAAGTGGGAAGGAGATAATGTGTTGTGGAAAATCCATATCTAACCAGGATTGAGATAGGAATGGAAAACCCAGTTCTGATGAGGATGGAGTTGCGAATAGGATAATACAGTATGGCTCTGGATGGGAAGGGAAAACCCAAATCTGATGTGGAATGGGATAACCATAATCCATTGATGAACGGTTCAAAAGTTTAAGGATTCTAGTTTCTTCAGGGAATTATAGACACAAAAGTCAGTCTGATTCTATTCTACAGGAGGGAAACAATACTTAACTGACAAGATAGCTCCAGGTACAGAAGATAATTAGTTAGATTACACTGAACAAAGGAGGCTGTTGTGACAGCAAAGTTTAGTTTTCTGTGTCTAACACTCTTAACAAATGTTTACTTACTTAGAATGCATTTTTTGTGTGTTAAAAATATAGTTCAGAAGAGAGGCAGAAATTCATGGCCATTATCTTAACAAAAGAAGCACTAGATGCATACCAAGCTGTCATCTCAAAAACACAAGTTCCCAAAAACTTCAGCAAACAATAAGGTCACATGTTTATTATATTATTTGGATCTGTGAGTCATCTCCAATAAAACAGAATCCTCTATTTGGTGTAACCAGAGTATATCCAAAATAAAATGTTCTAAAGAGGTTAATTATTTTAACAAGTATTTCATGCTGTACATTTCCAATGGTCTTTTTGTGTTGGTAATGGTATTCATACCCTGGTTTGCTTTGTAGAAATGTATCCGTTAGCATGATAAATCATAAGGAAAATGTTTTACACACAGGTGGTGTGCAGATGATGTTGACAGGAGTGCTTCAGCTTCCTTGACCATGTTCCAGGCAGAAGGTCTCCTGGATAGAGATTCACCTGACCAAGAAGAAGTTTTTCTTTGTGGGACTGACTCACCAAACTAGTGAGAAGGGCTTTAAATTAGGTTCAAAGTGGGCAGGAGACAAAACCCCAAAGGTAAGCATAAAAAGGCAATCTTAACAAAGAGCTAGACATCGTGGGCTGTATATGGAAAATTACAATAGGGTCATAAGAGCAACAAGAGTGAAATCTGCTCAACATCTTAGTTGCCTCTGCAAAAAGAGTATGAGAAATAAACAAGAAGAACTGGAAGTATTAGTATATAGGCTAAATTATTATTTAATTGGTGTCACAGAAACTTGGTGGGATACGTTGCATGACTGGAATATTGGTATAGAAGGGTAGTTTGTTCAGGAAAGACAGTCAGGAAAAAAAAAGGAGGCGCTGTTACATCAAGAATATATACACTTGTTCAGAGTTCCAAAAGGAGGTGAGAGAGAGAGACCAATTGAAAGTCTCCAGGTAAAGATAAAAAGGAGAAAAATAGAGGTGATGGCACGGTAGGAGTCTACCATAGACCACCAAGACAGAAAAAAGGAGGTGGATGAAGCATTGCTAGAAAAAATAACAGAAATATCCCAAACTCAAGACACAGTAGTAATGGGGACTTTAATTACCTGGACATCTGTTGGAAAAGTAATATGGCAAAACACTCAAGACGCAAGGATGATAAGGCCATTGTGGAGAAACTAAATTAATTCTTTGCTTCAGTCTTAGTGGCTGAGGATGTGAGGGAGAGTCCCAAACCTGAGCCATTCTTTTTTAGGTGACGAATTTGAGGAACTGTCCCAGACTGAGGTGTCATTAGAGGTGGTTTTGGAACAAATTGAAAACTAAACAATAAGAAGTCACAAGGACCAGATGGTGTTCACCCAAGAGTTCTGAAGGAACTCAAGTGTGAAATTGCAGAACTTCTAACTGTGGTATGTAACCTATTATTTAAATCAGCTTCTGTACCAAATGATTGGAGGATAGCTAATGTGACTACAATTTTTTAAAAAGGTTCCTGACGAGTCCCCAGCAATTACAGGCCGGTAAGCCTCACTTCAGTACTGGGCAAATTGCTTAAAACTATAGTCAACGTGATTTTTGTAAAGGGAAATCATGCCTCTCTAATCTATTAGAATTCTTTGAAGGGGTCAACAAACAAGTGGACAAGGGGGATCCAGTGAATACAATGTAATTAGATGTTCAAAAAGCCTTTGATAAGGTCCCTCACCAAACACTCTTAAGCAAAGTAAGCTGTCATGACATAAGAGGGAAGGGCGTCTCATGAATCTGTAACTGGTTAAAAGATAGAAAACAAAGGGTAGGAATAAATTATTAATTTTCGGAATGGAAAGGATAAATAGTGGTGTACCCTAAGGGTCTGTACTGGGACCAGTATTATTCAACATACTCATAAATAATCTGGGAAAAGATGTAAACAGTACGGTGTCAAAATTTGCAGATGATACAAAACTACTCAAGATAGCTAAGTCCAGAGCAGACTGTGAAGAACTACAAAGGGATCTCACAAAACTGAGTGACTGGCCAACAAAATGGCAGATGAATTTCAGTATTGATAAATCCAAAATAATGCACATTGGAAAACATAATCCCAACTATACATATAAAATAATGGGGTCTAAATTAGGAGTTACCATTCAAGAAAGAGATCTTGGTGTCATTGTGGATAGTTCGCTGAAAACATCCACTCAATGTGCAGCAGCAGTCGAAAAAGCTAACAGAATGTTGGAAATCATTAAGAAAGGGATAGATAATAAGACAGAAAATATCATATTGTCTCTATATAAATCTATGGTATACACACATCTTGAGTACTGCTTGCAGATGTGATTGCCCCATCTCAAAAAAAGACGCATTGAAATTGGATAAGGTTAAAAAAAGGGCAACAAAAATAATTAGGGGTATGGAATAGCTTCCACGTGAGGAGTGATTAATAAGACTGGGACTTTTCAGCTTGGAAAAGAGACGACTCTTTTCGTCGGGGGATATGATAAAGGTTTATAAACTCATGACTGGTGTGGAGAAAGTAAATAAGGAAGTCATTTATTCCTTCTCATAACACAAGAACCAGGGGTCCCCAAATAAAATTAATAGGCAACAGGTTTAAAATGAACAAAAGGAAGTATTTTTTCACACAACGCACAATTAGCTTTGGAACTCCTTGCCAGAGGACATTGTGAAGGCCAAGACTATAACAGGGTTCAAAGAAGAACTAGACAAGTTCATGGAGGACAAGTCCATCAATGGCTATTAGCCAGGATGGGCAGGGATGGTGTTCCTAGTCTTTGTTTGCCAGAAGCTGGGAATGGGCAACAGGGGATGGATCACTTGTTGATTACCTGTTCTGTTCATTCCCTCTGGGGCACTTGGCATAGGCCACTGTTGGAAGAGAGGATACTGGGCTAGATGAAACTTTGGTCTGACCCAGTATGGCCGTTCTTATGTTAAGCCATTTAGTCAATGCGGAAAATGCTTTTTACTTCCTGTCCTTACACAGTGATGCTGGGGCCTATCATTTCCAGTCTCATCACAGGGAAACTGAAAGGGTTAATCCATTCTGCCATGCAATATCATTGGGCTGCAAAGCTTTTGATGTTGCCTGATTTCAGAAATGGGGCTTCATGCATTTATGACTGTGACCATTAATTACTGCCACAATCTGCTTGCTGCTCTTCTTCAACCATTTCTGCAGCACGTACAGATATACTGCTGCCACTATTTACCTACACGTTAGCAGAGCAACTCCTTTCCTCATAGAAGTCAGTTCAGTTGTTTTGTGCTGAATAGCACAGTGATTGCATATTTTTCCCTCCTCAACTTATCAGTCCCTGTACCTTCCCCACCTGGCTCATGTTTGTGATAATAAAGATGTTGGAATTCTAACTATCCCTAAACATGCTCTCAAGCCAGACCATTTACAGAGCTCTCAGTTGCTTTGAAGGACATTTCACGGTCAATTCAACTAAGGATTGTCAAGACTTCTACTTCCAAACTTGGGAGAATTGTTTAACTGGGCACTTTAAGAATGTCATTGTTTAAAAAGAATACTCTGGGTATTTCTCTAATAAAGTCAGCCAAAATGTAAAAAATAAAATAAAGAACAGCACTGAGTTCAGTTCACTGTGATTCTTTGGGTTATATTATAGAATATCAGGGTTGGAAGGGACCTTAGGAGGTCATCTAGTTCAACCCCCTGTTCAAAGCAGGACCAATCCCCAGACACATTTTTGCCTGAGACCCCTAAGTGGCCCCCTCAAGGATTAAACTCACAACCCTGGGTTTAGCAGGCCAATGCTCAAACCACTGAGATATCCCTCTCTCCCTCCCTCTTATTGCTGAGTTGCCAGACAGCCACAAGGTATTAATGAAAATGTTTATAAATCCTGAGAGTTTTACAGATATTATCAGGAATGATTATTCATCTGAGAATTCCGTGAGGAAATGTGTTATTTGTTATTTCTATTATGGTAGCATGCGTTGTCCAAATACATTGTAAGAGACCATGTCCCCAAAAACTCCCACTCTATAGGTATAGCTTCACTCAAAAAAAGGTGTGTCCTGCACTAAGGTTAGCTAACTTAGGCTAAAATAGCCATGAAGACCAGGCAATGCGGCTTTTAACTCAGGTTAGCAGCAGCTCAAAGTAAAGCTTGGGGTTGAACCAGAGCTGCTAACCTGAGTTAAAAGCCATGTTGATGTGTCTTCACGACTGTTTTAACCCAAGTTAACTAATGTGGGTTAGCTAACCCAAATTAAAAACACACAATTTTGGCATGAAGCCATACCCTTAATAGAGACAAGACAAACAAAGGCTCAGAGAAAGGAAATATCACCTTTCCCTCACCCCACAGTTTATAGATAGCAAACAGAGGCACAGAGAAATTAAGAGATATGCCTAAGGCCGCCTGCACTGTGTGTAGCAAAGCAGGGGATTGAACTCAGATCTCCTGAGTGCCAGGCCCCCACCTCAATCACAAAATCATCCTTCTTCTTGTTGTTTTCCTATTGTTAAAAGTTTCAGCTATCTAATCAAGCAGGAGAAACACTATCACATGGTTTAGAGCTCAATGTCACCATGTAAGGCACACAAAAATGTACCGTAGGTTACATAGGTAGAGATGGGCAATATTGCATTTATTACTGGCCTGTGCTACAATGAATGTGCACATCTGGAGTGAAGGTAGAGATAATCTGTATCGCTTGCTAAACACATTCTATCAGTTATCCATTCAGGCAGCTCCAGGCAAACGCTTAAGCATTTAGTTACTGCACCATATGTCTAAAATGTTATAGTTCCAGCTGACATTTTTTAAATATTTTCATTTCAGGGTAACTCACTGAGTAACTTCATTGCTCCAGGAGCTGGTTATCCCACATTCCCTTTCGCCACAACATTTTTAGATCTGTCTGCCATGCTCTCCTAGTTTCTGGCACTGTAATCGAATTTAACCTCATATAAATTTGGGTTGGCAACTGCATTCGCTGTTTTGTGTGTATGAAGGTGCTAAATGAGGCAGAGAGTGTGCACGGTATGTGAGGCTGCTTTCCTTAGCTTGCCCATTGTAGAGAATGATTGCAGTTTTCTGGAGTGGGGCATGAAAAGCAGGGCAAGACAGTGCCTCTGTGTGACCTACCTGGCAGCAAATGAAGGTAGGTCGTGGTACATTTGCAGGGAAGCCTGTTGGTGAACAGTGGAGTAGTGTAGATCAGGCTTAGCTTTACACATACTGTTCAGGTGATTAGTAGAGTATAATTTTTGTGCACTTTAACAGACCCATCCAGAGCTCAGCATGGGTTGGCGGGTAGTTAGCTAATTTATCCTGCTTCTCCCTTTGGAGCTTTTTAGGTTGGATCATGGTCAGGATCCCTTGTTGCTATAAACTTTAAACTGAGTTCATAACTTCTGGGCATCATCTCAGACTCAAAACTAACCACAGCAAAACAATTTAATGATTTCACTGAATTACAGCTGAGCTTCTTCAACTCTAGCTATCACATCAGCTTCCAAGAAAATGTAACTACCTGGAAAGTTTGCACGGGCGACAACACAGCAACAAGCTGTTTTCAAGCTAGGAGGCAAAGAAACATTAGGCTGAAAGTCAAAAATTCAAATCATTGCTAGTGTTTAATGATCTGTGACTTAAAAACAGCTTGATAAACTTTTGACAAATTTTGCAGAAGCATCTTCATTTGTTCTCAGTGTGAATCTGCCAATTTTCTGACCAAACTAATTTTCTTAACCAATGTTATAAGGAGACTAAAATAGATCTTTATTGACAAGTTATAATTTTTGTACTAAAGCTCAGTGCCAATGTTCCAGAGATGCTGAACCAAATTCTCTGCGCCATTCATGTCAGTGGTGTTACACCAGCAGAGAGTTTAGCCCGATATCTGAGAACATTGGCTCTGCGATCTAGCTGAGTTATGCCAACAGAGAATTCAGCCTAGCACCCCTTATATGCATGGGTTTTATCCAGGGAGAGCATTTCTAATAATAGTGGGCCTAATTCTGCCCTCAGTTCCATAAGTGCAACATCTATTGAAGTCAATGGAAGATGGACAAAAAAAAAATAAGTCTGTTATGTTTTATAGAATCTTATTTTTACAACACTCAAATCTGGACGCTAAGCATCATAGTTAGATCCTTTAAAACAGCCACAATTAACTACTTTCCTCTTCAGAAAGCTTTTAAGCAACTTTTAACTTGCTAAGTCTTACTATTGCCTGTTGAGTGCCAGCAGTGCGCGGGACTCCCAGCTGAAATGGTGGGCCGCAAAGGAGCTACTCACAGCTTAATCAGAAGGCCAAATCTATGCCAGCACACCCCTGGAATAGCTTAGCGCAGAGTTAGGCCAATGCTACACCCGTTTGAAAATCCCCACTATACATTTCCCAGAACTTTAGGATCATTTGATTGGCCCACTTCAGTGAGGCAGGAGGTGGTGCTTATAGGCTGGGATTTCCAGCCTGCTCCTGCTGAAGTCAAGGGGAGCTTTATTATTTACTTCAATAAAAGCAGAGTTAAAAGAAAGCTCAGTGCTTTTGCAAAGCCCATGGCAGATGAGGCAGGATGAGGTTTGTTTATATATAAATAAAAAAAAACACCTGATCCTGCCTCTCTAAAGTGAGATGACTTGTGTGAATAAACACTATGACACATATGGCAATTTCCTGCAAAACCCTTAAAAACCCTAAATGAATTATCTTTGGAGTCCACAGTATTAAATGCAAAGGTTATGTATTATTGTGGGCCTGGATGATCAAAGAATTATAGTGAACAATGTGGGAGACAAGAATGACCTTTGGGACAATAAGTATGAAGTAGATTTCCTGGGAAATATCTTGGGGGGAAGTGAATTGAAATTCCTCCTCCCCCTACTGCCGGCACCTCCGATGCTGCAAAAACCCAGTCCTTGGAAGTCAGCCCTGAAGAAAGGGCAATTGTCTGCTGATTACCTATTCTGAGGGTCCCAAGATCAAAGGCCCATGTTGTATAGAAGAGGTGCTCACAGATCCATGGAGGTGCTTGTTCTGAGAACTTGTAGCCAAGGAAAACCCCTTTGGTAGTGTTTGAAGGATTGATCACCTGCTAGAGACCTGGCTGAGGTTTGAGTGATCTCTAGTAAGCTCATTAGCACCTGTGTAGGATCTTTTATTTATTGTTTTTAATATGTTTTCCTCTGTAATGGTACCACCTTAAGAATAAAATGTACTTGCTTATAAAGGGCTATGTGGTAACCTCTAACAGTGGGCAATTATGCTGTTTATAGCCTCTGAGGAGAAAGCAAATCAGGCCTATTTGACAGTCTGACTTGCTGAGAATATCACGGAATGGGCCAGGAACAGTGCAACGTGGAAAAAAATCCCAGTCAGGAGGAAGTGAGTCACAGGTCTCCACCCAAGAGAGATGATGGCTGAGAAGCCGAGAATGGGCTCCCTTTGCTGGACCAAAAGGGGGAAATTCAGGTGCATTTGCCCTGAACTGTGATAAGGGCTGCTTGCATGTGTGTGCAATCAGGCCCCAAAGGATGAGGACATACGTATGCTTTCTTGTGCTTTCTTGCAATAACATAGCCTGCTCTGCTGCCATTTCAATTACCTTGGATCCCATTACTTTCACAAAGGAATAAAACTGTATGCTCCTCTCTTCTTCAAGACTTTGGTTTAGATGAACACCATTAAAATCATTATCTGATAAAGTAATCAGCTCGTTTAAAATAATAAAAGCCCAATGTACTAAAAGGTGGCATATAATTATTGCCTAAGCTATTAAAGGAATGAACCTGCTGCAGCCCAATTACACCTTCCCTATATACAATGGCATAGCCCTTAACCAATTCCTCAACAAAGGAATAAACCTGTCATGAAAGAAAAATGTATTGTTCATCAAAGCTATGTATTCAGGAAGCAGTACTCGTGTCAGGGTCATGCTGGCAGTAACTCAGTGTGCAATTAAAAGGAATTAGAGAGAGTCTTGTAGATTTTCCATTCTCTTTGTTGTGCTATAAAATGTGTATTTGAATCACTAACTTTCATCAACAAAAGCTCATTCAATGGAAAATGAGAGTGTTAAAGCATATTTGGTAAACAGAAAGAATACAGCAATTGTATATAATCTCGATCCCTCAACACAGGGTCCATTCTTGCTCTGAATTGCACCAGCAGAAACCCAAAGTAGCTGCATTGACTTCAACAGGTTTACTCCAGATTTACACCAATGTAACTGACAGCAGAATTTGGGCTGTTCACAGTAAGAAATAGTCACAGGCAAGGTTCAGCATCCACCTATAATTCTGTTTGTAGGTCAACAAAGAAACTGGGAGGTGAAATAGTTCTAATGATTTTCAGCTATAAGGAGTATTCCCCAACCAATCTTTGCCAAAAAAAATAAATAAAAAATAAATAAAAAAGACTGTGAAATAGAAAGGGTTAGCTGAGCTCCAAGTGAAGATCACTGGGGAAAAAAGGGTCATAGAATAGGCTTAAATATTGATTGGATGCATGGTCTCATTCTGAAAAGTTTAAGCTGCATAGTCTCTTGAGCTTTTCCAATTAATTACTAAACCCTTTTCTACCAGCTCTCCCAGGCTATTCAGGCAATAGCATTTCTCACTAACTACTCATATAATCAAGCAGTAATTAGCATGATTTTCTTTGGAGAAAAATTAAAAGTGACCCAATGACATAATTATACACAGTACACATTTTATGATGGAAAGAAACACAGCAAGCTCAAGAACTGCCATTTCCAAAATGAACAACGCTTTCCCCTTCGTGTGTTTTGGTGAAGATCAGTAGAACAATTGCTGCAGATAAATATGACTCCTGACTTATTTAACAATCATTTAAAGGACAGAAGGTTCTGCTTCTGAGCAATTAGCTAGATAGAGGCATGATCAGAAATCACAGAGCTGCAGAGCAGAGAAAGTGAAGCTAGTTATAATTCTGATGCTCCACAACAGGGGGAAAAATTGCCATATAATTAAGCTTCCCTGAGCTTTTATGGAAATATTTATGAAATGAGAACACCTTTTAAATAAATCATAGGTCTGTTTTATTATTTAAATATGTTGCATTGACAAAATATTCACTGAGCCTTGATTACTAGCCTTGTCCTGTGATTCAGTAGCAGCAGACAGACAGTCAGGAACTCAGGCTCTTAGACAGCTGACGGTTAAATCGCACAGTACATTTTCCACCTCGCCTCATATAGGTTTCCTTACATGGACCCCTATTGTCTCCTCCTTATACACAGGTGGATCCAGAGTGAATGGAGTGGGGAGCCCTCCTTCTGCAGTATCCTCTTCCCTTGTTCTGATCCTACAAGGGCTTTCACATACAGTGAGAGTAATGGTCACCCAGTCTCACAAAGGATGTTGCAAAACTAGAGGTGAGGTTCAAAGAGAGGCAACAAGAATGATCAGCAGCCTGCAAACACTGTCATAAGAGGAGAGGTTGTAAAGATTAGGGTCGTTTAGGAAGGAGACAACTAAGAGGGGACACAATGAGAGTGTGGGCAGCAGGTAATGCAGGTGTAAGCTGCTCTACATTAAGAAGGCGTGGTTGTCCCTGCCCACACAAGTCTTGGGTTGGACTGGCCCCTATCAGTAGTACATGATGAGGGGTCTTGCTCAGATTACTGAAGGAAGGCCAACAATGGACCCAGCAGCCGAGGGCCAAGTTCCCCAATGGTGGTGAAGGTGGATGAGCCATGACTGTGGATGTGTGGACCACATAGGGCAGAAGAATAGCTAGATCACCATAACAGCCATCCATGCCCTCAGAAACCAACAATATCTGGAAGAGGATATGATTCCTGGGAAGGGGGATGGTGTCCCCAAAAATAAAACCCCTATGTTTCCTCAGTCCCAAGGAAGCAGAGTGAAACAAATGGTCAACAGAAGTGATAACTGTGACAACAGCACCAGGCTTAAAGCCCTGCTTTTACTGACTCCAGGATGAACTGCGTCACCCAAATCCTGCTCAAGGAGTTCCCAGCCCCAATGACCCCAACTTCTTGGCTGTCCAAACCAGACCTTAGAGGTATGTTCCATGTGACCATGGAATGTGTTTACACTGAGCACTTAGCTGATTTGGACTAAGGAGCTGTTTAATTGTAGTGTAGATGTTTGGGCTCAGACTGGAGCTCAACCGCCCCGCTCACGGGGTCCCAGAGCTTGTGCTCCAGCCCGAGCCCGAATGTCTACCTTGTAATTAAACAGCTACTTAGCCATAGCCCACAAGCCTGAATCAGCTGGCACTGGCCAACGGCAGGTGTCTAATTACAGTGTAGACATACCCACAAAGGCTTGTCTGCCATAAAGCAATCAAGTTATTGTTGAAGGCATAACCTTCCTCCACACTGGTGGTCCACACCTAACTCAAGGTGTGGCACTTGTCATTTAGACAAATTCTAGCCTGGACTCCAACTCCATGGAACCATATTTTTCCACACTTACTCTATGCTCAGCTCCAACATTGTTGTGGACACTTATTTGTCATTGTGGCCTATGCACCAATAGAAGACGTGTCACCTGAGGAAAAGGACACATTCTACCACCAGCTAGCAGCAAAAAGAATCCAGTCAGCTCTGCCATGACGTGCTACTAGAGCTTGGATATTTCAGTGCCATGACCGGCTGCAGTCAAACTGGATTTGAAACCATGATAGGCCCCTTTGGGTCAGGTTCTTCCAATGACAACACCACCCAAAATTTGACATTGTGTGCCATTGAGGGCGTGTCTGTTATGGGCTCCTAGTTTAGGTGCCTTAACAATCATCGCTTGAGCTGGGTTTCAAACAATGAAAGTGAGATGCAGGAAGTTAACCACATCCTCATCAGAAATTGACCATAGTGAAATCCCACCTGGTCTTCATCAACACAGAAGCACCAGCAAGCTCAGACTAGTTGTTGCTCATCTCTCACTACATTTTCCAACTTCCTGCAAGCTGGATGCCCACCAATAGTACAATGTCCAGTATCTCTCTGAGGATCCTGTTGAAGCTGTGAAATACACATAGGCCATCAAGGATTACATACATAAGCCTTGTATCCTCTTGGATGACATGGGGATCACCTGGAGTGGCATACATAACACTAGATCACATATCACTGCTGGAACATTTCTAAAGATGTCTTTGCTATATTAACGAAAAAGGCAGAAGCATACACGCATTGAGATATTCAAGAACATAAATGGCTGAAAGGCTTCTTTCAGGCCACGCCAAATGTGACCATGAGATCACTATCAACTGGCTGATGGAGCAGAAGACAGCCTAAAATACAAGAATCTGCATCCTGCCTACAGAGCCATCTGGCTGGCAGCCATAAATAGCCTTCTAAGAGCCCCATCATGAAACCAGGCAGGTCTCCCTGCTTATCAGTGGACTTGGTCCTGAATAGATGGAAAACGCATCTGAAAGCATACTGAACCACACACTTCCTGATGACTGTCCAGAGCCACGTGACCTGGCAACTTTTGTGCCTACTCACCAAGGGATGAACATTGATCCTCTGTTACTAAAGGAAGTACCAAAGGTCATCCAAAAGTTTACAGAATGGACATGCTGCTGGAACCTGATGGTATTCCATCTGAGCTGTTCAAAAGTGCCTTGGAACCAGTAAGCATCAGTCTGCATCAATTGTTCATAAAAGCGTGGGCCTCAGGCCAAGTACCAGCATCATAGTTCCCTGTACAAGGGTAAAGGATCTTGTACTAAGTGTGGCAGCTGCAGGCCAACCTCATTGTTATCAGTCCCTGGAAAGGTGTTTGCTCATGTTCTGCTTGATAGGATGCAGCTGCTCCTTAACAGACATCATCATCCACTACAATCAGGTTTCACTGTTAGGCAGTTGACAATGGACACTATTCTTACCCTCCAGCTTCTGGTTAAGCTGCACCAAGAATTTAACTGCCCGCTTCATGTGGTTCATATTTTGATCATCAAAGTGCTTTGGATTCAGTCCACAGGTCAGCACTTTGGCTCGCACTGAAAGGAGTTGGCGTTCCAGATGTTCTGCTAAATCTGGTTTACAATCTGCACACAAGTACTGGTGTGAGAATGCACATTGGTTCACAGTTTTCACTGCCTTTCTACACAACTTCAGGTGTGTGGCAGGAACACATTCTTGTCCCAGCACTATTCTGTCAGATGATTGGCTGGATATTAGGACTTGCTGCTTCACATATTACATATCAGAATCACGGTGGGTCAAGAAGTGATTATCCACTAAGACTATGCCGATGATGCTGTCTTGCTTATGGAGAAGTCAGAGAATTTCAGCCTCGCCCTTCAAGGTCTTCAAGATGCCTCCCCTCCCACATTATGGAGCTGAATATCTTGTGGCAGGAGACCAAGGTACAGAACCTCAGAACTGGGCCACCAGATCTGCCAGTGTAGGTGGGATCAAGTATCGTGAAGAGCGCTTACAAGTTCATTTACCTGGGCTGCAAGCAGAGTTCAAAAGGTTGCAGCAAACTGGACATTCTTCAATTAACTTAAACTCCTCCATGAAGTCCATGTCTCACTTATGGATGCAAAAACATCTTTACACTGAGGCAAAATTCAGAATCTATCAAACATGTCACCTGGATGGATGAAAACATCCCACCACACCCTGCTCTCAAACTCTCCAGCAATGCGCAAAGGGGCGCATACTCGGATCCTACCTAGGATTGCCTGAAGGCTGCCCCAGAGATTCGTGGACTTGCAGGATTGAGCCCGATCTCAGAATTTCACTACATGATGCCTGGTGTGATGCCATCAATCATGGTTACTCTGGCTGGCACAACGTTCCTCAGAACGATGCATGTTTGATAATAATGATAATAAAAGTATATAAAATAATAGAGAAGTTAGCTAAGAAGCTTCCATTCTTTCTGTCACAAAACACCAGAACAAGGGAACAGTCAGTGAATTTGAAAGGTGGCAAATTCAAAACTAACATGAAATACTTTTTCACACATTGTGTAGACTGTGGAACTCACTGCCACAATTGCTCATTGAGGTCAATATGCAGAAAGGGATTGGACATTTATATGGGTACCAAGAGTACTGAGAGCTGTCATAATTAATGATAAGTTTGGAAGGGGTATTAAACCTTGTGCTTCAGGGTTTAAGACAATCTCTGACTGTTACAGCTTAGGCTGAGACCTAACATGGGAGGCAGATTGTCCCACATTTGCCTACTGTGGAGTTCTTACACCTTCCTCTGAAGCAGACAGCACGGGAGACAGGAAACTGGACCCTTGAATCTGACTCAGTATGGCAATTCTTCTATTCCTGTGGTCACAACCAATCATTCAGTACCAGCGGTCCTGAGGCTGTCAGGCTGCATCCAGGAGGTGGCCTCAAAGTGGCATGTAGTGCAGCTCAGAGCAAGGTACATAATCAGCTTTGTGTCAAAGGAAGGAGGCCTTTATTTTAATTGTTAAATCTATTGTATTAATTATTAGGTTATATTATACATTAATTTATCAGCATTATTAAGATGTGCTCTGTGAGAGACCAAAGGGAAGGGGAGAGTATGGGGATTGTTCAAAAAAACCTGACCCCCAGAAGGGAATGAAGGGATGGGCTGGGCTGGAGGTGCATGCCAGACCAATAATAGGTTCAGGAATGGGGGACTGGGTGTTGGGTAGGAGTTGGGGATCACCAGCTGTTTACAACCCCTTGATAAAAAGGCAGGAAATCATAGGCAAGAGGAACTAAAGAGGACCTGTCTCTCCTGACAGTTTCATTCCTGCCTCGCTAATGGGCCTACTTTAGAAAGAAGGGAGTTAAAATAAAGATTTATCTTTGTATTCTGATGGAAACGTGGTAGAAATGTAGACCACCTTTTAGTCAGTGGAACGCTTTCCTTTCTACTGATAGTAAAATGCAATAATAATCTCCCTAAAGGGCGTAGAGGAAAGTCATCAATGCACACTGTTCCCCTTTGAGTTCTTATCATCTGTCTGTCTCCTGCCAGAAATCATCTGAAATCACCTCAACTCATTAAAAACTAATCTAATTAGGAATCAGAATGAAAATACTTCTTTTTTAAAAAAATACATTAACTCCGAAATATTATGTCCCATGGATCTGGGATGCTTTGTGGGTCCTGGAACCCCTTTGGTACAAAACTGAAACAGAATTATTTTATAAAGATAATCATGGACCTCGAGAATTTTATTTTATTTTACCATTTCATTGTTTTCCCTACTGACCTCAGATGCTGACGTACCTAAAGGCACAGAACAATCACTTCAGTAATGTTTGCCTGATTATTGCATAAAGAGAGATGTTTGTTGTGTGTTTTGAAATGACAGCATGGTGATAAAGCAAGCATTCTCTTGGCTCAAGGATAACGGCAGCCACAATCCTACTCAACAGAGTAACCACAGTTCCCCTAACCACAGGGTTTATAACCACAGCCCTGCACATATATTATGTACAGAACTATGAACAAACCCATCTTCAAGGCTATTACAGCCTGTGTGAGCATATAATCCATTACACTGGAGCTCTGAAAAGTTATCTGTTAGATATTAACAATTGCCTTCAAGCAGAGGGTGAAAATCAGCCCACTGCAAGAGCCAGAATAACAGTCTCTGTAGCACTCAAGTCCCTAACAGAGAGCTTAAATTCTGCATCAGACCTTTGCATTAATTGCAAAATGAATTGATTACTGAGTACCTTTCTTTTGCTTCTTTCTTTCCATACATTGTGCCCAAAGCATTTGATAGGCATTACTGGATTAATTCTGGATGCCCACCTGAGGCGTTTCTGTTTGTCTGGTTGGCTGTCTGGCTGTCCATTTGTCTAGATATTTACAGTGTACTGATCATTATGGTTGCACCTTCACCTTGGTGTCCGAGTGCCTATGCCTGATCAGGTTAATGAAAGAAGGAACGAGTGAGTGGAATGTGTAGTGACTATGAGAATTTATGTAAAATTAAAGCTCTCATGGGATCAGCAAAAATTATCTCTCTTACTATTTACCACACACATGCACCAATATTCCCCAAAACCACATATTACAATTTCACCAGATCTTCAGATATGTAAAAATCCCTTTGCACTATGCAAAAACAAAGTAGTGTTTAGGCTAACATTCCCCCGCTCAGGAAAACACATTCTAATGTCTTAGTTATTTGCCCCAATTGTGAGATGAGGAAACCGAGGCACAAACTTGTTAAGTGTGTGACACTCCCCCCCTAGTGGCAACTAGCAAAGGGGGTGACTGTTCCATTACAGCAACTCCTATCAGGCCTGCCAAACTCACTACACCTAATACACTGCTTTCATAATATTTATCTATAAAGAGTGTCATGTAAGCTCTAAAATGAAAGCCAGGATCACACTGGTCATTAATATTGCTGTGAAATGTATGTACTGGCACTATAGAAGGAGATGTGTATGTATATTGGAAAATATGTTTTAAGGTCTCAATCAAAGCAGGGTTGACAGGTTTTTGCCAGATAAAGGATGTATGTTCAGCTGTGTGCCTCAGTTCACGTCTAACTTAAGCCTTGTAAGCCAACACAATGGAAGCCCCTGTGACCATGTGCCTGGGATGGACCACACTGAGAATGCCACACTCAGGGCAGGCTGCAAGAAATAGGGCAGACAATTCCCAAAGCTGGTGGTTTAGTCTATAGTTAGATTCACCAAGCCAATAACAAAAGAGCTTCTGCAGTACCACACTGGTTAACCAGAAGCCAAACACAGTCCCCTTTGGGCATTCCAGCCCTTGGCGCCCATCCAGACAACCAAGTCTAATATAGTGAGAGGTTATTGAAAACCCATTTTACCCTATATGAGGCTCTTACTAATCCCAAAGGATCAGCTACTTATCCCCCGGTCAATATGAACCTCAGATCTTACCCAAGTATCACGCTGTCAGCCAGTTCTTAATAGACTAACTAAAGATTTATTAATCAAAGAAAATAAGAGAATTATAAATGGTTAATACCATAAATCATATACGTACAGGTGATTGCAAAGTCCTTAGATCAGGTTTGTTAGCAATGATGGAATAAACTGCTGGCTTGCAAAACTGTCTCTGGTAACTGCCAAAAGGCTGAAAGGTCCTCAGTCCATAGTTTAAGAGGCTCTTTTTAATTGTAAATCCACAGCCCAGAGAATTAGAGCAGGAAAGAGGCAAAATGGAGGTGTCTCGGGGGTCCTTTATATCATTTGCCATGTGCCTGGAAATTTACTGTCCCAAACAAAGCCCACAGCCCCTTTGCATGGAAATTTACTGGCCCAAGATGGAGTCACATGAGCATATCATATGTGCTTACATGGTTTGCTGACTCAGAGATCATGGATCCTTTCTGTCTGAGGGATCCACAGGAAGTGTTATCTGGACAGGATGAGTTTCTTCATTGGCCCCTTGTGAGCGTAGAGTATCCTTAATGGGCCATCAACATGGAGCTGTCTAGCCTTGATGTAAATCTATCAGGAGGGTATCCTCAGGAAAAAAAAACATGCTGGAGATATACATACATAGCCAATATTCATAATTTTAGACACAAAGATGGTACATACATATACACAGGATACTCATACTTAGCAATTAATAACTTTTCTAGTAATACCTTACATGACATTCTTTGTACAAGATTCAAGGAAATTGTGTAACAGTGGTAGCAACAGTGATATAAATGGTTACCTTTCTTATACACAGCATCACCGCCCTGTTTGCACAGGAAGTCAACATGAGGATGTGAAGGCAACATGGAGTCTGCACACCAGGGAATAAATTGCGGGAGGGGGGAGGAAGTCATCCTGACTTGAGAGGCAAAACAATGACTTTTGTGGCTATAAGAAAAAAGCAAAAGGACACCTCTTTTTCCTTCACCGAAGAAGCAAAAAGGACAGCGCTTTTTTGCATTCATGAGGGCTCCCAGACATGTTGGTTGGCAATGCACGGAGATTGCTTTAGGTGATCTAAAGTACTTTAGATGAGGGATTAGCCAGTTAAAAGGAGGCTTAGATTCTAGGAGGTGTGTTATACAATTTGTTTTATAGGTAATCATTTCTGTTTTTATCACGAGCCTTACTCACTATCTCTTAAATTGTAGTCTTTGATTTTCACTGTAAGTGTATCTCAGTGCTGTGATGTTATACAGGGGCTGGTCCTCAGATGAATCAAATAAATTGGTGTGTGCACTGTTAGTTTGGGGAAAGCTTCCCTGGTCATTTCTGTGAGTGTCTAGTGGTTAAAGGCTGGCTGCTGCACAGAGCGGTCTGAGGAGTCAGGAGTTGGTGTGTTCCTATCACTAGCAAGGCCAGCAGAGGCCTGGATGGCAGTACTCGTGTTGCCAGAGGCTGTTGGCATTAGGTAGCTGGGCTATAACAGGCACAGACAAGGCTGCTTCATGCTAAGGGCAGGTAATGGTGAGGTGACCCACAACCCTGGGGAGCATCACAAAGTGACTTTGCCATGGTCACTCAGGGAGTCTCTGTACCGGAGTGAGGACAGAACCCCACGAGTGCTGCTTAGCACACCACATATGATTTTTTCCCTACTTCTCTCTGCTCCTTCTACCATGTGCTTGGTTTCCTCCACTTGTTGTCTCACCTCATGTCTCTCAATTGTAAGTGCTTTGGGTCTTTTGAAACATCTTTTTATTATATATGTGTACCGTGCCTAGCACAGTGAGCCCCTGAGCCCTGACTGGGTCCTCTTTGTGCCAACGCAGTACAAATAACTAATGCAGAAAAAGACAACAGCTGCTTTCTGACTCGCCCTGCATTTCAGCCACAAGACCATCCCGCCTCACCCCCTTTCCCCATCATATGTGTCAGCTGCATTCCAAGGCTCCATTCCAGATCTGTATGGGCGGACCTTTGTTGGGAGATAGGGTGACATCCAGGTTCCACTGAGGCCAGCAGGAGTTTTGCCATCTCCTTCAATAGAGCCAGGTTTTCACCCACGGAGCCCAACTGACTTTGAACAAAATTTTAACAGAATTATATTGAAAAAGTAACCAAAGAAATCTGATGATCAGTGTAATGGTGCAGATGCAGTGGGGCTGAAGGTGTAATGATAGTGAATACAAACGTCATACTCAAATCAAGAATGACAATTGGCCCGCCACACAGCTGGTGTAATTCAGCTTAACTATTGACATCAAAGGAGCTAGGCCATTTACACCAGTCAAGGCTCTGACCCAATATTACACAGAAAATAAAACTAGTCTACATTTACTCTGTAATCTGCCCTTGCAAAATTACATTCACCTAGTGTGAGTAATTTTATTTGACCAGCAAACATATTTCTTCACCATTATTATCAATCATCATAGCAAATGGTACTTGAGTAGATAGTGTAACTGGGTTGGCAAACTTTCAGGAAAATTTAGCAAGGCTGCTTTATTCTCAGGGAGTACAATTTTTTTAAAGTAATCTTGTAACACATAAGTTGTAACAGAGATCAATAACTTTAGCCATCCAGATTCTCATTAACAAATGACACCTGATGCTCTCTGGTCTTTCTGTTCTCTTGCTAATGATCCCCAATTTTATAGCAGAAACAATTGGCTACAGTAAGTGTCCATGTTAAAGTAAAACATGCACATAGGGAAGCAGCAGTAAAATAAACTTTAAGGTATATAATGACAAAAACTGTCCCAGCAGTTTACCCACAAATGCTCACTCTATAAAAAGTTCAATAAACTCTTTTAAGACATTTGAAAATGTCTTCATTAACTCTGACATGCTAGAAAGGTCATCTAATACAAGAGAGGTTTCTACTGTATCAATGAATAACATCTTTATTTTGGACCCATGAATAACAAATGTGATTTTTTTCCCCCACACGCAGAAAATATGGCTCAAGCCTCATTAGCATTTGGGATTTCTTAGTTTCCAAAGTAAAGAAGTGATTTTCTTCAAGCTCAGGTTCCAAGTTCTTGCTTCTGAAACTTTGTAAGATGATATTCATCTAGTTGCTAGTCACCAAAAGGCCTTTTATTAAGTAGTGAAAGGTTCATACATAAGGCCCTACTTGAATCGCAAAATGATTACCAAGTAATTGAGGCTGAGTTGTGGACAAGACATGAAAAATCATGGAAAAGTAATAATGGACCTTTATTAATTGTGGCTGACAGCGAGAGCCCCAACCACCTCAGAGCTGACAGCAGAAGTCCCGGGAACCCCGCGCATGGCAGGGCTGGCAGCCGAAGCCCAGTGCAAGGCAGGACTGACAGACAGAGGTAATTAAAATCAAAATTGCAGTGGAAGCCTAATATTGCAGGATCCACAATATCGCGAATTAAGTATTATTTATACAGCAATTAAATACAAGCTGAAATAATTATGTCACGTACTTACAGTACAAATCAGGACTCCAGTTGCCCAAGGCCTTCACTAGAAGGTGGCAGGGCAAACCACAATTACATTTGAAGTGCTAGGGGAAAGAAGCGCTTCACCATTCAATACCTTGGACAAGAATCTCACCTCAATGTGTGTATGTGCCCCTCCATTCGCTTGTGTGAATGGCCTGTAGTCTGTGTTGAAAGAAAGAAGCCTGGGATCCTGCAAATAGCCTTCTGCTGTGGTTCCATGCAAAAGCAGCTGTACTTGGGAGTGAGGTGTTTGGAGTGGGAAAGGTGGGAGCCGTGGTCCTGCCATGAGGGCAGGGGACTGGACTCGATGATCTCTCAAGGTCCCTTCCAGTCTTAGAATCAGGGCTGGTGCAAGGATGTTTCGCGCCCTAGGCGAAACTTCCACCTTTCGCCCTCCCCCGTCCCCGAGCCCCTGCTCTGAGGTGCCCCCCCCGTGGCACCCCCCCTGTGGCAGCTCCCCGCCCTGAGGCACCCCCCTGCCCCAGGTCACCCCTGTCCCACCTCGACCCCGAGCACGCCGTCACTGCTTCACTTCTCTTGCTTCCCAGGCTTGCGGCACCTAAGGTGATTGGTGCCGCAAGCCTGGGAGGCAGAAGTGAAGCAGCCACGGCGTGCTCAGGGAGGAGGCGGGGCAAGGGTGAGCTGGGGCGGGGAGTTCCCCTGCGTGCCACACACACCCCTTACTTGCTGCAGGCGGCCCTCCCCGCGCTCCCCTACCCCAGCTCCTTCTGCCTAAATGCCAGTGGCGACGGGGGCGGCCAAAGATCTGGCCGCTGCGGTCACTGCAGAAGAAAATGCCGCCCCCCCAAATCCTAGTACCCTAGGCAACCGCCTAGGTCACCTAAATGCTTGCACCGACCCTGCCTAGAATCTATAAACAAGGCACTGGCTGTTGTTAGTGCAACATCATGAGCAGACTTATCAGACTCCACATAGAAATATGATTGTGGGGTTAGTACAGTTTGAAGAAGTACTAAGGCATGCTGGGTGCCTTCTATGACAAAATTGCTTGGGTTCAGTCTGAGATGGCTGCTGCTGTGACTTCTCTGTTTGAGAATCAGCCAGTATGCCACACGGAAGCAATGTAGGAGCTAGGGCAGATTCTTTCTACAACCTTCCTGGCTGGTGAAGGCCCACAATGAAGGACTAGTCCCCTGTTGATAAACATTGTTAATGTTTTCCTGTGGAAGGTGAGGCGACTGCATATCAATGATCCTTAAAGAAGTCATTGTGGGATGACTGCTCAAGAAACAAACTCTTGATGTGGACAGTCTGGCTCCAATCTCCCCAATTTTTGTGCAAAATCACTGAGAAGGTTATAATGGGACGACCCTAGGGGTTTCTTGAATCCTCTGATTTCCTTGACTGGTCAAATTGGGGTATACTGCTGGGGTAGGGTAATAACTGCACTGGTTGTGTCAGCTGATTCATAGATTCCAAGGTTAGATGGGCGTATTGTGATCATCTAGTCCAGGAGTCGGCAACCTCTGGCACGCGGCTCGCCAGGGTAAGCACCCTGGCGGGCCAGGCCAGTTTGTTTACCTGCAGCGTTGGCAGATTCAGCAGATCATGGCTCCCACTGGCCGCGGTTCACCATCCCAGGCCAATGGGAGCAGCAGAAAGCGGCGTGGGCAAGGTATGTGCTGGCCACGGCTTCCCGCCGCCCCCATTGGCCTGGGACGGCAAACCGCGGCCAGTGGGAACCGCAGTCGGTCTAACCTGCTGATGCGGCTGGTAAACAAACTGGCCCGGCCCGCCAGGGTGCTTACTCTGGCGAGCCGCCTGCCAGAGGTTGCCGACCCCTGATTTAGTCTGACACAGCCCAACACAGGCCATAGAACTTCCCCTCAAAAAATTCCTAGAGCAGATTTTTTAGAAAAACATCCCATTTTGATTTACAAAACATCAGTGATGGAGAGTTCACCATGACCCTGGGGAAATTGTTGCAATGGTTAGTTACTCTCCTCCTTACAAATTCACACCTTATTTCCAGTCTAAATTTGTCTAGCTTCAACTTCCAGCCACTGGATCATGTTACACCTTTTTCTGCTAGGTGGAAGAGCCTATTATTATAAATTTGTTCCTCGTGTAGATACTTATAGACTGCAATCAAGTCACCCCTTAAACTTCTATATGTTAAGATAAATAGATTGAGCTCTTTGAGACTATCATTATAAGGCATATTTACTAATCCTTTAATTGTTCTTGTGCCTCTTCTCTGAACCTTCTCCAATGTATCAACATCCTTGAATTGTGGGCAACAGAATTGGACACAGCATTCCAGCAGCTTTTGTACCAGTGCCAAATATAGAGATAAAACAAACTCTCACCTCTTACTCGAGATTTCCCTGTTTATTCATCCCAGGATTGCATTATCTCTTTTGGTCTCAGCATTGCACTGGGAGCTCATGTTCAGCTGATTATCCGCTATGACCCCAAATCTTCATTATTTACCACTCCCCCCATTTTTGTGTCATCTGCCAACTTTATCAGTGATGATTTTATGTTTTCTTCCAGGACTTGCAGGACCCCACTGGAAATACACCCATTCAGTGATGATTTGTCATTTACAATTATATTTTGAGACCTGTCAGTTAGCCAGTTTTCGATCCATTTAACGTGTGCCGTGTTAATTTTATATTGCTCTAGTTTTTTAATCAAATTGCTGTGCAGTACCAAGGTAAACACCTTACAGAAGTCTAAGGATATTACAGGAATGCTATTACCTTTATCAAACTTAAAATCTCATCAGTTTGACAGGCTCTATTTTCCATAAACCCAAGTTGATCTGCATTAATTACATTACCCTCATTTAATTCTCTATTACTCAAGGCCTGTATCCTCCATTATCTTGCCTGGGATTGATGTCAAGATGACAGGCCTATAATTAGCCTAGTCATCCTGTTTACTTTTTTTAAACATTGGCACAACATTAGCTTTCTTCCAGTCATTTGGAACTTCCCCAGTGCACCAAGACTTACTGAAAATCAACATTCTCTCTTAAAGATGTGGTCTACCCTTTGGAAATGTTTGAGAAGCCCAGTTTACTCCGTAGTTCATACACTGTCCAGTTGAGAGGATGGGTCAGCATCAGACAACAGCTGGAGTCAACAATGTCTGAAGAACCTTAACACAGAAATCTCACGTATTTACAGCCCTGCTAGTACTGCTACCAGACTTTCACCAAGCTGAACTCAGCATTTTAGAGAACAGCTATATTAGAAAATAATTTAGAAAGGAAATGAGAAGTTGACTGCACCACAAAAAACAATCAAATGTTCTTGTGCTCCAACTAAATGAACTGCAGCAAATTCCACTTTAACAAAAAGTAATCAAAGGTAAGAATATAAAAGTCATAAAAAATACCAGGTATTGTACTGAGGAGGATGGGGGAAGTTTACAGAATGAGCTGAAGAAAGCAACAACAAAATAAAAGGCAAGCAAGTAAAGAATGAAGTGAAGATCACACAAGAAGTTAAGATAAATAATGGACCGTTCTTTCAGCTGTGTAAGGGAGAAGTCACTGAAGGGCTCAGTAGGGTCTCCCAGTGACAGTGGGAACTGGATGGCAGGCATTACAGAAAAATTAAATGCATTTTTTGCTTCATTGTCCACAAGGGAGGAAGATGCACTGCTGCCAAAGAGAGAAATGTGCTTTCCAGGGAGAGAAGAATGAAACACTGAAAGAACTCAAGGTCAACCCAGAACAGGGGATAAATAAATTAGAGTCGGAGGAGATTTCTGAGGCACCAGGGACACCCCAGGCTCCATTCCACACCCTGAAAGGATACAGCAAGGGGATGCCTTTAACTGAGTAGCTTAGATGCTCATGGGGATCAAAACTGGGGGAACATGTAGAGCTGGACTAATTAAAGGCTAGATAATAAGACAGAGGGGCAGAGCGGTATAGTTGAACACAAGCCAAGGAGCAAAGAACTGCTCAGTTATAATCCCACCAGGAATGTCACGAATTTACTGTGTGCCTTGGGGAAGTCTCATGGTAACCTCGCTGTGTTGTGTTTTTTCTGGGAGTGACATATGGGCAGTAATATTACTTACCAGCTGCACATGTTGTGAGCATCAATATTTATCATTTGTGAAATGCTAAGAGGAGATTAAG
The DNA here is from genome assembly GCF_016161935.1 of Mauremys reevesii. Taxonomy (NCBI): domain Eukaryota; kingdom Metazoa; phylum Chordata; order Testudines; family Geoemydidae; genus Mauremys; species Mauremys reevesii. The sequence continues at coordinate 262,378,302 of NC_052624.1, forward strand.
CACGATATCCCTGTTAAGGGCTCTGGCTCAAATTTTCAAAAGTGCACACCTTCCACGTGCCCAACCATGCACGCACAAAAGTATGCTCAGGATTTGACAATGCACATATTTAGGTGCCTCATATTTGCTTGTGCACAATGGGTGTTGCAAGCACACAGGTCAGGCATACCATGCACAAGGGTTTGACCATTTTTGAAAAGCTGGACCTATGCTATTAACAAAAGGAAATGGATGTCACTCATGGGAATGGCGCAAAATGTCTGGGGGCTCCAGTACCATGAGGTCCAGGAGTAATTTAGGCATAGACAGAAGCGGCTAATAAATAACAAATAATAATAATAATAATGCCTTGTGCTTTTCTATGTAGCTTCATAGATTCCAAGGCCAGAAGGCACGATTGTGCTCATGTAGTTGGACCTCCTGTCTAGCACAAGGCATAGAACTTTCCCCAAATAATTGTGCTTTTCATCAGTAGATCTCAAAGTGCTTTACAAAGTATCAGTAGCCCCATTTTACAGAGGTCCAAAGAGGTGAAGTGACTTGCCCCAGGAAACCTAGTAGGCCAGTGAGCCAGGAATAGAATCCAAGTGTCCTGAGTCATGGTTTCGTGATCTACCCCCTGGCCACACTGCTTCCCCTAATGCATAGGACTGACACTCAGAGGTAGCAGTCAGAGCATCTCGTGGGAAGCAGCGTGTCTAGTGATTAATGAAGAGGACTAAAAGTCAGTATTCCTGGGTTCTGTTGAGAAAGTCACTGTCTTTCTGTGACTCAGATTCCCATCTGTAAAATGGAAATAAATACTGTATTATTCCTATATTGCAGGGAAGCTTCTCTTCCCCTCAAAGGGCTAGAAGATCTTCAGATGAAATACAGATCAAAACAACCAAGTATTTTGATGATTGTAAGGATTGCCAGTTTGAAAGGCGATTAAAAAGTGGTTAACAGTTAGATGCCCTAGGGATCAGTAAATAGGACCAGTGTCGTTGAGAGAATGTATATCTGTAAGCTAAAAGTTTGCTCACTGACTTTGCTTCCTGAGATACACATCTCATTTGCATTCCAGGGGACCAGCAGCCAAACAATGCTATTTCCTGACAAATGCATAATACACAGAATAGATTTATTAACCTGCAAAGTGGAAGGTAGCAAAATATGCTGATGAAACAAAATTCTTTAAGATAGTCGAGACTAGAGAGGCTTGTGAGAAATTCCAGACAGCCTTAATCAAATGAAGTAACTAGGCCGCGTGATACCCAGATGAAATTCAGCCTAAACATGTGGTTTGTAAGGAATGATGTAAAACTACTTGTAAATGCTGATGGGCTCTGAATTAGTTGCAACCGCCAAGGAAAAAAAACAAAGTCATCATTGTGGGAAGCTCAGTGACAATATCTACACAGTGTGCAACAGCAATCAAGAAAGTGAATAAGATGTTAGGGTGCATTGAAAAGGGACTAGACAGAGACTAATATAGAGAACACTAGAATCAATGGGACATCCTCACAGTGCTAGATCAAGAGAATTCATTTTGGATAGCATCTGTCATGAAAGCCATATCTCAAAGTGCCTTGCAGAAAGAAATAATCTGATTCTAGAATTAAATAATGAATAATTATGTGGAAAAAGAAATGTAGAGGTGTATGCAACTGAGAAAAGAGATGGGTTCTGCTGAGAACTAAAATTACATGGAAACTGAATGAGGCAGAGAGCTCCAGGAGAGCAGGTCTAGTTGGCAGGAGCTGCAAAGGAGAAGGTTCTTGCACTGGTGGTTGGGAAATTTTGGGAGGACAAACAGAAGGAGAAGTGAGGGGGCAGAGAGAGACAAAATCCACAAGAGAGACAGGAGCAAGTCCACGTAGAGTTTTAAAAACAAGAGGGCAATTTTGACCTGGATCCTGAATAGGAAAGAGAATCTGTGGAGTGAAGGATGGGGTAACCTACTTGCATTTCTGTACTCAGGTGTGAGAAGACAGGTGCTAACACTCTGTCCATGATGGCATCTCTAGGGCTGGGGGTTGAGAAATCAATGTCGTTTAGTGGATGCAGCTCTGGACTTGCCCTGGGTTTTAGTCCCAGCACAGCCTCTGATGGTTACCTCAGGCAAATCATTTCAACTCTCTGTATGCGGTTTCCCCTCCCAGCCTTTGGCTGTGTTGGCTATTATAAGCATTTTAGGGCAGGGACTGTCTCAGTCTATATGTTTGTGCAAAATGGAGCCCCACACTCAGCCGGGGCCTCAAGCCACTACTGCACTACAAATAATAATAAGCAGAAGGGAGCTCCCGTAGTCAAAGCAAGGGGGTTGGATATCTCATCAGTCAAGGCCATAGTCTTGCAGAGATGGTGATAAAGTAGATTTGTAGACACAAGAGACAGGAGGAAGAGAATTCAAGGATGCTACCAAGGTGACAAACAGCAGAGCAAAGGGAAAGTCTGCGTTCAGGAGGGAGACAAAAGAGTACAGTTGTGAGGGAGATGGCCTTTTTCAGCCATTGAGACATTTAGCTGAAGGAGGCTGAGGGGAAATCACAAATTTACTAGGCTTGGTCGGCCTACTCTGAAAAATTATATTGGCTTGGCTAGAACAAACCACACCCCTGACTGACGGAGCTATGCTGACAAACCCCCGAGTGCAGAGCCAGCTGTGTCAGTGTAACAGGCTGCTGTCAAAGTAGCTAATGTTTTTCAGGGAAATAATGGTCCTATACCAACAGAAAAACTCCTTCTGTTGGTATAGGCTGTGTCTACACCACAGGACTATGCCAGCACAGTCTTCATGGTGTAGACATTCATAGGCAAAGATAGCAGCTTTCATCCCTCCATCTCAACGTATTTTACAAAACTGGATGAGCATCATTATCCTCCTCGTACAGATGGGTGAGCTAAAGTGAGAAATGAATTAAACGTTATCCTCAGTGTCATTAGCAGACATGAGTACTTGTGACACCTTAGAGACTAACAAATTTATTGGAGCATAATAATCGGATGCACAGAATGGAACGTATAGTGAGGATATATATATATATATACATACAAAGAACATGAAAAGGTGGGAGTTGCCCAACCAACTCTAAGAGGCTAATTAATTAAAATGAACTGTTGTCAGCAGGAGAAAAAAAACATTTGTAGTGATAATCAAGATAGCAGGGCCCTACACAAAGAACCACACTGTCTCTTGGCAGGAAAAAGTCACTAAAACTGCCCAATTGCATGTGCAACTGAACATGACCATCTACGTGTACGTCAAGGTTACAAGTAGAGAGAAGACAACAGGTGTGAAAAGGTAGCTAAAAAAGGAGGCTCTTGAAAACTGCCTTGGCTTTTGGTGGTCTCACCATGAAAAAGACAGAGCAGGTATCCTGTGAAATGTGCGGTGTGCAGTAACAGCTACAAGCTGGATGTCGTTTGTATTTTTTATTGTTTGTTTCTTTATGAAAATTAATAAAGATTAATCAGAAAAAAGAGCAGACATGGAAGTGATCAGTGATGAAGAAATGGAATACAGCAGTGTTTCTCAACCAGTGGGGTGTAACCCCCCCAGGGGGTACAAAAGTCAATTGGGGGCAGTTGTGAAGCATTCAAAGTTTCTTTACAAGAAAGAAAATCTAACTTCTGCATACCCCATTACCCTTCAAGATCAAGTATTTACTGTTGATCTCTTGAAACACACACACACACACACACACAAATTATACCATCTTATTGTTATTATGAATACTTCTCTTTTTTACTTTTATTTGTATAGTCATTTTAAGGCCCTCATGAAATTTTTTACTTCAAATAAGGGGTTGCCCATTGGAAAAGGTTGAGAAACACTGGATTAGAGGAAGGATTAATAGATTCAGAGTCCAAGGCCAGATGGTACCATTGTGATCACCTAGTCTCACCTCTTGTACAACACAGGCATAGAACTTCCCCAAAATAATTCCTAGAGCAGATCTCTTAGAAAAGCTTCCAGTCTTGATTTAAAAATTGCCAGTGATGGAGAATCCACCATGACCCTTGGTAAATTATTTCAATGGACAATTATCCTTACTATCAAAAATATAGGTCTCATTTCAGGTTTGAATTTGTCTAGCTCATCTTCCAGCCATTGGAGTATGCTGTACCTTTTTCTGCTGGATTAGGGACCGGTGCAGGTTATGAGGTCACCCAAAACAAGTCTCTTTTTCTGTCCATTTTTAAAAAGATTTTAAAATTTCATTTTTTCTGAAAAGCTTTAAAATGATGTTGACGATCATTTAATTTATATAGGAAAAGATCTCTCCTATTTTTTACATTTTTGCTAATGGGAAAAATATTGGGGATGGGCAGCACAAAGTAAAAAGTGAAAGTGAGAAAAACCCACTCTTGCTTTTTTATTTTTTCCACTAGGAAAATAATCAAAGGGTGACTTTGAACCTACTTCCTGTCACTTAATGAGAGAGCTAAAGAGTGAGAGATTGAGCTGCTTTTACAGTGAGCATGTTGTTTATCAACTCCATCCTGCTTTCAGTAGTCTCAATTTCCATCTCAACAGTCCATCCTCCTCAGCTGCTCTCAAGTGATTACCATTTACTGCACTAATTTAATATGACCCCATCATCCAGTCATAAAATACTTACCACCCCCATCCCCATGGGGATAAACTCTTTGTTCATTGTCTGGTACTTGGGGGACAGGGGGTAGATTGGACTATAATAAATTTAAGCAACTTTTCTTCCACATATAATTATTCTGAATCACAGTCTAGCACAGCTCAGGTTGAGTATCAGATCTAGGGATTGTATGACACAGGAATGCTTGAATAGATCATTCTCTCAGTCTCTTTAACCAACTTGCAATCAGGACTAGATTTGCCTTATGTTACTCTGTCACTAGCGTTGTTTTGCTTGTGTCGCTGCTGTTAAACAGCCCTGTTTTGTTTATTGTAAACAGTGGCAGATTAGCCACTGGGCTTACAGGGCCTGTGTTCAGGGGCCCCAGCCAACTGAGGGGGCCACAGAGCTCTAGCTTCCAGGCAAGTGGGCGGGCGAAAACCCTGTGCTCCAACCCCACTCCCTGGCAGCAGTGCCGGGTGGATGGGGTGGTGGAAGCTCCCATGTCCCCCAATCCCGCTCCTGGCAGCAGAAGCCAGGGAGCAGCAGGGGAAGCCCTCAGCGTCCCCTAACCTCATCCCAGGCAGAAGTGCTGGGTGGGGCAGGAGAAGCCCCAGAGCCCTGACCCTGGTCCCTCGCAGAAGCTCTGGGGGTGGCAGGGAAAGCCCCATCACCAGGACCCCTGCTCTGGCCCCAGGACTGGATGAGCTCTCGCTAGTTGCTACGGCCTAAGGGCTGGGGGGACAGAGCTTCTCCGGGGCAATGGGGGAGGTGAGGCAGAAAATAGTAAATGGGTAGCAGGGCTGCAGTGGGGGGCAAAATGGGGGGGACCCTGAGTGGAACAGAGGCAGGGCCCTGGGAAAGGGGTGGGGGTGTGGGCAGGGCCGCAGGCAGAGGAGGCGAAACGGGGGCAGGACCACAGGTGGAAGGGGTGTGGAAGGGCCCCCACTTGCTCTAGCCCAGGGCCCCAGGAAACCTTAATCCACCTCTGGTTGTAAGCTAGCTATCCCAAGAAGGTTCCTTCTACAGGAAGCCAAATATATAACACTGATTTCTGAGAGCACTATTCTCTTGATAGATGGTATTATCCATGGGAGGGTTGTTTTGCTGCATTTTCTCTCCTCTACCCCTACATTCTGTTTTGCATAGATTCCCACTAGTTGAAGTACTTCAGCCCAAGCTTCTCATGGACTCCTGCAGACCTATCCTGCAGGCCTTACTCATCAGTTCCTATTGAGACACCTAGCTGGATGGACGTCTCCAGAATCTTGGGAGAGTGAAGGAAATGCCCCTCTCCTTAGCTCAGTGGTCCCCGGGGGGGCATGGCCCACAGTTTGAACATGGGGGGGGAGCATGGCAGGGCCCAGGCCAGCCCTCATGGGGGCAGGGTGGGGAAGGAGAGACATGCAGCCTTGCTCTGCCCTCAGCTCTACTCCAGCCCCGCCGAAGCCCCAGCTCCACTCCTGGCTCTGGCCCTGGCCCTGTCACAGCCCCCCTTAACCCTGTCTGTGCTGCTCCCAGCCCTGGCTCCTGACTGTGGCTCCTGGGATGAGGGGGCACTGACAGCGGTAAGGGCATGACATGAAAAATTTGAGGACCACTGCCCTAGCAAAATTACCTTACTGGAAATCAGTGAGATCTGTTATGAGGGACTACCCTTTGATCAGATTAAAATCTAAAATACGTTGACTGCTTTGTGTAACTCAAGGTTTTTCATGGATAACTGGTCCTCACCACCTTCAAAGCTACAGAGAAATGGGTCAGCACACAGCCTGTAGCTTCCTATAGAACATTTTCCAGGAGCCCTGAACTTCTACAGCAACTTCGTGTGTGCTGCATTGAGCTTATTTACTTTGCCTTCAGAAGCACTTCATGCCTTACATACTGGTACGAAGCTTTGCATAAGTAACTATCATAAATCAGTGCTAGCATTCTCTGTGTTAGGGGCTCAGTCCTAAAATTCAGCAAGGTGCCTGTAACAGTGTAGTGAAGGAATTTCTTCATAAACCCAACATGCTATCTCAAATAAAGAACTGGCTCAGGAGTAGGACTTCAAGGCGCTACAGTAATACAAATAAAATAAAATAATAATTCCTCAGGTAAATGTTGCCAACCCATCTAAGGTTTCCTGGTGCCCTTTATATACAGTGTAGATGTATATTGCTAGCAGCCAAAACCAACACAAAATATAATTTCAGTTTCTTCGTCCCTCCCCACCACTATTTTCCAGCTGAGAACCTCAGTGTTCCACACGGTCATGTGATATGCACACCCCGTCATCCATTGAGGTCAGGTGGGGTTGTGATACCACCATAGTCTACCAGACTGTCCTCAGGCTGAAAGCAGCACAGCCCACTGGCTGGAGTCAATATGGTGGCCCTTGGGTACAGGACTGCACTGCCTAATGGCCAGAGTTAACACAGCTGCCATTAGGGTCAGGGCTGTGTGGCTTAATAGCCGGAGTAATGCAACTGCCCTTGGGGCCTCAGGGTTGTTCGGCCCAATAGCCAGAGTCAATAGAACTACCCTTGGGGTCAGGGCTGTGTGGCCTAGTGGCAGGAGTCAGAGAAGGGGCCACCACCTAGGGGTTGGTGGTAGCCAGGGTAGGGAGACCTGGGCCCTCCCTCTCCATGGGCCTTGTCAGCAATGGGTGTTGACACTACCAGTCAGCGGGGAATCCTACCATAACATGCTGACCTCGCTCGGGTGGGAGGTACCACTCCCTCCACCGCCCTGGGCCACTTCCTGTGGTAGCAGTCCATACATCATCTGGGTCCTTGGGGTCCCTGTCAGGGGTAGCTCTCTGAAAGTCTGACTCTCAGCAGTTGCCTGAAGATAGCAGGTCTCGTCTGGTCTCCGGATTCTCTGGTTCCCTCAGTCAGTGGCTGTAGTGGCTCCTGGCCTGAAGCCTCCATCAAGCATTCTCTCTCCTCGGTGATCAGCCTAGCATGAGCTGTTTATACTGAGTCAGCAGTTGGAGCCTGCCTAGCATGGTCTGAGGGGTGGGACTTCCGTCGCCCATAGTGTTGGGTTTACCCTTTCTTGCCCATTGTGGGGTATGCACACCGCGTCACACACACCCAAACCACTGCAATGTCTGCTGGGTGGTGCTTTGCTTCAGGAAATGTCAGGAGGGATGGTTACTACGCAATAGTCCTATAGCTGATCTATGCCTCAAGCTCTCTTTTAATATTTCAGGAGGTGTATGTTGCCTAAGTATGCCAGCCAGTCACTTTACCTGCTGTTTCCCCTTTCTTTGAATAGTAGGGTCTTCCATCTATATCCTTTTCCCATTCAGGCTTTGGAGAACATTCCAAAGTATTCATCTACTAAAACAAGAGAGACTTTTTGGCAAGTTAAGAGGGCTGACGGGAAATTTAATTCCCCAGGAAAACATAATTCTGATACAAAAATCTGGTTTTTGATAAAGTCCTGCTGTTTCCCAATTAGGCAGATAAGCTGAATCAGACCGAAGGAGGCCAAATGATTGCCTGGGGTTACAAAGTGAGTCAGTGTCGTGGGCTGAATTAAAACTACATTCCTCCAAGCTCTGATTTTCTTGATCCATCTCCTAGACAACTCTCTTTCCACCCAGATGCAGTCTTTGCTGACACACTTCTGCTGTTACAAGTTTAGCAGCAGTTTCGTTAACTTAATACACAATAGCTCTTATTGATCTTGACAAAAGATGGAATATCTTATATTCTATAAAGAGATCGTGTAAAGATGTCATTATGGCATTTTTCTTATACATTCTGGTATGTAATTTCTGTGCCCATTGAGCCTCTTGGCTCAGTTGAAAACCCTCAATAAAAATATTAGGAAAATGCCCTTGTTTCTGTGTTCAATGTGCCTCAGTAACTCCATGTAATGAGGTGCCCACCCCACACAGGACTGGAAGGGGTTAAGTTGGCCAGGTAGCTGGGGCTGGGAGCGTAAAGTCCAGAACTGCTGTATTGTGGGTATCTGAACTGGAACCCCAGAGTAGAGGGCGGACCTGGGTTCCCTACCAGCCACAGAAGGAGCGGCACCTGAGGTAGTGAATGGAAAACTGCCTAGGACTGTGGAAGGAAAGATTTTGATATATCCCAGATGGGGGAGAAACGCTGAGTGACCTGGCCGGAGGACTGAGTCATGAGGAGGACGCTGAAGTTCCTAGAGTGAGAAAGGGGCTGCAGACCAGAAAGAACGATGGTGTGATGGCATGCGACCACGAGAAGGAGTGTCAACCTTGAGAACTAATCCTCCGAGTGACCAGGGGGAGGGTGCCAGACAAGTAGCACCCTGTCACACTCCATACTAAAATTATTTATTTCCACTAGCATCCAGAATGTGGTGGTTACAGTGCAGACATCAAGGAAGGCACAGTATCTGCCCCAAAGAGCTTGCAATCTAGAAAGGTTGCATGTAAGAATGGGTTTGATTTTCATGCCAAATGGAGATGGAAAAATATATTTCTTATCTTTCTTCCACTGCCTGTGTTGAGCCCTGCCTCCCTTCCTTGTATGATAATTGACATCAGAACCCACTGGAAGAGTCATTACAAGTGGATGCCACGGCCCTAGCTCAAATACACACATTTCTACTGAGAAAACATATAAGGCCAACTTCATCCCTTGTGACTCTTAAGTGGAGTGACAGCAGGAAGAATTTGACCCAGTCTGTAAATCATATTGAACCTGGCATAGGAGGGAGAAAATTGTAACCTCTGTGGGGGCAGGGACTGTCTTTTTGTTCTGTGTTTGCACGAGACCTACCACAATGGGCTCCATGACTGGGGCTCCTAAGTGCTACAAATAATAAATAATAATAAATTAAAGAGGAATAAATTGTAATAGTATAAAGTCACATTTATCTGTACAGAGTAAAAAAGAATAAAAATCTCCATGAACTCCCACAAAATACACAGGGAAGTGGAAAACTGATCAGTTGAAGTGAAGAGCTGGTTTAAAAACAGACTAATAAAATAAGAAGGAACTTTAACACATTGTTCATTTTCCAGATAGCTTGAGTGACACAACATGTCAGCATGCACCATTCACACTGTTTTCCATGACAAGTCTAGCCTGACATAATGAATCACAATAACATGAGCTGTGTGACTAGCAGAAGTTTGTCCAGTGCAGCTGTTAAATTGCTGGTTTTCAGTTATACCCCTCTAGGGTCATTGTGTAAAGATTCCAGTTGTGAAGGCAGCAATCTACATTTCTTTGTTTGTTAGCAGATTATGAGACTGCAATAACGAGCAACAGACCTTTTCATCATTCACAGTTCTTTCCAACCCTCATTTCAGAGAGATGGTAATTTCCCACTAAAACAATTGGCACCTTTCTAGGTATAAGGCCAACTTTGCATGAGATAAAGAAGCAAAAATATGCAAACGTGTTAGCATTCAAAATCCTCCCTAAACCGATTGTAATATAATGTATTCAGCGTAAATTTGTGCTGACCTTGGAGCTAAAATGATCCCTTGCTGCCAATAACGTGCATACTAGGTGTTGTTTTTGAACCAGGAATACAGAAAATTGCAGTGTTTGGGTTTTCTCACACTAACAGGACACAGAGACCAATTCTCATTTCAATGAGGCTTGGGTAAACCTGGAGTACTTCCACTGAAGTCAATAAAGGTTCGCTGGTGTAAGTGAGAAGAGAAATAGATCATTGCTTTTAATGGGGAAATGATTTATTTTGCTTATATTAGTCTATAGTATTACAGACCTTAGGCTAGCTAGCAACTTCACTGTTAAAAACATAAGAATGGTCATACTGAGTCAGACCAATGGTCCATCTAACTCAGTATCCTGTCTACCGACAATGGCCAATGCAAAATGCTTCAGAGGGAATTAAAAAAACCAGGGCAATTATTGAGCGATCCACCCCCCACACACATACACACTCATCCAGTCCCAGGTTCTAGCAGTCAGAGGTTGCAGGTTCAGGGACACCCAGAGCATGAAATTGCATCCCTGACCATCTTGACTAAGAGTCATTGATAGATACCTTAATGAATAATAGGTCCAATTCTTTTTGGAATCCAGTTATACTTTTGGCCTTCACAACATTCCTTGGCAATGAATTCCACTGGCTGACTGTGCGTTGTGTGAAGAAATACTTCCTTTTGTTCTAAACCTGGTGCCTATTAAATTTCATAGGATGACACCTAGCTCTTGTGTTATGTGAGGTGTAAATAACACTTCTCTATTCACCTTCTCCACAACATCTATGATTTTATAGACCACTATCATATTCCCTCCTCTCCCCGTGCTTAGCTGTCTCTTATCAAAGACGAACAGTCCCAGTCTTTTTAATCTTTCTTCATATGGAAGCTTTTCCATACCCCAATCATTTTTGTTGCCCTTTTCCATTTCTAATATGTCTTTATTGAAATTGGAAGAATGTACAGTATTCAACATGTGGGCATAGCATGGATTTATATAGTGGCATTATGATATTTTCTGTCTTATTACCTATCCCTCCTAACGTTCTGTTCACTTTTTTGGCTGCCACTGCACACTGAGTAGATGTTTTCAGAGAACAAACCACAATGACTCCAAGATCTTTTTTGAGTGGTAACAGCTAATTTTAGAACCTATCATATTATATGCATAGCTAAGATTATTTTTTCCAATGTGCATTACTTTGCATTTATCAAGACTGAATTTAATCTGCCATTTTGTTGCCCAGTCACCCAGTTTTGTAAGATTCCTGTTTAACTCTTCACACTCGGCTTTGGACTTAAGGGTTTTGAGTAATTTGGTATTGTCTGCAAATTTTGCCACCTCACTGTTCACCCCTTTTTTCCAGATCATTTATGAATATGTTGAACAGCACAGGCCCCAGTACAGGTGCTTGGGGGACCCTGCTATTTACCTCTTTCTACTGTGAAAACTGAACATTTATTTCTACCTTTTGTTTCCTACCTTTTAACCAGTTACTGATCCATGAGAGGATCTTCCCTCTTATCCCATGATTGCTCACTTTGCTTAAGAACCTTTGGTCTGGGAGCTTGTCAAAAGCTTTCTGAAAATCTAAATGCACTATATTCATTGGATCCCCCTTGTTCACATGCTTGTTGACAACATCAAAGAATTAGATGGGTGAGGCATGAATTCCCTTTACAAAAGCCGTGTTGACTCTTCCCCCAACATATTATATTCATTGATGTGTCTGATCATTCTGTTCTTTACTATAATTTCAACCTATTTGCTTAATACTGAAGTTAGACTTACCAGTCTATGGTACGCCGCACACTGGACCTTTGAGAATGGTTACTTGGAATTACCCAGCAACAGCATGGATATAATTCAGATCTTCCTGCTTCAGAAGCACAGGCCCCTGACAGTTGAGCTAAACAAGAATCTCCATTAGCATAGGCATCCCACACAATGGTTGTTCCAGAATCTTTCCTATTTTTCTCCTCTCAAAGGCCGGTGTCAGGCTGGCCCGCTCTCCAACAACGAGGCATCTTTCAGAAATATAGCATGTTTCTTCCAGATTGCTTCAAGTTGCTGAGCATGCTGGTACCCAAATTGTGCACTCAAACTCCTGTCAGCCTGTGAGCGAGGGACTAAGATGGGGGTCTGGATGCGGCCGTTAGACCACTCTAGTCACCAAGACACCGGTTTTAATACCTTCTATATCATTGCACTATGCATGCCTATAACCACTTACTTTTCACTAATGGGCTACTTACAGTCACGGGGATTTCAACATAGCATAGATATTGCTTGTGGAAGGAGGCTACAGTATGTCTATTGTAGATGCTATTTCCCTGATTTTGTGCACATTTATTTGCATTGTAAATTATAAGAGTCATGAACATATAATGGATTGGAGAATAGACCCTAAATATTCTGAATACTTACCAGTTAACCAAACAGTAATTAGTCTTAATGGTAACAAATTATTTTTACTTACTGTTAAATTTAATAAGAAAAGTGTCATTATTCAAAATCCTCCATAGGTTGCTTAGTTTTGAAATTAAATAATTTATAAATTAATTTCAAACATATTTCTTTTCTTAGCTATTTTTAATTTCTTAAGCCTAGACAATGCATCAATCATAAAACTATACACGGATACATATTTTTCAGAGAGTAACTAGACAAGAAGAAAATTAAACCTTCCCTAATTTGAAAGGAGGAAAAGATAAGTAATATCTTATGCAGTACAAAAAGTTGCTTCAGTCACTAAAGGAGAAATTATTTCTCTTGCAAACAAAGTATCATTAGTGAATTATTCACACTTTATGATCTGATCTAGTTTGATAGTAATCATCATTTTACGTTTATGTAGCATCTTTTATCCCATCAGATCCTAAAGCACTTTTTGGAATGGCACCATTTTCCTGGTTAGACTTATTTTTATTCACTAAGATCATAATGTGCCTTGTACACTGAGACTCTTTAAAAGCAAATTCTTAGATGTGTCAGCTCTTGCCCAAGAGAATTTCAGTAAATATGCCTAGATCATTGATTCATGCAATTCCAGTCCTCTCTCACTTTATTCTGAAAAGTCAATATTTTTGAAGGATTGGGTAGGGGAGTATTAGTATAGTACATTGGTAAAGACAGCTCTACTTTTGAGGCTATATGAATGTTAGCACCAGTGAAACATTATAAATATTAAAGGAATATTGTTCATGGCAGAGTAGTAGCTGGAGTGAAATGGAAGCATTTGATAACCACTAGCTTCATTTATTGGGAATACACTTCCATGTTGTAAACAGTATTCTCATTATACAACACAACAAAGGAAATGTTAACTTACATCAGTGTTTTCTACAAATAAGTATTTGACTTGCTGCCTGAAGGTATGTTCTCAAACTTTTCATTGTCTTCACTTGGACATGCAGAAGTCATAGGGCGCTATGGCATGAACCGAAATAGTTGGGTGCACTTCGTGTCAATAAGGATTTCAAATGTGGCAGTGTGGTCAAGTGGCTAAAGCACAGAACAAGCATGGATTCTATTCCATGACACTGACTTGCTGTATATCCTTGGGTAAGTCACTTAAAAGTTGTGTCACAGTTCTCGCAGTAGTGAGATTGTGACAATGTTATTTAGTCCAGTATTGTAAAGTCCTTTGACATCACACCAGGAAAGGTATGGGATAAATGTAAATTCTGGACGGGTCACTTCAAATGTTATCTTCTCTCAAATGTCATCAAAAGAAAGAGACCGAGTGTCTTTGACTAAGAGGCAGCATAGTATAATGGCTGGAGCAAAGCAGTGGGAAATAGAAACTCCCTATCTCTAATCCCATCTCTGCCACTGAGCCACTGTGTGTCATTGACCAAGATGCTTAATCTCTCTGTCTCCTTTTCTCCATCTGTAAAATAGGGATAATTACTTACCTCATAGGCTGTTGCGAGGAGAAATAGTAAATGTTCGTTCAGTGCCTTGGAGAGGACATTTACTTCATAAAAGGGGGAGGTTAGTATGATTAATTCCAAGGCACAGTCTTGTATAGAGTTAATAGAACTATTCGTTATCATGACATCATTTCTTCTGAGCCCTGGATTATTGTTGGAGGCTGTGCATTTCTCTCCATAGGCTACTGTCTTATAGCATCAGGGATGGGCAACTACAGCTGTATGCACAGACTCAATGTCTAGGAGTGTAGAAGTGGCCATTCAAAGGCCTTAGAAGATATGCTAATAAGCAAAGTGAGGCTCCAAACCAGAGGATACAGATGAAGTCTCTGCAAGAGCTGAAAAGAGGCTGAATGATCGACATAAAACAACCAAGTCAAAATGCAGCATAGTGAACGTTTGACTAACAGCATCTCTCAAAGGATGACATTGCAACTGAGTCAAGATCCTGAAGATAAGGGGTGCATGTAGAGCCTGTCCACAGGTTGGTAAAGAAAGAGCTAATTGTTCCAGCCTGGCATAGGAAAATTTATAGTGTCCTGCCCTGAATAGAGGGGCTAGCAGCACTGGGAGGCCTACAAGAAATGAATGCATCCCACCAGCTCTCTGCAAGGAATTGTCCACACAAGAGAATTGCAGTGTGGCAAACACCAGTGCAGCCCCTGACATGCTTCAGAGTAGCAGCCATGTTAGTCTGTATCCGCAAAAAGAACAGGAGGACTTGTGGCACCTTAGAGACTAACAAATTTATTTGAGCATAAGCTTTCGTGGGCTACAGCCCACTTCTTCAGCTGCATAGAATGGAACACACAGACAGGAGATATTTATACATACAGAGAGCATGAAATGACATGTTTGTATTGCTTTGTTTGGTTTCATCTCAAAACTACCTTTCAAAATTAACATTTTCATTTTGAATTTTCATACTGGAAAAAATGTGTTGAAATCTCCATTTTCCTGCAGAAAAAGTTGATTTTGATTAAGACACATTTTTTGACAGGAAAAAAATTTTGGTTGAAAAATTCTGACCGGCCCCAATGTTCCGAATAGAACCTATACCCTTACATTTGCCCTCTAGTCCAGGTGAAAGAAAGCAGGCACCTACCATAGATTTCAAAGTGTACATTAGAGCTCAGTTTCAATACCTCTCAGAAGAGGAGCAGAGTGCTCGGTCTTTTTGAAACAACAGATGAAGAGGAGGACAAAAGAAGTAATTCAGCTCTAGCAGCATTCAGAAGGAAAGAAATGACTGCTCATTCAGAGTCCTTGTAGCCAGAAATCAATTTTGAAAAGTGGAAATTATTGAAGTGCCATCCGCACTAGATGATCACTGATGAAAGACCCACGAGACTCAAGTATTAAAGCAATTCCCCCATGAGTCAAAGTCATGGCTGTATCACTGGCCAGCTCCCAACACAGCAGCTTCTGCAGTAAGGATGAGAGAATTAAGGAGGAGATTGTTTGAAATAGATTATATGGCACTGATATTGTGTTGGCCTTGGACACCTCTGCTGATTGCAGAACTTCAAAGATTCTGAAAACAGCCTAACATGTGCATGGGGAAAAAGAAAGAAAAAAAGAAAAAGAAAGACTGAACAAACAGTATCCTTCCAACACACAAATAATTGTTTATTATTAAGTGTCCATGGTGTGCAGTGCTTTATGTAAAACACAAAGGCAGGCATGACTGCAGCCCCAGGGAACTAATGGTCTAAATAGACAGATAACAAGAAGGTACTGGGATACCCAATCGTTAAAGTATTGTGGGTAAGATGTGGTTTTGGAAGAAGATCTGAATTCTGATCCTTCTTCTGACACAGATTTCCTGCGTTGACCTTGTGCTAGTCAACGTGTTTCTATTCCTCAAGCCCCATCTGTAAAATGAGGACAATAATACATCCCGTACTTCATAGGAGTTGTCTTAGGATAAGTTCACTGATGTGCATGAAGCACTCAGTTGTTATGACGATGAGGACCACATAAGTATCTAGACAGAAAGTAGAACTTTTCTCCTTTAGGTAGGTAACAGTGTTTTGACGACATTGGCCAGCATTTTTGGGATTCCAAATGTAGTGAATTTTCAGGGGGAGGGGGTTGAATGAGTCTGGCCCACTGAGGGGGAGTTCTGGGCAACACTAGATTTGAGCGGGGTGAACAGTTCTCTATTCAGCTCAATAGAGGGTTAAATGGTCATCAGCAGTCTTGAGTGTTCACAGTCAACATATGAACTACTTCGCTGCTGATGTTTTGAGCTGAAACGTCCAATCACTCTGGAATTGTCAGAGGAGTATGGGATGATCAGAAGAGATGGAACAGAGCTTTCACCTTCCCTCATTTCTCTCCATGAAAAAAATTCAGTTCTGCAGAAAAAAAATAATTTTCCATCAGGAAAATCTAAATGGCTGCTTCCTGCTGGCTACCTGTCTGCAAAGTTCTTGTCAATTTCACTTGTGGCCAATGAAATAGACAGACATTTTCCCAGAGGACTACCAGGCTGAGCTCCCTGATTCTGTGTTACTCCACCACCCCCAACTACAAGACTCTGCCTCTCTGGTTCCTGGAGCTGGGGGAGGCTGAGCACTCTAGCTCGCTGCTTTCTGGCAGCTGAGCTGGAAGGCTCTTGTCAATGATGGCCAGTTGAGAAGCCAAAAAATTCCAGTTTGGTTCTCCCAAAAGAGAATTTTTCTTGAAAATTCTCCCCCCAAAATAATTTGACTGGGAGCCATTTTTTTTTGGTTCAAAAATGCAAATTTTGTCATTGGAAGTTATTTCCATTTTCCAGCCAGCTCCACTTCCAACATGAACAGAGATACATGGAGGTGAAGTGACTTGCCTGAGCTCGCACAGCAGGTGAGTGGCAAAACTAGGAATAGAACCTCACTCTTGACTCCTGGTCCAGTGATTGAAGCACTCGTTTACCCTGCTTACCCTATTAATACCTATGCTATCCAGTCCTCCTGGGAGTTTCTTCTTCCTCCTCCTCTTCCAAATGTCTGTGTTGCTTACACGTGGACTCAGAATTCACCGTGCTTTGCTCACAACCATGAATTACAACTCTATTTGTGCATAGCACTCATGAAAACTTTGTAGAGCTGCTCTATGCCGGGATCAATAATTGATAACGCTGCCTCTTATCTAAGTACGGAGCATTTAATGGTCCCAGTTAAAGTGCAGGCTAAACTAAAACAGACTATCCGTCACAACAATTATAGCATCTTTATATGCAAATAGCTGAATTTCACCTTTCATTCCCACTCTCGGTCTCAGAAGCCACAGCATGGGTTTGGGAATCTAATGAAGCCAATGCTGTAAGGTACAAAGTCAGACAAAATTAAAGCATTTCTGTTTCGGTCCAAGGCACTAGCAATTCCCCTTTAGGTTGAAATCTCACCATGGGCTTCAACCCCCTTTTGGTGCATATCACAACCCCACTGTGAACTCTCTTTCCCCAGGACTGGAACAGCAAGGTGTCTGAGAGAAAGGGAATGTTCAAAACTGAGATGCTATTACAAAGCCACTATGCTGGTGTCAAGCCAATGTTTCCTCTCTTCCTGCTACAACTCCAGAGCTGAAATCAGCTGGGAAGCTAGAGCTCACATTCCCTACATCTATCTGGCTGGGGGCAGGGCAGTTTCAGTGGAGGCCTGTGACTCTGGGATATACACTTCTCCTCCTGGTTTGACAAAGCCCATTTCCACCTACTCTGTGGCTCATTGCAAGGCTCTCTTTTTACTCAGGTGTTTCCCGGTGAGGTGGACTGAACATGCCCACAGAGGTTATGTTGGGCATATTTTATAAATCAGAAAAGTAACTAACTGGAAAAGTTAAACTTGGTCCGCCACAGCTGGAATGCATTACTGTTCCAGACGCACTGCAGCACATGGGTATTTGGGGAGGAGTCAGCCTGAGGGTACGTCTACATTGACTGAGCTAGTGCACTAAAAATAGAAGTGTTGCCATGGCAGTGAGAGTAGTGGGAGGTGCTAGCCAGGGGCGGCTCCAGGCCCCAGCACGCCAAGCACGTGCTTGGGGTGGCAAGCTGCGGGGAGTGCTCTGCCGGTCGCTGTGAGGGCAGCAGGTAGGCTGCCTTCGGCCGCATGCCTGCGGAGGGTCCGCTGGTCCCGCGGCTTCGGCGGACCTCCCGCAGGCATGCTGCCAAATCCGCGGGACCGGGGACCTCCCACAGGCAAGCCGCCGAAGGCAGCCTGCCTGCCGTGCTTGGGGCGGCAAAATACCTAGAGCCGCCCCTGGTGCTAGCCACCCTACGTATGATCCCGCCCAAGTTCCTAGGTATGTACGGCATGGGGCAGTGAGCCCATCTCATGCTCACACCATCATGGCTACACTTTTATTTTTAGCACATTACTCCATCAGAGCTAGCACAGGTATGTCTAACTGAGTTGGAAATTACACTTAACAGCTCCACTGCAGCCATGCCTGGTGGGAGGAAGACTTTATATTTTTATTTTTGGTTTGGGTTTAGGAGAGTGGCAATGATAGACTCATAGGTTTTAAGGCAAGAAAGGATCATTATGGTCATCTTGTCTGACCTCCTTCCTAACAGACCAGAGATTTCACCCAGTGATTCCTGCATCTAATCCAACAATTTGTGGTTAAGCTAGAGTACGGGTCTGTCTACACTCAAGCTGAAAGTCGTAAATTCCAGTCTGAGGAGACATACCCAGGCTAGCTCTGATTGTAGCTGCAGTGACACCAGGGGTGGGAGGGGCTGGCCACCCCAAATACAATCCCAACTGAGATCACAGGTATGACCTCCTGGTGGCTAGCTCTGACTGTCACTTGCATCGCCATAGCGACACTCCTATTTTTAGTGTGCTAGCTCGATCAGAGCTAGAGCAGATATGTCTCCTTGAGCTAGAATTCATACCTTCCAGCTCCAGTGTAGACATACCCTACCTCTTTAAGAAAGACATCCAGTCCTGATGTAAGGACTCAGAGTGACAGAGAAACCCTCGCTCCCCTTAGTAACCTGTTCCATTGGTTAATTATGAGGACAGGGGGAGCAGTTCAGTATACAGTATTTGTGTATGATGATTTTACATGTTGTAACAGAGCCCAGTGCAATATGTAAATTACCCCCTGACTTTCATAAACATCATCTGTACACACACATTAGCCAGAGCTACTGTATGGCAGAGTGATCCTCCAGTGTGAGATAATGCCATCTTGTCAGCAATCAGAAAGGTAAAACAGTACTTTACCAGCTGGAAGAGAGGCAGAAGCGACAAGCAGCAGCCAGCTGTAAAATGACCATGTTAGGGCTACAGGCAGTTGGCTCTGCCTGATCTAAAGAGCCAGCCCCAAAAAGGCATGCTGGGGAGAAAAAACCTCAAAGGGAGCAGCCCCGTATCCAGAAGAGTTCATTGACACCTCGTGCTAGATCCACAAGGGGACTTTGGCTCAGCACTGCAACACCTGACATTCGGGTACCCTGACACCAAAGGCAATGACCAGCCCTGAGCTAGGGGCCCAAGCTCCCTATACAAGGCCTGGGGTGAGTTAGGTGCCTAAGAATGGAACTGACAAAAGCCAAGCTGAGTGGGAAGCTGCCTAAACTAGCCAATAGGAAATGCAGAGGAGAGGGGTGTGGCCTAAGCCCTGCCCCTCAAAGGTAGTTAGGTGCCTCCCTCCACTTGGAATTCACAACTATGAACCCTCTCCTGGAATTAGGCACCTAAGCCAGGTCAGCCATTCCTCACAAAACACAGGGGAGTATGCTCTGCCCCTTAGACCGCATAGACTGGGGGAACTGGGCACCACTCCTCATTCTGCCTGCTCTGGAGCAGGGATGTGAACCCATGTGTTCCCACCTTCTGGGTGAGTTCCCTAATCACAGGGCTATGGGGTCTGTCTCAGTTTCTCCAGTGCCCTTTCCACTGAACCAAACTGCCTCCTATAGTAGTGAAGATAGAAGAGCTTAGTGCATGCCTTAGTCATTCAGCACCGCAGCTCAGCAGTCAGGACACCAAGACTTTCCAGTTCATTGATGAGAGCAGAAAAACGATCAGATTGCTTCCTAATCTCTCTCTCCTTTCACAGCACCCCTTTGCATCAAGCAAAGCCACTTCCAGCAGCTGGACAACCTTCCTGAGTTACAGCAAAGAGGAGCCAAGAAGTTAGGCCTCAGAGGGCAACCCAGGATTTCAGATCGGGTGATTCAGGAATTGCGATAGTGAAGCTGATTACAAGATTTTTTTTCTTTTTTTAAAGTGGGCTACATTAGCACCCAACCTATTTAATGACAACAGCCCATACAGAGTGCGATGTCTTCCCCTCTCACGTAGCCAGCTAGTGACCCTCCAGCATCTCAGAACACGTAGCAAGTGAGATATTAGCATACAGCACATAGAGAGGCAGGCAGCTTCTATAGATTTCTCTGCCAGCTGAGCTATAGCAGCAGATCTGCCAGGTCAGAGTGGGAACAATTCTTTTGCATCGTTGCTCGCAGTTCTTTGATCGAACATTGTCAAGAAGTGGCTAAACTTCTAACCTACCTCTGAAAAAGAAATGACTCTGTTCTAGATGGATTCCTAATAACTCCATTGTTGTGTGAATAAAACAAAACAAAACAAAAACCACCAGAGGGTTGAAAGAAGATTTATCTGTTAATAGACACACTGTGTGCTAGTTTCTACCTGATCATTGCAACCAAGTGAAGGGTTTCTTTGCACGCTTGGAAGAATATGGGCATGAATAATAACACGTTATGCTTCCTTAGCACCTTCAGCTGGAGAATTTCAATGTGATTTGATAACATTCATCAACCCTCTGAACAGCTATCTTGGGTAAACACTAAAAGGACAATTTTATAGGGGAAACCTGAGGCATGGAGACAATGATTGGTGGCTCTGAGATCTGGAAGAGGGTCAAAGCTAGCACACTATGGGCCAGATTTTCCAATGACCTCAACTCCCAGTTAGGCACCAGAAATAAAAATATATGAATATTTAACCTTTATATTGAGATAGCACCTAAAGGCCACAGCCAGGCTGGGTCCCATTGAGCTAGGCGCTGTACAAACACAAGTAAATTACAGTTGTTGCCTCAAAGAGCTTACAAATGGCCAGATTTTCAAAAAAGTTCAGCATGCTGGTTGTGAAAACCTGGCCACAATGATGGCAGCTCCATGCTGTGCACTTCTGAACATCTGGCCCTTATTTAAGTGGCTAAATAGGAGCTGCGCTCTTTAGAAAATCTGGACACTCAAGCACATTTCAATGATACCGCCTATGGAGGAGATGGAGAGGAAGCACTCCATTATTGAGAGAGTATTGCAATTATTTACTATTTATGGTCGCAGAGGCATGCAGAATGAACTAGATGCTTTCCCAGTGCAGAAGATGATACAGTTTAAAGAGCATACAGTCGAAAAAGGCAAATGAAAGATGAAAGCAAAGGATACAAAATCCAAGCAAAGTGTCTCCCAAATGTCACCACTTTCTGCTGCAAGTGCAAGGCACTATTCTTCGACAAGGGTTGCCAGGTGCTCAGTTTTTGACCGGAAAGTCCAGTCGAAAAGGGGACCTGGCAGTCTCCACTCACGTGTACTGACTGGACACCAAAAGTCCTGTTACCCCGGTGGGAGGGAGATGCCCGGTCATCAACTGGCACCAGCCCCTGCTCAGGCAGGGCTGCCTTCTGCCTGCATCTCATGGGCAGGCAGGCAGGCTCCTTGTCAGGCTGCTCTGGAGCAGAGGGAGCCCAGCGGAGGGGAGGTAGGTAGAGAGGATCCAGCTACGAAGGAGGAGGAGGAGGAAGAGACATGAGTGAGTGGGGGGAAGCGGAGTGAGTGGGGGTGGGGCCTGGGAGAAAGAGGCAGAGCAGGGGATGGGGTCTTGGGGGAAGAGGTGGAGAGGGGGCAGGGCCTCCGGGAGAAGAGGCAGGATCGGGGGTGGGGGTGCAGTTGTCAGTAATTAGAAAGTTGGCAACCCTATGACATCAACCCGGCCTTCTCCAACATAAACACAGGGCAGTGAGGATTTTTAAAGAAACCCAACAAAACCCTGCAGTGCACACACGGAGGGAGAGGATGAGAGAAGGAACGAACCTCATGACACTCACGTCAGTCATGCCACCTAGTGCACGACTGGAGGGGGCTCAGGCGCTATGGTGATGGGGGGCACGCAAGAGCCTGTTTAGAAGTGACACCGGTGATGACAGGTCGGTGCCTTAGTATTTCTGCGTTAGCTAAATATAAACACTCCCCATTACCCCTCTCCGAAGCTACTGTCAATCCCTGACCCAAACCTACAAATAGCATTTATCTTGGTCACTGCTTATTTTTCATGCCCACTAAAATCCCATGACCACTCCCTTCCCACAGCTCCCTGCCTCGCGTTCCTCTCCCTCTGCATGCGCCTGCATTCTGCAGAGAGAGGACAAATGTGAAAGTGTCTGCAGAGGTGGGGGCTGCACTACTGGCCCTTCTCCCTCTGGCAGCATGGCTTGAGTCTCCACCGTTGGTTGGGTCCTTTCCCACCCTTATGGCTGTTCAGAGGCAACAGTGGAAGGGACCTAGAGAGATGTCACAGTTCCAAGCTGTATTGATTCCCTCCTGGGAGATAAGCAGGGCCAGAGAGTGGCACATCCCCTGTACACTCCCATATCTGTGTAGCTCCATCTGTTCAGAGGTCTAGTGGGAGCCCGAGCCCGTTGTGTGGAGGGGACATTGTGCTGCTATGCAGGTGAGGACAGCTCCCGCCATGCACATATAATTAGTGGAAGAATCCAGCCTCCCTTTCATCTTTGCCATTTGTGTGTGGTCCCATCCCTCACTCTTGAACTGCTCAGATAATGGGGGTTTGTCTGCGATATGATCTGCACTCTCTCTCCCTTCCCATGTACATATTTTAAATACCAGCGGGACCGTGAGGGGGAGTCAAAGCCCTCCCTGAAACCTCCCATGTCACTTAGTTCCTCAGCACATTGCTCTGTGCTCCCTAGCAGCAAGGGAAGTGAAATTGACTAACGTTCCAATCTCTGAAGCATGAGCACAGAGCACTTTGGAGATTTGAGAGGCTAAGCTTTCACTGCTGCTGCATACAGAGGGCAGCAGGGTATATTGCTGCAGGGAAAGAGTGAGAACAAAGGGCAAAGAGACAATGCAGGATAGTTTTCTATCTAGACCTAGTCACTCAACACTCTCTCTCCTGCACACTGGTATGATCCTGTCAACAAAAAAGTAATAGGATACAGCATCCCAATACCAATAGTGGGGTATTTCTGGATGCTTAGTTAAAACAAAAAGAACAGGAGTACTTGTGGCACCTTAAAGACTAACAAATTTATTGTAGCATGAGCTTTCGTGAGCTACAGCTCACTTCTTCGGATGCATAGAATGGAACACACAGACAGGAGATATTTATACATACAGAGAACATGAAAAGGTGGAAGTATGCATAACAACAGGAAAAGTCTAATCAATTGAGATGAGCTCTTATCAGCAGGAAGAAAAAAAAAACTTTTTGAAGTGGTAATTAAGATGGCCAATAGAAGGTGTGAGGAGTTAAAACAGTTATAAATGGAAGAGACCTTGCAAGGAGTCCATTTCCCTGCAAGGGTGGGTTATAGGCTTTAGAGAGAGGATATCCCAGCTATTAAACATCTAGGACCAGACTCATCAGTATGCTCTAGCTGATGCAAAGCTGCCGTCGACCCACTTTAACCAGACAGTTAAACTGAGTTTACAGCTGCTTTGTGTTACCGAAGTGGCACAAAGCAGCTGGGGCATATGAGTAAAACTGGCCCCTAAAATGTTCTTGGGGCCTACTCAGCCATCATTTTACCAGCATACTTCAGATGGTTGGGTGGACATTATACATCACACACACAAATGCAATGAAACAAATTAAAAACAAGGCTGGACTTTCACTCTACAATGACAAAGTATCACACATTTACAGGAAATAGTTCCAAGTTTGCGGCTTTGAAGTACAGATAGGAGAATTCGGACTCCCAGGAGCAGCAATGCCATGAAGTTCTTATCCAACAGCCTCTTCCCCAAACTGAATATGAAAATAATTATATTGTAGACAAGCTGCTGTCTGTCCTACGTCTAGATGTTCAGTGGCAAACCTTGTACCACATTGCTAAGTGTATTTTGTTAACAAGCCAGTAAACTTATGGTAAGTTCACCGTTCATACAGAATTTGCACACGTAAACTAGCAATGGTATAAATCTGGAGAACGAGAAAAGAGGATTCCTAATGTATGCAGAAGAATCCAAGTACACCAGTGTTTAAGACTTTTTTTAAAAAGCTCATTCCTCTGCAATAGACATTGAGGTTGCATAACCACTCATTAAAAAGGAAAAAAATAAGCATCCTTCTATGTTGAAAATTAATCTGCACACTGACCTTCAACCCATTCTGGTGCTTACTTAGCTGTGTGACAGGAAATACGGAAGCAGTGCAACAACATAAACAAATTCCTGTGGAGGAAACAACTGATGGAGACATTCATTTTCTAAATGAAAACACAATGTATTAATACACTTGACTCATGTTCTGTGCAGAACTCTTGATCTATTAATGGAAAGCTTCCTGCACCAAATGTAACTTGCAACCAATAAGATGGACTAATCAATGAGCATTGCTTTGAATTTCCTCAAGTACATGCTTTGGCAGAGCAATATTTTGCCTTTGATGAAACTGCCAGTCTGGAACTTTTGTGGTCAATTATTTATTGCAACTCATCAAGAAGGCGTTATCAGCTGGACCAAGGCTGCAGCGTAGGAAAAGAAAACAGGTATTATTGTTTGCTCAGCACATAAAACAATGGGGAACAAAGACAGAGTTACTAGAGCTCTTTATTTAGAGTGAATTAAATATATCCATATGTTCCACACAGTAAATGACATTCAATGCACTTTAGTGACTCATTGCATTTATTGCATCACAAAATATGTCGTGTAGCTCATTAAGTTTGATGCATTACATGTATAAAGCACCACAGGTCATTTGCAAGTATTTTCAGGATGCAAACTGCCATCCCACCTTGTGCTGTCAGCGCACATGCGCGTGTGTGCGCGCACACACACCCACACCCCTTACTATGCAACACTTTAGATTTGACAGCAACCTTCAGAAGGCATCTTGGCACCAACTTCATTCTCCCACCGAGGACGACTTGTTATGAATGATGCCTTTAGGGCTTCAGCATGCTGGATACATTCTGTTGGTTTCTTTTGGTTGGTTTGACTGAAACAGCACCGCTTCCTTTCAGATTGAAGTCAAAGAAAGGTTGGAAGAATCGTGGAAAGCTAAATAAGCATTGAAGTTGGCCAGTTGCAGAATACAGTACGACTTCACTAATTTGCCTGGCATTAATCCATACACACAGGCCCAGCAGACCACCCCCAGCGAGTTCAACATGGAGTGCTACAGCAAGGTGTTCTATTGCTCAGCCTACATTACACACTATGAAGTATTTACTAGTGTACCATTAGCAGGATAAGAAAGGCAGAATGGTTCAGTGGAGAAAGCTGGATGTAAGGAGAACTGGGCTCTTCTTCTGGTTCTGCCACTGACTTGCTGTGTCATTGTGGATAGGTTTGCAAGGCAGTGAGCACCCTTAATGACCCAAGTGCTTAACCCATTGCACGAGGTGCTCACCATTGAGCCCTCAAACTCTGCCCCACATTTTACCTAGCTGCTAAGTGGGGACAATGAGTCTGATCTATCTTTGTAAATGCTTCAGATATTGCTCTTGCTTTGATGCAGCATAAATCATTACGCTTTTTTACTGTCTCTTAGTTACATGCTAGTTTAAAAAACAAAAAAACAGTGATTCACAATGGGTTTCCCAATTACCAACATGTATCAGGGAGGTTCTCCTGCAGTGAATAATAAATACAACGTTGTGCTTATCCCTTCATCTGAGGATCAGAAAGCTCTAGTACAAACACGAAATGCTCACATTACTTCTTGTGCTACAGGTACAGTGCTTAATACTCATCTGATTCTTGTCGAAAATAGTTTCAGGCATAAACCCCAGGAGTCCTGACTGCCAGTCCCTTGCTCTTGGCACATGGGAGCTGTGATCTTCTGCCGTCCAGAAGTCCCAGCTTCAAAGTCCCAATTTGGAAGAAGTTTTTAAAAAAAAAAGATTAGAAAACCCTCTTCATTTATTATTCTTTTTGTAGTCAAATGTTTTTTCTGGTTCCCTATACTAACCAGCACTACTGGTGAAATAACACCCACATTATAAAGTTCTAAGGAAGGAAAATAAATGAGTGGCTTAAAATTGTTCTTGTATGACCGGCTGTCTTGATGCCTGTTAAATATTTCTTCTCTTACCTTTCACGGATTATTTTTATTATGTATTTGTATTACCTTAGCAGTCAGGAGTGACAGTCATGGGCACCCATTGTACTCAGTGGTGTATAAACACAGAATAAAAAGTCCCTGCCATGAAAAGCTTACAGTCTAAATAGCCAAGGTAGACACAGGGTGGGGGAAAGGGCTTATGGCAAACAAAAATGCAATCCCGGTTGGCAAGCGTTATAACATCCTTGCTTCGCTTCTGCCCCTCACAGCTAGAAGTTCAAAGGCCTAACAGCACGGGCATGTGTCACACAGTTCAGGTTGTTGGCTTGGAGACTCCCCAAAAGATGCCTATAAAATCCTTACTGTTCTAGCTAATGAGAGATTCAGTGCCACACGTGTGCAGTTATTTTTACAAGCAATTAGAGGCTTTCTTTATACAGACTCACAAGTGATAAAGGAAAAAGCCCAGCGTCTTTGTGTACAATCATTGTATTCATTTCCTTAACATGGAGGTTCAGGCTTCTCCTTAAGAAAGCTGCCCCTTTCTGACAGTGGTATCTGTCAGTGTGATTGGGGAGCATATTGAACTGGACTTCCCACACCTTGCCCACCTGGAAAACTGAAGGCTGGGTGGTGGGTACATGGTCACTGCAACCCCCCAACTCCAAGCAAACTTTCTATGAGTGCCTTGGGTACCCTGGCAACCGACAGCTAACCTGAGCTTATTGACCTAGGGCAGAGAGTCTCAAACTGTGGTCTGCGGATCAGCAGTGGTCCACAAGCTCCATTCAGATGGTCCATGGATAGTTCCTTCTATGGTGCACACCTGGGTGGCCACACATGAGAGAATGAAGGGCCGCCCACCTAATTAGTGGAGCTGCACAGGCGTGGCTCCACTAATTAGGTGCCTGGACCCCTGGAGAAGATGCACATGTAAGGTGAGGTGGTGGCCTTGGGGGGGGATAGGGGACAGTAGGTGAGGTGGGGGAAATAGGAGATAGGTGGGAGGGGTCAGTGGGATGAGAAGAGGGGGTAGGGGCATTTGGGACATGCAGGGCTGCAGCGCCAGAGAAAGAGGCTACTTTCTCCAGCTTCAGGGCTGCAGCTGCTGGGGAGAGGCGGCGCTCCTTCCCAGCCCGGGGGCTGCCGTGGTGGGGGAGAGAGGGAGAAACCCCCTCCTTCCCAGCCCAGCTTGGTGGCTGCCACAGTGGGGGAGAGACTACTGATATTAAAATATGAGTTGTGTGCTTTTTATTTGTAGAACAAAAACACGTTAATTATTCTTTAGGGTTTTTTTATATAGCGCTTTTATCCAAAGCGCTTTACAATAGTTAGCTAAGGGTACAAACAACATTTGGAAAGATCATTAAGTGGTCCGCCGAGACCCTCAGCCATTTTCAAGTGGTCCGTGGAAAAAAAAGTTTGAGAACCACTGACATAGGGGTTGATCTTACTTCACTGAAGAACGTGAGAGTTTTGCCATTGACTTCACGCCTCTAATTACTTGGATTTACTCTGCTGTTGGTAAGACCAGAATCTAGCCCCACAGGGACAGAGACAAAGAGAGAGAGAGAGAGAGTGCATGCACCTTTATCAGTTATTGGCTGGTTTTGGAATGAACTAAATGTATTTCATTACTTCCCAGGGATTGTATTTAGTCAGTCTGTAGACTTAAGATGATTTCATTATTACCCGGTCCCATCTCAGTTATTGTTTGGTATCCTGAGCAAGTCACAATTTTTAGATTATTTTGTGATACACTCTGATTCACTGTGGAGGAGGGAACTGGAAACGCAGTGGACTGGAGCACATTACAGTTAGTAACTTTTAAGGGAAGTGGATGCTTTATTTCTGCTTTTCCTATTCTCTGGTTATAAAAGAAATAACCCCGCTGAGTAAAATGTCATGGGCTCCTTGTCCAATGACCACATTAAAGTGAACACAGTCTGATCTGCGTGTGCAGAGTGGCTTAACTATCTGACTCTGCTTGTAGGTATAGGATTAGGTGCTGAGAACCTTGAACTCCCGCTGAAGTCATTCAGCGGGAGCTGAAGGTACTTAGCACCTCTTAGATGTGGCTCAGTAACTGGCAGGACATGAATTTAATTTTGCTCATGGCTCTCAAAGCCTGATTCGCCCCTTTCTTACACCACTAAAAATCCATCATCTTCAATGCAGCCACTACTGAGTTACCCCAGTTTAAGTGAATGGAGAATCAGATCCTCATTATCCCACCATTACTGTGATCTAAACCGAAGCAAAATCCTGACACACCTTTTGATTTATAAAGCCAGCTTCTGGCCCCTTGCATTAACCATGTCTGCATTAGCAATTTCCTTCACATTTCCAACCACTGTGCCTCCAACAGTAGTATCAACTGCAGAAGCAATGATGTAGCTAGGCCTCTGGTGTTTCAACTGGATTGTCATGTAAACCAGCTCTGAGCAGGGTGAGGTGACATAATAGTTAAGGGCCAGATTTTCAAAACAGCTCAGCGCCCAGCAGTTGACTGGAGAACAATGGCTGCTGCCAGAAACTGAGCACTGTTGAAAATGTAAGGGTACATCCAGACTACACACTGGATTGGTGGGTAGCAATCTATCGGTCTTGTCTAGACGCGATATATCGATCCCCGAACGCACTCCTGTCGACTCCGGAACTCCACCAGGGTGAGCGGCGGAAGCGGAGTCGATGGGGGAGCCATGGCCGTCGATCCTGCGCCGTGAGGACGGGAGGTAAGTCGAAATAAGAGATGTCAACTTCAGCTATGCTATTCCCATAGCTGAAGTTGCGTATCTTACATTGACCCCTCCCACCCAGTGTAGACCAGGCCTAAGACTCTCCTTTTCCACAGTGCTAGTGATTTTAAGGGTCTAGTTTTGGATGCCCAATGATCTTCTGAGGGAAGGTGCTCTTGCTTGTCCTGAAAACCAGGCCTTTTAAAGATGTCTCAAAATGGGCACCCAAAAAATGAAGGATCCCCAAATCACTGGTTAAAGATAGGTGGAAATGCCTAAATGGGAACTGAGCAGTTTTGAAAATCTGACCCTAGATTGTAAGCTTGTTCGGACAGGGGCTGTGTCTGTACAACATCTAGCACAACGAGTTCTTGGTCCAAGATTAGGACTCTGAGGTCTATGATAATACAAATAAGTAATAACATGCCAGCAGCTGGTCTGCACCAACATTTCTAGTATAGTCCCTACTGGGGAGCTGTTCTAAGGGAAAAACTGAAGAAAAAATGCTGGTGTAGACACTTCCCCAAGTTCTTTTTTCAGTGCAATGTAACGAGATAGTTATTTTTTGACCTCTGTAGTTGATGTTAGCATTGCTTTGTTCAAATACAATACAGTGAAGTATCAAATATGGATTTATTAAAATTCCTTTTTTTAAACAAAATGTTCTATTCTCTAAGTCTATAAAAGTCAACAGAACAGCTGTTAATTACAGAAAGAGGGTGTGCTGTGTGGGGGGTGTTAGAGATGAAAAGAGGAAAAAATAAAATACAGTGTGATACAGCAACTCATTATTAATGTGAAAAAACCCCTCAGTGACACACAGAATGAGCTAAGCGGTACTAGGAGACCGCCTCAAAAGAACACACAGTCTGGAAGGAATGTTAGTACCGATACACTTGCAAAGCCAAAATAAGATAAAACAAGAAGAAAGTTTGGAATAAGACCCATCACGCAACATCCCTACTAGCCACCCCAAAAGCAGTTTTAAATTGTTTGAAATCTTAAGATAAGAAAAATCTGGTTCCATCTGGTCACATAATAAGTATGCTTTGCTAACGGTTTTCACGGAAGGAGAAAACAATATATTTGGTTTTCAGTGGAAGCTATTTTCTTTTCCCTAAGAAGAATTTTGCAGATGGTTTAGAAGAGGAACATAACATAGAATGCAGATCAGTGCAGACCCGTCTATATATATATGTCTCAATTCAAGTTACCGTATAATGAATTTAACAGATAATTTTCAGAAAAGCCCTGCTGTCAAACGTGTGTCGTTTAGATAGTTATTATTTCTGTTAATTTCCCCTTCAATATTTGGGCTCATATCCTCAGCTCGTGTAAGTCAACATAGCTCCCTTGACTTCAATAGAATTACACCAATTTACAGCAGCTGAGTATCTGTCCCCCTTTTTCTTATTCTGCAGGTAAACAGACAATAGAATTCCTCTTTCTGTTAACGTTAGCAAATGAAAATTCAGACACATGTGATGTTATATTGTGATACACAAGCCAAGTATCTTAGAATCATCTTAACGTTTATATTGTGATATAACTAATGAGCCAGCCAGACTCATCTACTTTCTGCAGCCATTCTCTGAGATAGACCAGATTTTTTTTGGCAGTAGGACCAGATGGGATGACAATTTATTGTAGGGCAATTTTCACTGTGTTGTTGTTGTGATTATTGGACGTAAAAATTTACCCTAAGCAACTGTGAAAAGTATGTGAAAGTTCATAACATGTCACCATAATCTATGACTTGCCGTCTGCTTGAGAATTAACCATGGGAAAAAAAATTAAGTTGTTTTCAATAAATGGATGTTATGAACAGGTGCAGGGAAACCAAACAGAAAACCTGAATTAGTCCAAACAAAAATGGCCTACTAATCATCAGTGAAGGACTACAGTAAAATACTACTCAGTAAACAAGAAAATGTGGGAACAAAGTTACCTATGCCAAGTTTGGCCCTATAGAAACAGATTTAGTTAGTGGACAAAATAAGGAGGATAAAACATGCCACCCACTTTGACTCCTTTTTGGGTTCTTATAAAGACACATTGAAAAAAAGGAATTATTTTCCTCCAGCTCATCCCCTGACCAGCCAACATAGCAACTCACCTTGATTCATCTCAGCTTCCTCAACCTAAGTCAGGAGCTGATTTGGCAAAGGACGTTGTTCCAGAAAGGAAGGCCAGTTGGCTTGCTCTTCTTTAAGGAACTTTGTTTTCACCTGTGGGAGCTGAAAGTCATCAATCATGCCATCCAGTCCTCAGTCCATCAGTGAGAATACCTAATTCCCCGCACTGCACAGGCAAGTAAGATCCCGTAAGTTGTCCATTCCCTTGTTGTGTTACTTTCTCACCTCTGTCTTTTCTCCCATTCTCTCAGCTTTTCATTGAATCCTAAAATCAACTATATGGCATTCATCCAAATCTGCCTTGTCTAAGGACAAAGGATCCAAAAGATGAGATTCCTGACCAGAGCATGAGCCAGGGTCCAAGCAGCAGGTATTGTGGTAGACTTACCAGCCAAAACATCTACCCATAACTATCCAGCAGTCCAGTGTTCCAAAAACATCAACAGAAGCCATATTTCACCCATCTTTCCTATTCGGTCTCCCCTACCTTGTGTCTGTCTGTTAAGAACAGGATAAGTAGATGCCCTTCCCACTGAGGATAAAATTAACCTTTTCCTTATCAAAGAAAGATTATTCTGAAAATAATATTTTCTGAAAAATAATATTTTCTGAAAAAAAAGAATAATATTATTCTGAAGAAAATCTTTTGTCTTCAAAAGGAGAAGGACTTTAAAGGTTATGATTAAGTTTGTAATCCCTCAACCACAGTTTCAATATGAATGTGTGTTTTTTCTTTCTTGTTCTTTCTTGTGTTTAATCAATAAACTTTCTATTTGAATGAATGCTTTTGGGTGTTTGCCAAATAACCAGGTAGAATCAGGGTCTCTGTAGAAACATAGCCCAAACCTATCTATCACTCTTTAATGTTGGACAGCAAAAGGGCTTATAAACACCTTTAAATCTTTAGGCCTTGGAGATCAATATCAGTACAACAATGTGTATTGTAGATACACACACATATATACAGTGATTGCCATTAAAAGGTCAGCATTAGTCAGCAGTTATGACACATTATCTGTCATACCACTGTAATATTACACACCAATACTGTGGTGATGGGTGCCAGTGATGAGTGTGTGTGTGTGTGTGTGTGTGTGTGTGTGTGTGTGAGAGTGAGAGAGAGAGAGAGAGAGAGAGAGAGAGAAAGTGAGAGAAATTTAATATTCCAGGTATGGGGAAATACTGCATTTTTCTCAGGTAACACTAGATGGTAACTGCAGGTAAATGTTGAATTTTTAATAGCTACCACTGTGTATACATGATACAGTAAATACATTATCTATATAAGATATAGATATAAGACACATCCACACATTCCTCTGTACAGTTTGAGGAGAAAACAGATACAGGAAAAAGCAATTATCAGTAAGTAATCTGAAGTTTGAGAAAAATGACAATCACACCCCTCCCATTTGCACTGTTAGAAGTACAAGCAAAGTTGTGGCTCCTCATTAAAAATAATAAACACACTATGACAGAATAGTACATAATTTATTAACAAAAATTTTAATAAATCTGAAGAAAAAAAGTCTTTGGTGACACTATCTATAAAAACAACCTATCTTTGATGGTAAACCTATAATGTTATACAGGTTAATGAAGTAAATCAAGTAATATGGCTTTGTAATTTTTTTCTCTCTCTCTGTTACACACTTTCTTGAAGTTTAATTACACCATATTATAGTCAAATGGGGGGAAGAGGAGACGCTTTAAAAAAAAGATGTGGCAGCACTATGAAAACATTGGTAATACATTAGAAATTTTTTCCCCCAAATGTACATTTTATACAAAATAAGGTATGATTTTTTTTGTTTGCTTTACAATTGCCCAGTTTGATTTTTCACCCTTTTCAATCATATACTATACATATTTTCTCTCAAAATAAATATACAAGATTATGTACACTGTCACAAGGCCCATTTGATCACCCCTAATTTCAGTGTGAAATGATTCATGTCAACGAGGGAGAAAAATCCTAATGTATCAGGTGGTTACAAAGAAATTAACTACAGCTGTTAAAAAGCAGGTAATGATGTAAAATAAAAGGTATATAGGCCAGCTTGACATCACTTTACGCAAGGGTGAGACGTACAAAGCTTGGAGGACTGTTTCATTATCCTAGAGACAATGGCTCTGATCCTGCAGTGGGCAGACCCCAGCACCTGCAAAAAGCTCAGTTGACTTCTACAGGGCTCTGCAAAGGATCATGGGGCCATCTATGTGGAGTCCCATTGAAGTCAATAGATCCCACTGTAGGACTGGGCTACTGTCCTTCATGGCAATGTTTCTTTGCACCTTGCTAAAGCTGAAGTTTCCAACAGCAAAGCCAGACTGGAAAAAAAAAATCCATCCTTTCTTTGCTGTAAGAGAATGCTGGATTTGGGGATTTAACAAATAGATTTCAATCAAAAAATGTATTATAATGACAACCACATACTATTCTTTTGTTTTGGGTAGGGGAGACAGACACAAGTAGGTTGCATTTTAAGCAGGAGAAAGAGAGGGTTTTGTTTTTTAAGGACAAAATCCATGTACAGCTGAATATAGGCTGGTACAACTGTTTCAATGTCAAATTATCACTTCCATTTTTGACATAAAATGTTTTTTGGAAAAGATCTATTTTAAAAGAGGGGCTCATTGGTGAAAGATTAATTTCTTTGTCAAACCTGGTTCTAAAAAGAAATTGAAATCTCAACGTGATCAAATCCAGGGTGGATTCAAATGGAAAGGTAGATCAAAGTGCTCAATAGCTGCACATCATGATGAAATCATTGCAAAGCTTAAACAGTCACATTTCGAAAAAGTTGTGGTAATAATTAGAGTTTTTCAAAAATGGAAGGATAGCAAATAAGATCTCACCCAGCCCCAAGGCGCTGTGGAGGGAGCCAGGCATTCTCTAATCCTGGAAGTTTGCCCCTACTTTTGTGACTCGTTTTTCTCATTATGAAACCCTCCTCCAGCAATGGGTCTCATTCAAACAACAACCAAGCAGGGATTTATTTTTTAATAAATTCAATTAAAAATTAATTACTTCTCCCAAACTCTGATCCCTGTTTTTATTCTGTTTTAATGGCATGGATCTATTCACATATAGCCAAGTCACCCCTGATGAAATTAAGGTTGATAACCTTTACTAAAGGCCACATGCTTAACACTCCCTTCAAGTCAGCAGGCATTCAAGTACCTGTAACGTAAAGGCTAACATAGCCTGCTGTTAACAAACAAACCAACCTAGAAGAGAAAAAACAAGAGAGGAAAGCAACAAGGAGAGATTTTTGCTTGAGCACCATTTGAATTAAGAAAAAAAGAAACACTGACACATTCATCGGACACGATAAAGGAGGATTTTGTTTGCTACAGAAACTGCACAGCTCTGTACAGCATAGTGACATGTGAGGGTGTGAAACATGCTTAGCATCCTTCAGGAGCACTGGCTGATAAAGCTTTCACTGTGGCTAATGCATAAAGTTCTAAACTGGATCTGCATCCAAGTCTCAAAACTCAGAGAGGAACTGAATCGCCATACATGGGCAGAGAGATCTATGGCAAGGTTGGCAGTGAGATGCATTCTTTGCTAGAGAGATGGCTACGCCTTGGTAACATGTTATACAGAAAAGTGTCTCATACCTATCCGAAATCGTTCTGAAGTTCAGCTTTTTATAGTTGCTTCTATAAGTAGTGATTTGTAAACAGAAAGAGCCTTGAACGATATTCAGATTCAGCCCCCTTACTCTCTTTTTGCCACCCAGGGAAATGACATATAAAAAGAATGTTGAAGCGATGCTGTCAAAGAATTTTAACCCAAGATTTCACCTGCTGCCCTTTAAAAATGGATAATACCCGCTGCCTTTTCTTAAGAACCCATCCTACTTCTGCCAAGAAACCACATTACATAAAAGAAAAGCAGAACTCTGGGCATTATTTTTGTATAACGAAGTAGCCGCCCCCAACCCGCAGGCACTTCTCCTGCTGGCTAGAGGCCCGTTACCTAGCTCCCAGAGCGAGCTACACAACAAGACAAACAAACTAGGAGCTGTGCTAGGCTTGTCCACTATTTGAACGACAGGACAAAATGTTCACAAATGGGTGCCTTGAAGATAGGCCATATTTTAGCACCTAAATAAGAGGCCTCAAGAAAGGAGACCCAATGGGAGCAGTTGGGTGATCAGCACTTTTGAAAATCAGGCCAACAGAGTTTGGTCTCTTGCTCCCCTAATTGGCAACTGCAAAAATTAGAGTAAGGACAGTTCAAAAGACCTTGGCAGTGTCCTTTATGGGGTTTGGCTCAGACTTAAACAACACAGCCAGGAACTTGAGAACTCTGCCCCTAACTCACTGTACTGTACTTGGTTATTGCGGTTCATATGGAAAGAAAGCCACTGGTTGGAATATCCTGACAGGAGATCATGTACTAACAAACAGTAATAGTATTGTGCACTTCTATATCTTTCTGCTGAGGAGCTTATATGTTTTGCTACAAACATTAAACAAACTTCATCTCCCCTCTGGGAGATAAACATTATATGTCAATTTTACAGCAGGGTAAACTGAGACACACAGGGATTAAGTGATCTGACCAAAGCCACATGCGGAATCAGTGGCTGAGTTAGGAATAGAACCCAGTAACTCTGACCCAACCACCTTCACTCTTTCTCTGGCTTCGAGAGCATGCTCTCTCCATCCCCTGTATCAACTGTCTAGACCAAGTGTTCTCACAATTTTTCTGATGGCCTCAGAGTGCGGCCACCAACTCTTGCTGGTAGCTGCTCTGACAATTTTTCCTAAAATATTTAATTAACTTTAGGAAAAGACAAATAAATATGCACATATATGTGTCCAAATCATTGTAATTTATTTGTGTTGGTGGGTTTTTTTTTTTTTTGCAGATAAAAATAACACACAGTTGTCTCCATCCTTTACTTGATCTAAACAGACCTGAAACACTAATAAGGTGCTTTGCACGTTCTTGTCTTTTGTTGTTGTTTCTTTTGCTTTTTTGGTTGCTTTTTTAAAGAGAGTTGCTGGCTAGTAAGTCTGCTGCAGTGAAAAGTGATGCTAGCATATTAATATCACTTTGCACAGCCTCCCAGATAGCTGCTAAATCTGCTGTGAAAAGTGATATTTACAAACATACAAGTATCGCTTTTCACAGCAGACTTACTCAGCACCAGCAAGCCAGGGGCCAAAGTAAACCCTGGATGGGGAGGTGGATAAGGAGGCAAGTGGGCCAGGGGCAATAAGGGGAATGGGTGGGGGGCTGGCAGAAGCAGCAGGGGCTGGGGCAATGGGGGGTGAGCCCAGGGCCGGAGCCTACTGCTGCACAACCAAGGGCCGAGGCTGGAACCTGTTGTGGCAGAGCTTGGGGGATAGAGCTTTGTGCCCTGCACCCGGGGAATGGGGCCCGGGGATGGACCACAGGCCGGAGATGAAGCATGCAGCCCCACGCCTGGAGCCTGCTGCTCACCACCCCAAGGCTGAAGCCTGATCCCACCGCCCCCACAGAAAGGTGGGGAACTCACTGGCTGCCTGCTCCTCCAGCGTTTGTGTCCCCAGAGGGGAACAAGGCCCAGTCCCTGCTGGTGGCTCCATGGGAAGGGCCGCCGCTTTCTCCCCCTCTCCTCCAATCACCACTCAGGAGTGTGGCCACAAGAAAAGTCCCTGGTGGCCGCATTTGAGAAACACTGGTCTAGACACGACGGAATGAGGTAAGGAATGCTCTGCAGTGGTTTTATCTGGGGCCAAAGTCACACCTTCTTGCTGTTATTTTAACACACTTTTTTGCGAGTGATTATTGTTATCAAATACCCAGAGACATCTCGCGGAAACATGTGACAGTTAAAACAATTGATAAAAGTGCTTATTTATCCAATAGATAGTAATCGCTTCTTTTTAGCTCAAATCAGTGTTTTTATTTTATTCCCACAATTTAAACACATACGTAACTAGTTCACACTATGGCGTAAATAACGGAAATGTTTCTGTTTGAAATGAGAAAACCATTTGTGAGTTATAAGGAAAACAGAAAAGAACCTGGAACTACCACATGTATCTTTGGGACAGATTCTACCTTGAGTTACCGTGGGTTAAATCTGGAGTTAACTACTGCCACTGATTAGAAATACTCCATACCAACAGAACTCCAGGATGGAATCTGGCTACTTGCTTTCACTCTTACAACTACAAAATACCTAGACTGATTTGATTTTCCTCAGTACAACTAGCTTCAGGCAAAGTCCTTGTAAGCCAAGCTCTTCCTCCCATCCCCCTTCAAAACAAGGAGATTAAAATGGGACTGTTGATAGACCCTCAACTATTGTGACATAATTAGTGCCACCATGATACATATTCCCATGTGCACTAGAAGAGCAACTCATGCAAACTGTAGCTTATCCATCACTAAGGTAAAAAAAAAAAGAAGGTAATAAATGGAGATATACCAATCTCCTAGAACTGGAAGGGACCTTGAAAGGTCATCGAGTCCAGCCCCCTGCCTTCACTAGCAGGACCCATTTTTGCCCCAGATCCCTAAGTGGCCCCCTCAAGGACCGAACTCACAACCCTGGGTTTAGCAGGCCAATGCTCAAATCACTGAGCTATCCCTCCCCCTCCACTGTAGCTACTGCTGCTATATTATCCTCCACTCATAAAAGGTATATCATTAAAACAGAACTTCCAAACTCCTGCCACACCCTGATGAAAGAAGTCAGGATGATTTCTTATGAGGCATTCAGAACTCAAATATAACCTCCACCAATAAAAGGCATTGGATTCCTTCTCTTTGACTTCCATCCTGTTTTGTTCTTTGTGCAAACCAGACAAATTGACTAATATTTCCTAGGCCTCAATCTTTCTTCCCCATTTAAAAAAATAGGGTTTAATTGTCTTTGTTCCCTAAACAGAAGGATCTTAATTATGCTTCACTAAATGGACATTCTTCAGCTTTCCCTCTGTGCAGTAGAATGGTTGATACATTTACTGTCATTGACTTGAGCAGTGAAAGAGAAAATTAAAAAACTAAAACCAAAAAAGGCATTAAGTGAAACAGTGTTCAATTTCTGTCCTGTTTGTGCTTGACTTTTTTTTTTTGAAACTGCTGTATTTTCTACCTGTGAGAGCTGAACTTTTAATTTTGCAATTTTCATTCAGTTTTCCCTGCAATGATAGTAAAACGCTTGTAAGAAAGCAATGGCAGCTTCGAATGCTTGTAAGGAAGGAATGGCAACTTGGAAATATTCACACCCAACACCATTTTGATTAAAGAAAGAACTCTGTTTTTAATAGTTGTGGGTTTTTTTGATCATTAAAAAAGTTTTAACCTGCATAGCAATCATTTCAAAAATAATTATTTAATGTTCCATAATGAAACTGTACACAACCTAGTCTTGAACGATAGAAGCCTGTGAGGTGGTTTGAAGCAGTCCAGCACAATGATTCCTTGGAGCCACATAACTCTGCTTTCCACTTGCATGTGTTTTTGTCCTCGTTACAGTCTGGCTCCAAGTGTCCGTGGATCTGCACTGGGCATGGAGAACAGTTCAGGCCCCTCAGCAGGGCTCCTCAAAGTCGTTCAATGTCTCGATATTTCTTCCTCAGGATGGAGACCTGATCTTTAAAGAGGACAGGGTCAAGCCTCATCTGAGAATGGATCAGCGGCATATAGCCAAACCAGCTGGCGAAAGTGTTCATGCAGCTCTGCCGCTGGGCAAAATGATCTGGGTCAGCCCAGCGGGAAGCCCTGGAAGTCTGAATGGAGAGAAAGGAAATGCTAAGTCATCGTGTCAACAACGCTGTGTAAATGGCAGGAGACTAGGTGTTACCATGGCTGTGCTGTGAGGTGATCTCAGCACCTCATCACCTGGCTCCAAAACCTCAACATAGGGCTGAAATTTGGTAAGAAATACATATTTGGTAGTTATATTTCAAGCCACATGGATCAAATTCTGACCTTAGTAACAGCTGGACAACTTATTATTTGTATTACAGTGGTGCCTAGGAGCCTGAGTCATGGACCAGGACCCACTGTGCCAGGTGCTGTACAAACAGAAGAGAAAGACAGTCTCTGCCCCAAGGGGCTTACATTCTAAGTGTAAGGCAAGAGACAACAGATGGAGATAGACAGATGAGGGAGTACAAGGAAATAATGAAACAATATTGGTCAACATGATAAGCAGGGCATGCCTTTGCCTCTGTGACTTTTAAAAGTCTTTTGGTTTATGATGATCATTAGGCTTGTTTAGATCAGAAATACCTCGGGATAAATCCCCTGAAATACGTCAAGGCATTATTCTAGAATCTCTCTATTTCAACCCAATTCCCAGATTATTTTTCATAGTGGATAATAAAATATTACTCCCCCGCAAAAGGCCAAGCCACTGGGGGTGCAAATGTCAGAGCTAATTGTGCAACCCTCAAGCTATATTCTAACACATGTCAACAGTGGGCACACATGGCAGCTTGACTAGCCAGAGCGCTCACGTAAGAGCTTCAAAATAGCCCAAGGGCCCCCCAACTAATGGCTCAGGTACCACTGAGGTCTATGAGAGTTGGAGGAGGCCATAAAACGCCTAATTCTGGGAGCTGACGTTGGAGTCAATTTGAGTGGAGAATTTGAGCATCTCACAGGACCGAGCCCTAAGAAATGAACACTGTAACACCATTATAGGTGTCGGGTCAAAAATTCATTTTGAGGGCCCAGTCCTGCATCCCATATGCATGAGTAATTCCACTGAGTTCGTGAGTCCAGTGGAACTTCTTTATGCAAAAAACTCACTCAGGTGTGTAAGTGTCAGCATGATCAAGGCTTTAGAATATTGCCTACAAATAAATGGGCACTGCAGGTGCACAGACAACACAGCATGGTGGATGGAGCCAGCACAATACACGTTGATAGAGAGAAAATAAACTGAAATCACAGAAGTGATTACATTCCATCAGGTCACACTAATAATATAGCACTTTTCAAAATTAGTATGAAAGCCACATTTCATATTTACCTAAAATACTAACACCCTTATTTTCAGAGGTTCTGAGGTTCATTCACAACTCCCATTAAGGTCCATAGCAGCTATGGGTACTCAGCACCTCTGAAAAATCAGGCCCTAAAAGCTTTGAAGGAGTTGTTATTCTCTATTTGGAAAATAATGCACCTCACCGTATGTAGGAACCCACTCAATCCAAAACAATTCTTTGAAACAGACTGTAAGTGCTCAGAAAGTGCCATTAAAATCTATTTTGTGCCATTTCTCATATGTTTGCATGACACTTTAAAAAAAAATTGCAGGACAAACAAAAGTAAACAGCAGAAACTCAAAGTGTGTTCATTAAATGTTAAAACAGTGATAGAGTCAGGAAAACTGGCTAGTTTAACTCCAACAGTAGGTTATAATGTGTACTAATCCCAGACACTTGATTATATGTAATCACAACAGGGCAGGCTAGGAAAAGTGTGCTGGAGGATTATAGAAGACACCCAGCCATTAGCATTGAATTTCCATATGACTATTAATTGGTGTCACAACCTTAAGGTTCTGTTATGTTAATTTTTTATTTGTCTTTTCAAGGGATTATGAACATGGACCATTCAGTTTGTTTTAGGAAGACAACTGTAGTTCATTTTTCACTTACATCACCATCTCCTGCAAAGGCAAGCCTGTGTGTAGTCTGAACTGAAGAGCCAAAGTACAGCTCTGTGGATAGCAGGAGGTACCTTATGAATGGTGCAGATGGAGGCATTTTGGCCATGTCAGGCCCTCTTCTGGGTGCTTCACTGAACACACCAACCAGTGGTGTCTGTGGCATCAGAGCACTGAATTGTTAGTACTATCAATTGGAGCCATGGTTATGCCCTCATCCAACTCCCATCTTTCTCTTTGGTGTGCAATACTGGTCTCCTTTCTTCCCTCCAACACAGTAGCAGCACTGGCCATGGGCTGCCTCCTGCACAGATATGCAGGGGGCACTCCGTGTCCTCTACTCCCATGACTCACTTATGCAAGGCAAGAACAATAGAACGCCATGCTTGCAAAGTTTCTGAGTTATAAAAGGTATTATTTTCAGGGGGCAGGATCCTTAACTAGTAGCTGGAAAAGGCAAATCTGCTCACTGCGAAAACGAATTCTAAAATAAAAAATTTGCCTAGGAACTACAGAGGCTATTGATCATATTGTGTCAGCAGCGAGACAAATATAACAGCATGTGGATGGTTCTTCCTTATCTCCTTAACGAAGCAACTTGAAATAAACATTTGAAAACAACAAATTACATCTGTTGTGACCCAGTTTAAGAACACTGCTCCAGTCACATTGAGAATGCGATATTATTTTTAAATAGCATAGAGATTGCTCTGTACATTACATTCATTAATAATCATTAAAAAAAAAACTTTTAGAATGGCACAATAGGCTTGCATTAGAAAATTCTCTTAAATGAAATTCAGCTGTCATGGAATCCATTGCATGAGTTTTACATCACCATGAATAAATAAAACAATATGGGAAAACGAGGGAGAGGACGTTGCATTCCACAGGCAGATATTTACCATCTCTATTGTTGGATTTTCCTTTGGTTCATTAAAAATGTTCCCAGCTCCATTTATGATTTTATCAAACAAGAAATCATAAAAATTGAGCAGAATTTCATTCAGCCCAGAGGTCTCCTACAAAACGTGTCTGGTTTGGAAGCGAAAAGTGATTTTACCAAGATGACTCAACAGATCAAACATGCTCAAAATACATACCTGCCCCATCATGGTCTCCTTATACTGTTTTTTCTGTGTTACTTTGATTGG
The DNA here is from genome assembly GCF_016161935.1 of Mauremys reevesii. NCBI lineage: Eukaryota > Metazoa > Chordata > Testudines > Geoemydidae > Mauremys > Mauremys reevesii. Next base: position 262,420,201 of record NC_052624.1, read on the forward strand.
AGGCAGTTTTGTCACAGCAGACACCAAAAAATTCATTAGAATGTCCTCACAATTGGCCAGTTGGTCCACCATATTCTTCAGGCTGGCAGGCAGGTAATGAGTGTACAGGTAGTGATAATATCTAGAAAGCCAACAACAGGGGCATTAATGCAAGTCTTTGCCTTACTGGGGCATACGGATGCCACAGGATTTCAATCCCAGTTGAGGCCCTAACTCACAGTGTACCCATGGACACATCATGGGTCCTTTGTTGCCTCATCAAACCACAAAAGTGGGGAGGAAAAAGCAGGATGATACGATGAACTAAGCTATTAGGGATACAAAAATTAAAAACTCCACTGGGCCTTTCACAATTAGTGAGAGAGAGAGATAGGGTTGACTTTAAATCTTGAGCAAGATAATGCAAGACTAGAATTCGGACTAGCCCACGTGCATTGTCGTAGCCAAGGTGGGTAACTGTGAGGAAGAGCATGTGGAAGCAAGAAAAGTTGGAGAGAAAATGGAATATGGCCTAATAAGGCCTTCACAAGTGCAGTTCAGATGATTCTTTTGTGGACCTAAATAAATCTAGATCCCTCTTTAACTGGTGCCTACTTCCTCCTTTGTGGGGAGTGGATCAGATACAGCAGTATAAATTTGACTTCATTAAAGGCTAAGAGAGGCCTCCTATCTACCCTTGCTCTACTGAAGTGGTAATAATGTGAATTCTCTCCATTATACTGTGCCCGAACTTCAAGGGGTCACTGCACTAAAGATTCAAGAGTGGCTGGAAGAGTTAACAGATCTACCGGGCATGGCAGTCAGCTACCACAAACCCATAGTCAGTCTGGCAGCAACCTTCACTCCTCTGCACTATAGGACATTTGGCACAAGAGTTTAATAAATTTGGGGCTTCTTTGAAGTGCATAATTCCTGATGTTAAAAAGAGCAGTCAGACTGCCTCAAAATACAAGTGACTTCAAAAGAGATCCAGGGAACACAGTTATGATTACCAGATCCTCAGAGTCAAACTGGGAATTTAAATCATTGCCCTATAAACAGAGGAGAGCTTCATCCAATCTCTACCTTCGTTTCCAATAGGATTCCCCCACCCCCGTTTTTTCTGGAGGGGAGACAAGAGTTCCTTTATTGGGGGGAGGGAATGATAAGATTTTCATTCCTCCTTTTGGTCAGGAACAATTTGTTCACCACCTTTAATAAAATAAATAAATAAATAAAATGAAATAATAATAATAAAGACAGAGATGCTTTGCTTTCTTACTTGTGGTAAATAGCAGCTCCTGTCAAGACCATGGAATAGTCATTAGTCCATTTGGATGTATAGCCCCATCTCTCCTTAGTATTATCCCAAAAGTGACTGCGAGCAGGGTACCCTACAATCCTCTCCGGAAAACTCTGCCATACTGTAAAGGCAAAATCCACCTGCAGGCAAAGACACATGCCAAATGAATAATCAAACTGTTTCAGTAATTGTCAACAAAACAAAATATTATCTTGCCACTAATTCATAATTCAAAAGCTTGGAACTGTTGCAAAACATTAATTCGGTGTATTCATCAGTAAATTAAAGCGATTGCTTGACATTTTGCCCTATAATTATGCACATTTTAATTTTTTCTGTTAAAGGAAGTCTTGAGCACTGCAGCATTACATTAACATTTTGCAGATATGCCCTTTACAATTCAAGCCTTTTCAAATTGAATCGTATGTGTGTGCATTTATACTTCTATGCCAGGGATGGTCAAACTTACTGACCCTCCGAGCCGCATGCAACAACCTTCAGAAGTTCGAGAGCCGGGGTGCCACTGCCGGGACTTCAGCCCTGCCGCAAGGTGTTGGGGTTAGGGGCTTCTGCCCTGAAAAGTCGGGGGGGTGAGGGGTGGGAAGGTCTCGGGGCTTCAGACCTGTGGGAGGCTTCAGCCCCAAGACCCCCTTCCCTGCTGCCATAAGTGCTGGAACTAGGAGCTGAAGTGGTTTCAGTTATATACAGGGTTTACAGTTTGGTTTAATGGCTCTCAGCACCCCCACTATAAAAATTATTCCAGCGCCCCTGCCTGCTGGGCAGAAGCTCCTAGCCCCACCATGCTGCTGCAGGGCAGAAGCCTCAAGCTCCCCCAAACAATCTGGTAGGCCGAGAATGGAGAGGGCGTAGAGGGCTTCAGGAACTGCACTTTAACTGTAAAAGAGCCGCATGCAGTTCATGAGCCACAGATTGGCCACCCTGTTCTATGCCATAGCATATCCCCTCATCCTGCACCTTTGAGCATCTCAACTATACTCTGTGCACGAATTCAACGTTATCAACCCGAAGCATTTTAAAATCATACATCAGGTCCTCCAAAAACAATAAGACTCGCTCAAAAATCATTTTTTAAAAATAAATATGGGGTTCTATCTATTTTCCTTCTGGTTTTTCTGCTTTTAGGATATAGTTGGGTCACGTTTTTAAGTTTCTCTTTGCAGACAGGAGGGGCAAAAACTTTCTAAAAATAGATGAGATTCTCATGTGGTTAACATGACTCCAGGAGCTGGGGCCTTATGAAAAATACTTTATCAGCAGCCTCATGATAAAATAGTGAGCGCTGGCAACACTGCTAATTTCTCTTTAAATATTCCAGCCTCTGAGCACAAAAAAAAAAAAAAAAAAAAAAAAAAAGGGTTGCAGGAGGTCAGGAAGCCCATCAAGAAGAAGAAAGGGAACAAAAGCCAGCTATAAATACCCGGGCCAAAAGCATGCAAAGCTACTGAGAGCCACACCTCAATTCCACACTAAAACCATTAATCCGCACTGATGCCTGAAGTTCAACCTAGACTCTGACAAAACTTTGCTCAAAAAACCTCCCAAAGAACCTTTCAACAAAACATGACCAGAGTTTCAGGTTTGTGGTGTTAAGGAGTCACACATATTTCAGCTTTAATACAGTAACACTTCTGTTAGAATAGTTACATTTCCTTGTAATTATTGCCAGAGCTTTTTCATTTGCAAATTGGTGTGTGAAAGAGAAGAGTCACAAACGTATTGGAACATGCAGTTAGAGGCATATTCTATTAATCCGAGTTGTTTGAAGGAACTTGAACCAAATGGAAAGCCAATGCAGCTAAAGTCGTTAATTCTTGTGATAATGATTTGGATGAGATCTGAACTAACACATCAAAGAACTAAAGTTGACCTTAAGGACCTTTCCTGTAAAACCAGACATCTGTTTTCTTTAGATGAGTTTGAGAATTTCAGGTTAAGAAAAATAAGAATAAACCATCTACATCTATAAATACCTACTACTAATAGTAACCCAGCTAATGTCCTCACTCATGTATTATTTAAATATCTGTCCTTGTAATGGAAAGACGCTTTAAAACAAGCTGAGCTCCCTAGGAGAAGACGAGCCACAGTTTATCCCCTTAAAACACGCCTCGTCCTAGATAATTTTAAGCAGCATTACCACTCAGCTGATCAGCGGGAAAAGCAACCAGTCACTTCAATCCCTGTATCATTTCCAACCCATACTGATTTCTAATTGCTTCCCATATAAATATCCCTCCAAGCAGCACTTTTGGGCTGCTACCCTTGGAAATGAAAACAATAGAAATTAGGCTTCATTTCATTAAGAATGAGAAACCTTTATTAACACTAGAACTGAGCAAAGAGTGGAAAACGTGTCTGGTGATTATTCATTCACACTTGAAATGTCAGCTTGACCGTGCTTGTGAATTTTTTGTTTGCTTTCCCTAGGATGAAAGCTTGGGAAAAGTGGATTTTAAGTACAAATGTTAGCTGAAAGGGAATTCTGAACTCAACAATTCAACTACGTTTGAAATGCAGTTTAGGTTTATTTACATAAGCCATCCAACCAGGGAACAGAAGCAATATCAAGGCCCCGATCCTGAAAAGAAAACCAGGCAGTAAACTTCTGCCCCCACGTGCAGTCCCACTAAAGTGAATGGGGCTCTACCTAGGCTCAGTGGCCTGCCTACATATTTCCCATTGCAGGACGGGGGCCCAACTGACATATGGCGCTAACACACAGACACATGCACTATTTTGAATATTTGCAGCAAATTATTCAGAGCAGTGAAAATGCTGCGAAGAAATTAACAAATCGTTTCACAAAACAAGCAAACATTAAAATTCTGCCACCTCTTTAACATAAAAAGCGGCCAAACTCAGTGAAAAACTGTTGCACATTATTTGCTTTGCGTAACCCAAAAAAGGTGCAATTACCACTAAAATGGGTGTGTGTGGTGGAGGGAAGTGATGGGAATAACAAAGTGGGCTGCTGTAGTACCTTGCAGGAGACTCTGGGTAAAATCCTGGCCCCAAACAAAATCAGAGTTTTGCCATTGACTTCAACAGGGCTAGGATTTCACCTTGTCTTGAACAAAAATCTTGAGCCGCGGGCCAGTGCAAGGAGTCTTCCTTGGAGAACACTGGACTTTGTCCATGTTATCTCACAAAGCGGCGTTCTTCCCGTTCTGGCAGGAATGGCCCAGGTGTGGCCTGAGAGCCAATGCTGCCCTCTTCTACAATACAGAGTGAAGCACATGGGGACTACAGTGGACCTCCCCATGGATCAGCTGAAGGGCTGAATGCTGGGACTAGTAGTTCCACACTGGCAAGGAGACTCTCTGAGGTAAATTATGTGTAGTCTTAGGGCTTACAGCAAGCTGCCAATGCAGCACTCAGTCTGGCAAAACTTGGGCATCCCTGCCCTAACGTAAACCGTAATGGCGTCATCTAAAGAGCTAGGAGTATTGACAATAGTAAGAGCAGCACTGTGAGGGAAAGTGGGGAGAAAGAAATGGTTCTGGATGTGATGAAAGGGGGGTAAAGAATAGAAGACTGAAAAGAAAATCAAGTCTCCAAGCTTTTCAATAGCCAACATTAATAATGTATTTCCGATATATTGTACTTCTATATAAACAGTCATTAGTCTCCTCTGTGGTTTTCAGGACAAGCTTCCAGAAATCAATACTCATCCCATTTGTAAAAATTGGTTTTCTACAGAATCTTTCCTTTCTCCGCTTTTTTTTTTTTAGTGCAATCTTGCTCCAGGCACAAATGCTGGAATGTCTCAACCATCATGTATCTCCAGCTCTATGGTACAGAGATACAGTTAGTGCATGTGTAGAGGAGAAAAATCAAAACACTTGTACCCAGGCAGAAATACTGTCTTTGAAGCAGAAATAATGTGCCATCATTGAAGCTAATGTGTAGAAAGGGAGGAACCACGATCAGCACAGTGGAAATATAATGCTAAAACAGACTGCTGTTACCTGTCCACATCTACCTATTTTACTAAAATGATAAAGAGGGGAAGAACCACATGCTAATGATGACAATTAACCATGAAAAAATCCTCTCCTGCTGGCAGGTGGCGGCAAGATTTTTGAGACAAATGCAATACATTAAACTTGGGGTGCGAGTGGGAAATATTATAAGACACGCTCTGGCAAACAGGTCGTAAGAAGAAGGGTGCACATCAGGCTGGAAAAGCCGCAGAGATTTCAAGAGGATGGGTCTTACCTCGGTGGTTGAAAGCACGGTGTCCTCGTCAAGGCTTAGCACAGCATCTGTGACTATGTTGTCATAAGGTAGGAAGCGACTGCTCATAACCTGTGGTTTTCAAAAAGAGAGGGGAGAGGGAAATCACTTGAGACACTTATTTCCAAGAGAAGGGGAAAATAACCCTTCTGCATATGCTGTTTTACTCTTCATTCTTATTTCATCCGTGGCACATCGTACATCTTTATCTGATAGGAAGGATTTCTCAGCTCAAGGGTGAAAGGCTGTCATTTTCCATCAGCCCAGCAGTCAGCTTATACCTTGTACCTGAGGAATTAATTTCTGAGCAGATCTGTCTCTCTTGAGCAGGCTGCCTTCCTCCAAAGCCCAAACTATAAGTGCATCTGCTGAGAATTAGACAGATGTAGGGTTCTTCATGGCTGACACCTGTCTGGCAGTTAGAGTTGTCCATCACCTCCCCCTCTCCCTCTTCCACCCCCTCCCCCCACTCCACTGTGGGAGAATAATATAAAATGAAGTGCTCAGAGAGACCTTGCACCTTTGACAGGGCCATTCGGTTGGCAAGCTAATGACCCCACCTTGCATCCCAGGCCTTGTCTACACACACAAGTTGTACTGATTTAACTGTATAGTTATAGTATAGTTGAAGTGGTACAGCCCTCCATGTGTGGATGCAATTATACTGGTATAAAAGTGTTTATACAGGTATAGCTATTCCTGTATGGGAAGGAGAATAAGCTATAGAGGTAACAAGGCATTTTTATACAGGTATAACTGCATCCACAGTAGGCATTATACTGGTATAAAATTAGTGTGTAGACCACGTTTTTTATGCTAACCTGGGAAATGCTTCAGTGTAATGGGAATTAGATGTGAGAGGGGGGAAAAAGAAGATGACAATAAAAAAGGGGAATCTATTTAGGTAATTTTTGGTCTGCATTACCAGTGGGATCTACGCTTTTTTTGAGTAATGAAAAATGGATATAAGAACACTACACAGGCATTCTCTCCTCCTGCCCCCTCCTTTTCCAGCCTGTAGGAACAATTGCTTTATTAGTTTATAGATTGTGTGTGTGTGTGTGTATGTGAGAGAGAGAGAGAGAGACTGGATATATTGTATGCGCCTGTGACAAAGTTCCTCCTCTACCTTGCGGGTCCTGTGCTTATTGGAGGATTTGCTCGCCTCAGAGATTCACCATGTGGGTCAAGAAACAGCTCAGAGACCTTCCCCTCTGGTAGAAGCCACAGTCCAGGTCAATTCCTCCTGTGTCTGATCAGGAGTTGGGAGGTTTGGGGGGAACCCGGGCCCGCCCTCTTCTCCAGGTTCCAGCCCAGGGCCCTTTGGACTGCTGCTGTCTAGAGTGCCTCCTGTAACAGCTGCGTGACAGCTACAACTCCCTGAGCTACTTCCCCATGGCCTCCTCCCAACACCTTCTTTATCCTCACCACAGGACCTTTCTCCTGGTGTCTGATAATGCTTGTACTCCTCAGTCCTCCAGCAATATGTCTTCTCACGCTCAGCTCCTAGTGCCTCTTGCTCCCAGCTACTCGCATGTACACTACAAACTGAAGTGAGGTCCTTTTTAACTCAGGTGCCCTGATTAGCCAGCCTATCCTAATTGATTCTAGCAGTTTCTTCTTAATTGGCTCCAGGTGTCCTAATTAGCCTGCCTGCCCTAGTTGGTTCCAGCAAGTTCCTGCTTGTTCTGGAACTGCCCCTGTTACCTTACCCTGGGAAAAGGGATCTACTTAATCTGGGATTAATATATCTGCCTTCTAACACTCTCCTGTAGCCATCTGGCCTGACCCGTCACAGTGCCTAACTCTAACAGATACCCGCCGGGCCTGTCTCTTTATTATACTTTGGCAACACTTGTACAGCTTGTCATGCCAATAAAGCATTAATGAATCGCACTGTGTGTGAAGAAATCATCGAATGAAAACTAGGATGAAGAGACGAGTTTTGCAATTAGCTCTGAAAGCACATAGTGAGCTCATGTGGAAGTGAGTTCCACAGTCCTGGGCTAGTTCCTGTGAAAGTTCGGTCTTCTACACAACTGTCATTGTTCGGGTGGAACTTAGCTGTCATGTGAGGTCTGACTGTGGAGGAAGGGACAGTCTGGTAGGTAGCCATAGTTATTCCCGTTCAAACTTGGCTCTGTGTTCAACGGGAAACCAGTACAGAAAGTAAAAGAGATAAGATTGGTTTCTGTAGAGGATTTCTAATTGGCACTAATCTATGAAGAAAAATAATTCAGTCAGGAGGCAAGAAAACAATCCCATGCAATTAAACACTTACACTGTTCTTATAGTGAAAGAACAGAAGTAGAAGTCAGGAAATCAAAGTTCTGTTCCTGCCTCCTTTACCTGCCTACTATGTGAGCTTGGACTAGCCATTCATTTTTATCTGTATCCAAGTTGTGCCATCTGTAAAATGGGTGCAATAATGCATCTCTGTTTCACAGTAGCGTTATGAGGCTTAAAGTGCTTTGGGATCCTTGGACAGAAGGCCCTAGAGAAATGCCAACTATGAAAAGTAAGGCCTTTGTTAGATCTTTGGAGTACACTGAGCAGCTCAGCAAGACTTGTGAAAACAAACAGCTTTTCTGTTTCAAAAGCCATTTGGTACGTGATGTAATATTAGAAAGGAGAGACTGTCCACTATAAACACTCCTTTGGGGACTTGGGAGATCGGTTTGTAAATTAAACAGCTTCTTCATATGCTTAGAATTGGCCCAGGCGGTCTCCCCATACCCCTCCTCCCAGCCCCAGGCAATTCACAAAGTATGAAAATAGAGGGGAAAAAAGCCCATAATGTTCGCAATGCTCAGAAATCCCCAAGCAGCAGCAGCAGCCTCTCTTAGCCATGCAGCAATTCTCTTGACCCTGTTTACATGTCCAGTGACTAAGACAGAACTATTAGCTGTCAGCTTAGCGGTGCCCTGACTTTCCTCTTGTTAAGCCTACTGGGGAAAAGAGCGAAGACAAGGTGTAAAAACTCACAATAGGATTTTACAGCCAAAGCAGCTAAAACATCACACTGTGAATTCGGGGGGGGAGGGGGGGAGGAAGGAGGAGAAAGATGATAAAAATCACAGTCTGGCCCAACTCAGATGCCTCAGCTCTGACTTCCAGCATTGGCATTAGAGAGAGATGATGAAGAATGGGCCTGATTCTCTACTCCATGCCAATGCACTGGGTGTATCATTGGCACGAGTGCAAAGCAGGCAAAAAATGCCACTAATTTCACTTGGTAGCATTTTACCCCCCACTTTGCACTCGCGCCAATGACTACGCATAGGGGAGGGCAACAGAGTACCTGGCCCAATGGCAGAATTTTTTCTCTCCCCTTTTGCTGTCTTCTCTTGACTAGTCAAACTGTGTTTGGATCCCACTGGGTCCCCAGGCTGTGCACATCTCCCCACCCTCTCCTTGTGAGCACCTTAATGTCCTTGCTGAGAGCTAGACAAGCCATAAAAGCAGCTCTTTCTCACAAGCCGGTGGAGAACACACTTGCCAATTTCTCGGGGAGCCTAATTTCCAAATCTGAACACAGATGAAGGGTCCTCAAATCCTGCGTCAGAACACTCAGACTAGCATTTGGGTGCATTATTAATTTAATGCTCCTGCCTGCTCACAGGCATGCAAGATTAGCACCTCCTCTCTAGGTGGTCACATTTGCCACTCTCAGACTCGCAGTATTGACTGCCCCCTTGATCAATAGCTGACATGTGATGAAAGGACAAACTTCATGCACTGAACGTTCATTAGAACGAGGAGTCTGCAATCACATTGGTACAAAAGGCAGAGGTAAAGGAAGGGGCATCGCCCACCTGGTCACCATAAAACATTTGCCAGCTGGAGAAGTAAGTACCCAGTCCCACTGCACCACACTTGCAATCTTTGACTGTTTTTCTCTCCACCTACCTTGCTCTCCCCTTCGATGACTATGACAGGCACAGGAGTGGCAGGCCAGCGGTGTTTGGCTGGGAGGGGTTTATCACAATTCCATAAAACAATGATCTGAAAGGAAGATTGACCTATGGTGTTAGACACACACGGGTACACTTACGTCTGTGGAGTTCAAGCCTAGAGGACCCTGAGCACCAAATGGATTCAGTTTAGGCATTTAAAAAAAGGTGACACGATCAAATTAAATATCCAGTTGGCATAAAAATAACATCCCCCAGCTACTCAGCCACCCTGACAATAAATCCTACATGCCCTCAGTCAAATACCATCTGAATAGAAAACCAGAGAGTATCTAGCCTTACTCAAAAGGGTGTCACTGGTTTACTTGGGCACCTGATAAAGTCTAAAGCACTCATGGACTCTTCGAAGCAGAAGGCAGTCTACTGCCTTCTTGAGATAGTATCACCAGGCAGCAAGGAGTCCAAATGCTGCTGAGATAAAGGGAGGTAAGGCCGTCAATAGGCCTACTGACCCTTTTGTTATTTACATCATACATATACTCTAGTCTTAAAGCACAGCTGTGATTTTACCTCTCTTCCCAAAATAAATCAGAGTTGTGATCACCCGTTTTCCACTTTTATTAAAGTTCAGAGTTTTTATTCCCCACACATGCTGGTTAAGGTCTCTGATGATAGCGATCTCAGAGACAATGAGGATCAAAGTTTAAAACAGGGAACTGGGAACGAGAAGGACTGACAAGTCCTGAAGTCAATGGGGTGCTTGTTTCTGTGATGGCTTTGGGTCAAAAGTGATTGACAGTGAAACATCAGGGCTCACCTGTGCACAGTACTGGGACTTGGCTACAGCAACCAGGAGTTTCAGCACAGGCTGAGACTGGGATACCAAGGGAGTTACCGCATGGATAACGGCAGTGAACTTGGAGGGGGGCTTGAGACCTGAAATGAAAAATGGATGCAAGTTGAATATAGACCAAGCTGCCTTGTGTAGTATAAATCAAAGAAGTCAGAGATGAAAAAAGACCATTTAAGAACAAAGGAAATGCCATGTTGGATCAGACCATCTCATCCAGGATCCTGTCGCTACAGTACCAGATTCTCTAGAAGAGCGCGCACTCCTTCTCATAAACTCCCCAGCTCTCTGAACGCTCTGTCTGTATTACAACCACTGCTTTTACATCGTTTCCTCTGATTCCCTCCTGGATGTCCTGCAATCTGGGTTTCTCCCCTTTTGCTCCACAGAAACTACCCTTGCCAAGTTCATCAGTTAAGTTCTCCTGGCCAAGTCTAAGGGCTTCTTCCCTCATCTTCATGGTTTCTGATTTCTCTGTTGTCACTGATATGACTTATCACCCCCTCCCCCTTGGACTGCCTGATAGATGCTGGCTTCTTGGTGCTCTCTTCCTGCCTCTCCAATAGCTCTGTCAGCATCTCCAATGGTGCTTCTTTCTCCCCTCTGTTTCAGCATCCCTCAGAGTCACGTCCTCTGTCCTCTCCTTTTTCCTCTAAATCCTACCCAAGGGCGACTTCATCCACACACAAAGCTTCAACGATCATCTCTGAGTTGATGACTAAACTATTCTGCCTGCCCGTTGAGGAACAATTCCCCTCCATCCATACTTGAGAGTCTGCAAGTTTCTGTGATAGATGTTTCCAGTCATCCTTCCACCAGCTCATATGCTGGTGGCATATGGTAGATCCTACCTGCTTCCTCCCTTCACTACTGCTGCAAATACCATTCTCCTCCACCTCACCCAGGCCCACAACCTTGGTGGCATGGTCATTTTTCTCCTCCCTAACTGGAAGTGTTGTTGAATCCTCTTAGTCTTCTTTCACAACAACTCAAACATCCACATTTTCCTTTTACAGTGTAACAGTGGTTCTCCAAGCAGCTTGTCTCTATGCTGCTGGCACCAGACTTGGAACCCTGGTAAGCAGTGACTGTTGAGGCTGCAGGCATGCTCCCTTGCAGAATTCAACATTCAGTCTTTGCCTAAAGGAGCCAGGGATCAAACTCTTCTCAGTTCCTCCCACTCAATCAGAACCCATACAGAGACTCTGAAGAAGCGAGGCTGGAGGGTGGGGAGGGTGGATCTATACTGACTATCAACTCAGAGAATTATTTGCGAATAACTTCTGTTGTCTCTGAGTATTGTCAAGCAGAGCTAAGCAACGAATGCAAACCAGTGTTGCCGTGAAGTTGCCAGCTACTGATCTGCAACATAATGATAACCAGAAAATGCAGGGAGGGCAGGGATTTGTTACAATATTCTCTGTAGGCTGCAGCTATTAGAGGGGTAACATCAGGGGCGGTTCTACCTTTTTGGCCGCCCCAAGCAGTCATGCGCGGGAGGCGCCCCGGAGCCGCGGGAGCAGCGGACCTCCCGTGGGCATGACTGCAGAGGGACCGCTGGTCCCGCGTGGCTCGGCTGGACCTCCCGCGGCTGCGGACGGTTCGCGGGTCCGGCGGCTCCGCTTGAGCTGCCGCAGTCATGCCTGCGGGAGGTCCAGCCGAGCCGCGGGACGAGCGCCCCCTCCGCAGTCATGCCTGCGGCAGGTCCACTTGTCCCGGGGCTCCGGTGGACCTCCCGCAGGCATGACTGCGGCAGGTCCGCCAGCCCAGCCTGCCGCCCCCTCCCCCCCCGGCAGCAGGGGACGGGCTGCTCCTCGGCTCCCAGCGGCAGGATGAGCTGGGGCCCCAGCCTTTTGCCGCCCCCTAGATTTTGCCGCCCTAGGCACCAGCTTCTTTTGCTGGTGCCTAGAGCCGCCCCTGGGTAACATGATATCCTGTACTTATGCAGGTCAGTCAATGACATTCCATCCAGCAGGGGGCAGTGTTTTGCAGCAGTGGTTCTTATCCAGGGGTAGGTGTACCTCTGGGGGTACACAGAGGTCTTCCAGGGGGTAATCAACTCATCAAGATATTTGCCTAGTTTTACAGCAGGCCATGTAAAACGCACTAGTGAAGTCAGTACAAACTAAAATTTCATAGACAATGACTTGTTTATACTGCTCTATATACTATACACTGAAAGGTAAGTACAATATTTATATTCCAATTGATTTATTTTATAAGTATATAGTAAAATGAGAAAGTAAACAATTTTTCAGTAATAGGGGCTGAGACACTTTTGTATTTTTAGGTCTGATTTTTAAGCAAGTAGTTTTTAGGTGAGGTGAAACTTGGGGTACGCAAGACAAATTAGACTCCTGAAAGGGGTACAGTAGTCTGGAAAGGTTGAAAGCCGCTGTTTTGGAGGACAGGATTAAACAAGAATACCACTGGATAGATACTGCTGGTGAGCCATTTACAACACACCATCCAGAAATCAACAATACCCCAATATGTGTGAGGTCCAGAAGCAAGGATTCACTCACCTAGATTAGCATAGTAGTAAGGAAAATCTCCCAGATATGAGGAATACTGTGGCAATACAAATAACCCTCCAGGATGTTTGTTCCATATTAAACTGTTACGTGATATGTGCTTAAATATTCTGTCCTGAATAATCTGGAAAATAAGAAAGGTAGTGATTTGTAAATAAGTTGTAATGGCCATCTTCAGCAACTCTGGCAGACTGCAATCACTACACATTTTCTTTTATTAAAAGCAGCGAGACACAAATCTTTTCTAAAGATGATACTGAACCTATACACTTGTGCACATTCTCAGCAGTTTGAGGCCTTGGATAACAGTATTCAAACTATCTCATTAGTTTCTGCGGACATAGGGATCTTGCAATTCATTAGATTCTGCATTTAAAGTGAAATATTTTTGCATCTAAAATCACTTGTCAGTTGCAAGCCTGATTAGTTCATTCTAGAGTTTACCATCCAGGGCTTACATAAAATAATTAGTCAAGAATGGAATTATAAAAGATGGGTGTTATTTTGAGATAATGAAAACTTTTAAATACACAAAGACAGACTTCCAAGCCGAACAGGCTGGGTTGATATTTTCCCCTTTATTTTATAACTGAGTTATTATGTGACAAAGTGACTAATTACATCAGATCCCATACGTATTTTACAGATAGCTGTCCACCACGGCGTGGTTCCGGACGTTCCCATTTCACCCAACGTGGAAATAAATTTGGGCAACTACTAGAGCAAGCTTTTTGGAGCAGGGAAAATATGTGTATCTTTGTAAGGGCCATTAGATGATCTAGTCTCACTTACTGTGTAACACAGTCCATAGAATAACATTAACAGTGCTATATGTTTGCGAAGGTAAAACTAATTCTATATACTCAAAGTGTATGCACACAAAATTTGAAAGCAAAGACCACATGTGTAGGAAGAGCTATTGATTGAGTTAGTTGTAGAGGTAAGGAGTCTCCAAGGGCATGAGGGTAATGTGACATTAGGGTGATACAGCATGTGAATGAAGGCTGTCCCAAATGGTCATTTCCTAAAATTTGTGATTACATGGGAAATGCACAGGAACAATCTTAACGTCAAACTAGCAGCATTTTTCACATGAGAATAGTGGACTCAAGACTGGGCCAGAGTTAGTTATGTTACACTATCAAGTGCATCTCTAGATATTTCTGTTAATAGATGTAAAGTTACATGCTTCAGCCACGGGGTGTTTTGTGTGGGAAGGTGGGGGATGGGTAGTGACTGCCTTCTCCCCTCCTTTAATTTATGCCACTGAATGTAGCAAGAAACTAGAAAATGAAGAGAGAAATTAAAAAATGTGCATCTTCTACCATCTGATGAAGAACTAGATGGAACTAGCTCCTTTGCGCCCTGCCCGGTTTTCTCAGAACTGATGCATAAACAGATAAGAAGTAGTCTGCAGGTTTAGATGATGAGTAGGTTTTCATAGACTGTACAATTTTCCACTGCTCTGGTAGCTGACAACGCTTCAGGGGAAACACACGGCTCACATTTGATGATCTTTCAATGTACACAGAGCAAAAAAGAGTTTCATCTTGAAACAAACTTCTGATGTCATGCAACATATGCAACCTTTATTGCATGTGAGGCATACAAGTCTCACCAATACTGTTACTCAGTAGGCTAGGAAGCCAACCTGTGGAATATCTCACATTTAACAGATGGCAGATTAATTTATGGCACTTCTGGCCAATAATCCTTGCAGTTTATAAGAATGGCGTGGAGAAAAGAAAACTCGAAGGAAAGGAAATAGAAAAGGATGAAAGGAATCCATGAAGAGCTAACCAATTAAAATACAAAAAGCATACGGTAATTTGCTAAATGTATTGCAGAGATTTCTAAATACCAGCAGCGGCTTTAGAGGCTCTCTGGTGATTATGGAACACAGGCAGTTTTATAATGAGGAGGTAAGGTACTCCGGCTGGATCTGTCCTGTCTACATGGAATATGTTGCTGGCACAATATTTCGGCCCCCACCTCCCAAAAATATTCTGTCGTATACAGGTACTTGTATTGACCTCATAGCTGTAGTGTCTAGGTGCCTTCCAGTAGTGCACTAAATGTCTGTCACATGTGGTTCATTCTCTCTCATTTCTCCTGTTCCCAGGGGAGAACTGTGTAAGCTGTGTAGGGCTGGTTTCTGTTTCTTAAATTTCTACGCTGCTCTGTGTTGCAATTGGAGAAGGGAGGTTGAAGAAGTGCCCCTTGCACTTGGAGCAGAAG
This sequence comes from Mauremys reevesii, assembly GCF_016161935.1. Lineage (NCBI taxonomy): Eukaryota > Metazoa > Chordata > Testudines > Geoemydidae > Mauremys > Mauremys reevesii. Next base: position 262,435,276 of record NC_052624.1, read on the forward strand.
ATGAGTTTTGCGATAGTCCTCCCCTGAACCTCCATAGTGTCAGTCTGGCGCCCAGAGAAAGCTGTCATCTGCACAGCCAAGCTTTGCCCTCAAGGCACAAAGGTCCATGGCACTCCAGAGCCATGCAGTTATTCACCAAGGGTTTTGGTGACAATATGTGGGGCGGAGGCCATTGAACATCCTGAAGATAAGACCTTCAAGACTTTGAACTTGAGTTGATATTCTACAGGAAGCCAGTGTACAGAGCAGGGGACAGGTCTGATGTGCTCATGGTAGCCCGTGTTGCTGAGGAGACATGCTGCAGCATTCTATACCCTTTGAAATTTCCTAAGGACTGATGGCTTCATGCCCAGGCATATTGCATTGCTGTAGTTCAGACAGGAGGTGACTAAATGATATGTAGGATCATCAAGATATTGCAGTACTACAGCATTCTAGTTAGAGACTGAAAGTAACTACCAGAATAAATCCATTCCCTCTCCAACTATACGATTTACTCCCCCACATCAAATTTTAAGCAGAGGGTGCATCTGATCTTACCAACTTCCGACACCTAAATAAAAAACAACCTTTTTATTTTCTCTCTTTCTGAAAGGAAACAATTCAGGCTTTTCTAAGGATTGTTGGACTCTGGAATGAACACCTGAGCATGCATGTTATTTTCCACTGAACAGAATTACTATTAATTTGCATTCTCTACATAGAAGTGGTTCTGTGAGATTGCTTATCCTGGCTTCAAAAAACAAAAGGTCTGACATGCCCGACTTGTTTTCATTAAATTAAAACCTTGCAGCTCCTTCCCTGTTCTATCCTGAGAGTCTTCCTTGCTACTAAGCTCAAGCTTCTCAGCTGGTAGCTTCCTAAATCCTAGCTACAGGTGTTACTAACCATCCCCTAGTCAACTGACAACTATGGCCACATTATTGAAGATGTTTCAATTCAGCCCTAAAGTTGCACTTGAGGGACTTGGGGACAGATTCTGTAAACAAGACAAAGGGAGCTGGGGATACCCCAATTGCAGAAGAGATTGCAGTGAGTACAGAACCAGTGTATACCTCCTTCTCCACAACCCTCCCTGGGGTAAGGAGGAAGAATGGCTGGACTACAATGGGCTCTGGCTGTCCACAGCTGGACTGCTATGCATAATTTGGGCTCTCTTCTGTGTGTCACCTTCTATCTCCCCTTGGAAATGGACACATTTGATAAGTCTCAGGTGACTTAGAAGCAGCCACTTCCAGAACAAGAGACCTGTGAAAGGGCATCAAAATATTAAGGGGGAATGGGAGAAAAGGGGCTTTTAAATAATATTTTTTCCAAAATGAGTTCTAGTAAGGTCCTTTAAAGGATCACATTCACTATGTATAATAGGAATACTGATTCATCAGCCACAAAGCCTTGAGAAACTGTGATGGCACAAGACAACTTTTCCAATGTGTCGGATGGCTCCTATTTGTCACCATGTCAGTTTCCTTATGTGGATTCCAATAATGAAGAAAATATTTCCTTAGGGGAGAAAAGTTATCAAGCTGCTGAAGGCTTTTCAGGTGACCAATCACATGTCATGAAAGCCAAGGTCACACACAACAGCTCAGCACGGAGTGTGACAGACATATTAAGGAACATCTCTGCTCTGACTAATATCTGAGAATTGTTACTCACCTCTAGTGTGGTCAATACAATCTTCTCAACTGAAGAAAAATAAGCCTCCCACAAGAACTGTGTCTGCTGTCTAAGTGCTAGGATTTTATCCTGATGGATAGACCTGATTGTAGAAGGAATCTGTAATACAAGACGCACTACAATCAGATGGTGTGGAAAACAATGTAACCTGATAAAATAAATACATGCTTGAGAATCCCAAACTAGCATTCTCTGCTCCTACCCAGCAACACAGACTCAGTGTCAACCAGTACCCTCACCAGACACAGATATGTGAATTAGCAGCTAAAGAACAGTGACTGGAAAATGAATGAGCAGCACCTTTTGTGACCTTTGGTATTTGAGCCTATTGGCCAACGTTAGGATTAACTAGCAATTCTCCATTTTTTAAGGAAGTTGTTTCTATGGTAGCAAATGCTACTGTTTCCACTTCTGGAGCGGTGGAAAGTCACAGTGAGGAACTTTTTGGCAAATCCCTTGCGCACACAGCTTTTTGCAAACCACCAATTTAAAATACTAGTAGCTGCGGGTATTTAGAGTCCAACAATGATCTCCGTTCTGAAAGTATATTAAAGGGATCTGCGATTGCAGTCACCACTATGTGGCAACACAAATTCCCTGAAGAAACCATCACAGCATCTACAGCAAAGCCACCCCTTTGTGGAATATCATGGAGAGAAGAAAACATCTGCTATTTACAAGTTAAAAACAATGATATTTTTCATTGGACACATTGAGCAGCTTTAATTCTGGTAGAGCTTTCCTTATAAATGAAAAAATAAATCCTACCATCCTTCTTCCTGACAGAGAGTTGTCCTGCAAACCAGATCAGAAGGAGGGGGTGTGTGAACCCACATTCCCCACCCACTTTGGAGAGAGTCCAGCATCTGTACAGACTAGTATTTAGCTTCTTAAAAGCCTGATTCTCATTTGCACGTAGAGCTTGTCTACTCAGGGAAAAGGACTGGACTAGCTAGTGCAGAACAGCTAGAGGGGAATAGTATCAGAGGGGTAGCCGTGTTAGTCTGGATCTGTAAAAGCAGCAAAGAATCCTGTGGCACCTTATAGACTAACAGACGTTTTGGAGCATGAGCTTTCATGGGTGAATACCCACTTCGTCGGATGCTCCAAAACGTCTATTAGTCTATAAGGTGCCACAGGATTCTTTGCTGCTTTTAGAGGGGAATAGCTACTCCACATTAGCACCCCATGTGGACACTTATTCTGCATTGAGTTCCTTTGTGCAGTTTAGGTTTGTCCCCTCCAGAAGCAGATTAACCTAAATGGCAAAAAAAGTGGGGAGTTAGTGGGAAATAGCTATTGAATTCATACCCTGGCTATTTTGTACTAACTTTCCCATTAATTCTCCATGCAGACAAGCTCTAAGGTCTCCGTACTCACTGCTCTGGCCGTGTAAGAGGCCATCGGAGTGGGTGTAACTGTAATTTATTCCTACTTCAAGATCTCTTTACACTGTCAGAATGGTGTTAGCGGCCTAAGTGTAAATGAGAATCAGGCCCCTTCAGTGTAGTGTGGGTGTGTTCACTTCTTGTAGAAATGGGGAGTTATTTTGCTGTGGTACCTACTTCTAATTATTTCAAGTCGTCAGGTCTCCTCCTTCTCCTTCTCTTATTACTCACAAGCCTGTCATATATTTACTTTCAGGGCTAATTACACACAGGCACCAAAATTTGCATTATTCTAAGATAGCATTATCATTATCGTCCATCTAGTTATTAGATTAACCTAAACACCCACACCCCTAATACACACACCCCTATCTCTCTCCCTCTCTAACACACACACACCATGTAAAATATCCCCGATCAGAATACAATTATTCTTCATATAATGTTCTGAAAGAGTTTGATGGCAAAGATTATTGTGCAGTTTCATACACATCTGCAGGAAATTGTTCCATAAGAAACCTGCTCCAGAACAGGATTCAAAGTTTTAAGGTTTGATATGCACAGAGATTCAGGAAGGTTATGCAGATGTTATACAATTATTATTCTGTCTTGTTTGCATTCAGGTAGTGCCCACAACTCCCAAACAGGATCATGGCTCCACATTGTTAGGTGCTGTACAAATGGTAAGAAACAATTTCTGCCCCAAAGATCTTGTAATCTAAGGGTTTGTCTACACTGCAATTGGGGTGTGTGTGTGATTGTGGCATGTGCAAACACACCCATGCTAGCTTTAATCTAGGCAACTCACATCCTGATAGCAGTGAAGCCCTGGCAGCACAAATTTCAGCACAAGCAAGCCACCCCAATAGTTACCCAGGGTTCCAGGCTGGCTTGTACAGCTTGCACTGAAGTTTGTGTTGTTGCAGCTTCACTGCCATAGGTACCCACGTTAGGTAGATTAAAGCTAGCTCAGGTATGTCTACATGGGCTGCAATCACAGTCCCACTTCCACTGCAGTTCAGACATACCCTCAGACCTTGAACTGGGGTTTAAAAGGACAAGGAACCAAGGGAGTGGGATACCATACAGAAGCAAAGCGGTCAGGGTGATAAGAGGTCCGTGGCATATTAGAATCTTTTGCTTAATCCTTCCTGTAAAAGAAGCAACACAGGAAGGGTGGGGGCACAGGGACGCAGTTAAAATATATACAGGCAGACCTCGACTTTACAACGTTCGAGTTATGATGAATGGCACTTCCAATGCTTCTACATTGACACCCTGATTCGACTTATGACTATTGGTTTCGAGGTTACGACACTTGGTCCCGCAATGGAGTAGACTGCGGTTCCGAGTTCCGACTTACGACGCAGTTGTAAGGAACCAATTGCATCGTAAGTCAGAGGACTGCCTGTATACAAATGAGGCATCTTACTATTTAAGTTTATACCACTGAACTACAAAATTCAGTCCTCTGATATGGATTATAAAGAGGATTGTTTTCTATTAGGCTCCTGTAAGTATGGGAGTATAGTGATGCATGTTAACAGCACCATTATCAACAGCAATCATATTATTGTGACTGCATTTTAGTACAGCCATGGGGCATTACTTCTAATAGACATAAATGTTTCACGGCACCACGCATGATTTCACAGGGCTTGATGTTGTGATGGACACAAAATGAAATTAACACCCATCTCTAACTACGGCACACTCTCTCCTTTGTAATGCGGAAGCAATTCTGACCCAGAAAGTTGAAGAGGTTATCGTTCCACAGCTTCATGTATGTGGCCATAAACGTTGTGCCGAGGTTAGAGAATTTCTTAGCCTGCCTGTGTGCCTGGCCTGTTATAACAGCTGGAAAGCAAAATCAGAGCTCCCATTTTAACTGTGTTTGCCTATTAGTTATTAATCTATTTGTCCAGAAAGACAGGTTTGGAAAATGACATATTAATACTAATCTGGCAGGATTACACTGGAATTAATAGGCCTAGATGACGTCTTAATAAAAGGTCATTTTGGTAATAAAAGTGGAAAAAAGAGAACCCTACAAAAATAAATGCAGGAAGACTAAATTAAGACTGGAGCTAAACTGGTTCTATGGTAACAAGAATATGCAAATAAAAACATCCGAGCTGTTCTAAAACAGGAAATGAAAAACTGCAACATAACAAAAACATTTCCCAGAGCAGACATTCAGGCTCTGTGCCAGCACTTTACAAACACTGTTAATAACGGTGCCGTAGCTGTTCAATAAGGAAGCAGCTGTGAAGAGAACGAATGGCATATTACAGGAAGACACAAAGATCAGCAAATTATATTTTTTTAAATAATTTTGCTTACAAAAACGTGTTGTCCTTTGAAGCAAAAAATTACCTTATTTCTATACTTGCAATTAATTCATAATAATAGTTCTCTCTAAAGTAGAGCTTTTGGGGTCAGATTTTTAAAAGTATTTCATCTAGGGATGTAAGAATTTAAGCGGTTAATGGTTAAACTCCTCCCAGGGTCCCTGCTGCTGCTGCACCTGGGGCTCTGCTCCTGTCCATCATCCCGGCATCCCTGCGCACCCGGCATCTCGGTTGCTACCCTGTGCCGGGGCTCTGCTGCTGCCCAGCATCCCGGTGCACCTGGGGTCACTCCAGGCTGCCAGCCCCGCCCAGGCTCGGGGGCAGCAGCTGAGCTCCGCGTAAAATATTTTGGCTGTTATAGCAGAAATAAAGGAGAGATAAGACAGAACTGGGGGTGGGGGGAGATCAAATCAGTATTTTAGATGTCTGTATACTAATGTGACAAGTATGGGGAATAAGCAGGAAGAACTCGAAATGCTAGTAAATAAACACAACTATGACATAGCTGGCATCACGGAGACTTGGTGGGATAATAATCATGACTGGAATATTGATATAGCAGGGTACAGCTTGCTCAGGAAGGACAGGCAGGGAAAAAAGGGAGGAGGTGTTGCCTTATATATTAAAAATGTATACACTTGGACTGAGGTTCAGCTAGAAATAAGAGACAGACTTGCTGAAAGTCTCTGGGCAAGGATAAAAGGGGTAAAAAAACCAAGGGTGATGTCATGGTAGGGGTCTACTACAGACCACTTAAGCAGGAAGAAGAGATGGATGAGTCTCTTTTTAAACAACTAACAAAATCTTCCAAAGCACAGGACTTGGTGGTGATGGGGGACTTCAACTACCCAGACATCTGTTGGGAAAATAACACAGCAGGGCACAGATTATCCAACGAGTTCTTGGAATGTATTGGAGACAATTTTTTATTTCAGAAGGTGAAGAAAGCTACCAGGGGAGAGGCTATTCTAGATTTGATTTTGACAAATAGGGAAGAACTGGTTGAGAATTTGAAACTGGAAGGCAACTTGGGTGAAAGTGATCATGAAATGGTAGAGTTCATGATTCTAAGGAATGGGTTAGGAGGGAGAACTGCACAGTAAAGACAATGGATTTCAAGAAGGCAGACTGTAGCAAACTCAGGGAGTTGGCAGGGGAAAGACAATTGGCAGTTTTTCAAAGAGACATTATTAAGGGCACAAGAGCAAACTATCTCACTGCGTAGGAAAGTAGGAAGTTTGGCAAGAGACTACCCTGGCTTAACCAGGAGATCCTCAATGATCTAAAACTCAAAAAGAGAGTCCTACAAAAAGTGGAAACTTGGTCAAATTATGAAGGATGAATATAAACAAATAACACAAATATGTAGGGAAAAAATTAGAAAAGCCAAGGCACAAAACAAGATCAAACTAGATAGGGAAATAAAAGGAAAACATTCTACAAATACATTAGATGCAAGAGGAAGACCAAGGATAGAGTAGGCCCATTACTCAATGAGGGGGAAAAGACAATAACAGAGAATGTGGAAATGGCAGAGGTGCTTAATGACTTCTTTGTTTTGGTTTTCACCAAGAAGGTTGGTGGAGACTGGATGTCTAACATAGTGAATGCCAGTGAAAATGAGGTAGGATCAGAGTCTAAAATAGGGAAAGAACAAGTCAAAAATTACTTGGACAAGTTAGATGTCTTCAAATCACCAGAGCCTGAGGAAATGCATCCTAGAATATTCAAGGAGCTGGCTGAGGAGATATCTGAGCCATCTGCAATTGTCTTTGAAAAGTCATGGAAGACGGGAGACATTCCAGAAGACTGGAAAAGGGCAAATATAGTGCCCATCTATAAAAACGGAAATAAGGACAATCTGGGAATTACAGCTTAACTTCTGTACAGGAAAGATAATGGAGCAAATAATTAAGCAATCAATTTGCAAACACCTAGAAGATAATAAGGTGATAAATAACAGTCAGCATGGATTTGTCAAGAACAAATCATGTCAAACCAACCCGACAGTTTTCTTTGACAAGGTAACAAGCCTTGTGGATAGGGTGGAAGTGGTAGATATGGTATAGTTTGACTTTAGTAAGGCTTTTGATACTGTCTCCCATGACCTTCTCATAAACAAACTAGGGAAATACAACCTAGATGGAGCTACTATAAGGTGGGTGCATAACTGGCTGGAAAACTCTTCCCAGAGAATAGTTATCAGTGGTTCACAGTCATGCTGGAAGGGCATAACGAATGGGGTCCTGCAGGGATCGGTTCTGGGTCCAGTTTTGTTCAATATCTTCATCAATTATTTAGATAATGGCATAGAGAGCACACTTATAAAGTTTGAGGATGATACCAAGCTGGGAGGGGTTGCAAGTGCTTTGGAGGATAGGATTAAAATTCAAAATTATCTGGACAAACTGGAGAAATGGTCTTAAGTAAACAGGATGAAATTCAATAAGGACGAATGCGAAGTATTCCACTTAGGAAGGAACAATCAGTTGCGCATATACAAAATGGGAAATGAGTGCCTAGGAAGGAGTACTGCGGAAAGGGATTTCAGAGTCATAGTGGATCACAAGCTAAATATGAGTCAACAGTGTAACACTGTTTCAAAAAAAGCAAACATCATTCTGGGATGTATTAGCAGGAGTATTATAAGCAAGACATGAGAAATAATTCTTCCGCTCTACTCTGCGCTGATTAGGCCTCAACTGGAGAATTGTGTGCAGTTCTGGGTGCCACATTTCAGGAAAGATGTGGACAAATTGGAGAAAGTCCAGAGAAAGCAACAAAAATGATTCAAGGTGACCTATGAGGGAAGATTGAAAAAAAAATTGGGTTTGTTTAGTCTGGAAAAGAGAAGACAGAGGGGACATGATAACAGTTTTCAAGTACATAAAAGGTTACAAGGAAGAGGGAGAAAAATTGTTTTTCTTAACCTCTGAGCACAAGACAAGAAACAATGGGCTTAAATTGCAGCAAGGGCGGTTTAGGTTGGACATTAGGAAAAACTTCCTGTCAGGGTGGTTAAGCAGTGGAATAAATTGCCTAGGGAGGTTGTGGAATCTCCATCATTGGGGATTTTTAAGAGCAGGTTGGACAAACATCTGTCAGGGATGGTCTAGATAATACTTAGTCCTGCCCTGAGGGCAGGGGACTGGAGTAGATGATCTCTCGAGGTCTCTTCCAGTTCTATGATTCTAAAATGTGGGGGTGCTGATAGAATTTTAAGCGGTTACATGATTACTGTTTTATGCATTATTTACATCCCTAATTTCATCAACTAAACGTGCAGAAGAGCATCTCTAGTGGGTTTTTCAAAAGGGATGAGCACCTAGCTCCTATTAATTTCTAGTGCCTCAGTACCTAAATACCTTTAAAATTTGGCACTTCACCCATTTGCCTCAAAATGCTTTAGAAATCACAGAAGAATCATGATGCCCATTTTACCGCAGGGGGAAACTGAGGCACACAGCGATTAAGTGATTTGTCCAAGATCACACAGCAGTTCAATGGCACAGCCAGAAATCTAGAACCCAAATCTCAGTTTAGTGCCCTCGCCAGTGGACTACAGCCACAGCTTTGCTCGTCCTTTAATAGGTTCTGCACTGGAGAAATTGATTTTCAATGGTGTTTCCTTGATGATATCATCATATACTTTGGCTTCTAACTGACATTGAAGAAAACACAGAAATAGTATTATAGAAATAGGAAAAACAATCTTTGAGTGCATTTAAGAAAGAAGCAGATACAGACTGTAACAACACAACACTAACTGGTCATTCTATAGCCCTATTTCATTCTCCCTCATGGAGATAAACAATTAAGAGATAAGTAACATCACCCTTAAAAATGAAAAAGTGAGGTACAGAAAGGTAAGGGACAGATTCTGCTTCCCACACCAATGTTGGGTAGCACCTTACTCCACAGGTAGGATCTTCAGTGTCACCATCTCCCTGTACATATGGCAATCTACATCAACAGGTCTCTTTGCAGCGTAAGGTATTCTGCAGTACACGTACGGGTGGCAGAAATTGTTCCTAAATGATGTGTCCACCCTCGAGCATGCAGTTGATAGATAACGGAGGGCATCCTATTAGAGAGGCATCCAAAAGAAATTTGATACTCTTAAAAAGACTCTTCTGTGTTTTAACAATGTCTGAAAATGACACTCTGGTCAGAAAATGAATGATGTCATATTAAATGACTTCATATTTACAGTGACCCTAACCTTAACTGACCTTTTGGATTCATCTTCCTACAAGTTTAGTTGGTGGCAGCAGCACTTGAGCAATATGCCGAAGGCCACAGCCATTTTCTTACCTGTAATAACAATCTCTCATCCCCTATGACGGCAGCTTGGTTCCAATCAATCACTTCGGAGAATGGCAACTCCCATCCATTGCTAAGCATAACTGGGACACAGGCAGCCTGCACACAGAGGAATTGCAGGCATTAGAAGAGTCACTGAATGTGTGGTCATTGATTAGCACAAACTTTGAAGTGCATACAAATTGAATTATTGGCATTTTCTGCAGAAGTCAGGACCCAAGCTCTCATGAAAGACATTAAAATAGAAAACCTGCAAAGGGCCCTACAAGGCAGACATAACAATACATCTGCCAAGATTCCCGCTGATCTCCACTCTCTAAACAGGCTCCACATTTGTTTGCATGCAGGGAAACCCTGATTTTGCATGTACAAAGGAGAATTTGCACTCAGATGTAGATGTTTTGTGAACCAACTACAGAGTTCTCTAGGGAGAACTTATGTATTAAATTACATAAGATGGTTTAAATTTGATATTTAACTCTATAGCTCTTTTCCATAAGGGTAGACGTTTAGTTATCCACGTTGTACATCATAGTATATGTTCTGTGCTTGTAAACAACTGCATGTACAAAACCTGGCCACAGTCAGAGAGACCAGTTTGGAAAATTTAATCCATTGACTTTATATTTAAATATAAACATATATCACTCATTTATCACCAGCTTTTGTTCTGCCAGTGTATCTGATATACTATGTGCTATTGTTAAAAGGTAAACTCTTTGGGGCAGCAACCATAATTGTATAATGTTTAGTAAACACCACGTTACTGGTACCGTATAAGTAAATAAATAATTCGCTGCCACCTATTGGTCAATTGGACCAGAACTTGAGACCTGATTGAAAGTCTGTTGAAGTCAGTGGAAAGGCTCGCACTGAGTTCAGTGGGATTTGGATCAGACCATTGCTGTGGTGGTTCAGTTTCTTCTAGACCAAGCCAGATTTAACTGATCTGAATTATCACCCAGACAGTACAATAAATGAGCTGGTCTTTCCCATGCTCAGTAATAAGTGGATCACTGGGGAAGTTTTCTAATTGCAGTGCATTCTCTTTCTCACTCTCTAATTCTGTGCAGTAACTTTGATCTAGTCAAGTCTATGCTACAGCAGTATTGGCAATGGGTAAAGATTCTGTTTATTGGTAAGGAAACCACATTACACTGTCTAACCCCCCCCCCCCTCCCACACAACAACAATTAGCAGTTTTCATCTTCAAAATACTCCACACACATTAATTACACCTCACAAGTTCCCTGGGAAGTAGGTACAGAGTGGGAATACCAGAGGAAAAAGGGTGATGTGACCTAGCTGAAGTAACACAGGGAATCAGTATCTTAGTAAAGACCAGAACTTAGGAGTTGCTGGCTCTTAGGGTACGTCCAGACTACCCGCCGGATCAGCGGGTAGCGATCGATTTATCGCGTCACATCTAGCTGCGATATAGCGATCCCTGAACATGCTCCCGTCGACTCTGGAACTCCACCGGAGTGAGCGGCGGTAGCGGAGTCGACAGGGAGAGCCATGGCCATCGATCCCACGCCTTGAGGACGGGTAGGTAAGTTGAAATAAGATATGTCGACTTCAGCTAAGCTATTCCCGTAGCTGAAGTTGCATATCTTACATTGCACACACACCCCCCCCCACCCACAGTGTAAACCAGGCCTTAGTGCAGTGCTTAGGGGAGGGGAAACAGAAGAGAAGTGACTTCGGCAGGAAGAGACAGAGTGGCTCAGTGGGAGAGGTAGGAACAGAAGCCCTGTTACCTGACTCCTGCTCCAGTGCTGTATCTACTGAACCACACTGCCTGTCACAGGATTTTCAAACTTTAGGCCTTTGCTCTCAAACAAAAGAGAGCATCTTGCTGACTGAAAGATTTCAAAAGGTGAAGAGGAGTTGGGGAGTCCTGCCTCTGACACAATACGGAAGAATATTTTAAACACGTAGACAGCAGCCAGTTTGAATGTCCTTCTTGCTGCATTACTTTCAGATGGGAAGCAGCAGAACAGAACCATCATCTGCACATTCAGTATGCAGCACAGCGAACAACATGTAGGCAAGTTTGCTTCAGCTGAAAACAATAAGCTGTTTTTATTGCCCTAGGACTTGCTAGAACAGGTCAAGGTCTCCCCTGAGAATCCAGACTCAGTTGGGCAAACACTGCTCTAAACGGACCCAACTTCGCCTCTTCTGCAATGAGCAGGTAAACCCTCTCCATGGAGGTAACGCAATTCTATCTTCAGACGAGCTCAATGCAGAGTCCCTCCTGCAAAGAAGCTGCCAATTGCTTCGGAAGCATGACTAGAGGCTTCCGCAGTGTGGATTATTGCCCACTAGGGAAATTAAACACAACCCCAACCACCACCTCTTGATATCACCAGCTGAATTCCAACCAGCAGAGTCAAAGCTTTAAACCCCAGTTCTTACCTGCAGAGCCTCCAGAAACCTGAAGGATCCAAGCCTGCGGCCACGGGGAACCAGACAGAAAGTGGCATTGTGCAGCATTTCACGATAATCATACCTAACAGGAACAGGGGGGTGGAGGGAGATAAGGAAGAGAAAATCAAATTAACGATGAGTCCTAGAGTAACTGTGCATGAAAATGCAAACATCTGCTGATATACATCTGGATAAAATCATCTCCAATCAAGTCCATTTCTGTATGCTCACCATCAGGTTAAACCATTCTCTGTGTCTTTTTCTTCCTCTCCTCCACTTCCCCTTCCCCCACCTCTTTTTTGTTTGTAATGGGAAGGCAATCAATGTGGTTAACAGAGAATAGGCAAAAGGGATGTTGCCTTTAGAATCATCAATTTTGTTGTTAGGAATATACATATGGTGTTTTTTACTGCTAAAATATCTTTAGGGGAGCTCTGAATTTGAAAGGAAAATACAGACAATTAAGACCAACTGTCTTCACAAAAACAGGGTTTCAAGACTCTTCACATAGTGAACCAGATTTATTCACAAGCAATCATTAATTTGGTCACCTCTGAGCAAGAGGTTTGTAAAGAACAGCCCAGAATATTCAGCTATACAATACAAATCCTTTCTAATCAATCAGGAAATAATAAAGAAGGGTCATCAGTTGTTATTGGGGGGGAGAGGGAGAGGTGGGTGGAGGAGGAAGGGGAAATCAGCTAAAGAAAAAAAGCACAGAAACAAATTTTGATAATTAACCATAGAGCTCCAATGACTTCTGATCCTCAAAATTAAAGCTTGAAGCTAGATACTACTGTTTTTGTTCCAATTCCATCAATCACTTCAAAACCATTTACCAAAAACACACATCAAATCCTAACAGTTTCAAGCCAGTTATTAGCTAATTGTACTTCTGTATTAATGGAAACCTATGGAACTGTAAATGGCACTAACTCTGCAGCCTGCTGGGTCTGAGACAAAAGGATCAAGATTAAATATCCCTCATTTCTCAAGAGTTACCAGCACTCTGGAGACAGGTGCTACTTTGACAGTAGCTACTTTGACAGTAACATGCGGCACTGAAATTTTCTAATTCTAATAATCTAATTTAATCATGGCCTGCAGGCACTGAATTTTTTTTGTATGTATAGAGATAGAAGATAAATATGTATATATATATATATGTGTGTGTGTGTGTGTGTGTGTGTGTGTGTGTGTGTATATATATATATATATATATATACACACAGATCTATTTTTATATTCTCACACAGGGCAGGCAGATGGGAGTAAGCCAATTTTCAATTATAAACCCTGTCATTAGGAAGAGATCTTCCGAAGGCCCATTTGCTTAAACAAGCGTGTATAGCTAATTTGCACAAGAAAAGGTCGCTGTGAATGGATTAAGATTATCTCCACTGAGGGTAAAATAAAAACTCTTGTTGCATTAATTAAAACTACAAAACAGACTTCAAAGTGGACATTTTTTTTAAACAGGTCGCAAGTTTGGTTATATATTTTCCCACTGAGTGGCAGCAATTTCTTTTTCTCAACACGGAATATTGATTGGCAACTAAGTCCCAGCTCAACAGCCTGCAGTGATGCAGCACGTGGAGGAAACTGTTAGGAAGCTGGAATAAAAAAGTTGCCATATTTAAAATGTTCATTTTTCACATGGTGAGAGGTCTAACACTCATCACTGTCAGTATATATTGTACAACAGGAAAGTTTAATAAATACCAAAAATAGAATCCCCTGTAGGGCTGGAATACTTCAGTCATTTGTCCCCATCATTAGCTAGCTAAAACTTTAAAATCCTGTTAATACCCTGGACTGCAACAAGCACACAAAACGTCAGCTTGAAAATCAGAACAGAAAAGAGAGAAGGAAATGAGAACAGTGAAAGTGAGGAGAGGCCTCAACAGGCCAGCAATTTTCACACTGTGCACCTTTTTTTTTTTTATTATAACTGATTAGTTGATATGGGAGAAGATTTTCAAAGGCACAAAGAGGAGTTAGATTCCCAATTCCAAGTCAATAGATGCCATTCGTGCTTTTTATCATCTCCCCTGTAATTAATTGCTCAGCTCATGAACAACCTGGGCATATACACACAAAAGACCTTATCCTAACCTTCATGTATGTATCTCCATCCACAAATGTAACATCGGCAGAACCACAGTACGGTAACATGCCCATCAATAAGATTCATGCTACAGTTAATGAACTGCACTAGAGATTCTTTTCATGACTAAATTTCACTTGTATTTCAACTTCAGTGTTCTAAGGTGACTCAAAATGGTCCTTTATAGCAGCAGGAAAGGAATGATTTAAAATTTAATCCACATCAGATAACACTCTGGGATTAAGAATCTATTTCTTTGAAAATCCCCAGACATAGTGAATCAAATTTTGCCATCATTTATTCCCGTGAAATGTTGAAGACAATGTAGCTACACAAATTTCACTGAATGTAAACTGCAGCCCAATATCTTTTAACAAAATTGTACATAATACAGCAGACACACACACGGTATCTATGTAGAGATCACACACAAGTATATTTGAAAATCAGAGACACCATTACACGATGAATGTTTTAGAAGTCCCCTATATAAAAGTAGTGCTTATCTGTGGACTACAGCAGAGATCATTTCATATATTATTTTTCTTCATGCTGTTATGTACTTCTGAAGAAAACATGAGTCACAAAAGTGTTATAATAAGGTAAATTTACCTACAGTTCACAGATGAACAAAAAGCTTCTGGTTAACTGCAAAGTATTACTAGAAATGTTAGGTGCAGGTTCAGAAACTGAAAGGGAATAAAACCAGCAGTAACAATAACCACAAAAGAATTAATATATGAATATGACCAACACCTGGCACCGAGAATGTGCTTAGTAGGAACTGTGACAAACATACTTCTTGGTCTTCTGAAACTATTTTAAACTGTGAGGTGATTATGCTAGCAGAACCCTTTCGCCAGGTCCCTTTCTGCATGATATGGACTCTAAGTCATTGTCTCTTACACAGCAAAAACTCAAACACCTACCCATAGCACAGACTACAAAACAACAGGCGTCAAAAAATTTCCACTGCAAAGGGTGGAGCTGAGGAGTGACAGAAAAACAAAAGGATTTAAGTTTCAGACACTGACATAGACCTCTCTTTTCTACAAGACATGGTAGAAAACGGAAACACTGCACAGTATTTAAAATGTTGTTTAGCAGGGGACGGAAAAGTATTCTTTCACCTAGCCAGGGAGGAGATGAAGTAGCATTTTATCACCTGAGAATCTCAGGGGCCACAATTGAAAGGACTGACATGCTTAATTTTAAGCTTGTGAACAGTCACATTAAAGTCAATGCGATTACTCATATGCTTAAAGTGAAGTATACACATCAGTGCTTGCAGTACTGGGACTGTAAATTCCTCCTTCGCCTGAAAGATGGAATGATAGAAATTGGAGATGGAAAAGAGGTGTTAGAATATCAATCAGTCCCACGGCCAGTACACTAAGGGCTGTATCGCTCAATGATACTCAGACTGAGGCTCAGGAGCTGAAAGTGCCTCTTGAGTGTGTCATCCGCAGCTCTTTGTAGCACGTGATATTAAAACACTGTGTGATTTAATTATTAACCAATCTAAGTTATTAACCAATCAGGAGGCTTTCACTACGTCATTAACAAATTGTAGAATACTTGGTCAGTTATTTTGCTGTGAGAATAATTATATATAGTATAGTAAATGAAACAATGAGTTCAAACTATGGTGGCTCTTTTGGGTAATGTTGATCGCTAATTTGGCTCCTGAACCACTGAGGTCTGAGTATCACTGATCTAGCTAGATATTACTATGGTCCTATTACCATAATATTTGAATGCCTCATAATCTTTAAAGTACTCAGCCTCACATCACCCCTGTGAAGTAGAGAAGAACTATTATCCCTATTTTAAAGATAGGGAACTGAGGCAGAGACAGACTTGTCTACACAGTGAGGTAATGTACCCTATAGTGCTGTGATTTCTGAAGGGCACGAACATGTTGTACCTTAATTGAAACATGTAGATCCTGCTGTTGCACTATAAGGTAGTGCTGTCTGAAACAGTACTTTGTTAAAGCACACCAGGAAACCTTTAGTGCACACTAGCAAGGTCTACACGGACTAATTAACAAGCAACACACTAGTGCACTTTAGCTATCATGCCCCTGTAGAAGTCATTGTCCCACCATGTAGATAAGCCCTAAGTGACTCGCATCACAGTTTAGGGCAACCGCATCTGTATTTTCCCTGTATTTTCCCACTCTCAGACTTCTGGCTCCCCTGGCTCCCAACTCTGATGGTGGAGACCTACATCTGTCCTAGTCATCTGTTCAAGTTCCTAGTCATCTCCCTAGTCATCTGTCCAAGTTTCTACTTCTTGTAAGCTTCCTTTTTGAGTTTAAGCTCCCCAAAGACTTCTCTGTTAAGCCAAACTGGTCACCTGCCATATTTGCTATTCTTTCTGCACATTGAGATAGTTTGTTCCTGTGCCCTCAATAAGGCTTCTTTAAAATACAGCCAGCTCTCCTGGACTCCTTTCCCCTTCATATTGGCGTCTCAGGAGATCCTGCCCATCAGTTCCCTGAGGAAGTCAAAGTCTGCTTTTCTGAAGTCCAGGATCTGTATTCTGCTGTTCTCCTTTCTTCTTTTTGTCAGGATCCTGAACTCGACCATAATGATCACTGCTGCCCAGATTGCCACCCACTTCTACTTCCCCGACCAATTCTTCCCTGTTTGTGAGCAGCAGGTCAAGAGAAGCATGACCCTTAGTTGGTTCCTCCAGCACTTGCACCAGGAAGTTGTCCCCAACACTCTCCAAAAACTTCCTGGATTGTATGTGCACTGCTGTATGCTCTCCCAGCAGATGTCAGGGTGATTGAAGTCCCTCATGAGAATCAGGGCCTATGAGCTGGAAACTTCTGTTAGTTCTGGCTCAGTGGATATGGGGAAAGCAGTGGAAGTGATATACCTCGACTTTAGCAAAACTTTTGATACGGTCTCCCACAGCTTTCTTGCCAGCAAGTTAAAAAAGTATGGATTGGATGAATGGACTATAAGGTGGACAGAAAGCTGGCTAGATTGTTGGGCTCAATGGGTAGTCATCAACGTCTTGATGTCTAGTTGGCAGCCGGTATCAAGCAGAGTACCCCAGGGGTCGGTCCTGGGGCTGGTTTTGTTCAACATCTTCATTAATGATCTGGATGATGGGATGAATTGCACCCTCAGCAAATTCGCAGATGACACTAAGATGGGGGGAGAGGTAGATATGCTGGAGGGTAGGGATAGGGTCCAGAGCGACCTAGACAAATTGGAGGATTGGGCCAAAAGAAATCGGATGAGGTTCAACAAGGACAAGTGCACGGTCCTGCACTTAGGACGGAAGAATCCCATGCACTGCTACAGGCTGGGGACCGACTGGCTAAGTGGCAGTTCTGCAGAAAAGGACCTGGGGATTACAGTGGATGAGAAGTTGGATATGAATCAGCAGTGTGCCCTTGTTGCCAAGGCTAATGGCATATTGGGCTGCATTAGTAGGAGCACTGCCAGAAGATCAAGGGATGTAATTATTCCCCTCTATTTGGCACTGGTGAGGCCACACGTGGAGTACTGCGTCCAGTTTTGGGCTTCCCCACTACAGAAAGGATGTGAATAAATTAGAGAGAGTCCACAGAGGGCAAAGAAAATGATCAGGGGGCTGGGGCACGTGATTTACGAGGAGAGGCTGAGGGAACTGGGATTATTTAGTCCGCAGAAGAGAAGAGTGAGGGGGGGATTTGATAGCAGCCTTCAACTACCTGAAGGGGGGTTCCAAAGAGGATGGAGCTCGGCTGTTCTAAGGGGTGGCAGATGACAAAACAAGGAGCAATGGTCTCAAGTTGCAGTGGGGGAGGTCTAGGTTGGACATTAGGAAAAACTATTTCACTAGGAGGGTGGTGAAGCACTGGAATGGGTTACCTAGGGAGGTGGTGGAATCTCCATCCTTAGAGGTTTTTAAGGCTCAGTTTGACAAAGCCCTGGCTGGGATGATTTAGTTGGTGTTGGTCCTGCTTTGAGCAGTGGGTTGGATTAGATGACCTCCTGAGGTATCTCTTCCAACCCTAATCTTCTAGGATTCTCTCTCACTCTCTTCTGGTGGGAGTATGTCCTGGCTGAACAAGTTCCCTGCCTTCACTATGTTCTCCCAAGCAAAGACAGGTTGCCCAAGGACACCTGCTTGCTTTCTCTTCAGAGACAGTTAAAGGGTGTAATTGCTACAGTTATAAGGTACCACACAGCTCTTTCTAAGCAAGCATACTTTAATAAACTTACGACACATCACCCCAACTCTAACATGGGCTCTGGAAGGAGCTGTCCTTCAACCCTCCACCCAAGAGAATTCCTTGTGGTTACAAGTTCATCACAGCTTCAGCTCAGAACAAGCACCCAGTCTTACAGGGCCTCAGCTGGCCAAGTCTGCCCAATCCTATTCCTAAAGACTGGGGCCCTTCATGGACCAGGGGTCCTGTCTGTTCACTAGCTCAGAAAAAAGCCAAGAGCCAGTTGAAAACCCGACTATTTATCTAAAAAACTCTTTCTTTGCCTGTTGGTCTCTGGAGAATCCAGTTTGAACTAGTATATGCGTACCTTGCCGGGGATGGCTTCAAAGGGTTGATAACAGAGGAACTACATTAGCACCCCTCCTATTACTAGAGAAGGTACATACAATGCCGCAACAACCACATACACAATTGCATTTTTAATACAATGTACGCCAAAGATATTAACCCTAATTCAATAAGGATTAACAAAGTTTATCTTAATTCTATTTAGTTTGTTCAGGATATTACAGGACATTGTCCATCTGTCACAACTTGCTTGAGGACACACAGGATGACTGTGGCAGATCAGGAATTGAACTCGGGTCTCCACAAAGCAGGAGGGCAGATTCTCAGCGGGTGTAAATTACCATACCGTAGTTCCATTGAAGTCTATGGCGTTCCTTCCCAATACTACTCCACTGAGAGTCCAAGTGCTAATACTCCAAGCATGTGGGCTTCCACTCTTATCTACCCTTGGAAGAGTGCCATGGTCCAACAGATTTCTTCCACGAGGAAAATAATGTTCTAAAGTATCAGGCATTGTTTCCCCAATGCAGATGTGTGTTGAGGAGTTCACTGTCTGAAGAAAGACACACAAATAGAAGCGAGGGGGGCGAGCTGGAGGAATTCAACACATAATCAGTTGGCTGAATTCTCAAAAAAGTCCTGGAAGAGGTAGGAAGGAAACGCTGGGAGAGATGAGGACTGATTTTTGCATCTGTTTTATTCAGGGCAAATTTAACAAAATAATAAAGAAAGGAAAAAATACACAAACACAGGTGCTGCTATATTGATGTTTAACCAACGCCATGTTACATTCTGAGATGTTAACCTCAGATTTAAGATTCACATGGCTAGTTCAGCTTTTCCCTTCTCAGATGTACATTTCGATACTGGACAACATCATAAAATGACCACGCACTGGATATGCAGACAAGTTACATTTTCTGATAAGTTGGGATGAATTCCCTGTGCCAACGTAGGTACACTCTGGGCCCCATTTAAATGAACCAGTATGAGTTTGTCTGTGTAGGCAAGAAAGCTCCTTTTTGAGCCCCCCTCCGCATGCTCTAAAAACTCCACAGCCCACCTGTGCCACAACAACTGTTTTTTCTGCACATAATAGCCAGGGCCAGAGTTAGGGTGTAGCAAGCAGCGCAGTTGCTTGGGGCCCATGCCACAGGGGACCCTGTGAAGCTAAGTTGCTCAGGCTTTTGCTTCAGCCCTGGACCCCAGCAAGTTTAATGCCAGCCCTGCTTGGTGGACCCCCTGAAACTTGCTCACTGCTCCCCAAGGGGCCTCAGACCCCTGATTGAGAACTACTGCTATAAAGGATGGGTTAAGTTTATTATATAAAGCTTATAGTTAACATATACTCTAAGTGGGATTTTTGCATTAACTTCAAGATGACCTGATTAAGTAATATTTGGATTGGCTGGTAGTTTGATGCTTTCACAAAAATGCTTATCTATGTGAGAGGCGGCCTCTCACTTTAATTGCAGTAATGTATGGGTAGCGTGTATGTGTATATCTCTATATTAGCTACTTAGGGTAGGTCTATACTTACCTGCCAGGTCGACGCGTAGCGTTCGACTTCTCGGAGTTCGAACTATCGCGTCTAATCTAGAGGCGATAGTTCGAACTCCGAACGCGCTCCCGTCGACTCCGGAACTCCATCACCGCGAACGGCGGTGGCGGAGTCGATGGGGGAGCCGCAGACTTCGATCCCGCGGCGTCTGGACAGGTAAGAAGTTCAAACTAAGGTAGTTCGACTTCAGCTACGCTATTCGCGTAGCTGAAGTCGCGTACCTTAGTTCGACCCCCCACCCTAGTGTAGACCAGGCCTTAGAAGAGATCCATCGAGATAGGCTTTTTCCTAGCAATGTGCAGGTTCATCTGTTTTCAGAACTGTAAAAGAACCCCCATTAGTCAGTACTGTGTGAAGATCCTGGGAAGTGTTGGGTTACGTGTTTGTTTTCGTTTGTACCACTGTGGTTCCTATAACACTGAAGTCCCAACTCTTGTTTTATTGGGGGCAGCCTCTGATTCATTTGTGTATCTAGGTACTTTGTATTTATCCAGCTACCTATGTTTTACTCATCACTGTGCCAACAAAAATTCCACAAATCAAACTTAAAGAGCTGCCTTGTATTCTCCCTTGCATGAAGCGGCTATTGTGTGGGTGGGCAGTTTTTTTAGTTATTACTGTTATTTAGGTGTTACATGATTTCTGTTGCTTATTGTTAGCTCAGTACTGTCAGTTAATCTTCAGGGACTGAAAATGTAGGAAACGTTCGTAAAGAGAGGAGTTTTCCATTTTGCTCTATACATATTTATTTCCAGGATGCACCCAGTTTCTGATGGAAAGAAATTCCATAACCGAGGAACTGGATCTGAGGGCCTCTATGATTTGTTGTTCACATTTGTGTGCTCCTTCACTTTGCACTTTCATATGAACGTAACTTATTACTGCTCCATTAAAAATATTTAACATACACCGTGTATGTGCCTTTAAATTGTTGGTTGAGCTTTTAAAACAAAAAACTAAAGATTTAACCCAAGGCTCACATTCCTCCGTAAGGATCTGCAGTGTGTTTTATTAACTTTCCGGCTCCCTTCCGCAATGATTAAGTACACCATGTTCACAGCTAATACCTTTTTAGGCAGTACAAACAAATAGCCCTATTTATAATCAATTCTAATTTATTCACACTCTAATTGAAATATCCCCTCCCTGCTACCACCCATAGCTGAGAAAACATGCATGGCCCCATCTATCATGCAGGTGTAAACACTAGAACACCATGCAGGCAATTATCAGAACGAGAAATGCTGCTCAGCAGAATGGTCTGACAATTTTAACTTCTTGATCCAACATGCTGCTTTTTTTTGATGTACCGACCTTGTCAATCAGCACTTGGATTAGACAGCTGCTTGGAATTCCTAGTTCACCATTATCCCAACCAGTATGAGCGGTCTGCAGAGGCTCTGCAGTGACTAATCAGCCATGCCATGCATTCTTTCTTAGAGCTTAACTATTTCCCCTTGTCACTACATTTAAGAGATTATAAACTACCCTGGGAACCATTTTCACTATTAATTACCAGTACCACAATTTTTTTTTTAACTCTTAAATTTAGTTCTTTCCAGTCACTCCCACCCCTTTCTCAAAGCTGGGCTCTTTCAGGGAACGGAGTCAATTTAATCATATATAATACTACTTTATACTTACATAGCCCCTGTCAACCATGAATCACATAGCCCTATACAAATAATTATGTAAGCCTGAGAACATTCCTATGAGGCATCATCATCATCTCCATTTTACAGATAGAAAAACTGAGAGGCACAATTACCTGCTCTATATCACACAACAGGTCTGGCAGAGTTCAAGACAGAACTCAGGAGTCCTGACACCTACTACTGTGACCTGCCTACTACACAATCCGGTCTTCATCCCAGATTATTTACTGCACATTTGTAAAATCCATCACTAAATTCTACCTGGAAAATTTATCTGAAAGTGGAGGAGCAGAACCCAAGACAAAACATGAGAGGGCTTTGCCCAGCTGTATACATTTTAAAAGCACCACACTTAATAAATCTTCTGGAGGATGCAGGAGCTCATCATTGGCAGGGAGCTTTCTGTTGTGGCAGTAATGAGCACATATCGTTTGGGATGTCACACGGGACTAGCACTGCCTTTTCTTTTGCAAGCCAAAAATTGCCATGGCATACAATCAAATACGTCCACTGCTTCTTTCCTGAATCTGTAAACCCCATAGAAGCACACTGCATCTTCCAGAAAGCGCATCTGGATCAGTTAAAGTGTTACAAAGAGAGTTATTAAACACACATGATACCACAGGGCTAAATGGCAAAGTGTTTCCTAGTTTTCCAGTGTATTAAGTTTCAGGTCTTAACCAATCAGTCAGTTTTCAGCATATGAATTCTTAATACAGGTGGCTCTGAACTACTGGCTAGAGATCCTGAAGCAAAACCCATTCTGTCACATGGACTGCCTTGTTGCTTGGTTTCCATTAAGGTATCTCAGCTTTTAAGTAAACTGTCAAGTAAAACTTGGCAATGAAAACACAAAGTGAATAACTTCCTTTGTAGAAAACCTGACAGCTCAGCTGTGTGTCAGACAGAGAGTTGCCTAATACTGAGCTCTAAAGACTAATGCATCCGAGTTGGAAGAGTGCCTTTACCACAAACTGCGTGCACCAGGATTAAGGCTGAGCAACATTTAGGGATGATTTTATTGAAAGTTAACATGCTATTGGTTGACAGTTTATTTCCCTCTCCACAAGTGCTGGTTTTGGAATTAGAAAAAGTTTGGAGGTGCAGAAACACAAATGGAAAACTTTTTTTCCCCCCGCTTAAAGGGCTAATTGATTTCACAGGTGTTTAATTATCATTTGCTGTGAGATAATACCTTATAGTGCTATAAAAAATGGATTTAATTTTCAAGTGCCTGCAAAACCACTGCCAAAGCCAAGTTAGAGCTAAAGCTAGATAATTATTCTATAAATCAAACACACTGCCTCCTTTCTTTGAAATTTTTAATACATGGCTATAATGGTATCTGACGACCTTGAAACTAACATAAAAAGGATTTTCTTGCCAAGTGCCGAAAGGCAGCCATTGGAGTATTTCATTCAGTCTGGTTCATTAACATTGAATCAGCCAGCCATAGTACCCTAGCTGCAAGCTTCCAAAATATGCCACAGTATATGTGTAGCAGTAGTAGTGTACATGAAGATACTGTATTTTCTGCAGAGCTATGGCTACTAAGAGCCGTTGAACTCTACACAAGCAAGGTGGATCTGACAAATGCTGTAAAACTCTCTTCTACACCTGACATGGGAAACAAAGCTTAAGAATCTTTGAACAACTAATTTCAAGGTGAAAACATTTTCTATCATATTTATGCCTAACCATGTACAAACTACCATCGTCTCCCCCATAAAATGAAAGATCACTATAAAAGAAAAACTGAGAAGTAATTTGGAATCCACTATAACAATACCAGGGCCATTTTACAGTTAAGATGGACACTAACTAAGGCATTTTAAATCATTTTTATAGCCTTTATGGCTGTATAGTTGCACTCTATTCAGTGCCATGTTATACATAAAAAAAACTTTGATACAGAAACCATTAAAGTAATAGTATGGTCTATTAAATAAAATACGTTTTAATGATTTCACAGCACAGGACATTTTGACTAAATATACAAGCACTGTCTGTATCATAAATCTATATCACATGTGTACAACATGCACATCTTTTGGACTGCCAAACAGAAACCAATTGGCTTATAAGGTCATGTGACCCTAGATTATTACTCTTTTTCTAGAACAGTAGTTACTCTCTGGCCAGCAGCTTTTGGTGTTTAAAGGTGTTGACTAATACTCCAGATAGGTTCTACTCTATCAATGCTGCAATGTGAGAGTCAAACTTCATCAGGGTGTCTCTTTAGATAGCAATATGGCCAATTAAGAACAACCCATTAATTTAGGGTCTTAAAAGCCGCTTTTAAAACAAAGTCATTAGCTCTTCCTGTTGGGGTGTGTGTGTGTGTGTGTGTGTGTGTGTGTGTGTGTGTGTGTGTGTGTGTGTATATATATATATATATATATATATATATATATATATATATATATATATATACACACTGTGATTCTCCCCATCCCGTAGGAAGACCTCTATTGCGGGTCTTATGTTTCACACCAACACAACTGAAGTAATCAATACAGACAACAAAGAGGAATCAGAAAAGTCCATGGACGAAGACTACAGAAGTTTTTTCATCTCACTAACAAACACAGATGTACAGTGAGTACTACACATTCTGGCACAGTGGGCAAGTACTTTTTTTGGATGCATTATATGTTTGCATGCATTGTTTGGGTGGGGTTTTCAGAAGTTCTCATTGGCCTAACTCTTCCCCCTCTGAAGTACATGATCACATCCATTTCCAAATCCTTAAATATTCTAGTCTCCTGAAATGCATGAGGGCCAAAGTCTGACAGGGTTACAGACTCTTAGAGATTACAGATGAGAGTGACCTGTTAGATTATCCAGGACATAGCACATCAGGGCAGTAATGTTTCCTATAGCACGCTTTCGAATAATAATTAAGTATATTTTGCTATGGCACCTCCCATCCTCTGAAGATCACAAAACACTTTTAAAACTTTTATATATAAAGACTCCACCCCTCTGTGAGGTAACAAAGCCTCATCTTCATGGAGTAGTTGTTCACAAAGTCAAATAAAGAGCCTGGAATGAAATCCAAGTCTCCCAAGTCCTAGTCTAACCACTAAACCATGTTCCTTAGTACTTTGCCCAATAAAATACAGAGTTAACATGAGATGCGATCACTAGCATTTGATACTTCTGATACCCCGTTCCACAGACACAGCAAAAGTGGAGCTGATAACTAACTTTGAAAAATGGGGCACCTGATATTGTACATCTTCTCCAACTGGCTCTGTTAGAGACTTAACCTCCTGCTTCTAGTGAAGCAAAAACGGAGTGTCAAACACACATGCCATATCATCCTTATCGGCTCCCAGTAATGATCTCTGCAAAGCTCCCAAACTCCAGCTACAAAAGCCCTTTGCAATATCTTTCTGATGCAAGTTAAATCCTCCCGATTGATTTCTTCCCCAACTTTAAAAGCTACCATTAGAATTTCAGTTATTAAAGCATTAGTTTAGATTAAAGACCCAAACAAAGGAAAATCCATACTGCATTTTCGGAACAAAGAAACAAGCTTTAATTCATCTGCCACCTATTCTAATTTCCAGATTACAGGACATACTTGAAAGACTTAGAGCAGAGAGAAATAAAGATATTATTGTGAGGTCTCTACTGTGTCAACTCCTGCTAGTATTCAAGTTGATGATCATTTAGTGGAAACCCCCTGATCTTTCTTTATTATTATTATTATTATTATTTTTAAAAAATAGCTTTGTATTAAAAATTTGGTGTAAAAACATACAAGGCCTATGTTGCTGGGGATTAACATTTCAAAAGTTGTATGCTTTGATAACTAGGGGTAACTGGATACTTTAACTGGCTAGAGAAAGAAGTGGTTACATTGAAAAATCATACACATTAAAATAAGGGATGAAGTTAGTAGATTCTGTAGAAATTCAAGCAATTGGCTCCACATGAAGCCATACTGGGGCACAGGGTCTTCAAGCATGAGGCAGTTGCAAGATCTGAACTTCAATAGGGTGCTATAGAAAGTAAACCTTTTTGGAGTTTAATAGAGGATGTAAGCCTTTTGACTGATGTTTTGAACCATCCTATTGAGTTCTGTACAGAATAGAGTGAAAATTCTTTGGCAGGGTGATAGTTTTCTACTCAGTGCTACAGAATTTTTCCAGGAAGGATGCTGGACACAAGTGACTCACTGGCATTTTTAAAAAAGTTATATTTCTCCAAACACAGTCTCTAAAAATGGAAAGCAAAAACCACATATAATGCTGATTATGCAGGAGTGCTTTTTATGAATGACTAGATTTCTTTGGGGTATTTTTTAAATGGACATTGTACAGACATTATTGGCAGAGCTAGATGTTGTCAAGGTTTACAGACCCAACATGTGGCCCGTCTTAGATAAAAAAATTAGTTAAAAAATCATGGAGCTCTTTATACAGTACTTTTGCCCTGAACTAAATATATAAGTGACTTATCTGTACCCTTAAAACCTAAAAGGGAGCTGCAGCTCAGCCCTCATGAGCTTGAACACTAGAACAACTACAGATATTCATGAACAAATGATAAATATAAATCATATACAATGATGTCCATCTCAGGACTGCAAAGCACTTTATAAAAAGGTGATTATAATTCCCATTTTACAGATGGGGAAGCTACCTTGCAGAGAGCCTAAGAGCCACATTTTCAAAAGAGGCCTCTAACTTTACTATCCTTAGTTTTTGAGTGCCTAGTTTTACACATTTAGGGTAAATCTAGGCCCCATTACAGTCAAATAGGAGTTTTTCCATTTACCTCGATGGGGCCAGGAATTTACCCCATGGGGTATTGTCAAAAGTGCTCGGCAATGGACTAACTCTGTTCCCAATGAAGTCAACTCCCACTGCCTGAGATGGAAGGCCAGAGTTAGGCTATCGCTAAGCACTTTACAAAAACCTCTCCTCTAGGGTCTTATTTCCACAGTTCCCACTGATTTCAATGAGAGGTACAGGAATTCAGCACTCCTACATATAAGGCTCTAGGCGTCTGACGTTGAGCACCCGGAAGTAGAAGCCACATTTGAAGATGTTGATCTCAGAGACCCACCCAGGATCACATAACAAACCAGTGTCAGAAAAGGATAGAATCCAGGAGTCCTGATTTTGAAATTCGGTGTAAAGTATGCAAGTGTTTGGATTCAGCTCATTATAAAAGGCCACTTACAAAATCTGGCCATTGAGTCAGCTTCCAAACAATGTGGATTGTTCAAGACTTTATTGATTTGGAGCCCACTCTAGTTTGGAGAAGCATCCATAACATTGGGTGCTTATCTTCTGAACTTTATGAGAGTCACCTTCAGCACAAATCAATGTGAGCTGTGGAGGGATGAAAGATTCAGTTAAGAAACTAATCTCCTATTTACACTCCCCTGGGGTTATGCTATAAAGAGAGAAAGCGAGAAATGGTTTAAGTTGGGAAAATTATGAAAAATAAAAACATTGCTCAGGCCCTTTGCAACAGAAGCTGGGTACTCCAGTGCTCAGTTCAGTTAACATCAATGTGGATCAAGCCATCTCACGGAGAGTTTAAAGTGCAGTTGTGCTCTGAGCAGTGATGTTTTAAAAACAGCACCCTCTTTCTCAGCAGGTCGGCTCCCTGTGTGTGGTCAGTCATATTGGCCGATCTTAGTAAAAAATAAAGTTAAGTTTTTACTATTATTTCCCCTCAGCACACACAGCCTTGGGAGACTGAGCTGGATTCTCTTGTGCTCACACATCATCAACAGTTATCTAAGGGTAGTACTACCCACCGGATCGGCAGGCAGCGATCGATCCAGCAGGGGTCTCCTGTTGACTCCTGTACTCCACCGCCGCGAGAGGCACAGGCGGAGTCGACGGGGGAGCAGCAGCAATTGACTCACTACGGTGAAGACACCAATGTAAGTCGATCTAAGTATGTCGACTTCAGCAACGTTATTCATGTAGCTGAAGTTGCATAACTTAGATCGATTCCCCCCACCCCCAGTGTAGACCAGGCCTTAGTTCCATTTGCAGGGATGTGCGTTCAACCCCATGGTTTTCAACTGGTGCCTTAAGTTACACCTTCTGCAACCCTATTAAAGTCAATAGGGCTGCACAAGCATAGCGGACAGCAGCATTTGGTCTGCAGAACTTTATTACTGGTGATGATGCATGAGTCAAAGAAACCACAGCTGGATTTTCAGATCCTAGGCTGAGTGAACAGGGCTGACATTATGACTGCAGAGTCCACATGAAGCAATATGCCTGCTAACAGCAAATGCCTGCATCCCCAATGCCTCATCACAGTGTCAGAGCCATTAGCCACATGCTGAAGGTGCTCTCAATCTCCACTGGCTTCTATTAGAGCTCAAGGTGCTCAGTACCTCGCAGGATCGAGTCTTAACCTTTTAGCATTCCTATCCTGCTGGGCAGTGTGTGCTTGAACATGCTAAGTCTGTTTTGCACGCTAATGCATTATTTATGTAAGCTATTCAGGCATAGGAGCGAGGACATAAAACATTTATCAACAAAGGGACCAGTTTGTCATTTTAAAATAATTATGTTTTTTTTAGAGAAACCAACAAATTCTGTTGTCTTGGAATTATTTATTGGATTGTGCAGACAAGAAAGGACTCTTTCTTTTGGAGGAAGGAGTCTCAAGCCCTGATTAATCTTTAATCACTAGAGATTTTATACCTCATGTTCAGCAAGTACATTTAGTAAGGAACAGAGATCAGACCAACTGTACACTCTCACCTATCTTTTACTATTGTGGACAGCAGAACAACCTGTATTAACTGTGGAGTTATATTAATAAGAACTCTTCCATGCATCTCTTCAATTATGCAATACAACCAGTAGGTGGAGCACACCTACACAGCAATTCTTCCTAAGAACCCAATCCTATGTTCTGTGCCTCCATAGGACACATTGGTGCAGAACTGCTATTGGTTATAGTTACACATTTCCTATAGCCCTCTACTGGATAATTCACAGAGAAGACCTGGAGTCACCTGGGGAGACATCTTTATTTTCTCTATGCTCCACCTCCTGCATTTCCCAGTAGAAGCTAGTGGGAGAAGGTGTCTCACTGGCTGGGTGACAATTTAAACTATACAGAAAACAGAAGACATTCAATGCACATGCACAAATCTAAGGAGAAACACGATCAGATGTGTTTTGTAAAGTGCCGAATGAAATTCCATAAAGAACAGTTTGAGATCTTAATGGTTATCAGATTAGACTAAGGGCTAGCAGCCCCTGGACTCACCATGAGTTGGAATAACTGATAGATGTTAAATGCCAATAAGAGGAAGGAGCCACTTTCCCTCATGAACAAAAGTCTACAAACACTGACTGTAGGTGGGAGGACAGTATTCTACACATTGAAGATAAAATGCGACCTGGTAAGGGGGAATCTGTTACATAGTCACATTATTTTCAAATGTCCTCCAGTGTATTAAATATAACCCACTATTTTATGCTTTTTTTTAAAAAAAATGTTTTTTCCAGTGGTGAGAACAACAGAGGTCTGTGTTATATGTATGAATAAATCTGTAAATGAGGCTCTTGTACAGGATAACTTCAGTTTCATATATCTTTATAACCAATAACACTATCACTCTGTGCTGGTTTGTGTATACACTGTAGAATTCCTAGCTGAGTCTGGAGTTTGTATACCATTTCCCTCAGGGGCAGTAAATTAGACTGCCAGCTATCTCCACAAAGTTTCAAACAGATATTCTCCCTGAGTTTACTCTCCCAGATTCCAGATGGCTTCTGATACAGGCTCTTCCTACTGCAGCTCTTCATCTCACACTTCAGGCATGTCAGCAGTTTTTGCGGATATCTGAGGCTAAAGAGGTGCGGTTTTTTTGAATGGCCTCATGTAACACAGTTGCATTCTACACACAGCTTAAGAGACCATAAAACTGAGTAAACCAAAATCTATGGTAATACTTAATGTCTGAAACAGGACTGTATTCTGGAAAGCAGTGACTTAGAAAATTATTTAGGGGTCACAGTAGACAAGCAATTCAACATGAGCTCTCCCAGTGCAATGCTGTGGCAAGAAGGGCCAACCTTCGATGTATAAACAGAGGAATAGTGAGTAGGAGTAAGGAGATGCTTTTCCCTCTGTCTGCAGCATTGGTGAGATAGATACTGGAATACTGCATCCAGTTTCTGGTGACCACATTTTTAAGGGATGCTGAAAAATTGGAGAGGATGCAGAAAAAAGCCACAAAAATGATTCATGGGCTGGAGGAAATGTCTACAGTGAAAGACCTGAAAAACGTAATCTGTTTTGTTTATCAAAAAGAAAATTGAGAGGTGACTGGATTATAATGTATAAGTAGCTTCATGGGGAGAGAGAATAAAAGGTACTAAAAGGCTTTTTAATAGAGAGGAGAAAGGCCAGAACCAATGGCTGGAAGCTGAAGCTAGACAAATTCAAATTAGAAATTAAAAAAAAGCAAAACAAAAAACTTAAAATAAAACCCGTGAGGGTGATTAACCACCGTGACAAACTACCAAGGAAAGTGGTGGACATCTCTTCATGTCTTCTGATCAAGACTGGATGTCTTTCTGGAAGACATGCTTTAGCCAAACAAGTGGGCTCAATACAGAGGTAAAAAGGGTTAAATTTAATATAGGAGGTCAGAATAGATGATCTCATGGTTCTTTCTGGCTGTAAACTATTAAAATAGTTTTTTTTTAAAGTGACATTGCTTTGCATTTTCTATAAATGCTTCCAATACCAGCATGTTTTCTGAAAATATTCTACAAACGGTTCAGAATGTAAAAACCCACTCCCTGATCTTTTATCATGAATACTTCATTGAATTAGATTGTGAACCCTTGGGAAGAGACCTATCTTCTTATATATCTATAAGTCACTGTGTAGAATCATGATGCTAAATGCATTTTTCATGGATTAACTAAATCGCTCCTGGAGTCATTGGCTGATGTGTGAAAATAGAAGGGACAAGTTAGGAAATCTAGGGACCAGCACAAAAATCGATAGGCGTAACAAGATTTCCTTATGTACAGTATTCTATTCTCTTCCTTCCCCCTGCCTCTTAGATATCTCTGATCCTTGGCTAAAAATGGAGCCAATTTTCTCACTGAAACATACAGAGGCACTATAATTTACAGGTAATATTTTCAGGGGATTTATTACCTTTTGCACGGAGTAGTTCTTCCTAAAACTATTTTCTCCACGTACGTTAATATGTTGGCATGGGAGGGGACAGAGGCTGAGAGACAGTTTACCTGTGCTTTAAAGGGGGAAGAAGGTCTTACCTCTTTCTATCACATTTTACAAGAGATTGTTTTCTCTTATACCTTGTTCAGTGTCACGTTCTCTAGCTCTGTCAAGTAAAGACATCTTTGGCACGGAACCAGCCAGATGTAGAGGCAATGGAGTTAGTATCTTCCCCCACATCTGGATATCTAGCTAACTGAGGGCTCCACAGGTGTCTCCCAAGTGTGCTAAAATTAGAAAGGACTGGAGCCAGGAAGTATTCCATTAACTCTGCCCTCTCTTGCTGCTTTTCCTACCTTGTCGTCCCTCCCTGACCTGACAGGATTGGTATATTTCAATACTATTCTTCTCAGTGACATTCTTATGGACGCACCTATTTTGTCAGCATATTCCCAAGAAATTCATGGGAGATCTTACAGCTCCAGTTTCAGTGGGAATTCTTCAACATTTAAAGTGCCCCTGTAAAGTGACACATGAACCTGCAGCCGGACCCAGCATTACCATGACGGTCTACTCCTGACCATCAAAACTCTTAGCAAATATTTCTTGAATGAGCCATTTGACAAAAGCCCTGTAGAGAGGTTATGATAGATGAGTGGTAATGTTAACTTTTTCCCTCCATCTCTCCCCCCAAGTTTTCCCCCCCCAAAACAACAGGGGCAGCTTCACTTTGCTCAAATACACTGGTATTTAGACACTGGTATCCAACTGTTGTGGTAATAAGAATGCCATAGAGAATATTATTGTGCATCTCCTGTGCATCTAATTCTTTATCCTTTATAACTGTTTATATGTAGTGCTCTTCAAAGATACTGGATGGACAGCCCAGCTACCTTGAACTAGCAAACACTTATGCACATGCTTACCTATATACATGCAAGTACTCCAATGGGACTAAATACTCACATGCATGTTTGACATGTGTGCAAACGTGTATAGGGTTGGGCCCTAAACCATGGAAGTCCAAGGCACATTGAGTGCCATGGCATATTGCTACCCCAACAGTAATGTGTGTGATAGATAGGGCCAGTCAAAACAGCCTCAATTTGAGAACAGCTCAACATCCAGACAGCAAAGAGTGCCACAATCACAAGTCTACAGGAAAAGGAAGAAAGCCCTGATGTCAGAGACAACCAGATGCTGTGGGGGAGCAGGGACAGCATGCTGGAGGCAACGGCCTGGGAGCTGGCTGCAGAGGAAAGGCCAGGCTGCTTGGGGAGCTGGGACAGAAAAGCTGAGAACCAGCAGAGAGACACCCTGTTGCTGATGGTACAAAGCTCACTGCCAAAGATCTAGAGGGGACTGGCACTCCACAATAGCCAGAGTGACACCCTGTATCAGGGTCACTATCATATGAATTTAATGGCAAGCTTCAGGCATCTAAGTTTGAGAAATCTGTCTATAATTTTCAGACATCACCAGCAACAAGAAAAATATCTGATTGTTACACAGTTCCATCTTCTGTTTATAAAAGAGTACGAAGGTCAAACAAAGAACATTACACAAAATTTCTTCCCAGCAATGTCGTGTTTTTGGCCCCGGCTAGAGGTTACGAAAGCAAGGAAAAGTACTTTTGTTTCTGACATTTGTGTAACAAACCCAAACAACAAGCAGAGGGTCAGGTCTGAGCTCAGCCTGCAGGATTGTTTGTAAAATGATCAATGACGCATATAAATGGACTCTTGCTTGTCTGACTGCATTTAAAAACATGGTTTTTAACAACAATATTTTGCCAAAAGGTTCTCAGTATAGCAGAGAATAGAATCTTGGTAAAAAATTAAAGGAGGGGTGAGGGTAACTTGTTCACCATCTACGTGTTATTCTAAACTTTCCAATAAGGGTATTGAGCATAGTAGTCTTGTGATTTTGGCCTAATCTGCAAGATTATTTTAGCCTGAATACAAAAGGGATGTAAATGTCTTCATCTCATCTCTAAGTGCAGCACAGCTGGTTAGAACAGCCAGAATTGCACTTAGCCATCACATTGTATTTAAGCTGAAAATCATTTCCTGCCCATCTTCGGAGCCATTCTAATTCTTAAAATTTAAATTCCTGGACTGCCAACCAGAAATTAATCAAGATAATTTTTTGGAAGGTGTCTAGGTCACTAATGAATACATACACCCTATTTTGGGTGTATGGCTTTCTAATTACTTTGAATAACCAGTAGGTGGTAGTTATTGTGCATATCTTTCCAAGTCCCAGAACAGAGCAAAAAACAAATTAATGGCTGTATAAAAATTACATGTGAAATGCTCATTAAGATATGTGGTCCTATCTGTATTCCATCGTGGGTTATAGAGGTGCACCATGTGCCCCAGAACCAGAGAATTTGCAAGCAGTGTCCATGGGTTTACATGTGTGTCCTGGCTCAACCCCATGCCTCTGACTGAGGGGATAAAACTGTGGACTGGGCCGAATGCCTCTCCAGTTCCTTCTCTACTGTGAATCAGATAAAATCCAAAGCAGAGGGTAAGGAGAGCAGATAGTGGAATACATATAGGGATCACACATCTTGAAGAACCTTTAGCTACAGGTAAGTAACCTCCTCCTCTTTTTCAAGTGATGGTCCCTACTGTATTCCACTGTGAGTGATTGATAAGGAGTATGCAAGTAGGAGGAGGCTGTGAGGATGTAGATGGTAGGGCTGAGCTGAGTACTGCTCTCCCGAAGGATTCATCAGCAGAAGGGTTCTGCACCAGGGCATAATGTCTTACCAATGTGTAAATGGAGCCCCATGTGTCCAGGAGGGGTACCTCTTGAAGAGGTGCCATAGCTGTTGCTTGCACTCTGGTGGAATGAGCTTTTAAGCCATGGGTGGAGGGAGAGGAGGTTCAAAAGCTGATAGCAGAGCAGAATGCAACCAGAGATCCATTTGGAGATTCTCTCGGCGGAGATGGTGTGCCTCTGACTCTCTTTCTGCTATAGTGACGAGTAGTCTTGGGAGTGGACTCTTTCTTCCCCTGCAGAAGCATGTGGTTTTGAGAAGAACACAGATAGGTGAATGGATTGGTTAAGGTGAAACTACTTTAGGGGTGAATTTTGTGTGTATCCTTATGGAAAATAGTGTGCGGAGGATCTGTTATCACCCCAAATTCACCAACTCTTCTCACTGAGGTGATGGTTACAAGGAAGGCAACCTTCCTGGAAAGGGGGCACATGGAACAAGTAGCTAAAAGGCTGAAAGGGGGGCCTTGTGAGTACTGAGAGAAAAAGGTTCAGGTCCCTCTGGGGAGCAGGCTTCTGAGTAGGTGGGAAGGTTCTTATTAGGCCTTTCCAGAATCTATTGTCAGTAGATGTGCGAAGACTGAGTAATCTTTGGACACAAAGAGCTGATGGCCAAACCTGATGTCTTAAAATATAGGATATAGTCCACGATGAAAGGATATCTATAGTCTCTGGGAGAATGCCTCTTTGGTGTGCCCAAGAGGAGAAGTCCTTCCATTTAGCTAGGTAACATTTTCTAGTAGAGTCCTTTCTACTATTAGAGAGGATGCCTAGTTGGGCTGTAGAGCATGAAAGTTCTAAAGATGATGCCCATCCAAATACCAATCCCTGAAGTGGAGTGGACGCAGATTGGGGTGCTTGATCTTGCCGTTCCACTTGGTCAAGAGCTCAGGGAATGCTGGGAGGATGATTGGTGGTCAGGATGACATGCGTAGCAGGTTGGGAAACCAGAACTGCCTGGGCCAAAAGGGGGCGCTCAGGATTACTCATGTTCTGGCCTGGTGGATTTTTCATACAACGTGTGGCAAAAGCAGGAGTGGAGGGAAGGCATAGTTGAACTGGTCTGACCACGAAAGAAGCGGACTGTTGCCTTGGGAGTGGTAACCTGGAGCAATACATGGTGCATTCCCTGCTTGCTTGAGAGGAGAACAGATCCCTGGTTGGGGTCCTCGATAGAGTGAAAATATTGCACTGTATCGAACTGTGGCGCTCCCACTCGCGGTCGACTGTGAAATGTCTGCTGAGGGAATCTGCAAGCACATTTTGCTTCCCTGGAAGGTAGACTGCCAATAGCGTGATTTGATTGCTGATACACCAGTTCCAAAGGCTCACTGCTTCTGCACACAGGGAGGTGGATCTTGCTCCCCCTGCTAGTTGATATAGAAGACAGTTGTAGGTTGTTTGACATTATAAGGACATTGTGAGTGCAGAAGAAAGGACTCGTATGCATTCCAGACTGCTTGCAACTCCAGGATATTGATGTGTATCCTGGACTCTCAACATGTCCAGGCAACTTGTGCTGTGCTGCTGTTCATGTGGGCTTCCCAACCTAATAGGGATGTGTCCATAATAATGGTCCTGTCTGTAGAGGAAGGGAGAAAGGGGACGCCCATATACACCTGATGAGGATTTGTTCACCACAGCAGGGAAGACAGTACCTTGGCTGGAACTGTCACCATGAGGTTCACAGAATGATGGCTTGGGGAGCACACGGACTGCAGCCAAGGTTGAAGGCAGAGTCTTGCGAACAGGGTGACATAGGTGCATAAGGCAATATGACCTAGGAGAGACAGACATGTCTTGACCTGTACTTGAAGGTTGCTTGTGATGTGAACTATGATATTATTTATGGTCTGGAACCTGTTCTTGGGCAGGTACACTCTTGTGATGATAGAATTGAAGGTTGCCCCCAATGAAGTCCAGAGATTGTATGGGAGAGAACAGATGTTTAGATGATTATGCTGACTCCCAGTGAAGAGCAGAGGTGTAGCATCATGGAAGTTGACACAGGCTTCCTGGAGGGACTTAGCAACAAGAAGCCAGTCGTTGAGGTAAGGGAAGACAAGGAGACCACGATGTCTGACATGGGCCGCTACTACCAAGAATATCTTGGCAAAGACTCTGGAGGGTGGTTGCTATTCTGAAGGGGAGTACACTGGGGTGGGATGATTGTCTATGTGAAAGTAGGTGTCCTTCATATCAAGAGCTATGAACCACATGCCTTTTTCTAAAGATGGAATTATTGCTGCCAATGTGACTATGTGAAATCTGAGTTTGCGAATGAAGCAGTTGGGATGGCAAAGGTCAAAGATTGGTATCCAACCATTCTTCAGTTTGGATATCAAAATTAGGTTGAGTAAAACCCTCTCCCTTGATATTGAGCAGGGATGTGTTCTGTCACTCCTCACTGAACTAAGGAGTTCACCTCTTGTTTGAGAACACTCTCGTGAGAGTGGTCTCCTAATAAGGGGGACAGGGAGAGGGGCTTTGGAGGAGGTAAGAATGCAAACTCTGTAATATAGCCAGACTGGATGACGTTCAGCACCCACTTGTCCATTATTATTGCACTCCAGTGTTAGAAAAGAGTGCTAGACAACCCCCAAGTGGTGTGTGGAGATTGGGAGGTGTTGGGCTTAGTGTTTCATGGCTCTCATGCTCCCATCAAAAATAACATCAAGCCAGAGACTCAGTTTGAAATGCCAAGCCTGTTACAGAGGGCGTAGGGAAGTGGGCTTATGTAATAGTCCACAGGGTCTCTGATGGAAAAACTACTGAGCCACACATCTACATTTGACTGATGGGCGGGGCAGGCGTGTATATCCCCAGCAAGCAGCGGGGCAGCCCTGGAATCCTTCAGGATATGGAGGTACTCATCTGTCTTCTAATTGAAGAGGTGCAATTTATCAAAGGGAAGGTCAGCAGTGGTATTCTGGACCTCTCTAGGGAACCCTGACGCATGGAGTCATGACTTCCTGCGCATGACGATGGCAGTAGCCATAGCTCTAGAGGAGATATCAGTGACACTGACTGCAGATTGGAGGGCGGCCCTGACTTTCAGTTTGCCTTCAGCTATCAGAGCTTGAAAGCGAGCACTGTCCTGCTGCGAAAGGCTGTCAGTAAACTCCACAAACTTGGCATAGTTCAGGAAATCATATTTAGCCACAAGCGCCTGATAATTGGCTATCCTGAACTTGAGGCTGGATGATGAGTTAGCCTTTCTTCCCATTTGATCCAGGTGTATGCCCTCTTTGTCAGCAGGAGCAGACCAGGTATGTTGCAGTCTAGCCCTTTCAGAAGCAGTGGACTACCAGTGAATTGGGAGGGAGGGTGAAAAAAAAATCTACACCCTTGGCCAGCTCATAATAATGTTTATACACCCCTTTAAGGGTGGGACCACTGGTGGCAGAGATGTGCCAAATTGTCCTGGCTGGCTCCAGGATGGCTTCATTAATGGACAGAACTATTTTGCTGGGTCTGGAAGCATGCAGGATGTCAAAGAGTTTGTGCTGGGAGTCTTGGATCTCCTCGAGAGGAATCCAAAACTCTCCAGCAACTCTGCTGAGGTGGTCATGGAATTGCCCGAAGTCATCAGGGGAGAGAGAGATGGAGGGAATGTAGATGTCACAGTTTCATTCAGGGATGACAATGGCATGTCTGGTTCTGGTGGAACCACAGGATCTGGAGCATAATAGTCATCCTCTTCTGTCAGATCTGGGAGCAGATCTGAGTGTCCCCTTAGAGGGGAGGCAAGGGGGTGACTCCCTAGTGGATCAAATCTACTCTGCAGGTACTGGTCCCAAGACCACCGATACGGACAGTAGCAGAGGTTGATAGGTAGTCATGGCGGCCCCCATGGCATGGGGTGCCAGCGGCTCTAAGTTAGATGAGGTGAAGGTTGGTCAGACCTTCTAGGTCTTTTGGGTGGTGGAGGATGCAGAGAATAAGGGAAGAGGTTCACTGGATGGCTCAGAATCTCCCAGTGAGGAGAAGGCTGATTCTGGTTCCAGTGATGAGGAGATGTATTTTGTGTATGGGATGGGTGATAAGCTCTTTCCAGCAGTCCATTCTCTTGGAAGTGATATTACCTCTCTGGAAATGAAGGGGCCTGATGGAGGAGGGGATTCTGGATCCGGGAGAACGAAAATGTCATGTGCGGCAGCAGCAGATTCAGATCTCCCCCAGTATGAGAAGGGTCCTGCTTGTCCGAGCCATCAGAACTGGCAAGGAAGGTGACATCCAAAGTTAGCGGTGATCAGACTTCACTGGTGATGACAGGATTTGGGAGGAGCTGGGATGATGGTACTGATGGAACACAGTCTAGTATTGATGGAGCCCCATGCTCAGGGGCTTTCTTGTCGTGCCTCTAGGACTTAAGATGTACTAAGTCCTCAGACTGCGTTATTGGACTTGCTTACAGCTGAGTCTGACTGAGAAGACTTAGTCTCATGCTTATGAGAGTGCTTCCTAGCTTCCTGACAAGACCCTTCCGTGGGGGTTTGTGTGAGTAGATTCTCCTGCACCAGAGTGAGACTTTGCAGCAGGAGGCACACTCTTTGCTGAATTAAGATGATGTACGGGGAGGTTGCTTGGCCTACGTCCAATTGGAGCCTCATGGCCTTCTCTATGAGGCAGAGGTCGCAAGCTCAGGCACGTTGCCCATCAGGGTAATCCGCTGATGGGCCATTAGACATTTTGTTTACACTGACCATCTGCAGGCACAGCCCCCTGCAGCTCCCAGTAGCCGCGGTTTGCCGTTCCTGGCCAATGGGAGCTGCGGGAAGGGGCAGGCCGCAGCTGGCCGCCCCTTCCCGCAGCTTCCATTGGCCAGGAACGGCAAACCATGGCCATTGGGAGCTGCGGGGGGCCATGCTTGCGGACAGTCAACAAACAAAATATCTCGCAGATTACCCTGATGGGCCACGTGCGAAAGGTTGCCGATTGGCCTGCTAAACCCAATCCTTGAGGAGGCCGTTCAGGGATCTGGGGCAAAAAAATAGTTGGGGATTGGTCCTGCTTTGAGCAGGGGGTTGGACTAGATGACCTCCTGAAGTCCCTTCCAACCCTGATATTCTATGATTCTATGACTCCTGCTGTGAGGTATTTGCAGAGACAAAGTTCCCGCTCTTCTTGGGTAAAGCTAGAGAACAATCAGCAGATACTGCATCTCGCTGCAATGTGAGTTTTCCCCAAGGCAGTACAGGCAGTGCTGGTGGTTGTCACTGACCGAGAAGAATCATGGATAGGAAGCGTAGAGTTTGAAGCCCGGAGCCCTGGGCATAGTCTAGTACCCAAACAGGGTAGGGGTGGGGAGGAGGGGCATGAAGGAAGGAAGAGTCCCCCCAGCAGACGAATCTAATGCTAATCATTAAAAACTATTAAAACTGTTTAAATAGTTACAAACTAGATGACTCTTATAGAACCAAGCCGAAACTGTGGACATTAAACATTACGACCCAGACCATGCACCGGTGAGAGGGAACTGTACAGGTAATCAGTCCACCCCCCCGTGCCTCCTTTTCCCCTCAGTCAGAGGCATGAGGTGAGCCAGGGTCTATGCATGGAGCAATGGATACTGCTTTAAAATTCGCTGGCTTCGAGCATACAGAGGTGCTGGAACTAGGCATGCTGGGGATGCTACTGCCCTGCCTGGCTTGAAGTGGTTTCAATAATATACAGTGTTTACAGCATTCCCACTATACAAATTGTTCCAGCATCCCTGCGGGCATATGTGTAACCTGAAGTGGAATACAATAGGGACTATCACTGAAAGAAGGATGGTAGATACTCCTGCATGTGAGAAGGTATGTTTCCCTTCCAAGTACTTTTCTGTGGGTAAATTATGGGAGCAGCTGGATGCTGTTGGGAAGATTCTGTTCTCAGCTACATTGGTGTGAAATAATTTACTCTGGATTTACGCCCATGTAGCTGAGAACAGAATCTGTCTTCATAGGTTTTCCTTCATTGGGGACTGTTCTGCTAAATCTTGGGATCCATCCTAGACTTGTTTCTTAATACCAGTTGCCTAACTTCTACAGAATTAGATGGCAGCATTCTCCTAATCTGGAAATGCTTAAACTCAAAGTGGTTCCACGTGGCTTTGTGGATGCTTTTAGACATAATTAAGAAAGAAGGGACTTGGGTGGTGCCTTGCTTATTCTACAGTGCAGTCATTTGGATAACATGCCCAAACTGTTCTCTGTGTGTCCCCAAAACAATCAGCAGCACCGTGAAAATGCAGTTCCTATGTTTTGTATTTAAAGCAGAGTTTTTTAAACTCTGGCACCAGCGGGAGGCTGTTTTTCACAAAACTGAGTGATAAACTCTGCAAGAAACACTCATTCCCCAACTATCTGCATGGCTTTTGCACACATCTGTTTCTCTCCTGTCCCCAAGAGATGTCTAAAATCTAATTAACCAATTAATTTGCAAATATATTCTAATTTATTCAAGGCAGATTTTCTTAGTGTTAAATTATCTGACAGTGAACCATACGCTGTACACAGGAACAGGACTTCATTAAAATACCAAAGGTTACACAAATGGAATAAAAATTATATTTGTACTATAGTCAGCACAAACTTCTATCCCCTAATGAGAAAATGTGTCTGTATTTCCCTCATTCTAATTTGTTTTTGCATGTTTGGTGTAAACCTGTGGTTAATACATTTGCAATACCAAACTACTATGCTTAGTGTGGGAACATGAATATTCTAATTAAGAGGTTTGCACTTCCATTTAGCTTGCAAAATAATTTAAATATATAAATACATAAACCATAGCCAGTGTCTGTAACACTGAATTTTCTACAACCAAACTATGCCATAGTTCATTCTTCACTGAAAGGTAAGAATTAACATTTACATTTGCATCCAGGGCTGGCCTGTCTAACAAAGCAACAGTCGCTCCCTTCCTCAGCAGGCAGTATTGTTTACTGGAAAGTTCGAGTTGTAATTTACAGCACTTGTGCAAATGGGTTAAAAAAAAAAAGTTGGTGGGTTGATCTTAATTGCTACATTCAAACATTTTATCCAGCTCAGTGGCTGCATGGGTACAAAATACAACAGCTGGGTACAATTCTGCCAGCTATTAGAGAGATTATATAATTTACTGTACAGGGATGCCAGCCACAAATAAAAACAGAGAGAGTGATGGCGGTTTTGAAAACAGTCCTCCTGTAATTGCTAAATACCCAATTACTTTATTATGTGGCACTGGCAAAAACAAAAATACTGAGGTTTGAAACTGTCAGGTTTAGAATGATGTCTCTTAGAAAAGAATCCTAAATAGTTGTTCGTTCTCTCTCTCTCTCACACACACACACACACTTTCCTTTACACTAGGATTATCATTATAAGAACATAAGAACGGCCGTACTGGGTCACACCAATGGTCCATCTAGCCCAGTATCCTGTCTACCGACAGTGGCCAATGCCAGGTGCCCCAGAGGGAGTGAACCTAACAGGTAATGATCAAGTGATCTCTCTCCTGCCATCCATCTCCACGCTCTGACAAACAGAGGCTAGGGACACCATTCCTTACCCATCATGGCTAACAGCCATTAATGGACTTAACCTCCATGCATTTATCCAATTGTCTTTTAAATGCTGGTATAGTGCTAGCCTTCACAACCTCCTCAAGCAAGGAGTTCCACAAGTTGACTGTGCACTGTGTGAAGAAGAACTTCCTTTTATTTGCTTTAAACCTGCTGCCCGCCCATTAATTTCATTTGGTGGCCCCAAGTTCTTGTATTATGGGAATAAGTAAATAACTTTTCCTTATCTACTTTCTCCACATCACTCATGATTTTATACACCTCTATCATATCCCTCCTTAGCCT
Source organism: Mauremys reevesii (assembly GCF_016161935.1). Classification (NCBI taxonomy): domain Eukaryota; kingdom Metazoa; phylum Chordata; order Testudines; family Geoemydidae; genus Mauremys; species Mauremys reevesii. The sequence continues at coordinate 262,477,121 of NC_052624.1, forward strand.
CTTCTTTTCCAAGCTGAAAAGTCCTAGCCTCTTTAATCTCCCCTCATATGGGACCTGTTCCAAACCCCTAATCATTTTAGTTGCCCTTCTCTGAACTTTTTCTTATAATGATTCTTTATATTATAGTAATACCTAGAGCCTTTAGAGGACTACTGGTTACAATTCTATTAGGCAAACATAGTAAGAGACCATTCCTGTCTCGAAGATATTATGATCTAAATAGACATGACAGACAAGGGTGGAAGGGGAAAAAAGAGAGGTAAAATGACTGGATCACACTAGCAGCTCAGTGGCTGAGCTGGGAACAGAACCCAGATCTACTGTTTCACAGTCCAGTGCCCTAAACACTGGATTCTACTGCCTCTTGACAACTTGTGCACAGGTTACCAGGACTACCATTATACATGTCATGACTCATATGTTGGAATGCACACAAAACGGAACACTTGCGACAGCATACCCAAGAGTTATGTGAATCCATCAACTGCAACAAGGAACGACACAATCTGGTATCGGTTGGAGTGGCCAATGGAAGGTCAGTCATACACACACTCTCTCTCTCTCCACAAGTTTGCAAACACCTGCAGGGGCTGAGTAGGGAGTTCAGCTGCTGGTCTGGAGTGTCAGTTGCTGGGTCTGGAGCCCCAACTCTTGCTTTGTTCAGAGTTATGAACATTTCAGAATTACGGACGACTTCGGTTCCCAAGGTGTTCATAACGCTGAGGTTCTACTGTAATTTTTTTTAATTGACTTCATGAAATAAAAAGTAAATGATCTGTTACAGGGTTACAATTCCATGGTGTGGTTTTGATCACCACTTGAGTTTGCTATCACAGTTTATTACATCACCAGAACCCATTGGTTGAATTATAGCCCCAAAATTCACAGTTGCTCATTATTTATTCTAAGGAACATATTTTACTGTCCTCTGAAACAAAGTTTTGAACATTGGCATACAGCACCAGTCTCTCACGATACATTATAAAAACAGACCCGGCTAGAGATGAAGGTCTTGTTCATTCAAAATAAAACTTCAAAAAACCCACAAATATTTTCAAATCTTTATTCTTTGATTTGCTACAGCAACTCAGCCCTTTTGGTCTTAAATCCAGGCCACTTATGGCTTTCAGTAACTAAGCTGTGCATTGCAGAACTAACTGTCACCCAGAATAGGCTACATTGACAAATGACAGGAGAAATAGAAGTATATGATCATGTGACTATAAGTTGCCATATGCCAAAGTTTGCTTCTGAGTTGGCATTGTTTAATATTAAAGGGCCAATGCTCCCCATGATCTGTGGTTAAAGATCTTCCCTTAGAACTTTTGAGCAGATTATTCTTTTCACTGAAAAGTTTTCTTGTTTTGTAAGTCGCCCTTATTTATATATTTGCCTACGTACAGCATTTTCAAACGATGTGACACACCTAGACTGTAGCACACTGATTTAGTTATTAATAACTCCAACTGTATATGCCACTGATTGTAAATAAAGCTAACATTTTGCAGAGATCCTGAAACTTAAAAGAGGTCTCTGATCAAAACTGGTTCCTGTATTAGTGACAGCTTAAGCTATTAAAATATACTCCTCTTCATCTGCTTCAATGTCAGCCACAATAAATTACCTTAGTAATATAGATGAGCCTGTAAAAAGAACAGAATTTCTTCTGCATTCTTCAAATAAAGGAAACGACATTTTTTACCTTGCTGGAGTAGGCGCTACCACGTACATTGCATACCACATGAACACTGTATTCCGAATACTCAGCTTGCCATCTCAGAAATAGCTTTATATGCTCTTAGATATGCTTGGCAAGCTCAAGGTTATTCAAGACTCGCTCAATATTTTCCTTTTCAGGAACTGAAGGGTAGAGGATGGGAAAATCTGGGAATTGTCAGTGTTTTACGGGGCATTGCCCATACCTGGAATTGTGCAATTTCTATTTAAAACTAAGCAGCCATACCTAAATCACAGCATCTGGAAGTGCCCAAGGTTTATTTCCTGAAGTAAGGCTTGGAGCACACAGACCTAAAGATTGTGGTTCTTTATTAACAATGGCATAGACGACTTTTTATCTTTTAATGCAGGTGGGAAGGGAGCGAGTTTTAAAAAAAAAAATTGTTGCTTCAGTGAGCAGTTTTGTACCATAAAATTTGCCCCAAAAATCAGTGTTTCCTTTATTTTATTAATGGGGAGCTAAAGCCTGCTGTGGTCTTCAGTTGTCTACATCCATGACTTATCCACCTTGAAGGCTGGGGTCTTCGGCACCTATAATATTGAGGAGCCTTCTGCAGCAGTTACAGTTTCCAAGTCAACTTCAAGGGAAATGATAATAAAATAAAACTTACTACTACTAAATTAAGACTAACAAATTTTTTTTTTTATTAGCTTGAGAGCTAAAGCTTAAAGCTCACTCTTGGGACAATGGAACACATACACATACAGAGAGAGATATTTATACATACAGAGAACATGAAAAGGGCATATATAACAGCAGGCATCTAATAATCTGAGATTGAGAGAGAGGAAAAAAAAAAAAAAAAAAAAAAAGTGATTTTTAAGATGGCCCATAGAAGGTGTGAGAGAGGAGGTTAGGGGAACTTAACATAAGGAAAAAATGACCCAACCATGTCCCAGTCCAACCATTGTTCTTTCAGTTTAGACCACATAGTAAGTAGTTTAATTAATATATTCATTCAAGTCTCTCAGTCTCTCTTTTTTTTTTTTTTTTTTTTTTTTTGCCACCACCTTCAAGTCTCAAGTGTGAGGAGAGAGGGTGAGGTTGAAGTGTTCTCCCTTTTTTTTTTTTTGAATGATATGATGTCAGATGTGATTCCATTTATTTTTTTTTTTAGAGACTGTCCGGTTTGGCCAATGTACATGGCAGAGGGGCATTGCTGGCACATGATGGCATATATCACGTTGGTAGATGTGCAGGTGTACGAGCCCCTGATGGTGTGTCTGATGTGATTAGGTCCTGTGATGGTGTCACAATAAAATAATCATCTAGTCTAGAGGAGGGGAAGGCATAAACGGTTGTGGGGAGCTTCGTATTGGAGAAACAAGCAACAAGCCAAGAAGAAACTCTCCCCTAAAGAAATGGAACTAACATGATGTTACCCAACCATCACCTTGGTGCTTGTACATTATATTTTCTCTCCTCTTCTTTCCTGTGTCTTTCTGGTCTACTTAGAAAACCATTTTGAGGCAGGGAGTGTCTTGTCTTATGTGTTTGTATACTGCCCAGCACATTGCTGAACTTCATTGGAGCCACTAGGTACTACCAGAATAAAAATAAACAATCGTAAAGCAGTTACAGCGGGGACAGTAGTGGTACAACCCGTCCTTGTCTCTCTTAAGACTGTGAACAAGAGTTTGGCTATCCGTCAACTCGAACACAGACATAAATGTTCAGACCACCAGCTAATTTCACACATCACCAAAAAGGCATCAGATGGTGGTTAACGTTCAGTCACCACCAACCGTGGCTGGCGTCATGTTTTTAAGAAGGATTTGCTATAAGACAACAGGGACATTAGTATATACATAAAAGCATGTCTGCAATTTAATGTTTTTTTATTTATATATAAACACAGGTGTGTATATATCAAATACCACAAAATTACAGACATGCTCATGTGCTATATAGGAATGTTCTTAACATATTTTGTTGTGTAGACTTTTTAAAAATGTGAGTGTCCTATCTAATATCTCTGTATTGATCTGCCAATAGTACACATGTATCTGGAGTCAAACAAAACCTCCTGCTCTAAGCACAGCTCCATTAGCTCACCAACTAGCAGGAGCTGATTTAGATAAATATAAATATACATGACTGATACATACACAGACAGGAGAGCCAATCTGACATATTCAGAGGTTCCAGTGCACACTAGACAATTCATTCCAAACTATTTTGCTCTACATAAACACTTCCTGGCCAGAGAAAGTCCCATAATCCCAGCTGTACGAACGGGAGGTGTATTACATCTACTTCACAATGAAGGAAGATGGTATTGCACTGTGGTCTATGCAGCCTGGTCATGAAGGAAACACATACTTGTATGACTTAGAGGGAAAATTAACCCAGCAACATACCTTACTTCTCTGACTTACTAAGCAGCCACTGCCTGTAATAACAAACGTGGGGTGGGGAATACACACACACACACACACACACACATTCTTAACAACATGTTCCTTGTCTTCTCGCTATACATTTGGCAAAGCTAAAATCATGATAATACGCTGGGCACTTCCCAATGCTAACCTAATGACTGATTATAACAAAATACCATATTTTAATTACAGCCTCTCTCGCTCAGAATTTTTTTTTTTTTTTTAAGACATCACCTTTGCCCAGTGCAGACACTTTGACTCTTGTAACAACCGGAGGCCAGTCTGGCTGAAACAGCTGGCCTTTTCCTGATCACAGAAAAGAAGGTCACTGAATTAATGAAGGATCAGCTGCAGGACCCTAAGCCAGCCTACGAGGGGGGAAAAAAATGAGGTTCTATCTGGGTGAAGTCAGTTTTCTAGACTTGCTGTTCACACTATAGCAAAAACTACAGTGACACTGGGGTGAGAAAAAATAATTAGGTCCCAAATCTGCATTAAAACATTTTTGCAGGATTTCGTTCTTGAAGTGGAAAACTGTTCCCACAAGGTCTATTTTTAGGCATTTTATTTTAAAGAGATCAGAAAGCCTCTTCATGTTTAAATTTCTCAGTGGGAAATTTTACAGTAATGATACTTAGAACTAGATTAACGATGACAGAGCACAGGAAATAAGTGAATACCATAGGTCTATGGAAATACAAATGTAGGACTGAAATGAACATATGGCTAGCCAAAGAGAGACACTTAGAACATTCACCCTGACACAAACTGTACATGCTAACTAACATTATTGCTTCTTGCATTATAATCACTTGGGAAAAATATATAATATTTTGGGTAATTAACTGCATTTTTGAAAAAGTACTGAACCTTTTAGCCTGTCAATACCAAGCACTGGAGTCTATTTGTTGAACTGACCTGTGTTGACGTAAAAGTCTCTCTTTTAAATCAGGTTTGAAAAATCCTCCTGCCACTAATATATAAAGAATAGGAAAGCCTTAGTGGAGCAGTTTGAGATGTGGGGAAGCTAAGATTTCGGTTTTATTTAAGCTTTTATTATAATTTTGTTTTTTAATTGAGATTCTAGCCCCTATGGTTGTCAAGATAACCTTCTGAATATGAACCAGTGCACTGCTGACTTCCTGAGTCTACAGACTGGAATGCCTCTGTTGCTGCCCATAGTGCTCTCAAATACCAGGAAGGTAAAACTTACAAGAATGGCATTTTCTCTGCTGCTCTTCAGAATTCAGGGACAACAATGGGACTGACAAGAATCATGCCAGTTTCACTCTAATGATTCTTGGAAAAAAAACTCAGAGAAGGAGCAAGAACTGGAGCTCTGCATGGGGTAGGATCACTCAAGAAGTAAAAACTAGGGGTGACGTACAACAGATGCCACCGCTTTTAGACACTGGGGGAAAAAGAGGATGGCAGGGCATCCCTCCTCTGCCCCATTCCTCAAAGTTTCAGGAAATTATGGAGTGATGCAAGAAGAGAAAACCTTTCTCCCTTCCAGCAGCCAGAGGTATTTGGTGCTGTGTGAAGGCTTAACATTTATCAGACACCTACTATCAGTGGCTCAGCTGAAAGACAGAAGCCCGGGAAAGTGGTTCAGATAGATAAGTATACTTCTCCTTGCTGCAGCTAGGGATCAGGGCCTGCACTTTCAGCAGGGTAATCCCTTGTTTGGTGATGGTGAATCTCCCTCATCTTTCAGATCAGTCTTTGGTTATTAATCCTCTGGTTAGTAAGTGTGTCTGGTAATTTTTTTAAGTTTTCTATCAACTAACCTTGATTCAAAATTGACTGTGAGGGTAATATGGTGGTTGAGCCTCTAAATGCATTGGAATAAGTTATCAAACCTAATTCTGAAACTAGAAGTTTATTTATTACAAGAACCATTTGAGAATTCTCTTAATTAATGGAGACACGGGGCCAGGATTAGAACCACTGGAGGGTTTCCATCAGAATTATTTCTGGAAGAAAACTATCTACACCAGAAGCAACTTCTGAATTATCTGCCTACATGCTTCCTCTCTCAGCAAGAGAGGAAATCTAGGTCTTCCTTTTAAAAGTGGCTGTTAACCCTTTAGAGATGGATAATAATTTACTGATACACTCTCACTTCCCACCTCTGCCCATAGCATTCATTTATCTGGCAGTCTGGAAAATGCTACATTATTAATGGACAATGCAGAAAGGCTCTTATAAGAAAAGTGTAAGAATTTGGCTAGCCAAGAAAGAGCTTAAAGGAAACATTTTTACCCTTCAGTCTTTTCATAGCTTGTGCTGGATTTCTGTTAGATTTAATAGCTGGCTCAGCCATAAGGAACCCAGGTCTGTAATTCCATATTTTTAACATGTCAGAATACAGCCTTGTACTAGGGGTGATGGGTGGGTGGCAGGATATTAATTTCTATCTCTGTGGCTTTCTATCAGCCAAAAGCAGCTGAGGATTTAAATTCTGAAGCTCCCAAACATGAATTACTTTTCCAACAACGCTGCTCGTCTTGGAGGAAAGAAAAATCCCTTTCTGAAGGAATTATTCTTCAGTGCCCAGACGACTGCTCTTTGGTTTGCAGCTAGAAAATTCTCCTGAGACTAATGTGACATTTTGTACTGTCAGACGAAAAAATGCCCCCAAAAGGCTGGTTTAACAACAGCTTCTTGACTTTTTTACTCCACACCAATTAAAAAAGAATTAGAATACTGGCGAGAAAAATCTTAGCAATTCAAAAGGCCATCCTAGGCCTTTCTGTTTCTTAGCAACATGCTGAGCAACAGACACAAGTTTTCAGCTATACCAGTGCAAGTTTGTATTAGGGCGCTGAATTTTGTGATGACGACTTTCGCCATTGTGATATTTTGCAACGATGCTTCTATAATGCTATTAAAAATCTAGGCATTTTAGAGACTTGTAAAGTTTGCATTCGCCATGCAGAAAGAAGGCAGCTGCAGGTTATGTCCCCATTCACTGACCTGAATGAGAGTAAAACAACAGAGAACAGGATTTAAGACCTAATCCTAAGAACTCTGTACTGTTCTTACAATGCTTACTACCAACAATTCTGCCAATGATATTAGAGTTAGAAAGTATGTAGTGTCTGCAGGGTTCAAGCCCTTAAACGCTACCAAGATAGGCACTACAGAAATAGGTAAAACACTCATATGCCTATCAAAACAAACAAACTGAGGCTGAACTGCCACCAAGCACTGAACAGGTATGATTGCAATACAGCCTCTTGTGTGCTCATCAACTTCATCCTCTCTCATCAGTCATTTCAATGCTGCATTGGGCCAAACTCAGAATTCATATACTTATTATACGAATAGATAAAGGAAACACAATTATGAGAAGTGAACAAATGAAGCAAATTTTTTGCACACTCAAGTGGCGCACAGTGAACAACCTTTTTTTTTTTTTTAATTTGGACTTCATGAGAAAACCAAACTGTTCAGCAGCTGATAAATCTGACTCGTTCCCCTGCCATAAAATTCACAGTCATCACAGAATCCTTTCCCAGTCTAATCTCTGTTGCAGTTCAATGGTCGGGGTGGTGATTTCTGGGTGTCAGAGGAAACCACACACACACACACACACACACACACACACGTTCTCAATCCATCCACAATTACTAGATCACCAAACCAGTTTGCCATTCCAAATAAATAAATATTAATAAATCAATCATTTCTGGTTTTTTCCAACTCTCCCCTTTCCTCCTAACAAAAAGAGCATTAGAAGGACATAAAACCTCATGTTTCATCCCTTGAAATAATGCCTGTATACTGAGGATTAAGGTGATGCCTTCAGGGGCAGATTAACCCACATCTGCCTATTGCAGGTTTTCTTGCACCTTTCTCTGGGTACGTCCAGACTACCCGCCGTATCGGCAGGTAGCGATCGATTTTTCGGGGATCGGTATATCGCATCTCATCTAGACATGATATATCGATCCCCGAACGCGCTCCCGTCGACTCCAGAACTCCACCGGAGCGAGCGGCGCTAGCGGAGTCGACACGGGGAGCCGCGGACGTCGATCCCACACCATGAGGACCCAAGGTAAATCGATCTAAGATACTTCGACTTCAGCTACGCTATTCACGTAGCTGAAGTTGCGTATCTTAGATCGATACCCCCCTCCCCCAGTGTAGACCAGCCCTCTGTTAGAGCACGATACTGGACTAGATGGACCATGGGTTTGAGTCAGTCTGGCAGTTCCCACTTCTTGCAGAAACTAAAAGGAAACCCCAAAACAACTGTGTAAGATAATACGTCATAATAAAAAGTGGAATCCAAAGGCGTTCTACTGTAAATAGGAACTTACTGATCTTTAGTAGTAACATGAACATGTAAGGTTATCACATTTTTGTCTACTTTAGAGCCTGATCCTGCAAGTTGCTGACTACCCAGTTTCCAGGAATGAGAATTGAGGGTGCAGCCACTGACACACGAGCTGTCCCACTGAGTTCAAACAGAAATGGAAACCACACAACCACCTTTCAAGAATACAGCCTAACGTCAGATATCGGGCTCAAATAAATCACCTATATTGGGAGTGGAGCATGTCATTTTATTCCCATAAAGTTCTATGCAAAGTGATGATGTCAACTAATAATGAATAATGGGCCTGATCATGCCATCAGTTTTTAAGATGAATGTTCTATGACTTCAATGGGGAATCCTGCTTACAAAACTGCTGGCATGACACGGCCTCAAAATTGATATTGTAACGAGATGAGGCAACAACATCCCATGGAAACGAGCTAACCCTGGACCAAGCTATTTTTTTTTAACCTGATGTCCAACAACTGGCTATATTTTTAAAAGTTAGGTGGCAAAAATGCTGTGTGTCTAGAGACCTGGTTTTATTTTATTTGTTGGTGAAGACTGTTTTTTAATTTTGTTTTTTAAAAGGCACTGCCCTCTACCACTTAAACTGCTATAGGTGAAAATTCAGTTTTTAAAAATGACCAGAAAATAATCTGTATTTTACAAGGTTGCTGGTAAGCACAGAAAGATGAGGGAAAGTGATTTATTCAAATAAAAGCCAAATTCTTCTGGTAAACCCTATATCACAGGCTGAGATTAATATTCAACAGTCAGGTGAACAATCATTTGATGCGCCAATACCCAAATGTCAATGGAAAATGTCATTATCTCATTGCAAATGGTATATGCTGTAAAACAGATGAATTACAAGCACTCATGCAAAGCATCAGAGCCACAATATATACCATATGTCAGCAACTCCAAAGGTTGGAGCTCAACACTTCAGTCAGTTCCGTCTCTGCAGCCTTCTGGCTTTTTCATAAATATATGTCTATTGATGCACTTCACCATGATGGTTTTCCCACTCTGCTAGGATTACACGGGGTTACCCCAGTAGTAGGCAAACAGCCAGCCAAGAAGCAATGAATAGTAGGGTACTATAACTAAGCAACTGTTGAATGGATTTGCTTCCTGTAGTGCATGCTGGGTAAATGAATACTGAATACCAGTGAGGCATGCAGCCTGCTTGTATAATTAAGTGTCTCTTAAAAGATCAGAGATCAACTGTAGTACGAGTCAATAGACAGCTCTTTGACAGCTTTAGATGATCAACTACAGTCAGTTTTGAATGGACTCTTCTGTGAATCATACAATCTATTAGTCCCTGCGTGGGCAGATTTCAGTTTCCCTCCAAATTGTAAATTTTGTCACCACTCCTGCGATCACTGCACCTGAACCAATAAGGTTGTACAGGGGCAGCATGTGAAAGAACATGGACATGTCAAATGATTCATTTTCTTTCAGAAATGTATTTCTCTTTCTCTCTCATTTTAGAACAAGCTTAAAAAATTGAATCTCAGTAAGTTCCTGCTTACTTGAATAGAGATTAATAAATTACTCTGCTTAAAAAATGACCATATGTTTCAGACAGCAAGCTTCTGCTCTGAAGTTTCTTTAAAATCTGTTTTAACACTTAAAGAATAAAACCAACTGTTATTCAACTTTCCATGGCAGCACCTCTTACACGCTGAGTAAGTGCATTAAACCATCAAGTATAAGCACTAGCAGCATAGCAATTCCTCACTAAAGGAGGGGAGGACATGAAGGGAAGGCATAATTAATTCGTCATGGAGGTCGCAAAAGTCACAGAATCCATGACTTCCAGTGACTTCTGTGACTTCAACCCGTGACTTCAACCTCGGGAGCTGCAAAGTACCCTGCCGTCTCTGGTGGCCCAGGGAGATCCTGGCCGCCACAGGCAGTGGGGGTACCCAGCAGCTCCCAGCCACTGCAGGTGGTGGGGAACCCCTGAGCTACTGGCTGAAGTGGGCAGCGGGGGCCCCTGGAGCAGCTGGCGGCAGAGGCACTCCACAGTTCCCATCCCTGTGGGCAGCAGGGGCACCCTCAGCTCCCGGCTGCTGTGGGGGGAATCCCTGAGCTCCTTGACACTGCAGGCCCCCAGAGCTGCAGACAGTAGGGGCACCCCACAGCTCCTGGCCCCCACAGGCGGCTGGGACCCCCAGAGCTGCAGGCATACCTTATGGCCCCCAGGTGCTGCAGGCGGTGGGGGTCTCCGCAGCTCCCAGCCATGGGATACGGGGGACCCGGGAGCGCCAACAGCCAACCCAACACCTGGAGCTCCTAGCCACAGCCCAGATGCAGGTGGTGTGGGGAGCCACAGATCCTCATTTTGTCACAGATATTTTTAGTAGAAGTCACGGACGGGTCACAGCTTCCATTAGTTTTTCTTTATTGCCCGTGGCCTGCCCGTGATTTTTACTAAAAATATCTGTAACAAAATCTTAGCCTTAGGCATAATTAAGAAACATACCCCCAAACAACCTAGTCCAGCAAATTATATTCAAGATTAGGTCTGTCAAGCAATTAAAAAAATTAATTGCAATTAAACAACATAATACCATTTATTTAAATATTTTGGATGTTATCTACATTTTCAAATAAATTTCAATTACAACACAGAACACAATGTGTACAGTGCTCACTTAATATTTTTTATTACAAATAGTTGTGCTATAAAAAACAAAAGAAATAGTATTGTTCATTCACCTCATACAAGTACTGTAGTGCAATCTCTTTATCATGAAAGTTGAACTTACAAATTTAGAATTATGTACAAAAAATAACTGCATTCAAAAATAAAACAATGTAAAACTTTAGAGCCTACAAGTCCACTCAGTCCTACTTCTTGTTCAGCCAATCGCTCAGACAAACAAGTTTGTTTACATTTGCAGGAAATAATGCTGCCTGGTTCTTGTTTACAATGTCACCTGAAAGAGAGAACAGGCATTCACATGGCACTGTTGTAGCCGACATCGAAAGATATTTACGTGCCAGATGCTCTAAAGATTCATATGTCCCTTCATGCTTCAACCACCGTTCTAGAGGACATGCTCGATAACAATCCAAAGCAGTGCAGACCGACGCATGTTCACTTTCATCATCTGAGTCAGATACCATCAGAAGAAGGTTGATTTTCTTTTTTGGTGGTTCAGGTTCTATAGTTTCCACAACAGACTGTTGCTCTTTTAAGACTTCTGAAAGCATACTCCATACCTCATCCCTCTCAGATTTTGGACAGCACTTCAGATTCTTAAACCTTGGGTCAAGTGCTGTAGCGATCTTTAGAAATCTCACATTGGTACCTTCTTTGTGTTTTGTCAAATTTGTAGTGAAAATGTTCTTAAAACAACATGTGCTGGGTAATCATCCGAGACTGCTATAACATGAAATATATGGCAGAATGCAGGTAAAACAGAGCCGGAGACATATTATTCTCCCCCACGGAGTTCAGTCACAAATTTAATTAACGTATTATTTTTTAATGCATCAGCATGGAAGCATGTCCTCTGCAATGGTGGCCGAAGCATGAAGTGGCATACGAATGTTTAGCATAGCTGGCACGTAAATACCTTGCAATGCAGGCTACCAAAGTGCCATACGAACACCTGTTCTCACTTTCAGGTGACATTGTAAATAAGAAGCCGGCAGCAATATAAACAAACATGTTTGTCTTAGTGATTGGCTGACCAAGAAGTAGGACTGAGTGGACTTGTAGGCTCTACAGTTTTACATTGTTTTGTTTTTGAGTGCAGTTATGTAACAAACAAAAAATCTATATTTGTAAGTTGCACTTTCACGATAAAGAGCTTGCATTATGGTATTGTATGAGGTGAACTGAAAAATACTATTTCTTTTATCATTTTTACAATGTAAATATTTGTAATAAAAATAATAATATAAAATAAGCACTATACACGCTGTATTCTGTGTCATAATTGAAATCAATATATTTGAAAATGTAGAAAAACATCCAAAAATATTTAATAAATTTCAGTAGGTATTCTATTTTAACAGTGCTATTAAAATTGCGATTAATTGCAATTGATTTTTTGTTTAGTTAATCGTGTGAATTAACTGTGATTAACTGACAGCCCTATTCAAAATTATATAGTGTTTATGTGCATTTGACACACAGACATTTCAGCTGAAAATCCTTACCCAGAAGCAAAATGCAGTAGCCCATTCTTTCCTCTACCATTGCATAGTACAGGAAAAAGAAAAAAAGACCTTTTCTTAATTTCTTTCCAGTCCCACTATTTCTACTTATATGTGCCACTTGAAACCATTTTTCCCTGGCGTGGATTCTGTTCAAATACTTGTACAGTTTTACAAACTACGACTCAGTGCTGTACATCTCTTGATTGATTAAACAAAAAATCCCTTTATGGTTAAGTCTGTTCTACTCAGCAGCCAACAGATAACACACCTGGCTCGATTTCCCTTGATTAGCACAATTTGCATACTCTTCAGAAAGTGCTAATCAGTTTTAGCTCAAATTGATTGAAACACCACAGAAATTAGAACATGAAGAAAAATGTTACTCAAACATGACACTGGATAAAAAATAAATCTATTGTGAAAATCTGAACTGGAGAATCCCTAGTAACAACAAAATATTAATGGCATTATAAGGAGAGCAACTAATAATAACTGTGTTCATTTCTACCAGCATTAATGGATACGTGATATCTCTGGATCATAGATCAGTATTGTTATCCCTGTAAACAAGTAACAAAACAAACACAAAGAGGTTAAGGCCCCTATTTTCAGAAGTGCCTGTAAATCAGGACCGGCGCTTCCACTAGGCGGTCACCTAAGGCGGCAAGACTTGGGGGGCGGCATTTTGTGCCGAAGTGCCCCGAAGACCCCGAAGACGCGGAGCAGAAGTGCCCTGAAGACGCGGAACGGAAGGACCCCCGCCGCCGAATGCTCAGAGGAGGAGCGCTGCCGCCTAAGGCGGCAAAAACCGTGGTGCCGCTCCTGCTGTAACTGTAGATGTGTCAGTATTGATTTGACATACCTGGGGCCTGATTTTCAGAGAGTGCTGAGCGCCCAGAACTCCAAGTGAAGTCAACTAGAGGTACCTCTAAAAATCAGATCCTCGATATTTCAGTGTGCACACCCAAAACTGAAGCATCTAAAATTAATGGAGACTGGGCACTTGAAAATGTTGGCCTAAATGTTCTGTCCAAGGTCACTCAGGAAGTCTGTGGGCTAGAGAACTCAGATCCCCAGAATACCAGTCATCAGATTAACTACACTGCCATCATTCCTGCATGCAATCCATCCCTTGGAATCCAATCCAATATTTCATCACTCAAAATGTCATGGAAAGGGTGGCTTCTCATTTTAGCTTTATAGCAACCTGATTTCTTCAAACATATCCTATGCACAAGATATCACAAGGTTTTAATGGTCTGTAAAGTTTGAAGGGTCTTTGTTATTCCATTGAGCTCACTAGAAACGAAAAAAGGTCTCACAAGAGCGTCAAATATCTTAAAGGAACCATTTTCAAATTAACTTAAATTCAAACTAATTAGTGGATTTACTTGCAAATTCTCTGAAATTTCATTCTGTATTTAAAAAGAAAGTACTGCAAAAGATTATTCATGTTTAGAACAAGTCAGAAATTTTTCAATGAAACTTTTTTTGTTGGAAAATTTTGTTTGTCAAAACAACCTTTCTGAGGGAAAAGGTCAGTTTAAATGAATTTTCTCACTCACCATCTTTTTGGAAGAGGAACAGAGATTGAAACTCCTTCAAGTGCAAAACTCAACTCAACCTTGGCTGAGGAGCAGTGACTGTCACATGGATTATAAATGTAATATTTTATTATAGGTAAATAGATTATATAGATATTTGAGTCTCATGTTCTAAATCTTTCCCCTTGCAGTTTAAAATTCTTTTCAACAAATTTCAATTCACAGTTTTCATTACATTTGTATTCTTATTTAGCTTTTAAAGAAAAGCTGCCTAAAAAAAATAAACCATAAAGAAAATAAATTACTGAAGGGTTTTGGCACCTCCTCCGTGCCAGCTTTAAAGCAGTGCTATGAAAATGAACGCCACTGCAGCAAATACAGATCTCCTATTTGACAGGATGAATTACTGAGAAAGAACCCAGATTTTCCTTTTCAAAAGCTCTGTAACTTCTGACAGTGCACCCTTAGTAGCCAATTTATGCTGGTAAGACTTTCATCCTCTGTTCCTACCATGTCTACCTTAGAGATGAAGGACGGTCCACTTGTTAGAGCACTCACCCGGGGCTTGGGCGTTCAACCCCGTGTTCTGCCACAGACCTCATGTGTGATCTTGGGTAAGCCGTTTAGTCTCTCTGTATCTCAGTTCCCCATCTGTAAAATGGGGACTATAGCTCCTCTCTACCTCACTGGGCTGTTGTGAGGATAAATACAGTAACTCCTCACTTAAAGTAGTCCCGGTTAATGTTGTTTCGTTGCTGATCAATTAGGGAACATGCTTGTTTAAAGTTGTGCAATGCTCCCTTCTAAGGTCGTTTGGCAGCTGCCTGCTTTGTCCACGGCTTGCAGGAGGAGCAGCCCGTTGGAGCTAGCTGGTGGGGGCTTGGAACCAGGGTGGACCGGCAGCCCCCCATCAGCTCCCCGCTTCCCTAAGTTCCCTGTGCTGCAGCTGCCCAGCAGGCTAGCAATTGCCAGCATTCAGCTGTCCCTCCCCCGCTGCCATGTGCTGCTCCTGCCCGAGTCTCCTGCTTGCTGTACGGGGGGAGGGGGAAAGTGGGGGGCTAATGTCAGGGTGTCCCCCTCCCCACTGCTCCTGTACCCTGCTTACCCCATTTCCATAGAGCAGGGGGGACAGGGAGCTTCCAGGCAGCAGCTATCTCAGCAAGCTGATCTAATTAACAAGGCAGTGTGCTTAAGACTGGGGTCAGCTACCTAAAGGGGAAATGCGCATCTCTCTCTCTCTCGCTCTCTCTCTCTCACACACACACACACACACACACACACACACACACACACACACACACACACACACACACAGTGTGTCTCTGTCTGCTATGCTCTCTCCCCTCCCTCCATGCCTGCTGCCTTGTAGAGTGAGGCTACATTAACAACAATGTGTTAACCCTTGAGGGCTCAGCCGATTGCTAGTTCATCATTTAGCAGTAAGGCATTCCCTGGGAAATAGCCCACCCTCTGACTTCACTACCTCAACCAAGCTTCACATCGCTGTGTGCCAGTATTAGATAGTTTCTTTAAAACTTAGACTGCATGTACACACACACACACACACACCCCATTATATATATAGTCTTTTATCCGGTGAAAAAAATTTCCCTGGAACCTAACCCCCTCATTTACATTAAATCTTATGGGGAAATTGGATTCGCTTAGCATCATTTTGCTTAAAGTCGCATTTTTCAGGAACATAACTACAATGTTAAGTGAGGAGTTACTGTACATAATGATGTAGTGTTCAGACACTATAGTAGTGGAGGCCAGGTAAGTACATAATATAGAACTCCATGTTACTTATAATTACTCACTTCCTTTTCACATTTCTCCTGAAAACGGGGTACATTCAGTTTGGCACGTCACCACTGGCACCACCACAAAAATATTAATTTACCTGATTTTCTTTGGTTTCTCTTCCATCTGACTACATTACTATATTCTAAAAGAGACACTGACAACATAAAACCACACTTTTCAGAGACAAGTGTTTGTCAACAGGTGTTACAAGTAGAACCTAAGATTATTGTACTTGAAAGAGACCAGAAAAAATAGTTTGTCTCTATTTGTTCAGTTTATTTATGACGTGTATTTGAAACCAGTATGTGTAGAATTAGCTTCAATGGCTGGAAGAAACTAATCAGTCATTTTCTTTTTTTCTTTGTGGGAGACATCATCATCAAAAAGAAAAAAAAAGATCAGAAAACCATAAAAACTGGCAAGGGGATGCTAGACAGGTGTAGTATCTGAAACTACTATGAAAGTGATACCATCAACTTGATAGTTCAACAGTAACGTTTTAGAAGTAGTTGCACATACTGCACCTGCCTCAAAGTCCTTCTACCATTTGGGGGGATTTTACAATCACTTTTTTTATAAGGTTCTCTCTCCCATTTCTGCGTGAAAGATCCTCATACAATCATGAGTCAGAAACTAACTGACTGGCTACACAGGGAAAACAATTATATTGACTATACTCAAAATATTATCAGATGCACTCCAGGTGAAATTCACTCCTGTGTAGAGGCCCAGTACAAGACTTTGAGATTTAAGGGTTTCACCCAAAGTCAATAAACTAAAAAAAAAATAGAGAAAAATATTTCCTCTTTGCTTTTTCAGTCATTAGCAATCTTAGGCATTACTTGTACCAAGAGTAGGTAAAACACTGCGATGTTTAAGTTGATGGTGTTCCTTTAGCTCATACTTTTCAAACTGACTGAATTTCCAAGCTGCCAGAGTCCTTTTAAGGAAAATGTATGCCAAATATACCAGATTTACATGCAAACAGTCACACAGCACGTGGGCAATGCTGCTAATAATCTGTAAATGAAGGGAAAGTGGTTTTTTAGATTTCAAAATTAAGCCAGATAATACATTCATCAATTATATTTTCTGTGTGATATATTCCCAGTATGGATATGATTAAATGATAATATGACCCTTGGTTAACAGCTCCAGGAAAATCTTCTCTGATGCCCTTGGTTTTGCTGAAAGTAACAGTCTTTGTCTTATTACGAACCTTATTGTAGAGTGTACACTGAACTATTTATTCCCTGGAGCACATCACAGTTTTATATTCTACTATTCATTAACTAGCAACATCTCAGTCTAAACCTGACAGTATTCATCTGACCCAGAGAAACCCCATCCGTCTTTTGTCTAGTAAGCAAGGCCAGGATTATGAATTTCAATCTTTTGCAAAGACACTATCAGGTCCTTTGTTCATACTGTCACTTTGCCACCCCTTTCTTGCAAAACCAGCATATGGGTGATCGGTGGGGAGAAGCAGCTGCACATGAAACAAAACCAGATTCAAGAGCTGCTTTACCCAGTCCCAGAAAATGCCACCATGTCAAAAACTTTCCCTTGTAAATTAATATAATTTGGTGGTAGTGGGGAGTTTGCTGGCAAAACAAAGACAACAAATGTAACAAACAAGCATGCAAAATGGAAGGGTTACAACAGAACATTGGAATTCTATAGCTATTAACTAAATAAGTTTTTCAACAAGGAGTAGAAAGACAAATGCAGTTTAAAAACAACCCAGCAACATGACAGGAACACAATGGATGGAATTCTGAACTGGAGGAGGAAGAGAGAGCAAGGAGGAATCTTCTCCATCCCTAATCAGGCAGGAGCAGAGAAGGCTATGGGCCTACCATCGCTTTAAGCCCTAACTAGGGTCCTGGCCCTTACCCTTCCTCGCACGCTGGTGCTAGCAGCAGGCACTATGGAGGAAGCTCACCATTCTCATCTTTCAGAATGGGTCACCCTCCAACCTCTGAGCTATTATGCCTTGCAAATGCAACATGGCTCTGACTCACTCTGCTTAGTGGCTACTACAAGTGCCACACACTAAGGCCACGACTTTGCCCTTACTGTAGACGTGCATGAGTCTTCTATTCAAGGTTTGGAGGGTAGCCATGTTAGTCTGTATCCACAAAAACAACAAGGAGTCCGGTGGCACCTTAAAGCTTTATTTGGGTATAAGCTTTCATGGGTAAAAAAACCCTCACTTCTTCAGATGCTATTCAAGGTTGCCATTTTACACCAAACACAAACAGCAACAAGCTGCAACTCGCTCGGTTTAAACACAATTATGCTGCATATACAGATGAGTTCTGGAAGCTAAGCACCATCAATAGTAAATTCCGGGCATAATGAACATTTCCTGTAGTAGAGAGAGGGAGAGAATATGCCAGTCATCACAAAACCCTGGAGAGCAGTTTCAGGAATGCCCCAAGAGCAAGGAGGTCGATTTTCATGGCTAGGATGGCTGTTGGGCCTTTCTGACTATCAGAAGGGTAGCTATATTGTGAGCCCACAGGGTAGAGGGAATCTTGCGGTAGAATCACACAATAGGCTGTATGCCAGGAAGCTCAGGGAAGCAGGTGGTGACTTATAGGTTGATTAAGGGGCTATGAATACTCTGGCTGGGCTGAGCCTTTGGCTGGCACTCACCAGCTGAGAGGCAGAGAGTTTCACGTCTTCTTAAAGAAGCTCTCGATCTTTTTTTATATCAGGAGGTGACGCGGACACCTGTGGGGTGGTGATCTGAACACTGCAAGCAGACCAGTCCTGCTAATGTTTGACCACATGCCTACCTTGGATTAAAGCATTTCCTTCCCTTCTTTGACTCCTTTTCTTCCGTGATGGTCAAGAAGGAAATTGGCACATGCACTACAAAGGCTGCTGTTTGGCTATCATGATTATTCGCGCCAGAGGCCAAGTAAATAATACTGGGAAGCAAAGAGCTGAAAGCAAGTCAGAGGTGGTACATATGGCATCAAAAAATAAGTTGGCTGCTATGGGCCATTAATTGGTTGGACAAGGTGCAAGCCATTAGCTACAAACTCATGGAGCACAAAGAGCAAGAAATTAATGGGAACAAGGTTTTCTCACAAAGTGTTCATCCTCCTCTTCCTCAACGTACTACATACAAACACCAAAGCTGATATGTGCTGCCCATTTTTAGAAGGATTTCCTGTCTGATTAAAGCCATTTGTGCAAGCTTATCACCATCGCTGATCATTAGCTTGAATAACCGAATGAATATTTTCCCCTCCCTGAATAGATCACACCAGGATAAATTGAAATAAGTTAACTTTACCCGTTACAGCTTTTTCATCACCTCATTTGGGTGGGTGTCTGTTGGGGAAACAGCACCCAAGGGGAACCCACGTGCTGTGCATCCAGCAACTTTTATTCCTCTAAGCTTCGTACAGTGGTAAAAAATAATTACTTTACTATTTCCAGAGTGGGTTACTTCCCCTAATTAGTGAGTCAGCTCTGCTTATAAAGATTACAAGACGACATTAAGCTATGTTGTAGAAGGGAGTATTTATACAGGTCAGTAGGGGTTTTCCTAAACATTTTGATTACAACTTTAACTGCACTAACACACATGCAAAAACCCATCATTAAATTTAAACAGCCTGATGATATGCGGTACAAGGCTATGGGAACTGCAAATGGATTGCTGTAATCTGCCATGCTGTCACCTACTCCTGCTCCTCAACAGCATAATTGACTAATAGGATAATAAGGTGGCATTTTACAAATCTGTAAGCTATACTCCATTGTTTTAAATGCCCTTGAGGAGAAAATACTGCAAGTCAAGATGACAAAGTGGGCCTGATCACAATCATCTCCCTTGATTCAAAGTTTTGAAATGCTTCAAGACTCATCTAGACTAATGGATTACTCCGTGTACAATGGAACAGCATCACAATCTGTTCTACATGGTGACAAATGTACCAGTGTTTAACTTTTAATAGTGCTCACGCTCTTCAATATCCCCCCCCCCCCTCCGAGCTAATAACCACAGGCAGTGAACAGCCAGGCTATGAGGTCTTGGCAAAACCTCACCAAGGTAAATCAGAACTCACCAAGGACCAACATTGACCTCACTTCTCATGCAACAGGGCTCTGCTTCGCATAGGGTTATTTTCATTTTGACCCTTAGAGGCCAATACACCCAGAAAGGCCTTCCTTGCTGTGATGTACAGTAGAACCTCAGAGTTATGAACGTCAGAGTTATGAGCTGATCAGTCAACCACACACCAGAATAACACAATCAGGCAGCAGCAGAGACCACCCCGCCCCCAAGTATAGTACAGTCCTGTGTTAAAATGTAGACTATTAAAAAAATTAAGGGAAAGCAGCATTTTTCTTCTGCATTGTAAAGTTTCAAAGCTGTATTAAGTTTATGTTCAGTTGTAAACTTCTCAAAGAACCACCATAAGGTATTGTTCAGTGTTACAAACAACTCCACTCCCGAGGTGTTCGTAACTCTGTAGGTTCTAAGTAAGAGCTTCCTGCAATGCAGTTAGCCTCTCATCCAATTATAGTAATATTTGCAAGCAAAGAATCCCCGAATTGTGGTCCTGGTGGGCTAGGACCTATTAAATTGATTACTTGTACAAAATGGGAATATTTAACTTTCAGATTGATTGATTCACAAATTCCAAGGCCAGAAGTGATGATTGTGATCCATTAATCTGACCTCCTGTATAATACAGGCCATAGAACTTCCTTGAATTGATTCCTATTCTATGCACTTGATGGAAAAATCCCCGCGGCAGTGACTCTCAGAGCCCAACTGACTCACGTATATGAGGCCTGCGCTACAGGGCTAAAAATAGCAGCACAGATGTTCCCACATGGGCTGGAGCCCAGGCTCTGAGACCCAGCAAAGGGAGAGAGTCTCAGAGCCCGAGCTCCAGACTGAGCAGTCACGTCTACAGTGCCTCGTATTAAATGATATTGATATAATAGGCATCACAGAAACTTGGTTGAATGAGGATAATCAATGGGAGACAATAATACCACGGTACAAAATATATCGGAAGGACAGAACTGGTCATGCTGGTGGGGGAGTGGTGCTATATGTGAAAGAAAGCGTAGAATCAAATGAAGTAAAAATCTTAAATGAACCAAATTGTACCACAGAATCTCTATGGATAGTAATTCCACGCTCTGGTAATAAGATTATAGCAGTAGGGATATATTACCGACCACCTGACCAGGATGGTGATAGTGATTGTGAAATGCTCATAGAGATTAGAGAGGCTATTAAAATAAAAAACTCAATAATAATGGGGGATTTCAACTATCCCCATATTGACTGGGTACATGTCACCTCAGGAAGGGATGCAGAGATAAAGTTTCTTGACACCTTATATGACTTTTTGGAGCAGCAAGTCCTGGAACCCACAAGAGGAGAGGCAATTCTTGATTTAGTCCTAAGTGGAGCACAGGATCAGGTCCAAGAGGTGAATATAGTTGGACCACTTGGTAATAGTGAGCATAATCTAATTATATTTAACATCCTTGTGGAAGGGGAAACACCACAGTGGCCCAACACTGTAGCATTTAATTTCAGGAAGGAGAACTACACAAAAATGAGGAGGTTACTTAAACAGAAATTAAAAGGTACAGCACCAAAAGTAAAACCTCTGCAAGCTGCATGGAAACTTTTTAAAGACGCCATAACAGAGGCTCAACTTAAATGCATACCCCAAATTAAAACAACATAGTAAGAGAACCAAAAAAGAGCCACTGTGGCTAAACAAAAAAGTAAAAGAAGCAGTCAGAGGCAAAAAGGCATCCTTTAAAAAGTGGAAGTTAAATCCTAATGAGGAAAATAGAAAGGAGCATAAACTCTGGCAAATGAAGTGTAAAAATATAATTAGAAAGGCCAAAAAGGAATGTGAAGAACAGCTAGCCAGAGACTCAAAAAGTTATAGCAAAAAATTTTTTTAAGTACATCAGAAGCAGGAAGCCTGCTAAACAACCAGTGGGGCCACTGGACGATCAAGATACTAAAGGAGCACTCAAGAACGATACGGCCACTGCAGAGAAACTAAATAAATTATTTGCATCTGTCAGGGTTCCCTCCCCACTCTGAACTCTGGGGTACAGATGTGGGGACCCGCATGAAAGACCCCCAAAGCTTATATTCTACCAGCTTAAGGTTAAAAACTTCCCCAAGTCGCAAATTCCTTTCCTTGTCCATGGATGTTATTGCTGCTCCCACCAAGTGATTTACACAAATATTCAGGAAAGGGTCACTTGGAGTCCCTATTCCCCCAAAATATCCCCCCAAGCCTCTTCACCCCATTTCTTGGGGAGGCTTGAGAATAATATACCAACCAATTGGTTAACAATGTGAGCACAGACCAAACCCTGACACTGGAAATCAATCAAGCTCTTAAAAGAATAATTTTATTATAAAGAAAAAAGTAAAAGAATCACACCTGCAAAATCAGGATAGAAGGGAACTTTACAGGGTAATAAAAAGATTTAAAACACCGAGGACTCCCCTCTGGACTCAGCTTTACAGTTACAAAAACAGGAATAAAACTACCTCTTAGCATAGGGAAAATTCACAAGCTAAAACAAAAGATAATCTAATGCATTTCCTTGCTTTACTTACAATTTTTGTAATCTTAGATTAATCATTTCAGGTATGTTTACAGGAGATGTTGTCCCTGTCTGGTCTCTCTCTCCATCCGGAGAGGGAACAACAAAGAGAGCACAACCCCCCACCCCCCCGCCACCGATTTGAAAGTATCTTCTTTCCTTATTGGTCCTTTTGGTCAGATGCCAACTAGGTTATTTGAGCTTCTTAAGCCCCTACAGGTAAAGATTCAGTACAGCTGCCCAGGAGAGATTTTATGCTCCCCTTATCTGTATGTTTATGATAGCATCGATCTTCACGGTAGAGGATGTGAGGGAGATTCACAAACAGGAGCCATTCTTTTTAGGTGACAAATCTGAGGAACTCAATCCCAGATTGAGGTATCATTAGAAGAGGTTTTGGAACAAATTGAAAACTAAACAGTAATAAGTCACCAGGATCAGATGGTATTCACCAAGAGCTCTGACGGAACTCAAATGTGAAACTGCAAGACTACTAACTGTCATCTGTAAACTATCATTTAAATCAGCTTCTGTACCAAATGACTGGAGGATAGCGAATGTGATGCCAATTAAAAAAAAAGGCTCCTGAGGAGATCCTGGCAACTACACGCTGTCATGGGATAAGAGGGAAGGTTCTCTCATGGACTGGTAACTGGTTAAAATATAGGAAACAAAGGGTAGGAATAAATGGTCAGTTTTCAGAATGGAGAGAGGTAAATAGTGGTGTCCCCCGAGGGTCTGTACTGGGCCCAGCCCTATTTAATATATTCATAAATGATCTGGAAAAAGGGGTAAACAGTGAGGTGGCAAAATCTGCAGATGATACAAAACTGCTCAAGATAGTTAAGTGCCAGGCAGACAGCAAAGAGCTACAAAAGGATCTCTCAAAACTGGGTGACTGGGCAACAAAATGGCAGATGAAATTCAATGGTGATAATGCAAAGTAATGCACATTGCAAAACATAATCCCAACTATACATATAAAATTATGGGGTCTAAATTAGTTGTTACCACTCAAGAAAGATCTTGGGAGTCATTGTGGATAGTTCTCTGAAAACATCCACTCAATGTGCAGCGACAGTCAAAAAAGCGAACAGAATGTTGGGAATCATTAAGAGAGGGATAGATAATAAAACAGAAAATATCATATTGCCTCTATATAAATCTATGGTATGCCCACATCATGAATACTGCGTGCAGATGTGATTGCCCCATCTCAAAAAAGATATATTGAAATTGGAAAAGGTTCAGAAAAGGGTAACAAAAATGATTAGGGGTCTGGAGCGGCTGCTGTATGAGGAGAGATTAATAAGACTGAGACTTTTCAACTTGGGAAAGAGACAACTGTCAGAGGGATATGATAGAGGTCTATGAAATCATGGCGTGGAGAAAGTAAATAAGGAAGTGTTCTTTACTCCTTCTCATAACACAAGAACTAGAGGCCACCAAATGAAATTAATAGGCAGCAGGTTTAAAACAAGCAAAAGGAATTATTTTTTCACACAATGCACAGTCAACCTGTGAAACTCCTTGCCAGAGGATGTTGTGAAGGCCAAGAATATAACATGGTTCAAAAAAGAACTAGATAAATTCATGGAGGATAGGTCCATCAATGGCTATTAGCCAGAATGGGCAGGGATGGTGTCCCTAGCCTCTGTTTGCCAGAAGCTGGGAATGGGTGACAGGGGATGGATCATTTGATGATTACCTGTTCTGTTCATTCCCTCTGGGGCACCGGGCATTGGCCACTGTCGGAAGTCAGGATACTGGGCTAGATGGACCTTTGGTCTGACCCAGTATGGCCATTCTTATGTTCTTATGTATTCACATAAGGCCCAGGGGAGATCAGAGGAATAGTAGGTGCAGCTCACAACAGAATATCAAAAGAAGTCCATAGTGAATGCCTTTCCAAGTGCATGGCTCCTCAGGAAACAGTCAAACCCCATCTTCTGGGAGCCCCATGTGAAATCAACTAGCAGAGAATAAACTCTACAGCATATACTTTTCTTTCCATTAGGGAAATTGCCTTCTATCCTTACTACTAAAGGATTCCAACCTATCACATGACTTTACTATTACTAAAATTAAAGCCTTAATAGGCAGAGAGAGAAATCTGGCCCAAAGGAAAGGTCTCAGCTTACAACCAAATGCTCAGAGTCAAAACTGCAGGGCTCGATAAACTGATGTGGTGCTTGACCATGCAGCTATGAGAAATCAGCCCCTCGCAGTTGTGAGGTTTTTCATGTCCTTTGAGTATTCCTAAGTGCAAATGGAATTCAAACGGTGAGAAAGAAATAAGCAGGCCCACCTCTGGAGGAGGCTAGCATCAGTTCAGCACTTTTATACTCAAACATGTTGCTAAACTCAGTGTTGGAGGGAATGCAGAAATCAGAACTTGTCCTTAATCTCCCACTGGTTCCCTTCCCATTGGTCTGGCCTGCATGTGAGAATCTCTCTATTGCTTTCCTTCCCTCCCCTCCACTCTCTCCCTTCACAATCAGCAACTCACTTTTGATCCTCCTTATCGGGAATAAACACCAACTGGCAAGACCACTAGGATGCATTTTCCTCACAGGACCCTGTCAGATCTATATGCCACTTCTTCTGTACAAGGTCATTGCTTCCTTCTCTCAATTCTGCCCACAGATCAACAGTGGTTTTACTGTCCTTTGCCTAAAGGAAAACCACTAAGGAAAACTCACTGTTACTTTCTATGTTTTTTTTTTTTTAAATCCCAGAGAACGCTGGCAATGTCAGGAATCAATCACAACTCACTTAATCCCCCATTTCCTCCCACCTGATAGTTCTCAGCAACCGCTGGCCACTTTTTCCAGGAGGGAATGCAGATCCCCTGGCTGCTCTCAAAGCTACTGACAGTGTCACTTCTTGTTAGAGAGAATTCAGCTGCTTCAAGTGCTTGCGTTTTAAGTGAATTAGAAAGAACACATTTTACATGGTGTAACCGCCCAGACAAGGAGTGTCCTGCTTAACTGTGGCATCTCGTTTACATCAGGAAGAGAGAGAGATGCGGGCACTGAAGTTTTTGTGTGGTTTGACACAGGCACATAGCAACGGATGGACTAATCCACCAAACCAATGGTTGGGTAAAAGGCACTGTGTGTAAAGCACAGCAGATCCACATGTATCAATCCACTCAAACACAGACTAGACTCACTAACAAACAATACTGGATGAGATGATCTAACCCAGAGTTTGAAGTTACAGATGTATTCTCTTTTAGGTTTTTACATAGCCCCCAGCACTGTGGTATCCAGACAGTATAATCCTGTCTCCCCTGTACTCAACCTGAAGAAAGTAAAGCAAGAGACCAGCAACAACTAGGCATTCCAGAATCAACAGCTATGTCTACGCTACACACCACTTTTGGTAGCAAGTGTGATACGTGGAGTTACACACCCCAGTGAAAAGCAGACTGTGTCCACACTGCAGTGCATAGCTACATGCGTCTTTCCCTGCAGAGGGGAGCTGCTGGAGCCCTTCCTTGCTGCCAGAGCCTTTCACTGCGGCAGGGGAAGGGCTCCAGCAGAAGGGAGATGCCAGGCTCTTTCCTGCAGCAAGGAAAGGCTCCAGTAGCGAGGACTCTACACTGCTT
This sequence comes from Mauremys reevesii, assembly GCF_016161935.1. NCBI lineage: Eukaryota > Metazoa > Chordata > Testudines > Geoemydidae > Mauremys > Mauremys reevesii. The sequence continues at coordinate 262,503,339 of NC_052624.1, forward strand.
AAAACAGCAGGGTAGACAGGGAGGCAGAGCTTGGGAGAGCAGAGAGCCCTCCAGGTATGTCTTTACTTACCTAAGCCATGATTCACCATCTACACTGGTATGGGGGAAATGGGCGCTACACGTACACTATATGCCGCTGAAAGAAGCCTGTGGTGTAAGAGCACTCAAGAGGGAATTGCTCTGGCAGTTCCTGTGGCTAAAACTGGGATTAGTACACTGAAGTCTTTTTCTAAAAAATTAGTCCCATGATTTAAGAAAAAAGGATTAACACTTAATTTGATCCAAATCCTTTAACACTCTCATGCAATAGAACTGGAAGGGACTGCTGTTTATTCTGTCTGTTTACAGCAGGGCACGTTAAAGTAATTAAAGGTTCTCAAAAAATAAAATGCTTCTGCACTGTATGCTTTTAACTCCATTTGAGTCTGCAGTGTCAGCAAGTAAAACTGTATCGTTGACTCAATGTTATAAGAAACTTTTAGCCTGGGTAATAACTTTTCTTTAATAATGCAAATTACAGAAAATAATTAGAACATTTGCATGCTTCGTCAACAAAGAGGGGCATTTCAAAGTTTCTGGGAATAGCCTAGGCAATAAGAAATGTTCTTGTTCTCATGTGTCAAAACCGCTTTGCTTTTTCCTCTTTCTTGCTGACCAAAGGTTTCATGCTGGAAATGCTAATCACATTCTCATTTACTGGAGCTCACCCTCTTGTTCTTATTGTAGTTGCCATTTGGTTGAATCACAGGCTATCACTACAATATTCACTACAGTACATAACAAACACATGGGTCATACAAAGGCACACACACACATCCCCTTCTACCTCTGCATGAGCCATTCCAGAAGCCAGAAGTTTGGGGGTAATGGTAGGAGCTGAAATCTACTAAACATGCAATAAACTTTAAGAAAACTGGCGCCCAGCTGGTCTGTTAAAGGCAACAGTGCATGAAGCTAAATAAGTAGAATCTCACAGTTCTCACTCTGCTGCCAAATTCTTGGCTTCACACATTAACAAGCAGTCACCCACATTAAAAATTGTGCTTTCCACAAGATTTCGAATTGATCTCAGAGAGAGTCAGGAAAATGGAAGCCAAAATGTCTGTTGTGTGAAGCATAGATCCTATCCAGGGTTCTGTATGGTTATTAATGAAACTAAAAAAACCCCAAATTAACAGATTTTAAATGAGAAGGTGAAGTCAGACAAACAGTAATGGGTAGGGCATGTCCACAAGTATGATATTTGATAAGTTCAAAAGTCTCTCAGAAAAATGATGAAAACTGGCACAAACCACAAAAGATGTTAAAATACCTTGTAATTAGCATGAATATGAAGAGCACAGGTTGCAGGATGGAGGTAGATAAGCAAAGGCCTTCAGAGAGAGAGAGAGATTTAAAAATAATCAGTTACTCCATATTCTAAAGAGCTTCTAATATCTTATGCATGCATAGAGGATCTAATGCACAAATCCAAGACTATGTGATTCTATCAATGTATCCTGAACCACTCCCCTGGGAAGAGTGGATTGGGATGGCCTGTTGGTTGGAAAAAATGGCACTGAAACTAAAGGTCGTTATGAGGCTGTAAAATAGCAGCCTGCAAAACCAAAAGCCCACCAATAATTTGCAATTCCTCAAAAGCATCTTTCAGGCAGAAAAAGGGAACCCAGTTTATATTATGATTTTCCTTTTTATAAAGCAACTAATCACCTACGGGTTTCACATCACGGTCTTAAATAGCATACAGGCTCTTAGAAATTTTCCCTTTTGTTCAGATTAATGTGGACCTGGAGGCCAAAATGTATCAATGATGAATGTGTGTGTCTTTACTGAAGAACATTTACGTTGGGATCAGTATTGACGAACAGTAACACTGGATTTTCTCATGTTTTATTTTTGCAAAGCTTTCTCCCCCACACACACACCTTTCCACCATATTTTTAATGTTGTAGATTACAAAACTTCCAGAAAACTGTATTAGAAACATCTGAAGTTTCATGGGGAAGCTGGAGAGAAAAGTTACTAGAAGACAGGAGCAAAGATTCCAATGCTTCCAATTCTATCATGCTGTGATTTATTTACAATAGATAGCTCCTACATTAGCTGCTGAACTTGGAATGTGTTATAGAAGGGGGAAATGAATGAATAGCACTTTCCAGAGCTAGGATAATGATACCAATCAGCTCAGAAGATAGTGAGGGGAAACAGTGTCTAAGACAAGTCCTGATTTGTTTTGTTATAGAAGCAAAAATGTGCTCGCTCACTGTTTTTTCTAATCTACACAAAAACTTTGTGATAGATAATAGATCCTTCAGTGCTATCTTAAAATGCATTTTGAATAAGTGGTCACTTGCCTTTATGTGGATCTATTTGAATATATTTATGCTGATGTAATATGCACGCTCATACTGTAGGGGGAAGGTTGCATTCAGGGAAAGCACTTATCAAGACTGAATTTACATTCTCTTAGACTATCAAAAAGTGCTTTTATACAGACAATCATACAAGCTGCATTCACATTTAGAAACTCTGGAAAATGCATTTTTAGAAAGGGGTTTTGCTCTGGCTGAACCTGGCAAAGATGTAGAATCTACAGTGAGCTTGACTTATTGTTTTTAATAAAGAGATGTGCTAAAAAGCTTTGGGATAAAAATCATAAATAATTTTTTTTTAAAAAACCATTATCAAAATGAAGCCAGGATTGAACCTATATCATAGGTGAAATCCTGGCCCCCATTTAAATCAATGGCAAAAAGCTATGAGTCAGTGTGGCCAGCATTTCACGCCATGTCTGTAAATTTAATTCACAATCATACTGCTCCTTCCTATGCCAAACTCTCTTTATTCTTACATCTTCAAAACAAGAATGTCTACACTATATTACACACACAGACGCACGCACACACAAAGACCCTGAAGTGTGAGCTTCCTGAATCACAGTCTATATGTGTATGCATGGGTGTATGCATGTGCACACACGTGAAAGTACTTAAGCACACACTACAAGGTCTTTGTATGTATGTATTTGCACACTCTCTCCCTCTCTCTCTCTCTATATATAAAAATATGTATATATATGCATGTGTGCAACACTGGACACAATAAATTATTGCAGGAGCATCAAAGCAGGTCATCCACTAAGTGAAAGCAAAATGATAGCTCGTAATATTCACTAGACAAGAGAGGTTCCCTTACATGCCAGCTTTCAAATGACCTGATGGGTTTCCAAAATTTAAAAACCAAGGGTTCCTATGCAGGTTATGTACAACTACTACCCAATTTTCTATTAATACAAGAGGGAGAGGAGGAATCAATAACCTCAAAAGCCACCTATGCTATCTCAAGAAGTCACTTGTAGTCACATATCCAATGAAAACTTATAAATCATCAGTTCTATACTTGTTAATGCAGTAAAAGAACAATTCTGATTTTCTTTCTTTTTTTGGGTCTATTTATAGACTTGAGATATAAGGTTATGTTAGGAGATGGGGAATGTTATACATGTAAATTTGTGCACATCTACAAGGGAACATGCTCTGAAGATCTCAGAATAGGGTGACCAGATGTCCCGATTTTTGGGTCTTTTTCTTATATAGGCTCCTTTTACCCCCCACCCCCGGCCTGATTTTTCACATTTGCTGTCTGGTCACCCTATCTCAGAATCAGTCATTGCATTTTCCAGACAACACTAGCAAAGCCATTTGCCAAAAAGACTGTTACAACTCTTATTCTTGACTGCAAAAATAGAGGCGGACAAATTGGTCTGTTTTCTGAAATACCTGCTGTTCCTCTAATCACTGAGTTACAGCCTATGTTGAACGCTTTCGGTTATCCTGTGGAAATAAGTCTGGTGTATTTAATACAGTGGACAGGTATCTTGCTACACCACAAAGTTACAACCACCTGGCACACTTGCTGGAAGTCTCAACAAGTGAGCTCAAGGACTAAATATGGATGGAGACTGAAATACCCTCTGGAAGTGAAATCTTGGCTCAACTGAATTCAATGGGAGTTTTGCCATTTCCTTTAACGGAGCCAGGATTTCACCCTCTGTCATTTACAGGAGGTCCTTCAAGGTCAAGGTTGAAGCAAGGCTGGGGAAGTTTGCATTGCTACTGCTGAAGCTGTACCTGTTCTGTGTTTAAATAGAGGACTTCATCTCTAGGCAACGGTAACTCGCATTTTTGTTCTGAAAACCAAAAAAACTGAAAGGCTTATCCATCATCTATAAAACTGAGTACAGTCTGATTCATTTTAGCTTGACTTCCATTTCATTAACATTCATAGACAAGTAGTCTTGAATGTATCAGATGGACAACTTAGAGAGGCTTTTTATTGCAATAGTCCAGCAGGCCCAAAACCAACATCATTTTAAGTAGCTAAGAAATAATATGCTTTGAAAGTTTTAACATAATACTTATTGGATTCAGCACACTCTGATTTCAGTGGATCAAACTCTTGCTCTCCTTTACAATCATGAAAATGTGGAGTAACCCCACTGAAAGAGAAGGAGCTAGTTGAAAGTACCCAAGATCAGAGTTTTGGTTCAATTTACACTTTTCTCCTGGCTCCCCTAAAAATGGAAGTGATAAAAACAGCACAATACAATGGTTTCTTGCATCACCAAAGATGTGTTTATATTTTTCCCTTCTGAATTAATGAGTTCACTTAAGAAATTCTCCAACCCATTGGACACTATGAAAAACTGAGCATAGGAAGCCAGTGCCAAAGATAACAATGCTCGTTCTTTTGGCATGTATTAGAATATATATTTATATTAGAAAAAATCAGACAAGTCAGACTGACAGACAGCTTCTTGAAGCAGCAGGGTTTAGTCTCCAATGACTCTTACTGGGACTAGACTTGATTTACGTCAATGAATGTTCCATATTGTCTTTTTTCCCCAGGCAGATTGTGGGTATTAAGTATTTTCAAGACAATTAAAAAAAAGCCTCCAACCAGAGGCGACACGGGGGTTGGAGGGAGGAGAGGCATGCTGGGTCATGTCCCACCTCCCCCGCCGCCTCCTTTGTGATTTCTGCCAGGGTTTATATATTTTATTTACTTATTTGTGAGGACTGGGTTCAAAATACAAGTTCCCACCCCGCTATCAACAGCTGCGCGTTGCCTCTGCTCCCAACCATCCTTATAAACCTTTCCCTCTTGAAAAGTACTAATACAAATCTGCTTGAAATTTTTTCTCCCTGGCTATAAACAGGGGCTGAATTCTAGTTCATATTTGCTGTACTGTAACTTATTGGCGGGGGGAAGGGTTACACAGTACATTAAAGCAATTAAAAAGGAAACAATGGTGCTATACAGAACCTTACTACGGTACAAGCTGAAATCTATTGTCTCTCAATGCTCTTGGAGCTTGAGCTGAAAGCGTTACAGACAGGAGTATCAATATCGGAGCCGTTTCTAGGGCTATCCATCCACATTATTATATCAGCAGTTAGATGGGATGTCTATGAACAGAGATAGTAATTCGCTCATCAACACGTGTACAGCTATCTTTATTAGCAGCAAAGAAGGTATATCAGATCAACGACACTGCTCTGCTGGTAGCAGCTATTTATTACATCTCCTCGCTGAACCAGTGCCAGTGCAGCGGTATTCTTTGCAAAGAGGAAGATAGCATCTGCTTTTTTCATGGTGGCCTGCTATCTCAAAACACTAAACCTGACCTCTTCCCTCCCCTCGCCTCCCAGTCCCCCGAAGAGACTGCTTTCTACAAAAATAAAGGCTGATGGTCTCAGTGCTAGGACTATCCTGCTATTCACCAAATAAAACCTTTGTAGCTGCCCAAGGAAATTCAAGAAGCACCGAAATAAGCAGTACGAACATGTTCATATAGCGTGCACACTCGGGAAAGTGACCTAAAAATGGCTTCTGCAGGACAATTCTATATCCTTCAACCCCTTTTACACAGACAGATCACTTTTATCATTATGCCCATTGAGAGTCAGTTCAGAAACATATACAGTTAAGCTTGGTGCAAAATTCTAGCTGCAGTGCATTTTTTCTTAATGGTTCTAAAACTGGCAACACATCAGGCTTTCCCAAGATGTAATGTGTAATAAAAACATTTTGCACTTGCATATAAACATCTAAGGATCTCAACACTCTTTTCAAACATTAGTTATACCTTCAACACCCCTGTGAGGTAAGCATTATCCACATTAATACACTCACATTATATATAAAGGACACTATAGTGGAATAAAGGAATTAAGTGCTTTTGCCCAGTGTCCAGACTGAGTGTGGCGCTCAGAACAAAACCTAGATTTTAGATCCATGTTTTAACCACAAGACCATCCTTCGTCTCCTATTCTAGAAATAATAACCGAGTTACTGATGGGTAACGTAAAGCTGAATGGTTAAGTGACTTGTCCAAGGATACACAGCAACTTAGTGGCAGGGTGAAGAATAGAACCTAGGAATCCGGTCCCTTTTGCTCCAATTTAATAACTAGATCACACCCTCCGAGGAGTACCACAAGCACATCCATGACTGCAAAGTGGCTGTTCCCCCAAAGTCAGCCAGTCATTGCAAAGTACTTCCCAGACATAGGGGTTTCCCAGAAAACAACAACAAAACCCAAAAAACAAAACAACCTCACCCATATTTTAAATAATTTACAATAAAAGAAACCCCCTTGTAACATTCAGTGAAGGAGCAGCACTGGCAAACAGGAATAAACAACATTAAACATTAATGTTAAACACCTAATCCCTGCAGGATGTAAAAATATATATACAGTTCAGAAAAAACTGTCAGAAAATCCCATGGCAAATGGTGTCCCCTCATGTATCTCATTTGAAGCAGTTCAAAAAAAATGTATAAAATATTGACCATTTCTTTATGAATAAATGTTGCTCAGAGTGATGGAAACAGTGAATGACCGAAGGTTAATTTTTTATTAATTAAAGAACAAAGCATTCCGACTTATCCCTCATTTGGATACCTTCAGGCAGTCTGGGCCTGGCTCATTAGATCTCTGAGAGAAGTTTCCAGCTAACAGTCACTTTGTAATAAGGAGTGGGAGCAGAGGGCTCGTGTTCACTAAGAGCTTAGCTAATAGCGATGAAGGAGTTTGGTTAAGGCTGATTTCACAGAGGAGAGAGATTGGATAAGCCCCTCCTGCTATACAGCTTTTTCAGTTTTTTTATGAGGCTGCTGCAACAGAGTGCAACACCAACAAAACTAAGCCACTCCATTTTAGCCGAAAAATGAAAATAAAAAATAAATAAAATAAATAAATAAAAAGGGGGGTGTGTGTGAAAATAGTGCTGGGATCTTTCAACAAATAAATGAGAGAGAGAGAGAGACTATGAGAAAGATTGGGCATCGCAGATTCATCTATTTTAATATATTCTACTGAGTCTTCACCACCCTATCCTCAGGAAGCATTAGTATTTTAGACCATAGGTTCTCAACCTGAGGCATGAAAGGGTTTCAAGGGGTCTCCTTCTTAATGGCTTGATGGGGGTGGACATATGCCAAAACATATGGGATGGAGGTGGGGGCAGGAAGGGCAGTCACAAAAAAATCTTCTCATATCACACAGGGTCACAGTATGGGAAACGGTTGAGAGCCACTTTTCCAGGCTGATCAAAAATCCTGTGAAACACACACATGAACAGGAGGAGAAGGACTTGGGGTCCTTGACCATGTACTGAATTGCAGCCACATTACTATTTCCATTCATGGAAAGCGCTGTGTGTGTGTGTGACCACTGATCTGCCGTTCACATACACACACAAACAACAGAATTTCCTGAATGAATTCTCATTTTTGTTCTACTAGGAAGATGGCGTAGACCGGGGTGGGTAAAATTTTTGGCCCAAGGGCCACATCTGGGTATGGAATTTGTATGGCAGGCCATGAATGCTCATGAAATTGGGGATTGGGGTATGGGAGGGGGTGAGGGCTCCGGCTGGGAGTGCAGGCTCTGGGGTGGAGCCAGAAATGAGTTCAGGGTGTGGGAGGGGGCTCCGGGTTGGGGCAGGGGGGTCGGGTGCAGCTCTGGCTGGGGGTGTGGGCTTTGGGGTGGGACTCGTTGCGCGTGCAGGAGAGTGCTCTGGGCTGGGACCGAGGGGTTTGGTGGGCAGGAGGGGGATCAGGGCTGGGGCAGGGGGCTGGGGCGCGGGAGGGGTTGGCACCTGCCTCAAGCAGCTCCTGGAAGCAGCGGCATGTCCCCCTCTGGCTCCTACATGGAGGTGTGACCAGGCAGGTCCCATTAGCCACAATTCCTGGCCAATCGGAGCTGTGGAGGCAGTGCTTGGGGCAGGGGCAGTGTGTGGAGCTCCCTGGCTGCCCCATGTGTAGGAGCCGGAGAGGGGACAAGCTGCTGCTTCCAGGAGCCGTGCGGAGCCACAGCATGTACAGAACAGGGCAAGCCCCCGACACCACTCCCCAGCTGGAGCGTCGGAGTCAGGCAAGCCCTGGACCCTGCTCCCCGGCAGGAGTTTGAGGGCCAGATTAAAACATCTGAAGGGCCAGTTGCAGCACCCAGGCTGTAGTTTGCCCACCTTGGTGTAGACAGTGTCTGGTATTACACTTGAGATAAACCTCCTTGTTCTTGTCAAAGGCAATGCCATATCAATGACAGTGTACTCCAGCTTTAACTCTTCCCCTTAGAAACAGATATCAAACACCAGCACACAGGGGCAGCTCTAGTAATCTGGCCGCCCCAAGCAGGGCGGCATGCCGCAGGGGGCGCACTGCCGGTCCCACGGCTCCGTGGGACCTCTTGCAGGCGCGCCTGCGGAGGATGCGCTGGGAGGGCGGCAGGCGGCTCCGGCGGACCTTCCGCAGTCATGCCTGCGGGAGGTCCACCCGAGCCGCGGGACCAGCGAACCCTCCACAGTTATGCCTGCGGGAGGTCCGCTGGTCCCGCGCCTCCGGTGGACCTCCCGCAGGCATGACTGCGGAAGGTCCGCTGGAGCCGCCTGCCGCCCTGCCGGCAAAATGCCGCCCCAAGCGCGCGCTTGGCGCGCTGGGGTCTGGAGCCGGCCCTGCCAGCACAGGACTAACCCTGGCATAAATTGTACAGAATTAGATTCAGCCAGATTCAAGTTTCCTTCTGACAATATGAATGGCTGACAATAAACATTTTACTTAAGTGTCTGCCAGTATATCCAGTTACAAACCCTTATTTGCACAGTTTGTAAAATTTTCCTCTAGATTTCTATACACCTTAGCCCAGATCAACAGTAAAAAAAAAAAAAAAGTCTGTAGAACATCTGTATTTAAATTAAATGTATTGGAGCACTTAAAGAGACATTTACTGATTTCAAATGCTCTTTTGTAGTTCCAAAACTCAGAGAGAACTTAGAATTTTAAAATGACATTTTTTCCAATAATTTAAATACATAGCATGGACTAAGGGTTTTTGCTTGCAAATAATAAAAATGATTTAAAAAATAGAATGAATCATTAATTGGAGTTTGGCTATTGGCTGAGCACAACGCTACTGTCTCACAGTTTTTACTAGACATCGGTATATTGATTTTGCTATTGCTCCTTTGCTGTTAATAAACAACAAAAACATTTTGTATTTCAGCTACATTGTATGATCTTGTCTGAGGCTCTCAAAGTGTTTTATAAATATTAAAGAATTTAGACTAGTATAGAGGACTAGACCGGGATGGAAGACCACTGGGTTCTATTTCCGGCTCTGCTACTGTCCTGTTGGGGGACTATGGCCATGTCACTTTGCCTCTGTGCTTCCGTTTCTCCATCTATAAAATGGGGGTGACGATACCATCCCTCCTTTGTAAAGCACTTTGAGATCCACTGATGAAAATCACTACATGAGAGACTAGGCATTACTTATTTATTTGTGAACAGATGGGAAAATTGAAGCATAGAGAGATTAAGAAACTTGCCCAAGGTTGCACAATGAGTGTGTGGCAGAGGAGTGAGTGAAATCAAATTTCTAAACTCCTAGCTTTAAGGTCAAGATGGTCTGAAGTTTAGTGTCTCAAACAGACGGTCTGCAGAGCCAAATATCTTTTTTTTTTTAAATTGCCTAAATACAGATTTTTATTCATCAGCTCTCATAATTGTTTCATTATTTTCAGGAAATTAGACCTGGCATTTAAAATTCTCTTAAAACTCATTAACATGCCTTTAATATTCTGTACTGTGGCCTAATGCAAATGCAATATTTATGGATGCCTGTATTTGCATGTGTGCACAGAAATTTGCATGCATAAACTGGCTATTTTGCATGTCTAACTCCTGTTTATTCACAAAGCCTGTTGCTGAGGTCACATTTTTAGAGGCATGCTGAAAATCTCACCTTATGCAGTATATTCTGCAGCAGCAGTCTAGGCACAGTGAGGCATTGAGCCTGCAGTTTTAAACATAACTCTCAATTATCCTCTCTTTGTGGAGTTGTGAAGACCCCTAACCATTTGATAACTAGTTTTTGAATATTTTAATAAATTTCTATAACATTTTTTTTGTTTACTCATTGCAAGCTTACAGCTTATATGGGAGCCAAAAAATACTCTCTCTTGAAAGAGGCTAATATGAAACCATATTTTGGAATCTACTCAACCATTTCCAGAAAAACTCAGTCTTTTCGGTTCACTGCAAATCCAGATCATAAAGAAAATGGATGAAAAAAATCTGTGTTCTTAATTTATTATAAGGCTCAATTAAATAACAGCCCTTTTGATGAACAACTATCAAAAGCTGCCAAGGACATTAAGAAAGTTTTTAGTGCACAATCGAGAGGAAAAAAAGTCTTGTAGTTAAAGACATGAGTTCTATTCCTGGCTCTGCCATGAATTTCCTGTGTGACTGTGGGCATGTTATTTAGCTTTGCTGTGCCTCAGTTCCCCCATTAGTTTCATCAGTGGGTCTAGTTGCACTTTAACACAGTTTAGAATTCCTTAAAAAGAACCCAATCAACTTGGGAGGTTTAATATGTATTTATCCTGCAGGTTAGGAAACTAAAGAGAAAAACAACACCACCACACCATTATTAAAACCCCTCCAAAAAACTGTTCATCGTTGCAACACTGTATTTTGTTTCATGCCTGTGAAATGTAAAGAAGAACTGCTAGTTTCCATCCCCAAAGAATTCCCTTTAAAAACTCTACAGCTGGCTGCAAAGTCTTTTTCTCCAGACTTCAGAAAGCTGAATGTTGATGACACCACAACCTCCCCTCCCCATTCCCTCAAGAGCCCTGCTGTAAACATACACCTGGTAAACACACACTGACTGGAGGAACACTGGCTTGAATCCCATGAAGGCCAAATGGAACTTTAAAAAGCAGTTGAGCACATGTGGTGTTCTCTTCATTTTAACTCAGATCCCTGTTTGTCTGTTCAGAGGCTAAAATGAAAACCTATAAACAGGGGCGGCTCTAGAAATTAGGCTGCCCCAGGCAGCGCGGTGTGCTGCGCCGCCCTTCCTCCGTCCCGCGGCGGGTCCCCTCTTCCCGCGGCTCCGGTTGAGCTCCCGCGGCAGGTCCACCGGAGCCCCGGGACGAGCGGACCTGCCGCAGGCATGACTGCGGACGGGTCCGGCGGCTCCGCTTGACCTGCCGCAGTCATGCCTGCGGGAGGTCCAGCCGAGCCGCGGGACGAGCGCCCCCGCCGCAGTCATGCCTGCGGCCGGTCCGGTCGTCCGCGGCTCCGGTGGACCTCCCGCAGGCATGACTGCGGCAGGTCCACCGGCCCAGCCTGCCGCCCCCTAGATTTGGCCGCCCTAGGCAACAGCTTGGTTTGCTGGTGCCTAGAGCCGCCCCTGCCTATAAATAGGCTTAGCAGACTGACTGTTTAAATAATCGACAGATTTTTTTAATTGATTTTGATCAATTTATATTTTCTAAGTTGCAGGAAATTATGGGGGTGTCAGACACGGAGTGATAGCCAATAATTATTTAACAACAGTAGATGCTGAGATTCAAAAAGTTAAAGCTTTCTAACAGTTAAGCACAAATTGTCAACATGTCAAAATGTACAAAGTAAATATCCTTAAATCAAACCTGAATAAATTTTCAAGCAGCATTTTTCTTACTTTACCAATGGATACACTTTTCATTGCGTTGTGTGTGTATGGTTAAGTCCATTTTTACCAATATTTACCCATAAAAACCTAAGCCCTTCCAAGCCTACTTATAACAAACCAAAGCTATTTCATTTTTAAAGAATTCAGATATTAACTACCTAACAAACCAATGTTTTTCCAGTTGCTGAGAGAGCAGTTAATTCAAGCATTATTTTTATAATGTTATGTTTACTAAGGAGAAATCACACAGGAATACTAGAGTCTAGTGTATATCTGTTTTTTCTTATCCAATATGTGGAGTAAAAACAATACCTCTCTGCCATTAAAGACACCACAAAATACTTTTCCATATCACGTGGTTCATCTCCACACTGGCTCTCTGTTTGAAGGCGGCATTCAAGGTATCCATAATTAACCATCAATAATCAATAGTTTGACAATCAATAATTGGTAGAAATTTTAATCATGATTAAATGTTTACTGAGAGGTGTGCTCTCTCGTTCGGATTAGTTTAATGACAACAGACCTTGCGTAAGTCAGCTTTGATTGGATTTATTAATCAAACACTTAGTAAAGACAGCTCATACAAGGAAGCATATACTACCAACAGCTGTGGAAGACCTTCCCTGTAGTTTCTGACAGCTTGCATCCAGCCTGCCAATAGTCTTACTTCCCTTATGATTTAGGGGCAATTATACCCAATCCCCCCGTCACTCTTCTCTTCTGCAGACTAAACAAGCCCAGTTCCCTCAGCCTCTCCTTGTAAGTCATGTGCCCTAGCTCCCTGATCATTTTTGTTTCTCTCCACTGGACTCTCTCCAATTTGTCCACATTCTTTCTGTAGTGGGGGGCCCAAAACTGGATGCAGCACTCCAAATGTGGCCTTACCAGTGCCGAATAGAGGGGAATAATCACTTTCCTAGATCGGCTGGCAATGCTCCTACTAATGCAGCCCAACATGCCATTAGCTTTCTTGGCAATAAGGGCACACTGCTGACTCATATCCAGCTTCTCGTCCACTGTAATCCCCAGGTCCTTTTCTGCCCCAGCCTGTAGCAGTGCATGGGATTCTTCCGTCCTAAGTGCAGGACTCTGCACTTGTCCGTGTTGAACCTTGTGGGAAACCGTATGCAGAGCTTTGCTAAAGTCAAGATGTATCACATCCACTGCTTTCCACGTATCCAGAGAGCCAGTTATTATGCTTTCTTTTAGATAATTTCATCTATTATATATCTTGCAGTTAGTATTATGATAAAAATATGTCTTACAATAACTTTCAAAATAGTTTAAGGGTTACTGCACAATAAAATTCCATTCTTCATTAGACATCTCTATCTTAACTGCAAAGCATGATGGGAGTCTTGCTCCCAGACAAGCCTTAAAATCCTGCTTGGCCTCTTAAAGGTCATCAAAAGAATAGGACTATCCGACCTGTGGGGCCTTGAGCCTGTGCTTTCAACCCATAGTCGGTCAACTTCCACAAAAAAGCCTTTTAAAACTCATACATTGAATCCCCCCTCTCCTCTAAATGCTCCTTTTTCGTGAAGCTGATAAAGGTGATGACAAAACGAGTTCTAACTGGAATATCTGTAGGCTTGTAGTAAGCCTCACATAAAAGGTTCAGATCAAAATGGCTGGGGTAGGCTTAGAAAGCCTATTTGTGGCCCTCCAGCAAAATGGAGATATTATATAGCTAGGTCTTCAGAACTGCTCAATTTCAGTTGGACTTGGAGTAGGGTTTTTAGGTAACACCTCCAGCCTACGCTGACCAAAACTAATTATGTTTTTTCCCTGCTGTGCTCAGAAAAGAACTGAGGCTTAAATGAAAGAGAAAACAGCTCAAATGTTTCATGTACAGTGCAGGTTATTGTCAAAATACCCTATCTTTCCTGCTAGATGCCAGAAAGCATACTCATAGGTTTGGACACCGAGAGCTACCAGTCTTTTAGGATATCTCTTGACAGGTGAAAAATACACCCTTTATAATCACGTTAGCTTGGTCAAGTAAGTTTAGCATTATTGAAAAATACACCTTTTTGCCTGTCAGGACAAAGCCATAGACTATCCAAGACTGCTTACTCAAGTATTTTGTAGTTATCAGAGGATGTGGACTGGCGTCATGACTCCTGCATTCTATTCTTAGCTCTGCCATTAACTTGCTGTATGTGAGCTAAAAGTCAATTTATCTTTTCCCATCTGTACAATGGGTATACCTACCTACCTCTCACAGGGTTGTTGCACGGCTTAATTTATTCATGTTTGTGAAGGGCTTAGGAATTCTTGGACAAAGTATTCATAGAAGAACTTGGTATAATTAGTATTTTACAAGCCAATCTACAAGTGAAAGAAAAAAGGCTCCAAAGCCATTTCACCTACTAGAATCTTCTACCTTTCCCATGGAAATCTCTAACACTGGCCTTGATTCCAGAGCCAGAGCTATAAACCAAAGCAGGAGTTGTTCTAATTTGGAGAGTTGCAGTCTGGCTTCGTCTAGGTCTGCGAATCCAAAGAGGCTTGTGTGTGGAGCCAAGATAAAGTTGGCATGAAGTTAAGGGAACCCTCAGGATGCACACTCTGACCTGCACAAAGACCTCTGTAACTCACAGCCACTGCCTTCTGAGACTTTTCTTTACCCACGGCCTGAAAAACAGGTCTGAGGCTCTTATTTCATTGCAAGGTGTTTGAAGAGGATGGTCCAGTGAGTGGGAAATTTATCACGGTATGAAAAAAAAATAGGGAGCTTACAGTGTGCTCCCAACCTGCATGCAAAGCTTGAACTGCATTCTTTCTTGCTGTCCTTGCTGCAAATCTGAGGTGTGGTCTACTGGCCATGTAGAAAAAAGAAAAAATTGGAGCTGCTGATTTCTGTGTACAAACCTACTCTAGGTAGAACAGAGACAAGGCATTCCAGTCAATCAGAGTTTGAGTATGTCTTAGAAGTCCACTCTCTGCTTAAACAGTAGCCCCCTAGCCTGGATAAGTGAATCAGACACTTAACAAATTAGGTATTGTTAAAAGTGTTATTGTACTATATTAACTAAATACTAATTATTATTATTATTATTTATTAACAAACATTTAAAAATTCCCTCCCTCCTGGTGAGCCAGAAGCCTTCCTGGGCGAGTGCCATCAAGTTCTGCAGAATCTGAGCTTCCATCCAAAATAAAAAATCCCAGTCCTTATCGTTGCAAAGAAAATGTGAACTGAACATAGGAAGATGGTGCTGCATTGGATGAGTCTACAAACAGCTTCAGTGCCTTCCAGCTCAGAGCTTTCCCAACTTGCAAGAGAGAAAAAGACTTGACAATTATTACAGATGCTAATCAGAACCTGTGTGCAGCAGTGAAACCGACAAGAATCAAATCAATTTTACTCTCTCAAGCAGCAGCAGAGGAAGGTGTTGGAGTTATTCACTGTGGAGAAGGACTGAAAAATTGATGTTGTGGTTGGTGTACTTTACCTTATATGGGTCTGACAATATTGCAGCTGGAGGTGTATTTTTCCAGCTTAGGTAAATGTACACACACTAGCTTTGATTGAGCTAATGTGCTTAAACTACTAGGTAGCTGCAGCGGCTCAGGCTAGCCCTCCCCAATTACAATCCTGTCTGAGGTCCTAGGCACATATTTGGTCCTCTAGCCACCATCCAAGTTGCTGAGACTACACTGAGCTAGCACGCTAAAACAGCAATCACAGCTAGCGTGTGTACCTCTACGTGATCTGGAAATTACACCTCTAGCAGTACAGAAGACGTACCCCATGTAATGAAGTCTCTCAGCCACCACCAGTAGCTAGGAGGGTGGATAGGTGGATGAGAGAAGGATAATGCTTCTTCTCCCAAAGAGGCACTGCAGATTTGTCAAATAATTGTCAGCCTTGCAGAATCATGAGATTGATCCAAAAGATAAAACTAATTCAAAATTTTATTATTTTCTTCTAGTTTCTCAGCTTTTGGAGGTCATGTTTCCAAGCATTTCTCTGCAACCTTGAGGGCCAGAAAATTTGTAGGGAGGGGTTGTTTTGTTTTTTAATAAAATAAGATCTAAGATTCTCATGTAATCACAGGAGTCCAGAAGCTGAGGCTTTAAGAAAAACATCCGCTATTACAAAACTCATTTTAAAATCACTGTTACTCTTCTTTGAGATCTAATAAGAGAGGGAAAGGTTGAAATGTAAATGGATTCCCTTCCAGAGGCAGCCCTGCCAAAACAAGTCTGTAGCACAGTGCTCAGGTAGTGTAGGGAAGCTTGTTCTGCCGTGCTTGTTCAGTGCTCTGAATCAAATGAGCACTTTGGTGCCCACCTCATCAGTAACTACTACCGTGATGAGCAGCAGTAAAAGATCTTTCCATGAAAACAAAAACTTTAAGAGGGAACCAAAAAATAAAATTTCCTAAAACAAATCTGGACTTGGACACATGGAGGCAGGTAAACCTGAACGGGTTAATCTGGACACACAATCCAACCTGACAACCATCAGCCTCTTCATCAGTCAGGGAACAATATGGCCACAGGGAAGCACTGAAATGGTCACTCATTTCTAAAGCCAAGCTTAATCATAAGAAAAATTCCTTCCCAGAAGGAAGATATTGAGAATTTATGGAAACTGATGGCACAGCCTGTAATCATGTGAGACATAATGTAATCTGCAAAGCATTAGGCACAGTGTAGCCAAGTACAGCTGTGACACTCTGCTATAGCAGACAAGAAATGGGAGAGTGGAGTTAGAGCCATATTTTTTTTCCTTCACAGCTTACTATGCAGCACCTGAAGGAGAGGAAATTGTGTAGGACAATTTATTTATTGGTCTAATAAAGAGGCAGCAAATTGTGTACCTTGTACATTTATTTCTCAGGCCAATATGGGGTTACACAAACATTTTCTGCACATTGTATGCAAAGGGGTTGTGCCACAGAAGAACGGATCACGCCACAAAAGACATTATTTATCACCCTGGACATAGCTGGACTTAGGGCCTGTGTATGTGGTTGTAATGAGGCAGATTGGCCGCCCACAAACCTGGAGGGGGAGGGTCCCCTCACTGAACCCTGGTGGGCGGAGCCACGCCACGCTCAACCGTCCTGCCAGAAGTCAGTGGGCGGCACTGGACATATAAAAGACGGGACGGAGAACTCAGCTGGGGCCCAACCATTGGAGGAGCCAGATGTCTCCTGTGAGCTCCCAAGCTGAGAGCCTGCCGCAGACCCCAAGTAAGCTGAGGACTGGCAAGGACCCCCTCAGGGCCATTTATAGACCTGAACACGTAGGAGCTGCAAGCACTGACCAAGGCCTTCTTCACGTACGACCAGGACGGCCGTCTCCAGAGCCAGGTACGCCCGAGGGGGGAGTTGGAAAGTGGCCCAGGGTAGCTGACCCCTGTCTGGCTGCAACAATGTCATGTTGCGGTCAGGATCCCCGCTGACCCAGTGGCAGACTGCTCTGCCACTGCTAGGGCTCTGGGCCAGGACACAATGGGGGGGTGGGCCTGCGTCCCCCCTCCGCCACCTGAATCCATGGGTGGCAGTCTCCCTCCTCTCAGGCAAGAAGCCTGCACTTGTCAGCCCTCCGCCAGAGCTAGGAGGCCTGACTGTTTTGAGGCTCAGCCTGAGTCCAGGTCTGAGTCCACAGACTCTTTGCTGCCCCGCCCTGACCAAGGGTTGGGCTCTGTAACTGTGTGTCATTCGGCCCTGATCACGGACCCACGCTCAGGCCTCCCATCACCCCGCTGATTCCCCACACCAGGCGACCACCCAGAGACGTAGTGAGGCGGATTGGCGACCCACAGACCCGGGGGGGGCATTCCTCCCAACAGACTACAGTGGCACCCTGATCTTATTTAAACAAAACCAAAGAGGAACAGGAAAAGCTGGTTGCTGGTTTCAAGCAAGTTTGAAAGCCAACAATTTTTTTTGTGTGTGTGTGTTTTATATTATATATATAAAGCCATTTCAGGGTAGCTGAATGATACAACACCTTGACACAGAGAAGTATTTATACATAAATTACAGTAACTTTGCCCATGCTAACGAGGCTGTCATCCCCTCCCCCACCCCACCCCCATGTGATTTACTGTGATCTTGTAATGGAAAAGCTTCATTTCCTTGACACCTGGGTGGTAATGGGACCGATAATTCCATCGCTGCAAATGTTTCCTCCTCTCGCCTACTGGAGGTGTTTTAAAATCTAGAGTGCATTTGCAGGTCACAGCAATTCTGATACCAGTCTCCAGAGCCCAGAGAGGCTGCCACACACACATTCATTATCCAAGATGCCTGGCTAAGCCATCGTCTTCCTTTAGACATTTAAAGGTAAAGGATGCCTGTCCTTACTTAGCAATAGAGTTTGGGGAAATGACATGAATATATGAGTAATTAAAATAAGGGTGACCCAATTTATAGCTGAAACTGAACATGAAAATTAAAACTTTTAATGAAGGATTATTTTTCTTTGTGGGAGAGGGCGGATGGTTTATTTACGTTTTAAAAATCAGCAACAGCCACTCTCCCTACACCCCCCAAAAATAAAAAACCTATGGGGCTTTCTGGAAATCACAAAAGCTATCATCATCTAAATAATGGCACCTGCATCTATTTAAGCATGAAGCAAAATGTGCAGAAGATAACGGGGAAAGACCGTGAAAAATGAAATTATGGGCCTCTTTCAGTCAAAATGGCCTCAGCAGCTGGTGGTCCATACCTCTATAATCCTGTGGGCTGAACACCCATAACAGGTGGCCCTGATGAGGGTGGTATTTAAAAACAGGTTGCCAGACACTGAACTTGAACAGTATAATCAGGACATTATACAGATAAAGATCCCAGTCCTGAAAACTGCTCTGTGAAGGATGAGAAGGGCTTTCCATTAGTAGTAATTTCTTTCATTCTCTACAAATGCCTCGGCATTTCTTTCCATATTTGGTTTCAGGCCAAATGTGAGTTTAAAAAAAAATGATCCTAGTCATTTCAGGTATTTTTGAGATATGAGAGCATGAAAACAGATACCTTCCTCACTGAGGACTAGTATCATGCCCAGTTCAAAAGTTCATGTCCAGGCAGGATGACTATTTTTTAAACGGGGGTGGGGATTAGGGGTAGGGTAACTTGCATGTACTCTTTTCTCCCCGTTCCCACCCCGCTTTTTGGGAACACTGCTGAATCTGACTTGAGCACAATGTGGTGGAGATGAAACTCCAGAATTCTTATTAACCTTGTCTTGAAACATGGTTCTGTTTGGCTGGCAGCAAAAACTGCATTAGATGCTGTCAGGGTCAAGGGGATGCATCCAGGAGTAGAATGAGAAGGACAAAACCAGAAGTAAACAATGCCTGCTAATGTGCTAAAATTGGCCCAATGGCTCTCCCCACATAGAATTAATTATAGATATTCTACTATATCAACTACACACACTAAAAAAGGATTTCCCCACAAAAATTGCTGATTAGAACTTAACTTAAATCCATATAAAAAATGAATACCCTAACCTGCAATCAACGAGATTTCCCCATTGAAGATAATAATCTATTTTGGTATGACTTCAGCTGCGCTTGGCAAGAATATGAACATCTCCCTCAAACTTTCATGTGCTGTCCAAACTCGAAGCCTTTAGCAATTACATTCTCCACCCTCTCTGAATCACTCTCTTTTCTTGCAGTTCCCCTGGTCTTGCTTTATAATTGAGCAGAGGGAAAGGAGGTAGGGCAAAAGAGGAAAATCCCTCCGTTTGAAGAGATGTATTAATTTTAATTTCTTTAATTGAACTAATGTAAAAGAAATCTGGCAATTCACTTTAAAGCTTTCACTTCCCAGCACTATAACTATGTAACAAGAAACTCCACAGCTAGCCATTAGCAAAGAAAGTATAAAACAAGAGTAATTTTCTTTGGGGATGGGAGAACTTTGCTCTTGTGCTACTTAGGAAAAAAATCTCTCTATGCTGCTTCTGACCACAAGCTCACCAGGGTATTTCTTGGCTGACAACGCTGCTGCAAAGTGAACTGGAATGATGCTAAATGAGTGGGATTCCCTTTGGTTGCATTGCTAACAGAAGCTAAAAGGAAATTATCTGTTTACACCTTCATGCAACATCCTCTCAAATCATCTGAGCACAAAGGCAATCAGCATTTGCCAGTAATTACTGTGTTGTACAGCTCACAGTGACCTCACACTGGCCTCATGGGTTATATCATGCACTTCAGAGAAAAAATAATTGTCAGTGCAGGCCTAAACAGGTAGAATAAATAGGAAATCTAACCATGCAAGTGCAGTCCTGTCCAACAGGATTGAGAAAGGGGGTAATAGTTCCCAGTATAAATTTAAGACACGCAGAGAAACAAGTCCATGCTGCACAAAGCTGTACAGTATGAGATGACGAGTTGATGTTGCAATAAACAATTCAAAGAAGAATTAAGAACCTTTTACAGACTGCGATTAATAGTTCTATTGTGCTTATTAATCTCTTCCCATACCTGTTATGATAAAAACCCAATGAAAGAGTACTGACATTGCACTTTGTAACTTACTCATTGACAATGATGAAATGCGTACGTAAATATATTATTATTTAGAGTTTATACTGCCCTAGAGCCTAAAGGCCACAGACAGGTTGGGTACTATTG
Source organism: Mauremys reevesii (assembly GCF_016161935.1). Classification (NCBI taxonomy): domain Eukaryota; kingdom Metazoa; phylum Chordata; order Testudines; family Geoemydidae; genus Mauremys; species Mauremys reevesii. Next base: position 262,523,984 of record NC_052624.1, read on the forward strand.
TGCTAGACATTGTACAAACATATAATAAATGAGCAATCCTGCCCCAAGAATTGAATGTCTGAAAGGCAAGGTGTACCATGTAGATGACACAAATAGGTGGCTGGGTTAGGGGGTGATGTTGTAGTGGAGCCTAATGGACTGGGACTCAGGAGACCTGCATTCTATTCCTTGCCCTATTGGGTGACCTTGGGCAAACCATTTTACCTCTGTTCCTCAGTTTCCGCATCCGCAAAATGGGGATAATGATACTTACTTGAGCCTTGCAGAAGACAAATGCTGCTGATAAAGATAAGGGATTGACAGAGGGCACAGACCTTAGTGCCAAGTAGAATTTCAATTATGGAAGGTTATCAATTATTATTATTTGTATCATGAAGAATATTAAAGGACCTATCAAGGCCATATCGTGCTAGTGACTGTGCACACAAGAAACAGTCCTTGCCTCAGAGAACTTGCTATCGACCCTAGCAATAAGGTTCTCCTCCGGATCACGGATGTGGAGTTGCTGGCCACCAGAACTGTTCTAATACTGACCAAGATGAGGAGCAGATGGTTGTTCAAGCATGGAAGGCAGGAAAGATTAGGAGAGGAGAAAACTTAGGACTACTGGTGTCAGTCCAATGGCGATAGCCCCAGACCATTCTGCAACTGAAGAACATGGTGGGTGGGGAGGTCAACTGTGCTTGACTCCTATGTGACTGATAAGCTGTTGAGGAGGAAGGGCAGAAAACAGGTATGTTAACAATGGGATGAGCACTTCCTTTCTCTTTCTCTGGTATGGAGTGACCCTTAAGTTTCTACAAATGGAACACTGATGGACAAAACATTTTCCCCTCACGTCTTTTATGAAACCTGTTGTCTGAAAGAAAGGGGAAAAAATTGAAAAGTGGGGGGGGAAACCCTGAGCCTCATGAGTTATTTGGTCTCTTCCTTTCCCTGCTCCCTAAAATATTTTCTTGGGAGTTGCTGGAATAGTTGTAAATAGAAGTGGGTCAGAACTTACCAGCTATTCAGCATTTGTATCTAAAGAAGTCAGGTGCCCAGGGAACCAAAAAGACCATTTCCCTCACGGACAGGAAGCATTAGCACTTTCTTACACAACTTGGCACGTACACTACACAAGGTCACACTTGCTTTTTAGATGCCTATCTAGCCTCAAACCCGTCGCACCTCATTTCTTTTTCCATATATTTGTGATAAACTAATTTGTCATTCATGCTTGAACGTCTATCCTGTGAGTCATGTCTAAGCAGGGATGTTAAGACCAGTGTCTGGGGGACTGAACAAAAAGGTCATTAATAGCAATAGATGCTGGGGATATTCATAGGGCTGGCGTGATTCAGTTTACGGAGGCAATTTGTTTTCAGGTTATTGGTGGTGATGGTGTATGTCAGGCTCACGATACATTGCAAGTATTAAAACAGGGAAGAGAAAAAATAAGAATCTCAGAGCAGTAAAAAAAAAAAATCCACAAGTGAAGAATCAGGGGGAAAAAACAGTGAAAAAAACATGAAAGATCCTTCTCCTAGAATGGATAACCCGATGGAAGAGAGGCCAGTTCAGGGGGTTCATGCTCCTACAGTCTTTACTCTCATTTCCCCTTAGTTTATTAATAATTTCATATGGATTTTTATACAATACTAGATGGACTAGAACAAGCACTTTCCTTACATAGCTTATATTAGAAAAAGGGCCCGGGCAAGAGCCAGTTGGAATCTTAATAGGCAGCAGGTTTAAAACAAATAAAAGGAAGTTCTTCTTCACGCAGCGCACAGTCAACTTGTGGAACTCCTTACCTGATGAGGTTGTGAAGGCTAGGACTATAACAATGTTTAAAAGGGGACTGGATAAATTCATGGTGGCTACGTCCATAAATGGCTATTAGCCAGAATGGGTAAGAATGGTGTCCCTAGCCTCTGTTCGTCAGAGGATGGAGATGGATGGCAGGAGAGAGATCACTTGATCATTGCCTGTTAGATTCACTCCCTCTGGGGCACCTGGCATTGGCCACTGTCGGTAGACAGATACTGGGCTAGATGGACCTTTGGTCTGACCCGGTACGGCCTTTCTTATGTTCTTATGTTCTTATGAATCAAAAGTGGAAAATATTTCACAACTTTTTTTTTTTAAACCAAATATTGTCCGGTTTGAAAACACATCTGGATTTTGCAGCTCAGGCTCATTTCTATCTCATATATTTCTGCATATTCCCTTTTCTTTACTTTTGTCTTAATGTGTACTTCTATTCCAGGAGAGTCACGTGGTCAGTGAAGATCCCTTTGCAGAAAACCAAATTATTTCCAGTATTCCAGGCAAATTTCAACCCAGGTATTGACATTATGCCTACAGAAAGTTCCCACCATTGTTTCAATTGGACGCTGCACTCCACTTCATTTGTTCTCGTAAGGAATCCATATGGCTGCAAGCTGTTAAACAGCTGATACTTCTTTTTCCTAGAGGTGGCTGCATTTCAGTAATGGGTAAATAGAGATGCGAAGACTTTGTGTGAGAGACTGCTAAATTACAAGAATTTTAGCATCCTTCAGAAAAATATATGAAATACTAATCATTAAAACTATTTATAGGTCACGTTCTTCCCATTTTTATTGCTCAAAACATCAACTTCATGATATTCAGTTTATTGTAGAAGATTTAATAGATTTAACAACCTTAGCAATTATTTGTGGATTTTTCTGAATTCTCCATTAGACTAAAGGTGATTGAAAACAACGGCAAAAAAGGGTCTCTTTGTTAATGGATGTGCCAAAATGCCAGAACTTAAGTAATGTCTGGGACTAAGCACATTATGCTACTTCTTTCATCCATCTCTCAGCACAGAATTGAAGATGTATTTAAGCCATGTGGTTTAGAGTTATACCTGCAATTTAGAGTTAACACTATATTTATAAATGTGTATATACTCACGCACACATATTTGTATAGGCATATGTGCGCACGTGCACACACACACACCCCTCACTCGTGATACCTATACTTGTTTATAGGTAAATCTCACTATATATACACATTTAGTGGATAAACTTAAAAAGTTCCTTCTGGTCCCTGAAATATTACCAGTTCCAGTGATATTCACCATTTTTAAGTATAGGGAATATCTCCAGAACCCTTATTTTCTCTAGTCCCAGAAGGAACTTTCTAAGTGTACCCTCTGTAACACATACACTGGTGAATACATGTTTACAATTTATAATACTGGAGTATTTATTTATAAACTATTCCATATATTTGTTTTTAAATGCCTTTGTCTCCATTAATATGTACAGCACTGGAACAAACCCATAAATCCTTCCCCTAGATCTTATTTCCACTGCCAGGAGCACACTGTCCATTAAAATGTTATAAACTCAAGACAAATACAATCATAATCTCTTGTGACCTTATGAAAATGATATACCACTACTCCTGGCCGTAGCAGCCCAAAGCTAGCTGCACACACCTTAGCCATGTTCATTAGAGTCAAACCCCTAATATCTACTCTAACTAAACTACTGCTGTTGTCTGATCAAAATTAGCATGTGCTTCAGAGAACAACCAACAGAGCCTTCTCCCTCAAATTATCTTCCATGAACATGCCGAGCAAAACCGTTAGACATATGAAACCAGTTCACCTAGTGAGATCATCTCTGGGTGATTCTGTCCACACAGCTCTCCGGAAACCACACATACAGCTGCTGCCTCAGTTTCTATTGTAACCCTCAGAAAGACTCCACATCCAGCTAGTCTCCCTCAATTGATGAAGTGAAAAAAAAAAAAAAAGAGTTCTGAGAAATACGAAGGCCATTAACGGAGAACCCAGCCAGGCTTCTCAGCCTGTCAGCACTAAGTTATGGTTCTGTACAGTTTTGTTTATTTTATTACAACTAAAAACTAATAAGGGAAATAAATAATGGGGGACTGTGAAATGCTACTGCTCATTCATAAGGGTGGAAACTTCATATCCTCTAAGGATAAGCCTGGTTCTCATGAGTTATAACCATGGCATAGCCAAGAAAAATATAGTGTCCCACTTCCAAATGCTAAACGTTACCCAGAGAGGGCATGTACAATGGGTTTAGTTTTGATAGGACATTTATCTTCAACAGCCCAGGGAACAAGGTCATAACATACAAATGTAAACAGAATAAATGATTGGTAGGAGAATTACAAGGCTGTCAAATACATCTCGGGGTTCAGCTGGCATCATATAAACTAGAAGAATGAAGCTCAAATGTTTTGCGATGAGACTGGAATCTTGGGGAGTGTTTACAAGTTGGTTCAGTTTCACTGTCTTATTTCTTTTTTAAATCGACTTTTTATTTGGATCCTACAACAAAAGCTATGTTTAGATTTCAGTGGCTTTGTAAAGGGTTTCCCCAACTCCATCACCCTCCTTTCTCAGCTACATAGCAAAGAATAGCAGCACTTTCAATGCTAACTTTTCACTAAGGACCTAATCCTGCAAATACTTCCCCACATAAATATCTTTACACTGCAGTCCAATGGGGCTATTAACATGTGTAGAGTCATGCACAAAGGTAAATATTTTTAGGGTAAAGGCCTAGCAAAAGAATAATCCTCCTGGGGTTAGTCTTCCTAATCTATTTGCATAAAGTAATTTTTAAAGGTTTCACTTGTCAGAGACATAGTGGCAGTGAAAAAAACATGTTAATCATTTGCTTTATATGTTGTACCCATTACGTATGACACTGCATGATTTTTTAAAATTATTATATTTATTTATTTTATTCCTGGGAATAGAAAGAGTGAACCACAAAGATAGAGGGAGAACAACTACATACAACTAAAGACACCATTTACATTTTTTTCAATCATCACCCACAGTGCAACTGCACCCTGAATACCCCTCAAGCTCCTCTAGTCTAAATGGCCTATAAAACCAAGAATTCGGACTTTCCCATGAGATTTAGAAAGAGTATGACTTCATTTTGGTAACTATGTGAATTACAGGCAAAAGCAGCAATAGAATGCAGGCCTGGGAGGAGGGAAGTCATGCACATGTATTTAAGGTGCATATGCATTTAAGGTGCATTTAAGGAGATGGTCTTGCAGTCATTAATTTGACAGGTCTCCCCAGGGGAGAGTCTGTCCCTCAACCTGCATTTCTAAAGAAGCCTATTACTGCAGTATCTCCTATCATTGGAGTTCCTGTTTAAGCATCTGATTTCCAGTCAGACACGATTGGAAATCCATATGATCAGAGCATCCAAGTCTCTTGACGGGTCTGTCAATGTTTCAAATAATTAAGTCATTAAATCACAGTGTCCAAGTTAAAACAATAGCATTACAGAGCCAGGTTGGGGAACATTTCTTAGATGCACTCTGGACAGGGAGAGGGAGAGAACGCAAGGGAGACAAAGGGCAGAGCTTTTGCTTTTATGCCTGTGTTACAACAAAAAGCATACAGGCCCTGCCGAAGAGAGACAACTGAAATAATGAGCGGGGAAGAGAGATGAAGAAGCACACGAGGCTTGTGCTGTTAGCCAAGACCTGCTGATGCTGTACAGACAGACAATGTACAGACAGTTCTTCTGTGTCAGAAGTGCCCATAATGCTTTCATCTGAACGTGATCCTGTCAACTAAGAAATATATCTGCAGAGACCTCACCAAACGCCAGCTGAAAGGCCTTTGTAAAGGTTGGGATGCAGTCTGAGGCTTGGTGGGGGAGTATATCCTGGTTAGGGAATAAACCTTTTCCCAGCTCCTAGAAGGTTTCTTAGAAATAAGGATTTTACAAGTAGTAGTAATTCTAGCTGGCTCCATGGGAGAGATTCCTATTACAAATCAAAGGGTAACAAAGGGGAGAAAAGATTCTTAACGTACATATTAAATTTAAACACAGACATTGGAAAAAAATTAATCTGCACCATTTAACCATGGAGCTTTACAAACTGGTGCTTTCTGTTTACATAGGAGGCTTATACAGTCAAGTCTCACAGTGCAGTGGATATTGTATTTTAGCTTTTAACTCTGTTAGTATCTTTTCTCTGACACAGAGTGGTGAGGTCTGAAGAACACAGTGTAGATTACACTCAGAACAGGTTTCCTACAATGGTTTCTGGAACAGCGGAACAAACTCTTAAATTGAGAGCCAGAATAAAATATCTTTATCAGAGAAGGGATAGTCCAGGAGAGGAGGAAGACAAAAAGGTGGCTTTACGCTACCCTTGCACCTTCCATATTCTTGGCTTCTCTAGGGGCCAATGTGGACCACTGAGGAAGTCAGAGTAGCCTCCCATGCAAAGCACTCCAGCCACTCGCCACTTTGCCTCCTCCATGCCCTTTCCGGCCACACAGGTCTCCCTTGGCGCACATGCACACCAGAGGCTGTGCAGAGTTTGGTATAAGGTCCCCTGAACCACCCTTGTGCTGGGTGAATTTTCAGAGAGCTGTTTTCATCTCCTTCATGCTGCTACAGGGTCATAAAGTGGACTTCGGCAGAGTACAGAATCTTGTGCAGAATCTCTTGGGCAGACCCACCATACTATATTTGCAATTTTCATAGTACATCCTGAAATTAGGCTAGAGTGTCCAGTTACGAATCAAAGTGGATTCTGTCAGCAGTTTGGGATTAAATAAAAGATGTGCTATCTCAAAATGATCAGAAAACCAAACCCCAGTCTTGTCTTTCATACCCCATAACATAGGCTGGAGGAAACGGAAAGGCAGCCAGCAACGCGATTCGTCCTGACAACAGAGAGGTATGTCTTTTATTGCCAGTCCTACAAGATAATTAAGCAAGCCATGTTTGGCTGCTCATAAATGTAATGCAGTAGATAACGTTCTGTACAAAAATAGAAAGTGAGACTCAAACGTCACTTGTCCCCAAGGCAAGCCTAACAACTTTTGGCAATCTAATACCAATTGGATTTTAAAACCTTAATTAGCATCTAACAAAATCTGAGATGTCAACACACAAGAAAATATAATTAACATGCCAAAGACCCACACTCCTCCCATACTTTTATTTAAACAAAAAGTTGGCAAACTCTTGACATTTTAGACAAGTTTTCCTACCACATATTCCCTTTAAAAGGGCACTTTGGATACGGCTGTCTGTAACGGCTGTCTCGCTGTACATTTTGAGACTTGCATAGCTGGAATGTCAACTTGTCAGATGCACAAATCTCCATCATCAGTCAGGGTGATTAATATTTGAATAAATCCCCTATCTGTATATACACAGGGAAATACGTGCAAATGAGACACAGCAATGTAAAGGAGATTAAGAATCCAGTACAACATGAGATTAAAGATATTCCTTCTGCCTGGGGTCTGAGGTCAACATCACTTATTCTTGTAGATTTCTCACTGTGTACATGGGCAAAACTGTGGTTCTTAACTTTATAAGGGTATTTCAAGATTTTTGGTTTACTTGACTTAAAAGAGCTGGCACGGGGCACCGAGTTTGTGTGTGGGTGGTTTGTTGTTCTTTTTGGTTTTTTTTGGGGGGGGGGCTTTTTTTTTTTTATTGGCATGAGTCCTCAGATTCAAACAACAACAAAAAACAGACAGAGCTATTTCAGATTTAGCTACTTTCATGGCAGATGGATTATATGGTCCAGAAAGAGCAATCGAAGGGACATCAGAGCGTGCCAGGTATGTCCAGCTGTGTTGATGAACTAACTGCATTTAAAAGAGAAAAGTGTCAATTCAGGAGTGCTACGGGAATATTCTAGGCATCGGAAGGCACTTTGGTTGCCATACTCATTCAGTTGCCGGCCTGAATTGAGATTGCCAGCAAGGGTGCCAGTACTGGGTATATTCTGTGCAACGTGGGATTCCTCTCCACTCAGAAAGTGGCCTGAGGCCATCAAATAGCTAACAGATGGCAACAGCTTTCAGGTCACTATCAAGCCCAACCTAGGACACGTTTGAGTTCAGAAAGTTCTTCTGCTGACCCTTCTACGCCCAATATATTTTAAACACACAAGATGGCCCACAATAGTGGATTGAAGTGAAGCCCTGAAGTTACTCTGAGAGTCTATTTTTAAAGTTTCCATCTGACACACCTTGTTAGCTAAAGAGAGATTTTCTGAGCCCAATGTTCTGCTGTGACTGCCTCTCTGAAACAGAGCCAAGACTAGGGATTCCAGGGAGACAAGACCAAACATTCAGCCACGGATGCAGCTACTAGTATTAATACCGTTGCCAGCCATTCACGAGACAAAAGCTGCAGCTCATCAGTTCAGATTAGCGGATCTGAATGTGCAGCAAAACAATCAGGATGTAATTGGTTCAGCAGCATAGAACTCAGCAATGTTAGCACTGAGGGGAACCAGTACAAACTCTAAGGTAGACAGAAACAGCTGTCATTGAGGCACTAAAATTAACTCCCCATTAAGGTGAACGTGACTGGGTGTGTATGGTTAAAATCTTTTTTAGCGCTATTGTTTCAGTCTCTCTTGCTGCAATCTCAAGCAGACAGTCTGTGCATATGTTTGCTCTTTATAACCAGAGGGGCTATAAGTTTTACACTTTGCTAGTGAAAAATTAGATTTTGGTCAATACAAAATGTTCCAAGGAAAGATATTAAGGTTTCATGTTCAGCTATTGATTACATGAACCCAGCTACAACTGATTCTAATGAGAACTGTGTGTACATATAATCAATGCAGAATTGGGCCCTGAAGCTGTGATTTCCATATATTTTCCACAGAGTGGCTTTGCCCTTACACATCTAGTCACTAGGTTTGTTTATTTTCTTAAACTGGTTCCACTGCAATTCTTGGTTACTGGGACCACTGCATCTGACGGGTACAAAACTTCACTAGACCAACAAAATAGCATCATGACTACTTCCTGAAATGTACAAGTACTGCATTTAAAAGGAAACAGGAATTTCAAACAGGAGCACCCTGTGCTGAAAGGCTGAGCCATAGTGAACATTTCCCCCCTAAAAAAGAAATGAAAATTATATCCACTCTGCCACTGAACTGTCTGACTGTGACCCTGTTTGCTAAAAATACAGGTGCATTTACACCTAACCCAGTTACAAATTCTATTATAACCATGATCAGTAGTAATCAGAGATCAATTTACCTATAGGGACAGGCAGAAATGGCTAATTATATACAAAACCCCATTGTCAATTATTATTTTTTACTAGGAGTTACCTATCATTAACTTTTAGGCCCTATTGTCTACCTTTTAAAGTGTGATAGCATCAACATTTGGACGCAATTGCTGTAGCACGGTTTCCTGGCTAGTGGTATTTCTTCCCCATCCGTGATAGCCTAAATAGTACAAGATATAGGGTAAAATTTTCAAAAACATCTAAGTGATTTAGGAATTTAGGTTCCACTGACTTTCAATAAGCCCTGGTCTATACTACAAACTTCTGTTGGTATAACTATGACGCTCAGAGGTGTGGAAAATTCACACCCTGGAGCGATGCAGTTATACTGACCGAACTCCCAGTGTAGACAGCGCTATGTTGATGGGAGGACTTCTCTCATCAACATAGCAACCACCTCTCAAGGAAGTTGTGAACCTATGCCAGCGGGAGAAGCTCTCTTGTCGGCATAGGTAGCATCTTCACTTAGCGCTTAAGAGGCAGACCTGCACCAGTGCAGCTGCAGCGCTGTAGGTGTAGACAACCCCTAAGGCATAGGCTCTTGAGTACCTAAGTCACTTTTGAAAAATTCACCCCATAATTTATATTTAGTCTACAGAAAAATACAGAATCACAGTCTCAAGAACTAAGCACAGAAATGCCACCCCAGAATCAAATCCCAGTTCTGATACTGACTTTTTAAGAGGCCATGGGCAAGTCACTTAACCTCTCCATCTGTGTAAAGGGGATCACAATACTAGTACACACTGAGAGGATTAAGAATGTAGATGAAAAGTGCAGTCTAAGTGACTGTGATTGAAGCTGTAGTATGTAAAATGCCTAAAAAAAATGATAGGTTTCAGAGTAGCAGCCGTGTTAGTTTGTATCCGCAAAAAGAACAGGAATGCTTGTGGCACCTTAGAGTGTCACAAATACTCCTGTTCTTTTTTTAAAAAAGGATGATAGTGAACGGTGTGTAAAATCATCATTTGAAATGGATCTTTGTAATGTAAGCAGCCATTTTACCTACCCCTACAAGACTCTCCCAATTCAAAACCTTTATGCTCTGATCTGGCATTTCCACACAAGATTTTTTTTATGTGATTAACAGCTTTATTAATTTAACAGCTCCTTATTTAAGAGGATTCCACCAGATTACTGTTAGGATCCTGGATAGAAGATACACAGAGTAATATATACAGGAAGGCAATATAAGCTTATCAGAACTTCACGCAGTACTTAATATAATTGAAGACACACACAATAAAAGTATTCTTCCTAAACTAATAAAACCATTAAAACGTCAGCTTCAACCCAGATGTATGATGTATAGCGTACGGCTGGCACAGAGTCAATTCAAATGGAATCTTACTGAATCTCCCTGATTTATTAAGTCTGACTGACTTGTTTCCCCACAGTACCCCCTCCTCATTTTTCAATGCTGGCTGCTTGCATACAGTCTCAGAAAGCATATAAACGGGCATGTGGCCAGATATTGTAGCACAAAGCAGACTCTTGTCAAACCATTTCCCCATTAGGCGCGCATAAACAATAATTGTTTAAAAAAAATCCTCAAGATTCAACAGACTTTGGGGCATTTTGCAGTATTTATTTAGATTTTTCTTTAAAATAATAAAAAAAAAAACATGTAAAGTACAGCTATGTGGGAAAGGAACAGGGTGTGTTAGCAAACAGAGAATTTACCACAAACCAGGGGACAGACTGATTACTCAGCAAGCAGGAAGTCGGTGTCATAATCTGACTAACATTTCTGAAGTCACTCTGTAATGAATGCGATATCCAGAGCCAGAGATTGCTAAGATTGCTCTTAAAGAGGTAATGCTGAAAATATGAACAGCTAGTTTACAAGTTCATGGGAACTATGTGGCTTTTATTACTTGAAATGCATTAAATCTGACTCGGATGGCAGCCTCCTTGCCCCTTCTTAAAACATGGTTATAGATTCCAAACCCGATTTGGAGGGCATTACACCACCAGGACACAAAACTTAATTGCTTCATGACAACCAATTGTTCTCCTCTGTAATACTTTTCACACAATGCAATGGACTCATATTTCCTTAGAGAAGAGAGGAGTTCAAGAGGGGCTTTACAATTTTTTTTCTACATTGTTAAAGATAATTTGACTGTAAGGAGACAAGCAAGCGCATTCTGGTCCACCCTCCCATCCTAGGCATGTTGCCTTTCACTTAACTCCGTACTGAATTCCAGCATGGTCTGGTGAACAGGGCTAGCAGTCCGGAGACCTGCTACTAACCTGTTGTGTGAACTTGGCCAAGTTGCTTCACCTCTCTGTGACTCTGTTACTCCCGCGGTCCTTTGTCTTTTCTATTTAGGCTGTAAGCTCTTGGGCGAGGGACTGTCTCTCACGATTTGTTAATACAGAACCAAGCACAATAGCGCCTCTAGGTGTTGCCATCATAGACCTAAATTTATTCAGCTATCAACTCTCTCTCTGATTTTCTGAGGACTCCAGCCATATGAAATTTAGCTGCTACTCCTCCGATAGCAGCCTCACATTTCACTGTAAAAAGCCAACGTAAGTTGCGTTGGTCATGTCTGTCTTCTAACCCAGCCCCGCGTGGCTTGTTCTAATGGACCCATACATTTTCTTGTGAACCATTTCACTCTCTCATATGCAATTCCTAAGGTCACTTTGACCGGACAGTGCCTGGCCATGGCGTGGGTTCACAGCGGAGGCTTTCTGCTAGCCTTGTGTGACGCTCCCACGGTCAGGCAGAATTTCAGTCCCTGCACACAGGGGACAAGTCTCCCCCGACTCTGCTACGAGGCACATCGCACCCTAGGTTGGCTGGGGAGGAGGCAGAGCATGCTCCCTCCAGACCCCTTTGCACAATGAGTAGGATGGGAGCAGGCGGCCCCCCATAGCTGTGGACTTGCTCATCCCAGTGCTCTTCCACGGTTTGTACCACTCCTTAGTCCAGGCTGTGCCTCAGGGTAGGTCTACACTGAAAACGCTGTCCCCGTGCAGCCCTGTATTGACTGTAGCGCTTCAGTGAAGAGCTTCTCCGGTCGCAAGAGGCGGTAGCTATGTCAATGGGAGAAGCCCTCCTGCCAACACAACGCTGTCAACACCGGGTGTTAGGTCGGTATAACTGCACTGCTCGGGGCTGTGGATTTTTCACACCCCTGAGCAACATAGTTAAACCGACGTACGTTTATAGGTAGGCCTGTCCTAAAGGCACAATCTTTATATTTACTGCCTCTTTAGTAAATCTCAACATCAGCAACCTCCTCCCTTCCCCCGCATCCTCAAACACAGCTACAAAAGAGATCTCCTTCCAAAACTGCTGACAGGGTGCAGGTCTGATTCATTGTAATCCTGTGGAAACCTTCTGCTTCCATGTTCTCATATGACCAAACATTTCCAGTGCATTGCTTCTGCAATCGGGAGCTGAATGCCCCTTCAGCTGAGGCAGGAAACCGTTCCTGAGTATTTCTCATAGCTCCAACAAAACTTCTGCTGGAATGGAAGTGGAGCACAATGCTATGTGCCACAATTGTTGCCAACTGCTATCACTGCTTCTTTCTTCATGTGAATTCCTCAGCATGCACTCCCATTGCTTTCTCAGCCTCTCACTGGTATCTGTTCATTGTGGGCTTTGCCTTTGCCCTCTCTTCTTGTCCTTCCCATTTCCAGGGGTGGCTCTAGACATTTCGCTGCCCCAAGCAGGGCGGCATGCCGCGGGAGGCGTTCTGCCGGTCGCTGGTCCTGTGGCTCCGGTGGACCTCCCGCAGATGTGCCTGCGGAGGGTCCGCTGGTCCCGCGGCTCCACCGAAGCTGCACTGGACCAGCGGACCCTCCGCAGGCACGTCTGCGGGAGGTCCACCGGAGCCGCAGGACCAGCGGACCCTCCGCAGGGACGCCTGCAGAAGGTCCACCGGAGCCGCTTGCCGCCCTCCCGGTGACCGGCAGAGCGCCCCCCGCGGCATGCCGCCCCAAGCACGTGCTTGGCGTGCTGGGGTCTGGAGCCGCCCCTGCCCATTTCACAAGCACTACTCGTGTGTGAGGGGGCAGACACCTACCAAGCTTTGTATGCCAGCATTCTACATTATTTTCAAACAATTTCCTAGTTTCCTTTTATACCATTATGATTTCTTACTCTACTAGATATTAGGAAGTGTGAATTCACAGAGTAAGTACTGGGCTGTCTCCCTTGGGCATGATTATGCCTATTAATTAGCCTAGGATTAGAAATGGAACATTCTCCCTGCCCTTGAAATGGGAAAAGCTCCTCAAGGTCAAGTCTGATGCTCCTGTTGAGGCCAGATAAGATGGCAGTTTGCACAGCATTCTCTGTACGGTATCGTTCTCTCCATTAAGACCTGCACAAAGGAAGCCATTTGCAGTTCATGAAAGCAAGTTGCATTGGTCCCACGAAGCCCAAGAACTCTGCTACATATTCTAAAGGTGCCAGGACAAGACCCTCCTCCCTCAGTACCCAAAAGGGAAAGCTGAATTCTCCTCCTCTTTCCTATTTATCTTACTACTAGCCACAGAATCCCTTCTTCCTCACATGGAAAGGCATATGGGGCAGGAGCTGTCGAGGTGGGGTGGTGAAATGAAGGTCACAAAACAGGACAACATACAAGACTAGCAAACGGGAAGAGACAAGTGCATTTCCCATAAGCTGGTATGATCCTGGCCAACAACACGTGTAACAAGCTTTGTGCAGGCTTGTAACTTGTTTCGGTAAACAACAGACGTTGTTCCAGAAGAGAAAAAAATGTCCCTAATAATTAACTTTTCAAGTTTCTCTGTGGGAGTTTCTGACAATCCTGTGCTGCCATTTGGCATCTCTGCATGGAACTTGCTGGGCGTGATTCACCTCTCATTTTATGCTGTTCTTTATACCATTGCAACTTCATGGACTCCAATGGACTTACTCCCAGTTTACACCAGCGTGAGCAAGAAGAGAATCAAACCCTCTGTCACTCACTCATTCTTAAGTAAAGCTCATTTTTTAATTTGGTTAAGTTGTGTTCAGCACAGTTTCCCCATTAGAAGCCCTACAGCTGCTTCATCTCTAGGAGAATCAAGTGCTCCTTCAGAATTTTTATTGTGATGGGAGAAAAAGGGCCGACTGCAGAAGTTATGGGGATGTTCTCTGCTCTGCAATCAAAACACTGCTGGCCCAGTACAAGAAGGAAAAACATGCATATGTATATATGTACATACACACAAAGGAACATATATGGATATACACATACATAAAATTATGCAGAATCACTCCTTTAATGCTTTTTTAACTATTAAGTCACTGTTTAAAGTATTCTTCTTTTTACATTAAAGCCAAACAAGTTTACATGAATTTTTTTTGTTTTAAATATGCTTTCCCCCCTCACCCCACCCCCCCCCGAGTGTTTATTCTTTCATGGAAAAGTCCTATAGGATTTAATAGAAAGTGATGATGACCTTCCTATAGGATTTTGGGTCACCCTATGGAATAATAGAGTATCTGTGCTATAGAGCTTCAAACCAACCACATGTTCTATTAAATTCAATAGATTATTTTCTGTAGAACCCTCTGAAATTTCGACAGAAGCCTACTGGTTGTATCCTTTTTCCATTAGGAATTTTCCAGTAGTGTTAACAGGAAGTGAGATAGCATTCACTCAAACAGGACCAGCAGGAAGGCCCTACTCTGAAGACTGACCCTGCTCCCATTAAAGTCAATGGGAGTTTTGCCACAGACTTCAAAAGTAGAGAAAAAGAATATTTCAGTGGTTAGCCTGGGACTCAGGAAACCTGAGTTCAATTCTCAGTTCCACCATGGACCTTCTGTGTCACCTTGAGCAATTGGCTGAGCTTCTCTGTGTCTTAGTTCTCCATGGATATCAAATGGATAGTGCTTCCCTACCTCACAAGGATATGGTGAGGATACATACATTAAAGACTCTGAGGTGCTCAGATGATATGGTAATGGGGGACAGATATGGATCAGGAGAGATAGGCCTTGGTCCTAATTTCCCCTTTGAATTTGGCCAAAGCCCCTGAGCTCTCAGTACAGGGCCTCCCTCAAAGCAGCTGCTGCACAAAACTCCAGTAAGAAAGATTTAAAAAAAATCAAATCTTTAGCAGGCATTTAAGATCAAGCCAGGCTTGAATTAAAACTTCTGACAGGAAACTAATGCACCAAGTCTCTTTCCCGCCCTTCAATTTTTGCCTTGTCTTTCCCAAACACAGTAACCAACTTTAAGTGCACTTTCATTATGAACAAGAATCATGCTTTAGGCAGCTGTTGGCCCTTCAATTCTTAGAGGATTGAGAGACTCATTTCAGTGATCCCTGCTTTAACCTACCCCAGATAAGACAGCTGTGTCACTGGGCCTTCCCATTTATGGACACTGAGAACTTCTCGGTTAGTGTTTAGATCTAAAACCAGGTTGTATAAACAGTGCAAGGCAGGCTGCACTGTGATTTCTTCTATGCACACAAGCAGAGGATTTTTTAAAAAGGCAATTCTTTTAAAAGTACTTATTTGCCTTTCAAATCTGAGAGCTAGCCCTCTTAAAAAATAATACTTTTCCTGAGCTAAAGAGACAGATTTTCAAAAGCACAAAGGACACTTACTTACGCAGCCAATTCCGTTTTAAAAAAATCAATGGGAGTTGCAAACCTATCTTCCACTTGTACCTCTGAAAGTCTCTCGTAATTGTCCTGCGCCCCTCTAGGATTTTTAAAGTTAAAAGTGAACAAAGCAACTGAGGTTTGTAGAATACAAATGTTATAAGATATATTGGAACACGCTAGCGTGTGTGTGTGTGCATGCGCGCATGCGAGAGAGAGAATGCGCGTGCAATAGATGCACCACTGCCCTCTGCTGGATGGAATCAGAACTACTCAACTGTATCATGGGCCCCACACAGCCAACAGCTAAAGATTTTTCTTCAGCTCAAGCAATAGAAACAGTGCTTTTGAAGCAGGAGAATTTGAATTCTATAACTGTCACCATAACATGCCCAACTGCTGCGGTGTGCAGCTTCCCCATACCTCTTCTAATCTATTTTGAAGTGGAATGATTTTTCTGTAAAGTCTCAGCTAATAAATGCTAAAGACGTGCTTCCATAGTATTTTTTGTAAGAACTGAGATTTACCCTGGTGTCCTTGGCCTAAGATTTCTTTCTACACCACTGGCTATGGCTCTCTAACCGAGAGATATTTGGGTGACGTTGTGTGTATATTTCGTGAAGCATTTCAAAGTCCTTGGGATGACAGCTGATATTTAAATGTAGTTGTGTTGTGTGTGCAACAGACAAAAAATGATTAACTATTTATATTTTAAGAAATGTATTTAAAAGAAATGCTAGCGGTACCAGGTGTGTGTTTCTTGAAGCAAACTTATATTCACTGCCATGTGACCACTCAGTCTAAAAAAGTCGCTACCGGGTCCTCATGGGCCAACTCGAGACAAGTGGTATAAGCTGAAAGGATGAGAAGGGAATTCCCTTCAGGCCTCATTTTCAATGGGGAAAAAATAATTACTTTTTATACCAAGAAATGCAAGCTCATTCCACCCCACCCAAAAATTAAATAAATACAGAACAGTGGGAAATGATTGTTCTGTTCCTGTCTAGACCCAAGCAAATGAATGGATTAATCAGCTGATTTTGACTAAGCTGTGAACCATTCCAATCCTACCAGCAAAACAATGCCACTGATTAAGTGGTCTAAACACAACATATGCTTTTACTTTATAGTGGTGAGCTTCCACTGAGACCCATTTAAAACAGCTAATAATTCCTTATATGGCTACATTTCAGAGTTTTACTTTTGCTCCCAGCAAGCAAGCCCAGAAGGCCTTTATTCCCCACCCCACACTCACTCCCATGACTATTTACTGGCCATATTTTTTGGTGTATGCATTTATGGCACTGCAGTTTGGTTACAGAGTGAAAGTCAAAACCTACATTCATAACAAGAAAGCTGACAACCCCTTGACATGGTCAATGCATCTCATCTGATTAGGACAACTCTTCCCCATATGTGTTCTTTGAAACCGTAAGGTCGCTCCCAGAAGCCAAGGTCGGACCTTACAGTAGAATGTCTGCGTATATCTAAGAACTGGAAACTGGTCTGAGGGGCTGTTATACACAACTATTATCCTGACACCAACAAGAGGAAGAAGCAGCTCATCTGAACAGTTTAAGATACTCAACTGTGTTTCCGTTGAAACGTGTTTCGTTACAATTACAAACTGAACTCCGTTAGATAAATCTATCAGGATTAGATACTGAAGTGACCTTATCACATTTAACCAGCCATTAGTGCTAGCTTTTCTAAATACAGGGCTAGTGACAAGACTAGCAAAGCCAGTGCTGGATTCTACTGAGGCAGAGAATGTGCTGATTTTTTGTTGGGCTTATTGTTGTACACACTACATAAGCCTAAAAGGGTCAAACAGGTCCATTCCTTCACATGTTTAAAAGGAACAATCACTTAAGAAACTGAACAGAATCAGGACAAAGGTGAGAGAGAAAACACATGCACACTTAAAATAAACTTATTACAGTAACCTTACTTTCAAGTACCTCTCTTCTAATCTTACCCTGTAGGTATCCACATTTCCTAAGCTACTTAAGAAGAGAAGGCAGGGGGTGGGAGGGTATAGCAACACATCAGAGAGCCATTACGCAAAAGCAATTTTTTTTATTTTATAAGAATCCCTTGTAAATTGAAAAATCAAAACTATTCTGGGATAGCTGACTTACAAAATCATGTTAACTTTAGCCTATACTGGAAACCTCAGGGCTGTAGAACATCTGTGTTGATTTAGGTATCAGTGAGAATAAACGTCTTCTCTATGCTCCAGAAACAAAACCACAAGAAAGCAGGGGGGAAAACCCTGACACCTTGGACCGGATTCTGATCTCAGTTGCACAGGCATAGATGTGGAGGAAACTCCACTGCCTTCAGAGAAGGAACAATACTCCAGATTTACCCAAGTGTAACAGATTAGTATCTGGCTCTTATCTCCAGCTGAATGTGTGAGAGAGACATGTTAAAAGAGAACTGGAAAGAACTAGTCTCAGGGGAAAACCCATCGACCAAGGAAAACCATATCAGAATAAAAGAACAGTGTCTCAAGTGAAACTGAGCCATAATCTTTGCAGCGTGAACACACATGGACATTATACAGGGTAGCACTGCTAACACACAGCCAAGAGCAAGTTCTAAAACAGCCCGTATTTAGGATGGGACTCCTTTTAAAAATATTCAGTATTCTCCAGAACCTGAATTATTAGTTTCCATAGGTGATAAAGTTTCAGCACAGTACATGGGACATTTCAAATCCAATCAAATCCTCTTCACATTTGGTATACACCTTTACCCCGATATAACGCGACCCGATATAACATGAATTCGGATATAATGCGGTAAAGCAGCGCTCCAGGGGGGGCGGGGCTGCGCACTCCAGCGGATCAAAGCAAGTTTGATATAACGCAGTTTCACCTATAACGCAGTAAGAATTTTTGGCTCCCAAGGACAGCGTTATATCGGGGTAGAGGTGTATTTCCAAGAAGAAACTAGATCATTCAATGAATTAACCTTAATGCAGTTTCTAAGAGACTGCCATACATATTCTGCCAGAATACTGCTAGAATTTTAAAGGCTAATATTCCTAATAATTCTGCTACTTTAAGTTAATGTTCCTGAAATTCTGCTTATTACAAATTGGTTGTTCTCAACAGAGAACAGACCTTTTAGAGATAGGAACAATTGAAAACACATAAACGCCAGATAGTAAGGAGCACATTAGGAAGTTTCAGGAGCACTTGGTGTTCAGTACTCAAAGCTAATTTTTAATATTATGTACATCAAAATGATTCTATTGATTTTTTTATGTAGCTCATTTAACTCCAATTGATACAAAAAACGAGGGAATTCCATAAAGCTGAAAGCTCTCCCCATTATATTCAGCACCAGCAATGTGAAAAGTTCACATTATAAAGCATATCTCAGCATGTCTAAAACTGTGACTTGAATTTGAAACTAAAGATTTTAATTAAAATTGACATCTCTGAGCTGACTGCTGTAGACAGCCATCTTGCTGAAGTGACAACCTTTATGACAGAAGCAGTACGGGAGCCAAGAGTAAGACAGGATAAAGCAATAGTAATTGTATAATGGTTTACATCTTCAAAGCCCTTCATGAACATTAACTAATTAATCCTCAAAATGCCCCTGAGATGCAGGTAAGGACTGTTATCCCCGCTTTGTAACTAGGGAAAACAGACACCCATCTGATTTACACTGATGTAAATCCACAGCATCTCTAGTGATCTCAGCGAAGTTACTCCAGATTTGCAGCAGTACAAAAGGAGGTTTAAGTGAATTGTCCAAGGACACAGTGAATTGGAAGCAAGAATTCATAGCTCCAAGGCTCAGTATGTTACACCACATTGTTTCTCTGTTTAACAGAGAAATACACAGTAATTTTCCTCTTCACATAGTTAGCTTCATGTCAGATACCTGGAGGTTAATCAGCATCCGTCTGCAAGTACCACAGACTCCTCCAGTGAATGAGCATGGAATCCCCATCGGAGATGGTGGCGGCTGCACATAATGATTCTCTACTGGTGCTGACAGTGGCAGAGTGAATCTGGCATAACTCACTACATCTACAGCAGTGGATCAAATTTGAAAGCACTTTACCCAAATAATAACCTACAAAGAACAGTTGCTTACGTCACAAGCCCTCTGAGACGTGAACAAACTCAGTACTGTAACCCTCTTCCTGCTTCTGTAGATTTTGGAAGAATTTTGGGGAACAAGAAGGTAAGACACTGTGGTTTCCTCTTCTTGCAAATACAAGCCATTTTTCACACTCAACTTCCCTCATTTAAAGAAGCATACAACCCTTATTTAAAAAAAACAAAACAAAAAAACCCCCAGAAACCTGAAGTAATCTACTCTCATGGCCTAAATGCCATAGTTTACAATGAATAGTGTTATTACCAAAGTGGTGTTAGACCATTATCATAGTATATTATAATACTTGTAGAATAAGAGTCCCTTGAGTTTGACTCATCCACTTCCAGGAATTACTCCTCAGAGAATTTTGCATCACTGTGCATGCACAGAATTCATGTCCCACACAGATTTCTTTGCTTCCCCACAGAAAAATGACTTCTAATGGGAAAGCAGTCACACGCCCTCCCCAGCAGCACAGGCAGGTCAGTGTGGGCTCCTAGAAGAGCCAGCAGAGACGTAAATCACCGCAGGGAGGGGAGCTAAGCAGTCGTACCTGTGTGATAGAGACACACACACTCACAAAGACTGTCCCTCTCGCTCGCTACTGAGGCATGCTTAGCATGGAGGGGCAGGGCTTTGGGGTGTTTCTGAGGAGGTAGGCATGTGACAGACTCTGTCCTCTCAGACAGAGCTGAATGTAGCAGCCTGCCTGCTTAGTAAATTGTTCCCATTGTCTTTGTGAATTCTCCCAAGAGTATAAAACAGGTGTAAAAGTTTTAAGGCTCCTTTACATTGCCAGAGTGGTGTAAAGGATGATATAGCCTTATAAATGCTTAGAGTGCTTTAATGATTAGAACTGGTCTAATTTTTGGACTGAAAAAATGTGCTCCATGAACTATTTGCTATTGACCTTTCTGGTGATGGACAGTAGCCAATATAAATTGAGAGTTTGGATTTTCCAGTCATCACTTGCTCTTCAGTTGCCTATGATGTAACACTGAGCATATGGCTGCATCTATTTGTTGACTAATAACTAGAAATAAAGGGTCAAACCAAGCTACATTACTATTAGACAAGGGGGGGTTAGGGATTTCCTCCAGTGCTCATCACTCCCATTCTCCATCCATTGTACTGCAGTTTAAATAAATTACCTAAATAAATGAAACCAGCATGATTACATTGGGTTATATTGACAAATAAAATATGCAGAATTTTAAAATATTGTGTGCAGCATTTTTAAATTTTTGGTGCAGAATTTTTAATTTTTCGGTGCAGAGTTCCCCCAGGAGTAAGAAATGGAGGTCAGCAAGTTCTTCTCCTAAGAAAGAGGCAGTGTGGTCTGGTGAGCAGGGCATAATACTGGAAGTCAGGTGACCTGGCTTCACCAATGAGCTTGGGCAAGTCTACTTACTTCAGTGCACCACAACTACACCATCTAGAAACAGACATACGCACCCATCTTTGTAAAGCCAACAGCAATCAAGAAGAGAAAAGGGGTTAGCTAAGTCCTTGCTGTTATTGTTAATCATAAAATGCTGCCCTCAAGAATTCTGCCTTAACTACTCTGTACTTATGTTTGCATCAGGAGCTCTGCAGAGAAAGACACTAATTAGCTTTGACTAATTCATGAAGGAAAAAAACCTAATTAGCAACCCTCCAAACTTTGAGTGACCTCGCTCCCTGATGCTCACTGTGGCAGCCCATCGGCATCCATAAATTCTTTCCTCCCGGAGAAAAGAAAGGATGATGGATAACAAAAGAGTAAACTGAAATGGCAGATGAGGGTCAAAACATAAGCTTCACTTGGTAGCACCCTGCTGCCTGAATAAAGGGGGAAAGATTGGTTGAATGTATAGAAATTAAGATACTAAATACAGTTGGTCCTTAACCCAATTTTCTCTCTCTCTTCTGGGCAGGCTCAGTTTTTCTCAACATACATCACAGAATTTAAGGCCAGAAGGGACCATCAGATGATCTAGTCCAGGGGTAGGCAACCTATGGCACATGGGCCAAAGGCGGCACGCGAGTTGATTTTCAGTGGCACTCACACTATCCGGGTCCTAGCCACAGGTCAGGGGGGCTCTGCATTTTAATTTAATTTTAAATGAAGCTTCTTAAACATTTAAAAAAACATATTTACTTTACATACAACAATAGTTTAGTTATATATTATAGACTTATACAAAGAGACCTTCTAAAAACATTAAAATGTATTACCGGCACATGAAACCTTAAATCAGAGTGATTAAATGAAGACTCGGCACAGCACTTCTGAAAGGTTGCTGACCCCTGATCTAGTCTGACCTCCTGAGTAT
Organism: Mauremys reevesii; assembly: GCF_016161935.1. NCBI lineage: Eukaryota > Metazoa > Chordata > Testudines > Geoemydidae > Mauremys > Mauremys reevesii. The sequence goes on from NC_052624.1 coordinate 262,546,110, forward strand.
CACTAAAGCTAACAATCAATCCCAGCTCTCTTAGAAGCTCCTGTAAGCCCCACCAGTTCACAATGCACTACAATTACAATGCCCACGGATTGCTACATGTTCACCTCTGTCATAGTTGTTCCACTGTATTGTGCGTACCCCTGCCCTAGAGTCAGGCAAGTAAAGGACTAGTGGGAAGAGTGAAGGGGAAGGAGGGAAAGCCAAGGCTAACGTAGATTTCCAGTTCTCCTCACACATGGAAAAGACTTCAGCTGCATACTTGTCTATAAAATGTGATCCTCGTTTAGTGAAATTTGACCAAGAGGCTCACGTACTCCATCCAAGCTTGATCATCATTAAGGTTTAATTTTTTTTAGAGGAGAATTCAGTGTTTTAAAATTACACTGAGACATAAATGAATGCAGCAAATACCCATCTCAACTTTAGGATAAAGGCTAAAAGTTTATCTTGGCATAAAAGCTACAAGCTGTATTTTACTGAAACCTACACAGTAAAAATGATTTATTCTTGGATTCAAAATGGTATAGCACTGTGCATTGGCAAACACTGGTAAAATAATAATAATATTAGAGAGATCATATAGACTGATTACTGTCCAATTAAACATTTGGAATGGAATTAATTCTTTCTACCCAAATACTTCTCTTTCTTTGTAGAATTAAACTAGCAATCTGTAGTAACTCTTCATTTCCTGACCCAATATGAAATCAAGATTATGAAGAAATGTCTATATTTAGAAAACTTTAGCCAAATAAGTGCCATTTAAAATAAAGGACTTGATTAAAACCTAGTGTACTGCTCTGATCATTTACTCAATAAAATAACATTACCCAAACCAAACTGCAATTCACACAGAAAATATATTTAAGTTAAAAAATACATATGGGCTATGACTTATTCTATGATACATAATATCTATTTTAAAAACTGCTATGGAGCACCATCCCTTCTACTTGTATGCGATACATCCAATAATTCCTTGTCTGCTCCAATTTTTTTCTTTTTCAAGGTGCAGTCAACTTATGTCACTTCTTAAAATTGCATTTCTATATTTTTATACATACATACACACACACAACTGCTATTCTTAGGACTACAGCTGCAATTACTACAACTGAAAGAAATTAAAGGAAACTATTTTTCTCTATTTCTCTGTTAACTTTGTGCATAGTCAGTTGCACTGATTCACTTGTATAACCAGTCGTTCCCCCCTTTTATATTGTTTTCTTTCATATAGCAACAAGAGAAAAGGGGATGGAAATCCTCACACAGGAAAATGTGATCTACTCTTGGATCTACTGGAATATAGTCCGTTGGGAAGAGCTAACTAAGGAATTTATCTCGTAGACAAGAATTCGGATCTCTTGACTCAGCTCAAATTCATAGCATTGGCCCATGCTGCCTCCCCAGTTTACTGCTTATATTTAAATATTTACATTACAATAAAATTCAGGATCAGGGTCATGTTGTGTTAGGCGATATTCAAATACACCTCTACCCCGACAGAACGCTGTCCTCGGGAGCCAAAAAATCTTACCGCATTATAGGTGAAACCGTGTTATATCGAACTTGCTTTGATCCACCAGAGTGCACAGCCACCCCCCGGAACGCTGCTTTACCATGTTATATCCAAATTCATTTTATATCGGGTCACGTTATATCGGGGTAGAGGTGTATATAGGAAGACACAGACCCTGCCCCTTCGGAGTTAACAATTTTAAAATGGTATTCCTTACCACTTAAGAGTGATGGATGACAGCACTAGCAGACTGCATGCTGGGACGTGTCAGCAGAACAAGAATGAATTGATAGGGATGCACTTCTTCAGACGTGCAAAAGTTTCAACCCTGGTATGCACCGAGAAGTTCAGCTGCTTTTCTGAACTCCCCAAATCATCTCAACTCTCTAAAGTCAGCCAAACCTGAACTGAACCATTTAGACATAGACTGAGCTGATCAGAAACAATAAGTGAAGAAATGTTCAAAAGTTTAAAAAAAAAGTTGACAGAAAATTCCCCAGAAAGGTTTATTTTGGGGGCAGCTTTCATTTTGTCCAAACCAGTTTACCCACTTCAAGATTGGGCAAATACTGCAGCAGAGACTATTATGATCAAATATCACATGTTCTATCAAAAAGTATATAGCTCCTTGCATAAAACAAAAAAAGGACTAGCAATTTATATAGCCTGTGTGTTTATTATGTGTGCACAGGTCCTAGCACAGTGGGGATCCTGACCTGTGACTGTGCTACCAAAATACAAATAATCAGTAATAATAATCTTAGTGAAATGAATTACATACTTAACGCCTCTTCATACTATGTAGAAGATAATGACTATATACTTGACAATAGGCCTTCATTGCATCTGCTTATTATTTACTAATTTTATTTGTTGTTAAGGTTCTTGATGCTAATTTTCTTTCAAATTTCTTTTAGAAGAAATTTGTCCAGATTCTGGTCTAAGATCTCGTGCCTCAGCTTCCCTTATGCTAGTGAGCCTGGAAAAATAGTGAACCCTGATTCATATTTTTTGCTGTATGGAACCTGTTATTTCGTCCAAACAATGATGAACCTGAAAAAATGGTTATAAAATGTTCACTACTCTAGATGTTAGTTCTGCATTGCATTCAAAGCCAGTGGTACAGCGCCCAACCTGGCACCATGCAAGGGCACTGATTCAGCAGTGGCTCGAGGGAAGAGTGCCAGCTACTGAATCACTAATACCACTTCCTGCAGTGCCTGATTTCCTGCAGCTAGTCTGGAAGAAAAGTTTAGGAATTAAACACAGAGAGATGGAGAGAAATTCAAGAATACCTAAAGCGTTCAGCCAGGTGGATGGAATAAGTCCGGAACAACTTAAGAAGCTCCAAGTCGGGAGGGAGAGGGGGATGGACAAGATGAACACTTGGGCATATTGTTTGGTCAAAACTCCATTTAGTATGCATGTCAGATGAAAGATAGGCTTATACCATGGCTCAAGAAAAGAGACTACATGTCCAGTAAATATGGAACCTATTTATACTGAGGAAAAGCTTCCTTACTGTGTGCAGGTGACTTTTTAAAAATTATATTCTATGTACACATATAAAAGTGAAGATTAAATTCAAAGTTTACAACCTGTTCATGATTACCATTTAACTTCAATCAAAATGTGAACATATTTCCATTAATAATACTGGACGGCATGACAACCCTGAGAATTGCTTTTAATGGCTTTAAATGCTGTAGGATAAAAATGATGACGCTTGGCATTATCTGAGTTCTCAAATATTTTCCTAAAGAATATCTGAAAAAAATATTTGGACTATGTTCTGTAGTCAACATCAATGCAATCAGCACATCTGAGATGGTGCCACATGGAAGATGCCAAATTGAGGATGGTTCCGCCTGTACTTTACCTAGACTTTTCAGGGGTATTTGGACAACGTCTCTCCCCATCCTCCATCATGGAGTAGCAGTGTTCAGAAGGGGTCTGCACCCACTGACTTGAGTGATGCAACTTGAGACGTTACATCAGCTTTTGCTAATTTGCCCAACAGCATCTTTAGATTTAGGTTAGGCATTAGGAAACAGTTTCTCATTATAAGGATAGTTAAGCACTGGAACATGTTACCTGGGGAGGCTGTAGACTCCCTGCCATTGGAGATAAAAAAAAGTCTAGTAGTGGGGTCAGAAGACAAGGGGCATCACCCTCTCAGGATTTTTGCAATTTGAATTTCTTATGTGTTCTTACAACAATAAAAACTGCTTCTTAGAGTCCTCAGAATACGTGTACTTGCCCATTTGAAACCTGGCCATTAATCCATCACAGATGGCAGCACAGGCTCTACTATGTACAATGTTTCAGAAGGGAGGGAGTTTGTTTTAATTTGTGTTGGTAACACTGAGGAGTGAAGTAATTTGCTTTAGATTGTTGGCCATGGGCAGTTGCAAAGGTAACTGGGCCACTCCCTCATCTAATCCAGGAATTGAAAACCCCTTTTATGAGTATAATCTTTTACTAATAAATCTTCAGAGGAGTGTTGGCATGCCCAAACATATACAGGAAATGAGATTTAGCAACTGACATGGTGTTCAAGGCCAGTGTGTAATTAAAATCCATTCAAATACTAAGTACACATCATTTCATACATATAAATGGACTCTATGCAATTCAAGGGACACAGTCGACTTTAAAATCAAAATGTCACTTGCTTGAGTCTGCTTGCCAACTTTTTTAGTTTTACTATCACATTTTCCTATTTTTGAGAACTTGCTTCCTGTTGCTTTGTGCACGACCCAGGCAAACAGGGGAAACTGATTAGGGAGGGGGAAAAACAGAACTGATTGACACATGCATGAAGTAAACAGCCTGAGAGAGAGAACTTTTTTGTCTAATCTCTTTTAGTTATGGTATCTTAAAATTGTTATGGTAACAGTAGAAAAATGTGATTTTTGAGTTGACAGCGTTCCTGTAAAATCGTATCTCAGTCTTAAGGGTAGACTTACCTAAGTCTTAATGAAGGGAGACTGATGGGTTAAAAACATTTAATTTAAAAGCAATGTGAATTTTCTTACCTGGGTTGCAAATAAGTTAGATTATTGAAACTGAAGGCATATTGCAAATTTGGATGCAAATTCTCAACTGCCCCCAGGTTTATCCTGGGTACAACTGATAGGAGAAAGCCAAAGTTAAAGCTCACTGCTCCTGAGTGCTGTTTTAAGATGTGTTGGCTGGTTATGGATCTCAAGGGACCATCTAACAAGCCAAGGATGGCCAGAGAGTAGCATGTCCATTTGCCCTTTCTGTCTGTCCTTGACAAACCCGTATGCTGGCTGTTTCAAAACAGACTGACATAGAAGTTAGCTGTACCTGATTTTTTGTGGTGTGCTTGCATTGCTCCGAGCACAATTGGGTTCAGGTCCATGACTGGAGCTTCTAGATGCTACAGCAATGCAAATAAGAAACAATAACCATAATAACGATCATATTGGTTTCCACTTTCTTTGTCTGGGTGGAGTGGGGCAAAGGCAGGGGAGTGGACCAGAGAATCTGGCCCTTATTATTTTACCATTTGCAGGTCACCTTTAATTACAGTGTGGGTGTTAATGAGTTGCTTTTTGTCATTTTCTTTTTCTTTTCATAGTTTTCTGAGCCCTGTTCTTGAAAGACCCATATGGTGTGCTATGATTTAATCAGATATAGTTTGAACTTCCCAAGATGTGTTAATGATCATTGCTGCACAAGGGCAACTGAAAAAGCAAAGTGTTTTTCATTTGGGCACACTGAGGATTTGTTTAAAAAAAAACAACAACTTAGTATCATTAGGATCTAAACAAGATATAGTGCATAATAATTATGCATGAAATAAAATATTCCCTAGTTTTCTGATAATATTGCAATGTCTTGACAGAAAACTAGCTTGCTAGTTGCAGTGAAGTTCCTTGTCTCAGCTGGCAAATTAACAAGTTTTTTAAAAGAGGGTTGTGGAGAGATTGGGATGGAAACAATAATTCTTTCCAGGTAGGAGTGATTTAATTAGTGAGATAAATAAATATGTCACCTGACTTTTAAAAACTATTGATTAAAATCAGTTTCACAAAGCTTCAACCTCATTTGAAAATTTGTGCAAGTTCAATTATGAATTAAATTTATAATTACTTGAATTATAAATGCTGGGGGGAGCAGGAGAAGGTTATATAACTTTCAATGTCCCTATAAGTTGGGTAACTTATATGAATTTTACAAATTGATATATGCAAAGAACAAAATATTTTAATTGTTTTGTTACAAATTCTTCCCAAATATGATTTTTTTCTATTCCCTTTTGCTCTTAAACAAAAAAAAAAAAGCAAATTTTTAAAAAAAGGCTAGTGGTTGTGGGTGCTGCAGTCTTTGGGGGCCCAACTCTAAGACATCTTAAGGCAGGCTGATTTTCAAGAGTGATCAGCACACATCTCCTGAAAAGCATGTCTTTTTAAAATGTCTGAAGTTGGGCACCCAAATCACTTTTGGAAAATGAAGGCCAAAAGCTTATTTACATTATGAGATATTCTTACTTTGTAATAAATGCATTAATCTCAGTCTTTCTATGTTCTACCTTGTATTAATGCAAATTTCCCTTACAGGCCGGTATTTCTAATCTTATTGACCTCAGTTCTGCAAATACATATGCAGCTATTGACACATGCAGAAGGTTAAAACACATGTATAAATGCCGGATCAAGGTCACTACTCTGTAGTTTTGAAAAGATTCTATCCTTCTATGCCCCTTAAATGTTCAAGGTTTTTGGATCCAGGAATTTTGTTCAGGGCAATCTCTGTAAAATATACTCTTCCCCATGTCAAGACATGTCCAGATATTTTCGCAATTAATTAGGTATTTGCAAGTGATCATAAGAGGAGTATTCTGGCAACAGGTACATCCAAATAAGTACTATACCAATTTAGGATTTAATACGTTATGCTTCTATAGTGCCTTTCATCAGATGATCTCGGTGTGCTTTTCTTAACATTAAATTAAGCTTCAAAACATCCTATGAGGTATTATCTCCATTTTACAGATAGAGAAACTTGGATACAGAGAAGTTAAGTGACATTCCTGAGGTCACACAGAAAGTCTCTGGCAGAGCCATGATCTTCCCAAATCTTCTGAATCCTAAACCTGTGCTTTAAACTACACAATTATACTGAGGGGAGTTTACAGCAACTGTTAGTGCTGCAAATAGCTGGTGGATACACTGTAAGCAAAAGATATTCACGGATAAACTCTCTCACTTGTTCCTAGATGTTATTTACAGACTGCAACTTCTAACAAAAACTTATGCACTGCAGTCATATTTTACCTACATGCTTATTCTAATTGCATATTGAACACTATTGAGTGGCTAATTAAGAGTTTTCAAGGGACTATGGCTGTTTGTCGGTTTAATTTCATTCTGGAACGTGTGCTTGCATAAATGCCATAGAAGAAAAAGTCTAGAGGCCAAAAACATCCCTAATATTAAAGAATTTTACATTCTGTGAAGTTGCTCCCTGAGGGTTTCAATTCATCTCAACTAGTTGAAAATCCAAGTTAGAAATCCCCTCAGTGCCTAGCAGAAATATGACCCTTTCCTTGTCCAGGCACGCAGAGAAGTGATGAATCAGACTTTCCCAAGAAAATGCTGCAAGTCTCCTTTTCCTAATGGGTGTTGCAGGCTGAATAACTGAGGTTTTCCATCAGTGGTCACAAAGCATAACCCTCTTTAACAGCACATAATTTTTTATGTCAAAGAAAGCAAGAGGCATGGTCTGGATCTGATCGAGGTTATCTAGTGCTATCTTGGACAGCACATAAAGAAACCCTACAAGTTTTTAAAGAGCACTTTGCTTCTCTCCATCCCCCTATTTCAATGTGACTATTGACACAGTGCCAGAGGGTTTCAATTTGCTTGCAGTAATCCCAGTCTATTCTCTACTGTTCACTAAGGAGCATTAAGACACACAGTGCACATTGAAAAATATCTGTGAAGGCTGCCAGACACTACTTCCTATTACCTACAGCACATACCAATGTACCTATCTGCTTAGGGCTTTACAAGACAGTTTAACTAGGGTTTCTAAGGGACATTAGCAAACATTGCTCTTTATCATTTCAGTTACAAGGTCTTAAGGACTAGATCCATGGAGCACTGCCACCCAGGAAAGTCCCCAAAACCTGCTTCTTCCTTTAACGTGAAGATGGGCCAGAGCCACATGGTCATGCCTTCTGGAGAGGTGGCAGGATCTGGTCCTAGGGAAAGCAGGATTTAGCCCCTTTAGAGATGTTAAAGAAAGTATGTGTCAGCCCACTTGTATCAACCTTGGCCAGCCTGTTTTATTGAGGGTTTTTTTTAAGTCCTCACTTGGTGTCCATACTTCACCAAGACTGAGCCAGGGAAAACAACAAAGAACAGCTGAGCACTTTCCAGGCTCCGAAGGCAATCAAACCTCACAACAATCCTGCCAGGTTTATCATTGTCCCCATTTTACAGAAGGAAAAACTAGGACAGAAAGGCAAAGTGACCACCCATGGCCTACAGCAAGTCAGTGGCAGTCAAGATTAGAACTTAGGCCCTCCTGACTCACCAGCTTTACACCCACTTCTCCAGACCACAGTCCATCCAAACTTCAACAGCTCAATCTCTTATACAGGCTTTCACACCAGTTAACAGACTCTCAGTGAAATCCTGGTGCCATTTAACTTAATGGCAAAACTCCCATAGACATTAATGGCGCCAGGATTTTACTTTTGATTATCTGGGGAGAATGGAGAAATGGCATTTTCCATTCCATACACACAGTAACACTACACAACTAGCTTACGACAGGAATTGATAGAAAATCCTGTACCCAGCTCAGAAAGAGAGAAAATTTACACACAACCAGAGCACTAAGTGTTTTCCTCAGAACATTTGATTATTTTAAAAGTGGGCAGAAAGCAACAGCCTGAATGGTGATACTTCATTTTTAAAACGTGAGAATAAAGTGAAATAATGGCCTACATGCAGTCTGATTTACTCAAACCTGGCTGTTAAAGCTCTCCCAAGCCCGAGAGGAAGGTGCAGAACAGAACGCCAACTCCCTCCCTCCTGCTATCTTGCCTTGCAGTCAGGCAGGGTACTTTGAACTTTGCCTGAAGCATAAGTTTTGCTAGAACATATGCTTCAGAACACATTAAAAAAAGGCGGAGGGGTGAGGGAAAAACATCTCCCAATCATACCCTTGCTTATAGTGGTTCTTTATATTAGGAGTCTGATTTTTCCAGTTCACTCCATTTTAACTGTACTTGATCACTCATTTGTTGTTTCTTCAAAATGCTTTAAAGTTATGTACACAAAACTCTATAAAATTAGGATTAAAGAACAAGAGTTAGACATAATAGAAATAAAAGTACAGTACAGTCTAAGGGTTGTACAATTGTTAGCTGCTAATCAATAGTATACAGGTAACAATATTAAGGAAGCTTTGTATCAAACTGGGCAAGCCATTATAATATGAAACAGATTTACAAACTTGCAAACAAACATTTTCCATTGTCCTGCTCCCATCTCTTTCTTCGAGCAGATGCTAAACAGACTCTTTTCATCTTCCTAAAGGTGTGTAATAGAATCAAAGAGTGCTTCAGGGAAGTATGCATCCAAACCATTGTTTATTTGGATCACTATCATCCAGCCTGATTTATACAAAAAGAAGGGTCCCCATTTAAGCAGACTTGTTTCAGGTCATTTCTATTTCACACTTGCACCAGTTCTCCCAGAGCTCCATGAGTTAACACAGATGTTTAAGAGATGAATCAAGAGCAGAGACTTAATATAAAGTTTGCAGACACAAACCAAAAAGTAACACAGCTGTAATGCACAGACCCCCACTGTGCAAATGACTCCAGCTTCCTGTCTAAAATAGCTCGAAGTATTTTATTAATTCAGAGAAGGTCAAAGTTTCACATCAACATCCACTGGTTTCAAGATGGTCTGTGCTCAATTTCACAAGATCACTGGATATAGTAACAGACGATCAAATTATCTGTCTGAGGAACATTTTCCATGTGGCTGACATAACCATGATATTAAAGGGGGGTGGGGAGGAAGAGAGCAGAACTAAGTTTTTCAAGGAGGTAGTGGAGTTAAAGTGAAAGTACATAGCTTTAACACAATGGGCTGGATTCACAAAAGGACTCAGGCACCTAAATCTCAGAACGAAGGCCTAAGGGGATTCACAAAACCCCTGCTCAGCTGCCCCTGAGCTCTGCAAGGGCCTAAAATCGCTCAGCACCTAAATTTTTGCAGTAAATGTTCCATAGGCACCTCTTTCTGTCTGAGCACGCACACTGCAACCCCACTCCAGGCATCCAGAGGCCTCAGCTCCAGTGGGTGAACATAGGCGTTTCTTTGCCTAACTCATCTATGGGGCCCAATCCGGTAAGTGTGTTCAGGCCATGCCTACTAGATCAGGCCCCTCTAGATGATCTTACAGAAAATAGCTGAGGATGGGAGGAACCCTCATAACTTTTAGCCCAGTGGTTAGGGTAATCACCTGGGATGTGAGAGACACATGGTTCTAGTTGTTCCTCCATCTGAGCAGGAAAAGTGATTTGTGAACTGGGATCTGCCACTGGGCTCTCGGATATTGTGATGTGGGGGCTCCCTGAGTCTCTCTTGTTGAAGCTATTCCACTGGATAAATAATTTTAAAAAATGCTGGTGTGAGAGGAGACTGGATCCTGGTTTCCTACCTCCCCAGTGAGTGCTCTAATCACCATCTGAGGCACTCATGCTTTCTCTCTCTGGTCCCATGTTGAAGTTGTTCCGCTGTGGATAAACTAATGAAAGAATCATTGGACCACAGAGAGAGAAAGCACTGAGCAGCACCACCCCTAAGTTTCTTTGTAAATGTAGCCCAGTGAACCTAAAAAGCTTTAAATAATAAAATGAGCAGGAATCTACAAAGGTAACTGAATAAGTATCAACTTCTACCTGAAAAATGTAAGATTAATGTATCATCTGATGTTTTCCTCCTTGTATAGATATTGTTACTTGTGCTTTTGATTTCCTGCTTCATACTGTTAAGAAATGTACACCTCAGACAGTTAATGAGAGGCCAGTTTAGTTAACTTATACCCAAACTGTACATTTCTGAATGCAGACAAGAAAAGTGACCAAAACTCTGCCCATACAGAGCTACAGCCTGTGCTATAATCGATGCATAAAAAACACGCAACATACATGCTGTCCTGCAGAGATTCACTTACTTTGTGAAACCCATACCCAGTACCTGTAATGAACCTTTGTTACAATTCAGTGACTTCCAATGAGGTTTCATTACACCAGATTATTCTGACTGACATGTCAAGACAAAGGTATCTGGGCCTTATTAAAGAAGCAGAGTTACATAGTTAAAATACTGATTATATGGATCATCATTATCCTTTCATTTCCCTAGGCAAACAGCATTGATGGTGGCTCTTCACACCTCTTGCACTTTAATATAGAACTCCAACTTGGAAAACCCATAAAGGAAAAAGTTCACGTTAACAGACTAACAGGAAAACTTAATTCCAGCACGGAGGATCTTTAAATTACAGGTTCCTTGGATTGTTTTTATTTTAAGTTTTAATAAGAAACGTATTTTGGCTTTTCAGCCGATTATATTACGGTTTTATTAAGAAGCGGGCCCCGCTCAGATCCAGGCACTCCCTCCTTAAACCAGCTGCTGAGAAGGGAAAGCATGCTGGGATTTCTGCCAGGATGTCTTTCTATCTAAGGTACTTTTATGGCCCAGTCACTATAGCATCTGATCGTCTCACTGTTTGTTTAGTCAGAGTTTAACGCCAGAAGGGACCACCATATCATCAAGTCTGACCTCCTGAATATCACAGGCCATTAACATCACCCTGCACCCACACACTAAACCCAACAACTGATGGATTTCTCCTCACAACACCCCTGTGAGATAGGGAGCTGTTACTTCCATTTTACAGATGGAGAACTGTGGCCCAGCAAAACTAAGTGACCTGCCCAGGGTTACACAGGATGTTTCTGGCAGAGCAGGGATTGACCCAAAGTCTCCCTTGACATACCATTCAAAATCAGACCAGGGATCTATCTAGTCCCATATCCAGTCACTGACAGTGGCTGGTACCAGATGCTTCAGACAAAGCTTCAAGAAAAGCTGCAACAGGAATTTATGGGATAACGGGCCCCTGCGAGGACTCTCCTAATCCCCAGTAGTTGGAGGTTGGCTTATACCCTGAAGCATGAGGATTTATATCCTTCCAAACCTCTTGCTCATTTATGGGCCTAACTGGATATTCTGGTTGCCCACAGGCATCCTGCTAAGTTCTAGACCTCAATGACACCAGAGTCTTGTCAGCTTCACTTTGCGGCTTGTTGGGAAAGGGACAAGCTGTAGCAGCAGTGGGGACAGAGGAGCTTCCTGCCTGCAGACTGAGGCAGGAGCCAGTGCGTTGTTTTGTGCCAGCGTCTCATGTGAAAGGCTCTCTTTCCAATTATAATGGCTAGAAATTTCTTTTAATGAAAGCTTTAAAAAATTGGGGAAAATGTATCGCTTGATCCCCCTTTCTTCTGCTTCCCATTTGCCAAGAAGAGCATTCGACTCACCACTAGCAAGAGGAATCTTTTCCCCCAACCCTTGCCCTTAACTCATAAACAGAACAGACACCGCTATGTCTCATTATAGCCTGCACAGACACATGGTCATGCTGAGAGGGCAGTCCCATGCAGAGAAGCACACAACAGCAGAAGGAGCAGTTGTCTGCTAGTTTCTCATAACAACAGAACTGCTCTTCATGCAATACGAGGGCTGCTTAGAATTTTCATTTTTAAGCCCTTTTCCAAGGGCTAAAAAATCTGGACGTGAACATTTGTTACAGGCTGAATCATCACATGCAAGGTTATAGGTAACAGTATATTTCCCCTCATTAAACTAGAGCAATGGCAATGATTCTATAAAGCTATGAGATTGTTCCATTGTAAGTTTAATTTTAGCCACCCAGCTCTAAACTTCCCAATAAAAGTACATTTCAGCCCAAATTTAGCATGCTTAGTTTTGGGTCAAGAACATTTATTTATTTGGGGACGGGGCGGAAGAGAGAAGGAATTTGAGGTTAATTGATCAAGCTGATTTTGAGGTGAGTATCTATCTCAATTTCCAAAAAGTGGAAATAAAGCTACTTTTCCTCCAACTTTTGTGTCCACTTATATTTAGACTGACAGATGTCTGCAGGTCATAAAAGAAAATTGTGCGTTACTTTCTATATGCAATAAGAAAGGATGAGTCAGGGACAAGGACATAGCTGAAGTGTGAGTTTTCTCACTTGTTCTGATGTTTGTTTCTCCAATAGTCCAGTAATTAGAGATGAATCCATTTTCAGATAACAAATTTGGATTCAGGCAAAATATGACAAGTTTGGCTTCAGATAAGCTTTTGTGAACAAAAATATCATGATCTACTTGTATGACTTTAAAATATACAGTTTGGGTACAGCTGAAATCCAGGCAGGAGATATTTGGATAAAATTAATAGGTTACATATACATTTTAATTCACTAAAATTTTATCCTAAATCAAACTGTCCCCTTGCTCATCCTTAGTAATAATGTTATAATGTGCAATTATCTCAAATTTTAACAACCTTAATAAATGTTTTATGCATCCTTGGACATTGCTCATACAGTTTTTTAAATGAATTTAGATCTAATGAAGGTGCCAAATTAGCAGCACAGTGAACCTTAAGACTTTTGTATATACCCAGAGATCAAGTGCAATAAGTTACGCTAGGCTGCCTCGTGCCAGTGTCTGACTGCATACCACCACAGATGCTCAAATACCATGGTGATGAGGGCAGGAGAAGAACCTGAATAGTATGAAATGGTATGTATAGGTCCTAAGCTAGAGAGGGCCTTCTATGGACACAAAATGGTACACAGCTGTGCTGCGGTAGTGTTTTAAGTGTAGGCATAGCCTGAGTGGTTAGAGGCAGGCACAACTTAAGCATATGCTATTCAAGTTCGCTCTGTCAGCGTACCTCATTCCCGTCCTGCTATACTCCTGAGATTTCAAGCCTGGAACATTAGGGCAGATACTGCCAGTAGTGCTGTTCACCAATATCTGCAGAGGACAAGAATGAGACCAGCAAGCACTGTAAATTGCTCTGACTTTAGCAAGATCTGAATGTAAGTTTTCAGAGTGAAAGATCAGTCAGCTCCTTCACGTGATGCATCACCTACCTGTTTTTCAATACAGATGTTATATAGCAAGGGTGGCCAAACTGTGGCTGATGAGCCACATGTGGCTCTTTTACCATTCAAGTGCGGCTTGTGGAGCCCCACATATTCCCTTCATCTCCACCTACCTGCCAGGGAGGGACCTCAGGAGCTCTGCCTTGCAACGGGGTGGTGGGGTAGAGGCTTCTGTCCAGTGGGGGGGGGGGGTCTCGGGGATTCTGCCCAGCAGGGTGCACCTGCCAGGGCTTGGGGCTTCAGCAAAAACAGGCCTGAGGCCCTGAGCCCCCTCAAGTGTGCCCCAGCTCTCGAACTTCTGAAGTTTGTCATATGCGGCTCAGAGGATCAGTAAGTTTGGCCCCTTCTGTTATGTAGATAGGGAGCCACATTCTGCTCCTGATTTGCTCCATGGGCAATAATGACTTTAATGACATTATGGAGGGTAAATTAGGACAGAATTTCACCCACTATGCACAATTAAGTACTTACCTACCAGATCATAATGCCTGAAAAGGATTCTGTGTATTCTAATGACTCACCATGAAAGATTATTCCATTTATTATTAACTAGAAACTACAAAAACAAGCATCAGGAATACAAAGTCTGAGATGCCACTTTCACTCAATTCATGTTGTTACACTTCCCACTTCTCTGCTCCCACAACACAATAAATTTACAGATAGAGTAGATACTGAATGAATTGGCTATACTGTCTTTGCTTTGGTTTTCCTCTGCTTCTGACTGTGTGTGTCACAACCTTCATGTTATCCACACACAGCTGTTTTGTATTCATTTAGCCATGGCTTCCATTATAGAATGTAATTATTTATTGCTGTATCTCTAGCCTTAACAGTTTTTGTAAGGCTGAACAGTCCATGAAATAATCAGAACGAGACTAGGAGAAAAGTTGCAGTGAGTTGTAAATCTGAAAAGAATCTCTGTATGTCTTTGGGTTTGGGATGGGAAAGAAGTAGCAATGTAATTCTTATCCTGTCACGTGGATACTTCATAAAAGTTAAAAGGGGTTAAATTCGGTACTGTTGGCAGTAGCTATTTAGAACATAAAATATACTGCGAGTCTTATAATTACTACTATGGCTGTTCATATCTACCAAATACTAAGTGACCCAACGTTTAAAAATTAAATGTTAATCCCCAAACAACAAACCACTGTAAACAGAAATCTTTCAGTTCCATCCTTCAGGCCATTTTTTCAGCTGTCACATCAAAGGTTATTTCTTAAAACTAAATAAAATATTTACATTATCCAGTATGAGGCAAGCAACAAATTCCTCTCCCACTTCCTCCACACAGATTTTAAGAGACTGTCTAGAATTTCCTCTTTTTCCCCGTTAAAAGTGGTGAAAATTAGTGCTCATTTTCACCAACATTGAAAATGGAGATGAGACACTCCAAGGTGAGGCTCAAATTATATGTTGACTGGTTTGGTCACTTCTTGCTTCACCAATCTTGAATCTTGTCCCAAAACATCAGCTTTAAAATCAAAGCAGCTAATGTGATTTTTGTCCTATATCAAAGATTGTTAACAGTTTACATTTAGGTCCAAACCTGCATTGAGGACTGCACAGGCACACCCCTGCCCTAGCACAAAACCCCTTTCAGGTGCAGCATGCAAAGCATTCCTGCACTTGCATGGATCTCTGTGCAAGATCTGGATCTTAGCCATTTCTTTTTATGCAGTCAGTATGCTCACATATAGCATTACTGAGCCACTTCTATTTCCCATCCCAAACCCAAAGACATAAACCAGTGCAATTAAGAATAGAATTTAGCCCAAACGTATCATGTCCATAAACAGATCTTGCAACATTCGCTATCCAAAAAACAAAACAACCTTACTCATCCACACTCAAGAGACTTGATTCTGTTCCGTCTGAAGTCAACAGGTATTTTGCTATTTATGCCAATCAAGGCAGCAGTGGGCCCAAAGTGTGTGTTGGTGCTAGCTCTAGCTGGAGTTAAATACTGAATTATTGTCAGCACTAAATATGCAAAATGAAAAGTACCATAAAAGTGCTAAATGTTGTTATCAATCTAATTCCTACACATTTGCTGGAGAAAAATCACCTTTGTAAAGGTCAAATTCTCCTCTCAGTTACCCCTGGATAAATACAGTGCAATTCCAATGACTTAAGCGGAGAGCAGAATTTGGCCATAACTGAATGCACCAACTTGGAGAAAGTGATTTCTGGGTGGAATTTATTCCCAGATATTTCTCATCAATTCCCTAAACATTGGGAAACCGACCGTGATGACTGACCAGACAAATTCTTGAGCTTCCAAACTCTATTTGCCAGTACAGGAATTCTCTGCCTTCATAGAAACAGACTGGAATGAAAGGAATTTGGGGGGTGGGTGGGAAGGAATACATTATAAGAAAATATGCTAAAAACCCTCAAATAATCAGTGATAAATAATTTGCAAATGATCTCTTTCATTGTAGAATGTCACAATACGACCCCACCCATAGCATCACCACTTTAGGTAGGATTGGGAAACCACTAGATTTCATTCACCATCTAACCAATATAGCCTCCTGGATGGTAATTGGTGCCAAAGGAACCTAATGGCAGGAAATTCAAGAAATATTCCTACCTGAAAAGGAAAATTAGAACCGATCTTCTATTTTTAAGCAAGAATAATCAGATATAGCTAAGATTTAAGGATGGCATTTGAAAGCTGACGTTAAAATGAGAAATCCACAAAGCAAGTGAGTATGTTCATGAGACGCCAGAGTGTGTTGAAATTCCATGAATACAAATGTATTTCAGTTTAGGCACTGGCTGGCAGAGGACCACCCAAAGATAGCTGGAAAAAATAACTTTGAAATGACTTACACTGGTACTTTTAAAATAACCAAGCTTGTGTGGTGCAGCAGTACATTTACGAGAAGCATCATCATCTTACATGCACACAGCAAATTAGAGAGGAATAGCCCTATCAAAAGATAACCTAGAAAGCAGCACTGTGTTCACAAAACATATCAAATGCAGGAAAGAAGTTGTCCCTCCTCTTCAATGGATACAATCAGAAATGGATAAAAAAAATAAACTATGAAAAAAACTTTTGGGATTCAAATAATATTTTAAAATAATATTTTAAATATCTGGGAATCTATTAATAATAATTTATTATAACTAATAAATTAAGGATGAGATTTTGCTTTACTCTCTTAATAAAAAATATGCTACCAATTTTAATCTATAACAAGAAACAGTGCACAACTGAGACCACCCAAGAGAGTATTAAAATCTGGGCACCCTTTAAGTGCCTTCAGCTGGAAACTGAAAACTTAAAAGAAGGGACTTGAATCTCACTGGAGAATTTCTCCTAAGGTTTTTTTGGCCTGGGCAGGAAGATGGTTTCTATGCTTCTATTTGTCTTTACGAAGCATACAAGTGAATTAATGACATGAAGCTAGATCCTCAGCCCCGTTTAGGCTGCACTGAAATGACAAATCCTCAGATGTGTCTGAGCTCTCATCATGATACAGCATGAGGTCTAATCACCGCTGGCTGTAATGCTATATTAAAAGATCAGAGTGGCTGAAATCTGCTCCATTTCATGCTAATTAAGAACAAATCCTGCTTTATCTACTCATGAGAGTAAACTGATTTGAGTGGGATTACTTGCATGAGTAAGGGAGAATCAGGACTGACCCTAGGTCTCCTGGCAAGATGTCAATGATGGCCCATCTGGGCAAATTTTGAGCACTCTTGTCATACAAAGTTAGCCTCTAACTGATGGTTGGGATAGATGATAAAATAGCCCACCACACACACAATACAAAACCAACTTTTAAATAGCATGCT
Organism: Mauremys reevesii; assembly: GCF_016161935.1. Lineage (NCBI taxonomy): Eukaryota > Metazoa > Chordata > Testudines > Geoemydidae > Mauremys > Mauremys reevesii. The sequence goes on from NC_052624.1 coordinate 262,563,685, forward strand.
TGTTTTGCTATTGTAAATATTAAGATTTGCGCTAAATTGTCAAGAAATCTGATTATAGCAGATAATGATATATTACAAATATTTGTTTTTAAAAAGGAGAAGTTTCCAAGGCGGCACCTGCCTTAGGCTAGTAAAAATTTTCAAAGCAGAATGGATACAAAAACTTGGCCCAAACCTTCTCTTAGCCCCAATTACTCCATTCCTCAGAGACCAATGCATCTTTTTAACAAAGACGTGGTTTATCAGCCTAATATATTATTAGCATTACATTTTCTCCCATGGCTTTCCTAGCTTTCAGGTCCCTGCAGAGTGGCTGTTGACACTTCACATGCACCTACTTTATAGACCCTTTGTCTTATGACAACATAATCAGCACAAGCTAGATAACCCCTATATGGAGAGGAAGTTAAGATGGCTCTCAATTCATGGTAGTATGCCTGCAATAACAAAGACTGTAGAGGGCTAGATGACATGCAAACAGACCTTGTATCTATACACCTTGCATCTATGAATTTCTGCTACCTGAAATTCTTTTTCCACCCCAATAATGATATTAAATAAGAAAACAAAGGTTTTGCTACTTTACAGTCATTCTATAAATCTGAGTATTTCAGATCTGCATACAGTGTCTTGTTGGTTTAGCAATGTTTGTATTGAAAAACACTCCTTTTCCACCAGAGGGGTACGTAACCCACTCAGGAACGGATTGCATTCAGACAGCAGTAAGCTGAACAATAAGAAAAGGAGAAATTGTTTTCTATTTGCACATTTTGTTTTCCTTCTGTAAAGCCACAATGTGCTATGCCTCTGGCCTTGTCTGTATGGAGTGTCTTCTTACCATTTCCAATTGTTACATTACCACCAGTGCAACTCCACTTGAAGGCATGATGGTGGGATATCTAGAGTAGATAAGACATCAATGACATTTTTACCACTGTGTCATCTGGACCTTGCTCTGAAGAGTGACATGACACAGTTGTTAAAAACCGCTGACACCTTGTCTATGCCAGCAGTAGTGTGATGGTGGGAAAGTTCAGTGTAAATACAAAGGTTCTGCTATGACCATTTTCTGCCTCCAGATGAATCCAGAAATACTCCACTAACACTATGCATGTATTCTTCCTTGGTGCCCTTTCTTAGTGTGATAAATTCCACAATGGAGTAGTTGTCTCCACTGTCTAGATCAGTGGCTTCCAAACTTTATTCATTCATTCAACACCTTCTTAAAAAATTGTTGTGACGTGAATGAATGGAACATCAAGCTGACATACTACCAATGGTAAAAGTATCACGGTTTAGGAACCCATGCCCTAGATAATTCTTGAACCATTCATCTCCTAAATGTCACATCAGGTAAAGAGCATATACTTCAGGTACCCCAGCTCACTTTTTAAGTGGCATCTTAAGTTTCCCCTCTAACAGGCTGCTCAGTACTCTATAGTGCTGTGTTCCTGAACCTTTTTGATACCAGGGACCAGTTTGCTGCCTTCCTAAATTGTCTCAGGGAAATCTCAGGGACTGACAAGGAGGGCTGCCACAGACCTGCGCCAGTCCACGGACCGGTCATTGAGAAACACTGTTCTAGTAGAATAACCTGTCTCGAATTTTATAGGCCTGCATATTACAGAAAATATTTCATAAGGATGGCCAAGAGGTAGGCTCTCGGCTGCCCCAAATAGCATCAAACTTTCAACCTTTTTTTTTTTTTTGCAAAACAGAATTTTAAAATCAGCTTCATTCCAAAAAACAGGATTCCCCACAAAACAATTTCCCTTTTCTCACTGTGACCCCTGCTTATTTTATTGTCTTGATCAGAATCATCTCATTTTTATCTTGCTGTTCCCTCAATCTGTTTGTTGTATGCTCTTGTTGGCTCTTAATACTTCGTCTGTAAGCTCTTTGGGGTGGGAACCATCTCTTTGTTCTGTGTTCTACAACATCTAGCACAAGGGGACACTGATTCCTGGACTGGGGACCCCTGGACAATACTGCAATACAAGTAATAATAATGTTGCTAATACTTACAGACAACATCTAACTATAATAATATAACCATCTACCTAGAGATATTTATATGGTTCCCATCCCCATAAGATCTGCATGCACTGTAGAGTTAAGGGAGACATCTAAGATGCAGGCAAGCAAGTGGACCAGTAAAAAAATCAGCATGAGCCATCTTCCTCACTGGTAACAGCAGAAAGCTGGTGAAAGTGCTAACACCATTCACAAAACACAGTGGACCAGATCCTCAGCTGATATAAAATAGCACAGATCCCAAATTATAGTTGCCAAATATTTCAGTTATGTATTTGAGGGGGGAAAGGGGGGGAAACAGATGACGTAGTCATATCACGTGTTAACACATTCCTTTCTACTGGTATCTCAGAGGGATGTTAAACAGCAGCTATTAAAGTTGGAAGTTTTAAAATCTTGATATTTTTATCAATGACCTGGAAGATGACAAAATCATCACTGATAAAGTGTTCAGATGACATAAAAATTGGGGGAGTGGTAAACAATGAAGAGGATAGGTGACTAATACAGCGTGAACTTGATCTTTTGGTAAGATGGGTGCAAACAATCAATCTGAGTTTTAATACAGAGAAACACAATTATAAAAACATCTAGCCACAAAGATTGTAGGCCATACAGGATGGGACACACTAACTTGGGAAGCAGTGACTCTGAAAAATATTTGGGGGTCATGGTGGATAACAAGCTAAACATGAGCTTCCAGTGCAGCACTGTGGACAAAAGAGCTAATGCAATTATTGGATTCATAAACGGGATTCTCGAATAGGAGCAGAAAGGTCATTTTACCTCCATTTGGCACTGGTGTGACTGCTCCTGGAATATTGTGTCTAGTTCTGATGTCCATAATTCAAGAAGGATGTTGATACATTGAAGAAGGTTCAGAGAAGAACCACGAGAATGAATAAAAGATTAGAAAACATACTATATAGAGTGATAGACTCAAGGAGCGCTATCTATTTAGCTTCACAAAGAGCAGATTAAAGGGTGACTTGATCAGAGTCTGTAGGTACCTACATGGTACCTCAATCTGGCAGAGAAAGTTATAACATGACCTAATGGCTAGAAGTTGTTGCTATAGAAATTCAGACTTGAAAAGGCATAACAATGAGGGCAATTAACCATTGGAGCAATTTACCAAGAGTCACAGTGGATTCTCTGTCACTGGCAATTTTTAAAATCAGTATTGAATGTTTTTTCTAAACGTTATGCTCTAGGGATTATTTTGGGACAGCTCTATGGCCTTTGTTATACAGGAGGTAAGATTAGATTAGCAAAATGGTCCCTTCTAGCCTTGCAATTTATGAATTCAATGTCATCTTGCCAAATATATACCAGCTGAGGATCTGACCCAACAGATAGACTACATGAGTTACTTGTTTCTGCTTCCACCAGCCGAAAGAAGAGAATTACCTGGCAGTTTAGACTTCCAGAGAAATGCTAAAGAGTGGATCGTTTGGGGGTTGTTGTTGTTTTTTGATGGTACATATGTTTAAAATCACACTCCAGATCCTACCCAGGACAGAATGCCACAGTAAGATAATGCATTCAGGCACAAGATGGTAAAAGAGTTTCATTTGTTTGACAGATGTCTATATTGAAGGCTAATAAAAGCTGAGTGAATACTGCAAAGCCTATCATAAAAATTCCTAAACATAACTAATTACAAGACTGATAAGACTTGGGGGCTGGAGCTCTCTTGTGCTAAATCAGATTATTGTTTGTATTGACCAGCACAATCTGGCTAAATCCTCTGTGCAAACAAGCAGTTTCAGCCAATATAGTCACACTGAGCCAACAAAGTCTTAATTTGCTAGAAGAAATGCTCATTTTACAGTATCTCGTACATCTGGCAGTGACTGAAATGCATCTAACTTAGTCAACAATCAGATGTGATGAAATACTGCCAGCATTTTTCCACTGGAGAAATTTAGCATTCTGCAGAGAGTCTGAATCCAAATCTTAACCATCACTGAACATCAGATGTTACTGCATTCGTTTTCAATTAAATGGTTTTTGTGTAGCACTTACAGATAAATAGGCTGCCCACAAATGTTGTATGTGATAGAAGGTACATAGAAACAGAGTTAAAAAATAAAAAATTGATAAATAAATAAAAGCACAAGAACTAAGTTTAAGTCTGTGACATTGCTGAGAAAATGCCTTTTCTTTTTAGCATCTCTTTTCTTTAATAATCCTGTTTAATTTCTTCCTGAAAATTGATTGACATTTTTGACATCTGACCTGTACAAATCAATTGATGATTCTTCTTTCCCATCTGAAATGTGCTTGAACCTTTTGACCCACATTAGATAAAATCTTCAATATTCGTTCTTTATCTGGACAATATGTTATTAACATTTGCTGAGCCCTTATAGTCCCTTCTTGTAGACTCCAAATCAACCTATACGAATTGGCGAACGGCAGATTCCTCCCCTTCCTCCACCCACTCCAATTCGGAGTTCTTTAGGATTTCAGTTTTCAAGGATGTAAAACTGCTCCACATGGCTGCCTATGGATGCACATGGAGCAAATTGGGAAATTTCTCCTTGGCTGATGGAAAACATGACTAATCTGCAATAGGGATGGCTCTAAAATTGACTTGCTCCCCCAGTGGAACAGAGCCATTGGTTGCTAATATGGAAAGCCCAAACTCCCAGCAGCCATGCTTATTTTCTGATTCATTCTTTTTGGCACCAAGATCTTTTCTCGTCACTTGTCAGAAAATAATAAACTGTATCTTGGGGGTGGGAGGGAATAGCACAGTACCAACTATATTTTATTCTAGTTACACTTTGAAAATCCAACTCTCTCTTCACTTTTTCTGTTAATGGAGAGGGAGGAGAAGATGATGGACTTTTAGACCTGAAACACCAATTGTGAGATAACGGACTGAAACACCAATATAGAAACAATCAGCCCTAGTCACTGACCCTGATGTAGATGGAGAAACAGTAGCTTCAGCTGATATCTAGCTACAAGTCCTGCTTTCTTCCCTTTCATGGTACCGGTTCGTCTAGCACAACGAGTAAAGGAAGTTTTTCTATTTTGAATTATTTATAGGCTTTTCTATGGTACTTCATATCTTAAACATTGATTAATTTAGCCTCATAACATAACTGCCCTGATAGGAAAGGGAAGTATTAAAAATGGGAACAATTTAAGGCAGGGAGAGGTTAAGTGATTTGACCAAAGTCAGTAGCAGAGCAGAGGAAAGACTCTGAGTCTCCTAAGTCCCAGCCTAGTACCCTGGCCATAAGACCATCCTTCCTCTCCTCTCCTTATGTTCAGGAAGAGAACCCTGTTCTGGGAAAGATCATCTTCTCCAGAAATAAAGACTGAAATGTGCAGAACCAGTTGTGAAATATACTCTTCCTTTTAGAACACTTGTAGTAAAGCATTGCCTCTGAGTGCCGTCAGAGCATATCCAGTTAGATTTCCCATAGCCTGACATTAAAATAATATTTTTTAATCCAATAAAATAACATAGGCCCAATTCATCCTTGATTTATGCAGACACAACTTTACCCAAAGTCAATGGAGTTACACTGCTTACACTCAGCCCAAGCTGGCCCTAATTATTTAATATTCCTTATTAAGGTCCAACATTTTATCAGTGTGCAAGTTTAATCCTTTCCTTTTGTTTCAAAGGCGTAGGCATAAATGCATGCTAAGTTCAGGAAAGGTAAAGAAATCTGATAAAATGTGTTTGATTGACACAGAAGGCTCAAGGCAAAAAGACCTCTCTGTTTTGGTGGGGGTGGATCCCCGGATCTCCTATTGCTTTGCTATGGGCTGAGAATGTGTCTGCCTCAGTAGATACAGGGCTTTTCCTCTCTGCTTTATTGCTGCAGGCTCCTAAGAGCCTTGTCAGTTCTTTCAGTCATATTCATCTGGTGTCCCACAGTAATCTGAGGTGGAGCTTATCTGTGCCTATAAGAAAACTGCAGGTCTGAGGCCTACAAGGATTCCCTTCCTCAGGCAGCCTTTATGTGCTGAAAAATGGAGGGGGGTGGAGAATCACCAACAGCTTGAATTGTTCCTTTGTCTAGGCAGCAAGGCCTTAAATGAAAGATTGTCTATCAACTGGGGCTGTGGGAAATGATAATTGGGGCTCAGCCCTAACCTCATTGTTCTGCACTCATCCACAACAGCATGTTTTCACAAAACAATCTTTCTGAATTACTTTCTACCCACCGTTTGTCTAAGACTTTAACCATCTTGCCCTCCCTTTATTTCTGAAGAGATGCAATGACGCTCTTGGGTTCCGTAGTCCAAAAAAAAAAAAAAACCAGCCAAAACAACGTTTTTTCCAGTGGTTTCACAAAAAGAGGTTTCTTGTCAGCTCGCTCTGACAAGACGCTCTACATGGGCCTTTCGCATTAAGTCAGGACAGCTCCCGACTTCAGTTTCTTCTTCCTCACAAGCCCCATCATATGCTCTTTGGCCTTGGAAAACTCTTGACCTCTAGCTAGCTGACAGAATAGAAATTTGCATTTATTAGCTCCCAACGAAGTAGGGAGGATACCCAATGCAATAAGCTTTCAAATGAGCTGGAATTTCCAAATTCCCCCCAAATAATAAGTCATATCTTACTGTCTGGCAACTCTAAATGCACCTTGTCACATGACAAGTGCCATCTTGCTGGATGGTTAGTTGTAAAAATAAGTAAATAAAACTAAAGCGGGAGGTTAAAATGGGCTGATTTCCAGATTTGCTGTGCACTCACAAATCCCACTGAAGTCAATGGAATCTAGAGGTACTCAACACCTTCGAAAACCAAGCCCTAAATTAATAGTTTTTAATCTAGTTTGTTTTCAGTGTGGAAATTTTAATGTGATATTTCTTTGGTGTGTTTAAAGTTACAGGAATTTTTTTTTTTTTTTAAGATCTAAGTTTGAAAACAATGTTTATTTACATCTCAGAGCCACTTACATTACAAATAGAGTTTTGGCCCTTGAATACAAATTTCCCCAGATGTAAACTCAGCTGTTCATGTAATTAATCACTCAAGATGACTAAAGTCGAGTTCCAAAAATCCCTATTCTTCAGCCTGAGAAACTGGAAGATGCCAGAGGTTGCGATAGGAATTCTTCAGCAAAGGCGTAGAGCCTAAAAATGTAACCTTAAGTACTGTATCAAATATAGGATAGGCTGCCTTCCCCTCTTGAGACCTAATTCTGCCTTTGGATACGTACGTGTGGCACTGTTTGCCTTCTGTTGGAGCAGCACAAAGGACATAACCCCCTCTCCCTCAGTATAATTTAATTTTAATCAAGTCCTATTATTTTAAAAGCCACACAGACCCACATTATTGTCTGTAAGAAAACTTGCATGTTTTACTGTTAAAATGCTCTATTTTTGCAAAAATGTCAACTGGCTCCTATGCAGAAAGAAGCGAGAGATCTGACAAAATACACTTTCAGGGTAAAAGACAGACCTGTCTATAAAATGCAATTTGAATGAAACTTTGTATAGATCATGTGAACTTAATCCTTGGTACTATTTCCAGCCAGGCAACAGTAATGAGAAAAATTCTTCAACTGAAGAGGCGGGTTATTTTCAAGCTGCACTGCAGCCTTTCAGTCTGGATTTATTCTTCCCCAAAATACATTACCCCTATAGAACAAAACTATAAAACTTGTGTTTTTGTCAGGAGCAACTGTCTCATAACCATAACGTACACAAGCACTGTTTGGCTTTAAGACAGTGTTTGTCACTCAAACAGATGTTGCACTGTAAATCTGTCCAAAGAAGATACTTCATTCTCTCTTTCTGGTCAGAGAACAAAGCTGATCAAGCAAAACTATTAGGGCTATGTAAACCCTGTAGGAGTTTGGGTGAACGAACTCTTGCAAGATTGTTTGGAAGTTCGAGTCTGAGCAAGCTGAACTTCCATGGCTACTTCATTCACAGTTAGCTGCTTTCTATCCCCTCCCCAAGATTCCATCTCTACAACAAGCCAAAGGGTATGGCCCTGCTCCTTTTTTATACATCTTAAGGCAGGGGTCCTAAGGATTATTGGGGAGGGAGGAGGAGGGGTGAGAAAAGGGAGTTACCAACAACAGGAGCTAGGGAGGCTGACTGTGGGGAAGGGAGCTTTCCCAGTTTCCAGATGCACAAACAACCTCAAACCTGTATTCACCAACATTTTGAGATGGGCTAACACTTGTGGACTCGTGCGTTCAATACAACCTTTTTGACGTGACATGGGAATTCTGTGGACAGGCTGCAAGAGCAGCTGTCCTTGGCCAAAATGGCTTAAAATGGGGGCTCACAAATGGGAAAAAAAAGTGAGGGGGGGAAATGCATCCAGAAGCCCCAAAATAAGAAAAACGTTGATGATTACACTACAAGAGATATAAATAGTTGAAACTGGGGAAACAACAGCTGCTATGCAGATGGCATTTTCCACATCTTTACTGCCAAACCACACAACTCAGGGCTCCGTATTTCTGTTAATCTTCTTTAGTCAATGATGTGCCACAACAAGCGATTCACACAACCATGCACATGCATTCTATGAGTCTTTAAAGAGCCCTTAGAAAATTATGGCTCTAGATTTAACTAAACAAATGTTCAGATTAAAGGTAGATGTCATTTAATTATCATTTTAAGGGCTTCCTCTAATTATATCCTATGGAAATACACTTTATGGCACACTGAGGTTCAAAATTAACAAGGGCCCAAGGCCATCAGTATACAGTACCTCCCAGGCTGTTAAAAATGTATTAGTGGGTAGGCCAATGGGCCCATGCAACAAATAGAGCAATGATGTCTGTAATTATACAGTAGTAAGAAGAGTTACATCCTGACATGAGCAATAGTAGCATATTGTCCTGACACAATTCTATCTTGGGCTCTCCTTAAAACCTGCCAGACTGAACATCCCCCACCAAAAGAGATTTACACAAGTGGTGATTAAACCCTTCCTAATTCTATGGTTTGTCCCAGTCCCCAATCCCCCATGTACAGCATCTTCTCTGACCAAACTATACAATATTCTATACAATTAATTTAGGCCTGTTTCAACCACTGCACACAACAGTTTATTTGTTAGACTCAAAAAACACTGACAGAGATGAAAATTAGAAACAGCCTTCTGCATGTGTGTATGGGGCAGGGGGGAAGAGGTGATCTTCGGTATAGAGTGAATTATAACAGTTTTGGACAAGAATAAACAGGACTTCTAAAAGTTTTCTGTCTGCACAGAGCTTTTAAAAGAACCCAAAACAGACAACTTTGTTAAGCCATGATTTCCTGTCCTACTTACATTTGGGAAAATGCTTCTTTATGGAGGGTAAAGTGGAAGAGGAGGGACAGATAAATTTATTTCCTTGCTACAGCATCACTCTCCATGTGCAATCACTTGTCAACACAAGAGAATGCTAATGATCGCAGTTCTTGCATCTAAAGTTCCTTTTTTACAGCATTTTAAGCATCACCACCAGACATGCTCTTCAGATCTAATAAATGCAACAATCCCAGGAAATTCCTTTTGGTTCACCCATACTTTACAAGAAAGTCACACAGCTGAAATTCATTTATGCCAAATTCTTTAAACAATATGCAAGAAGCACAAGCTTTGAATAGAATGCTAATTATGGGCAGCAAGACTATTTTTTTTAAAGGATCGGGTTAAAAATTATGGTTCAGTGATAGACTAAGAAAATTCTAAATCATACTGTCTAGAAGCATGGGAATATGATGGAGTTAAATGTACATCCAGGATACGGATCAACACATGTAACGAGGGTTAATGTAATCTTACCTCTCTATTAAAAATGCCAAACACCATAATTCTCCCAGTGTTTTATTTTCATATTCTGGTTTATCATGTGATACACACATATCAAGGCTATGGCTACACTTAAACTTCAAAGCGCTGCCGCTAAGTGTAGTCAAAGTGCCAGCGCTGGGAGAAAACTCTCCCAGCGCTGTCCGTACTCCACCTCCCTGTGGGGAATAACGGACAGCGCTGGGAGCGCGGCTCCCAGCGCTGGGGCTTTGACTACACTGGTGCTTTGTAGCGCCGCAATTTGCAGCGCTGCAGAGGGTGTGTTTTCACACCCTGTTGCAGCGCTGCAAATTTGTAAGTGTAGCCAAGCCCCAAGTGAAAGGATGCAAATGAAAGGGTATGGTTTGGAAGGTAACACATCATCGGCAACACCTGAGGGATGTTGTGCATATGCTAAGTCGTTGTCCATGGCAGAAGTATATCATGACTACCTTCATCTATCTGACCTGGAATGGTGCTGATTTAAATAAATAACTAAAATACATAAATACATAAATTTAGATGACAGATAGATGGATAGACAGACAGTTTCAAGGCGCTACAGGACATGATAGCAGTTTTCAGGTATCTAAACGGGTGTCATAAGGAGGAGGGAGAAAACTTGTTCACCTTGGCCTCTGGGGATGGAACAGGAGGCAATGGGCTTGAACTGCAGGGGGGGAGGTTTTGGTTGGACATTGGGAGGGGGTTCCTGGCTGTCAGGGTGGTTGGACACTGGAGTGGATTGCCTGGGGAGGTTGTGGAATCTCCATCTCTGGAGATGTTTGGGAGTAGGTTGGATAGATGTCTATCCGGGATGGTCTAGACAGTATTTGGTCCTGCCATGAGAGCAGGGGACTGGACTCGATGACCTCTAAAAGGTTCCTTCCGGTCCTAGAATCTATGAATAAACACCTTGGAGAATTTTTGCAAAGTGTGTTGCCTCAAAGCCCTTTTCATTCTGGTTCAGACACGGTATCGGATTTACAATTGAAACCATATTCATTTTCCCTTCTAAACTGACCTGGTGAATTACTTTTCTGCAACTTGATAAACACCAACTCTTAAATTTCAAATGATGCTTTTCAGATTGACTAGAGATGACTGCAGATCGTAACTGCAAAACCAGAGGATTCATTTCACGTTCTACTCCAAAGCAGACTGTACTTCAAGATTCCAAGAAATCCTCACCACAGTATGCGAATGCCCAGTGGAGACAATTCTAATTTTAAATGCCCAGCTGAGGCAAAGTCTAATGTGCCAGTTAGCAAAGAAAGCTTTCCGTACCTTATCTTCCTTCCTACTAAGCAAAGGTAGCATGTTGAGGCTAACTTAACACCGGGGCGGGGGGTGGGGGGGTGGGGGGGAGGGCTGGTTTGAATTCCTAGATCATTCCCTTCTTTTCTTTCCTTCTGAAAACTCTAGCATTCTGACCAGATGCTTGGTGGGAGCAATTCCAGTTCCATCTGTTTGAGAGTTTTCAGTTGTGCAACATAAATTTTACTTTAATGTGTTATAGCAACAACCTCAAAAGCCCCATCTCATTTTTCAAATGTGCTAGCTCAAAGCCAGCTTTCATATATATTAACACATTAGGTATTATGCAGTACATGTCAGTGCAATGTACAGAGATTTAGCCACACAACTCCCATTAGCATTAATGGTGGTTTCACAACCAAATCCCTGAGTCACGTTGAAAATGTATTTTTGAGAAGTTCAGATCCCAGTCCTTCATTCCCTATTCACATCTGTCTTGCCACTCGTTTTCAAACAACCCATCTGCATCCATTCTCATTAGGTTTCATCAGCGAAATAGATTCAGGTCAGGTCAGTATTTGGATTGAAGGAAGTTACAAAGTGCTAAAGAAAGTGACTCTGGTGCTTCATTAGTGTGAACTCTCTGTTCTGAGGTAATATCGAGTGATCACTAGAGCTGTCTGAAATTTTCAAAACTAAAAATCTTTTAGCTGAAAAAGTGGCCTTTTTATCATATACAATACACGCATGCACAACTTACTTTAAGTCTTTTTAAACAAAATGTGGACAAAAAAATTCAGCTTTGGATTTTTTTTAAGTTTTCATTTTTTCATAATCAACCCACCCCATTCTTATTGATTGGCAAAATGGAAGGAACAAACAAAGGTGAGGGAAGGGGGGCAGAGGGAAAACAAACCAAAAAAAAAAAATGAAAACCACCCACAAAAAATTAAAAACGGATTTTTTTATCAAAAAGTTTTAAAGCATGAAAACTCATTCCTCTTTGAAACTTCAGAAGGAAGATTATTTTTGAAATATTTTTGCAAAAACTAAGATTTTTTTTAAGCCTGCTTCAATCAATACCCCCCAGCATGATGTTGACAGGCACTGACCTGCTGTCTTCTAGATGATATATAAAAGAGAGATTTTATTTTATATTACATACATACATTTTATGGAAGGCATCACAAGATGGTGCTGTTATATGTAGTCTTCTAAGTTTTTCTTAGCATACAAACAAATGTTCAGTCTTGGCACAAACAAATGCACATGCTGAAGTGTTTTTTGTTGTGCAAGGTTCTATGTAAAGACAGGGGTTCTTGGAGAAGGAGGAGTTGTGTGAGCAACAGGAAAGTTTAAACAGAGACAAGGTAGAGAGCAGAGTCAATTTCTGAGGCAGAATTGCTCTCTGGGAACTAGACATTGGGTGTTGGGCTGAGATTCCCAAAAGAACGAATTGCCCTGCATGCTATTTGACATCTTTGTTCCAGGACTCGTGTATATGTATAAAAAACAAGTTATAATAGTTAGAATATACACAGTTATATATACACAAGTTACATTAGTTAAATATACATCGACTCCATGTCACCTATTTCTCTTCCACTGGGAGAGAAGTTGTGTGCACATACACACAGGGCTGGTCTACACTAAGGGGAAAAATCGATATAAGATACGCAACTTCAGCTACGTGAATAACGTAGCTGAAGTCGAAGTATCTTATATCGATAACTTACCCGTCCTCACGGCGCGGGATCGATGTCCGGGGCTCTCCATGTCGACGACGCCACCGCCGTTCGGGGCGGTGGAGTTACGGAATCGATAGAAGCGCGTTCGGGGATCGATATATCGAGTCTAGATGAGACGCGATATATCGATCCCTGAAAAAATCGATCGCTACCCGCCGATACGGCGGGTAGTGTAGACGTAGCCACAGTCTCTGTACCATTAATCATCAAAGCTCTTTAGGAATCCATGAATGCATGCAAAAACCTCCTCATGACATGGAGTTTATTTTCTTGCAAAAGTTTACAGCAATCCATTTTATATCACTATCACAGTCTACAGACTAACTGAAGTCAATACAAAAAGAACAGGGGTACTTGTGGCACCTTAGAGACTAACAAATTTATTTGAGCATAAGCTTTCGTGGGCTACAGCCCCACTTCATCGGATGCATGGAGTGGAAAATACAGTAGGAAGATATATACATACACAGAGGTCATGAAAAAATGGGTGTTACCATACACACTATAAGGAGAGTCAATACAGTAACCTGTGACTCCGCCATTGGATTAGAACAATGTTTAAGCATCATATACAAAAAAAATATTCGGATCTGAGACCAGAAATAGTGATTTTACGTGCTTCCACCACATGCAAATATTATCGGTCACATACTAGACTGAGCACAAGAAATCTGATCCTATTCCTCTGAGGTGTCAATGGTAGCAAATGGTACAACAGAGTGGATCTCATTCTTTGATGCTACTATTGCTTTAATACATTAAGAGTACTGCTATTGAAGTGTCTTTCAGCTCTTCATTATCATTTATTAAAAAAGAACACTAATAGATGTATATAGACTTCAAATACCCCCCCCCAAAAAATAATCAGAGAAACTTATGTTAAAAAAAGAGGTCAAAATTACGCACAAAGCAATTCTATGTATTTCAAAAGCTAAAGGAAGTTTTCCTGCAACTTGTCTTACATTTAAGGGCCACACAGAATCCTTTGTTCCTCTGAGATTTTGCACTCCTGAGTATTAGATTCCTCAATGAGCTATCAAGCACAAAACCACTGGTTTTTAATGGATACAAAGTCTGCAGTACTGCTGTCTTCAGACTGTCTATGGATATTTTCAAGAGCATCTCAAATTAAACAACTAGGAAGCCCCCAAAACTAGGTTCTTCCAGTTGTGGTTTCCAAAGTCTAGGGTTCAGTAGGAGCCAAACTTCTGAGGGGATTTGATAAGCTCTGGTGTGAAAGAGCTGATAGCATAGGCAGCAGCCCCATTTCCAAAGTACAAAACTGGATGCAGTGAAATGGGTAGCACCAACAGCGATACAGGGGAGGTGATGCAAGAACAACGGAGATAAACCCAAAACAAGATGAAGTCACAAATTACAATGTCATAGTTTTGCATGTGCACGTGTACCTGGAGCTCACATTTTTCCCACGGGCTCTTGTTAAAATAAACAATAAAAACTGAGCACATTATTTTATTGAGAAAGGCTCAGCAAGCAGATGGATTTACCAATCCTTCCAGGTTATCAATTTTATTACAAGTCACACATCCCTTCATTCTCATCCTGACAAGCCTTCCCTCCTTTTCAGATGACTTTGGAAGGTACAAAGACAATCCAATAAAATTTTGGAAAAATGCTCAGCCTTCTTTCTCCTCGTTCCATATAGGGGAAAGACTTGGGAAAAAAATCTATTATCCTCAGTTGGGCAAAGTGCCAAACCATTTAGTCATTTTTAGCCTGTTTGGTGTTGATAAAAAATACACGTTTCTACTTTGTCATATCCTTGTCTTTTGGGAGGGGTGAGAATGGGAAGCTTTTTGCTTCTGCGGCACACAAGGATTTCTACATGCATCTGCGCGCGCACACACACACACAGACACACACACCTCATTCCCTCCAAAAATAATGAGCTATACATGTACATATACACATACACAAGACACCAGGTGTAGTTAAATATCGTATAAGAAAATAAATATGCACAAGATGTTCTATGAAAGAAGAGAGTTTGAACTTGGAGCATTACACGAATGGAAGTTTCAAGTCTTATTCAAGGAACAGATCAGCTCATCTAACACTCTGTTTTGGAGAATTTCTGTCAAATTGACAATCCAATTTCAGCAGCGTACATAAAACTCTGCACAATTATTTAGCACTGTACAGATTTTACATAACTCTTGAAGTTACTGACTTAATTCATTTTCCTTCCAACTACAAGACAGATTAATGTGAAATGAACTAAGACAGGCAACCAGAAGTAATGTTACTAGGCTAGTAAACATGCTTTAAACTGCTGTATCAGTAAGCTGCTTAAAATACTCACCATCTTTGTATATTACATTTCCTCAATAATAATTACTTCTCAAACCAAGGATTATGAATATATGTACTGAATATTTCAACACAATACCAAGACAGTACGGGTAGCCAGCGATCTTGAAAGCTGACTTTTTCTGTAATAAGGTGCACTTTAATATTTCCACAAAAAGTTTCCTGTGGAGCTGCTGATCCAGCAATCAGTAGTTCAAGACAGAACAAAGTGCCGAATCCCTGATACACAGACACCCCAAGGCATGGAATCAGGATACTCCTTATATCTGGGGGAAGCAATCAGCCCATGGGGTACCTACTAATGGCTGGCTGAAATCACTAAAATAATGCATTGATCGTCTTCCCAGCCATCAATAAAGGTAGTCCTCAGTAGGAAGAGACAAATATTACTAAGGGAGATACTGTATCTTAACTAAATTAACAGGATCATATTTTCCAGTTAAAATGTAATAGAGCAGAAATATTACAATAGAAGGAAGAGGAGCTTCTCTGTACTGTAAAGTTGCTTTAAAACAGGAGGGGAGAACATATAGGTCCTCGGGGAAAGGATTTCTGTTCACTATGCATTTGTACAGCACCTACTAGAGTGGAGTCCTGACATGATTGAAGCCTTTAGGGTGCTATAGCAATATAAATGTTTAATACTAACTAATGATAATATTAAGAATTTCAACGTTTAGGATAAATAACAGGCCTCACTTTCCTACGACTCTACACCATTCTCCTGCCCACAAGCACAGTAAGGAACCTAATGCAGGATAGACTATGCAGCAATTTCCAATCTTGATTTGCTTTGCCTCCCACAAACACAATCTTGCACATACATGCTCTAATCACCTGATATTGGAGACATCTGGATTTTGCTCTGAACTGCCAAGAAGAAGAATGGAACAATTTAAAGAAAGGGTGCTCTCCCAGGATTGTGTGTGTATTGGTTTATAGCATTATCACTTATCAGACTGCTTCACTGCAAAAGTCACAAAGGAAATTAGGTTAGTTAGGAGTATAGGGATTTTAGTTACTGAAGTTAATTTCTGCATTTCTAGGAAACTCCAATAATTTGTCAGAGTTGATCAAGAAAAACTTAACAAAAACAAATAAAAGGACATACATTTATGAGAAAAAGCAACTCTGCACTATTAACACCTGTGGTTCCGGGTATGAAGTGTCCTTGATGCCTGACACTTTCCCACTGTTGCTCCCATATCGATTGGTATGGATCCAGATAACACCTCAGTGAAGTCCATTTATTTATTTACTTTTAAAAACTAGACACATTACTTGACACTACACGTAATTTACTAAATGGGTAATTCTTCTGATGAATTGTCTGCTAAGAATACATAACAACATACCCTCTCTATTCAGTAAGGGGGTCTATCACGCAGAGGAGTTAGTTGCCAATTTCAGTATCAGGAGTTTATTTGCAAGTCCCCTGTGCATTGACAAAGGCATAAACATTTATGGCCAACCTGCTGCCTGCCATGTGGACACAAAACAGGCACATGCATTTATTATGTCCACAGAATACCATATCTGTATATATAAACAGGAACTGTCAAACATTAGTGCCTGTTTGCACATGCAGTTACCCATTTTGCATGTACAAATACCTGTTTATATGGGCAGTCATGATGATTTACTACCGAGTCGTCTACCAGTTGGGCTATGTCTACACAAGCACTTACTCCAGTATAACTTACATAGCTCAAGGGTGTGAAAAAGCCAACATCTTGAGTGACATAAGTTACGCCAGCCTTAGCGCAGGTGTCGATAGAGCTATGTCGACAGGAGAAGCTCTCCCACCAACACAGCTACCGCCGCTCACTGGGCTGGAGTAGTTAAGCCCACAGGAGAGCTCTCTCCTCTCTAACGTAACCTCTTTATGCCTGCAGTTTACAGCGGTGCAGCTGTATCGCTGTGTTGTAAACTCTCTAGTGTGGCCATAGCCGTAGGTATCTCAATGTTATTTTTCTCTACACCCACAGCCTGTAGACTGATTGGTTCAACACCCGTTACACATTTCTTTATGAAAACTATGTATCTGTCTCTTCAGCAAGACTGAGAAAGTATCAGAAGACTTCAAATAAAATCAGAAACTCTTAATGTTGTTATTTACATGGCATTAGCAAACATTATTATGGCGCCACGGCACAATATGAAAATCTCACAGCATTATCTGATCTAACAGACAAATGTTAAAACTTTTTCAAATATTCAGCTGTACAGCTTTAGACCAAAAAAGCCATATTATCTAATCTTTGTTAAAAATACAACATACGCCCCTTAGCGTTAACTACTTCAGATCTCAGCAGCTTGAGGTTATTTCAGGATTCACTGACATAGTGTAACTATATTATATGGGATTTAAGTTGTAATGTCTACAGACTTTTAATTATCTTCCTGTAACTTTTTGTTTATAAACTACATTGCACATCTTACAGGAGGCAATATATTTGGAATACTATAGCAATATTTATGAGTTTGTTTCAAAGGTTTCTGATTGTATTTAAAGTATTCAAAGCATTTAAGCATACCCAGAGCGATATATTAAAAAACTTCCAATAAACCACTCACCATGCAAAAGCAAACTTTCATTAAAAAGAGAGCCTTTAATTGGTGGGAACTTACTGACTGTAAACCATCTCTCAGAATACCACCCCCAAACACCTTTCTTGTAACAGATGGTCGTTAACTTGCTGCAGGATGGTCATTTTAACTACTGAAACCTAGTCAATGTCTTCTGAATCTCCTAATACTGCCTCAGTACAGTGAAGTCACTTGTGGGATCCCTCCAGCATAAGAGCTGTTGGCCTGACTCAGCAATGCAGATCACTCACAGCTTCCAAGGCATTGGTTCTCAAACTTTTGTAGTGGTGACCCCTTTCACACAGCAAGCCTCTGAGTGCGACCCCTCTTATAAATTAAAAACACTGTTTAAATATTTAACACTATTATAAATGCTGGAGGTGAAGCAGGGTTTGGGGTGGAGGCTGACAGCTCGCAACCCCCAAGTCATAACCTCACGACCCCCCGAGGGATCCTGACCCCAGTTTGCGAACCCCTGTGTTAGGCTTTGACTACACTGCCACTTTACAGTGATGCAACTTTCTCACTCAGGGATGTGAAAAAACACGCCCCTGACCACTGCAAGTTTCAGTGCTGTAAAGTGGCAGTGTAGACAGTGCACCAGTGCTCCCAGCACTGGTAGCTACTCATGGGGGTAGGTTTTTTTTGTTTGTTTGTTTGTTTTACAGGCTGGTGCTGCGACTACACAGCTTTGTTGAAGATACACCCTTATGGGTGCTCAGCACTTCTTAACTTCAGGTCCTGGGTATTTAAATTCCGTATGAAGCAGCTATGTGCTGAACCATCTTGCAATGATCACCAGAAAAGAGCTGGGATCACATTTTCCACAATTCAAACAGTTTTCTGCAAGGGTTTTGTCACAAAGATGCTGAAATTTAAAATGTGACCATTCTGGAGTCTTTGATCTCTAGGTAACAATACTGCACTAATTATCAGTCTGAATCTAATGTTCTTCAACTAACAGATCCAGTCTGGTGAAGTAAATAGGAACTCATTCAGAATTCTGATGTTAGGGTTGTAACACTAAGGGCACTTACACTGTGAGCAGCAGGTGTGGAGCAGCTGGCTTGGGCAGCTGGCTGGCGCTGCAGCTGCAGCTGTGGCGCTGCGCTGTGCCAGCTGCTGCAGCACAGAGTGTGCAGGCAGCACACACACAGCACCACGGTGCATTTTTGCCAGCGCTGTGGCAACACTCGCTGCGGGAAGGGCTGCTGGGCATTGGTCATTCTGCTTTACCAGGCGCCGTGAGGGCGCCTGCGCCATTCCGGCATTGATTGCTGCTAGCGCGTGGTGCATTGTCATTTCGCGCAGCTTTTGCATTGTCTGTTCGCGATTTCACTGGCAAATGGAGGTTCTCTTCTGTCTTGTGGCGATTTCTGTGGACCATGGGAGCTGTCTGCTGGGGACCTCTGAGCTGCTCTGCCAGTGTGGCAACTGAGAGGACGTCGCGAGCTATTCCACCAGAGTTGTCTGCAGGAGGAGGAGTCCGCTGATGATAGTCTTAGGATCAGCACGCAGTGCAGTCTGTGCTATGCTTGATGCGCTCAGCGAGTGCTTCAGGGATGGCGATCACGCTGTCATGGAAGGCTGGGACTGAGTGGTGGGACGCAGATCACATGGACAAGGACTGCTGTGAGGCTCATGACTGGATGTGCTGATGGGATGACGGATGGACTCGCCCCAGAACTGCGTGATGCTGAGCGCTGCTTGGGGGTGACAAATGCTGCTCGCCCCAAGATGCGAAAAGCGTGCAGTATTGAGCCTGCCCTGGAGCGTGGAAGCGGCAAGCTTGTGTCGGTCTGGGGGAACCAGTTTGGTGTCGGTCGGTCGATGCAAGTTTGCAAGGAAGTTTGTGCTGGGAATCGGAATCGCCGTAAGCAAAAAGATAACATTGCTGGGGGCTAAGAGGAATGGTGGGATGCTTTGCCACAAATGGGCAGGACTAACTGTGGATCCATAGATGATTCTGTGGTTCTATGGCAGGGGCCCGGGATGGCCTATATGCCTATTTATCTTTGGGCCCTGGCATCAGATTTCTGCCAGGCTTGGGGGTGGTTCTCAGGCTGCTGTGGGCTGGCACACAGGCTGTTTCATGAAGGGCAGGATCTGGCATCTTCACAGGCAGGGAACAGTCAGCAGGATGGAGGCAGACACTTTTCAGACAGCAGGAGGGGCACAGGAGGGGATGGGAAGATGCACACAGAGTTACTGACACCCCGTGATGTCACATGCCCACTTGGCTCCTATGCAGACCCCACAGGGACCGCTACTGCCTTGGCAGTTCAACAGCACACAGGAAGCTTGTGGCAGATGCTTGTGGTGGAGCTTGGCAGGCTGGAAGGCTTTGTGGAGATGGTTAGACTTGAAGCTGAAAGCGGGGAAGCTGGCTAAGCGCTATGTGTATAAAGCTAGATATTTGTGATAATTGAATGAAAGGGAAGGGTGAAACATTTCCTGAGGCTGTTCAAGTCCCCAAGGAGGCAATCCTTGAGGAGAGGATGGCCAGGAGAGAGACAGGGCACAGGGAAGAGAGGAGGCACAGGAGGCTAGGGAGGAGCCAGAGAAGAGAGGAAGAAGGAAATGCAGCAGTAATGTTGCTGGTTTGCTGCCTGCCTTACACTGTGATTTGCTTACACTTTATTTGCTGCCTTGCAATAATAATAATATTTGCAGTGCCTTGCTTTTACTAATTATACTGTTGTCTTTCACTACTAATCTTTATAAAAAAGCTTTTTAAAAAGTCTTTTATTTTTAGAAAAAGAAAAACTTCTTGACAGACAGACAGACACACACACATTGAAACAAAAAAAGAGAACACAGTGGGACACACACACACACATTCACAACAAGCATATGCCATGTCTGGATTTGTTGTTGTTGAATGATGCCTGCACTTCAGCATATTGCACATGGGTGGTGGGGGGTTGATGGTGGTGGTAAGGTGGGTGGCTGGGGCATGGGGTGTGGCTGGGGGGTGGTGTGGGGGTGGTGTGCTGGTGGCTGTGGTGGGTGGCCTGGCTGGTGGGAGGGGTGTGGGGGTGGGGGGGGGGGGGCAAGGCAGGTGGTGGGGGGGGGGGGGGGAGTAGGAGGGCAGTGCTGCTGGGACTGGGGGGCTGGCCGCTAGCAGACTCTGCTCTGATGCTTAGCGGACTCTTTAGACTTTCTCTTCTGCTCTCTTTTTCTTGCTTTCTTTCTTCTTTTTCTCTTCCTTTTCTCTTTCTCTCTTTTTCTCTCTTCTCTCTGTAGCTTCTCTCTGAAGCTTTTTTTCACTCTTTTCTTCTTTTCTTCTTTTCTTTTTTCTTTTTTTTCTCTCCTCTTTTTTTGCTTTGCAGTGTCACTCAGTCCACACAACTTCACACACAACCAGAAATCACAACATACAACATCACACAATTGTATCCAAACATTCTATTTGACAGCATATACAGTTCTCAGTCAAACACTCACTCAATTTCTCCCTTGCAAAAAAAAAAAGAAAAACCACGAAATGGAGAGAAAGCTTGGAGAAGAGGAGTGAGAAGGCTGTGAGGAGGGGGGTGGAGGGAGGGAGGAGGGGGAGAGCAGAGAGGGGGGATGGGTGGAGGGTCTTATCTCCTCTCTCTCTCTCTTCTATCAAGATCTCTCATCTCTTCCCTCAACATTTTTCACTTTTTCAACTGTTTCCACTAGGGAACAGCGGGGTAGAACAGCCGGGTTTGTATCGGCCGCCCGGGACGCTGGGTCTCGTGCCTGTGCGCAATGCTCCCCCGAGGACCCGCGCCTGCGCGGTGGGTGCCGGGACACTGTGGTGGCGCTGGGACAGGGACACAGTGGCCTACTGCCTGTCTGCTGCCTATTGATGCTGCCTGGCGCTGCTGGCTGAGCTGAGATTGATAGATTAGATTGAGCTGACGTGATAGACCACCCAAACACCTATTCCACCACATCCACATTCCCATCATGCTCATTCAAACCCACCAATCCTCCAGAAACATTTCCCTCAACAAAAAAAAGCTCACCCTTCTCTGCCTGCCGCTGCTGGCTGCCTGCTGCTGCTGCTGGCTCTGCTGCTTGCTGCCTCCTCTCCTCCTGGCTTGAGAATCCTGCTCTTCTTCCTCTGCTCCTTTCTCTGGCTTTCCCCCTCTCCCCCCCCCCCTCTCCTCTCCTCCCTCCCCCCCTCCTCCTCCTCCCCTCCCTCCCCAGCCTGCCTCAGAAGTGTCCATCGTGAAGTGTCCATCGTTACCCCCCCCCCAAGTATGTTGTCCATCTCCCAAAGGCGGATCGGATGGGGGGGCGGATCGCGATCGGGATTGCCTCTCGGGCCTCTTTTGGCGCTGTGCACCGCGCTGCTTTTTTTCACACTGCCCTGCATGGTCCCTGATCCCCCCCCATTATCTCATGTCCTTGATATGATATCTGAAGAGATGGGGCTGAACGGCCGAGCGCAGCGCCGTGCTGAACAAACGCCCCACCCCACCACCCAGATGAGTGCTCTGTGCTGCATGCTCTGTGCTGCTGCTGCTGCTTTGCGCTAGGGAGGCATACTACCTGTACCTGTAACCTGTTAACTGATAACACACCTGCCTCCACACTGCAGCAAAGGGGATTTTTTAAATTTTTTTATTTTTAAAGGCGGCGGGCACCTGAAGAGAGAGCAAGAGTGCAAACTGATGTGTGCAGATGCACAGAGGGGGGAGGAGGATAGCTCCTTATTCCCTGGACAGGTGGAGAGGCAGGAGTGTCTGCTGGCTGAGCAGCGCTGGTGTGGTGCGCTGCACACTCTTATACCCCAACCAACCCGGGAGCCAGCAGCAGCCAGCGCACAGCAGCGCAGGTTTGCAGCTGCCCTGCAAGTGGTGTGTGTGTTGTGTGTTGCAGCGCTGAGCTCTCCACCAGCGCTGCAACTTGTAAGTGTAGCCAAGCCCTAAGATTTCAACTGTGTGTGCTGGGTGTGTCCTCACACAAAGCTGGTGCTCTTAATGAACAAAATCCCCAATGGGAAGAGATTTTAAAGAGAGTTTGGAACCTAACTGCCCTTTATGCTTTTGAAAATTTCCTCCATATTTTTAGTGGTGGTGCTGGTCATCTTCAGCAAAGAGTCCTAGATTTACATGTGGATGCATTCCAAGGCCAAATCTAAGGGCAGGTCTCATACTAATGATGGCTCATATGACGAGGCCCCTTGCTAACACTAGAAAAGCAGGGATGTTGCAAATTGCGCATAATGCCAGAATTTAGACCTTTTTCTAAAAATAGTTAAAGTAATACCAGAAAAACTTCTAGAGCAGAAAAGTAGCATTTGCCACACCAAGTCGGCCTGTCACTTTATCAAGTCTATTTTGCTAATACTTCCAGTAGCCAAGACTATATTTTAGAAGAAAGGAACCACCAGAATGCACCTAGTCAGTTGCACAATGCACATAGGAAAAAAAATATTCCTCCCTGACCCAGGCAGTGAGGTCAGTTGATGCTATCCCCAATGTATGGAATTATCTGAGGAACAGTGGCCATCTATGACAGGTCTCTAGCCATAGGTACAATTAAATAACATTTATTTGACCTTGCAGAACAGGTGGGCAGAGGTCAACATGTCAGCTGTCAAGAACTAAGGAACAAGCATGGTCCATTGGCTGAACAGGGTGGTCCATCAAAAAGAAGCCTCATTTGCTAAAACAGGAGCAAAGCTGAGCTTTGACCTCAAACAAATACATTCATGGTCTCACCATGAAAAGGGCATCCATCGTTCTCCACATCCCCAAACACTGTATTCATCTCTATAATCCAATCCGGAAGCCATTTACAATAATCTCAGTAACCATGTCACAGTAACCATGAGATCTTGATACAATTTAGAGGACTTGTCATCCACCTGGAGGCCAGATCTCATAACCATTACCAAATCAAATGGATTTGATCACCATTAGCGCGGTCTGATTTTACACAGCTACAGAGATGAGCAACGGACATCTGTTTGTTTGTTTGTTTTTTAAAGCCAGCCACAGAACTGATCTTCATTTTGCTTTTTCCAATTCTAGTGACCATAACTTTACCTAGTAACCACCTCTCATTCTTGTAGCATGAGACTGAGTGGGAAGGAAGGAATAACCAGTTTTCATTATATCCTTCACAACGTTCCAACTCAGAGTAATCTTATGTCATATGTTTTAGGGGAAAGAGAAAAACATACATACAGTACTAGGATCAACCTAACTCACTATTATAATCTATAAACACTTGGGCAGTTGCATTCTTTATAAACAGTCCTACTCCATAGTAAAACGCTTGGCACCCAGGAGTATTTTGATATTTGAGTACTTCTAGCAACGCACTTTAGTAGTAGGCCACAATTAATAAGCAGGGAGGGGAGAGTGGGAGAGGGACAGGTAGCTTAAAAGATATAGACAAGAGTCTCTTCTCCAGCAAGGCACTGTGGCGGACAATAAATAAAATTGAAATTGCTGATCTCAGCTCAAGTCCTTGAATTATTCTCCAGATCACAGAACACATACAGGAAATAAAGTTAAGTAAAGCTACCCCACAGACAAATTTGGCACAGTTTGGCTTTTGCTGCTCAAGAGAAAGATCTAAGACCGAGCAGGGAAGGCGCATGAATTTGTCACTGCTGAGAAGGAAAACCCATTCAGGTAAAAAGATTTAGGTCACCTGCCTAGCAGGACTGGG
Source organism: Mauremys reevesii (assembly GCF_016161935.1). Lineage (NCBI taxonomy): Eukaryota > Metazoa > Chordata > Testudines > Geoemydidae > Mauremys > Mauremys reevesii. The sequence continues at coordinate 262,588,078 of NC_052624.1, forward strand.
AAAACTCACACTGGCTGGCTGCCCTGCATGTGACCCATTGAAAAGGGGATGGAATTTACGTTCCAGGCAGACACAGCTCTTTACAATGAGAACTTGGAGATTACAAACTCAACTCAAAAATACAGCCTCAGAGATTAAAGTGTGCACGCACGCACACACACACACACACACACACACACACACACACACACACACACACACAGAGCACAAAATTGCACCAAAAAGGTATTATTGGAAGTTCTGATACTAAAAGATCTAAATTGGAGGGACTGGACTATATTTTACACAGAAGAAAAAGAAAGTGTTTTGTTTTAAAGCAGTAGTAAATATTACTCATTTCAGTCAATTCAACAGTCAGATTCCAGCTCACAGCAACCTCTCCTCATTAAGTATTATTTTCAGCCCTGAATTAGTAGCAAGCCTCTCTATAGATAGTGATTATGTGCTCCCCTCTGACTCCCTAGTTTTAAAGAGTCTCTTTCAAGCACTGAAGTCAGCCTCCAAATGAAAACAGAATGCACACATCAACACAGACCCAAATACCTTCAGGTTTTTTTTTAAAAAGAAAACAAAGTATGCACTGAAACTTTACACCTCATCGTCCGGGCTAGGAATTTGCTTGGTAGCAGCTTGATTATACTGCTCCGGCTAGGTGACTTTTTCGGAATGATCAAGGAATGCAAAGACAAAACAGAAAACTCCCTCTGATGTCCCCTGTAGCGAGTGACCTGCTTAAATGCCAAGGTGAAAGATGCCTTTATCAGGAAGAGAAACTTCTCTTCTCGGCCTTTCAGGTGACTTGCAGACAGAGGAACAAAACGGCTTTGATGCAACAGATGGATCTATAATTTCAGTGGCTCTAGAGTACTTATTATAGAGGTGCGAGCCTATATTTGGTAAAGCAGCCAAACCTTTGTATAAAAAATGACAGCCCCTCCTCATTAACATGATCTTATTTTAGGGTGGGTTTTTCTTTCAAATTAATTCTGATGCCAAGTCACTCAGCATGGGATCTTGTCCCGTCTTCACTCATGGCATTGTATTAGGGCAGCCCTGATGCCCTATGTGGAATATCTAAGACAAGGCTCTAAAGCTGGATTTTAGAAATTCCATACAAATCTGTTCATTTGTATTCATAATCAAGGAACACCGTTCTGGGGTTTTTTGAGGGGTGTTCTCCCTTTCAACTTCAGGCCTTGCTTTCTATAATCTTGTGTCTGCAGCTGGATGGGATTTCCAAAATCACCCAGCATTGGCCTACTTCTGCTTAAAATCCCATTGCCATCAACAGAAGTAGATATAGGCCAACACTGAGAGTTTTTGAAAATTCTTCTCCAAATGTTTAGAGTGGTTTGCTGACTCTCCTCCACAGAGCAAACAGTGTTTCAATGAGACACGTCTGGTTTTCCGATGAGCTCTTTGCCGCAGTAAATCAGGTTCTTGGTCTTCCCTGAGAAAGGCTAATTTAGCAATGCTGTATGATGGTGGAGTATGTGGTATGACAAATATTTTTCCACACTCACAAAATGTATTAGTGGGACTTACCTATCAGAACTTTCACTCTACTGGACAGGCACAGCTGTGTGATTTTGCATGCTCTAAGGAAGGGTTTAGGGTTCAGTAACAGTTCTGATAAACCAAACTGCAATATTGTGAAGTAACAAGCAAGTCTGCTTTCTAGTTATCTAAGCAGACAGTACAGGAGTCACATTTACTGATTTCTGACCTCAGAGACATTTTATTTTGCTAGGACTTTTCAAGGACACACGTTCGCATTTCTAAGCTTTATCCCGAGAAATGAACTTAAACTTAAAATTATTTCAGTGAAGAAGAAGATGGAACTGATTGCTCATGTGTCACCCTTGATGTCCGCAGTATATACAAGGGCCTAAGTCAAATGTGTTAGGACAATAGCACTTACTGTTTTGTCTCATTTTTGCAGGGATCTTGATTGATGCAGTCCTGCCTACACTGTTTGGCACCCTCCCTTAAGCGCACACAGAACTGCTGCCTCCAGAGAATAAAACACCCCCTCTGCAACATGGAGTCAATAATCAGATAGAGGGATAATGGACTCACACTTTCTTCTGGCAAATTAAAAGAAGGATTCGGGTTCACGGAAAGATTTAAAATGGAGGATGGGAAAAAAACAAGTGGTAAAATATACCTTGAGAATCCCAAAGCAGGTGCACTAAGTATGTAGATTCTCTCCTCAAACACAGTTACCACATCAAACAGAGATCTCTAAATATCTACCGCTAGGAGCTCTGAATGAAAACCTAGTTAATATACTGCAGTCATTAGAGCATAAACAGATGGATACAGATGGCACTTGTTCACCCACTGCCAACAAAAAAGATATCTGGCATTCCACACATGTGGTGGCTAGCAAACCCCCCAAGGCAGTATCTGTCTTGAAAAGAGACTAGCTCCTCCTGCAGAACAGAAGGAGTTAAGATGTAGAAATAGGGTTTGGTCATGCTTAGAGATACAGTAGACAAACAAAACCACAGTCCTTTCTGAGGTAGGTTCAACAAGGTGCTAATCGAGTCCTCCCAGACCTTGTACGGTACAAGAAGGTGAATGTCTGAACATACTCTTAGTAGTGAATTAACTGAAGGTCTGAAGTCCCACTAATGAGGGACATTTACTAGCTAGTTACAGCTCCTAGGGGGCAGCAGACTGAGACGGAAAAAATAAACCACACACAATACTCTCTTCTGCCTTGTGTGAACAAGGATGCCAGTCCCACGGCCTCGACATAATTGGGTCACATAGCATCTTCCAAAGGGCAGCCCAGGCTCACCAGGGCTGACTCCTGGTGCACATTCTCAAGACAAACTGACAAGCCAGCAGACACTGACCCTCCCCCTCCCCCCGGCTGACAGAGCTCTCCCCCTTGGATACTGCAGGGCCACAGGTGAAACAGCCAGTTAGGCACTGGAGCTCCTTGGAGCTTCTTCAGCACCTTCCTCCTCCTGCTCTTCCTCTCCCAACTCGCCTGCTCAAATGGAACTCCCCAGGCCCATGGCATCATCTGGGCCCCATCATTCCCTCCAGCAGCTCTCCAAACAGTCTCTCTCTTTACAGCTCCTTTGCTTTCGACAGGCCGGCAGAGGAGCTCTTTCGTCAACTTGCTTCTCTTAGGCACATGTTGGACGCCGGTGAGTACGGTGACCAGATGTCCCGATTTTATAGAGACTGTTCTGATTTTATAGGGACAGTACTGATTTTTGGGTCTCTTATATAAACTCCTATTACCCCGCACTCCCGTCCCGATTTTTCACACTTGCTGTCTGGTCACCCTACCAATGAGGGAAGAAAGGGCATATGGCACACAGATTACTTCAACTCCAGAAGGGAGCTTAAGCAGACAGCCTCTTCCGGGGCAAAGGTAGGATTAGGTGAGTCACTATGGGGAAGCAGTACAGAGTACCACCCAGATTTTGCCCGTCTCTGGCCTTCTGGACTGCATTTGGCTCCCTTGGGCTTTTCTGTAGGATTCCTTTGGGTTTTTATTTTTGCCTAAAATCTTTGATAATGTAGGCAGCTTCACCTCCTCCCTCTCCACAGTCTGCTCGGGGATGTCCTCCCCCTTTCGCCACCACCCAAACCTTGATTACCTCCCCAGAGCAGCCTACATCTCCCTACTTTTATTTGCCAAGCGAAGGCCCTAGGGTGGCTACACTTTATGACTTCACGTAAACAATTAGTGCAAATTGTTTCAGTGTATGCGTCTAGTGGTTCCTCCAGTTCCTTCGGCCATTGTTTTCATTGGCTATCCCTTTTGTGTCATTAGGTATGATTATAAGAAAAGACTATTGTGCTCCTAGCGGTTTCTAAAATCATTAGAAGCCTTCAGCAGGACATGGATGTTACTCCGCATTTTCCTTTCCTTTTCCATTTCATCTGCTGTAATTAACATTCGACAAGGCAGGCAGATAAGTGACAGAGAGAAAAAGAACTGTGGAGAGGTTTTGGCCTTGCTGCCCTAAATGAGGGAGTCCTTTGCAGAAAGAGAGCTTTGCAGGTTAGAGGTTGGCCATTACAATCCTAGTGAGCAAAGAGTTAGACAGGCTATAATCTTTAAATCTAGGATTTAATAATTTCTAAAAAGCACCATGAGCGACTTCAAGAAGAATTTGATGTCTTTCCAAGCATCTGTTCTGATGAACCAGACAGAGAAGATGGTATTTACTTATTCAGAATGGAGACCTGAAGTTTCTGATCATTTTAAAACATCACACACACATAATTCAGTAAAGTGCAGCTTTAGCACCATTTGTCTAGGAAATCCAAATGACAAAGGACCAGATTGTGTTACACTTACTCATGTACTTTCTTCCCAACCAGTCCCTTTAATTTAAATGGGATTACTCATGTAATGAGGTACTGGTCAGGTTGAATAAGGGTGGCACAACTGTACCCCTTCAAAAAATTAAATTAGGGTTGGTTAGGTCAATCAAAACAAGTGTAAAATTTGCAAAAAGCCATTCAATGTGGCTAACACAATGGGTACATAGAAAGGGGAAATCGTACAAAATAAGTGTGTGTGCAGAAAAAGAGGGGAGTAGAAGTTTTCCCTTCTCAACAATTCTTCAGAAATATCACCTCAATCAAAGTTTTGACAATTACTAAGCTTGTCAACTGATCATGAAAATTCATCAAGTATGTCACAAATGACAAGGAATAAGTAAGTACTTGACTGCTGAAATTGGCTGGGCTACAAAAGTTACTGACAATCACTTCCATAAATTATAAGAACATATCCATCTTTTGACACAGAAGGTGTTTCCAGAGAGTGATGATTTCAGGCAAAGAACACCAAAGTTTGTATACCTGCTTAGGAATCACACTATATTTTTAATCACTGTTATGCCAAAGCATTTCAGAAAACGGCTCATCTATGCTTCTACAGCTGAAAAACATTTGCTTCTGAAGCAGATGGACTTTCATAGGACTTTTCCACATATAGGAAATTTAATCAAATCAATTTTGAACACTTATATTTCTTCTCCGGGTTACAAAAAGTCATGTGTAGGTAACAAAGAATAATGTTACCCAAAGTGTACATATATATTGTAATGCAGCTGCACTTCCATCAAGGGATTAGAGAAAGATATTATAAGCCAAATCTTGAGTGGTTTGTTCAGGTCACTTGAATTCTGGTGACAGGTTTGCTGAATTTGCAATTCAGGAATTGTTCTCAGGGCATTACTACACAGGCCAAGTAAAGGGTGACCTTAACTGTGATTTTCTTTGGTTTAGATATTTTAACCTTAAACATAATTTTAAAAAAAATTAAAGCCAAAAACTATGTTTTTGTCGGTTTTGTGTAACTTTAACTCAGAATTTTCTAGTTATCTTTTTCTTTCAATGTATCGCCAAAGTGTTTGCAAAACTTTAATGCTCATTTTTTTAATATGAGTTTACAACCTTCAACACATGCCACTGAGCTGGAGTTTCATTAGCGCCATCTAAAATTTCATTTGGGAATCTCACTGGGCCCATCTAAAAAAGACTAAGGTCAACTAGAGGGGTGCACTACCTCTGCAGACCTTACAGCAGACTATAGGAAGGAAGCCCTGATCTAGCAGACTTAAGTGGATTATCTAAGGCCTACAAGAGAGGAGCTCCAATGTGACCAACCTGTTTAGGACCTCCACCTGGTCTGAGGCCCCTGTCCATTTGCCAACTTAGATACATGAAGTTTCCCCTCAATGAGGCCTTAAAGCACATAAAGTGTTCAACTCTGAAAACTTCATGCATTTCTAGTGGTAATACTTCTGGTTTCTGAGCAAGCAGTATATCCCCCACCCCCCTGCAGAGCAAAGGATATCCATAGGAATGTCTGGAGTTGCTGTGAGGCCCTCTACCCCGGCCTCCTCTTTCTATAGTCCTTCTGAGGTCCAGAGGAAGGGAATCCAGAGACTCACAAATATTAGGGGGAAGCAGCAGTTACAATACACTTAAATTTTACTCTCACTTTCCATTATAAACCCATTGTATCAAAACCAAAGCCTCTCTAGCTTTTTATTTATATTTTAAATATACTCACCAACCTATACTTTATTCTGAATCCAGGGTGATTCTTTTAGCTGTCAGTGGCACTGGCCAAGTATTTCCAGAGGTGCCCTAGGAATCTCAAGTCCCGATGCCCACAATTCAAGAAGGATGTTAATAAATTGGCGAGGGTTCAGAGAAGAGCCACGAGAATGAGTAAAGGATTAGAAAACATGCCTTATAGTGATTGAGCTCTGACTCTACTTAGCTTAAAGTGAATCATAGGGTTAGAAGGGACCACAAGGGTCATCTAGTCTAATTCCAGCGAATAGAAGATTAAGAGATGACTTGATTATAGTCTATAAGTACCTACACAGGGAACAAATATTTAGTAACAATCTAGCAGAGAAAGGTATAACATGATCCAATTGTTAGACGCTGAAACTAGACACATTCAAACTGGAAATGAGGTGTTAATTTTTTTAGCAGTGAAAATAATTAGCCATTGGAACAATTTACCAAGGACTGTAGTGGATTCTCCATCACTGTCCATTTTCAAATCAAAATTGGATGTTTTTCTGAAAGATCTGTGCTAAGAATTATGTTAGGGACGTTCTATGGCCTGTGTTATACAGGTCAGAATAGGTGATCACAAGGGGCCCTTCTGGCCTTGCAATCTATGAATTAAGAGTATGGTTCAATCTGATATGATCTTGTGAACTGGCCCTGTCTAGTAGGCCCACTGGTCTGCTTCTCAGGCCTTGTCTATATGAACAGGTAGTGCACAGCAAGCTAACTCATGCTAGCCTGGCACATGTGGACCCTGCTGCCATGCATTAAAAGTTCCCTAGTGCACTTTGATCTAGTCACATTTCAAAGCAGCATAGATCGAAGCGCACTAGAGAGCTTTTAGTACATGACAGCAAGGTCCGCATGGATAGTTAGCGCATGGTAGGCTGGCACAAGGTAGATTCACACCAGAGCTTGCCGTGCACTAACTGTATAGACAAGCCCTTGGATGTGAGGTCAAGTATCCATTCTAATAACTGCCTCTCTTTTTCCATAGCCTTTATCCTTATTCTCAACTCATATACTCTTACTGGTGGTACAAGTTATTCTTTTGACCCATTTCCAGGCCTGCTGTAAGCATATAAAAAGCCATGCCAAACAAAGAGCAGAGCTTACACACCCAAATTCTTGCAAGACCCAAGCAGTACAAACAGCAGAAAAAGTACCACATGGACAAAGGTGGATCAATGTGCAGTCATGTCAGTTTGAGGGCCTACATAGAAAAGTAGGTTTTGAGTTTCAAAGGGGATGGAAAAGAATGACAAAGTAAGGGACTGCATAAGAGAACTGATCATATATGGTCTTTTCATGCTAGAATAATCTCCCATGCTCAGAAATGACCTATCAGCCAAGGCTTCCTCATTTCTTCCTTTTCTTCCTCCTAATTAAAATATAAAATACATTCCAGGATTTTTTTTTCCATGTTAAAGATTGAATAAACCAAATTGGACAGCACTGAAGAAAACATTAGGGAATTTTACATTACATGATGGTTTGCTAATGGGCCAGGGAACATCTCTGATGGCTTACAAATGAAAACACTTGTTTTGTTTCCTTTCATTCTCAAAATGCTGTCAAAAGGACTGGCAATCAAATCACTTATGTGGATGTGTGTCAAAAACATGCCTGAGCCAGGTACAATATTTACACTTCAGCAGCAAGATTCATCTGAAATGACATACTAGATTTTCTGAACAACAAGGTCAAAAGAGAGGAGATACTGCTGAAATGTTATTTCCCACCTATTTATGGTGTGTGTGTGTGTGTGTGTGTGTGTGTGTGTGTGTGTGTGTGTGTGTGAAATTCAAATCTTGTTATACTAGAACAAATGTGTGTGCGCGCACACACACACACATTTGGTTTCGTAAGACAAGGTTTAGATTTAACACACACGCTTTCCAATACATACAGCAAAAGACCGAACGTCTTAAAAGTGGATTGTAAAACTACATTCCATATGCACCATATCACAAGGTTTAATAATTGCTTAACAGTTCTCTTCATCTCTGTGAACAATTTCTGCATGGTCATCTACTTGATGATACAATAAAAACTGGGCTGGCCCAGTAAAACTAAGACATCTCCAAAAGATTCAGTTTTTAAAATAGGAAAGCATATAATTTCATGTGTAAGTTTCCTTGGTTAACAGAACCACTAGAAGGTGGATGGTTTATAAACTTTCTTTCAACTATTTAAAATAACATTTTCCAGCAAATGTATGAAATTAACTATCCCCTTTATTTTTACTTTTTAAAATAAGCAGCTATCACTTTTCAACACTTGGGAATATTGTATCAGAGGGGTAGCCATGTTAGTCTGGATCCTTAAAAGCAGCAAAGAGTCCTTATAGACTAACAGACGTTTTGGAGCATGAGCTTTCGTAGGTGAATACCCACTTGTCGGATGTATGTCGAATGGGAATATTGGTTATTTAAAGCTAGTGTTATTGGCATAACAGAGAAACAAAGACACAATTATGAAAAAGCAAAAAAGCATTTACATTTTAAACATGTTGGCTGGCTTTATTTTACCAATCTGCATAAATCTGAAATCACAGTTCTTTGGATCACCTGGAGGGTGTGTAATATTGTACTGCTCAATAATCTCACTGCTTTCCTTTCCATACAAGGAGAATTATTTTTCTGTATACATGCTGTGCTTTATAATGTGCAATCTTGTGTGTGTGTGTAATCATATATCCCCATTAAGCCCATTAAATCATATAGCCATGAAGGGACCTCATTTAGTATTGAAAACACATACATACACATAATGAAGAAAAGCTTTGTTAAAAAAGTTAATTGACAGGAGAGAGGCCTACTGTAATCCAAGTTTTCCCAAACAACAAAACAAATAACCTGAAATGAATTATAATGGGAAACTAGCTTCAACCATCACTATGGAGGGACATCACATCAATTCATAATTGGCACTGGATTGTCACTCGCAGGGAGGCTCAGAACAACGCATTGTACATGGCTCTGTTGCTTCTTTGTTTGGATTCCCCTGATGGTTTGTGAGCATATTAAATCCAATTAACAGTTTAAGAGCAAGTATCTAGTCTTCTCTATGAAACTGAACTAACAGTTTGGATGGAAACCTGATCCCCTCCCATGACACTGATATCTGATATTGTACAGGTTTCAGAGTAGCAGCCGTGTTAGTCTGTATCCGCAAAAAAAAAACAGGAGTACTTGTGGCACCTTAAAGACTAACAAATTTATTTAAGCATGAGCTTTCGTGAGCTCATGTTCTGAATGCCCTGGGAGCCCATCCTGTAGCCTGGACCTGGAGATGATCTGCCTATATTCTCCACTTTGAAGATAGAGCTCCAAGAAGAGGGCTCAAATTACAGGCCCAGAAGAACCCTCTGCTCCAAGAGCCAGGTAGCGGGCAGAGTTTGGATTCAAATCAAACTGTGGGCCAAACTCACAGGTGGCAAGAACCTGAAATCTCCACTGACTTTATGCTCAGCCCTTCTGCTTCATGCTGAAAAGCAGAACCCAGATTCACACAGTGTGTAAACAGGAAAACCTGTATGGTTTACAATAAATGGTTCCTTATGGTTTTCTCTCTGGCAAGCCACTGCTCCAGCCTACTACCCTACCACAAAAAAAAACCCAAACCCACAATAATATTAAACTAGAATCCACTTTAAATTTACTAACTCAAGAAAAGGAATTAATGGGAAAATGACTGTACATCCTCAACCTATTCCTCTAGGTCATCAGTTCTCAACCAGCAGTACATGTATCCCCTGAGGGTACGCAGAGGTCTCCTTTGGGGTCCATCAATTCATCAAGATTATTTGCCTAGTTTTACAACAGGCTACATACAAAGCACTAGTGAAGTCAGTACAAATTAAAATTTCATACAGACAATGACTTGTTTATACTGCTCTATATACTATACACTGAAATATACGTAAATATTTATATTCCAATTGATTTATTTTATAATTATATGGTCAAAATGAGAAAGTCAGCAATTTTTCAATAACAGTGTGGTGTGACACTTTTGTATTTCTCTGTCTGATTTTTGTAAGCAAGTCGTTTTAAAGTGAGATGAAACCTGGGGGTATGCAAGTGAAATCAGACTCCTGAAAGGGGTACAGTAGTTTGGAAAGTCTGAGAGCTACTGCTCTAGGTTAAGGTATTAATTCATTGGGATCCAATACAACCCCCATTAAAGTCTAATGAAAGTACATCTCTTTTCCCCTTCACCCCCCACCAAATCCCTCCCTCCTGGGAATATGTGAAATTAGATTACATTCCTCCGAAACTTCCCAAAGCACAGTAGTTCACCCAGACATCTTCTGCACCTAACCATGGAGGAAAAACCTTGTTATGCCCAGTAGCACTTACTTCGTTACTCTTAAATAGACACCTAGCAACTAAATTCAATCTCCAGCCAATTTTGCTCTATTGTACAAATCTTCAATTTTCTGTATACAAAGTTATAAGAAAGAGGCACATGACTGGAAAGTTCTCTCTTACAGATGGCCTTTTTGGCAAATGCAGCTGATAATCATTAAAAACTGTTTTTTAAGAGTCACCTAGTCATAGAGTTTAAGGCCTGAAGGGATCAGTAGATCATGTAGTCTGACATCCTGTATTTCACAGGCCACCAACACCCCCCAGCTCACACGCACTAAACCCAACAATCAAAATGAGACCAAAGCAAATGGGAGGGAAATGATTAAATGAGATATACTCAGATAATCCTGGCAAGTGACCTGCACTCACATGCTACAGAGGAAGGCAAAACACTCTCCAGGTCACTGCCAATCTGACCGGGTGGGGTGGGAGATTGATTCCTTCCCGATCCCACATATGGCAGTTAGACCCTGAGCACATGCGCAAGAACCAACCAGCCAAGCATCAGAGAGACAGAATACTCATTGCCACCTCAGAGCGGTGCCCCACCCCGCCCAATGTCAAATCTCCATCTGTGGCAGGGGAAAGAGACAAAAAAGGAGTCTGTATCTTAGACTCAAAATGTATATTTGTAAAAATATATTACCTGTAAAGAATATAAACGCCGATATGAAAAGACATTTTCCATCAATTTTGGAGAGAAATATGAAAATTCACCTAGTAAATAAGCATGTACGGCAGAAGGCATGGTGGAAATGTAAAATTCCTTCCATTTTAATAAAACAGAACTAATCCTGCAAACATTTACTGAGCATAGTGGTTCCTGCACTGAGGACAGAGTCCCACCAATTTTTGCACTTAAATTCATTAAAGTAGTAAGCAATGCATCCAGTAGCATGTGTTTGCAAGCCTGGGCCCTAATGGGCCATTAGTCACATAGGAAAGGACCTTTAAGGCCAAGCAACTCTCATGATTTCTTAATACCCTGAAAAGAGAGAGGAGTCTTTTGGACTGCCAGGGAACTGAACATGACAATTTTCCTTTTAAAGCACAGGTGCAAATAAAAGAGAAAAGAAAGGGAAGAGACAGACACTGAAAACTCAGCTTAAAAAAAAGACGTGTTCAATTACTGTAATTTGCTTTGTTTCTATCTAGAATGACAACTTGTATATCAAGTTTAAACCCCTGAAAAATGAGGGTTTACAATGAAAATGCTGACAAATTCTTAACCACACAAGCACCGCCAGGCACCGTTGATCCATGTGAATTATAACTGGGAGTGAGCAGCTTTGAATGAAGAAAGATAAAAATTCCTTACGTTGCGCTCGTCACAAGAAACACTTATAGAACAGGCTCCACAAACGTCCATTATAAAAAGAAATGGAAAATAAAAATATTTACGGTAAGAGATTTTTTTAAATTGCAATTTTATTTTACTAATTAAATTCCCAGTCCTGCTGCCTCTGAAATCAGTAGCAAACTGCCATCAACAAGAAGCTGCAGGTTTGTGTGGGCATTTTACTTCCATTTTCATTATTGCGCCTGAGTTTGAGTGTTTCTGAAAAGCAATGCTGAAATGTCTAAAATGGTAGCTAACGAAGAGTCACACTAGCTCATAAAAATACAAGTGGGAAGCAGAAAGACAGTGTTTGACCTTTGAAACCTGCCTTCTTGTTACTGAGAGAAGCCTCCAACTTTTTTTTGTTCAGCCTGCATTTTTAAAGAAATCACTGCACAGTTCAAATAAACCATCTGATCTAATTAGCAGACCACAAGCCACAGGACAGAATTATCTCCCTTGAAAGCGTGTCTCCCTCTCCGCTGGCATCTAGGAGCACTGAAACCCCACTTTCAAACCTGCTACAGAGATCAAGAAGGTACTTTGATTCGAAAGCTAGACATGATTAGATTTCCTTTCTATCTATTTTAACCAATTGTTAAAAAGTGTAACACAAACACTTTTGGCATCAATTTTTTGAAGGGAAAATGAATTGGACGCCATCTCACACCTTCCTCTATTCCCTTCCCTAGTATTTCAGCACATCCCCTTTATCGGATGGAAACGTGGCAAAGCTTTATTTGTTAATAAACACTTCCCAAGTCTGCAGCACACTGCTGACCTTTCCATCTGGGAAGAGCAACCCATTCTGAGTGGCACACCAAATGCTTCTGTCAACATACAATGGGAGTGCTGCCATACACCATCTCTCTTCACTGAGCACAACCTCTCCCTTTTGTGGTTTGTGAAATTAGACCAGAGGTCTCTGCAGATTCCCAGAACAAAGGAAACACCTAAAAATCTTCTGCCCCAACAAGCTTTGGGCAGGACTAGTAACTTTCCCTAGGTTACTCTTATCTAGGGCACCTGAAAACTAAATCAGGAGTCCCCACACATTTAAAAATGCAGATTGCAGTCTCAGATAAGTGAATGATGTCCAAACAAGAATAACTGCAGACTCTCCAATAAATGTATGCTAAAATTAAGACATGGGCCCAAATTTTTCTGAACTTCAAGGAAATCTGAACCTGAACTTGAATTTTGCCATTTGAGTTGATCTCTGACCAACTACTGTATCTTCTTGAGCCAGCTGTATCTCTCAGTTAAGAATACAACTATCATACCATTTAGCTGATCCAATAAAATCATCCAGACTGGAAAGATCTTTTCATGTCTTCTCATCTTAGTTAGTAAATAACATTTTTAGGCTGCTAGGAGGCAGGGAAAACCTGACCTATTTAAATGACTTTATGGTCAAAGTTCAACTAACCTTCTAAACACCTGCATCTGATCTAACTTGATTATTTTTAGTCCTTGGTTACTTGTATCTGCAACTGTTTGAGGATCTGCAATTTATTCAAAAATGTGGCAAGATTCCATATCCCCAAGGTCTGTCTCACTTCCTGAAAATTTCCCTCTGGAAAAGGACTTTATTTTCAACAACCTTGTTATTCAAGCCAAATAAAAGCGGCTGTACACACTAACCTGCCAAGAAAGAAAAAAGGCCCAAATGATTTAGGACAGAAAGTCTGACGAGATTACAAAAAGTTTCCAAAAACTAATAGCTTCCATGGAATAAGCTTTGTCCTACATTAGCTGAATGATTTGTTTTCCATGATCTCCTTCTGGTCCTTTTAAACCTCTTAAAAGCAGTACATTTTAGAGTGTAATTTGCTGTAGGTCTGTTAATTTTTGCTGAGTTATTCACAGAATTCGCTAGTCAGAAAACTCTCCCACTTCTTTCTCCCTGAAATCTACCTTTCTCTGCATTCTTTTTATTAATTTTCTGTGGCTCTCTGGTTTTACACTGAACTGCCATGGGAAAAAGCTACCTAGAATATCCTTTTAACAGAGCCAGGAAAAACAAGCTGGTATGTATAAAGCAAAAAGTCTAGGCATTTGGGAAGACACAAATTATTTCAACATTGTACATGCTAAAAGCAGAGCACAAATAAAGCACATATTATATACTGCATAAAAATAATTCTGATCAGAGGCAATATGGTAAGACTAGAGTCCTGGAAGTGAGGAATCATAGATTCTATCCTACAACGGTTAATGACTTGTTGTGATAGGCAAGTCGTTTAATGACTAGATCTGACTAGAAGGTGCCTCAATTTATCCATCTTTAAAATGGTTATGGTACTCCCTGCTATACCTCCCAGGAGGGTTGTAAGACTTCACTAATTGTTTGTAAAACATTCTGAAATCCTCAAGTGAGAGAAGCACTAAGTGGAAATGAAAAGCGGCATTCACCAGCTAGGGTTACCACCTCTGAAATGCAAAAAAAAAAAAAAAAAAAAAAAAAAGGACCCCCCCCCCACAAGGCAAGCCCTCCTCAGCCCCAACCACAAAGCAACTCTGCAACCCCTCACCTTCAACAGACACTTATAGTATCTAGAGCAGTGGTGAGCAACCTGCAGCCTGCGCCGCTTCTCGCAGCTCCCATTGGCTGGGAACAGTGAACCGCGGCCACTGGGAGCTGTGGCCAGTCGTGTAAATGTAAACAAACTGTCTGGTAGCCCACCAGCGGATTACCCTGACGGGCCACAGGCTGCCCACCACTGATCTAGAGAGATAACAAATAGAGATAAGAATGATAACATCACTGATAACAAACAAGTGTTTGTTTTATCAGTACATTTTGCTAGCCAGTCTTTGTAGTCTGTTTCGTTTAGCCAGTGCTCACTGAATGTGTAGCTTCTGATGTGAGCTTTTTTTTTCAGCGTCTAGTAGGATCACTCGCACCATCGCCCTAATCTTCCATTGTTTAATATGCCTGGCACGTCTCCTCACTTCCACGTGACTCAAACCCTCACACTCTCACACATGGTGCGTTTCCATGTTGGTGGGTAACAGTTTTGATCTGTTATGGCTTAAGCTGCGGAAGGGGGGGAGGGATAGCTCAGTGGTTTGAGCATTGGCCTGCTAAACCCAGGGTTTTGAGTTCAATCCTTGAGGAGGCCACTTAGGGATCTGGGGCAAAAATTGGTCCTGCTAGTAAAGGCAGGGGGCTGGACTCAATGACCTTTCAAGGTCCCTTCCAGTTCTAGGAGATTGGTACATCTCCAATTAAAAAAAAATAAAATAAAAAAAATGGGAAGACTGCAGCATCTTTAGCTGGACACAGACACTTAACATTAGATATCCCAGTGTTTGGTGGTAATAATGCAAATCTTTAGACCCACATTAAAAAAAAAAGGTAAATTAAATTATTTTTCTGACAACTGGCAAACCCATAAAAAAAACATCAGCCAGGCCAGTCGAATACCAGCTAGATAGTAACCCTATCACCAGCACACTCCAGCTCCTTTGTGCCACTACAGTGAAGCAAAGCATAAACTTGTATTAACTGACTAGTTAAACCAGGTTTCCAGCTACTTTGCATTGCCACAGCACACAAGTGAATTTGGCCCTAGGTGTATTATACAAACCATAATAACCCTATTAGGAACATCTGCAAAGGAAGCTGTAGCACCAGTACAGTAGCTTGCTTGGTGACAGAACAGCAGTAGCATGAAACAGGACTACTGAGTGAGGGACCAAACTCAAAAGGCCTACCTATGCTCTCCTTCTACAGTGTAAATCAATCAATCAGTTTAGGTGAATGGAGCTACATCAGTTACACCAATGGTGTTATACACCCTAGGCATGAGATCAGAATTCAGCTCTTGAACTAGCTCATGCTGTGTCCATGCCCAATATATTCAGCCAGGGAAAAGGCACTTATGTTGGGGAAGGGACTGGCATCCATTTCCTTGAGAGAACAATGGCACTTCTCACCCTCTGCTAAGGGGACGGTGAGTTGCTTCCTAAGAGATGTTGTAGTGGCAGCTGCACGAGAGTGAAGTGGGTGAGGGAATAAGAGGGCAAGAAACAAAGAATGGCACTGAACTCAAACTAAAGCCGTTGTACAAGCCCCGACATGCACGTGAACGCTGCCTGTGAGAACTGCTTGCCTCAAGCGGAGAGGCATCACTCTTCTCGTTTTAGGGCCTAACTCACCATCCCACAGCGCCAGGGCTCTGCAGTAAGTTATTTATGAATGATCCGATGCACAAAAAACAACACACAACATCCAGTTCCAATTGCTGCACAAGAAACATAGCAGTAAAAGCAGCAAAAAAGTTAATTTACTTAGATTGTCATCTCTCATTTTAGTTATCTGTACAGGGCCATGCAAATCTATGAACAGCATGTAACAACTACTCATGACTGTCAATGGGTGTTTTAATCCACATTCAAAACCTAGCTATTCGCTTCCTCCCAAGCGGAACAAAAACATACGAAACTCCTACGCAACTACTGAAGTATGAACATTATATGTATGGCTTTATACTTGGAGGCCACAGCTCTGCTATGCTAGGCACTGTGCAAACTGTATCACTGTATCAAAGAGGTAGTCCCAGAACCAAATTGCTTACAACTGAAGTTGAAGAGGAGAGACAACAGAGGAACACAAATAGGGGGTGGGGGGGAGGAGAGATGAGAAAAGCTGGTCCTGTGATTCGGATCCTAGTCTAGGGTGACCAGACAGCAAGTGTGAAAAGTGTGTGTGTGTGTGTGTGTGTGTGTGTGTGTGTGTGTGTGTGTGTGTGTGTGTGTGAGTGTGTGTGAGAGAGAGAGAGAGAGAAATAGAAGCCTATATAAGACAGCCCCAAATATAAGGATTGTTCCTATAAACTCAGGACATCTGGTCACCCTATCCTAGTCTCAAACTAGGGTTCAGATCCCTTCTTTGCCACAGACTCCCTGTGTGACCTTGGGCAGGTCACTGAGTCCCTTGGTGCCTCAATTTCCCCTCTGTAAAATGGGGATAATACCACTGCCTTACTTCCCAGAATGAGGATAAATGCATTAAAGATTGTGAGGGACTCAGACACTATGGGAATGGCAGGGAGATTAAGTATCTGAGACAGACAGACAGATAGGAATCACAAGGTAACAACAATGATACTGTGATCACAGCACATTAGCTGCCTAAGCATTGCTGAGTTTTTTCTAGCCCTCACAGCAGAAAAGAGTTTAAGGAGAGATCTGGGAGAGGACAATAAGGGGACTTGGAGAATAGTTACACAAAAGCGCTTGTTGGAAAACTTGACAAATTCAGTAAATATACATACCAGACTTCAGAAACTTCATAGAATGGCTCAGATTAATTAATCTGAAAATGGCCTCTTTCATATATACCAACAAACTAAAGAAAACCTCTTGTGTAACAGTTATGGTTGCTCAAATGCAACCACTAAAATGCACTTGACAAAGGAAAGCATCTCTGGAAAGAAGAGAATTAGGCTTTTCAGCTTTATGGTACCTCACTCAATTATTTCTAATACAGCAACCCAATATACTTGCCTTAAAAGATCTGCTTGCCGAAGACTGCACGCCCAGTCATGCTAGTATGGTTTGAATGGTGAGCCAAAGCTCAAACATTGATTTACTACTGGCAATTTGCTGGGCCACTATGCTATTCTCCACTGTGGCGGCTAGCTGAAGACTGGAAAATATTAATAACGTGCTCAAGAGAGATGCAGCAATTCTGAAATATTCTCCTAACTAAGATGATTGGAAAGATGACTATAAGCTCTTTGGGGAAGGAACCATCTCTTGAAACTCCTGTGTGCTGCTGCAATAACAACCACCACAGGAGGGTGTGGAGGGCAGGACAGAACAACAGTCTTTTGATAAAATGCTTCACAGGGCAGTGGGAGCTAAAGCCAAACCTACCCCAAAACTTCTTGAGTTGAGTGACATCACTTTTGTTTAAACCTTACAGTCATAAACTTGTTTCATTTTAGTTTCCCATAAAAGTTCCCACCATTAAGACCAAAACTTGCATGGTTTCAAATGCCCTTAAAAACCAACTGTCCCACATACAGTTTTCTAACTAGCACTCAACTCGCCTAGAAGCCCACAATCTCTGGGCTTAACCCAGTTTTTGTGGCTAGAAGCACTGACCAAAGCCCACACAGTGTGCCCGAAACTTGTATGTGGAAAGTTAGGTGCCTCAGTCCATAACGAGGCATGTAAACAAGTGACCTGATTTCCAGAGTGAAAGTGTGTACCTTTCAGATCAAGTTCAGTTAAGGGGAAATGCAGCTAACCTCCAGCAGAAGAGGGGAGGAGGATTTGGAAGAGGAATGGGGAGTGGCCACCAAGCTTTACATGGCAACTGATCACCTAACCTTACAGCAGCATTCTACAAAAACCATGGAAACAGATTTCTAAATCTCCTGTTTGAAGCTGTGACTGAGGTCGTGTTTGTTTTACAGCCAAAAAGGAGAGTAAATTGGAAAAATCACAAGACAATCTAAAAGATTATTTATTGTCTGTTTTATGCCCCTTAAGGCTGCCTGTTCCTCTGTGTGCCTGCAGTACAAAGGGACGCAATCAAAGAGGGGCTAGAGAAGAAAATGCATCATTCAAGGCCACCCCATCTATTTTAATACTACCCTTATGATCACTGTCATTGTTCAAAAGCATGTGTTCTTTATAGTAAAGGAAAGGTCAAGGAGAGAAGGGAAATCCTCTCACTCAGCGCCAGGAGGGTTTGAGAGTTTCCATATTCAAATTTCTGCAGGGTAACAGGCTTCATCTCAAAACCTTTCCTTCATCTCATCAGACAGAGGACGAGTTTTTGCTTGCAAGTGCACAGCTCAAAATGCAACCACATGTGCTTACCAGGAAGCGTGACTAGAGCAAAAATACAACCCAAATATCCCACAGAGCCCACGTGACCACAGGCTTCCAGTTCAGTTCCCCCCTTTGGTGCTGTCATAGCCACATATGGTAACAACATGACATGTCTTCCTCGCTGCATCATGCCTAAGGTTTGCTCATCTAGGTGGTTTGTCGTCTGTGAAACCCAGAAAGATGCTGCTGCATTTGCAGGAGGTGGGAGCCAACTGGTTCCGTACTCACTGCAGGCAAAAAAATGCCACATCATCTCTTCAGCTGCCCTAAGTTAAAATAACGGAGAAGTCTGTCAAAGACGCTAGGAAGGGGGAAAGCACAGAGAGGAAATTCACAAGAAATCAAATCCCACACACACCCACAGAGACTGAATCTCACATTCTGATTTACTGCATCTGAAATCATTGTATCCAGCTATGAGGTGTTACTGCTAAACACAACAGACACCAAAATAAACCAGGACAAACAAACAGCCACAGAAGAAAGCCAAGAGAGGGAGAAAACAAACCCTCAGGGGAAAAAAAAATAAAAAACAGAGCAATAGTGTCATGGAAATTAGCTCTCATAAAATGTTCAGCATGTTGTAGTTTAATGGAAATGTACATTTTACTTAAAATCTAATCAATTTATTTTACTTGCGTTTTTCTTAAACACACATAACAAGCAAGTTTTTGCTGGTGGGCTCACTCAGCTATGAACATTATACTAACAGTATCAGTAAGATCAATCATGCGCTAAATTGCTACTGAAAATATACTCTCTCTTCTGGCTTTATTTCTCCACATGGCTGACCTGCTATTTTCTGCTATACATTCCTTACGTAAAGTGTAACTGCATTTCGAAACTGTATATGGCCTTGCTACCGGCCTTTGCAAAGGGGTCAACATAGAACATATTTTCTGTACTCTGATGCCATTTGCCTGTGATACTATGGTGGATATATATCTAAGCTAAAAACAAAAAACCCCAACCAATAAGATAATTGGATAGATAGCTAGATATTGGTTGGTGTGGTTAGGCGACTGAGTACTGTGCAGGAATGCATTAGCAGTGCTAGAGGCTGGGAGCTGCATTGTTGCCTACAATTCACTCTTTGGCCATCCCTACATTAAAGTAATAGAGTGTCATGACAGCCTTACATCATCAGGCCCCTGGCACGTCTCTGTAGAATGGAGAGGGGAGAAAATGCATTGGGTAATTACAGCCCAGACCTGGCAGCTCCTACTTGGAAACTGTTTTACAACCTTAACTGCAACATCAGATCATTTTATTCCACTTACAACTTTCCAAAGCTTTAACCTTTTGCTTCGGTTTCTGCCTGAAGGTGAACGAGCAAGATCCCACTCAGCTGTTTTTGAGATCAGCAAAAACTGAAATAAATGATAACCACATTTTTAAAAGACATGGCTACCAATAAAATATGGCTGCCATTTGTAACTTGAAACACTTGAAGCCTGGATTCAAGGGATAATGCCTCCTGCTTGGCTTTGATTTACCACAGTTATGACTATTTGAGATCAGCACTCAAAAAAACCCATACACACAGTGAACTGTTTCGTTACATCAACAGGGCGAAGAAAGATGCCCTGCAACAGTGTGTAGCTAGATAAGTGCACCCTTTCCAAAACCTGTTCTCTGTAAGTGGTGCTGACACTAAAACTACTGAACCAATTTTGGACTGCTGTGGTGCAACCTTGAACTGCCATTAAAGGTTTCCAGCTGTGTCAGGGGGAGAAGTATGGAATGAACATGGGTTTCAAGTGATTGGAAGAGAACTCTGCCGCAAGGAGTTTTGAAGCTGTGAGAGCATTTAAAATTGGCAGACCCTGAAACTACCTTAAAAGTGACCTGGAAATGATTTTGTTTTATTGGACTTGTGTACTTTATGCTTCTTTATGATGTTTAAAGTAGATCTGAAAGTTTGCTGTTGCGTTTTTCTTTGTTTATTTGTTTTTGGTTGGTTGTTTCTTTACTTTAGAGTCATAAGGAATATTTTATGTCTGGTTTCCCCTGGATTTTCTGGAAGTTCTCTTGGGATTTCAGAGTATATGTATTGTGAGTTTTCTCACTTTAAAAGAATTGGGGTGTTTAATCTTTTACAAAGACGACCCCTCTCCAGAATGTTTATTAGCCATTGAAGTTAAATGAGTGTTAACAAACAAGTTGTCAGTATTTTAAAAATCTCTTCTCCTCTCAACAGCTCAATTCTCTTGACACCTGTAATAATATCTGTGACATATGTGATAATTTACTAGGCCTCCAGTCATCCTGGGCCCTGCCTAACAGTTTCCCACCATTGCTAACACTGCTGTTCTCACTATGGCTGTGGCTACACTTAGCATTTCAAAGCGCTGCCGAGGTAGCACTGGCTGGGAGACACACCCTGCTGCAGCGCTGCAAATTTGTAAGTGTAGCCAAGCCCTAAGTCTCCCAACATTGGTAGTGGCTTCCACTACTAAAGGCATTTCTTGAAACTGTTTCACAAACTATCTGTGAGGCAGTTAAGAATAAATACAGGGATCATATCACCCACCGAAGAACTGCAATCATCACTGGGTTGGAATACAGCAGTTTATTACAGCATACAAGGAAGTATTACATCCAACTGAAGCTTGAGAGGTAACTTTATATAGGTATCAGGGGGTAGCCATGTTAGTCTGTATCCACAAAAACAACAAGGAGTCTGGTGGCACCTTAAAGACTAACAGATTTATTTGGGCATAAGCTTTCGTGGGTAAAAAAATCTCACTTCTTCAGACGCATGGAGAGGTATCACTTCTTATATAGGTATCAATTAAGTATCAGTTTGAATTTGGGCTGGTCACAGGATTAGCAACCCTGCTCTAACAGCAAAAGATATCATAGCATCTTTCATAACTCTAAGCACTCAGGACCTCACCACTGTGTTCTTTAACCTCATGCTGGAGAATTTTTTCAGTACTGATTCAGAGGGCAAAATACTAAAATTCCCACACAACCAACAGGTTGCAAATAATTTTGCAGTCCCTTGGTGGTCTCCCACTTTAGTACTAATCCAGCCTCCATGCGTTTACCTTATCAAGTCTGCTGGGATCACAACACAAAAAAGGATGAAATAAGTGGATGACTCCCTCTTCACAAAGTAAGTGTTCAGAGAAAGAGACTGAGTCAGGAATTCTGCGTTCTACTCCGGACTCTGCAGATGATGGTGTAATCCACACGCTTCACTCACCCATCTGCAACATCAGGACAATTCTTATCCACTTCAAAGGGTTCTTGGAAGGGTTATTTAATTAACATCTGCAAAGTGCTTTGAGATTTCTTGTGTGAAAGGCACTATAAGTGATTAGAACAAAACAGGAAACTACGATTACCATTAATGTGGCAAGGAGGAGAAATCTGACATCTTATAATAGCTCAGATAGCATTGCTACCTATAGAGAACAATAGTTTTCGGGGGGGGGGGGGGATTCCCAGGAAACAAAAGTGAACAGGACATGTTGTAACACCTAATTATGCATCTCAAATCTACATGCCTATGCAGGCCTCTATATTGCCCCTATTATCATACTATCTGAGCACCTCGATCATTGACAGAGTTTACTCAGATAACACCTCTGTGGGATAGGGAAGTATCGTCCTATTTTACAGAGAGGAACTGAGGCACAAAGTAGATTAAGGCCTTGGCAACACTGGCGCTTTACAATGCTGCAACTTTCTCGCTCAGGGGTGTGAAAAAACACCCCCCCGAATGCAGCAAGTTACAGCGCTGTAAAGTGCCAGTGTAAACAGTGCCCCAGCGCTCCCGTGGCTCCCAGCGCTGTAAACTAATCCCCACGGGGAGGTGGAGTACCTGCAGCGCTGGGATAGCTCTCTCCCAGTGCTGGCGCCGTGACCACACTCGCACTTCAAAACGCTCCCGTGGCAGCGCTGTACAGCTGCAAGTGTAGCCATACCCTATGTGACAGGCCCAAAGTCACAACCTTTTGTCCCTGAGCTAGGATTTGAACCCACGGCTCCTGAAGCACACTCCATGTCTCTGTCTACTCTAGATAATTCTTCCTAGAAGATAATCTCCTGACTCCATCTCCTCACTGAAGAGCGTCTCCATTTTGATGTCTTTCTATAATCCCTTAAATCGCTCTCCTTCCCACAATGGCCTATATTCTTGGAAACATCACAGAATGCTATTGCGAATACTATTCGCGTTTCCATTGCTATTCGCAGGTCCCCTCTGCAATTCTCATCAGATCTCATAAGCCAAAATTACATAGATAGGTATGTTTAAAACACACGTTTTTAAGGAAGAAAATAATATCCCAAGCAGTTTTTCCCTCAAGCCTTGGTCACTGAGAAAAAGAAACAGTAGAACCAACAACCAGCTTTGTATTATGGATACAGGATACTAGGAAATCTGGTAAATCCTAAAGAAGTGATTTTCAAAGTGTTCTCTGAAGAACACTGGTAGGTGACAGAACACTTACTGATAGTCCATGGATGGTCTGGCTGGCCAGGCGGGGTGGATGAATATTATTAAAAAAAAAAAAAAAGTTAAATTTCTTGTAATCAGATTTTTGTTTTAAATTGAAATCTTTTATTTAAATTAAATACAGGCTTACTTTTAAAAAATAAACCTATTAAAAATTACATTTGAAATTGTGACAACCTATATTAAGGTCCAATCTATTAATCCCATTTAAATTAATTAAAAATAATATTAAACAGTACGTTTGCTGTCACGTTTTAAAGAAAATTAAATAATTGAACCGGTGGAAGTCACTAGCTAAGCACCTGGAACTGGAGTTTGAAGTGCATATCCAGCATTTGACAGCAGTAACCTCTTCTGCAGGTGCAGAGAAACTAGTTCAGTTCAATGATGATTAGTTCATTCAAATTTAAGAAACCAACAAGGAGTTGAAAATGCAGAAAAGATTGTTTTCCTCTCCCAAACTATGAATACAAATGGGGTGTCGGAGGATGAGAGCTACTAGTTCTAAAACCTTGAAGGACGGAGTGACCTAGAAACAATCTGTTCAATTCACTAGCTACAGATAATGTTTCCTTTGTTTAATAAAGGTTAGTTTATATGCAAAACATGTTTTGATAAAACTTTTTTTCTTATGTATTGAGTATCTCAAGGTAGTTTTATTAAACTAATAAAAACTATTTTAAAATGTTTTTGTGCATTTAATTTAATTTTAAATTTCCATCCAAATAGAGTTGGACACACATCACATATAAAAATTAATCATAATCTGGTAAATAAAAAATGTATCATTCACCATTTTCTAACAATGTAAAATATTAAGAATCTGAACAAATGTAAATTAAGTATATAGTTGCTTAAATAAGCTTACATAAATATATAGTCGATCCTCCTGGTTAGCAAAAACAAGGACCAAATTTAGTGTAAAGATTATGTTGATTTGCAAATCCACATGTTTTAATGGCTATCAACTAATAAGACAAACCTTTTTTTAGGATAATAACTAAAAATACAAATTCAAAACAAGATTAAAATTGACGATTTAAACAAAAGTTTTCTGGATGTTGATTTATTATGATTCAAATCAGTGATTTAGATCATTTTAACTTAAATCAATCCGCTCTGTGGTCAGGTGGTGCTGCTAAGTCACGTTAGAAGACACTCATTATTTCCCTAATAGCAGCTAAGAATCCTGTGGCACCTTATAGACTAACAGATGTTTTGGAGCATGAGCTTTCGTGGGTGAATACCCACTTCGTCGGATGCATCCAACGAGGTGGGTATTCACTCACGAAAGCTCATGCTCCAAAACGTCTGTTAGTCTATAAGGTGCCACAGGATTCTTTGCTGCTTTTACAGATCCAGACTAACACGGCTACCCCTCTGATACTATTTCCCTAATGTTTCATTTCCATGTAAACAATTACTGCAAGAATGTGATATGATCATGAATGGGTGAGGAGTTAAGCCAGATGTACACTAGAAACCTTTGCCAGCATGGTAATATCTATATGGGGATTTATTTATTACAATATTTTTATACTGGCAAAAGCCTTAGTGTAGACAGGCACAGTTACATCAGCGTAAGAGTCCTTTGCTGGTAGAGCTTATTTTGTTTGGGGAACCATTATCAGCTACAAAGCCAACTACAAAACTCAAAAGAAGCCATTACTTGCCTTTTCAATTTTCTTATAAAAAAGACAGCAGAATATAATAATTGTGCCATCTAATTTCTCTGTGTCAAGGGTGACCCTGCTCAATGGCATGCACATGCTTATTATTCACCCGATCACATGTGTACAAAAGTTATCATTCTATACTACGTACACAGACTTGAATCTCAGAGGCTATGGCTACACTTGCACTTCAAAGCTCTCCCAGCGCTGTGCGTACTCCACCTCCCTGTGAGGAATAACGTACAGCGCTGGGAGCCGCGCTCCCAGCACTGGGGCTTTGACCACACTGGCGCTTTGTAGCGCCGCAATTTGCAGCGCTGGAGAGGGTGTGTTTTCACACCCTGGAGCAGTGCTGCAAATTTGCAAGTGTAGCCATGGCCATAGCCACGTTTATATCTCACAATAGAACTAGTGAGGATTGGAGAAGGTTGCGTCAGATGCATTTCAAGAGAACGCAAAGGAATGTTTCAGATGATCTTCTCCTATGTTTTCCCGGCCTTGAGTCTGTGCTCCAGCACCTGAAGATCACGCTGAAAAGCACAGATGTAAATATGAACAAATGCTTCAATTACATTGCACAGAAGAGGATAAGTACTTTGAAGCCTGCAGGTCTCTAGTTCTGATGAACTGCTTGTAGTTCAAAATGTCCCTAAATAGCTAAGCTAAGAAGCCAAACAACTTACTCACTCTATCATCGTTTCCCCTCTTCTCTTTGCAAGGGGGGGAGGAGAGAAAGTGAACCTGTTCAAGGGAAGGACTGGAAAGATGCACATATCTAAGCTCTAAAGAACCTTTTAACTGATGTACTGCCAGGAAATTCCCTTCAACATAACACTAAAGAACTGGTAGAATTAGAATCTCCTCATAAAGATGATTGAAACATTCCTATCTTCTGTCTGGTGCCAAAATTTGTTAACTCCGGACGCACAGAAATGCCATAAAATTCCTTCATTCAAAAGTATAAAGAAAGATGCCAGACTTCCTTCTGCATATTAAGGAGGCCTGGATACTGAAGCACACGTTGCTGTAATCCCCTATGAACATCACATCTTCTGTGTCCTGTTCGGTCCTGAACATGCACCCCCACCCCAGATAAGCACACTGGCATCCTCCCTCACATATATATATATATACACACACACATACACACACACACACCTGCACGCTGCTAGTTAAAACTCCTTCCCAGCTCTGCTTCACAAAACACATACACACACTTTGTTTTATGTCGGCATCTTTTAAACAAAAAAAAAAAACACCCCTCTTATGTCAGAGAACAGCTTAAACCTTGTTTAAAATAGGAATGATTGAGAGGAGGTGCATACCTCTTACAGCGCACTTGTTGCTCTGACATGTCCAGAAACAAGCTACATCATCATCAGTTTGGATGCCTGATAGGAAAACTGCACGGTCCCCTGCCTGGGTGAACAGAAGGTCTAGTCTCTTCACCAGACAGTATCTGTTCATCTGGGAGACTCAGATTTTCTTCCTTTTCCCAAAGCATTTCAAGTCAAGGAGGCCATTTTACTGCCTCTTTATCTGGGCCGGAGGCAGCAAGCTGCACAGAGGAATCAGTCTGTTCAGCAGTGAGATACTTATTTCAGCTGCGTATTTCCTGCTTTATTCTTTGGGAAGTCCATGAGAAGGGTGTTACAGAAACGCAAGTGTCTCAGCAACTGAAATGAGGACACTTAACATTTCGGCTCCTTCAGATTTTCATAGTATGGTCCCAGGGAAAAACTCATCCCGGTGCAGATGGCCAGCACAAGACCCAGATGCCACTAAGTGCCACTTCTGCAATACTTTAAGGCTTTAAGTGGGACTTAAGCCTTGTCCTTGAGCTGCACAGGGGCAAATTTCACCTCCTGTGAAGAAAACCTCTATTCCTGAAGTTCACCATTTCCCTATGTAGCCCAGAACTACTGCTCTTCAGAACAGGGAGTTTTATCTGTTTGGCAGTGCTGACAGTACAGCACCAGGCACATTTATGGTGCTCTACCATAATATATCATCACTATCAAGCAAACAACAGCACTCTTCCAAGCAATAGCCAATTAATGAGAAGTTGCAGCTTCCTGCAGCTGTGCTAGAGAGGCTCTTTTTAAAACTCTAACCTTGCTGTAATGGGAACTGTAATAAGGCTCCAAAATTCAGTCTTTTTAATCAAAATTAGAAATCTGAAGGAGCCCTGCAGAGCTGTTTTGGAGAGAGGAAGAGAGCTAATAGGCTTTGGCTACTTTTGCAAGGAAATGGGAGAAAGATACAAATAATCCCCCCCACCACCATCTTGGGGATGCGATCCCAGCTTTGCACCATTTGGAGTCAGTTCTCAGGCAACCACCCAGTCAAATCATGGCTTTGAACAATGAGTGAATCTGTGTTCAAACCCTCCCCTGCTCCGCCCCGCAACCCTCTAGCAGCCTCCTGGAGGAAAATAATGAAATGTACAATATATAACCTGCCAGTTAAAACCACAGCTCTGTTTGTGGGAAAATCTACACAGAGAATTGTTTTAACTCGCTTGTTTGCTTTTCTTTCACTGGGGGTGGTGGGTGGAGGAAGGGAGGGGAGTAGGTTGTTGTAATCTCATATGCCAATTAATCACTGAAATATAACAGCTACAAATGAGGTTCAAGTTTATATTTTAGCAGGTGAAACAATGAAGAATTAAGCAAAAGGCAGATGGAAAAAGTCTAACTTCTAAAGCAGGGGTAGGCAACCTATGGCACGCATGCCGAAGGTGGCACGCAAGCTGATTTTCAGTGGCACTCTCACTGCCCGGGTCCTGGCCACCACTCTGGGGGGCTCTGCATTTTAATTTAATTTTAAATGAAGCTTCTTAAGCATTTTAAAAACCTTATTTACTGTACATACAACAACAGTTTAGTTATATATTATAGACTTATAGAAAGAGACCTTCTAAAAAGGTTAAAATGTATGACTGGCACGCGAAACCTTAAATCAGAGTGAATAAATGAAGACTCGGCACACCACTTCTGAAAGGTTGCCGACCCCTGTTCTAAAGACAGTAGGTCTATTTCTGTTCTCATTCACAATGGGATGGATCTGGAGCACTCATCGATTTCAAAGGAATTCACTCTGGTGTACCCACAGAACAGAATCTGTTTATTTATAGTGGTGACGTGCACAATGGTTAACATTTTCAAAAGCACTTAAATGATTTAGGAGCACAAGTCCCATTGAATGTCAATGGGCTTTGGGTTCCTAAATCACTTGGGCACATTTGCAAATTGTATTTTACTCAATGTAATCACTAAACCCCATTCAGAGTTATCAACCTTTAAATGGTTTCTGTCTGAAAGATGAAGAGGCTTGCTTACAACTGTGGAGGGAGGTGGGGAGGAAGGACAAGCCAACCATCTCCTTTCCCTCTTGCTACCCCTCCTTCCAAGGTGTTAATGGGTTATAGCATTTTTGGTTCTCCTCAAGTCAAAAACAGCTACATTTTTCAAAAGCTCAGCTCTGCACATAACTTCAATAACATCCAGTTTAAATGATCCATCTGGGCAACCTCTCTTTTGATCTCTATATCTGAATAACCATCACAAGGGCTTCCCAAATCAGACACATATGCAAAAGCAAAATCTCCATCTTGCCCAGGCAGAGGAAGCTCTGCTAGACATTTTAGCATTAAGGCAGGCCAGTCAACTTGCTATTGGCCCTAATTAGCACTTCTGCAAACTGTTTAGAGAGTCATATATTCATAGAGTCATAGATTTTATGGCCACAAGGGACCACTATATTTTCTAGTCTGACCTCCTGTATAACACAGGCCATTAAATATTGCCCACTTACCCCTATATTGAGCCCCAAAACTTGTGTTTGTCTAAAGCATAACTTCCAGGAAGTCATCCAATCTTAATTTGAATGCATCAAGAAATGGAGAACCTACTCTTCCTTAGGAATTTGTTCCAATGGAAAATAACTCTGATTGTTACACATTTGTGCCTTATTTCCAATTTTTATTGGTCTGGCTTCAGCTTCCAGCCATTGGTTCTTGTTCTGCCTTTCTCTGCTAGATTAGAGTCCTTTAGTAGCCAGTAGCTTTTCCCCGTGACGTTCTTTACCTATAGCCAAGCAAAATTCAAAAGGGTGAAATTCTCTCCTACTTTCAAAAATAAGAAAATGAAAACCCATCTTAACGCCAAAAGCCCCACTGATCTGAACAGCAAAGGCTACAGCAAAAAAAGGAATTTGCTTTAGAAAAAAAGATCTGCTCCTTTTACCTGAACAATCTTTACTCAAGCCCTAACCCTGTATCAGCATCTGCTAGCACAGTCCCTCATGCACATTCAGTTACCATCCAAAGCTTATTATTAAAAGCACAATTAAATTTCCTTAGGTGTAATTCTGGTTTCTTCTGAATTGGATTCACCAACCAGGACTGATGTCATAACTCATGGCAAATAGCATGCAACAATCATTGGTGGTTTCCCTCCTGTTCCTGAACTTCTCTTCAGGCTTTGTGGATCGATGCAGGTTCAGGGCTCTGCTCTGGTCCCTACAACCAATTTGCCAGTGAAGTGCTGGGCAGCCTCCCAGTGGAGAGGCAAAGGTAATCCTGAAGGGGAAGACAGGTTGTAGTCAGGTGTTGAACTGCCTGGCACAGCAATCACTGGCTAGCGGAGTATGTGAGAAGTCTCTGAACTGAAAACCGCTGCTGGGCAATGGAAACGCTGTGGAGAAAGTACTAAGGGAATTTGGAATTTACCCCCAGCTGTGAACTCCATTCCAAATGCATAATTCCTGGGTGGGGAAGAGGGAGGGAAGCTCATTTCACACAAGAGCATAATCCCTTGCAAAAGGCTCTTTCACAGGTAGCAGAAGTGGAAACATCTGCATGGGGGGACAAAGCCTGGGAAGGGCGCAGTCAGTGTGAACAAGGCAGCAAGGGGAGTATCCCATTCCCATAACAAAACCCTCTGCCTCCATTCTGCTAGACTGGAAGACACACGTGCACAAGTTGTAATTTCTAACACAAAATAAATCTTTTTCGCCCATCTAAATGTTGCTCAGCTACAGATACAAGAATATGGAGTCAGTGAGACGTTGCATAGGTGTAGGCAGGGGCAGCTCTAGCTTTTTTGCAGTCCCAAACAAGGCAGGCAGGCTGCCTTCAGCGGCGCGCCTGTGGGAGGTCCCCAGTCCCGCGGATTCGATGGCTTGCCTGCGGGAGGTCCGCCAGTCCCGCGTCTTCGGCGTTGAACCCGCCGCTGAATTGACGCGGAATCCGCGGGACCGGGGACCTCCCGCAGGCAAGCCACCAAAGGCAGCCTGACTGCCGCCCTCACAGCGACCGGCAGGGCGCCCCCCACAGCTTGCCGCCCCAGGAATGCGCTTGCTGCGCTGGTGCCTGGAGCCGCCCCTGGGTGTAGGGCCAGCACTGATGGATCCCAGGGCAGAAAGGAAGCCTCAAAACTGAAGCCCTCTGTCATCTAAAATGCTGACTTCCATCTTTTACTATTTTTCTTTTCTGTTTAATTGATCTCTGCATTTTGGTAGTGACAAAATGATTGTGCTCCCTTGGCATGCTACTCATAGAATCTCAGGGTTGGAAGGGACCTCAGGAGGTCACCTAGTCCAATCCCCTACTCAAAGCAGGGCCAATCCCCAGACAGATTTTTACCCCAGATCCCTAAATGGCCCTCTCAAGGATTGAACTCACAACCCTGGGTTTAGCAGGCCAATGCTCAAACCACTGAGCTATCCCTCCTACTGTGTTACTTGTTACTGTGTTTTGTATTCTAATAGCTTGTACGGCACCTCTAGAACCTAAGCAGGAGCATGAGAGTTGTTGCAAGTTCCCAAGCGGAACATATAATACAATATGCAAGGAACAAAGAGAATATAAATATGGCAGAGGACAAGCTGTCACAATAATTAGAGTATGCCCAAATATGTATGCTAAGCCCCACAACTGACATGACAATGGGAGGGAATGGGTATGGAAAGGAAAGTACATCTGGAAGTGGTGTGTGTGTGTTTCCATTAGCACGTGCAAAAGGATTCTCAGCACACACATTTCTGAGCCCCAAAGACTCATTATCTCCAGCTATTGATCCACTAATTAAAAAATTCTGCAGGAAATTACTGCCTCTTTGTAGGTCTACACTGACACAGCTCGTGCAGTTTTAACAGGTCACACACATGCTGCAAACATCTCTTACCACTTTCATCAGGTCATTCCTTGCAATACATTATTACCTACCATTCACATTCACTATTTGATCTACTGCTGGGATCTCATTCTCTCTTTGTTTGAGGATACTTTTTGAGGAGGAGGGGGAGAGGACTAGTAACAAAGGTTTGACTGAAAATACACAAAAGCCAGGAAACTCAGAGTTAAGGCTGAAAATTTGTGCTGACACTGCAGCATTATCTCCCACCATTAAGCCTTTTCTGGATCTTTTGGCACAAGTGCCAGAGTTAAGGCCAGAGTGTCAGCAGAGATTTTCAGGCTTCCTGATGAATTTCTTTGCTTAAATCAAATGCTTAATGTCACTTAGACATACTATTCGTTAACACCACATCAACCTTTAATGAAAATTGTGCACACGCACACACACACTTTTATATATGCCATTAGCTATATTCTTCGCAGTGGCCGTGAATTCCGTATGAGCAAACTTGTAAAGTCCCAGCTATCCAAAGTGGACACAGAGGCAGATTAAGCAAGTGGCTAAATGGTACTGACAAAAAGACCAGAGCAACCCTAGCAATCAAAATTTCACAGAGTAGTGTCATATAGCAAGTATCGGTCTCTCCCCTCAGCCTGAAATCAGGAGAAAAAAGGTTGTGTTTTTTTAAAAATGGACTCTGAAGCTTCACTGTAGAGCAGTTCCACAGGAGGTTGGCTACAAATTGACATTGGAGGTTTCAGACTGTACTGAATTCTATGGTATTGTAGAAAACAAGAAAGCGCACACACACACACACACACACACACACACACACACACAGACACACACACACTTCAATCTCATGGTCCTTTAGTTATGGAACCTGGGCTCATGGAAGTTCTGCTGATTTTATTCCATGAAACAAAAATGCTTTACCAGACTCACAAAACATATCCTACACAGATGACAATATTTGGGCTAGATCACAGCAACCCTCACTGAAACCGATGATGACTTACTGAGGTGAGTAAATCCATTTCATTTTTCCAGAGTAAGAGGTCATAATCAAGGTGAGTATGGCTGGTGTATTTTACTCCCTTATGTTTTGCATATTTGAGATTATGAGGAAACGTCATCAACTAATAATTTGAAGGAAGGTTCAATAAAACAGTTCAGTATTCTCAAGTTCTAAATGTCACAGGGTGATGATCAAGAGCAAATTCTGATTAGCAGCCTAATGAAAATGAGAACCTGGCTCAACTATGTGTATTGATTAACTAGTGGGAGCCACCAGTTTTAAAGGACAAGATTGTTACAGTGTAATACTTACTGTGTTACACTATATAAGGTGGACACCTTTTGCTGAGTTGGATGAAATAGATTTTTTTTTAAAAGGCCCAAACAAAGTTATTGCTGGTAACTCAAAAGACTTAGCAACCCAAAGCTGAAACAACTCCTTTCTACAGAATTAAATATGCCATCAAATAAGGGAAACTGCAGTTGATGTTTATGGCTGACATCATGCAAGTGGCAGAGCATGTATGTATTTCGCCTGTCCCCTTTAAAATTCAGACCAGGCCCGGTTGCAAATCACAAAAATTACTGAAATTACAAAGTGAACTATCAAGAGATCTTAAGTCAGCAGGAACAAAACTAGCTAATCGCTGGTTAGGAATTTCGGAAATTACAAACTAATCTAATTAGAGACTTTATCTTGTCAGTTACAGCCCACATGTTAAATATTTATCAGTAAATCAAAAAATGGAAGGTTAGTTACACAGGCACGTGAATTACTAGTTTCATGCTAGAACACTTGCCAGCTTGGATCAACGTCAAACAAAATGACTGATTTGGCTTTTACAGTTTTAAAGACAAGTAATTAAATATCATCCATAAATAAATAAAGTTGTACTGAAAGCAAAGGAGGCCACAGATATAATGAAGGCTGTCAAAAGGGGATGGAAAATACACTAAGGTGACATGAATTAACTACCGTATATACTTGTTCATAAGCCGAATATTTTTTGGTAAAAATGTGGCGCATCAAAGAGCAGGGGTCGGCTTATAAACGGGTCTACATCAAAATTTGATGATTTTAAACTCTATGGAATCATTGAATATCTAATACACTGTCGTTTTGTTTACCTGGAGCGTCTGCAGGCATGGAGCCCCTCAGCTCCCTGTGGCTGTGATGCGCCATTCCGAGCCAATGCTCCAGGTAAACAAAACATCCCAACCTGCCAGCTGCTAACCCTGATGGGCTGGGAGCCAAGGTTTTCCAACCCCTGAAACGTGGGGTTGGTTTATGAAAGGGTCATACAGTTTTTGCTATTTTTACTTATCCATCTTGCGGGGTCAGCTTTTAAATGAACAGGCTAATAAACGAGTATATACGGTCATTTAAAGTAAGGCCACTTTAATTCTGAATCAGTGTCCACACAGGGATTTAGTGAAGTTTAACTGATACACTTTAAATTCACATCTTTAGTTAATTCGGATTAACTTTCTAGAGCATCCCCATGTAGACAAGCACTAAGTTTCTGTAAAAAAAAAAAAAAAAGAAGAAGGTACTTGTATGTGTCATAGTATTTGGGGGTCCATTAATTTGTACACTGGAGGTGCAAGGGACAAGGACTTCATTTTTTCACTTTTCTATAAAGGGACTTGCATGCTAAAGACACTAATATAATAAAGTAATATCAACAACTGTGGGAAGACGGAAAGAGACGAGATATTGGTAGGAGTTAAATAAATTTCATTTTAATGTTTGAAGGTGACTAAAGCCCTCTTGGGATAAACCAGGTTGTTAGTTGCCCAGAATTTTTAGGCAATAACATCAGGATAAACTCCTTCTCTCTGAAAGTGCCAGGCCATGCAAAGCACAGAAGACCTCGAGTGTTTTAAGTGCTTAGCTAAAAGACCTTCTACATACACACATCAACATGCCCCAGAACTTGGTGGGCCAGATTCTGCTCTCAGTTGCAGCAGCATAAAATCCATAGCAAATCCACTGACATTGAATGGAGTTCCTCTGGACTGACAACCGTATAAAATAAAAGAGAGCACAATTTGGCCCAATTAGTATCCTAGAAGGTTGAATGACTGAAGTTAACTCTGCTGGGAATTGAATCTGTGCTTCCAAAGAGTCCAGGGATTGCAAACCTGAGGCCAAAGGCACATTCACACAATGACGTGAAATAACAGAGATTGAAATTGGGGAGTGAGGGAGGGAGAGAAGTGGTTTAAAAAGGCAAAATTAAAAGCACTTAAAGAAATGTTTCAGCCTACAAAGGACGGGGGATTCAGTCAGTCGAAATCTGCAAATTGGTAGGTTGTACATTCTGCACTGTCTGTCAGCGTGGCACATCTTAAAGGGCTGAATAAATAATTGAAGAATAAATAATTGCGCCAGAGCTGTCTCATGGGCCATTTTTATAGATTGCTGTCTAATGATAGCCCCATCTGTGACACTTTGCATTAATATGAGATAAAATTACATAGTGCCTTGTTTGCTCTGACACTGGGATGTTATGATGTCTCTTAATATTATCGTGAATAAAGGACTAGAGCAACGAGGGAAGCGTCCTGATTGCTAGGAAACGCTCAGCTGGAAAGAACCAAGTTTTAACAGTCAGAGATGTTTTGCCTCCGAAGGGGGAGGGGAGAAGGAGAACACACTATTTCCGGTGTACTTACCATCAGTGTAACAAAAGAAAGGAGGAGCTGCTCCTTGGGTGCAAAAGGAGCATGAGTCCACTTCAAAGCCTCTGGTTTAGAATGTACCATTTTGGGTCTAATAGCAGGGGCACAACTCAGAACCAAGGAAATAGCACTCGGGAGCCAACCATTTATTCAACCTCTCTGCAGGGAGGGAGGAAGACAGAGATAAGTTGTAGGTCTCCAGTGATGACTCTTGAGCAGAGTGGATAAAAATCAATGATTTTTTTTAAAAAAAAATTTAAAAAAAAGATATTTTTTATTTAAATTGGATTTTTTTTTGATAAAATGCTTTTTGAGGAAAAAACCTATCTAAAGACCATTTTAATTAAGATACATTATAGCTCAAAGATATCTCATCATGGAATAGGGATTACAAGTTCTAATTCTATAGTATGAGACAATATATTCATGTTTCAGAGTAGTATTCATGTAATGTTTAAGAAAAATTTTGTAAATCAGTTTCAACAGTTCATGGATTAGGGACCCAATCTTATGCGGTTCCAGGGGCTTCTGTATAGATTATTTAGGTTAATCTTTCTATCTACCCAATGGGACTCAGTGCTCAGTCTAGAAGATACCACCAGAGATGCTTAGTTTTGCAGTTCTCAAACTGGATTTGTGTCTCCAGAGATAACATGCTTAACAACAGCCAAAATGTTTTAAATAAATAAATAAAATAAATAAATAGAAGTGAGAAATAACACACCTCAACCCTATTGTCCCTCTGCATATTTGTGTACACGGAATCAACCCCTTACCTCTCTAAAAGTGCAAAGTTTCAAAAAAGTTGAATGAACAAAAGATTGTTGGGGGTGGAATAGATCTGGACAAGGAGAAGAAGTCTGGAGATAAATGTGAGAAGGGAGGGACTAATCTGAAAAGTTTTCAAAATAAATCACTTTAAAAATGTATTGTGTGTACCTTCTAAAAATGAAACCTACATCTATCTCTGAGTTGTGAAGAATATGTATTAAGGTTATAACAACCAACAAGAATGCACTTATGTAGAAATCTATGATTAAATTGAGTCTTCCTGACTAGTGATTTAAATCATGATTTAAATCAAACCCACCCTGCTCTTGAGTGAAATCAGATGCCTCAGCGGCTACCAGAAAGGGATACAGGCAAGCTGCTTTGGAATAACAGATAGATAGGATAGGAAGATCATAGATGTATTTTAGAATCACATAATAGCAACACTCTACAGCATTTTCCATCCTAGAATCACAAAGCACCTTGACATTACATTCAATAAGTCTCATACTATATTCTGTGAGGTAAGGAAACACTTTCATCTTCCTTTTGCAGATGATTGGGAAACAAAGGCACATGCAGGTAAAGTGACTTACCCATGGCTGCACAGCAAGTCTAGATATAGGCCTCCTACCTTCAGGTCCTGCTCTTTAATCACAAGGCCATTCTGCTTCCCACTTCAATCTGAAGCATCCTGCAGGTGAGCAGATCCTGCTCTGGATCTGGACTGACATTTCTGATGGGTGGTTATTACTCTCACCAGACTAGAATTGCAAGGACTTTAATAAATGTCTCAAATGGTTGTCTGTTAAGCTCTTTACTTTGTACAACCACTATCCATACCCACTGCTGGGCTAATACAAGCGGGGGTTGCAGAAGAGGAGGTGGAGTGTAGGGCATTGATGTCTGAGATGTAGCCAGCGGCGTTTACTTCCCATTCAAAAAAGCCAGGAGGTGCATGGGATGTTCTTCCCTTACCCTCTTCAGTGAGTGACAGGTAGGTGGGGTGGACTGCAACCACAGGGAGCTGGCCCAGTATAACGGTGCCACACACACACACACACACCCCTCTGCAGTGACAGCAAGGAGTAGCTGCTATCAGGGTAGATCCATGAAAACAGATATGAGCAGCTAGCAGGCAATTTGGATCTCAGGGATTTAGACAGACTGCATTTGCACAGTTTGTTCTATAGGCAGATATAGCTAAGGTTTATTACATTTAATTAGATTTACAGGATACCTCCACAACCCTGTCAGAGTCTAGTGATCTAAAATGGGGTGACTTCTGAGAGAAAAGCTACTGTCTCTCTGAAGCCTCAAAGCACAAACCGACCAAAACCTTGGTGCAGCTAGGTCGCTGAACCACACCTGAATACTTTGTTTTCACTTGCACATACAGCCTGAGTGAGTACTTCCCAAAAATAGCACAGGAGGCTATGACACTGGTGGTCAAGGCTCCCAATGACATTATTAATGACATGACTGGACTCATAAGCGCTAGGAATCAATTTGCAAAAACAAGGAGGTTTTCAGCTCTCCACAGACCGAGATAAGAATCAGGGCTTGGCTACATTACCCGCTGGATGCGATAAATCGACCACCGAGTGCTTTCCCGTTGACTTCAGTACTCCACCAGAGCAAGAGGTATAGGTGGAGTCGATGGGGGAGCGGCAGCCGTCGACTTACCGCAGTGAAGACACCGCAGTAAGTAGATCTAAGTACGTCGACTTCAGCTACGTTATTTACTTAGCTGAAGTTCCGTAACTTAGATCGATTCCCCCCCCAGTGTAGACCAGGCCTACAACTAAAAAAGAAATGGAGGAAGAGGGTTTGTAGGGGTATGAGTGCAAGACACTCTGACTGCACAAAACCAGTATGTTGACGTATGTGGTTTTATTACATCCAGCTCCCCGCAATGCACATTCCACAAATCACAAAAAAATCGTAAGTCACCTACTCTTAGGTCGGGTCTAAAAGGACAGAGGTATAATTTTTTTTACCAATATAGTTTTACTGTACAACAATATAAAGGTGGGTTAGGCACCTACCCATTTGGGAATAGCTATACAGTTATAAAGGCACCTTAATACCAATATAAGTGTATCCACACTAGGGTGGCTTAACCACTTTAGTGACTTGTGACTCTGCACTGACCAGGTACCGCTCATTTATGATACAAACAGTTCATAGTTCTCAAACCCCTAACACTCTAATGTGCAGCACAGGTCTTTAAAACATGTAACAAGGAGGCCAAAGGAAGTATACAAGAGCCAAGAGCACGATGGTGGAAACTTAAAAGTATATTAAGCTCACTTCTTTAATATTCTTCTGATGATCTCCATTAAAGAACTGTGATATCAATAACTTATAGTTATAAACAGACCTCCTGATTCGCATGGGACAGAGGTATATTTGGATATAAAATAAAGTACCACCACCTCAAAGTTGGGTACAATCCAGAGGTGTGTTCCACATTTGGTTTAGTGCAGATGGATTGATTACAGTTTTCCACCGTCAATATTTTCAGAGCTGTATTCTAGACAACAGAGGATGAAACAACATGAACCATCTGGGCTCGCTCTTCCTCTTGAGTGGTGGCAATTTAAAACAGCACAAATGCTGTTAAAACAGCACAAAGTCGGGGGAGGGAGAGCTCAGTGGTTTGAGCATTGGCCTGCTAAACCCAGGGTTATGAGGGGGCCTCTTAGGGATCTGGGGCAAAATCAGTACTTGGTGCTGCTAGTGAAGGCAGGGGGCTGGACTCACCCTTCCAGTTCTAGGAGATCTCCATTAATTTATTTAAATGTACATTTTATTTAAATGCCAAAAGTTGTATAGTTACTGTTGAACATGCCATAAAAATTGAAACTTGGTAGAGGAAAGGTAACATGGAATAGTCATTCCATGGCTCTGATGCTGCAAAACTCCACCAGAGAGGTCCTTTGGGGCCATCTGCCTGTCCCAAGTCAGGGTAAAGGAGGAGGGTTGGGCGTGGGGCTAGCAACTCCACCCTGTAAAAATCAGCTTGCTACAGAAACGCCAACAATAGAGTTAACAGAGACTTTTAGCCTAGAAAAAGAAGGGTCTTCAACTCGAAGATGCATGACGCTGGGTGGTGAAAGCCGCGAGGAAGCCACTAAGCCGATCACCCTTCTTGCAGCCAGGAGGATTACCATCGGCACATGGAACGTGAGGACCATGTACGAGTCAGGAAAGACGGCGCAGGTTGCAGCAGAGATGAGGAACCCCCAAGGCAAGCGGAAAAGAGGCCGCCCAAGAAATACCTGTCGACGCGACCTTCAGGTTGATAGCAAAAAAATGGGCTATACCTGGAACCAGCTAGAGCGAATGGCCCAGGATAGAAGACTATGGAGATCTGTGGTTGGCGGCCCATACCCCGGTTGGGGTGACGGGCATGAATGAATGAATGAATGATGATGCTGCAAAGACCTATACACGCACTTAACTTCACACACTGTGAGTAGTGCCATTGACTTCAATATCTGCACTGGGATAGTGGTGAACTCCTTTCCAATGAACGCAAGTACCCTTATCAGATGGTACGTACTGCTCAGTCCTCCCTGCTCAACCAAGACACCCTCTTCACATCCAGAATGAACAAATTCCAACAGTATGAAAGACAAATACTTACACCAAGTCTATCAAGGAACGATGGCACCAAGCAGTAAGTAGTATGGTTTAGTGGACTGGGCACTGTCCTGTAATTCTGGAGACCTGGATTAAATTCGCAGCTCAGCCACAGATTTCCTGCATGACCCTGGGCAATTCGCTTAATCTACCCTGTGCCTCCATTTCCCATCAAATAGGAAGCACACAACTCCCTACTTCACATGGATATTATCCATTAATGATTGTGAGGTGCTCAGATGCACATACAGGGAATACTGAGTAAAACTTTCATTCTGATAAAAAAATATCTCCATCCTCTTCGGCCTTCATTGTTATATTGTCAGGAATATTTATTAAGCCTGTTTTTGTTATGTACCCATATTATAACCTTTAACTACAGTGCAAAGTTATATCCTAGTAATTCCTGGCCTGACTTTCAAAGGTGCTGATCTCCCACAACAACCTTTGAGGCCAATGGGAGTCGAGCACCTTTAAAGGATGGACAATCAGACCATCCAACTCTCTTTATTAGATGTATTTAAGGAGCACCGGGATGTATTTAAGGATCAGGGAGAGAGACTGAGAACAGGAACACCAGCTGAAGCCAGGGTTAAAAAAGTGAGCCAAATAAATTACCTACTGGGAGGGAGAAGCGTGGGCTACAAATAGGAAAAACACATTTTCTATGGCAAAAAATAAAAAGTTCAGAGGTTGCCCCAGACACGGTAAATCTTTTAGTGCCCTCAAAAGTCATTCTGTCTTCCAGACATTCCACTGTTTTCTGTGGTGGATAAAAAGGGGCCAGCGACCCATGAAGTGTCAGGAATTCATCTAACAGAGACCAGGCGAAGTTGCCGGACAGCTATTGTGCTCAAGTGAAGTTCAAACGCAAATCCTGTCAAGAAATGGCACTGATCATTGGTTCAGCTGGTAGCGAAGGGGGTCGAGAGGGAACGGGAGGGGGGAAAGTTTAGGCCTTTGCCAAGTAGCAGATAAAAAAGAAAGAGCAAGGCCACAATGGTATTAGGGTAGCTTTCTCACAGCTACAGCTGAAAAAGGGGGCGGAGGGAGGACAAGGAAAATGCAGGCAGCTTGATGGTCAGGCCTTTGTACAAAGCAGGCCTACTGCTGCTTTTTCCGGGGCTTGGAGGGTAAAGGGGTTTATATATTTACATTTATCAAAGCAGATTGACAAAGACGAATTTTGAAAAGTACTGCTCTCGACATTAAATATTCATGCCAGCAGCTATGGCAGGGCTAATGGAAAGTGTTCAACAAAACCCTTAACAACTTTGTTAATGCATGGAGACCAACAGGGGTCGTGCCACATTTTGAGGAAATCACGTGCCGTTTCCATGTGAATATAACAAAAATAGTTTTCTCCTTTTGAAACCAGACTTAATAGGCGCCCATTTACTGAACTAGAAACCAAACAGAATTGGAGGCATCAAATTAGGGTTTTAAACACCCATCAAGTGCATGCTTTTAGTTAACCACTCTGTGTCACAGTCACTAAAACCTACTGCTATGATCTTGCCTCTGGACTTCGGTCATCAGCAGAATGAAGCTGCCAGTGTAATGCACTTACACAGACATCTTTGTCCCGATCGAGGAGGATTTGTGCAGTTACTATGTGGTCATCTATTTAACTTCCATGCTACAAACAGACTCAAATTTTGTTTGGTGGGTAAAAAGGGGCTGGAGGGGATGTTATCGTTTTATAGGACGCTGTAATTACAGTTGCCATCTCAATTTCATGGGAGACACACAAAGCAAAACTCAGATATCAACACCCCCTACCGTTTGGGGAAGACGGCAGCATATTTGAAATGTGAACCTAGATCAGGATCCACATTTTGCAAAAAGCCACCCACCTCTCACTTACCCCCAATCTTCATGATGGGCCAAACCCTCAGATGCAAAAACCCCAAACTTCCTAAACCTGGGTCTGAATTTTGCTGCTTTCCTCCTTATTTCCTTCATCAAAAAGGAGATGAAGTTTGCTCTCCCCTCCACACTGAGAAAAGTGTTTTCATAAGGAATATACTGGGTCATATCCTCTGGTACAGGATGGCTGCTTTGTACCACACACTGGGCAGACTTTGACCAAAACTTAAGTGAGTGGCCTAGGGAGGATTCCCAAATGTGGAAGTGATCAAGCAGCAGCGTATTGATGAAGGGTTCGTATACCACACACCGTAATCACTGCAGGCATAGACAACAGGGGCGCGATTATTGAAAAGGGAAGGTTATCAGGATGACTTATGCTAGGCAGAGCTTGGGCTAACTGTTTACCCCATTGTAGCCAATCTGGATGAGCATCATTTAAACCACCTTGAGGTGGTTCTAAGCGTATAGTGGGAAAATACCCATGATCGGAGCAGTGCAGGCAGAGTATCCAAGGATCTGGCCTGTAAGAGCTTTTTATGCCCCCTTCTTTTCAGATCATCGGTTTAGGACAAGAACCTCATCATTACAGTGCCTATCACACCGGGAATTCAGTCCTGATTTGAGCCTACGAGCACTACAATAATATCAGGATGACAGAACACAAAGTACAGCCACCAACCCAGATTCAAAAGCAATTAGAGTCATAACAACCACATGCTGGATTCTGACCACACAGGCAAAATGAAGAGTTTAAGGAAAGTACTGCCTGCAGAAGATCATTATACAAATCACTACTTGCAGTCTCAAAGATCACACAGACACATGTGCTAAGCTGCTCTTAAAGGTATATATGTCATGTCTTTAAGGTTCAAAAGCTGCGGTCTCTGTTAAACTTTTTTCCCCCTAGGTCAGCAAGTTAAATCAGTGTGTGGTTCCTGCTATATCAACTCTGCAAGTTAGACATTTTGCTTTGATAGCAGAAGTGAAATCAAGAGGCCAATTAACTTGGTTTGTTCTGAATTCAAGACAATTTATGGCCCAAGTAAAATGATTTGCAATGCAAGAAAAGATCAGGTCAGGGAATCACTTTAGGAAACCAACATAGTCATATCAATCCATTTCTATCAAAGACTTTAGGAAATATGATTGACTCAGATTCTGTAATTTCTACTAGTTGGTGCAATTAAATTATATCGGTTTAGAATCTCATGACTCATCAAGCTTTCAAAATAGCTTTTGCAAAAAGAACACCAAGGCCTGTCTTCATTCTCTGTTCCAGTGGTTCTCAGCCAGGGGTCCGTAAGCAGGTTTCAGGGGGGCCGCCAAGCAGGGCCAGTGTTAGACTTGCTGGGGCCCAGGGCAGAAAGCTGAAGCCCAGGGCTCCCAGCCCTGCCACCTGGGGCTGAAGCCGAAGCCTGAGCAACTTAGCTTTGTGGGGACCGCTGTGGCATGGGCCCTGGACAACTGCCCTGCTTCCTACCTCCTAATACTAGCCCTGGCTTTTATATGCAGAAAAACAGTTTCTGTGACACTGATGGGCCATGGAGTCTTTATAGTCTGTTGGAGGGAGACCCGGGGGGACTCAGAAAGAACCCCTGTTCTATTCCCTTTATTAAAAAAAAACACGCACACACAGAGAAGAGAAAACCACCATGATTCATTCTCAGGACACAGACTCATTGTTAATCTGAAAATGCATTTCTGATCGGGAAAAATGGAAACAAAAACATGTGAACATCTCCTAGAAATCCAACAGGTGTGAGTGGACAGTAAGACTGCCTTTTTATGTTCATATGCATAGCATTCCTTAGATCCCATTTCACCTAGAAAAGGTACCACTACTTTAGGCATCATTAACCCTCTGCATTC
The DNA here is from genome assembly GCF_016161935.1 of Mauremys reevesii. Lineage (NCBI taxonomy): Eukaryota > Metazoa > Chordata > Testudines > Geoemydidae > Mauremys > Mauremys reevesii. The sequence goes on from NC_052624.1 coordinate 262,630,860, forward strand.
TGGACATGAAATACTGTGGTCATCAGACATTTAACCTTCGTAAAGCAAGCAAGAGCCTTTGAAGAGCTTCCCAAATTAAAATAGCCTCACAGTCCTAACTGAGGCATGTCTACACTGAAATTACACACCTGCAGCTGGCCTGAGCCCAAATGTCTACACCACAATTAAATGGCCCCCCTAAGGCTGAGCCCCACAAGCTCAAGTCAGCTGACATGGGCCAGCCGCCGGTGTTTAATTGCAGTGTAGACATACCCACACGCTCTAGACAGGGCATTATCTGAGGTTTGTTGAATAAACAATTAAGATTAAGTAGCTTCACTCTTCCTACAGGCATTAGCACGATCATATCAGTTCATGAAATGGTCATGAATATAGACTGCAAAACCTAGCAAGAGTCTAACATTTTCGTGCTTTTTATTCATTATGACAGGGTCTTTTGTGAGCACCTTGGTTCCGTCACCATTTCCATTCACTTTTTGGGCTATCATATCAGCCCTGCCGGACTTCAAAGAATTTGTGGTGGCTTAATTACCATTTAACAAGTGTATTTAAAACTAAAAGAAGTCAGAGTTGATGCAAAGCCATTTTAAGCAATATATATGAACACTAAAGCATAGCTGACACTTACTGCTTTTGAACCAAACTAAATGCATTGGTTTGGAACAAAGGCACACAATACAACGCCACACCACACCAAAGGCCAGATCCAGAACCTCAGCTGGCATAACACAATATAGCACCCTTTGAGTTAATGCAAGTATGTCTGTTTATGCCACCCGATGCCCTTAAAACTCACTTTTAGCAGACAAAGGCTAAACCCAGGCTAACCGGGGCTATTATTTTTTAATATCCATTTGGTCGTCAGGAGTTAAAGCAATGCCCCAAGCATATTTGAGTGTGTCAGGTTTGTACTTTTCTGTTCTGTAACATGTAATATCACAGATCACTTATTTTTATGCTCATCATGAGCTGTTACATTCATCACTTGATGTCTGATTTCCTTCTTTGTTTGTTTTTAAAATACTTCCTAATAAAAATCTCAAACTATTAATGTATGTATTTTTCACAAACTGCGCCTTTTCATATTCTGATGTTAAACAGATGTTAACTACCTATACCCTCTGTGATGCAAGCATTAGCCCTATTTTTTAGGTGAGAGAGCTAAGGCAAAGAGGGTAGGTGAGTTGTCTGAGACCATAGAAACAGTTAGTGTCAGCGAGGAATTCAAATCTGAGACGTTTCTAGACATAATCCTGGGTTCAGGCCATTAGATTACACATTCCTGTAATATCCAGCCTTTGTCACGACGACAAATCAAATTTATACAGAGCTAGAAAGCATCAAAGAGATGTAACTCCACTTTAGAATTTGACTTGCAGTACCTAGAGGGAACAGAAAAAAAGCATTGAAACTAATATTCATATGCCAGCAATGACGAGAACCCTAAGTGTTTAACAGTTTCTTTAACAAGTCTTTGTTTAAACCAAACTGATTCTATTAATCTCCTACTGAACAAATATGATAAATTTCTATCTAAATTATCCTCCGGTGAGCAACAATGAATACTAGCAATATTCTTTAAGTGATCCATTATTTTAAATCTGGCCATAAGCAACTCCAGGTATTTTATATGCATAGATACGAATAATCTTCAATCTGATAATCAGGTGTAAAACAGTTTGGTGCTGTGAGGTTTGGACAGAACATGGAAACAGTCAAACCCTTCAGAAACAGATCGAGCAACTCAGAAACCTCATCTCAGCAGAGTTCACACTGTAACAATACAGAACATAATTTACAAGCTACCATGAAATGCTAGAGGTCAACATTTTCAGGGCATAATTTAAACAAGAAGAACGTGCATAGGATATTGTATTAGGCTTTGAGATCTTAAAAAAAGTTGGCTGGGGTAAAAATGCAGACAGTGTTTTGTGGTTAGAAAAGAAAAAGGTAATTATTTGTAAGATGTAACATCCAAATGCTTTTCTCTATTCTTTTTATTAGCAAGCTCATCTATCTACCCACATGCACACACATACACCATCTGACTTTCTTTTTAAAGTGTAAAGCATTATTTGAAGCATGTTCACAAATTATCTTTTTTGTGTCCCACTGCTTAAAAGGTACATGGAGTGGTACCTCAACAGCTTCCAATGTCCCCACACTGCTTACTGATGGCCCGTAATAATTTGGGTTGTTAAACTACTTGGATGAACTGCATCTTCAACACCATAAAAGATCAAATTCTTTTGATGTTTAAGTCCCAGGAAGTTCAAAGGTCAGTCTGCTTACCTAATTTGCTGTTTATGCAGAGTCAAAGCAGGAAATGCCTCATTTCTAAACTTTTCAGTTGAATGTATCATTTATTGTGAAGTTGGAAGCACTGTTAATTGTTTAACATACTGGTGTTTAGTACTATGCTGAACAGTTCATTCAAATAGGTGACAAACGCTTTCTGATCACCTAGAGGAAGCACTTTGATTGTGCAAAGTATCTCCCCTTCCTAGGTCACACTTGCAAAAAGGGGGAAAAAATGGTTTCTACCTTTCCTGGGTATATCTGAATGCATTGCACATTTTGCATAGCAACAAAACCAATGAAAAATATTATTGCATAACCTGTTTTTAAAGTGAGCTGTGGTAAATTCTGAGAAAAAGCACACACAGAAGAATAAAAATAGAATATAAAAATTAGCATAATAGCAGGAAGGAGACAGTAAAATGGGACAGTTTGAGCAAAATGGTTTAAGTTAACAAGTTACATACAGATGTATATATGTTTCAATGAAGGAACCTGTGAAAGCAAACATACTTTGTTTAAAAAACATATCCAGTTGCATTTTCCTTTAATACGCATAAAGCATGGGGGAGAGAGAGAAAACGCTGATTGGGCTCAATGGCTTTTTCCTTGTTCTAAGGCAAGTCCCCACAGGGTTACCTTTGCCATTTCTACATTTTTAACAAAAATTACAAAGTCTTGTATGAATTGCATTCCAGCAAAACAAAACAGGGAGACAGAATCATTGCCCCAGGCCTGGGGCTGTACTGAGGCTGATTTGCACTGCACTATTGGCAGCAAGCAGCCCTAAAACATCTCATATCCATCCATGGGACAAATGCACCACTCAGTACAGTTGTATGGAGTCAGAATAATGGCTCCTAGGCCATTACCTCCCCACCCCCACTTTGCTTGTCGTGCCAAGAGGGAGATCGGGGCATTACTGTGCCCCACTCATCATCAGTTATAGCTCCTTGGAGCCATAGGCAGCCTGAGGTCTGCTCTAACTTATGACGAGTAACCAGCCCAGCACACAGTCAGCCCAGATCAGAACCACCTAATTAGGGCAAAGGCCACCCTTGCACACCTTTTACTGAGCTGTACCACACACTCTCTGCCTACAGTCAAGAACCCGGATCCTTATGCCCCGTCTGGGAGGCCACACCTTGCCTATGATGGAAAACAGATGTCTAGCAGGACTTCTAACTACTATGATCCTATACTTTATTGCTTAAAATGTAAAGTTGTTTAGCTGCTACTGCAATTTTCCTCTTGGAGATTCTCGAGTCTTCATAATTATCTCTGCTTCGTTTCTAGTAAACTGGATGCAACTTTCAGCAATGGACTGTCATACCAGCTAAAATAGTTTGAGATTCACAGAGAAGTATATTGGTCAAAGAGCAACTTTGTTTTAGATAGATAGATAGATAGATAGATAGATGTGTGTGTGTGTGTACACACACACACACACACACACACACACACCCCTCTACCCCGATATAACGCTGTTCTCAGGAGCCAAAAAAATCTTACTGCATTATAGGTGAAACCACGTTATATTGAACTTGCTTTGATCCGCCGGAGCGCGCAGCCCCCCACCCCCACCCCGAGCGCTGCTTTACCGCGTTATATCCGAATTCGTGTTATATCGGGTTGCGTTATATCACAGTAGAGGGGTGTGTCTGTCTGTGTATATATATATATATTATATATTTTACAGTGGCTGTTTTACATTCAGTTCTTTAGTCTTATTTTGCAAGCTCCAAGGTAAGCATTATTTTTTACTCATCTTTATATCCTCAAGGGTCTTTCAGTATTGTTTTCTATTGCTTACATGGCAGCTATTAAAAAAGCAACAATAATAAAAAGACCTGTGCAATTGTGTATCTAGGCAATGTCCATACTTATAGTATGGTTATCCCATCCTTGAACACCAAACATCCTCCCGACCCAACATTAAAAAAAAAAAAAGGTTCTTCTTTTATGTGAAGAAGCTTCCCCAAGACTATGTTGGCTTCCTATTACTATTAAAATGAACACTGGTTTCGCTAAGAACGTTTTTTCCTGGAAAGCATTCAGCCATACACGGTACACAGGCCTAAAGAAATTTACCAGATTTGCTCATGAGTTTAGATTCCCTGCCCAACTCCCTGTATCTCGCTTCCCATTTGTCTTTCTTCCATGTGTAGCCTCACCCAGGAGTTGTAAGAGAAAGCAGATACAAGAACACTCCATTGTTATTAATGAATTGACTCAGTCATGCTGTTAACAGCCCCATTCAATTGTACAGTAGTGTTTGCTTGGCAGTTCCTCCCATTATAATGTAATAACAATCCTCTACACTGTCCCAAATGAATTACCAAGGCTCAGTTTACCATGTCGCTTAACTCTCCACAGCTACTACCCACAATACTAGCCACTTGACTCTTTGTGCAGTATGATTAAACATACAGTCAAGATTAGCCCAGTCAATATCCATCACAGCTTTCACATGCAACCCACAGACATGAGTGCAAATAAAGAAATACCGTAGCACCAAGATGCTAACTAACAATGCTCCCATTACGGGCAAATCTGCCATTAATCACAAACTGATGGGTCTAGGCTGGTGTTTTCAGCTCTCTCGTATTCGAGAAATGAAGTAGTGTTTAGCCTAGTGAATTGTAATGTAGGCATCTCTTGCCTAGTATTAATAAATCAAACTTGTAAGTCATTCCCTTTTTTTCTGCGCACCGTTGTATCACTGTAGCTAACCATTCATTTTGAAATACCTAGGCTCCCTGGAACCACAGATATAAACCCCAGCAAGGTCAACCTAGAGACATTAATTGCTAAATAAAATGAGTTCCATGTAGTTTACTATGTGAATAGCTTTTGGATCTGGCCTTAATAAACATGGCATTAAAAAAATCCCAAGACACTTCCCCCCCCTTCCCCCCAAGACTAGCGGTATGACCCAGTATAACTGAACCAAATTCCCTCCCCACAGTTCTTCAGTCAGTTCATTCATGGTGTATCAGTGTGTTGCCACCCTCCAGCCCAGAGGTTGCTGCATTTTGATGAAGCTATGTGCAAATACAGTTGGAAGAGCACTTCAGGAAAAAAATTCTGTATAGCTGTCAAATAGGGTACATCTACACTGCAATAAAAAACGCAGGGCATGAGCACAGCTGGCCCCGCACCAGCTGACTCGGGGTCAAGGGGCTCAGAATGGGAGGCAAAAAACTGCAACGTAGACATTTGGGTCCAGGTTGGAGCCCAGGCTCTAAGACCCAACCAGGGTTTCAGAGCCCAGGGCCTCAAACCCCTTTACTGCAATTTTTAGCCCCTCTGCCTGACCCCCAGGAGCCTAAGTCAGCTGTCCCAGGCTCTACCTGCTACATCACACTGCACAGCACCGAAGCAAAAAGGAAAAGATTTGTTATAAGCAACAGAGTCCTGTGGCACCTTATAGACTAACAGACGTATTGGAGCATGAGCTTTCATGGGTGAATACTCACTTCGTCGGATGCATGTAGTGGAAATTTCCAGAGGCAGGTATATATATGCAAGCAAGAATCAGGCTGGAGATAACGAGGTTAGTTCAATCAGGGAGGAGGAGGCCCTCTTCTAGCAGTTAAGGTGTGAATACCAAGGGAGGAGAAACTGCTTTTGTAGTTGGCTAGCCATTCACAGACTTTGTGTAATCCTGAGCTGATGGTGTCAAATTTGCAAATGAACTGAAGCTCAGCAGTTTCTCTTTGGAGTTTGGTCCTGATGTTTTTTTTCTGCAGGATGGCTACTTGTAAATCTGCTATTGTGTGTCCAGGGAGGTTGAAGTGTTCTCCTACAGGTTTTTTGTATATTGCCATTCCTAATATCTGACTTGTGTCCATTTATCCTTTTACATAGGGACTGTCCAGTTTGGCTGATGTACATAGCAGAGGGGCATTGCTGGCACATGATGGCATATATTACATTGGTGGATGTGCAGGTGAATGAACCGGTGATGTTGTGGCTGATCTGGTTGGGTCCTGTGATGGTGTCGCTGGTGTAAATATGTGGGCAGAGTTGGCATCGAGGTTTGTTGCATGGATTGGTTCCTGGATGGTGCGGTGTGTGATTGCTGGTGAGAATATGCTTAAGGTTGGCTGTCTGTCTGTGGGCGAGTACTGGCTTGCCTCCCAAGGCCTGTGAAAGTGAGGGATCATTGTCCAGGATGGGTTGTAGATCACTGATGATGCGTTGGAGAGGTTTTAGCTGAGGACTGTAGGTGATGGCCAGTGGAGTTCTGTTAGCTTCTTTCTTGGGCTTGTCTTGCATCAGGAGGCTTCTGGGTACATGTCTGGCTCAGTTGATTTGTTTCCTTATTTCCTCGTGCGGGGGCTACCCCTCTAAGATTTGTTATGTGCAACAAATTGTTTTCCCCATTTTTTTTTTACTAGATCCACAACATTTAAAAAACAAATATTTTAAAAAATTACAGTATTCTAAGTGTTTCTTAAGACTCCTCAGCCCCTGTAGCATAGACACTTACTACAGAGACAGAAGGGGTTCTTCCACCACTGCAAATCCACCTCTCTGAACCCTGGTCTACACTACAGAGTTAGGTCAACTCAAGGCAACTTACATCGACCTAACAATGTAAGTATCTACACTAAAATTTCACTCCCACCAATATGACTCACCCGCTATGCCGATTTAATAACTTCACCTCCACGAACGGCACAGAGTCAATGTAGTTAGGTCAACGCAGAGTGAGTGTAAATACTGTGCTGCTTACATCTACTGTCGCCGGCTTTCTCAAGCCATCCCACAGCAATGCCCTGTTCAATTGGTGCAAGCGCTCCTGGTGAGGACGCGCACCGCCAACACAAGGAGCAAAGTGTAGACACGCACAAGCGATGTAATTACTGTGGCAGCTGTATGCCAACACAAATTAGGTTGACTTAATTTTGTAGTGTAGACATGCCCCGAAAGGCAGTAGCTACGTCAAAGGAAGAAATCTTCTGTTGTCCTAGCACTGTCCACACAGGGGTAACATTGTCTACACAGGCCTTATTCCCCACTCTCTTACACCAGTGTAATTAAAGAGTAACTCCTCTGAAAATCAATGAAGTTATACTGGTGAGTTGAGAATCTAGCCAATTGCGTCTAATAATTAGACGTTATCATTCACTTTAGGCCTGATCCAACTCCCATTGAAATCAATAGGACTGTTTCCATTGCCTGTAAGATCATTATCCAATTCCCATTAGAGTAGAGAGAGAAGAAAATGATCCTATAAAAAGGGATGTGATCAACAGTATGAACTGACAGACAGGTGTTTCCAAGGTCCTGTAGACCAGAAATAATAATAATTTGCAGCTATTTACATACCATGATGTGTCTGAGTACAGAGGTCTGGTACAATTGATCCCAGAATAAGCCACGAAAATTGTTTTATCACCAATATGGGTTGGGGTTTTTTTTTTCCATACATAATGTAACATGATGTGCTATAAAAATAGCAAAAACTGATAAAAATAGAAGACTCATCGTGACCTGAAGAGCAGAGTTCTGGAGTCTCTGTTTATTTAGAGACACTATTGGCAACCTCATGCATGACATCATGTTACAATATGAGTTTTACTATTAGCACATGCAATTTCTCCCACCCTCCCCACATCAGTATCACAAAGGATTTCATTGTTCTACACATCTGAAAATTTTGGCTCCAAACTTGGATGTCTTGCCTTACTGGGGGAAGCTTTAGACTACAGCTTGAAATATTCGACACGAGTATCTGGGAAACATTGATTTCTTCTTCCTAACCCCCTAAATATTGGTCACTCCTCACCTTTTCTTTCCAGTATATCAGATAAAAGTTCAGCCATCATGAGGATACTATTAAAAAAAAAATCAGACTTTGTTAAGGAATGTAAACTGGCATGAATACTTACTAAGAAAAGGAGTGCAGTTGTAGTTAAGGTGCTAGCTTGGGAACCCGAGTTTTGTTCTCTACTTGGCTTCCTGCATGACCTTAATAACTCACTCAGGGGTTGTTTCCACGAAGGTATTAACTTGAGTTTTGCTCCTAAACCTAACTCCCATCCATGCACAAAAATCTCTACCTCAAGTTAAATGATGCTTTAAACTCTAGCAAGCTGGTCCATCAGGGGGTGTGGTTTGAAGTTCAACTGCTGCTCATGCTTGAGCTAGTAATGCAGTGGGGACTACTACATGCTGCTAATACAATCATTCTGTGCAGCAGCATGCTGGTTTTTCGGTGCAACTGCTCTCACTCCAGGTAGGCTATCTCAAGAGGTGTTAGCTTGAGCATAGATAACTGACTACAGTAAAGGCAAGCCCCAAGTCTCTCTGTGCCTCAGTTTCCCCATCTGTAAAATGGAGATAATAGCACTTGCCTACCTCCCAGGGGCATTGTGAAGATAAATGTAGTAAAGATTATGAGGCACTCAGATACTATGGTAACACATTACAAAGAAGTATGATAGATAGATATCTAAGTGCCTTGGGTTTCTTTTAGTAAGAAAGTGATAGGCTAATTAAAGAAAATGCAGGACTTCAATATTGTGTGTAACAAAAATCAGTCATGCTCCATGTAGATTACAAGCCCAAGGCACTTGAGGCAGAGTAATCAGAGTCAGCAGGAAATTTGCAGTCATGTGATGATCAGTGTAGTTAAATGAAAACTCAAATATTGACAAAAGGGTCAATCCTCTCCCACTTAAATCAGTAGCAAAACCTCCCCATCATCTTCCATGGGAGCAGGGTCAGGCCCAAACTTTATATAAATAAATAGAACTTAAAATAAAAAAGATTAAATTAAGAGATGCCGAGATTAGCTACAACAGACCTTTGAACGTCCCAGTTACACTGGATGTGGACAGCTTGACCTTATGCCATGGAGACAAACACACTGGTCACACTGGACTGCCTAAAATAGTTTCACATTTTTGTAGCACTGATGTAACTCCACCAGTGTTAGCTCTAATGTAGATGCACAGCCAACCACCACAGGAGTTTGACACTGTCAGTTAACAGGGTTACACAGGAAAGCATTAAAAACACAGACAACAGCCAGCAGCCCATCTATCTCAAGACTCTTAATGTTGCTAATGCTGGCAGAGCTGAACCAGTATCAGCACTGGGGAGAAGTTTTTGGAGTATCCTCAGCACAGACAAGGTCCTTAAATTATGCATCCTTGTGGACCTCCCCTTCTCCATCATTTTCCCCAATGGTTCCTGGAAAAGAGTAGCCCTGTCCCCCTCCTCGCCCCTCTTTCACACACACACACTTGGGCCTTGCCTTCTCTTTTCTAGATGCAGTGGTGGAGTCACAAACATTTGCAAATACTTCATCTTCCCCTACTCTGTATGAAGAAGCACATTTATTGCCGTTTCAACTTCCATACCATTTTCCAGCACCTTATCCTCTCACTGAGTCCAAAACGAGATTATCCTAGCAAAGAAATCTGAACCCTTTTGAAGTCCATGGGAGTTTTGCCATTGATTTCAGTGGAGTCAAGACTTCACCTAGGTGCCTGAGCTAAATTTAAAGAATTCAATATTGAATAACCTCAAAGTAGAGAAGCAGAGGGTATGGGTGTATTGGAGTAGAGCAATCCACTGTATTATACTGTTCAAATTGTTCTGACTCTCTAAGGTTCAGGCCAGCCTTTATTTTTTAATTCACACCTGTTTTCCAACCCCTAAACAGCAGCACCATCAGCAAGAACTTTTCCTTTAAGTTTCCACCCAGGTAAACATTGACACAGAAAATCCAGGCAAATTGGCCATAAATCTCAAACTCGGAACATCACAGGGTCAGATCCACAAAGGAGAAAGTGTTTGAGTGCAAAGAGTCATTTACAAAAAGGGTACCCAAGTATTTTGGTGATGGGTGCCTTAAAAATAATATTATTTCACTTTATGTCAAGTTTCAAAAGAGGGAAAATGCACTCTGTTTGACTACCTTGCAGACAATAAAAAGAACCCCTTAAAATCAATTTAAAAGAACTGGTGTCATACTGATGGCATAAATTCAGCTAATGGCTATACCTTTTCACATTTACACTAGCAAAGTAAATTCCTTTCACTCCAGTGACACAAGGTTAAAAGCTTTCTTGTGCAAAATCAGAAGCCAGCTTGAGTTTTAAATATAATGCTGCTTTGCATTTACACTGCAACAAGGATGACAAAATATTTTACAGACATGAATTAAGTACGCCTTCTAGGTAGATACCCATCCCTGATTTACAAATGGGGAAAGTGGAACCACTGAGACAAGGGACATGGAGAGGCTCACTCGGGATCCTTCATGAAAAACCTAAAAGGAACAATAAACTGCGTGAGAAGAGAATTCATCTTTAAAACTTGGATAATTTGACTTTTAAATGAGAGCTGCTGGGTTCCATAATCTCTGAAATATTCAGCATATTTAGTTTATGTGTGACATGAGACTATGCTGCAAGACGACACATTTACAAACCAGCACACTGTCTGGCACTCAACCCCATTTTTTGCGGGGAATGGGGAGGGTTTCTGTCTCAACAGATCAAAGGCTCCTGGCCATGGGAACTGAAACAGCTCACATAACAAGGCAAGGTACCTTCCATCACACTATCTGCTGATGATGATTATCAGCTGACTAAAGGCACAGAAGAGCCACAACAATTCCGTCAGGAACTAAAGCTGGCAGCCTGCACATTACACTAATATCTTCCAGGGAGCTGGGGGAGGACATGAGAGGAGGAATATTTCTTTCAAGTAAACCATTCGAGGCATAGCAGCAGCCGATTAGACCATAAACGTGAACAGGCACTGCCTTCAACCTAGGCAAGAATGCCTTGTCCTGGAAATTCAGTCTGGCCTCAGCAGCGGACAGCTTGTTTTTTTGTCTGTGGCTGTTCTACTGCATTTTCCTCTCTGCAAAGCAGCTTGCATTAGGAGAGTGATTTCGAGAGGGGAATTCTCTCTGCCAGGGTATCATTTAGCAATTTATTACATGCCCTCAACCCCATTGTTTCCAAGCCTAGAACAACAACAACGGCAGCTGTTAATCAATATTCAAAATTATAAGGCTTGCCTGGCAGACAGGAAGCAGCACCTAAGGCAGATCTGCCTTTAAGAAGGTTACAATTCATGCAAGGGGGCAAAAAAGGAATTGTGACTTCTGTATCGGTTTAATTAATTGCGCAAACAAGAATAGGGCCTGAATCCGTGAGGTGGAAAGTGTCATTGAGTTGAAGGTGCCCAGCACTCCACAGGATTGACCCTATAGTTCTTGTGAACAAGTTCAATAACATTATTATTATTCAAACTAGAGATTAATAAAAACAGACACGTAGTGCGAAGTTTTCATCAACACGGATTCCCTGCAAGGAATTTTCTGATATTTTGCCACTGTAATTCTTGGGAACGGTTGAGATAGTTAACTTTAATACAGGGGTCGGCAACCTTTCAGAAGTGGTGTGCCGAGTCTTCATTTATTCACTCTAATTTAAGGTTTCGCGTGCCAGTAATACAATTTAAAGTTTTTAGAAGATCTCTTTCTCTAAGTCTATAGTATATAACTAAACTATTGTTGTATGTAAAGTAAATAAGGTTTTTAAAATGTTTAAGAAACTTCATTTAAAATTAAATTAAAATGCAGACCACCCCGGACCGGTGGCCAGGACCTGGGCATTGTGAGTGCCACTGAAAATCAGCTCACGTGCCGCCTTTGGCACCCGTGCCATAGGTTGCCTACCCCTGCTTTAATATCTAGCTGGCTTAAGTGCTCTTGTGCCACCTCTTCCTAGTTAAAAAAAAAAAGGATTTTAATGCAAAGAATTGGGTCGATATCACATACAAGGATCTGCAGCATCCTGGAAGCACATAAAACTGTCACTAGTGAAATAGTATGCCGTGTGATTGCTACCAACTCTAGCTGCTTCTTTAATCTTGCAGTAGCGGACGCACCACCACGGGAGGATGTGATCTTCACTTGGCACAGGGTGCTGGATGGAAGCAATGCAGACATGCTCAAGAGATGTAGCCCCTACAGGCATAGACACTGCTGCAGAAACTGTTAGCAAAACCCCACGGCACAGCTACTTTTTGATACTGATAAATGGATTTTGCAGGGTTGCAGCAATGCAAAGCAAACCATCAATGTTGTCTGCTTTAAAAATATCTAAGGGACAGCACAATGTAACCGGATTGAAAGTCACTTAACGTCAATGATAAGTCTCCAAATGACTTGAATGGGCTTTGGATCAGGCCCACAATGCTCCAGTGAGGACCAAAATCGAACGAATTCAGCAGCTGAGAAAATTCCATCAAGGGTAGGGACCAAATCTGTGGTGCCAAACCCCCATCCAGACTCTATGCTGGATTTACACTGAAGTTAGCGGGAACTACAGGCACCCATGTACTCTGGAAAAAATAATCAGACCCGCTTTTACTGAAATGCCTAACTTTAGGGATCCAATCCTGAAAATTTTGGCATTTGTTCCTTATACTTTTAAACTAAGGATTCCCTCCCTTTCTATACTGTATCCTTTAAACAAAAAAAATTGGAGGGAAATGTTAAAGTACTAACTATTTCTCCTGCTCTTACACTTATGACTTCCCCATTAATATTAGGGATGTAAAAGTTTAACCTGTTAACGGGTTAACCAAGAAGCTTGATGCTTATCGGTTTCTGTTAACGATTAAACTCCACCTGGGGATCCCTGCTGCTGGCCCCAGGCCCAGAGATTCCCACTCCCGGCCCCGCACCCAGGGATCCCCGCTGCCGGACCACACAGAGCCCCAAGGATGGGCCAGCAGCCAGGACCCGTGGCCAGCAGCAGGGAGTCCTGGGTGTGGGGCTGGCAGGGAGGAACACCGTCTAGAATGTGGGGGTGCTGCAGTACCGCCCCCCCCATAGCTTCCCAGTTAAACATTTAACCATGTAACCGATAGAATTTCAATTGGTTACATGGTTATTGTTTTTAGATGTTCTTTACATCCCTAATTAAAAGGGTCCATTTTAGACAAATCAGGAGCACCCACCCATCATTATACGAAAGAAATGGTTTCAAATGTTCTAATCACTGACTCTTCACTAACTGGGAGAAGGGTTAAAAAAAAATGGAAAAAGTACAAAGGGATCCTTTATCCTGTGGGTAAAATTAAAACCAAGTAGAAATGAGCTCATTCTTAGGCTTATAAACCAAGCCTTTACAGATAATTATGTTTTATTACTCTTCATTTTATGAGCATTGTGTTATACAAAACAAATACCAGATGCCTATTTGTTTTATTCATTTTCGGGGGAGTGGGGAAAAAAAATCTCTACCAGCACTGTTATGAGCAGCGCTGCTTTTAATTAAACTCAATGCACAATGAAGGCATAAAAATTAATACTGTTTGAAACCAGCAGGTAGGAAGCAAATATATCCAACTGTAACTGCTGAATACCCTCTCCCTTGGCGCCTGCACTGCAAGGGGGAACATTCACAAGCCTATTACTTAGGAGCTGGAATCCGCAGAGCTGATGCTCTTGCACAAGGTCGTTTATAGATTTCATTTTTGTGAAAAATTAATGCCAGTCTTCACAGAAATCAAAAAGCTGGCGGAAAAAAAAAATCAATGGGAATTTAACGCCACCTGTGTTAAAATGGCACGCCAAGGCCCACGCAGAAACACACCCGTAATAAGTGAGAGCTGACTCTCTTAAGCCACATTAGGTGACCTGCTGAAATGGAACAAATAGGATACGCTGCTGCCACCTTAGAGAAAAGGCAAAGGATGTGCAAAGTGATTTCTGGCTAGCCTGGAGTGAATCACGTGTTCTGAAAAAACAGTTAATGTGCCGATACCTTTTTCAAAGCAGAGGCCTAATTCTTCAACCATTTATTCACTGGGATTACTTGCCTGAGTAATCCCTGCTCACATGAGTAAGGCATGCAGGATGAGGCCCTTGATTTGAAAGGGGGACCATGTATCTGTAGAGCCCCACAAATCCACAAATCTCCTCAGACCATTTTTGCGGATCGGATGCGGATACACATTTTTGTATCGATGCAGGGCTCTATGTATCTGTAATTTGAAGAATACCATTGCTCTTTTCAGATTGAGGCAAACAAATCCAATATAACAAAAGCAAAAATTTGACACATTTTCTCCAGAAAATAAATTAAATGTGACTTTTCAGCAGTCCGATATAAATGATGATTTGCCTGGAGGCACCAGGAGAAAACTATTTCCCATTTACGATACTGGTTTCCTTTTTAATTTTAATCGCATTCAGATGTGATTCTGGCAGATCCAGTAGTGACTCCTTAGTTCATGTTAACTCCACATTGTAAATCCAGTTTTCAACATCATATCTAGTATTTGTTTAATGTTACCTTCCCCAAAGAGAAGCTGATCTTCCTGAAATTTTGCATACAGCATCTCATCCCAGAGTAGAGTTTTTCTGGAAAGTTTGGGTGTTTAAAATTATATATTACACAGACACAGACACACACTTTCAGTTATGGTGCAACAGTAAATGAAGAGTGAAGTGGCTACATCCTTTCGTTTTTCATTTTTAGAGACTTTCATACTTTACTTTTTAAAGTAGAAGAATTATTGCACAGAATTTGTAATACATTATCTGTATTTTAGAGAGAATCTACCGATAAGGTTGAAAAGCAGGTAACTGTTTCCTAATGAAATTTGTCTACAAATACATGCTTGGATTACTGAAGTACAGAATCTATCAGTTAATTAATTATAGTCCTTGCCTATAACGAGACCACAAAATGCCATTATACTGATCAGTGTATTGATTGTGAAACACAGTTACCCTCACAGTAAACTAAATTAAACTAAATAAAATAATAATATACAATCACGCCAATAGGACAATTCAGGATTAAAGTCCCAGTAGCAAATGTCTTAACATTTCTATCCCCCTAATTTTACAGACACACATGCCACAGCAGAACTCACCTGCAATCATTTCATTATAGCCCAAGTTACAAACATTTTGGCTAAATTAAAGAAATCCTTTAGATACAAGGAATAATCACAATCCACTAAAACTGGAAACAACAAAAAATAAAAAAGTCTATACTCACTGAAGTTCAACAATGTTCCTTTGCATTAACAAAAAGAGAATTATCTGCATTAGTTACTTCATGTCTTATTTTTATCCCTCTAGTATCTCGAGACATCAGTCAAGACTGGAGCACCACTGTAAAACCACGTAAGAAGAATTGGTCATCCCTACTGACAAGGTGCTTACAATCTCAATAGAGATGACAGACAACAGAGAAGCAAGGTGTGGGAGGAAATAGTATACAAGTAAAAGGATCAGGGCGAAAGGTGGGAAACATCATGTTACTTCCACTTCACGGGAAACATGCGAAGTTCAAGGATAGCTCTGAAATTCTCTCCCCTCTAGCAGGTTCCAGCCTTGAGCTAGAAAGGCTCTCACCATTTGCTTGTTATTAGGAAAGTTGGTCCTTTCTTCTCAAACACGGACTTCACATTCCCTTGCTTTAATCTAGGTGCTCATTGAAGTTGATCTGGAAGCTGCAGCACTTGCAGAAGCTCCATACCAAGATGCATGGAAGCCGTGAGCCCAGCCTTCCATAGCTGCAATGGCTACTCGTAAACCAACAGACATATTTCAAGGCACTATTATTATTATAGTATATGAAGTCTTTAACCGAGGTGCAAGGTACTGAATCATACGTCTCACCAACAAAACCAATACCAGCTGGGTTCTTTACTTAGCTTCTCAAGATTCTGTCTGGTTTGTGCCCAAGACAGGACCGTCTCAGAGGTAAGACTTTGCTCTTGGAAGTCTCTCCCTGAGAATGTCTTCTGCAGCTCTTAGCACAGCTCTCAAATCCTTCCTATTTGTATTGGTTCATATAGGACCATCCTATTCACCTTTACTATCTATCCTTCTGCACATACGTGGGTGAAGGAAGAGATTAAGTGCAGCAGATCGGGTTTATGGCTGTGGTTTCCTCATGTAATCTGTGACCAACGTGCATATGATCAAGTGAACAAACCAACAGGAAAGCACGGATAAAGCACCAGAGTGTACTTTGTCACTTGTGTTAACAATTGTAGCTTAGCTTTAATTATGTATATAACTTTGCAACATACCAGAGCATCTACAGAAGTATATTCTGTAAGTAAATAAAATAAAATAAAATAAAATAATGAAGAGTAGATCTTACTAAACTACTCTGCCATTAATATTAGGGGGAGAGTGGTAGAAAAGTGATCACATTGTTTGCGTGTGCAAATTATCCAGTTACTAAGGTATTTTTGTATTTATTTAGGGCAGGGAATAGTCTACAGCAAAATGTGCCTGGGAGTCTTGTACCCATGATCTTTGAAGTGTCATCCATATAACTTCACAGAGCCCTAACAACTCTCATGCTTTGATTATTCTCCCTGCCCACCCCACCACCTCATTTAATCACTTTATTCTTGCCACAACAGCAGCCGGAAAAAAACATAGTTGAGAGGTTCATGGCTGAACAAGTCACCCTGACTGACAGGAGGATTTGGAGAATGTTGATATTCCGGAGGAAGCTGAAGAAATTACCAGGGGCGGGGCGAAGCAGAGACTACAAGAGTATTTATTAAAATGGTTGCGTGTTCCCCAGAAAGAAAACACATCTTTGACACACATCTTTCCTTTATGTCTAGCAATCAATGACTGCCCAATTGAGTCATGCCTATATGATTTATCATATGCTGAACATATGTAAAAGCTACTTGAGATTTGTGTCAGGTCCAAAAATAAAATACAATAAAATAAAAATGTATTTTAAAAGCACCTTTTATAAACTCCTCTGCATTTCCAAACCAATATTTGAGTCTAAAAGCAAGGCAGGCAGTAAGTTAACAATGGGCTTGCATTAAGAGATACAGACCTACAATATTGTATTTAAAGGGAGAGCAGGGGACAGAAATAAGGTATCTGATTGCTTGAAATAGTTCCCTGCCTTCCAAAAAGCTGGCTTAAAATTCCTATCTATAACACTCACCTTGCTGTTACAATTTTATTACCACTACTTTTGGGAATTTCTCTGGTACTTAATATGCAGAAATGGTACATGGGACTAGGTCCTGCTGCCATAGATAATGTGGTTCTAAGGGAAATCCATCAATTGTTAATGGCCATGCAAATTGTTGAAACCAGAGAGTTATTCACAGTTATCTCACTGTGATTTGGTAAGTGTCCATGCCTGATGTGATCACTCACTTGATATTTTATTCCATTATAATTAAAGTAGTATGCTTACCTTTCAGACGTTAAAATAAAAGGGGGTGGGAAAAGGTTTTATTTTTGTTTTTAGTTATTTTAGGTATACCTGTACTTACCTGAAGTTTTTACATTAAGAGAAATCTTTAAGAATAAAATCAATGCCAGCTAAAATGCTTAAATCCATCTGATCAGATATTAAAGTACTTAATCTGCACTTAATTTTAGGCTCAGACCTTGCAAAAAAGACATATGCATGTGCAGAACTTTATCCACTGAATGCCTTAGTAGGACTGGGGCAAAAAACTGCAGATTAAGCACTTTTAAAATTTCTAATCAGAGGGCTTAAACATTTCTATTGCTTAGGCTAGAACAATTTGTTGTTTAATAAGTTATATACAGATTTCCTCAAACTCATAATGAGTTCACTGTCTTGCATAACCAACTCACTGATTATTAATTTTCAGCTTTACCGCAATTCTTATATATCAGATGCAGTTTTCTTGTTTGAGATTCCTTGTTATTACTAAAATGTGGCTTGGGGTTTGATTTTGTTTTTAACAGCCCTCAAAGGGAAAAAAGTTACTTTTCAGGAGTACTTCAAAAGGAAATCATATTACACAAAACAAACCCTAGTATTACATTTCCTGTTTGGATTAGATAAATTATATTTAATTTAAAAAATTCCATTTGCTAGCACCCAGCACAATGGTCAATGGCAAATCAAGGAGATAAAACATTTACATGTTTATCTTCCTGAAATAGCTCATCGGGTGTATGTGCAGAGAAACCCAAACCAAGCCTTTAGAAATATAAACCCAGACACTATAAGCCAAGAATTGTCCTTCCCTTCATCTCCAGATAACAGGCTTGATTTCCAAAAGCAGCCTCTGATTCCGCACCTGCAGACAATAGTGGATGCAATTTTGATAGCACACTTCATAGCAGTTCAACATTAAACTACCCAATTGCACCTGTAAATCAGGTACTGCTATAAAAGGTGCCTGTAATTATTTGCAGGTGCAAAAATCAGAAGAGTTGAAGCTCTGCTGAAAAGAATTAATGCTTCTCACTAAACTGGTTATGTAGCTACATGAATGTGCGAGAGACACACAAACTGATACCCCAAGGCCTAAAAATGGGCCAAGCAAACTAACGCATAGATCACTGGTACCAGTACTTGCTCCCTTATGAAGCCCATATACAATGGTGGGAGTGTGTTCTGTGCCAGTTTGTGCTCTGCTCACTCCGCCAGACCAAAGGCAGGTTTACCTGCAACCTGCTCACTGCAATGCCGAGGGGGAATGGAGCAACTTAATCTGGTAGCCAGAGCAGATGAATGCACCCATTCAGACCCACTTCCATCTGCTGCAAGGGGTGCAGGTGTTTATAGAGGAGCTGGATAGGAAGACAAAGCATCACTGGTAACCCTTCCTTTGAAGGGCTGAGGAAAGGGAGCTATCCCAAATTGGTAGGAGGGTAGGAGCGCAAGCACTTCCTCCACCCAGGAGCTAAGACAGAAAATGAAGAGCACTCCAGGAGCTAGAACCACCCCTCCCCCGGCCTCTCAGCAGCGGAGAGGAGAGCAGGCCTGGCACTGGGGAGGGAGGACAGATTGCTGAGACCCTAATGCCACTTCCACCTTTGCAATGTCCACCCCACGCTGCAAGATAGCCACTAAGCGAGGACTCAGCTCCACCTACAGATAAGCGAGTCCGTTCACACACAGTCGCCCCCCTTTTTCATTTACACAGAACATGAGCTGCAGCTCAAACACCTACACACGCAAATCTGTAGGGGCGAGGTTTGTTCCACCGGTGCACGCGACTCCCATTAACAAGGGAGCATCCAAACTTATTGAGGAAAGCAACAATAACTCCCCTTCGAGCCCCTCCACTGGTTTCCCAGCCAGCCCATAACAAATCTAAGATCCTCCTAGGATCCTTCAAGGCTCAACACAATCTCAGCCTAACCTGCAACTCATTTCTGCTCTTCCGAGCTCTGCTCACTACCTACTTTCCTCCCAGTCCTCCCTTCACCAACCCCTCCCAGCCACACACTTTCACTCAAGCTTTCCTCCTGCTTTCTCCTATTAACACAAGACATTCCATCTCCCCCCTTTGCTCTGGGCTGCTGTCTTAGACTGCAAGCTTTGGGTGGCATTTTATTCTACATTTGTACAGTATCATGTACTTTTTTTTTTACAGCCCCAAATAACAGATTAATAACAAACCTGGGATCCCCTAAGGAACTGAAGATTCGGTTTAATGTAACATGTCATGCTGCTAGAGAAGGAACTGTTATTATAATACATAATAGATGTTATTATAGGTGCTGATGCACATATCCCCAGAACTAAGATTGGGCTTAAATTGTTCACTTTCATCAATAACATATCTCATGTGACTATGTTTACAGCAAATCCAATGTTTTCAAAAAACCTCAAGTATATAATTACAATCTATTACAATTATGCAAAGAAATAACATTACAAAGAGGCCTTCTCATTTCCCATTCTTAGCACTGAATACTTTTGTTTTCCAGCCAATCAACTAAATTAGCCCTAATTCTGTTTCATTCAGACACACAAAGAGTGTATTAGAGAAAAAAGTGAACAAACAGGAAATTCACTTAGGAACCGGTTTTTAGCTTTCATGTGTTCCTGGACTAGAAATTGTCATGGGGAAAAAAAGTCAACTTAAATAAGAACAGCTTTAGTGAATTTATTAATGGCATTGCAAGGTCACATGGAACATTTACCAGTTATGGAGACGCCTATAGCAGCTGTAAATGTGACAGCATCTGGTACACTTTGAGTTATGTGGGGTGAATTAAAAATTGTATATACTTAAAGGCAACAAAGTCATCCCTTCCAACACTGTGACCCAAGACAGCTCTGTCACAGATGAAGCAAGCAAGGGAATCTTAGTTTGGAGAACATCAGTTACTAGAAGCTGAATAAAACATCAATTATCTATCCTTGCTTCATGACATATAAGTTGACCCAGCTGACACAATAATTAAGACTCGATCCTTAGGTAGTACTTTACAGATCTCAAAGTGTTTTAAAAAGGAAAGCAAGTGGCATTCTCCACTATTTTGAAGACGTGCGAACTAAGTCACAGTGTGGCGAAATAACTCATTCAAGGTGTCACAGCAGGTGAATGACAAAGCTGGGAACAGAATCCCAAATCAGGTCTGCTGACTCTTATCCTTTGGACCACAATGATATGGAAGGAATAGGTTGGAAACTCATGAGATACCATGTGACAGCATTACCAGTGCAGTGTAGTATAGAGGGAAACTGGAAAAAATCTAATGTACTTTAATATGAAAAGGGAGCATGATGAATCCAACATTAAAGCCTCCACTGTACAAGTTAACACAGCTCAAAAAGCCACATTAGATCCCTACCATGACTCTTTGGAAAGGACATGATTAGGAAGGTAAACAAAGAGGTCTCTCATTACAACACCAGAGCAAAAGAAACTTTCATCAAAACCTGACAGCCAATATTAATATTTAAAAGTATCCAAACAAGATACGTTGGGAGCTAAGTGGCGAATGCACTACATTTAAAATGGACAAAGAAGAAAGAAGTACCACCTTCCTGCTGTTATTGTAGCATCCCAGGCTTCTTTGGTTGCTTTTAATAATATGTTTTGTTGTTCAGCAAAGCCACACTAACCAAAATTCAGATCTCAATCAAAAAGAGCCTGCTTACTGAGAACACGCATATAGGCTCCTATCGAGAAAAGCAGTGAGACACATGCTTTCCTGAATCAGGGTCATATACATGAAAATATTGCTCCTTTTTTGTATGAAACATACTGCTCTCTCCTTCAAACCCTTCCTTAAAGCCACTTTCTTTCATGACTTTTCAATATATGGATCTCCTCTTCTAGGATATTGACACCTAAACTATTGTCCACATAATATGACATTTAAGTTAGATTATAAGGCTTTCAGGGAAGGGACTGTTGCCATATATGCTTTGTACACATCTACAGCCCCATATGAAAACTTTAATATTCATTTTATTTTAAAAAAAACCAAACCATTACACAACATTAAAAAACAAAGACAAACATTAAATAAGTGTTTTCATCCCAGCCTATCAAGATGAAGGGGTGAGGAGAAAAAGACTTCAGAATACAGTGTGACCTATAACCGGGTTTTGTTTTAAAATGAAAATATCTTAAAGTATTTGCTAATGTGGAAAGTTGTGGAACCTTAAATATAACCTAAAGTTATACTCATGCATTCTTCTGTGCTAATGTAAGCTGCATAGGATATGCAACAGACACACACATATTGCGTCACATTTAGATATAGCCAAATCCTGTGGAAGAGAAATCAGTCATCTTAATGGTACAGAGCATGCTATTTAACTTATTTTTAAAACAGTCTCTAAATACTTGCTTGGGTGCCTATTGATTAATTTCTCTAGTTAACAGAATGGTTTGTTTATCAATGACCACAAACCTCCTTGGATATTCAGAGAGAAACTTTGTAGACAGAAAGAAGAAGAGACAGTGAATACAGATAATGCTCCAGAAATCACCATATTAACAGCCAGTCCTCTCCACACCCAGCCTTTGAGTAAATAAGTCTTTCCTTCTCTTGCTATGCAAAGTGTTTTCCTTTAAAACAAACTGAATGGTGGGGCGTGGGGGGTTGGAGAGGGGATGGTGTTTTTAAAACATTAACTACAAATATCTGAAACAGATGCTTAATTATCCTAAGCATGGAATGTAGGAGACACCACGGGGTTCAGAATGATTTACCTACACAGGAGCAGCCATACTTAATCAGACCAATGGTCCCTCCCTAGTTCACTACCTTGTGACAAACAGTGGTTGCTAGATGCTTTGCAGGAAGGGGCAAGAAACCTTCCAGCAGATGACTATGGGAGATCCCTCACAAGTAGTTAAGAGTTTGGGTTAAGGCCTGAAGCATGAGGGGAATATGTATGTGCATGCCTGTATACATATGCAATCTTTTTCAGAAAGGGCCTCCCACGTCTGTCAATGGCTACAAATGGAATGCATGTATAACATCTCCCCTCCCTCTGAAGAAACAATCAGAGAATCCAGAGATTTTAATACAAGATTAAACTGCGAAAGCTTAGTAGTAGTAGTAGTATGCTAGGACCAGTCAGGATCAGTAGCTCACCATGAACATAAATGAGACCACTAAAGTATGGGCAGGGGAGAAGGAAGAACAATACAAACAGAGCAATCAGGGTGAAGATCATTAATTTTATGTTTTCGTGTTTTACTTGTTCATAACAAAAATAGTTATGGTAAGGGATGGGCTGGGTGTGTAAGGGGGAGTGGTTAATAGGAACAAGAAAGAGAAAGGCAATATTGAGGGCCGCATGAAGGAAAGGAGAGAAGGGAGGGGGAGGCGGACTGTGAAGCAGGTGTAGAGGCAGACAACCGAACGGAAGTGAGAAATAAGCATCTGGAACCAAAATATAAGGAAAGAGTTTCATAGCATCACCGCTGTCTGAAAGTTCAGAAGGTGCCATTGCTGCAATCATCACCTCAACTCCCAGCTCCTACCTGTGATCCCAGGGACTGACTCCACCTAGAAGTTTTGTTTTCCCACCTGGCAGAAGAGGCCCCGGTGTCCTGGGAGGAGGCCCCAGAGGGAGACAATCTGGCCCCAATTCTATATGTACATATACATACACACCATTTTCAGCACAAAAATAATGCAGAAGAAAGAGCCTATTAAAAGGATGTCTTCAGATGACTCCTTTTTGTGGGAAACCTGGTAAATGCCAATGCCCACCTATTTGCTGCATTTTAAAGAAAAGCATTTTAAATCAGCAGTATGAAGATCAAGTAACTGGAAGCTGATAGGACAGCAGTTTGATGGGGATAGCAGCCAAGCAGCTGTGATGCTCTGAGAAAATGCCCAGGATCCTTCAGTGGCTCTTGAACTTCTCCAAATCTACAGTTTGGGGAAGAAGCCTACTGGCTGTATCAAATCTATAGGCCAACTCTGGTCCTATTGAGGTCAGTGGCTTCAAACAGGAACAGAATTTGGCCCCATATGACCATTCAGCCTTTCATAACTATCTACACTAAACTAGAGGGTTTCTTACTCATTCCTAAATAGCGGCTTAAAAAGTGAACTGAATTTTTTTTAAAAAACAAATCTTATTTAAAAGATGCCAAATCAGTAACAGAATTTATGCAGAGACTTAAAGGGGACAAATATGTTGACAATTTAATACAGTGGTCCCCAACACGGGGTCCACGGGTGCCATGGTGCCCGCCGGGGCATCTATGTGCGCCCGCATACTAGCCAGCGGACAACCATCTGCCAAAATGCCGCCGAAAAGTGGCGTCATCAAGAGGCATCGCCGAAATGCCACCAAAAGTGGTGTCACCAAGAGGCATCGCCGCCGAAATGCCGCTGATTTTCAGCGGCATTTCAGCAGCGATGCCTCTTGACGTTGCCGCTTCTCGGTGGCTCATCGTCCAGCGCCCGCCACCCGGAAAATGCTGGGGACCACTGATTTAATACAACATATTTGAAGCTCAGCTCCTCTATTTGCCTGCCAAGATCCAATTGTAAAGTTTTGAGTCTCCCTTGTGAGAGATAAAGACATCGCAACTGCCTAACGAGGGAGGAGTTCAGAAAAGGACTTAGGGGTTTGTACTGCTAATTCTAACAGAGGACACCCAGAACCCCAGACTCTATTCTTGGCAGGTAAGAAAAGACGGTAACGAGTTAAACATTTCATTTTTCCCCTTTTTTTCTTTATTATGCTTCATTATAACCTTCACATAGGTATCCATAAAAATGCTTAGGACAATGGTTCTTTCAGCATAATGTACGTCTATCTGTAAGTTACATATGGTATACTAAAAATGAATGGAAATGTGTAGAGATACATTCATCTATCATAGGCATGCAATAGGTTGGTACTAGCTAGAGAGATGCCACATATTTATAGGTGCATATACAGATGTCTAGTTGGATTTTGGTCTGTTGAGCCTATATTCCATGTATTGAAAAAGAGAGTGCTCAGCTGGGTGTTTACGGGCCTCTAAAATGTTCCTCATTTCAGGCTCAAAGTGGTCTACGTTCCACACTAATTTGGTGGAACTGATCCCACATCACTTTCCATTCCCTGCATGAAGCATTTCTCTGTGTCCCTTATTTTGGGTTTTGGCCACACAATGTATCCTGTATTTGGGGGTTGGCTGATTGACAGGTGTAGCAGGCGAAGGTCTGAATAATGTCTTCCTTTGCTTATGCTCTGATCAGTTCATAGAGGCTACAAGAGCCAAGATCGCTCTACATGTATTCTGTCTCTCTCTCATAGCTAATCTGTGGATTTTTCCATTGATGAAGTTTCCATCACTGATTCCACATAGGAGGATCTAATCCTTTTTACCATTGGTGGAGTATGAAGGGCCTGATCCAAAGTCCAATGAAGTCAACAAAAAGCCTCCTATTGATGTCAGTCACCTTTGGATCAGGTCCTACCATCGCTGTCACTTTCTCTATTTTCTGAAAGATGTGAGGTCAGGGCTATTGAGCGTCGAAAAGGCAAAGATAGGTTGGGTTACATACACTGCTATCTTCCACCTTAGAAAGATTTCACTTTTTAGAAAATGTCTTGAAAGCTTCTGGCTACATTAGGACAGACACGTAGCTTGCATTTGTATCCTCTGTTACCTTCCTGACTACATCAATGGTAATCTGTAATATTACCTTCCAAAAAGTAACTTGACATTATTTTAACCTACCCATGAATTTTGCTTTTGTTAAAAGACGATGTTTAGTCCACCTTTAAATGGCCTCTCTTTAACCGTCAATAAACATGGCACCTGTTCCTTTCAATGTATGCAGCTAACCATTTCCAAAAGTGGAAATTATCAAGCTAAAAAGTTAAAAAACAAATCATATTGAAAAGGAATTTTAAAAAAGAGTGGTTCTAATGATAGACTATAGAAGTCAACCCTAATGAAGAGATTCAGGGGCAGAATACAGAAAGTATTTTTAAAAACCCTGTTTGCAATAGTCTAATCACAATAATGCAATTCATTTTAGTCTGCATCAGCTTTATCTGCCGAGATGCATAACTTTGATGAAAATTAATTAGCTCTCACATACAGATGGCTCTCTTAATAGAACTTATGAAGATTGAGCCAAATATGTCCTCCTTCTCAATGGAATAAGGTGCATCTTTCACTTTACATAAATAGAGAAATCATCAGGGGAAAGGGTAGGGGGAGAAACGAGAGAAGCTGTATTCTGTAGAGCCGTAGATCTTGCTTTTACCGGGCCCTAATCATTTTGCTCCAGGCAGAATTTCATTGCAAATAATGTCAATATTACCTTTTTTACAAAGTGACATTTTACATTGGAAATAAATGTAAATCATAACCTTCCTCTGTTGATATGACATCATCAAGATTTTAAGTCCAATCATCTAGTTTAGCTGGCTTGACAAAGATTCTTCTTACAGCCAAGCTCAAATCATTCATGATGCACCTTGCATGGATCAATACTTCTGGGCCAGTGTACTATATGAAGGGGCTCATGTGATGAACACAAGCACAGAAACAAGACAGTACAAATGCCACAGCAAATTAAAAAAAAAAAAAAAAAAGAGTGGCACAGAAGCTGACGCAGAGAGTGAAATATTTGACTTGGCCAACTCCTTATGGACAAGCTAATCCATTTCTAATACACAATTCTTGGAGAATGCACATCATTTTAAAACCATGAGGACACGTTGCTTAATCCAATCCAAAAATTGCAGAACAAAAGCAGCTCGGTCTGACCTGAGAGTCATGTGAATATGAATTTAGATCTAGCATAGGCCTAGTATTAAAATCATTATAACGAATTTCTTCTTTAATTGGTATAGCCTTGTGCAATGTTATCTTTCTCAGGTGCATTTTCAGTTACAGCTAATAGAGGACTACCTGTTACAACATTTACATATATATGTTATATAGTCACATGTAAGAAATACTACTGGCTGCCTGTAGTCATAATTGGCTCAGGATGTGACCTTGCCAGATTTCATACATTGAACAGAGTCAGCTATGATCCGTATTTGAATGGAAGAAAAGCAAAAGTCAGGATGCTACAGGAAGTGGTATTCAGTAGGTGGCACACTTTGCCATAAATCAGTACTGAATCAATGCTTCAGCATTGTGCTAAGGGACAGCAATATGCTCTTGCAGGTCTTTCAGATAAGATAAAAAGTTAAAAGGTCTTAATCATTTATGGTAATTCACAGGGGTATTAGCCCCAGTATCCTTACCACAACTCCAATTCAACAACTACATTCAGCCGACCTAAATTTCCTCCTGCAATCTTAAATAACTATGATTATCTCCACGTCCTGTCTTAAACTATTGCGTAGCATTGCTGTGCAATGTTAAACAGTTACTGAACTCTACCCCAGATAGAGTTGCACTTGCCACTCAAGTGGACTAGCAGAGATCCCTGTACTTCTTAGATATGAAAGACATCAGGTGTGTTTTTATTAATATTAATGTGTACTATAAGGTGCATGTTGTACACTCCTTAATGAAACTGACCTGCATAGACATTGTAAATAATACAAATTCAAGTTCCCACGTAATTCAAGTTCCCAACAGTCAAATTTCTGACTGGTATTTTTTTGTATTTTAAGAATCTAATAAAATTTTAAACCATCGTGAATTCTGCAGAATTCAGCAAGGTGACTAAAAGACATGAAAAGTGTAGACTCTCTCAGATTAAACAAGCATATGCCAGAAATTTCTGAAGGCTATAGGCATTTACTCTCTCTCTCACAATGTTTTATGAAGAAGACATCAGTTACTATCCACAATTTAAAGGAAATCCCAGTTCATGAGTCAAATGTGTAAACATCTTGATTTGAGCTACACAATCTGGATTTACACCAGGTTTTTACATGTTATTCATACTAAAAAATTATCGATTTTCTATGCTCAGAAAGCGGACAAAATAAAAAGCCAAGAAGTATTTGTGAAGCTTCACACCACTTCCTTACAGGGCTTTAAAATAAGCAGTAGGTGGATAATGTTCATATCAAAGAAAGCACAGAGCTTTCCTGGGTGTCAGCGTTACCTAATTAATTTATTTCAAACTTTGTGGCTAATGGCTGCAAGAGAAATTGGCAGCCAGTTGGAAATTTTGGTCAGCACTAATATCATTGTAACTTCTTCATTACCCTTTGCCAGGATTATTTTTCTTCTACACTGTATTTCACAATCCATTGCAAACTCTTCCAGCCTTTGGCAGTTCCTGATGCAGCTCTAGATTGTACTAACTCAGCAATATAAAGTTGCTCTGTTTTTAAAAAACTTCTGTTACGTGGAAACAGACTATGCAGTTTTTGCATGGGAATATTTGCTCTGGAGCACACACAGCAGTGGTCAGCATTTAAATTAACAGTTTCAAACTGACTAGTTAGTATTGCCATTCTAGAGGTAATTCCTGAACGTGATTTTTCAGCAGCTACCTATACAAGCTACATAATTGCAAGGGATATTGGGGAGAAGAGTAATACCCACCTAAACCACCTGGTTAAACTTGCCCACAGCAACAGTATGCAAAGCACCAAAAGAAGAAAAGTAATCAAAGTGTTACACAGAGTATACAGAAATTGTCCCTAGCCACTGGAGTTATCAACATGGGAAAAATACCAAGGGCCTTAGAATCAGTGGGGTTTTCCTCCTTTACCCATTTGTATCATCTAGAGAAATAAGATTGTGAGCTATCTTACTACACCCCACTCTCTACAGGTCACAGACTCAGTCCTGTCATTGGACAAATGCTCTTTGAGAAAGACAAGACTGGGTGCATGCACACACACACAATCACTGCACACACGCTCTACAAGTCATCAGCTCTCTTCGAGCTTTGTCGTAGGTGGTTAACTTCAGGGCTGGGAAGGAAGAGGACGTTTACCCTGAAGAGACAAAATGATGAATGAATTGTGGAGCCAGATAGCCTCTAGCAGCATCTTTGTTGCAAAGCCAAAGAGTGTGCATACAGGTAGTCAGCTCCTGGTCTAGCTAAACCCAGGAGAACCTACAGGACTTTGCATCCCATTGCAAATATTTTCCACAATGAGGTGCTTCCACCCCTATGCCCCCGTATATCTAAGCAACTTACTAACAGCTAGAAAGAATTTCAGGGCAGGAAAAGAAAAATCATGGCTTTCCTGTGGCCTGAAAGTATGTAGCACATTTAGAAATGCATATAGCTGACAGCAGCCTAGACCACGAGAGGCCAGAAAAGGCTGGCCTAACCTTAGGCAGGCAAACACAGAAGGGGCACTGGTCACTTACTTTTCATATTCGGTGTTGTCTCTATCGCAACGCGAATCCTTGTGCTTTTGCCAGTCTTTGCCATGCTTGCAGGTGGTCAAGAGGACAACATCCTCCCCGTTGTGGACGTGATATAAGGCATTCCTGGTGTCTGACCCTATCCCTGTCAGGTACCTTTTCCCCTTGAATACCAACATGTACTTCCTGAGAGGAGGGATGGTGTTAAACCTTAGAAATCCCTTCTCCCCTCCTGTCCTAGGATGATCCTTAGAAAAGAGCGGAATAGAAACATCGAAATTCGGTCTGAAGTTTTCAGTACTGATGCTAGCTTTAGCCAGCATCGCCTGGCCAATATCAAACCCTACGTCCTCAGTGTAATCGGGCCAGGTGCCGGAATATAAATTAAAAATTAAATGATTTCTACCATTGTTCCACAAGTGGAGGCTTTGCACTTTCGATCGCAGGTTGTGCACGTACTGGGGTGACAACTGGTCTCTGTCTAAGGTATCCAAGCTCAGGACAAACAGGCAAGCTTGGCTCGGATCGGAAGTGTAAAACCTGGATCCCTCGATGGCTGCTAGAATGTTTTGGTAACTTTCGGCGATTTTCTCCCCTTTCTGCTGCGGGTACACGTAGACTTTGAAGCCGTTTTTCTTGCAAAGGGTGAAATCGAAGCAGGACTCCATGCGGCACTTCTTGCCTTTGTAGACGCTGGAGTTGGCGTCTCTCTTCTGCCTAGGGGAAATGTGCACATTGTAATCCTCGTTTTCCAATTGATCCCAAGGAATGAAGGGGCGCAAAGCGTCCGGGAATCGGGGCCAATAGTGATCCGGGCTGGTGTGGTGCAAGCCATTCCTGCTACTGTGCTCCTCTCTCCTGCTTTGGTTTCTCGCTGCCCTGAACTGCAAGCCCCCGAAGTAAAACAAAAGGACGAGACAAGTGCCAGCTGAGAGCAGGATGAAATAGCGTTTTTTGGCCTGCATGTGTCCTATCTGGGTCAAGATGATTGTAAATAAACACAAGGATCACCCAAGTTTGCCAATCAACACTTTCAGCTCCAGTCCGCCATCTTCCCGCCTGCAAAGACTTCAAACTCTCTTCTACCACCTTCTCTTTATTCCTTTCCCAAAGGCTTGGACTGATGCAGCGCATGTGGGCGATTTCTTTAACTTTCTCCCCTTCTGTCTTTCATCTTTGGCTCGCACAATAGAGAGAGAGAGAGAAACAGCGAAGGCGAATAATTCACGCCCAGCACGGGCTTGCGAGGCAAAGGGCTGGGAATTCTCTTGCATGCACCCACATACACACACAAATGAAATAAGCACCAAATCCAGCTCCCTTCACCCTTCAATCAGTTGCAAGACAGAGTGCGTTTCCCCTCCCCCACTCTCTCTCTCTCTCTAGTGTTGCAAACGATCAAGATACAGCAGCAACTTCAACTCATCCAAAACACTCCCGCAATCACCAAGCCCCCCGGTTCCAGAGCAAGTCAGCAGCAGCTCACAGCCAGCGCCGGTTCACACAGCTATCATTATCACATCTTCCAGCTTGAGCGCCGTAACCTTACAAATCCCTGCATTTCTCTTTATTCTCTTCTGCAGAGGAGCTCCTAGACTCCGGTGCTGTTTACCCCTCTCTCCGCGATCTCTGTGAATGGCCCCCGGGATGGAACAAGCCGAAGCAGCGAAGATCCTCCTCCTTCCTCCTCCTCCTCTTTGCTCCCGCCCCCAGTCAGTCAATGAGGTGCGAGCTGCCGAAGCACGGAGGAGGCTGCCTGCCCCTGTTCGAACGTCGCCGATCGCAGAGTTCGATCTCCGAACGTTACCCGGTTCTGAATGTTACACTTACACATTCCATTCCCCGACACCACAGCGCTGACCTCATCCATCCACGCAGCCCGCTCCCCCATTGGCTGAGCGTCACGTCCGGGGTGGGCGGTGCTTCCGCTGCACCCATTCATAACCCCCCAGCCGGAGGATACAGTGTTGCAGTAGTATGTTAAATGGAAACGCGTTGGGGACGGGGAGTGACCCTCAAGGGGATGCCTGTTTAAGAGATCGCCCACACAGCAGAGCAGCTTGCAGCATCTTTGGGGCACAGTCACTCCTCCTGGCCTTTCCCTGGCACAGCACTGATGAGCGACGGTCGAGGAGGCTCTCTCTAGTTTTATGTTAAGCAGCGTCCTTGGGTGGGAGACTGAAATCTGGTTGCAACAACATGCAAGTACTTTTCAGTGTCCCCACGCTCAAGTACAGGCAGTAACAAGACTGGCTGCAGCCCACAGGCCGGAGAGGCAGTTTTCTAGGATGGTAGTCATAGGTGCTGGAACTAGGGGTGCTGCTGCCTGCTGCACCCCCTGTCTTGAAGTGATTTCCATCATACACAGGGTTTATAGATTGGTTCAATGGCTCCCAGCACCCCCACTATACACATTGTTCCAGCACCCCCAGCGGCAATATTCAGTCTTTAGTGATTGTTTATGGTGGGAGTGTCTGTCGGGGGACAGACGCTTTCCAGTTTGCCTAAGGCTAGGAGCTGAGCCAAGGGAGGGTATATCTGAAACAATGCATGACAGTGTTAAGGGCGAGCCACCTTTGCGGGAGAAATCCTCAAGGCTATGTCTGCTGAGCAGCACAGGAGGGATCTCAGCAGCAGCTGGCTCAAGATCCTCTCTGGCAGGCTCATTAAGCCAAGGAGGAGAGCGCGCCTACCCTTTCATCTTTTAACAGCCCGTCACAAATCCATGCTAACTGCAAGCCAGTAATGCAGGAGCCTGAGCCAAACACATACAAGACAAAGTTCCCCCTGAGTAGGAGAGGACCTATTGCTACAGAGGGAAAGGGAGCAGAGGTCTGGGGAGCGCTGGTGCCAAGGGGAGGAAGAGAGAGTTGCTCAGGTTAATCTGGAATCAGGATTTCAATTGGAAAACTGAGGAAAGGGAGAATATCTTTACCCTTTCAGACGGACTGGTTTATATGTCTCTACTACTGCCCTCTACTGGATGGAATACTGTATTGCCTCACATGTATCTCTTCCCTCTGGTTGGTGATTGTTCCTACAACTAAAATGGAAAGAGCTCCTGCACTTTGAATCTCAAAGCCATGAACTATAATTCCATCTGGTACAAATATGTTATCTATTGATCTTAATGCATTTAAGATGTGTTCTTGTAATTAAAGCAGGGGATTGTTAGTCAGCATGACTAGGATCCTGCTCTGTGTGTGGCCTCAGGCCACTCATATGCCGGATTTACACCTTACATGAGCTCCTAGGCACAGCATCTTCAGCGCTCTCCCTGCCCCCTCCTCCCCCCGCCCCCTACAGCTGACCTTCGTGTTTTCCATACAAAATGCAACTTTTAACCCACTTTTAACTTTTAGGTGCCCTTAGAACGCCAGGGCCCCTAGACACATGCCTACTGTGCCTAATTGGAAATATGGCCCAGGCCCATCCCTGTGCCTCAATTTCCCCATTTTCAAATGATGCATAACCTGTTTACCCCACAGGGATTATTACTACAAAATGCATGTACATCGTGTACAAGGACACTTTACAAGCAAGGATAACACGACTTGTCCTGAAGCCCCATCTTAATTTTTATATAAAGTGTTTTGAAATTTCCAGGTGAAACACAGGAAGTGCAAAATATTGTTATATTGCTCAGTGACTCTCAGACATAACTGGCAAATATTTAAGAAGAAGAATTCCATTAGACAACTACATACCTTTAAAAATCTGGCCTTAAGCAACTTCCCTACGGATTCACTGGTATAACTAGGAGCCCAGTTCATTGATCAGAATGGTGTGCTTTACACCTACTTTGCACTGGTGTAAGTGAGTACACAAATGCAGAGCCATGGTGAATCAGGCCCCAGGAATGCGATCAAGAGTCCTGATTTCCACTCCCTTCCTGTAACTAATAGAGGGCTCCTTTTCCCTCCCTCATCCTCACTGAGGGCTTGTCTACACTGGCACTTTACAGCACTGCAACTGTCTCACTCAGGGGGTGTGAAAAAACACCCCCCTGAGCACTGCAAGTCTCAGCGCAGTAAAGTTCCAGTGTAGACAGTGCACCAGCACAGGAAACCAAGCTCCCAGCGCTGGTAGCTACTCCCCTCATGGAGGTGGTTGTTTTATAGTGCTGGGAGAGTGCTTTAATGTTGTTAGTGAAGACATGCCCAGAGCTCCTTGAGTCTGCCATTCATGCTTCTAGAGGTACCTCAACAATCCAAATCTGAAACTGTAATGAAACACATACCCCAGCAAGTGTTGCATGGCTTGAGTTTCACTGGGAATACACTGCACAGCTCTCCACCGGAATGCAGCATTCACTTTCCCTCCCTCACGCGGATGCAATATAGTCTGTGAGAGGCCTGTAACTGAGAAGAAAAGGGAAATTTAAAATAAAGTGTGCATTCACAAAGATGAAAGATCCTGCCACTACTAAAGAGGATAGTTGAGGACCTGCCAGACCTATGATCATGAAGAGCTCATCGGTGACAGCCAAACTGATTTGGGCAGGAAGCTGATATGAGGACTCTACTGCCTATAGCAGGGGTCAGCATCCTTTCAGAAGTGGTGAGTCTTCATTTATTCACTCTAATTTAAGGTTGTGGGTGCCAGGAATACATTTTAATGTTTTTTAGAGGGTCTATTTCTATAAGTCTATAATATAGAACTAAACTATTGTTGTATGTAAAGTAAAGAAGGTTTTTAAAATGTTTAAGAAGCTTCATTTAAAAGTTAAATTAAAATGCAGAGCCCCCTGGACTGGTGGCCAGGACCTGGGCAGTGTGAGTGCCACTGAAAATCAGCTCGTGTGCTGCCTTCGCATGCTGCAATTAGATTTTGGGGAGGACTGCTAGAGGAAAAGGGACAGGGTCTGATGTAGAAGCTACTGAAGAAAGAATTTAGAATAGTAAGAGAGAAAGGATCCCACAGGCAAAGGAAGTAGCATTTGTGACCAGCATAAATAGAGGTGGGGCTGGAAAGCAGAATTCTGGCTGAGCACCTGATAACACAGGGGTAAGATTAGAATAGATAGTAAATCTGTCATGAAACCCTCCTATCATCCCCTGAAAAGAGGTCAGCTGCTTAGATGAACCAAGGCTGTTGATTGCAGCTCCTTCTGTCAAGAGTATGAAGAATCCCATTAGTATCTGCATATTAAGTCTCCAGTGACCAATTTAAGACAGAAAGGAAAGCCAAGTGCCCATGAGTCTTGCCATTTGTGCCAAGGACAGTAGCTGTTAAAACTAGGTTTTGAGGATCAGGTACTAGTGAGTCCAAGAAGGAAATTCTGCTCATGATAGAGAATAATTGAGAGGAAAGGGACATGATTGGACCTGAAGCAAAACTGTATTGCATTTGAAGTACTGAGGCCATCACAAGGATCACAGTAGTACCAATAAATGATGAAGCCTAAAGAGGATTAGACCTAGGCAAAGATAATTGTGACATCACTTTGAAACCTGTCCTAATTACCCTACATATCACTGCAATTGACCCTTACAGTTATTGCTTATTATTTGCATTGCGATAGCCCCCCCAAAGTCCCAGTCAGATCTGGGCTCCATTGTACTAGGGACAGTCGGAAGACATGTCTGTGCCTCTAAGAGCTAACTGTCTAAGATATTGCTCAGACATTGCTATCATTCACATTTTAAGGCAAGCTTTGTAAGTCAGACAACACCTCCAGTTCACTGCTGCTTTCTGAAGCAGCACCAGAATGAAATTAATGAGACTCTAGTCAATTTCATCATTAATATTCAGAACCCCCTGGGCAACTGTGAAACTGACAAAAATCATGTAAAGTTCACTCAGCAGCTGCATGGGAACCACCTGCAGCCTATGCAGGCCCTGGAGGGAGAGGAACCTGGTAATGGAAACTTAATAGGAGTAAAGTAGTAGATATGCTTGCCCCTAGCAGCAGGTAGGTGGCTTGGGAAGGACAGAGTAGCTGACCTTCTCCACCACATAGGTCAGTCTGCACACCCACAGCAAGAAAGCCAGGAAGGGAGTAGGCTCTTAAAATGTTAGATTCCTACCTTCCAGAGATTGCTGTTTGAAAGACAGAACCCCCAGCAGGCTTTGGATGCTGTTTGTTAATAAGGGTCTGCCAGCTTGAGGGTGAGCCTTTCAAGCTGGTCCTTACTGACTGGACTCTTTCAAATCTTTTACATCTTCATCTGGCTGGCAGTTGTCTGGGAAACTTTCCAAGCCCTCAGATAAAAGGACAGAGCTGGGAATCAAATTTTTATTTCCAGCTTTGCCACAGATCACATGTGTGATATGAGGCAAGTCACTTAGGGCCAGATTTTTAAAGATATTTAGGCACCTAAAGATGCAGCGAGGCACCTTATGGGGTTTTCCAAAGTGCCTAGGGCCCACATCCTCAAAAATGTTTAGGCACTTAACTTGCTTTGGTTTCAATGGAAGTTAGAAGCCTAAAAACCTTTGAAGATCTGGCCCTCAGTGCCCAACTGCCACTGAGTTAGGCATCTTTAAAAATCTGGTTTTAGAACCTGATTTTCAGACCTGCTCAGCTCCATTTGTAATTTATAGGAGCTGTGGATGCTCAGCACTGATGAGAACCAGGGCATTAACTTCTCTGGGCCTCAGTGTTCCAATCTGTAAAATGGGGGTGATACTTCCCTACCTAATAGAATATTGTCAGATTTGATTTGTACATGTTGTGATGTGTTTTGAGATCCTAGGATAACAGGCACCATATAAATGCAAAATGATGTGTTCAAATTATTGGAAAGATTGTAAGTGAAGAGCTCACGTGAAGCTAAACATCCTACTTGCCACCTAGTCCTGCACTGTTTATGCCACAAAAACGCAATTACTTGGCTAACTGACGATGTCAGAAGAATTAGGCTAACATTTTCAAAGTCAGGTACCTAAAGTTACACTCTTCAATCCATATTTAGGGACCCGAATAAAAGTGGCTTGATTTTTACTTTGATTTATGTGTCTTGATATAGACTGAAGCACAAATCTTGGGCTGAAAATACTAACTTTTGAGAGCCATGTTAGTGATATTGACTGCCTTGTGAGTCTCACCTACTTCTCAGTAGGGTAGCACATAGTTTTAGGGTTAAACTGTAGTGTGTAATTTTTGAAGTCCAAGGGAAAAAAATGGAAAAGTCTGACTGATGAAGTGCTTAATTCTGCTGGATTCCACCTTCAAATAGCTTTTTGCCTGAAGTTGTTATTGCTTACCATTAAAAAAAAAAAAGAAAAGACAAAGCATACTTTCAAATGCGAATTTATGGAATGAGAACATGCCATAAAAAATTATTCTCCGGCTTGGAGAAAATTAAAGTGGTCTCTCCTCTACAAATTAATGCAATTAATACTAAAGCCATGGCTGTTTATCATGTCTTGATAATATCACATGGGAATGAAAATATTGGCTCTTTTATCCCTTTAAATAGCTGAGATGAAATGTTTGCGCTTCAGTGTTACAACAGCTGTTTCTCATGTCCTCATACATAATTGGTTGGTTTAGAGGCTATTTAATTGTAAGGAAATTATTTGGGTTTTGTATTGGTTTACTTTTAGGGTAAAATACAAATGTCCTCCTAATAATAAGGTGACGCTTTCAAGGGGAATAATAGTTTAGACGTCTGTTTTACTGTCACACTGGACAGAGAATGAAATTAGAGGCTTTAAATATTAAGATCTCAGTTTTACACTACACTCCATGTGGGTGAGCCCTGATGTCTGTGGCGCTTTGCATGGATGCAGAGATCAGTCTGCATGAAGCTCAGTGCAGAACCAGTGTGCCAACATTTTTGTTGTTGTGAATCAGGCTGTGTTTTCAATCCAGGCACCAGCCCCAGTCCTCCTCCTTTTGAATTCAGCAGGAGCTTTGGCCTAGATCAACAAAGGTATTTTGGTTGCATACCTCCCATTTATTTCAATGGGGGTTAGGCACCTAAATACCTTTGAGGTTCTGAGTTTTTTCCATTAACATTAATGGGAGTCGGAGCCAACGTGAATGATCTCCTCAGGAATGGCAAACTGTGTCTCCCTTGTGTGGCGTGGTCTCTTTGCAAGCTATCCCTCTATTCACTGGGGCATCTGCAACAGCCGTGACTCACTCCATTGGAGAAGATGCTCTTACTCTAGTGATACCCCTGGGGGCTCAGACAATGTTCCCCACAATCTACGTATTGGTTGTTCTTCCCCTGGAGGAGTATAACTACTCAATCCAGATTTACTCCCCGGCTGACTGGGCTATTTTCAAAGTGGGTGCAGTACTATGTAAATAGCTTATCTCGGGGTGGGAGGAGAAACTGCTCTGATTCTGTAATCGGAAATCGAAACTAGACGAGCACTTTCCTTCACTGCACACATGAACTGGCAGCCCATGCCAGCCACCTGAACTTTCTGGGCCTGATTCTCCTCTCATGCTGGTGTAAGTTACTGAAGTCAATGGAGTTATACCAGTGTAAATAAGGGAATCAGGGCTCCTCTTTCTTCAGCCCAAAAAGACATTTGCAGCTGAACTCCGAGGCAGGATCACACTGCTTTTCAGTGAGGGTGTGCTCATAAACTTTGCTGCCACACCTGTCTAGTAACCTCACCTCACTTTAGGACTGTGATGGGGGCTGTATAAGAAGTCAGCCAGTAGATTATATTGAAGTTTTCATTCATTTTAATCTAATCTCTCTAGGGCCATTTAGGAGCCTGGACCTGTAGTTAAACCGTTACCGGTAACCAGAATCTGATCTAGGCCACCTAAACTGGAGCCTCTGGATTACTTGAGTTCTTCAGCCCCATGACAATCCACCCCTACCTGTGATCAAGTGTGGGACTAGATCAGGTTCTTGAAACCGTTGTGGCTTTGCCAATGAGCAGACCTCAGTGTGCTTTACAGGGAGGGGCCCCACTGAGAGCACCTGGGGTGATATGTAATACATATACAGCAGGAGTGTGCAAATCTGTCTGCATATCCAAACACCTCAGGGGCACTGTAAATGCTTGCAAAGGTTTGGGCTGCAGCAAGGCTCTTGATGAGTCACCTCTGTAGGTGATGATGTGCATTCCCTCCATAAAGCACCTTTTTGGACATAAAAATGGGTGGCAATCTGATTAACCTATGAGTCACAAATTGGCTAAGTCCTTCTTTTCCCCAGTCTCCACCTGTTCAAATAACTACTACAGGAAAGCACACAGAAGGCAGTTACTCTAAAGCAACTTTTCTAGACCTTTTTGTAAAGCTAGCTGTGGCCCTGTCTACACACACAAGTTGTACTGATCAGTTTTTAAGCTTGTTCAAAACCCTATATAGACACTCCTATGTCCGTTTAAGAAGGGCTTATTTAGCTTCTTCCTAGTCTATTAAGTTAAATCCACTAGCCAGGTTTAAATTGGTTTAAGAGAATGCCCACATAGCCCTTTGCACCAGTTTTAAAACACATCTTTAGTTAAACCAGTGCAACTACGTAAGCAGACAAGCCCTTAAGAATAATCTACATTCCACCTACAAAAGCAGTATGATTCAGTCAAGAAGAGGAATTTGTGTGTTAAGGCTCATCAAAAGGGATGATCTTACTCCATTCACCAAACCAAGTGGGTCTAAACATTGCACTTTAAATGTTAAATAGTTCTGAGGTCCCAGTCATAGAGGATCATACCCACTGTAGTTCTCATATGCACATCCTTAGATGCTAGGGAAGGACAGGGGTAAAATCCCACCCTTGTTCTTACACACCCCAAATATACTTATTGGTATATTTAGAGTATTTTGAACCTTTGCTTCTACCTTATGGGGGGAAAGTCACCCTTCTCCATTCAACTCCTGAGTCATCAAGATTATTGCAAGAGGCAGAGTTTACACCGAAACACACTAGCCCATGGAACTACAGTGGTCTCGTATTGTTCTTTTCTCTACAGCAAGGTTGGAATTGTAGCCACTGGAGTGCATTGGTCTAATTCAGGAGCAGCAGGAAGCTTCCATGACAGCATGCAGGGGACACACAAATTGCCATGGTAGCCAAAGGCAGTATTTCCACAGTGCAAGCACCTTTAGATAGGCTCTCTGCAGGTGTGTTAATTTTACTCACAGCAAATACAGCACTAATGTAATACAGCACATTAACATACTTTTAAATGCAAATTTATTTTTCAAATCAAATTAAGACATAAGGAAATATAATGAATAGCAATACAGTAATACATCCTAAAGGAATAAACCCCCAGGGCATTGGAAGGTACAGGTACAGTACAGTAGCAAAGATAAAAAAAATGCTAAGTCTACTGATGATATTCTGCAATGTCGAATACTGAGGTATGGATCCCAGTTTCTAGTTCAAATATGAGCAGTGACTGGGAACATGTATCAAGCATCTCCTAACAGCAGCTGCTGCTTATTAAGAAGCATCTTGGACAACACTCCATTCACTGATTTTCTCTTCCTCCAGAGAGGGAATGGCCACAGCTGGGCTGGATGGAGTAGGGGAAATGAGTTGAATTCTCAGAGCTTAATCAGGGAGACGAAGAATCTTAGGGTGGGGCAGATTTAGATCTGCCAGTTCAGACTGGAAACAAGGCATGCATTTTTAACAGTGAGAGTAATTAACCACTGGAATAATTTACTAAGGGTTGTGATGGATTCTCCATCACTGACCATTCAAAAATCAACGCTGGATGATTTTCTAAAAGATCTGCCCTAGGATTTATGTTGGGAGCGTTCTATGGCCTGCATTATACAGGAAGTCAGCCTAGATCAGTATTTCCCAAACTTGGGATGCTGCTTGTTTAGGGAAAGCCCCTGGTGGGCCAGGCCGGTTTGCTTACCTGCCGCGTCCACAGATTCAGCCAATCACAGCTTCCATTGGCCAACTGAACTCCCATTGAAGTTTGCCACTCCAGGCCAATGGGAGATGCTGGAAGTGGCGGCCAGTAAGTCCTTCGGCCTGTGCCGCTTCCAGCAGCTCCCAGTGGCCTGGAGCAGCAAACCGCAGCCAGTGGGAGCCACGATCGGCTGAACCTGTGAATGCAGCAGGTGAGCAAACTGTCCCGGCCCGCCACGGGCCTTCCCTAAACAAGCGACGTCACAAGTTTGGGAAACACTGGCCTAGATGATCACAATGGTCCCTCCTGGTCCTGGAATCTATGAATACATTTTCTGTGCGCTAAACCACACTTCCCAAACAGGGTTAATGTCAGTGTGGGACTGTCAGTGACTGCAGTTTCTATTACTACCTTCCTACAGATGAGCTGACCCTCCTCAATGCACAAATGTAGCTTTTCTGAGGCTTTTGAGAGGCAATGGGGTCTACTAGACTAAGGCTATGTCTACACAACAGCTTATGTTAGCAGAGCTTATGTCGCTCAAGGGTGTGAATAACCCCCCCCCCCCCACGAGTGACATAAATTACACTGACATAAGTACTGGTGTGGCCAGTGCTATGTCAAAGGGAGATCGTCTCCTGCAGACATAGTTTCTGCTGCTTGCGGAGGTGGTTTTATTATGCTGAGAGGAGAGCTGTCTCCACAGAGCATCTTCACCAGATGTGCTGCATTGGTGTGACGCAGTACATGTAGACATGCCCTGAGAAAAGGGCTGGAAATGCAGAACTATTGAGTTCTAAACCCTGCTTTGCTACTGACTCCTGTGTGGCCATAAGAAAATCACTTAGGTCCAAATTTTCAAAAGGTCCCATCAGTTTTGAAACACTTAGGCCCAGCTCCTCAAAGGGACTTGTATGTCCCACATTTACACACCACTGTGATCCACAAAACACTTGTTCAGCTGCCGCCTAATCCCGTAGGCACCTAAATTTTTTCTGTAAAAGTCGTCTAGACACCCAAGGTTTCTGCCTCTTGGCGGGTGCCCAGATATCTATCTCAGAC
Source organism: Mauremys reevesii (assembly GCF_016161935.1). Lineage (NCBI taxonomy): Eukaryota > Metazoa > Chordata > Testudines > Geoemydidae > Mauremys > Mauremys reevesii. The sequence goes on from NC_052624.1 coordinate 262,671,558, forward strand.
CTAAGCCAAGCGTGAACCTTGAACTAGGCGAAGCCTCACCTATGTTGCCTGCAAGGCCTGAGCTGGTAGGCATGCTCAGAGCAAGCTTAACTCCACACAAAATGACCAGGGAAGGAAGGAGGCCTTCCTTATAACTTTTCACCCAGAAGTTAGGCTACTCATCTGGGATATGGAGGATCCCAGTTAATTCCTCTCTCTGCTTCTCTAAGGAGAAGCAACTTGAACAAGGGGTTCCCACCTCTCAAGTGAGTGCCCTAACCAGTCAGCCATGGGATGTTCTGAAGTGGGACTCCCTCAATGTCTCCTATTGAAGCTCTTCTACTTTGTACTAAATAGTTGACTATGCATTGGTCCAGAGAGAGAGAGGAAGGATAATTACATGGCCCAGGGTACTCACCTTAGGCACCTATGGCTTAGGACAAATCCCTCATGTCAGCATTTACTATTGGCTAGCTTAGGCAGCTCTCCCCACAATGTGCTGGCTTTTGTAGATCTTTTTTGCAGGTGCCTAACTCTCCCCATGCACTTATAGGGAGCCTAACCACCTAATTCAGGCTCCGTGGATTCTAGTGATTATCAAAGCACCTGAAAGATGGTCATTGCAATGCTAAGCATTGTAACACCTAAATCCCTTGGTGGATCTGGGCCTTAAAGCCTGATTTTCAGAGGTGCTAAGTACACATCACTGCAGTTGAAGTCAATGGATGTAGCGGGCGCTAAATACCTCTGAAAAATTAGGTTCTCGTCTCAAATGGGGCAAGAAAATCCTTTGGAAATATTTGGACTTAATGCCTCTGTGCCTCAGTTTCCCATCTGTAACATATAGTGACAGACAAAAGTGACATCTTGTGACTGTTAAGGCTGCATCAAGACACATCCCATTAACCCAATGCCTTAAGAAAATGGAAATAAGAAGTTGGGGGGAAAGATCTGTGCATTCCTTTCCTCCTTCCTATCTCCTACAATGTGAGCAATAGTGTATTGCCAACTGATATCCCAAAGCAATGCATACCCCTGACTTCATCAAACTTGCATCTAATACAAAACCCTAACAGTGGTTTTATATCAATTATATCAGCAGATCAGCACAGCAGCTCATCAGATTCCATGCAGTTAGGAAGTTATTTTGCCTTAACATGGCCAAGGTCACTGCTAAGGGTTGAAAGCTTCTTGTTAGAGGGAAACTCTGTAACACAATCCTACCTATAGAGCAGCTACTACCGCACTATAACAAAATATATAGAGATCCCACACTATGATAGTAGCCCAGGGATCGGCAACCTTTCAGAAGTGCTGTGCCGAGTCTTCATTTATTGACTCTAATTTAAGGTTTCGCGTGCCAGTAATACATTTTAACGTTTTTAGAAGGTCTCTTTCTATAAGTCTATAATATATAACTAAACAATTGTTGTATGTAAAGTAAATAAGGTTTTTAAAATGTTTAAGCTTCATTTAAAATTAAATTAAAATGCAGAGCCCCCCGGACTGATGGCCAGGACCTGGGCAGTGAGAGTGCCACTGAAAATCAGCTCGCATGCCATAGGTTGCCTCCCTGTGTACTAGCCACTGGAATCAATGGATACTGACCCCTGCCTTGTGACTTTTCTACCCTCAAACCCTGTCAGAAAATAAAAAACAGTCTTTTCCTAGCACCATTGGAGGGTCACATATGTACAGTCCTGCCAGCCTCAGTGAGTCAAAAATAGACTGCCCCTCCCTGCCCCCAAAATCACAAGATTATCTTTAAAATCATGGGTTTGAGGGTAGAAAAATCATATTTGGTTCTTTTTATTTGCCCTTAGTTTTTGAGCCTCTTGGCTTCTTCACATTTACAGGCTTTTCTCTGCAATCCTGAAGGCCAGAAATGACCTCAGCCTTAAAAATCACACAATTCCCACACGCAGCCTTTGCATTTCTCCCCTCCCCCTGGGTATCATTAGCATTACACACCCTGGGCTGAATCCTGGGATGGTCCAGAGCCATGCTTGGCACACCCGAATGGGAACAAAGGTGGTTTTATATCAATTCACCACCGCCACCCCTGAGCGAGTAGCACCATTTTTAATGGCCCATTAGGGGCTGTTACACTGGCAGGGATTACCACAGCTCGGCATGCCCTAGTAATGCCCTTTTCCACCCCATGTCCCCATGCTCAAGGAACTGGGCTGGGGTGGAACAAACTGGCTCCATACCACTGACAGGTTCCTTTATGCCAGGGATTCCCCAGCTGGCTCTTTATGCCACCATCAGGGCCCTTTCACACTGCCATAGCAGCTCAAGGAGGCCATATTGCAGGGCAGGACCTCGCCCAGCCCACCATGTGTATTGCTATTAGTGATCTCTAAAGGAGTGGGATTCTACAATGTTCCTAGGAATGAAGAATGGGAACACCTAATTAGGAATGTGCACCCCGGGGTTAATCCAGCAGGCTGCAGCCTGAGTAAAAGCTTTGCATCAAAGAGCAGAGTTTCCTTAACCAAATTCCTGTGAAAAGAATCACGGTATGAGGCATCCATATTTTCCCCCTCTTCTATTTCCCATGTGCTTATCATCTTCTCTTGGCACATTTACAATATATGAGCCTATTCCAATGACAGAATCCATTTACATCAGCTGCAAAACTGACTCAGTGTTAATTTTTGTAAAGGACTTAACACACCAGATACACAATAAGGGTCTCTTTTTCCCCCACTTCCCCAATCCAAAGAAAAGAGACTGAGCCCCTTTAAATATCCCCTCAGGGGAATGCCTCTGTAAACAGATGGTCGGTCCCTACCGCATACTCCAGGTCTGTGGCACCAGAGGGGAATGAGTTCTAAGGCATTTAAGCCTCTGAGAAAGAGATTGCATCTCGCTCATTCTAAAGCAGCCAGGCTCCAGACAATGGATGGCTCCAAACCAGCCCCTGGATTTCCTCCTGGATATGAACTGGAAGCCAGTACAGACTCAAGAGCATAGGTCTCATGTGCTCCCTCTGAGAAACACCAATAAGTAAATGGAGAGCCACATTCTGCGCTTGCTGAAATTTCAGAGTGATGTTTAGGTGTAACTCTAAGTAGAGCACATTGCAGGAGAATGGTCACAACTTCCCTGTTGGTCACACAAAAAATCGTACCATTGGCTTCCACTGCTACTTGGCCAGCAGATGCCTGTAGTTCATCCTTTATTAACAAAAGGATAAGGAACCCCTTATTCCAGGCCATGCACATCAACAACCTCATTCCTGGATGTTTCCCACACTTGACTGGTGTCCTCACTCTTGTCTGGACTGAGAGGCGAGGGGCCAGTCCTCATCCAGACTCTGGTCTGAGCTCTCACTGTACAGATCAGAAAAAAGCGAGGTAGAGCCATATGTCAGGAGCACGCTGACAGGCCAAGCCTCCTTGCATACATAGAAACAATTGCACCCATACAAGGAAACAGTTGGGCCTACAGGGCAATAGCTCAACCCTGCTCTCTAGCTCTTCTCAGAGAGAGAAGAATAGAGCCATTCGAGCACCAATTATTTTGGCCCAGATCCTAAAAGGTATTCAGGCTCCTAATTTTCATTGATTTGAGGACTTAGGCCTTTGTCCCAACTAGCATTCCCAGCTATTTCCATAGGGGTCAACAGTATCAGAGACATCCAGTAGATCAAAGAGAGTCAGCACGGACACTTTGTCTATTGCCAAGAGGAGATCATTGGTCAGTAAGACAAGGGCGGTCCTAGGCATGTCTGAAAACCAGATTGAAAGGGCTCCAGGAACCTGGAGGGCTTCAGGTAATACCAAAATAACAGAAGTCTCTAGTTTCCAACGACAGCTGCCCATGGTATCTGAAAAGTTCAATCCTATATACATTATTATGGTTATTTACTCTCTATGCTACAGTAGTGTTCATAGGCCCTGGTCAGGAGCAGGATCTTATTATTCTGGATGTTGGTTGAACGTAAGTGTAAATATAGTCGCTGCCTCTAAGAATTATGCTTTTCTTTTAAAAAAGCAAGACAAAAAGATTTGAATTATTACAAATGTATTGTTTACTGTGACTTGAAAACAGCTTGATTGATTCATATGTGAGTATGTGAGGGTGGGCAGTGGGAAGAGGGTGAAACTTTGGCCACATTGACGTCTAAGGGGAGTTTTGCAATTGACTTCAATGGGATCAGCACTTCACCCGAGAGAATAAACATGACATGTGGGCAGACAAGGTCTACACCAAGCTTCAATCCACTGTGACTATTAATCCTATTAAAATTGGGGTTCACAATGGAACCACTGGCAGCCTTTTACGGATTCAGGACTCAATCCCGTTCACATGAAAGTCAATGGGAGCACGGGCGCTGGAATGGGGGTGGCCAGGGTTCCATGGCCCCATCACTTTTCCCACTTTTTACTGGCTGTAAGGGCAAGTGACACAGGGGGGAGGGGGCAGAAAGGAGCAAGCAGGGGGCAGGGCCCTGGGGAAAGAGGCAGTGCAGAAACAGGGCCTTGGGGAGAAGGGGCTGCGTGGGGGTGAGGCCTCAGGGGGAATAGGCGGCATGGGGGCAGGGCCTTGGGGCAAGAGCAGGACCATGGTATGGGCCAAGTGGCCCCCTCACTTTTAGGGAGCTTCTGTCACTCCTGGATGTGAGTTTTTCTAGTGGTTGCATTAGCAGTAGGATTATAACCCATGGCCTGACCCTGGACACATTGAAGTCAATGGTACAATGTAATTCATAGGGTGAAATCCCAGCCCTGTTGACTTCAGTGACAAAACTCCTATCCATTGACTTCAGCAGGGCCAGGATTTACCACCCAATGTCGTCAACTGAAGCAGGATCAGTCCGAGAGTCAAGCTGAAATGTAACCTTGTGTAGCTTCTTTGCTCTTTGAGAGTTGGAACTCTCAACTTCATCAAGTTTGCTTCGTATAACCAACGGCAGCCATTTTAGTTTAAGTTTCTGCTATGAATAGCTTCTCTTCTCCTAACTTCATCTGATATTTATTGCTTCAAATGACAGCTAGAAAGCCATTGCCTAGCGACTGGCATATTGCTCTCTTGTGGTCTAGTTACGCACAGTGATTGAATATTGCTATCTGTTCACGCATCTGTCCTGGTCAAAAAGGAGTGCACTAATTTCCAGAAAGATAGTTGTATTCATGGTTCCTTATTTATTAAACGTCTAAAAAACTCATGTTAATAAAGTTAAATAATGAATTTTATATCAGTTTGTTTGTTCCCTTTCTGGAATGATATGTCACAGACTCACAAAATATATTGTGTAGTGCTACTTAATAAAATCAAATCTACAGCATCTTCAGAAGAGAGAATGAACAGATTCTCTCTGCTTCATCTTAGGTGTGGAACAGTGCTCAGACCTCCTGGCTTTGGGATGGGGCTTGCTGTATGGTCAGTAGTACATAGGAACCTATTCATCCATGATCTTGACAGAAATTGGACTTATGAAAAGGACTGTGGTCCAGATCCTCAAAGGTATTTGGCTGCTTAACTGGGAGTTAGGTGCCAAAAACCCTTTTAGGATCTAGGCCTATTTGCGTCTTTCATAAACCAAACTACATTGTAACCCACAAGTGAGCTACAACACCAAAGCTTGATAACAGCAATGAATAGTACTGCAGCATATGCTAAGCACTTTATGGACCTTGTCTAATTAATCTTCACAATAGCCCCCTTGAAGATACGCGAGTGTCATCCCCATTGTACAAATGAGGCACAGAGAAGATAAGGCCCATATTTTGAAAAGGAACCATTTATTTTGGGAGTCCAACCTGAAATCCTGGGACCTGATTTTCAGAAGTGCTAAGTGCCTGCAGCTTTCATTTACATCCATTGCAAGAACTCAATACCACTGTAAACCAGAGCCCACGTTTCAAATCGGATGCCAAAACCTGAAGCGCCCACAGTTAGTGGAGGCTTTTCTATAAATTTGACCTCTATGACTTGCTCCAGGAGACATGGGAAGTCAGTGTCAGAGTCAGAATCAGACCTCGGTGATTGCTGGTTCTCAGTGCTGTGCTCAGACGACAACTGTCTTTCACTACAAACTATATTAGTTGTGCTTTCCAATTTTGATCATTATACATTGTATTTACTTGTAATGAAGCCTGCTGTACTTGAATATGAAGAACAATTAATAAAAAAAGACTTGCAATTATATAACTGCACTTTTTCAATATGCATATGAGACAAGTGGAGAGTCATATACTGGACTGGATGGGAAAGTATAGCTTCCATTGGTGTCATTAGGCTTTGCGTGCTGAGATTTAGACCCCACCAACCTGAGATGGATTAGACTGTTGTTTAACAGTCCAGTACAATGCTACATAACGATTGAGGACAGATCATTTATTTTGCCAGGACACTGGGGTTATTCCCTTAATCTTGCAAATGGGACCTTTAGTGAGCACAAATGATGAGGTGTTGATTTTGTACCTCAGTCATAAAAGAGCATGCCCAGTACGATTTCAAAAGGGCTAACTTTACTAAATTGAGGCAACTATGTAGGGAAGTGGATTGGACTAACATATTTAGGGATCTAAAGGCGGAAGACGCCTGGGGTTATTTCAGGTTGAAGTTGCAGGAGCTGTCAGAGGCATGTATCCAGAGAAAGAGAAAACGGTTTGTAGGTAGCAGTTTTAGACCGAGCTGGATGAGCAAGCGTCTTAGAGGAGTGATTAAGAAAAAACAGAAAGCGTACAAGGAGTGGAAAATGGGAGGGATCAGCAAAGAAACCTACCTTATTGAGGTCAGAGGGTGTAGGGAAGCAGTGAGAGAGGCAAAGAGCCGGGTGGAGATGGACCTAGCGAAGGGGATTAAAACCAATAGCAAAAGGTTTTTTAGCCATATAAATAGGAAGAAAACCAAGAAGGAAGAAGTGGGACTGCTTAAAACTTTAAACGGAGTGGAGATTAGGGATAATCTTGGCATGGCTCAATATCTGAACGAATATTTTGCCTCGGTCTTTAATGAGGTTAATGATGGGCTAAGGAATAGTGATAGAGGGACTGATGGGAATGAAGATATGGGGGAAGACATTACGGTATCTGAGGTGGAAGCCAAACTTGAACAGCTTAACGGAAGTAAATCGGGGGGCCCGGATAATCTTCATCCTAGAATATTAAGGGAATTGGTGAGTGAAATTGCAAGCCCGTTAGCGATGATTTTTAATAAATCTCTAAACTCGGGGGTTGTACCGTTTGACTGGAGATTAGCTAATATAGTTCCTATATTCAAGAAGGGGAAAAAAAGTGACCCGGGTAACTACAGGCCTGTTAGTTTAATATCTGTAGTATGCAAAGTCATGGAAAAAATTTTAAAGGAGAGAGTGGTTACGGACCTTGAGGCCGATGGCAACTGGGACAAATTACAGCATGGTTTTACGAAAGGTAGATCGTGCCAAACCAACCTGATCTCCTTCTTTGAGAAAGTAACAGATTTTTTAGACAAGGGAAATGCGGTGGATCTAATATATCTTGATTTCAGTAAGGTGTTTGATACGGTACCGCATGAGGAATTACTGGTTAAATTGGAAAAGATGGGGATCGAAATGAAAATCCAGAGGTGGATAAGGAGCTGGTTAAAGGGGAGACTGCAGAGGGTCGTATTGAAGGGTGATCTGTCGGGTTGGAGGGGGGTTACCAGTGGAGTGCCTCAAGGTTCGGTTTTGGGTCCGATTTTATTCAATCTATTTATCGCTGACCTCGGAACCAAAAGTAGGAGTGGGCTGATAAAGTTTGCGGATGACACAAAGTTGGGAGGTATTGCCAATTCGGAAAAGGATCGGGATATCCTCCAGGGAGATTTGGATGACCTTGTAAACTGGAATATTAGTAACAGGATGAAATACAATAGTGAAAAGTGTAAGGTTATGCTTTTAGGGATGACTAACAAGAATTTTAGTTATAAGCTGGGGACGCACCAGTTGGAAGTAACGGAGGAGGAGAAGGACCTAGGAGTCCTGGTTGATCGTAGGATGACTATGAGTAGGCAATGTGATGTGGCCGTTAAAAAAGCTAATGCGGTCTTGGGATGCATTAGGCGAGGTATTTCTAGTAGAGATAAGGAGGTGCTAGTCCCGTTATATAAGGCGTTGGTGAGACCTCATTTGGAGTATTGTGTGCAGTTTTGGTCTCCCATGTTTAAGAAGGATGAATTCAAACTGGAATGGGTACAAAGAAGGGCCACTAGAATGATCCGAGGAATGGAAAGCCTGTCGTATGAAAGGAGACTTGAGGAGCTCGGTTTGTTTTCCTTAACCAAAAGAAGGATAAGAGGAGATATGATTGCACTCTTTAAATATATCAGAGGGATAAATACCAGGGAAGGAGAGGAATTATTTCAGCTCAGTGCTAATGTGGACACGAGGACAAACGGATATAAATTGTCAGTCGGGAAATTTAGGCTTGAAATTAGACGAAGGTTTCTAACCATCAGAGGAGTGCAATTCTGGAACAGCCAACCGAGAGAAACAGTGCGGGCGAAGGACCTCCATGACTTTAAGATTAAGCTAGATAAGTTTATGGAGGGGATGGTATGATAGGATAACGGGTTTAGTCAATAGGTCAATAACATGCCACAATGGTAATTAGTACAAAGGGTCAATGATAGGATATTGTTAGCCTTTTTCCAGAGGGTCTGGCTGGAGAGTCTTGCCCGCATGCTCAGGGTTCAGCTGATCGCCATATTTGGGGTCGGGAAGGAATTTTCCTCCAGGGTAGATTGGCAGTGGCCCTGGAGGTTTTTCGCCTTCCTCCGAAGCATGGGGCAGGGGTCGCTTGCTGGTGGATTATCTGCTACTAGAAGTCTTTAAATCATGATTTGGAGCATTCAACAGCAGAGTCAAGGCAGAGAATTATTTCAGGAATGGGTGGATCGGCTTATGTGGCCTGCATCTTGCAGGAGGTCAGACTAGATCATCATAATGGTCCCTTCTGATCTTGAATTCTATGATTCTATGATTGAGGTGTGCTCTAACACTGTCGCTGAACATTGGTTCAGTGCTGGCTGAGAGAGAAAAAATCTACTCCATTTTATACCACCCATCCAAGTTGTGCGTCAGCCCAACCCTGCTTAACATATATGATTTGACAGATGATGTCCTGCATTACCCAGGATCTGTCTGCGTGGTCTTAAGTTAGCTAACACAATGGTAGCTATGATCTTATGGTACCTGATTAAAGCTTGAATTTTGTCTGATCTTGCTACTTTGGTCTTGTTCATTAAATTCTATATTCTTGTTAACATCCACTGATTCATGTTTTCCTCTTGGTTTGGCTGATGGTGCCTGCTCATTGATGGGTGCACTCCTAAAGAGCGGTAGCTAGAAAATCTTCTGTGTGTAGTTATACAGTTTGGCTCAGGAAGGGCTGAACTCTGTTCATAGTGACAGTGCAGGTTATGAACTTAGCGGTGTGCCTAGCGTGGAGTGACATGGATCAGAATTGGGTTTGTAATTAATATTTCAGAAGACTAAAACCCCGGTCGTCAGGGGGCAGGATCGAACCTGGGACCTCCGAAGCTTAGTGCATGAGCTAAAAGCCATATGCTGTTAGCTAAGGGTATAGAGCAGACTCATTAATCTCTCTCCTGGTGGTCTCTGTGCCACTAAAAGGGACAGAGCACCACACCCAGGAGGGTTACATAAGGCTTATGTGTTTGTACAGTGGCCAGCATGATGGGGTCCTGGCCAATAACTGGGGCTCCTAGGTGCTATGATAACATGTATGATAGATGATAATAATGCTATTTTTAGAAGAGGCCATTATTTATATTGAACAGTGTAGATGAAATGGTGGTAGAATATTATTGATATTTCTCCACTCCCCTCACCACCTTCCCATTGCCCCAAACACAGTTTAGAACCTTAATTATCTCTTTGCACCAAAACAACAGGAATCAGGCAGTGTTGTCTAGAAGGCAGAGCCAGGAACCAGCAGTCAGAATACTTGGGTTTTATTCCCAGATCTTCCATTGCCTGCTCTGTGTTCTTGGGGAACCACCAGGGCACAGTACTCAGCCTGTCTGACTCATGAAAGACCCGCCCGTGCTAGCCTCTGCCTGAACCAAATCTGCATCAGAAGAAAGACTTACAAAAAGCAATGAAAAGGCAGTGGGAGACACACCTAAACCCTTGGGATTAGGATGACAGAATTAAGGAAACTCCCCATGCCTCATTTGCATCGAAGATGGGACAAGGAGGCATGCTCATTAGCATACAGAATGGAGAACAGCGATTCCAAGGCAAGAACCGCACTGAACTCTGGGACCAGAGAAGCAGGGAAGCACTGCATGATGGGGGATCTCTACTCCAGATGTTAATGAACCTGCCTGCACACACCCAGCTCAGTAGTTATCAATTCTAGTAATGAATCCTTTATTGGTATCCAAAATACTGAAGCTCTGTAATTGCATTGTGAGCTCCCTCCAAGGAACATCGCCCAAAGCCAGTAATGATCAGTTCTCACGTCTAGTCTGAACAAAACAACCTTGGTATTCTCTCTTGTTTACACATAAACAAATCTAGTGATCTCCCTTGAACCATTGTTTCTCTACAAAAACCCCTACCTGTGCTCAAGTAAGTATTCTGATGCCTGGATCAAAAATCTGCATCAGTTCCATTGGGACTTCATCGTCTCCTGACTGATCATGCTGGGGGGGTGGGGGGGGGCTCTGCCTGACTCCAGCACTCTGGACCCTCAGCTACCATCACCACCGGGGACCCCCGATCGATCCAAGCTTCATGGATTGGTGAGAACCCATCTCTCTCTCTCTCTAGGTGTAGCTTTCTGACCTTGACATGTGAGATCAGTTATAGTTTTCTAAACCGGACTTTTATAATCAAGTTTAAGTTAGATTTAATATTACAACTGTTTTGTTTGTTTGGCTCCCCTATGGTTATTACCTGGCAATAAATAACTTTCATGATCAAGCTGGTTGCTTTTCTCTCTCTCTCCTCCTTGTGAGTGTTTTTTGGTTTCCTCATTTGCTCTGCAACAACGCTCCTCGTACCTAAGCTAAATATCCTTGCAGCACCCCAAAATCCTATGGGGTTTGCTCATCAAGTAGGTTCCTACCAGAACAATCGTAATGTGAAAGTGGAGATAGAGATGTGCTGAACCTGGGACATATAAGGGTGGCAGCTTGGAAGTGCTGCTCGACCCAGTCTGCTGAGTCCAGGGGCATATGAGGGTGGCAGATTGAAAGTGCTGCTTGATCCAGCCTGTTTAGATGCACTCTATTCCGGTCGGGTATCCATGGCCTATGAGGGTGACAGCTTGGAGGAGCTGTTCGACCCAGCCTACCACGTCCAGGGACATATAAGGAGTCAGCTTGGTCCTCTCAGATGCGCTCTGTTAATGTGTGTGTACACATTTGATTTTGGAGCTGGAAGAATCCAGCCCTGGGGAACCTAGGTCCTGCAGGCTAGCTCCATTGGGAGGAAACTTGCAGCAGGGAGAATTAGAGCTCCATATGAGAACACAAGTGAGACAAGCTGTACATTGCTAGAAGTACAAAACCTCCTCCCGAAGAGTAACTCTAATAAATGAGCATACCCCAAAGTAATGGGTAACACTGGTTGTGTGACCTTTGGTTGCGTGCCTCAGTCTACCCATTTTTTCTGAAGGGGTATTGTATTGTGCCAACCTCATAGGACTCTGGTGAGTCATAATTAATTCATTCTTATTAAGAGTTTGAGGGGCTTAGCTGAGAGGGCCTATTTCAATTGAGCATTAGTCTGTGAAAGCGCGATGTAATTATTTGTGTGCATTTAATATAGTTCTAGCTATCTGCATACCATGGGCCAGGTCTTCTGCTTGTATAAATTATCATAGTTCCTCTGGTTTCCTGGGGCTATGGCAGTTTACATCAGCTGAGGATCTGGCCTCAGACAAATTGAGGCGATGTCCCTGTGATAAATTGGAGAGGCATGAAATAAGTTTATCACAGGTCTATGGGCACATCACTTCAATATTCTATTGCTGGAAGAATTATCCTAACATTAAGCAGCTGCAACCAGCTGCCTTTTAAAAGAACAATCAGTCTGCCAGAGAAATGATTCTCCTCAAAATGTAGAATTTCTCCCACAAAATGTCCTTGCTCAACGCCCGGGATGGGTAAGATCCAGTCTTGATGCAGGAACAGCTTTTCTAGACATACAAATGTCACAATTTAAAGTCTGACGAAATGCTTCTGCAGGGTTAGAAGCAGGACCCTTACATCATGAAAAGGGTAGATTCCACAGTGCATCACACAGCATTCACTTCTAGCCCTTGCATGGGCTGAGATATTGGACACTAATACTTTGATTTTGGGGGGTATAGGAAATCTATTTGAGGTTATTTTGAATGATTTTAAAGGGACCTGGCTTTACAGGCATAGGCTTACAAAAATAGTCCCAATAAAATATTTAAAAAAACTCTAAAACATCCCTAAAATAGTTTTTCTGTAAAATACGTGGCATACACAGAATAAATTATGATGTGGTGTGAAGACTTGATCAGCACTCACTTTCAGATTCACAGATTTCAAGGCCAGAAAGAGTCATTATGACCATCTAGTCTGACCACCTGCATAACACAGGCCATAGAATTTCTCCCTGTAATTCCTGCACTGAGATCAATAACTTGTGGTTGAACTACAACACATCTTGTAGAAAGATATCCAATCTTGATTTAAAAACTGCAAGTGATGGAGAATCTAACACATCCCCTTGTAACCAGTCCAATGATTAATTGCCCTCACTAGTAAAGGAAACAAATGTGCATTATTTCCAGTTTTATTTGGATCTTGTTATGCTTTTGTCTGCTAGATTAAATAATAGTATCAAGTATCTTCTTTGTGTGCAGGAACTTGTGTGTGGATCTTGACCAAATCACCTCAAATGTCTCTTTGATAAGATCAATACATGCTTTACATTCATTCTTGTAGCTATTTTCTCAACCTGCTTCATTTTTTCAACCTGATTTTAAAGTGTGGATGCCAAACTGGACAACAACGGTCTCCCCGGTGCCATAGGAATTGGTTATATATCCTTCATACTACTCAATATACTCCTGTTTATGCAGCCAACATTGCCCCTTTTAGCCATAGCATGGCATTGAGAGCGCATGTTCAGTTGGTTATCCATCAGGACTGCTAAATCCTTTTCAGAGTCACTGGTTTCCAGGATAAAATCATCCATCCTGGAAATATCATCTACTTTGTTTGTTCTTAGATGTATGACCTTGCATTTGGTTGTATTTGATTGAACGTATGTTGTTCCAATGAGCCCCCTCAGTGATCCAGATCATCAGTAAAACTTACCAGTCCCCATCATTATTTACTACTCCACCCATTTTTTTGTTTTGTCATCTGCAAAACTGACCAGTAATATTATATTTTCTTCTAGGTCATTGAGAAAGGAATTGAATAGCATTGGGCCAAGAACATATTTCTGCAGGACCCCATGATAAACACATTCATTGGATGCAGATTCCCAATTTACAGTTGCTTTTTGAGATCCATCAGTTAACCAATTTTTAATCCATTTCAAACGTGCTATCTTGATTTTGCATAGTGCTAATTTTTTTTTATATCAGAGTGAAATACAGCACTGAGTCAAATGCCTCCGAAAAGTCCAAGTATATTTAATCAACATCCTTTCCAACCAGATTTGTAATCGCGTCAAAGAACGGTATCAAATTACTTTCATAAGGCCTATCTTCCATGAAACCATTGAAAAGGAATTAATTATAACTTGAGAAGACTGGTACAAATGACTCATGACGTAGGCACATGTGAGTAATACACCCATCCCAAACTTACGTTTGTGAGGATGTGTGTACTGGTTCTTCACATCTGTAGCAGGATCAAAGGCAGGATGGGAGCTGGTGAAGATTCTAGACAGAAGCTCTACAGTGAAAAAGAAAGTAGTTGGAAGGATAATATTTTCTCATTCTAATCAAGTTCCTTTGCTCAGTATGAAAAGATAGCAATGCTTTTTGTGACTGGTTACCATCATCATGGCAATGTTCATAGAATATTCATACAATGTTCTGTACCAGTCTATGCCACTATATAAAGACACATACTTCCCTGAGTTCAGTTTTGGATTAGCAGAATGCCATTAGAAGGATCGCTCCAAATTTTAGCAGAAGAGATTATTTTACTCCAATCACTAAATCAAGTGAGCATAGGTATTGCAGTTTAGATGTTAAATAATTCCGAGGTCCCAGTGATAGCGGATCATATGCACTGCAGTCCCCATAGGCCTGTCCCTAGATGCTAGTGGAGAACAGAGGTAAATCCTATCTTTGTTCTGATTAGCAAAAGGACATCTCCAAATTTCAAGTTTGGCGGATGAAGAAAACAGCATCCCTGCTGCTAAATGAACAACTTTAATATTGTTTAACTTAATAAAAGAAGCCTAATAGAGTGTTGTTTGCCAGCTCTGTTAAACTCCTGGGAGAAAGAAACTTTTCCCCCTCATAGCAGTAAAAATGAACAGCTGTTATCACCAGGTGGAGTTATAAATTTGGAGCCCACGTGCTTTCACAATTGCTCAAATTTCTGACAAAGTTTTATTTTCCTCAGAATTGCCAAAAAACCCCAACCCAGGATGAGTCAAGAGTGATATGTACAAATATATTTTGCATAAGGAGTGCAATATCCTTCATGCTGCGATCTAAAGCTAAGGCAGAAATAACTGCTTTGTTCTCCCCAAAGCACTGCCACTTATGGCAGTCACAATGAGAGGCAGTAGCTTCTCTCGCCCTCTTGCATCTGGGGCAGAGATGTTTTCATTGTGCAAATGCAAACATCTGCGCTTTCCATATTGGCAAATCTTACAGTTAATAGGAGTGTTTAAATGAGGCAGGCAGCTTAGTACAGTGGTTCTCAACATTTTCCTTACTGCCACCCATCTAGCTAGAGCTGCCCTCCCGGTTAATAGTCTGGGGAGAGCTGCGTGGCCTCAGCCCCCATGAAATCTATTTGCTGCCCCCAGCTCAAGAACCTAGTACAGTATATACCACACTATTACCAGTCTCTCATTGGAATGAGCCAGAGGAGGAGGATAAGCCCCAAAGAGTTTCACCTATTCATGGCATTACAAATTCCCACATGAAGTGAGAGAGATTTTTCTGATAAGGCTGCAACTTTGTACAGGGGGGTGGGGAACTGGGGCTCTCACTTTTCAAGTTGGCAGAAGGAATCGAACCGGCCTTGATCCTTCCAGTCTTTGTGCAACTGGGTACAAAGTGTCGCTGCACTCTAGCATGGGTATGTTGTATGTGGGTTCAAACAAGGTTAAGGACTAGATGCTCCCTCCTCATATGCCTGTTCCATTAGTCACAAATGCGTATGGCAAACAGGGGGTCAGGGAATGGGCATGTCTGATGAGAGACAGACTTAAGTGTCATCCTCACCATGCTAATGAGGTGCTTCACTATGTAAGCCATTCTTTGGTCTAAGTTCTTCCATCAGACAGGAATACCTTGGTGGCCACACACAGCCATGATGGGGTCCCCCTCAATTACCTTACCCTTACCTGGGTAGCAACCTGACTCTTCACTGTTCAGAGTCAGGCACTTGGCAGCACAGTGGTAGCTTTTCTCCTCTGGATGGAGAGCCAGGATCAAATCCACTGTAAGTCACACAGGTGCTAGCAATCAAAACACAAATCGCCACCCTTTCAGTTTCTTTTAATCTCAAGGATTTTTCAAGGATAGATAAATTATTATTCCCATTACAGACAGAAAGCTGAGGCATGGAGAGAGTAAATCAAAATAACTTGCCCATTGTTATGCCGTAAGTTATTAGCAGAGCTGGGAATAGGACACAAATCTCCCAGGCCTGTACCCCATTCACTAGACAACTAGCCCATAGGGACATTTCTCAACTTCATAAGACACCTCACTCCAAATTTTGCAAATGTCACTCTCTCCTCAGTAGGGCCCTGATTCAGGAAAGCATTGAAACGTGCTTCAATCCTTCTCTATTCAGCAAGCACTTAAGCACGTATTTAATGCTTTGCTGAATAGTTTTCCTGAGTTGGAGTTCAGAGGTCCCAGGAGGAATAAAACAGCAGGTAAAGATTAATATTCATTGGTGGTGATACATTGCCCTTGACCATAATATGCCTATTAGTATTAGATTAGTGTCTCATATTAGATCAGTCTTTCATGAGCACCAGGAAGTCACACAAAAATAATGTAAGGAAGCATAGTTCACTTCAAAGACTAGTTGGTTGCTTAATGTAAAAATAAATTTAAAAAAGGGATAGGCACAGAAAAACTCACTCCACCAATGACTTCCTACTAATAACTGTATCAGCTGACACACAGGTGCAACCCCACTGGTAAATTTTATAACACAAAATCCCTGTGAGCTAACATGGAAGTTCCTTATTCCAAACAATTAGTGGCTATTTTTCTGTTTTTTCAGGAACTAATATTTCAATCACACAATAACTGCTGTCTCATTGTAAAGTGGATCTGAATAGGGTCACATATTTACTACGGCAAGAACAAGAGTGTGCGGCACCTACAATGGTGATAAAATGGCGATGTTGTAGCCACAGTGGAGGTAGTGACTGTGAAAACAACAGTACATAGTAAATGGTATTTCTTAATCTTCTCAGTGGCTTTGATTTCTTTTGGCCTGGGATACAATGGGCAGAGTTTTACAGCAGAACTAAGCTTTTCTGTGAACACATTCTCCTCTCCAGTGAAGATTATGGCACAGAGGGACTTTTTAAAGGATGAGAAAAAGAACCTAGCAAATTGCAGCCCAACAAAGACACATACCACAAACAACTAATGGTCATAGATTTCTAGATGATCACTTGGTCTGACACAATACAGGCCACAGACTTCCACTCAGTAACCTCTGTATTAAGTCCCAAAACCTATGTTTGACTAAAGTATTTCTTTAATTTAAAGTCTTACAAAAGCAAGGAAATTGAGAATTAAGGCTGAAAAGTTTGAGCTGTCACAATGACAATTCATTAAGAAATCGTAGGTAGGCCACAATGTCACCCTAGCATTTCAGTGTTACTTTTGACTTCCCTAGATCAAATGATTTAATACATTTTGGTAAACTTCTTCCTTCTACACAGTATGGTTAGTGCTTGTAAAATGTGCCAGATTAGTTTTCAATATGGGCTGAATCCTCTGCCCTTTGTACAGAAGTGAATTTCACTCTTAATCCATAAAACAGGTACACTGCAGGCAGCAGAGCATGCATAGGCTTCCTAACAATTAAATAATAATGCTTACGAAAACCACTGTGACAATGTGCTTCTAATTTATTAACATACCAATAGATGACTAAACTCATAGCATAGAATAAATTGGGAATAAAGTATGCATCATAAAACAATAAACAATCCAGCAAGTCTTTTCTCTGTGGCTTCATCCCTTTAGAAGCTCCTAGAAGCATATAACATAATTCTAGAAAAAAAATGCTCCTGTGAGGCAGATAAATAATACATTGACCCATTTTACAGATGGGGAAACTGAAGTGCAGAGAGGTCCTCAAAACTGAATTGCAGTCAATTGGGTGAGTTGGGAATAGAACACAGGAGTTTTATGTCTTCCAATATGCAGTTCTAGCCACTGGCCAGAAAGTACCTTTCTTAAGTAGCAAGTGGTGATTGTAATATTGTCAGACAAATTATTTAGGATAATTTTATGTGAATCCAGGAGACTGATGGATTGACAGACCTTGAGAACATAGTCAACTAACCACAGTACAGGTACAGGATGGGACGTGGCGTTGCAGGCTTCCTCTTCTCACCAAAAAAATTCCCCCCAAGATGGAGGGAGACTGCTTGCTGGAGTCAAAAAGGTAGTGTGCTTTAGTTTCCATGCCTTTTGAGTTTTTGGTCTCTTGCCCTAGGTTAGCCAGAAGCGATGGTGCTTTTCATGATGTGAACACTTGTCCTAAGAAACTGCACCAAGCCTACCAGGCCACTTCACAAGTGGTTTTAGGGATTCTTTTGGAAAGGTGCATCAGAAGCGTGAGCAATTTATCTCTGAGAATTGTATTTGCTGACTTTTGCATATAACTGGCTAATGTAGATCAGTGACATTTTGGCCATTTATTTTTATTTTCCTTCTAAAAAATTAATGATGGGGAGAAATCTAGATAAAAATACATATTTTGCTGGGATTTACTGTTAAGTCGGGATCTGAATATTTTTTTCTGTTTTTAAACCAAGTTAGTGTGATCATTTTCATTCGTAGGGTTTCAATCCTGCTCACTTTTTTTTTGGTTCCTCGGCTTCAATGCAAGCAGTATCAAGCTTTGGATTTGTTTAACTCAAAGAAAACACTTTTACACTAGAGTAAAAATTCCATATTTTAATTACATTGCCATGCACAAATGAAGTCAAACAATGCAGAGTACAAAATTGTCCAATATACAAAATGATAAAGCAGATTTCCAAAGCTTCCAGATATCATGCCCAAAGATACCAAAAACTTGATAGTAATTTTAATTTCATGATTAAAACAATTCATCCCCCCCCAATCTTTTTATTTTTTGATGACTTTGGAAAACGAAGAAATTAAAAAGTAAATATAAAAACAAGAAAGTGGAATTAACATTGAGAGCCACTCAGAATTAATTAGTACAACAATTCCTGTGTTTTGAGAAAAAACGAACTGCGCTACAGATTAACCCCTTGGGTGCCTGGGAAGAAACAGTGTCCATCCAACAAAAAGGCACGCTCTTGATTATGCCACCTTATTTGGCTCTGTCTAAAAAGTTTAGTGCTGGGTGTGCTGGGAGGAACTGCTCTTCACTGAGGCCTATGAGTAAAACAACTCATTAACCCTTAGTGTGCTAGCATTTTCTAGACTGTCAGCCATGTGTATACTTAAAAGGAGTTTAAGGGCCTGGAGCCAAATCCTCAACTGGTGCAAATTGGCATTGAAATCAATGGAGTGACAGTGATTTATACCAGCTGAGGATTCAGAGATTTCAAGGCTAGAAGGGACCACTATGGTCATCTACTCTGAGCTCCAGCAAAACACTGAGCATAGAATCTCACCTAACAATTTCTGTTATAGATCTAGCCCATGATTTCCAAAGGAACCTAACCTGGCCTACCTTTCTGTATCTGAAATGTGCATCCACAAAAAACTGACAGTGCCATTATTTGTGTGTGCAAATGAGGCCATGGCTGCAGCCAGATTCGGAAAAGGGGCCTCGGATTTTTTGGTTGCTCAGTTTAAGACACCTTGGACATAAGCCATTGACTTAAATTTCTGTGGTAGGTTTTCTGCATTTCTACAAATCAGGGCCAAGATCCCTGAAGTTCCTAGAATATCAGGGTTGGACGGGACCTCAGGCGGTCCAACCCCCTGCTCAAAGCAGGACCAATCCCCAGACAGAATTTTTGCCCCAGATCCCTAAATGGCCCCCTCAAGGATTGAGCTCACAACTCTGGGTTTAGCAGGCTAATGCTCAAACCACTGAGCTATCCCTGCTGCTAAAAACAGAGGCACCCAAAATTAGAGGCTACTTTTAACATTTTGGCTTCCCTTGCCTAGTTTGTAGGAGCGATCAGGTAGTTGCATGTCTACATGCTCTCATTTTCACCTGCAAACAACTGCCTGCACATTTATTTGTGAGTGCAAAAAAGAAAGTCAAGTTTTAAAAATCTGGACCTACATACCTAGAGTCTTGAAAGGATTAAGTGGCCTGATGCAATGCTTTCTGAAGTTAACAAGCATCTTTCCATTAAATATAATGAGATCAGACCTAATATTTCAGTACTGGAGGAAATGCTAATTACTGGGGTGTGTGAAATCTTAGTGCTGGATGCTAGCTTGGCTTTTTTCCCCCGATTCTGAAATGCCATGGAAAGGTAGATAATTAATTATTTCACTCATAGCATTTTTCTTTCCTAGTGGCTTAAAACAAAATAAAAGAAGCCATCCTCATCAGATTATGTCCAATCTTAGAGGGAGCACAGTCATTCATTTACGTCACATTGTCTAATATTGTGCTGTGCATTTCATCCTAATTTCGAGTCAAGCCCAATATACAGTAATAACTCATCAAAAGAGTGCAGTTAACCTGTTTTCTGTGGCCCTCAACTTGTCAGCTTCAAACTTTCAATGGCCTCTAGCAATCAGGGGATTTATACCACTAGGGTCTGACTGTGCAAAGTGCTCAGTGCCCTTAACTTCCATTCAGGTCTTAGTCCTGTAAGATCTAAGCTTGTTCACAGCATGGCACAAAATTCTCCCTCTCTCTATCTGGGTCAGTGGAGCTGAAGCCTATTCGCAGGAGGGAGAAGGGTTATAAATGAGTACCTCCTGTGACAGGATTTTTAGCACTGGTTGGAAGATTACATACTTATGGCATGGCATTGATCTTAGTGGAAGTCACTCAGATCTCTTCCACCCTTCTGAGAAGAACAACACAGAAATAGCGGCTACTGGATATAGCAAATGAGGATCAGGTAGTAAAATAAGAGGACTCTAAATATCCCTTCATCTGCACTAGTCTTGAGATCAGAGCCAGGCTCAATAAGGGAAAACCTCTGCATGGATGTATAAATGCATGCTCCAAACAAACAAAACCCCCAAGCATTCAACCCGGTGGATCAATATTTTTCTCTACACAGCTTTTTATTGCTCATATGCAGTTTTGCTACAGTATCGATCTCTCTTTGCTAAAAAATTGTGTATAGCTATTTAATTCGGTGGCTAATGACATTAAATAGATGAATTCACTGCAAGTGTTTAATAGAAATAATATGATCAGAGGTGCAATAATAGCTGCACAGTGGAATTTTTTTTAGATGTATTCGGTGCATATTCTTCACTTAAAAATCAGAAGGAAGCTTTACATCTCATTCTCAAGCTAAGCCTGGATATTGTATAATAATGCTCAAAATCCTGCTTTTAGAGCAGAAGCTGTCATTATACAGCCATCTGCAACATCAGCTCCTTTCTTTGTCCAAACTATGACCTCAAACATGCCTTTTAAGGACAGCTCTCCTTTGCGGGCTGCAAGGTTGTTCAGAATACTGAAGATGCTTATAAGCTATCACAAACATAAGCTAGTGACTGCGTGAAATTCATTCCATGGCTGTCTGACGTGGGCTAGCGATCTTCAAGGAGTAAATCTAACCTAAACTAATTTATTTTTATGTTGGATTACAGCAAGAATCCAAAAGATTCTTGTCTAGGTTCTCAGCTTTAGCCCTGCTTTTTGGCTAAGGTTTTCAACCCCAGTCTGCCTACATTACCTTCTGGTAGCTAAATGTAAATACGTTGTTTTTTTTCTTTGGCTGAGTTTAGTTATTGTCTATTCTTAACAATATATATCCTGTTTTTTCCCCAGAATACTGAAGACCTGTAGGGCCACCCAGAGGATTCAGGGGGCCTGGGGCAGGGCCGGGTCTTCGGCGGCGGGTCCTTCCCTCCGAGGGACCCGCTGCTGAATTGCCGCCGAAGAGCCACCGAAGAATGAAGAGGTGGCGGTAGAGCAGCCTAAGTGCCGCCAATCATGGCTCCCCACTCCCCGCCACTTGTACTCACTGGGCGGTGCTCCGAGGCTCCGGCAGCACTTCAGCGGCGGGTCCTTCACTCGCTCCGAGTCTTCCGCTGCACTGAAGGACCTGCTGCTGAAGACCCAGAGTGAGTGAAGGGCCTGCCGCCGAAGTGCCACCAAAAACCCGGAGCGGCTCGCGGGGCCCCTGTGGGGCCCGGGGCCAAATGGCCCCACTTGCTCCCCTCCCCTCTGGGCAGCCCTAAAGACCTGTAAAAGGCAGGTATTAAAGCCTCTGCTTATAGTACTCCCATCAAAACATTGTGTTGTGAAACTTGCCTCAGAAATGGAGTGCTCTGTTACTTATTTTTAAAGCACCAAAATTCAAAATGACCTACTATAAGAGGTGAATCACGCAAAAACTTGCTTACTGCTAAAGTTGGTTAGAACATTTTAGTCAAAACAGTTTTCCATCAGAAAATGCCATTTTGACTAATCCAAGTTTTTTTGTGAGCTTGCATCTATTTGAACAAAATTTCCAACAGAAAACATGATTTTCTATAAAAAAAGAAATCCTTTTGAAAATTTTGTTTTGGAAAAATTTCAAAACAGTTTCAAACCAAAATTTTTAATTCAAAGTTTTATTTTAAAATTTTCAGTTTTATGTTAATGTAAAAATAAAAGTATTTCATGACACATCAATAGTAGTAGTGCACAACATGACATATCATGTCAAGATACAATAGTCTCTTATTTTACTAATTAGAGGAGCAGCTATTTACAATATCCTAGAAAAATGATTCCAGGCTAACACAAGGCTATTGAAAACAGCTGCTCCTCTAATTAGTACACGGAGTGCTTATCTTCTTGTTCAAAGTGTCACACTGTTTCAACACAACACAAACAGGAGACACTCTGAAGAAAAGAAGATAAGATGTTTCAATCAACACTGAATAGCAGAAGAGCTTAATGATTTTAAAAATGAAATATAGATTTTGACTCGTTACAATATGACATGTGACATTATTATTTAATGACATCAGTAGCAAGTACTACTGATGTCATTAAATAATAAAATATAAAAATGAAAAAACCCACACATTTTTCAAAACAGAAAAGTTTAATTTTTAAACAAAAAGTTTAATTTTTTTCCAAAACAAAAACATTCAGAATGTACAGGCAGAGAAAGTTTCTTTTCTGTAGACTACCACTTTCCTAATCCAGTGCCAAAACTCTTCCGTTCTTACTCCTTACTCAGACAAAACTCTCACTGAAGCCAATTATTTGAGTGCATGATTTAGTCCGCAGGTGTTACTTGTAGAAGAACACAGGCTTGTTCTTTTTTAATAGTCATTTTGGACCCTATTCTGTCCCCTTCAGTCATGTTCAGTCTTACCCTCCTTTGCAAGCAGTCCCACAGACATTTATCTCAAAGTCCATCTGCATACATATTTCTACTACTCTTAAACACATTAAAATCAATAGAATTCTGTCTGAGTAAGTCTTTGTAGGTACTTATAAGCCCCTCACCCATCCTCTTATTACAGACGAAAGAACCTTATATATTCCTTAAATAATTGCTGCATCAAACCCATACACTGTATGAGCTATAGCATATCTGAAAGGGGGTTCCAAAGAGGATGGATCTAGACTGTTCTCAATGGTACCAGATGACATAGAACAAGGAGTAATGGTCTCAAGTTGCAGTGGGGGTGGTTTAGGCTGGATATTAGGAAAAAAAATTTCACTAGGAAGGTGATGAAGCACTGGAATTAGTTACCTAGGGAGGTGGTGGAATCTCCTTCCTTAGAGGTTTTTAAGGTCTGCCTTGACAAAGCCCTGGCTGGGATGATTTAGTTTGGGATTGGTCCTGCTTTGAGCAGGGGGTTGGACAAAATGACCTGCTGAGGTCCCTTCCAACCCTGATATTCTATGATCTTTTAGAAAGGCATTCAGACTTGATTTAAAGACTTTAAGTGATGGAGAATCCACCACATCCCTATGTAAGTTGTTCCAAATGTTAATTACCTTCACTGTTGAAAATGTATTGCTTATTTCTAGTATGAATTTGTCTAATTTCAACTTCCAACTATGGGATCTTGTTATATCCTTTTTCTGCTAGATTAAAGAGCTGCCTGCCATTAGAAAATTCTTCCCCTTGTAGGTACTTGTTGACCATGATCAAGTCACCTTCAATAAACTGAACAGATTGAGTGTCTTTATTCTGTCAGTTTAAGGCCTTTCCCCCCAGCCCTCAAATCATTCTTATAGCAATTTCCTATCATAACCCCTAAATCCTTTTCAGTGTCACTACATTCCAAGATATAGTCCCATATCTCATAAGTGTGACCTGCATTCCTTGTTTCTAGATGATGACGTTGCATTTGTCTGTTTTAAAACACGTTGTTCAAATGAGACCACAATACCAAGAGATCCAGGTCACTCTATATAACTGATTTCACACCATTATTTACAACTCCACCAATTCTTGCGTCATCTGTAAATGTTACATTTTATATATTTTTTCCAGATAATTGATAAAGATATTGAACAACACTGGACCAAGAGATGATCCCTGCAGATCCCCTCTCAAAATACCCACAAAGGATTACAATTTCACATTTACAATTACTTTTGAAATCTATCAGTTAACCAATTTTTAATCCATTTAAATGGGCTACATTGATTTTGTGCTATTTTTAATCAGAATGTCATGCAGAACTAAGCGAGACAAGGTGGGTGAGTTAACATCTTTGATTGGACCAACTTCTGGATTGGTCCAATAAAAGACATTACCTCACCCACCTTGTCTCTTTAATGTCTTGGGACTGAACGGCTACAACTACACTTCATACAATGCAAGACTAAGTCAAATGACCTACAGAAATCTAAGTACATTATGTCAACATAGTTACCTTGTCAACCAAACTTGTCATTTCACAAAAATGATATCAAGTTTGTTTGATAAGCTCTATAAAACCATGTTGATTGGTGTTAATTATGCAAACATTTTAAAATTCTTTGCTGATAGCATTCCACATCAACCTGACCATGATTTTGCCCAGGATAGATGTCATGATAACCAGCCTACAGTTTCCCAAGTCATCTCATTTTTTCTTTTTAAATATGGGCACAACACTGGCTTTTTTCAGTTCTCTGAAACTTCCCATGTTCTAAAATCTGTTTAAAAACAAAACCACAACATTAGTGATTCAGAGAGCTCCAGAGTCAATTTTTTTTAATACTCTTGGGTATAAGCTATCCAGTCCCACACATTTAAAATGTTTATCTTTAATAGTTGCTGATTAACATTCTCCCTAGTGACTGATGGAATAGGAAGTATTTAATCATCACAGTAAAATCTGACTACACTATTCTGTTTCTTTCTGACCACAGAATAGAAATATTTGTTGAATACTTATGCCTTTCCTGCACCAGGATTGATATTTTTACCATATTTGGCTAGTATTGGACCTAGATAATTTGCTAAGATTTCAGTGGTTCATTATATATTTAAAGAATTCCTTCTTATCATCCATAACACTATTGACCAAAGATATTTCATAGATACCTTTAGCTTCCCTTATCAATCATCTGCATATCTTAACTGCGGATTTGTACACATTGCTGTGAGGTTCCCTGTTTTTTCGTTTGTTATGTATTGAGGTGTTTTGTACTCAAAACATCTTTCCTAAAGTTTACTGTAGATAATGTCAACAGCAATCTTGCTGCTTTGGCTCTATCAACCCTCATTAAACCACAGGACCCTTTTCTTTCTACATTAAAATCGTATATTGATCACAGTCTAGAAATGAGAGCCAACTGTACCACAGCCAGGTATCGAGGGCTTTCATTGAGACTGAGTTTACAAAGATACTATTTGTTATTAGAGGACAGAGGTAAAACATGCAAGATTTTATTTTTCCATTTGTGAGGTCAATTATTCAAAAATTGCTATCTAGTGTTTTTGATATTTTGTTTTAAGAAAAAAACATCAAAATGGACTTGGATCTACAGCTGGCATAAATCAGTGAAGCTCCAACAACTTCAATGAAGCTTTGCTGTTTTATGCCAGCTGGGGATCTGCCCTACAGCCCTTACAGAATAAAGAATTATGTCACTCTCAAAGGTTAGCCTCTCTTTAAAATAGTCTGAAGCTGCTTTAAGTCTAGTTGTAAAGTCACAAAATTACTCTTAAAAATAGAGAGGAAAATAATGTGAAGAATGAACCTGCTAATGCACTTGGGTACAGATGGATTGGCAAAACCAAAGAGCTAATAGAGCTTTTGTGAGCTTTTTGCCTGTAAGACTTTATCTTTCTTAACAAATCAAGTATGTGACAGTTTCAGACAAAGTAAGCAATAGAGCTAAAAATAGGGAATAAAAAGCACGTAACATATTTTCATCTGTAGTATATTTTCCTATGCAGGCTGGTGATTCCTTCGCCCTCCTAGTATAAGAAAAGACATTCTCTGAAGTAGCTAAGATGGCTTGGCCTCTGTGAAAACTCCTTAGTGAAGGTCTGATGCTGCAGCCTTTACTCACATATGGGTCCATGTGAATAAGGGCTGCAGGCAATTGGACCATTCATGGGGGCAAGGCTGCAGGACTGGGCGCTGAGATAGGAGTATTTTGATAGTGATACTATTTTTGTTTACCCGTATTTTAGAGGTAGTAGTCAAGTCTGTGGTAGTTCAATTGCCAGTGTCACAGTGGTAAATGTAATGATGATACAGAGTGATAATGCAAAGTACACGCCCACCCACACTATTAAATTAACCACCACCACCTCTCTCTCTCTCTCTCTCTCTCACACACACACACACACACACGGCTGACTGAGATCTGCTATTCTAACACAATGGCATTAGTCTCCTACTCTGCTTTTACACAGGACTAATGGCTATGAGTATATTTAAATTCACTTCCTTTTGCAGGAATGAATTTATTCCTTCCCTTTCATGTTGGCTTAGTCTTGGCACCCTTGCAATAAATTAATTATGACTGTAGACAGAGCATTCTTTCTATGGATCTATTCTTGGGACCCAGGGAAAAGTGGAGGGGTCTGCTATTAATAAGGTGTTCAGCATAAAAACATGACAGCTTTCCGTAGCCTCTCACGACACAGTACTCAGCTCCATTCACAATAATGTAACCCCCTTCCTAACCTTATTTATATTACACACTTTTCAGAGGAATGTGTTGGGATTCAGACAATTGTTCAGTGGATGTATAATAATTCCATAAATATCCCTGAGGAAGCATGGCCTACTTTTTCGGAGAGTAACAGTGATTAAACGTGGTGACTAGTTAAATACAAATCAAATATACAGTAAGCTCCTTATGGCCCTGCTCCTGCAGACACTTACACACGTGAGTGGGAGAATTCTTATGCTTGAAGTCTTTTCACATGCATAGGTCTTTGTAGGATTGAGGCCTAAGTAAGTTTCAAGCATAGTGTCAAACAGTGGCCCCGTGAAATCTCTGAAAAAAGTCCACTGAATTCAGTTGGACCAGGATTTGGCCCTTATTTTCACATTTCTCAGTGCCTCTAACACTGTATTTCCCAGATCCTCCTAACTAAACCACGGCAATCATTTAAAACAAACTGTTTTAAGAGGATTCGTTCAGACAGCTAAGTTCATGCCCATGTATTAGCAGACGTTTAAAACTAACACTGATATAAAAACATTTTACCTAACTCATCTTTTTCTCTCACACCCATATAGTAACCATCTGTGACAATCTTAACTTTATCATTTGAATTATTCTAGAATGTATTACTATGTAGTAAACTTGAGTATAGTAAAAGAGGATCCTTAACATATAAGTATCTCTCTCTTTTTTTGTTTTGTTTTAAACAAACGGATAAACTTTTTTTGTTTTTTTTTAAAACAGCAATAGCAATATAAGTGACTTAGGAAAATGACCAATCTCAGTTCCCAGAATTCATTCTAAAATAGAATAGGAAAGGCCTATAAAATGTGCTAAAACTTTTAATGAAATTCTGCAATGCACATGACCAATTTCTAAAAAAAGTCAACTTGCAAATCTATGGGCAACTCTAAAAAGTGCACATTGCTAAAGTATTGCTCTAGCAACTTCGCATTTAGAGGATATTATTCTTATGCCTTTATTGGAGTTTTTCTAACCAATCTAAATTAAAGTCCACGATTTTCAAGAGTGACTTGTGATTCTGGATGCCTGAAAGTTCTGGATGCCCAGACCTGGTTTTCAGCATTTTCTGAAAATCAGGCTCCTTTAAAGTGTCAAGTTAAGCACCCAACAATCACTAGACACTTTTGAAAATCTTGGCCCTAACTAATTATAATTGTGTTCTAAATTGATATTATACTGTAGCCAACATGCTGAGCCTGATTTTTTTTTATATCTGTCCAAAAATATATATACTGTTTACATACCAGGGATGGGTGAAAAGTTCTGACATAAATCCACACCCATCTGAAAAAGCCAAAAATATACACTTTGGGTGCATTGGTGCTCTAACTGGTTGATCTTACAATCGCTAGTAGGGTATAGAATAGCTTCTAAGCGTGTATCACATGAACTCCCTCAAAAATAGCTCTTTGTCTTACTGTAATCCCATTAAGATTCATCTTCTCTCCACTACTGGTATCTAAGTCTCCAACATGGAAGGCTCTCTACAGGTTTGGCAGATGGACTAAATGTTAGTCCATTAGGCTGGAGAGAAAGATGTTCTTTGGCTACCCAAAGTGCCATCTTTGATTTAGGAACTGCAAGAACCACCAGGCTGGTCCCTTGTGATGCTGCTGACTATTTAATTTACTTCATTGTAAACAGTCTGTTTCAAATAGGCCCCAATGTGAGGAGTGGGATGAAAAGTACTTCCATTAAGTCCCCGTGGATGAAAACTGTACCACAGCCAGCTGTGACACAACCCGTGATGTCAGCCACTTAGAGACTGAACAACAAATAATAATGCTCAGTTTGAATGCAACAGTCTTGAGCCTGCTACAGAATGCCCAAAGGGTTATTAGAACCATTTACCTTAACCCCAGTTCAGACTAAAAAAAAAAAAGGGGGTTTGGGTAGAAAGAGGAGGAAATGTTAATGGACGTGTCTGTCCTCTACGAGGAGCCATACAGAGTGGGAGCATCTAGTCCACCTCTTACTCTTTACTATCTTCAAGAGGTTTTGTTTGGACTCTGCAAGTTGTGATTCATCGCCCCACTCCCAAAAAATAGTGATTAGCAGAAGAACCAGGATGTGTCCAGTCTCTCCTGTGTTGAATGTAGACCAAAGACATGGGCACAATGTATCTCAGAGAAGGGATCTTTTCCTTTACAATTTAATGGGAACCTCACATTGGCACAACAGAAATGCGGACTGCTTGGTTTATTGGTGATGGCGGGGGACAGCAGACAATGTTTGACAGCCCATTCAACCTCCCCTACTCCTGGCTACCTCCATGACAGCTGTTCAGTAAGTCTCAATAAAATATGTCTAGTGGCATACATGCCATGAGCAAATCCATTTATGCAATCTCCCATGAATCTGTGAATATATATGCAAGTATGGGCTCTATTTTAGATACAGTCTCAGTGTAGGTACTGAAACGTATTTTAGTATTGAAATAAAGAAAAGACCTTTCCTGACATGTATAGAATGTGCTAACTCTTCTGTGTAGAGATCACATATAGTTAAACAGAATACCATTAGACTGTATAACTAACATACAAGACGTTTACATTCCTATTGGGGGTGTAATATTGTGAACATTTTTACTGAGGTTGGAGAACTGCTGTAAGTTTTTCCTAAAACATCATCATGCCATCTGCATACATAATAAAATAATCCAGTAGTTGCCATGCTAAAACAGGACTTCTAGTGAAGGGCACAGATAGTCCCCTAAAGGGAACTCAAAGTTATGCACAGTGATGAAAACTGGAAACAATTTTCCAGCTAATGGTCTGTCAATGACCACTTTGAACAAATTAGCACTGTATTTTATGCACCACATTTTAATACCACAGCAAACCAGGACTTTCCAGAATGTATCATCTTGACTGAATGGTTGTATTTCAGTTCATCTTTCAATTCTCCTTGGTCACCTTCTGGCAGTGCCATTTGTTATGCTTTTCATGAAGTAAAGTTCACTTTCATATCACCTGGCAGGACAGAAGCTTTAGAGGCTGGTAGTGTTTATGGAGAAGTCTCTGTTGGGGCTGTAAAAAAACAAACAAACAAACAAACAGTAAATATAAGATCACCTCACGAAAGGCAATAACGTATTTTAAGAGAAAATAACAAGTCAACAATGTGCTATGCAAATGTACTCTTATTGTAAAGACAAACTACTCCTCGTAGTTCAGATTGTCAGCCTGGTACTCTAATAAGCTTTCCCCATCACCCACATGATTATTGCTCAATCGGTTCCCTGGAGAAAGGTCAAGTTAGGACTGACAACAAAGGGAGTGCGCTCTTGTACATGATTGAATCAGTTCTACCCGGATCTAGCACCATGATATAGACCAGCATGAAACATTTTGGTGATCCAAATCCTGCAAAGCAGGCCCTTCTGCTTGTAACATCACCGGTCAGGGATTGCCTCCTTTACTGATCCCATTATATTCAAATCACTGGAAAGTTTCCTTCAAATCCAAACGTAGGGCCTGGATTCTCCTGTCCCATTGACACTGGCCAAGGGGAGTCAAAGCTATGAGACACCAGCTTGGAGATAAGGAAGTGGCTTGGCTTTGCTTCATGCTCTTCTCACTTACTTCTGCTCATTAGACCCTTCCCCCCCCTTAGGTGCCTTCGCCCCCTTAGGTGCCCTTAGGGACAGAAGAAAGTTGGGGTGCAGCTTCTCCTCCCCTGCTGAGGGCAGGAGTGCTCCCCATGATCTCCCTCTCCTTTGCTTCAGGGATGTTGATAATCAGCTTGTCAATAATCAATAACCAGTTAAATCAGCAGCCAGTAACTGGTAGGAATTTCAATTGTGTTTATATATGTAACGAATGGCATGCTCTCAAATTCAGATTTAGTTAATAAAACAGACCTCAAATAAGTCAGCATCGATTGGATTTATTAATCAAATAGTTAGCAAAGATAGTACATGCGCAATGACACACACAATTACCAACGGCTATGGAAGACCTTTCCGGTAGTTTGACAGTCTGCGTCCAGCCTGCCGATGTTCTGATATTAACCCCAAAGCGGTGTTTCAATTATTTATTCTGTTCGGATATGCATGTATGTATGTATGTATCAATACAGAAATGGATCTGAAAGCCTGTGAACAGGGTGTGCTGCGGTGCTATGAACATCTGAGTAAGACTCCAATCCTTGATACTGTTGAGTCCTACTTCTGGCAGGCAGATCATGATTCCATCCTGCCAGACCAATCAATAGCCCCTATTGGGTTCCTTGTTCAGGCACCATTTGTTCATAGCCAATAATCAATTATCCATAATTTGTCAGGAATCAATAACCAAAAATCAATAGCAATTTTAATTGTGATTATAGGTTCAATGAGTAATGTTCCCTTGAGCTGAGATTTATTTAACAATGACAGACTTCGGATAAATCCAATCAAAGATGATTTATTCAACAGTTAGTAAGACAGCCCATACAAAGAGGTATACAATTACCCACTGCTGTGGAAGACTTTACCTCAAGGCTAATAAACTTATGACAAAAGATAGAAACTTCTTTAAAAATAAATTTATTTTTTACTAGGTTTAACAATTAGCAAAATAACTAGCCAAGTAAAATACAATATTTGCCTGTAATACACTCATAGCTATATTAGAATGTAATAGTTTATACAACTTAATAAAAGGCTATGATCTTATTAATATTATTTTATAATTATATTGAAGTTTCGACCTTATAGTTTTTTCTTCCTTTGGACAAAAAGTTTTGATTCATAGGAAAAAAAACCTTTGTAATTAAATTATTCACTGAGGCAGAAATATATGGACATATATTTATAACTGACATTTGCAAAAAAAATTGATGTTACAATAATATAATAATGGCTATGACCCCAAAATAGTGCGCACCACAAAAATTGTTTTAAGTTTTTTATTATTTTCCTTTAGTTATGTTAAAAATGCACCAGTTATTAGCTAAAATTCTTGCTAAAATAAAGTGCTTGGTGGTGGGGGAGGGAGTGGCAGTGAAGTTTTTCACATACATTGTGAGTGCCTGTGTTTAAGTAACTAGCATTACACATGTAGAACTGTTTAATGCCATGGTGGGCAACCTGAGCCTGGAACAGTGAACCGCGACCACTGGGAGCTGTGGGCGGCCAGGCCTGCAGACGGTCGATGTAAACAAACCGTCTCGCAGCCCACCAGTGGATTACCCCGTTGGGCCACGTGTGGCCCGCGGGCTGCAGACTGCCCACCAACTCCTATAGTGGGCAATCAAACAATCCATGACACATAGTCAGCATACGAATCAGTCACCTCCCATTCCTGATCAGCCCACACCCACTACAACACCAGAGAATAACTGTGACCATCTCTGCTCCTTTAAGATGTCCCAGGGGTTGGAAGGAAATGACAAATTTATGAGTAACAGGCTGGTTACCTATCTTTCCATCAGATCATATTTAAGTATACAATCATCTACGAAGATGTTGCAATGCCCTGAGGTGAAACCCAGACCAACTAGTGCTTTAACTGAGAAATGACAATAATGTATTCCCAGCCCTTGATGTACATATTAGTCCTTTAACTTTGAGCCTAATGGGCCGAGAGAGATGTTAAGGCTTTCCCAGAAGCAATGCTAAACAACAGCTACTAAAGTTAGACATTATCAGGACCTGCTGATTTTACAAATTCCATCCAAGAGGTTTGAAAGAGCTGGGTGAGGATAATGCTGGATCATTAATGCTGATTTTCAATAAGTCTTGGAACACTGCAGTTCCAGAAGACTGGAAAAAAAAGCTAATACTGTGCCAATATTTAAAGAGGGTAAACAGGATGACACAGATAATAATAGGCCTGTCAGTCTGACACCTATCCCAAGCTAGTGGAACTGCTGATGTGGGACTCAATTAATAAAGAATTAAAGGAGGATAATATATTTAATGCCAGTCAATATGGGCTTATGAAAAATAGATCCTGTCAAACTAACTTGTTATCTTTTTTGATGAGATTACAAGTTTGGTTGCTAAAGGTACTAATGTTGATAGTCAAATGCCTTATAGAAGTCTAAATATATTCTAAGTATTACATGACATTTTGATTAAAAAACTAGAAAGATATAAAAAATTAACATGGCACACATAAATGGATTAAAAGATGGCTAACTGATGGGTCTCAAAATGTATTGTAAATGGGGAATCATCATCAAATTGGTGCGTTTCTAGGGGGGTGCTGCATGGATTGGTTTTTGGCCCTATGCTATTTACAAGTTTTATTGATAACCTAGAAGAAAACATAAAATCACTGGTAAAATTTGCAGATGATGCAAAAATTGGGAGAGTGGTAAATAATGAAGAGGACAGATCACTGATGCAAAGCGATCTGGATCACTTAGTAAGCTGGGTGCAAGCAAGCAATATGTGTTTTAATACAACTAAATTTAAAGGTATATATCTAGGATAAAAGAATATAGGCCATACTAACATGATGGGGGACACTACTCTGGAAAGCAGTGACTCTGAACTACATTTGGAGATCATGGTGGCTAATCAACTGAACACAATGTCACACAGAGCTAAGGTGCTTGTTGGATGCATAAACAGTGGAGTCTTGAGTAGAAATAGAGGGGTTATTTTACCTGTGTATTTGGCACTGGTGCGACCGCTGCTAGACAATGGGTCCACTATTTAATAATGGGCTTTTCAGTCTAACAGAGGAAGGTATAACACAATCCAGTGGCTGGAAATTGAAGCTAGTCAAATTCAGATTGGAAATAAGGCGTACATTTTTTGAAGGGTGATTAACCATTGGAACGACTTACCAAGGTAGTGGTGGATTCTCCATCATTGAATTTTAAAATCAAGATTGGATGTTTTTCTAAAAAATCTGCTCTAGGATTTATTATGGGGACGTTCTATGGCCTATGTTATATAAGAGATCAGGCTAGATGATCACAATGGTCCTTTCTGGCCTTGGAATCTATGAATCAGATGATGCTTTGCAGTTATGATAAAGAATGTCTAACAAATAATGTTATTTCAGTGTGCAGTACTAACCTATTTTACTTATCCTATTTTTAAATCTGTTTTTAAGATATATTTTTACAATGTATTAACCATAAAATATATAAATGATGAAACTACTAAAAAGGGCATAAACAATGCCTAACCACCAGGTATTGAGACAGTTGGAAAGTTGCAATGGGACAGAGAACCTCAGAAATAACTTAAAGTACTTAGAAGTATGTACCAGAATGAGGAAATAGAGAAGGATCAGAATGATATACAATAAGGATGGTGTAGCGTGACAGATTTTTGTTACCATTCTGCCTGGAGCATCAGTTGATCAGGCTGACACCACAGCATCGTTTGGGGAGGAGATGACGAAACGCATCAAGTGTCTAGATTTTAAAACTTTATGGATAAAAATAACAAAATAACAGCAGAGTGCTGGGAATGCTCCCACGTCACTCAGGGGAAGAAGCAAGCATTAGAGCCCCAAGCCCTAACCCACTTTCATACTCACACACGCACTACCCAAAACTGTAATGTAAGAAGGGGGAAGGGTGGATGGGAGTGCTGTCCTGGGCCCAGGTCGTCCAGGGAATCCGCTGTAATCTCCGAGTTGCTCCAGCTCTCAGGAGGGTTTTAAGTCCTGGGGTCCTTGTGGGGGGTATTCCACTCAAGGACCTCTGCTTCTGGTGCTCTTTGTGCCAGTCCAAACCAGCTTGCTGTGGCCTTCTCAGCTGCCCAAAACACACCGGCTCTGGAGAATTTGTTTTCCCTTCTGTTGGCCTTCACCGTCACCGCCTCGTTCGCTCTGTTTTGACTGCTATCTTTGCAACTCTGCTCCACTTAGTTCTCCTCTTCTCACGACTGGGCAGCTGTAGATTTTTTGTTTGTAGATTTCTCGTCGAGCCGGGGCCGAATTTTGTTTGTAGATTTCTCGACTTTGGGCCGGGGCCAGCATCTTATCTTCACAAAAAGTTAGCTAAAGTGCCAAGTTAACCCGTTCACTGCTCCTCGGCTCCCCCACCTCTCGTACTCCTGCAAAGGAATCGTCCATTCCCCACTCACACACCTTTGACCCTTCCCAAAATGCTTTGTGATGCTTGCAACAGCATTAGCCACATACAATGCTGATCTGCCTTTCCCGAGGACTCCCTGAGGGAGGGGGCCATTGGGGTATGACAGTAGCAGGGACCCCTTTGCTCCTGCCTCTGCTGTGTTCATAAACTACTCAGAGACACTGGGGCTCATCAATCACTGCTGCAGTTTATTTACAGCATGCGCTCCCCACCACCTTCTCGCCCCATACAGCTTGGGTTTTCAGCCATAAGGACTTCTCAGCTTCTGCAACTAGGAGGGAAG
Organism: Mauremys reevesii; assembly: GCF_016161935.1. NCBI lineage: Eukaryota > Metazoa > Chordata > Testudines > Geoemydidae > Mauremys > Mauremys reevesii. Next base: position 262,706,533 of record NC_052624.1, read on the forward strand.
AGCTACCACTCTCCTTCCACTCCCTGGCTCCCCACTTCCTTCCTTCCTCTGGGCTGTATGTAGCCCCAGGCTAATTAGGCTGGTAGCTGTTTCCCATTCACCAATCAGGTACAGGTTTCTCTAGGCAGCTCCAATTTACCTCCCTTAATTGGAGCTGGCGTGACAGAGGTTCCTGCCCAACACCCTGTCACAGGTGGTGACAGATATGGCAATTTCCTGCCATTTCCTTCGGAGACCTAACTAACTAAAGTTTAAATATCTTTGGAGTCCATTGGATTAAATGAATAGTTTATATATTATTGTGGGCCGGGACTGCATGTAACAATCTGGTGGTGGGAGGTGTGACAGATGTGAGACCTAGGGAATATTTAGCAGGAGATTAATGCAAATTCCCTGCCTCCAGTTACACAAAATCCCAGCCGTTGAAGCTATGTCCTGAGGAGTGATCCATTGTCTGCTAACTTCCTGTAACATGAATGAGGCCAAGATCAAAGGCCCGAGATGTAGAAAAGGAAAGACTGAACTACTCATCGTGGTTCTGGTTCTGAATCTCAGAAACTATGACCATGTGTAATGGCACGGCACCCACCTCTCATGAGTGCCCCCTTCTGGTTGGGTGTGTCTGCAGTCTTTAAAACCAGTCCTGGCCCTGGTATTGGACCATATCCCCAGGGCTTCCTTCCTGGAGGCAATGGTTTTGTCCTCTTAGTCTGTTCTGGCCTCAGATCTCCAGCTGGGCCTCCTGACAGTTCAGTCCCCTTCTGGGGGTTTACTTCTGTCCAATTGTAGGCCCACCCCCACTACTCCAGGTCCCAGCCCACAGACCCTAAGAACAGCAGCCATGCACTGCTGTGTCTCTTTAGCAAAACTGCCTTCATTTCCCTGGACCACATCCCCGCAGCTCTTGCCTTCACCAACACCTTACCCTTAGCTCAGGACTTTTTTTTTTTTTTTAAATATAATGGAGATATACCTATCTCCTAGAACTGGAAGGGACCCTGAAGGGTCATTGAGTCCAGCCCCCTGCCTTCACTAGCAGAACCAAGTACTGATTTTGCCCCAGATCACTAAGTGGCTCCCTCAAGGATTGAACTCACAACGCTGGGTTTAGCAGGCCAATGCTCAAACCATTGAGCTATCCCTCCCCTAAGCTCAGGCCCAGCAGCCAGCCAGCACCTCTTCCTTGATCCCCTGGTCCCTACTATCACTGAGCTGTCCATCATCCTGCAGTTCCCTTTGGCCAGCTAGGAGCACCATCTGCATTTCCCTAGCTTGAGCAAGAAACTGCCCGTCACTGGCTCTGCTGCTCCTTTTTATAGGGCCCTCCTGGGCCCTGATTTGCTGCTCCCTGCAGCCTCTCTGATTGGCTACTTCCCCCTGCAGCAACTCTAGCCTGCTGGGAGGACTGCTCCACTGCTTCTTTCCTGGGACAGGTGTAGCAGGACCCTGAGGCCTCCAGCAAGAGGCCTCTGGGCCTAGTCTACCTTCTCATTCCATGGGTAAAAACCAGTTGTGGCTTTTCAAGGACTGGCATATACCAGAGTCAGAAGTTAGATCTGGAATGGCCTATGGCAAAGTTTTTAGCATGTGTGTAGGTTCTTTTATTGTTTTTAATGTCTTCTCTGTAATGCTTTCAACTTAAGAATAAATGTGCTTGCTTATAAAGAGCTGTGTGGTAACTTAAAACTGTGGGCCATTATGGTCTTCATAGCCTTCAAAGAGAAAGCAAAGCGCAGGTGCTGGCCTGTTTAGGCAGACTGCCTTGATGTGTATCTGCACATGTCAAAGGAGAAAAGTGTAATCCTGGGGAGATTTGGAAAGATTAAGGCATTCACAGAGGAATCAGCATTTGTGTGTAACAGCCTATATGGCCTTACCTGGTAACGTGACCCAAAGCCCACTGTAGTTAAAGGAATGACTCTCACAGACAAGTGGGACTAAATGGAAGAATAGATGAGGGAGAAAAAATATTCACCTTAACTTCTGATGATTGAACAAGAAGCAATGGGAGCAAGGGAGGTTTAGGTTGGACATTAGGAAAAACTTCCTAACTATCAGAGTGGTTAGGCACTGGACTAAATTGCCTAGGGAGATTATGGAATCTCCTTCACTGGAGATTTTTAAGAGCTGGTTAGACAAACACCTGTCAGGGATGTTTTAGATGGTGCTTGTCCTGCCATGAGTGCAAGGAACTGGACCTGATGACCTCTCAAGGTCCCTTCCAGTTCTATGATTCTATGGAATATCGCACTATAGGCAGGGAACTGTGCCGCCTGGAAAAATCCCAGGCAGGAGGGAGAGATACGTGGGTCTCTATCACAGAGAGGTGACATTTAAGGAGCCAGGAATTTGCAAATGCCTGGAGGATGAAGGGATGATCACTACCAGCCAGCATGGATTTACTAAGAACAAATCATTCCAGCCCAGCCTGATTTCCTTCTTTGACAAGATAACTGGTTTGGTGGACACGGGGATTGTGGTGGATAGAATATATCTGGGGTTTAGCAAGGCTTTTGATGCAGTCCCACATGACATTCTCATAAGTAAACTGGAGAAATACATGCTCAGCAGAGCTACCATTAAGTGGATACATAATTGGTTAAACAACTGCAAACAAAGAGTATTAATGGAATGATGCTCAACTGGAAAGAGGTCTCAAGTGGGGTTCCACAGGGATCTGTTCTGGGACTGGTGTTATTTAACATCTTTATTAATGACCTGGATATAGAAATAGAGAGCAAACTGACCATATCTGCAAGTGATACAGAGCTAGAGAGGGTTGCCAACACTTTGGAGGATAGAACTAAAATTCAAAGGGATTTTGATAAATTGGAGACAAGAAAATGAAATTCAACAAAGACAAATGTAAAATGCTACACTTAAGGAAGAAAAACCAAACGTACACATACAGAATGGGGGATAACTGGCTTGGCAGAAGAACTGATGTAGAAGATCTGGGAGTTGTGGTGAATTACAATCTCACCATGAGTCAACAATGCAATGCTTTTTTGGGGAAAAAAAGCAAATGCAATTTTAGGTTGCATTAACAGAAGCATAGCATGCACATAGGCGCCGACTCCGTGGGTGCTCCGGGGAAAAATTGGTGGGTGCTCTGTACCCACTGGAAGCTCCCCCCCGCCCCCTCGTCCCAGCTCACCTCTGCCTCTGCTCCGCCTCTGTTTCCTCCCCTGAGTGCACTGCTGAGTCCTGCTTCTCCTCCCTCCCAGCTGTTTCGCGCAGCTAGGGGGAGGAGGAATGCCGCATGCTCAGGGAAGAGGTGGGGCCAAGGTGGGGATTAGGGGAGGGGTCCAATAGGGGCAGGGAGGGGGCAGGAGCGAGCACTCAACGGCGCTTAGGAAAGCTGGTGCCTGTGAGCATACAAGTTATGGGAGGGGACAATACTGCTCTACTGGTGTCCAGTTTTGATCACCAATATACAGAAAGGATGTACGGAAACTGGAAAGGATCCAAAGATGATCAAAGGGATGAAATGCTAGCCATATGAGCAAATGCAGAAGGAACTGGATATGTTTAGTTTGGAAAAAGAGGCGATTAAGAGTGGGACACGATAGCGGTTTTCAAATACTTGAAAAGCTGCCATTAAAGAGATGGAGAAAAAGTTGTTCTCTCTTGCCACAGAAGGCAGGATCAGAGGCAATGGGTTCAAAATTACAGTATAGCAGATTTAGATTAAGCTTCAGGAAAAACTTCCTACCGGTAAGAACAGTAGGAAAATGGAACAAACTAACTAGGGAAGTTGTGGAAGCTACTTCACTGGAGGTTTTCAAAAAGAGTCTGGATAGCCATCTGTCTTGGATGATTTAGACACAACAAATCTTGCATGTCTTGGCATGGGAGTAGACTAGATGACCCTTGCAGTCCCTTCTAACCCTATTCTCCTATGACTGATTCTAAGAGAAGTAGTATCATAAATTGCTGCAAGCCATTGCAACAGGATAAGAAGAGTTGTGGCAGGAATGGAGATGGTTCCAAGCTACAATGATTTGTCCTAAATCAGATTAAGGAGAAAGCCATGCCAGATTCTGTTTTCACTGTATCATAAAATCAGGGTATTACCATTCTGAGCCTGGTGCAAGGAAACTACCCCAGGCAACAGTTATTAGTGAACAGAATCTCTGCAGCTTGTCTCCTCCATGTAAATGTGGATGTTGCCACATATCCGTCTTACCAAACAGTTTACTGAGTGGCAGAATCAACACTGGCAGAGATCAAAGGTTGTACCCAACAGCTCACTACTGGACTGTAGCCAGCACAGACAGAATTGAGAGCGAAATGCTGCGGTGCACTCTGTCCATATCCCAGCAATCCCTCCCTTCTTCTGAATAGCAATGTACTGAACACTATGCCTTTCCAGGAAGCTAAAAAAAACACATAGAAAGTAAAGCCCTGGGGCTGCACAAAGACAACCATCTGCCTCACTGCAAGTGTAACAGGCTAGCAGCCTTTATTAAAATGATGTTAAGCAGTGACACATTAATCAGTGGGCTGAGTAGAGCAATAGCAACCATGCGATGCAGTACACAAACAACATCCAGCAGTTGAGAGAGAAAATGGATACAAAGGCAATTTTTGGTAACATTGCCATTTTTATTTTGATTCCTACTGGTCATCCATCTTGCTCTGGTTCACTGGATATTCCCCTGATCACTGGGACACGCGGTCTCATACATTCCTGAGGATTTGTTTTTTTATACCATTTACCAAATTCAGTATCGAGGCAAATGACTGAAGATAAAAAGGGCAGATAATTTTTAAATACGTTTGTTTGCCAGCTGGGAGGCAATATTTTAGTCTTAGTCTAGGACAACAAAAAGGGTTAATCTATCACCTGGAAGTATAGTGGTCTCATATGCAATATTGCCAAACCTGAACATTCAAAATTCATGAGTCAAGTCTCCCAAAATCATGATACTAAGTTAGAAATCATGAGATTAAAAAATGTAAGTTTGAGTTCTTTTTGCCGTCTGGTTTTAGAGTCTTTAGGATACATGCAGGTCATGTTTTCAAGTTTCTCTCTACAACCAAGAAACTAAAACGTATTGTTTAAAATATGAAAGTTGACACTCTCACTATCACAGAACTCCAGAGCTGGGGCTTTAAGAAAAATCATCATATCTTGTGAGAACTGACTATCCTATAAATGTCCAGGGTTTTTTGTTTTGTTTGGTGTGTATGTCAGCTTTGGAGCATTTGCTCCTCTAGGAGAGTCCACTTTAAGACATCAAGGAATAATTTTAATGTCTAATGATACATTAATCAGAAATTTGCAAGGAAACAAACTTTCTTGCCTAAGATCCCATGGTAGAGAATGTCTGCACCCATTATCCATAGAATCAGCAGAATAAGATCTTAAGTTTTGTCCCATTTTGTCTCATAGTTGGTTGAATATGCAGTCAAAGTTTTGTGTGTGTCCATCACAATCATAGTGCAACTACAACGGGATAATGTTTTGCAGACACTGAAAGAGGCTCTGAGATTTGCATGGTATGAGCATATTCTGATTTCAGAGACAATTACATTTTATCCACTGATGCTTCCCCTGAAGATTTGGGAATGGTCATCTCATCCATAGGTCCTTGTATGTGAAGACAGATTAAGCAAACCTCTGAGCCCATGCACAGTCTAATTATCCAGTACACAGACAAGCTCCTTCCACTCACATAAGAAATTTGTGATTAATCCAGCCATAATAAATATATATTCTAGGTATCATTTTGAAACCTGGATGCTTAAAGTTAAGTTCCAAAATCTGTTTCAGGCTGCTAAATGAGTGTGGGAAGCAAAAGTTACTCATCACCTCTGAAAAATCAAATCACTTTAAATTAAAACCTAATTATGGATCTAGGAGCCCAATCTGAGGCATCCAGGTTTGAAAATATTGGCCATTACTTTCAGACAGATGATAAATATCCAACAGTTAGGACTCATCATCTTTTCACCTACTTTCTGACTAACTCACAACTAGCTTCTTGTTTGTGGTGCTGGACTATATAACTCGTACCATGTAATTTTGAGATTAAGCATTTCTGGGAGAATGAATTTCATGGCAGATGCTCTCAGTAGGTAGCCTTTTGTAAAGCCAACTACTAGTCAGAGGTTAGTACAGCTGCTGTATGGAACACAGTTGGCTCACGCGGAAGGGATTGAAAATGTAGTAGCCCAAAATAGATTCTAGTCAGCTATTCAGTGTCCTCAAGTAATTAAAACAGCCAGAGCCTGCTGATGAGTGACTCAAAATCCCAGCATCCCAGAGAAACTTTCAGCAATTTTACAAAGTAAATCAGATGAGGAGACACCTGGATCCTTTGTAGAGATGTTTTATTCAGCAGTTTTGTCTTCATCCCCTTTCGCCAAAAGCCAGGATTAGCCATGGACAAGTCGCTAACGGGTCCAAGTTGAGATTCAATCCAAACATTTCTCCACACAAAATTAATCTGGAAATCTGACAAGAACAGCCTCTCTCAGAAGACTTCTGGCACTGTCAATTCCTTATCCTCACTGTAACTTGGAAATAGCCAGATCTTAAAGGTTTGGTTTAAAAACGGGCAAAGATTTGAGAGGCGATACTTATCTAGAAGGGTTTGCCCATTCCTAGTGAGGATGCTTAATACCCTCAGTTAAAGTTACAACAGCACCAAGACTGACACAATATTGTGTTCAACAGAAAATAATACGTACTGGGGGATTTCTCTGAACTGACAGACATGTAAAACAAGTTAACATAAAACTGTGCATGTGACCACTTCTTTAGCATTTATAGTTTCCTTTAAAGAATTCATCTGGAGTAATACAAACCTGTCCAGGAATCTGAATGCTGAACTGGCTGCTGTCCACCAATCTCACCATACAGCATAGCAGACAATGGGGAATGGAAAGGTTTAATCGGATTTGAGGATAATGAGCCTGATTGGTTCAGATGATGTTGTCCGAAACCGAAAGTGCCTGTGTGATTGCAGAGCTTACACCTTATCTTGTGTTTACTCAGTGTTTGCCTGTAAAAGTCTGCCTTGATCTCATAAGACCTTGTGGGGTGCTCAGTGGAAAGTGAAAGGTTGTTGCCCTTTGCGCTCAGAGTATATCTGTATTGCAGTCATGGGTTGTGATTGCAGCTTGAGTAGATATACTTGAGATAGCTTTGATCTAGCCAGCTTGGGTCCCAGAGCAGTGAAGCTGTGGCAGTGCATGCTTCAGCATGGGCTGTACAAGCCCACCTGGAATCCTGAGTTATTACTCTACTCGCAGGGCTAGCCTGTGCTAAAGCACACGCTACTGCAGCTTCACTGCTCCAGGACCTGAGCTAGCTAGATTAAAGCTAGGTGGAGCATGTCGGCTCCAGATGCAATCATAGCCCATGATTGCAGTATAGATAGGCTTGGCAGAATTAGATTTTTATTGTTTTATAATTCTGAGACGGTTACAGGATGGCTGGCCCCTGTAAATGATGCAGCTCTAGTGTCCCTGTGCCAGAGCAGGTGCTTCCAGTTTGGCTAATTAAGAGGGCATGGTGGCACATGGGGGCTATAAAGGATCGTTTAATCACAAACCCACAAGGGATGTGTGCAATCCTTAAATGGGCTATGGGTTTTCTTTCCCCTGCTGGCCCAGACAAAGCCTTTCCCACCTCTCAGAGTTGCGGGAGCCAGAGCAGGGGAGCGCTGACATCAGCTGCAGCTGTGAGGGCTCAGCACTTCTGCAAATCAGACTCCAGGGTCTCAAGTCAGGCACCGAGAAAATGAGGCACACACAATTTTCCAAGTGTGAAAAGTTTGGTTTAAGTGACTTGACCAGCATCACCTAGCAGCTCTGTGATAGAGGCAGGGATAGAATCAGGGGTGCTGGAACAATTTGTATAGTGGGGGTGCTGAGAGCCATTGACCCAACCTGCAAACCATATATATGATGGAGACCCCTTCTAGCCAGGGGGTGTGGCAGCACCCCCAGTTCCAGCCCCTATGGACAGAATCCAATTCTCCAAGGCAGCATTCTTCAGCCTTAACCATGAGACTGTCCTTTCTCTTCCTGCGGTCCCCTGTCTCGTTTACTACACATCTTCTGACTTCTGCAAGAAATGAGGCAGAAGTCCTACTGACAACAGCTTCCTTTGCTACACAACCCTGCTCCACACCCAGAGCAGGTCCATCCTATTCATTGAACGAGGCAAGAGTGCTGTGGGGGAAAAATAGTTTGTGATCATGTACTTGATGACTGTATCAGAATGAAGATGCAGAAGGGGGGTGGATTAAGGCTGCACAGGCAGCGGTGGTGAATGCTTCTGGAAGAACTGCCAGTTAAACGTGGGAAAGGCTGATTGACATTTTTACAACAAGCACGATTTCAGAATGTCCTTAGACCCTTATGGCTCAGAGCATCTTCGTTACAAATGGCCGATCAAGGAAGTCATTCGTGAAAACACAGCAGGTGTTAAAATGCAAAAGAAATATCTGGGGGAATTCTGATGGTGCTTGGAAGGCTCTAGAGATTCTCTTATTTTTAATTGTTCTTATTCTTTAGGAATAATTGCTGGTTCCGCCACTGAAGCACCCAGGTATGAGCCCTGACCAGCTGGGAACTCTGCTTGACTTCTGGCTCTTATTACTTTAATCTGCACATTTCTTATTATGTTAGTCTGTAAAGCTGCCAAAGGTGTTAAGCCCTTGCATTTTGGTTTGTCTCCTGCTTTAATGAATGTCCTGTTGCACATGTTCCTGTAAATACAGTAGCTTATATCTGTAATAATAACTGTTTGAGACCATAATGGCTAGTCTATGCCCAGCAGGAGGGATTGCTGTGATTAGCTGCAGTTGTCCAAACCAAATGCTACTCAGACCTGCTAACCTCCATAGAACTGGAGCACGGTTGAAGGGCGAGATAGGACCAAATGGTACCTGGTGGCAGAAAAAGAATTTAACATTCAGGCTAGAAATAGGCCTGTAAGAGCTAAACAGATGGTCATCTAAACACTCATCCAGAATTCTGACCAAACAAATAGGGCCTTAGGGGAAAATGATGTCCCAGGAAGAAGAATCTTATTAATCAGTAAGATTTTTACCCTCTGAACATATCTGCATGGTACTGGAAGTTCGAGTATGTGAATACCGTGAACAGTTTTCCGTCGATGTTTGTTCAGCTTTTAAAACAAACTCATTCTGAGTGTGGTCCTGCCCCCTATAGGCTCACTTCCTATGATGATTCTAGTAAGCAACTTTAATATAATAATACACGAGTTGTAAATAGTGCTTGTAATCAGTAGATTTCAAAGCACTTCACAAAGGAGGTCAGTATCATTATTCTCATTGTATAGATGGAGAAACTTGAAATAGAGAGAGGTGAAGTGACTTGCCTAATGTCCCTCCAACAGGCCAGTGGCTGAGCCAGGCATAGAACACTCGTCTCTCAAGTCCCACTCCACTACTCTGTCCCCTCGGCAACATTACCTCCCAATCAGGGAACAGCAATGATACTATGTCACCTAAGTGGCCAGACAGAAGTAGCTAACCTAGCTCACATTTTGAACATGTACTACCTGCAATGATCTGTCCTGAACAAGATACAGGCGAGGGTTTTTTGATACGGAAATTATTCACTAAATGAATTCAAAAGCTGAAATAATCAGCGAATTCCTACACACAAAATAAGTAGTGAAACCTGTCAAATAAATTATTCACTCAGCACTATTGGTAGCACTGTGCATTTGGATCACTTATTGTGTCCATGCTGTCTAATGTTTTGACTGGCTATGGATTTGATATTTTGTTTTCGATTTATACTTGCAACACCACAAATCAACACCACAGCCAATCAATTGACATAGGCAGATAAAATGCAACTAAGTAATCAAAAACAACATATTTTGTTTGCTTTTAGAGACTGTTCAGTTTACTCAATGATACACAAAAAGGTTGGAGGTAAATTTCAGTGTTCCACCTCAAGGCAAGTCAGGCCAGTTTATCTGAATGGATCCATATACACACTTCAGCTGTTTTCAAAAATCTGGGGAGAAATTACAAAGCTGTTTTTTTTTAAATTCCAGAGCCAGGGAAGCATTAGACCCATTGAATCATTGCTCCAAGAAAAATATAAAGAGAAAAGACAAGATTTTCAAACATCTTAAGTGAGTAAGGAATCTAAGTCCCACTGAAAGTCAATAGGACTTAGGTGTTTTTGAAAATTTTATCTGGTGAGGCTTAAGAATCTTTTCTAACATTTATCCCATACAAATGAGGACCGATTATTCAAAAGATAAATCTGTGGCTGCAGCAAACTGTAGTAACCTCTCCAGACACTTCTAAATCACACCCAGAAAAGATTTGAAATGTCTGGCATCTCCACATTCCCTGTGTCCTCCGTTTCCATCTAACATTTTGTCTATTTAACATAATTAGCATTCATTTTAGGTAGCCTAGCCACTATTATATATACACCTTTAGAATAAAACAGAACCACCCAGGTCTTTCGTTAATTAATATTCATTCAATGAATATTCACACTACACTCAGGGTGACCATATTTTCCCACATGCCCCCGCCCCCTCTTCCACCCCACCGCCCACCAGTGCATGGGCCTGCCCAAGGCTCCCCTCTCCTCACAGGGATGGCGTGAACCTCCCTTCCCCCGCTGCCTGCCCTCTGCCACCTGCTTGTGTGCAGGGCTGACTCAGCCTGAGCTGCTCTCCTGAGCCCTCCCTCCCACACAGGGCTGGCGTTGCCGCTCGCCTCCCCACCCTGCACATTCCTCTGCACCCTCCTACGGGTCACACCCCACTTTTTGGGGGAAACTGGGCATTTGTTCAGTTTGCTCTTGCCCAGTTTTGCTAAAAAAAGAGTCAGGACGGCTGAGACAGGGCTTAAAAAAGGGACTGTCCCAGCCAAAACGGGCCGTAGGGTCACCCAGATTCTGAATATAGGTCTCATTTCCCACCTGACTTTTAACATTACCTCCCCACCAATGCATTTGTCAGTGAGCTAGTCACCGCTCATACTCCTCTCATGGCCTGGGGTCACGCATCAGGCAGCTGCCTTGGTTTCCCATCTTGGACTATTCAAATAAAACTTCACCGAGGCTTTCTGTGGTCAAAAATACCCCTCTTTGGGGACTGGGTTTATTAATATAAAATAAACTCCAAATAAAACTCAAAGTTCCAAAACAAAGCCTATCCAAACGTGCACCCAAAACAAAGTTTTCACCATCCTCCCAGGCCTTCGTGCCTGGGGCCTTTCCTGCTCTGGCGGGCCACCCCCAGGCCCTCTCTGGCTGAACATTCAGTCCTAACTCCCAGGGCTCTCTGTTAGCACCTGCTCACCCCAAATAGTCTCTGATTTCTGAGCACCACCCACTCCCTCCCATTGTAGCTTCCTACAGATCTTCATATGGGAAATCATATGATCGCTCATGGTTCTTTAGTAATCAGGGTTGGCTGGCTCTGGGCTTAGGGGCAAGCCACACTGTTATAAGTCCAGTAGAAAGGGGTATAGGTTAGAGACTTTCATTAATAGACTCCCTATATCCATTGACTGATACTTTAATGGACTGAACTCTTTGAAAGAGTTGAGATCAGTCATTATGCTGATAAAATGTCTAAATTGAAAATGATCTAGATAAGTGAGAACAGTAAATGTAAGCAGTACTGGTCCTATCAGAAAACCAAAGAGCTTAATTGTAATATAAGACTTTAAGGGACATAAGACTCAGCTCATCCCACAGCTAGAGAAGGTTATCTCTCAGACCCTCCAGCACACGGGGCTTGTGGGCGAGAGGGTAACTTCCTTGAGTGAATTTCCAAAACTTAAAGAACTTGGCACTAAATATCAAAGTAGGAATTGCACTGTCTTTCCTTAGCCTTCTTAGCTCATTTTAGTGATCACAGAGAAAATGCTCTCGATGTAATATGGTGTAAGCTATTACAGTATATGCCTCATTCCACTTCCAAGGCCCTTCACCTAATGGATCATTTCTGATTAACTGGGCCCAAGATTGTATTGAAATACTAACTAGAAGGGGCAATAATTGGCAGCCCTGAGGAGTTCCTCTGAAGAGTGGAACAGTCCCAGACACTAAGAAGTTACTTTAACTTTTGTCCTTGTCCCCTTAACCAGAGTGGTAACCAGTATTGGATGTTAAACCCAAATCTCAACTGGATCAGTGTCTCTAAAAGTTACCCCATTTGGTGCAGTTGAAGGCCTCTTCACTGAGCAAGCTCATCATTCGTAGTTCCCACTCACATCCAGTCCTTCCAGTGACATGGAACAGCATTTTAAAATTCACTGTCGGACAGCAGCCATGAACAAAATCCAATTTCAGCTTTGGTTTCCTAGCTAGCGCTTTGAGTATAAATTTAAAAATAATTCTTTAGGATGAAATCAGTTGGATGTCGTTGAAACTTGTTCCCTTCAGATTTCTGCCATACTGTGTGGACGCTGTCTGAGAAGGGATCATTACTAAAAGCTTCTTGGTACATTCTTAAAAGTACAGGCATTATTTTGGATTCAAAACTTCTAAGGAATTCTACCAGGAAGTGATCAAGCCACAGACCTTTCCATCCCTCTAGTAAAAAGATAGCAATGCTGGTGTCATTCCCCTGGCTACAGATTGCTCTGCTGTTGAGCGAGGTAGTCTTAACATAGAATACCATGATCTTATGGAATCCCACATTTGTGGCTATATTGATTTATACAATTAATTGTGATAGTTTGAGACTATTTCATTGATATCTATCTTAGGAGTACGTGCACACTATGACTTTCCTAATGCAAGGCTAGCAATGATCCGGCTTTGTTGCCATGCTCGAACACTTGTTTACTTCATATAAGAGAGCAGGACTAACCTTTGTCATGGAGTCAAGAGTCAGGGTGTATTTTATATCCTAATCTCAGAATCAGATCAAAAAAGTTTCCTTTCCAAGAGGCCTGCCATGCTCTTTGTGGTATGAAATGTGTGTGCCCAGACGAACATTCATGGCCTGATTTTCAAAGCGTTGAGCACCCACTGCTCCTGCTAAACAGAATGGGACACGCTCAGTACCTTTGAAAATAAGGTCAGTCCATACTTCTACAGCACACAGAATATTGTTATGTCAATGAGACTGATGTTCCTCCTGGGAAAGCTGGGTTTTAAAGTTAGTTTAGAGGAATGAGAAAAGACAGAGTCAGTAATGTATGTAAACTGAGCGGTACACTACAGGCACAAGCCGCTCTATTTAAATAACAATAAGGATGGCAGGCACACTGATAACAGCCACAGCATTGGAATAAATTCTGAATTTTCTGGCTTTTCTACTTTAGAACCCAATCGTGCAAACCCTTATTCACATGAGTTGTCCCTATTATTATTATTTGTATTATCATATCACATTGGAGCCCTAGTCATGGACCAGGACCCCATTGTGCTAGGCCCTGCACAAATACAGAACACAGTCTCTGCTCAAAGAGTTTACAATCTAAGGGCCTGTCTACACGTAAAATGCTGTGCCACTGTAGTGCTTAAGTGAAGAGGCTACCTACACTGATGGGAGGGCTTCTTCTATTGGCATAGATATTTCACCTCCCCAAGAGGCAGTAGCTAGGTCAACGGGAGAATTCTCCTGTCACCCTAGCACTGTCTACACTGGGGTTTAACGGTGTCGCACAGAAGCATGGACTTTTTATACCCTGGACCAACTGACCTAATTTCCTAATGTAGACCTGGCCTAAATAAGAGTTTATAATCTAAGCAAGAAAAACCCCACTGGCAGTCTGGACTATTGATGTATATTAAAAATTTTTATTAATGTTTTTTCATGGCAAGTAGAAAAACAAGTGTTATTTAGCTACTATAAAGTGATTGGGGGGTGGTGAAGCAAATTTTGTTTTTAACGAAGAAATTGGAACAGCTCTGCAGTGTTCCTGGTAAAACAAAAAAACCAAGTCATTTAAATCATATCCCTATTAAGAACTGACAAGACTGAAATGGCTTCCACACAAATATATAATTTAGTTGTTTTTATATAACATGGCTATTTTGTGTTCACATAACTAGGGAGTGGACAAATGGGACTTATGCCATTTGTAATGAAATTCTGGGGGAAAATATGCACTATAATTGTAGTTCAGATACTCTATATACACAATGTCAGCTAAGAGAAAACAATTCAGCCTCATTAACAATAGAATTTTTGAGCTTAAGAAATAGATAAGGTAATTAAAGCCTATACAGTATGTGCACTATCCCTTTAAAACTATTTTGGATTAATGACGACAATATTGCATTTACACAGCACCATTCTTCCAAATGAGTTCTGAAGAATATAAACCAACTGCACAATTGTATAGAAATACAGGAATTGCTTTGCCCACTGCTGAAGTGCAGCCATCTCTGGTATGACATGCATTTCTTGGAAGAATACAGGGCAATCAGAAATGTCTGGCTGTAAGGGACCTCCAAAGGTCATCTCTCTGCACTGAGGCAGGACCAAACCAGCAGTATCACATAGCCATTTAACAGAAGAGAAGACTACAGTATCCAATCAAAATAAAAAGGGGGAATTTTGGGTAGGTAGTTAACAAGTCTGAATTTGTACAGAACACTGGGATAATTCTTGCAAAAGTGCCATGGGATTTTTAATAACCACAGGTAGCCAGGAGTATTTTTTTCTCCATCTGATAGTACCCTTCAGGAGCACCTCATGCATACCATCATTCTGAGGCATCAGCCGGCACTAACTGAGAAATAAATGACCAATGACAAGCAACAGCACTTCTCCGTACAACACTTACATTTTTTGCAGAGATTCCTAACTAAAAATTGACCCATTTAGTGTCTGAACACACACAAAGAACACATAGTCACATAGTCACTTAAGGTAAAAACACAATTTAAAAATGTTTTATATGATTCAGATTCCAAGACTAGATAGGACCACTGTGATCACCTGGTCTGACCTCTTGTATAACACAGGCCATAGCATCCCCCAAAATAATTCCTTTTGAACTAGTGCATATCTTTAAAGAAAGAAACAAAAACCAAAACCACCCTTGATTTAAAATTTGCCAGTGTTGGAGAATCCATCATGACCCTTGGTAAATTGTTCCAATGGTTAAGTACCCTCAGCGTTAAAAATGTACGCTTTGTTTCCAGTCTGAATTTGTCTAGCTTCAACTTCCAGCCATTGGATCGTGTTATACCTTTCTCTGCTAGACTGAAGAGCCCATCATCAAATATTTGTCCCCCATGTTGGTTCTTATAAACTGTGATCAAATCACCCTTTAACCTTCTCTTTGTTAAGCTAAAATAGATTGAGCTCCTTGAGTCTAATCACTATAACATATATTGTCTAACCCTTTAATCATTCCCATGGCTCTTCTCTGAAACCAGTTTATTAACATCCTTCTTCAACTGTGGACACCAGAACTGGACACAGTATTCCAGTAGTGGTCACATCAGTGCCAAGTATGCAGGTAAGAACCTCTCTACTTGAGAGGTTTCAGAGTAGCAGCCGTGTTAGTCTGTATCCGCAAAAAGAACAGGAGTACTTGTGGCACCTGTAGCCCATGAAAGCTTATGCTCAAATAAATTTGTTAGTCTTTAAGGTGCCACAAGTACTCCTGTTCTCTCTACTTGAGATTCCCCTGTTTATGCATCCAAGGATTCCATTAGCCCTTTTGGCCACAACATTGCACTGGGAACTCATGTTCAGCTGCTTATCTTCCATGACCCTCAACTCTTTTTTTTTAGCATCACTGCTTTCCAGGATAGTCTCCTTTCCTATAAGTATGGCCTACATTCTTTGTTCCTATACGTATACATTTACATTTAGCCATAATAAAAATACACATTGTTTGCTTCCATCCAGTTTACCAAAGTGATCCAGAGCACCCTGACTTTGCTTTTCATTATTTACCACTCCCCAATAGGATTCTATTTTTAGAGACTAAATTAACTCAGATACTTTGCCTTTTGGAGATAATGGATCACAGCAACCATCAAGAAGGTGAGAAATAATCTCCCCTGGTCCCTGTTGACTGTTCAAAGTGTTAATTGCTCTGCATTGCTTGTAAAATTGCTGACTTTGCTGTGTAATTGCTCAAGTCCTTTGCTCAACAAGTTGCCGCAGATAATAGTTCTAGTACTGGCAACAAGTTGTGTTAACTCAGTGCAGACTTTACTACAGACAGGACAAAGAACTGAGGACTGGAGTGTATGTCCATGTTCTGCTAAGTTTTTTTTCTTCCCTATGCTATTTCACACAAATGCCACTTAGAGGTATTTTTAAAGGATATTTAAATGCATTGTTACCCATCCTGGTAGGTCTTCTTGGACTTCTCCCTTTCTGTAAGAATTCCATGAAGGCCTCACACTGGCTATATTCCTTCAAATGTTAATTGCTTGCCTGGAGGAAGAGTCAGGAAGCATGGATTCCTCTTCTCACCTTAGTCAACTTTGAGCACTGCATATTCAAAAGGAAATTTCACTATTACTGTTAGTCTATAAGGTGCCACAGGATTCTTTGCTGCTTTTACAGATCCAGACTAACATGGCTACCCCTCTGATACTTCACTACTAGAGGCAGTGTGGAGGAAAATTTTGACCAGTCCCAAAGGGACTGCTTTCAATCTATGTAGCTTTTGTTCCTCTACAATGTTGCCTCCCTCCTCATAGCAGTTATATTATACTCACCCCCTTGTGGTAAGGGGTATGCAACCCCTTCTCAGGCTGCTACTGGCAGCCTGAAAGTATCATCTTTGTGAGACTCCTCTACCCTGCTGGGTCAGAGCTGATTCTGTGTCTGCTCTCCTGTGTCATGACTTCCCTACATGACATGCATCCGAAGAAGTGGGTATTCACCCACGAAAGCTCATGCTCCAATACGTCTGTTAGTCTATAAGGTGCCACAGGACTCTTTGCTGCTTTCCCTACATGAGTGGCCGGTGACCCAGCCTTTGGGGAACGCTAGCCCCTGGCTCCTCCCCTTCTGCCAGAGGCCCTGCCCCTTCCTCTCCTCTTGTGCCCTCTCTACCCCACAGGAGCCCAGAGCACCCCCACCATGGCCCCGGGACCAGCGCTGGGCGGCGCAGCAGCAGCACCTCCAGCCCCGAAGTGCTGGGTGGCACGGTCTGAGCACCGGGTGGGCAGCGTGTCCCAGCGCCAGCCGCCCCGAGTCCCCGTGATAGGCTGCCCAGCCCCAGCCAGCCTGGGCCAAGGCAGAGCACCAGGAACTGCAGGAGGGGACCTCTTGGGGGTGCAGCATGGGTGGGGCAATGCCAGGCAGTTTGGGGAGGCACAGCCTCCCTCAGCCTACGATATCCACCACCCATGCTTCCCTATAATACATTTTGTTAATCAGTCTATAAACTGACCCTTTTAATAGCAAATGTCATTTACTAAAATCAGTTGATATAACCTAGTAGGATTAGATTTGCATTATTTTAGTTAAGGGATGTTTATTTATAATGACTTAGGCCTTGTCTGCATTGGAGATTTGTCCTGATTCCAGCCATCCCTGGCTAGCCACAAGCAGGGCCGGCTCTACAGTTTTCGCCACCCCAAGCAGCGCACCGAATTGCTGCTGTGGGCGGCGGGAGCAGTCCGTGTGCTCTTAGGATGGCAGGCGTGTTTCCGTGGCGGCAGCAATTCGGCAGCAGCTTCTGTGTTTAGCTGAAGCCGCCCTGGACAGCTAAACATAGAAGCTGCTGCTGCCGCCGAATTGCCGCCACCGTGGAAACGCGTGTGCCGCCCTAAGGGTACATGGACTGCCCCCGCTATCCACGGTGGCAATTCGGCTCGCTGCTTGGGGGGCAAAACAACAGGGACTGCCGCCCCTTGCTGAATGCTGCCCCAAGCACCAGCTTGGAATGCTGGTGCCTGGAGCCGGCTCTGGCCACAAGTGTAAGGGAACCAACATAAACCCCTAGTGTAGGTGTCATCTGCACCAGTGAAAACTAACCCAGGTTTTGAGCAGTTTGAACTGTTGTAGATACAGTGATGGCTGGTTATCACTGGCTGGAATCAGGGCAAATGCCCAATGCAGACAAGTTCTTAATTTAAAATTTTTATCAATATAAATAATTTCCTCTCACCTCCTCCTATCTTGCTGACTGAACAAACCAGACACCTTCTTCTGTGTACTGTCAAGCTACCAGTGACTCCATCAAAGAACGTTTTTACATATTCCTTCACTCCATCTCTGATGTTTGATTATGCATAATAGCCTTATCTCAGAAGATTTTCTTTTTAATTATTCAAATTCACAAACAGTTTTATCACTTCACATTTCAACTAACATTCATGGGAAGTTTGCTGGTAGCTTTTTGGGATGAGGGTGAAATTGACATATACTGATGCTAACTGACTGAAATCAAATCTTCTTGTTTTTATTAATTTAAAAGGTGTGCTGTCAATTTGAAATCTAGTCCAGTCAAAACAAATGAGTTTAAAAAAGTGACTTCTGGTATTTCATATGCCCCTGAATCTTCCTGATGATTTTTGTGGGTTTTCAGTCACATTTTCCTATTTAATAAAATATTTCTCTCCCCCCTTCTTCCATGGAAAAGACCCATACAACTGAAAGGGGAAACTGACTAACTGCCTGATTTTCAGAGGTACTGAGCACTCATAGCTTCCTTTGACTTCACTGGGAACTATAAGCACTTAGCACTAACAAAAAAAAATCAGGTTGTAAATGACAGTGAAGTTCATTATACTCAAAATTTAGACATAAAAAACTGACAATAGAAAGAAAAATGTCTTTTTCCTCATCTGTTCTGTTACAATATCTTAAGATGTTACCTGTAACAACAGCAGTTACAAAAATCAGATAGATGTACAACTGTGTGTGTGTGTTAATGTTAATAGTGGTTCTTTAAGAAATAAAGTCCTATTTTGTTCTCCTTAAGCATGTAGAAATCCTACTGACAGCAACAGGAGTTCTGTATTCCAAAGGAGAGGATGAGACAGCCTGTATTTATTCCAACTTCTCTCTAAAACAGTAAAATTTTAATGCAAGTCCCCCCCATATTTAACTCTTAATAAATCAGCTTTCAATACAAAATTTGCTATTTCTTTGAATGAGAAGGGTGAATGCGCAAGCTGTATTATAGGACCACAACTCTAAAATATTATTGAAGAATCTCTGCCAAAATACTGCTAAATAATTCCTTTCTAGTTAAGATCAAATTTATGGCTAATAGAGTAGAAGCTTGCTAATTCACACTAATGACTGCGAGATCCATTGCAAATTATTGAATTTTGCAAATAAGTAAGTGGGAAACACAATGAAAAAAGCAAGGGTAATGTATCACAAAATGCACTTTGCTCATTTATCTTGACAACTGTGGTTTCAATTATTTATAATACTTCATCATGTACTAGTAAATGTACTGTAGTCTATTTTGTAAAAATAGACATTAGTAAGATTAGAGTAATACGACATCTGCTATTACCTCTTTGCTCAGAAGTGGCTACAAGTCACCATAGTGACCAAGATTTTCAAAAGTGGGGAGCCTGAAGTTTGACTCCTTTGTTTATAATTAGGTATGTAAATAAGTAGGCTGATTTTCAAAACTTCTGAGCACCCAGCAGCTCCCACTAACTTCAAACACCTAGATGAAAACCTCAGTGGGAACATCAGGTCACTTATTTAGGTACCTAAATATGGTCTTGGGTAGCCTAATTTAAAGGCCCCATTTTGAAAGGCTTGGCCAACTTGCATCAGCAAGATTCGATCTACTTCAAAGGGCCAAATCTTGGAATCAGTGGGAGTTTTGCCTGCATAGGCCACTAGATATTAATCTTGCATCCGACGAAGTGGGTATTCACCCACGAAAGCTCATGCTGCAAAACGTCTGTTAGTCTTTAAGGTGCCACAGGATTCTTTGCTGCTTTTATAGATATTAATCAAATATCTAAAGATTTAAAACAAACACGCCTCCTTTTAAAAAACAAAAACGTTACTTCTCTCTACGGCTATTGCAGGTCCATCTACAGAAGCAGAAGAGGAAAGCAAAACTTCACTTCCCTAAGTGTAGTTAAACATAGTTTCAAGTATCAGAGGGGTAGCCATATTAGTCTGGTTCTGTAGAAGCAGCAAAGAATCCTGTGGCACCTTATAGACTAACAGATGTTTTGCAGCATGAGCTTTCGTGGGTGAATACCCACTTCTTCGGATAAACATAGTTGTGATTCAAGTATGGAAAGCAGAAGTGCAATCTATGTGAGCAAAACTCATTGTACGGGGGTGGGGGGGGGGGCAAAGCAAATTTGAATTTAGTCATGCTGGTAACAGAGTCTTTTCCAGACTATTAAATGCTAAGGGTGTTGGCCCAGGTTGCATCACACACAACCTATGCTGGATGAACACCATGTACTCAGCAAATGAGACGGTTGGGCATCCCAGGAGGATTAGTGTAACAGACTTGCCAGTGCATGCGGTTCTGTTTTATCAAGTATATCACAATTCTGAAAGAAAAAAAATGGCAACATTTCCCCTCTTAATATATTAGCACTCATAGAGGTGCCAGATTGACAGCCCGGGAGCATAATGTTTTTATATGATCTGGAGAATAGCTTCAGTGCAGACAGCAGCTGTACAAGCTTCCCTCTCGAACTGAGCTGAAACTTGAAAACCAATGTGAGGGAACCACTTCCAGTAGCGATTGTTCAGCTCTGTCGCCATGATTATTCAGTTCTTGACTGCTGCCTACCCTGCTAAGAATATCAGATATGGTGGTGGTGGTGGTGGGGGGGGGAGGCTTGTTGAGTAGGATCTGCAATGAGACCATCATTTAATTTTAGATAGCCTTCTGAACAGTCCATCTGTGACTAAGTCACTACCAGGGCTGGTTTTGGGGAGGTTAGGATTGATGGCAGCTGTGCCTGTGCAAGGCAAGTTGCAACTGGTCCTTGTGCAGGGAGAAAGGAGCTGGAAGGCTCATTGTGACCTCTGCCCTCCACTGCACAGCCATATAGGGCCAATCATAATCTGGTCTTCAGTGTCTTATGTTTTCACTTTAACACTGGCGACCAAAAGGGATGAAAATCTCTTCTGGACTCTACCATAAAAAAGCTCCAAGAAATCAAACTGATTCTCCTGTCAATATAATGTTTAGAAAAGTAAGAACTGAACCTTCTACAGCACACTCCTGGAGCCAGTCCACTTACCCTGCAGGGTGAATTGTATTGAGCAACCCTGAGTTTCTGTATAAGAGATACTCCCTTCCTGTAGGGTAGCTGGAATTTTTAGGCTCCAGGAAACTATAGAAGAGCATCATACTTAACAGGTAACTCAGTTTTCCAGCAGAGTGTCATTCAACCACAATTTATGGGGAAAGAAAAGATTTCTTGTAATCTGACTGTACTCACCCATTGTGAGAATTTGCTTCCATTATGCTGACTCATTTTTTACTGTGTATTCCTGTTTCATAGAATCATAGGACTGGAAGTGACCTCGAAAGGTCATCTAGTCCAGTCCCCTGCACTCATGGCAGGACCAAGTATTGTCTTCACCATCCCTGACAGGTGTTTATCTAACCTACTCTTAGAAATCCCATGATGGAGATTCCACAACCTCCCTGGGCAATTTATTCCAGTACTTAACTTCCCTGACAGTTAGGAAGCTTTTCCTAATGTCCAACCTAAACTGCCCTTGCTGCAATTTAAGCCCATTGCTTATTGTCCTATCCTCAGAGGTTAACAAGAACAATTTTTCTCCCTCCTCCTTGCAACAACCTTTTATGTACTTGAAAACTTATGTCCCCTCTCAGTCTTCTCCTCTCCAAACTAAACAAACCCATTTTTTTCAATCTTTTGTCAAAGGTCATGTTTTCCAGACCTTTAATCATTTTTATTGATCTTCGCTGGACTTTCTCCAATTTGTCCACATCTTTCCTGAAATGTGGTGCCCAGAACTGGCACACTATTCCAACTGAGGTGTGTAGTAGAGTGGAAAAATCACTTCTCATGTCTTGCTTACAACACTCCTGGCTAATACATCCCAGAATGATGTTTCCTCACAGTTTTTCCTCTTCTTTCCAAAATGGCATCAACTTTCCTCTATTTATTCGTGACAGGATGTACTCAAAGGTGGGTCTGAATTTGGGGTATATAAACACTAATGACTTCCACCCAGCAATTTCCCTTCTCCCCCACCACTTACTTATGCCCTCATTGGATTTTATAAAACGTAACCAGAAAGTCCCCTCTGAGATGTAACAACTCATTTGCATGGCAGCCCTCTGGAAGAGATGCAGTCAGATCATTGCTTGGATAAACAGGGCTTCGAGACATGAAGGAGGGGAGCTGGAGGAAAAATATTGAACAGTTTGGATTGCCAACCATGGGCGGCGGGTATAAGAGGCCAGAGGAAACTAAGCCTCCCCTGATGCAGCCACTGCCACCCCATGCCTGGACAGTGATGGCCTCACCTGCGTTCTGCCTCTTCCACTTCCTGCTCCGCCCCTTCCCTGAGGCCCCTACCGCTGCCTGGTGAGTCCCTCCTTTCCACCCTCCTCTCTGGAAGTCTCTGCTGGCCACTGTCTCCCTCCTCACTCCCCCTCACCTACAAAACCCCTCCCACTCATTGCTTGCCGCATCCCTCCTCTCCTCCATCCACTCCCCCGAGATACCCTCCCTGTCTGCTGCTTGCCACATCACTCCTCACATTCCCGCCTCCACAGGGGAGGGAGGTGAGGAGAGGAGGGATGTGAAGAGCACAAGCAGTGGGGGCCTCACGGGGGAGAAGAGGAGAGACGCGGCAGGCAGTGGTGGGGGGGGGGCTGAGCGGGGAGTCTGGGGCAGAGCAGGGGTGGGGTCTAGGGCAGAATGTCAGCAGGACTCTGGGCAGAAAAGATGGGAAAGGGAGCTAGCCTCCCGCCGCCCATGTTGCCAACACTGGAGTACAGACAAGAGAACGTTGACAACTAGTTGGCTTTGAAGAGTCCCTGACAGGTGGCGTTCAGCTTCATTCAAGTGTTGCTCACACTTGGCATACACCTTTACCAGCTTTAAAAGCCATTAAAGGGTTAACCTCCAACGAGTGTGTGTTTCAATAGGTACAATTCAACAGTTAATTTTTAGATGCTTTGGGTTTCAATGGGACTCTGTTTTTACACCCTGATGAAGCTCAGGGTCGAGGAGGGAGTTGGATTGCAGCTGGATTCTCGGAGCAGGAAGATGGTTGGGACCGGAGGATTTGCTTTCCATCACAGGCTCCTCCTGTGTACTGGGAGCTGCCCTGATAAAAACACTGCAACATTCTAAAGAAATAAGCCACAGCTCTGGAACACTGCTACTGTAAGCTGGAGTTTTGGACTATTATTGCAGAATACCGTGGTACCTTTTTTAGGATTATTCGCACCAGTTTCTGTTTCCTTGCAGTGGTCCAAATTCTCCCTTTAAGCAAGAAGTGAAAGTAGACTCCAATTTAAAACCTAAAATACACCTACTACATTGACATTTTTGAGGGGATATTCTTCCACACCCTGCAGAATGGGTCTTATTATGGTCAACATGAGATCATAGTACAGTGTCTGTACAACCCCCAGGAGACCAAAACAAAACTGCTGTCAACTAGCATTTGCTAAACTGGGATTGCACTGGGGGGTTGTGCACACAGAAAATTATTAAACACACTTAAACGATAAATAGGAATGAACTGAAAGTAGTAGCTCTTCTTAAGGTCAGCAAAAGTGAATCCTAAACTGGTGCAGTTTTATAGTTAAATTACAAAGCACTCAACCTAAAATTAACTTCCTCTGGGCAATCTTAAAATAGTAGATTGCTGGATCTGAGCTGATGGGTGTTCTCTGTTAGTTGCTCCTGATGAAATATAAAAGTGGTTTATTGCATCTATAATTATATAAAAACTTTGCCCAGTACTTTTCTCTGCTGACTGGAGGAGTCAAGTTTAGATGTATCATATGAAACACAGTGATCAACATGAAAAAGGCATAAAGCAATGTAAATAGTATCAAACTTTCTGAAACAAGTCTGCTACTCGGACTGACAGTTCATACAATGCAGGTGTGTGTGTATCTATATGTTAATATACATATATTTAAAGGAACCACCAAGGCACAGAACTTTAAGTGATCCTGTTGTTATAACCTCCGTGCTCTCCTTCCTCCCTGTCCCCACTGTTTGTCATTATCACTCAAAAAATCAAAAGTCAGGTCCTGAAAAAAAATAATGAGGTTGGCTTAAAAATCATGATTATAAAAAATAATAAAACTTGAGGGGTTTATTTGCCTTCTAGTTATTGAGCCTTTAGGAGTCACGGTTTCAGGTTGTTTTCTACCAAAATGAGGGCTAGAAAGTTCCTGAGATTCTCATGTAATTATCCGACTTCAAAAGCTGGAGTCTGTAGAAAACACCAAATATCACGAGAGTCATGATAAAACCATAAGAGCTGGCGATACTGTTTTAAGGGTTTGAGAGCTGATACCATCTCTTTGGTTGCAGATTGTGTAGCTAAACTTTTAAGTAAGGTGCATATATAACTCGGGCCTCACCAAATTCATGGTCCATTTTGGTCAATTTCACAGTCATAGGATTTTAAAAATCATAGATTTCATGATTTCAGATATTTAAATCTGAAATTTCACAGTGCTGTAATTGTAGGTGTCCTGACCCAAAAAGGAGTTGTGGGAGGGTTGCAGTACTGCTACCCATACTTCTGCGCTGCTGCTAGCGTTGCCTTCAGAGCTGGGCAGTCAGAGAGTGGCAGCTACTGGCTGGGAACCCAGCTCTGAAGGCAGAACCATCGCCAGCAGCAGTGCAGAGGTAAGGATGGCATAGTATGGTATTGCCACCCTTACTTCTGCACTGCTGCCTGCAGAGCTGGACCTTCAGTCAACAGCTGTCCCTCTCTGGCCGCCTAGCTCTGAAGGCAGCAGCGCAGAAGGAAGGGTGGAACGGTATGGTAGGGTATTTCTGGAGGGGCACTGCTTTCAGAGCTGGGCGCCCAGCCAACAGCCGCCACTCTCTGGCCACCCAGCTCTGAAGGCAGCAAAAGTAGTAAGGGTAGCAATACCATGACCCCCTTACAATAACCTTGCAACCCTCTTGCAACTCCAGTTTTCCGGCTTACCAAAAATTCCTGTACTTTCCTAAGACCTGTTAATGTTACTGCCAATTTTGGCATTGAGCCATATAACTATGAGAGACAGGGTTATCACATTCTGGTGCAGATTTTTTTTTTTGAAACTTTCAAAAATAACATCTAATACAAAGCAAACTCTTGAAAAATTAAAATACAACTAAAACAATAAGAAATAAGGCATGTGTAAGATTGAGAGAGACAAAGTGGGTGAGATGGTATCTTTTATTGGGCCAACTTCTCTTGATGGAAGGGACAAGTTTCCTAGCTTAACATGCGACCCCTTTAGGTTTGAAAGTAACCACAGTATCACAAGAAGAACTCTGTGACGCTCGAAAACGTCCACCATCAGAAGTTGGTCCAATAAGAGATTATGTAACTTACCTTGTCTTGCTCAGATTCTGGGACCTACACAAATATACATTGTAGAGTTGTTGTAAGATTCACGTTTTTAAATCTCAGTTGGGGAAGGAGTCACATTTTAGTTTATAACTTTAAACAAGGATTAAATTGCTAACCGCAAAGCTGAAAAGAGGGAAATTAAAATGGAAGCATTGTGCAAATCATTTGTCCAATGTCAGAAAACAGAAAAACATCCTCATATGTGTTTCCTTAAGTTTGTCCTGGTAGACAAATTCAATGAAGGGAAGAAAACAGTGAAATTGTTGCGAACATCAGAAGTCAGATTATTAAAAATTTTCCATGAAATCCTTTCCCCAAGGATACAAAGTCACTCTTTTCCCAGGCAATGGGCTAATTTTAGATGCCTATATGACAAGCAGCAACTAGTAGAAATAAAAGACTGAGATGTGCACTTCAACATGTACAAATTTAGGTACATTCATTTTTCTGCAGTCTGTGTCTGGGTTTGCCCTGAAAAGTGAGGAAATATATGGATGTACCATATATATTTTTCACTTTCATTTTGAAAAGAACTCAGTCTAAGATTTTCAGAATTTTTAGGCTCCTAAATCCATATTATGGCACCTACATAAGTGGACCACTCACCCACTTCCACCTAGGTGGATGGGAAGAGTAGGGTTTTCAGCACTTTTGAAACTTAGGCTACTTATTTAAGTGTCAGAATTTGAATTTAGGAGCCTTACTCTAAGCTCCTATTTTTGCAAATCTTGCCCCTCAATCTCTAACTTCTATTGAATGGAAAGGTCTAGCCATCCTGTAATGAATGGGTGGGTTTTATACCTCACAAGGGGCTCCTCCAGTCTTAGTGATCGTGCTGCATGCTCTGCCCACTTTGAAGTGGGAAACAAACTTTAGTTCTAGCAAGTCTTACTATTAGTTGTTTCAATGTCATTGTTTCTTTCAGCAATGACAATTAATTTAAGATTTCTACTCTTGTACTTGTTCTCTGTGGCCTATGTAAAGCAATGTTACCCTTTACTGCTAAAGCAGAAACATACTTAATGCTGTCTAATTCAACTCGAAGTGGGAACATATGGTTGGAGAGTTTCCTTCAAGTTTTTCCATTTTGTCCTTTAATTTCACTATCTATAGTGCACAGGCAATTAGTATAAAATCTTTGCTCCATAGATTTGATGGTGTTTAATATTGTTTTCAAAGAGACCTCAGATATTGAACAATACCCTATAAGTCCACAGAACTGCAGGGACATATTAGATGAGTTCACAGGAAATGCTTTTCCCTTCTGTGTTTAAATTGAGCTGAGAACTCACTCTAATGGTCTGGCTTAGTGTCTGAGAAGAAGGTTAGGATATTAGTCTGGGTCATGGAAGATGCTGCTTCAATTCCCATCTCTACCACAGACTTCCTGGGCCTAACCCCTTCCTGGGTTCTGGGGCAGGGCCAGAAATGAGGGCTTGGGGTGTAAGAGCGTGCTCTAGGCTGGGATCTAGGGGTTTGGAGGGGGGGATTAGGGCTGGGGCAGGGGGTTGGGGTGCCGGGGTGTGTGTGTGTCAGGGGTGCAGGCTCTAGGCAGTGCTTACCTCAAGCAGTTCCCAGAAGCAGCGGCATGTCCCCCCCACTCCAGCTCCTATGCGGAAGCATGGCCAGGCGTCTCTGCGCACTGCCCCATCCACAGGTGTCAGCTCCACAGCTCTCACTGGCTGCGGTACTCAGCCACTGGAAGCTGCAGAGCTGAGGCTTGAGGCAGGGGCAGCGTGTGGAGCCCCCTGGCTGGCCCTATGTGTAGGAGCTGGAGGAGGGGACATGGTGTTGCTTCTGGGAGCCGCACAGAGCCACGACAGGCAGGGAGCCTGACTTAGCCCCATTGCGCCACTGACTGGACTGTTAATGGTGCAGACTGGAGTTGTCAGGGTCCCTTTTCAACTGGGCCTTTCAGTCAAAAACTGGACACTTGCAACTCTCCGGACTTCCCTGGCTCAGGTTGTGGCACTGCCCACTCTCCCCCCACACCATGAAGCTGGTGGGGAATCAGCCCCAGACGCAGCCTGGAATTTGGGGCTCGGCAGGCAGCTCAGGCTGGTGCTAGGGCTAGACGGGGCAGCTTGGGTCAACTGGCTGGGGTTGGGCCTGCCACTGTGGCCTGAGGTGGCTCAGGGGTTGCCTGGATGGGGTCAGCCAGCCTGCGCGGCTGGCGGGGCGGCTCGAGGGGAGGGGCCTCGAGTGGAAGGGGCGAGGTCGGCAGGCTAGCTTCCCTGGGGGGAGGGGGTGTTCACCCACCTCCTATGCCTAGAGACATTGTGGAATCTCCATCATTGGAAATTTTTAAGAGCAGGTAGACAAACACCTGTCAGGGGTGGTGTATAATACTTAGTCCTGTGTTGAGTGCAGGGGACTGGACAAGATGACCTCGAGGTCACTTCCAGTCTTAGGATTCTACGACTGGCCTAAATCCCGATTGAAAGTGCAATATATGGCATAACTTTATGAACCCTACACTTCTAATATTCAGGAGAGAACATTTTCCCATTTATAAATGGCTCTTTGAAAATCCTCTGGTTTGCTAATTTGTTTGTTTTCATTATCTGGATATCCAATTTGTTGTCTTGAATGTGAACTCTCAGAAATACATCCTCTTACTAATGGTACAGAGCAGCAATGCAAACTTCATAATACCCCAATCATAAACTTGACTTGTATCTCTGAATATTGTCTTTCTTTATAGGAAGGGAAATTCAAAACATCAAAATCATTAAGCACTTGGTGGTTCCTGAATAAAAAGGAAGTTCTACTGAGAATTTAATTTTTCAAAAATTAACCTATTGCTCACTTGATACTAGAGTGCATGGTGAAGATCAAAGTTTTTTTCTCTAACAAGTTACTGAATATAGCAGAACAGCTGCCATGGTCAGCACTGCAGGAAAAGCAGCAATTTAATAAAGAATAAAGTGATAATTATCTGGCAGCCTGATTCATTTTTAGATATGGCCTCTTCAATGAATGGAATGAACACACACACACGCATGTGCACGCTCTAACTCAGGGGTCTCAAACATGCGGCCCGCGGGCCGCCGCCCGCGGAGCTCCCCAGGGCCGCCCAGAGGGGGGGGGCAAAGGGGGCAATTTGCCCCGGGCCCCGGGCTCCGCAGGGGCCCCCAAGAGAAAAGCGGAGGCTCCCGCCTCCGCCCCTCTCCTGGAGCCTCAGCGCATAGAGCGCCGAGTCTCCGTCCGAGCGCCTGAGCCCCGCCCCGATCTGAGCCGCGTGGGGAGGGGGCGGGGCTGGGAGCTCTGGGCTGAGCCCTGCGCCCGGGGTGGAGCTCCCAGCGCTGGGCTCGGCGTGGAGCCCCCAACCCCGCCCCCTCACCACGCAGCTCGGATCGGGGCGGGGCTCAGGCCTCGCCGGAGACACGCTCGGGTAAGGGGGAGAGCGGGAGCCGCCGGGCCGGGCCGGGCCTGGGTGGGAAGCGGGACCCGCCGGGCCGGGCCGGGCTGTGGGGAAGGGAAGCGAGACCCGCCGGCCGGGCCGGGGAAGGAAGCGAGACCCGCCGGGCCGGGCCGGGGTGGGAAGGGAAGCGAGACCCGCCGTGGCCAGGCCGGGCCGGGCCGGGAGGGAAGCGGGACCGGCCGGGGCTGGGTGGGAAGCGGGACCGGCCGGGTGGGGAAAGAGGGACCCGCCGCCGCCGGGCGCAGCCCGGTCTTCGGCGGTGGGGGGCCCCTTCTGTTCCGGGACCCGCCGCCAAGCCACCAAACAGCTGTTGGTGGCGCTTAGCACTTTCCAGGAGGGAGGGGGGAGGAGCGGGGAGCCGCGCGCTTAGGGGAGGAGGTGGAGAAGAGACAGGGCAGGGGCGGGGCCTCATGGAAGGGGTGGATTGGGGGTGGGGCCAGGGGCAGCAAGGGGGCGTGTCAGTGATGCGGCCCTCGGGCCAATGCACTAGTCCTCATGCGGCCCTCGGGGTCATTTGAATTTGAGACCCCTGCTCTAACTGGTAACTGAAACTCTTCCTTGGGCTAACTAAATATTCAGATGACTGAATTTTCATTAGAAAAAAAAATCAAGTTGTGATATAATCCCCTGAGGAAAATAACCTTCAGTTCTAAGCAGCCATATTTCATTTTACATTTTCCTCTCCTATCTTCTGAAGAAGCCTACATTTTATATTTGTGCCAGAAATCTCTTCCCAAACAGGTAACATTAACATTCTTCTAAGGCCTGGTCTACACTAGGCGTTTAAATCGGTTTTAGGAGCGTAAAACCGATTTAACGCCACAACCGTCCACACTAGGAGGCACCTTATATCGATTTTAATGGCTCTTTAAACCGGTTTCTGTACTCCTCCCTAACGAGAGGAGTAGCGCTAGTATCGGTATTACCATATTGGATTAGGGTTAGTGTGGCCGCTGATCGACGGTATTGGCCTCCGGGCGGTATCCCACAGTGCACCAGTGACCGCTCTGGACAGCATTCTGAACTCGGATGCACTGGCCAGGTAGACAGGAAAAGCCCCGCGAAGTTTTGAAATTCATTTCCTGCTTCCCCAGCGTGGAGATCTCATCAGCACAGGTGACCACGCACAGCTCATCAGCACAGTTAACAATGCAGTCTCCTGAGAATCGTAAAAGAGCCCCAGCATGGACTGCACGGGAGATACTGGATCTGATCGCTATCTGGGGAGAGGATTCAGTGCTAACAGAACTGCGTTCCAAAAGACGAAATGAAAAAGTATTTGAAAGAATTTCTAAGGCTATGACGGATAAAGGCCACAGCAGGGACTCAGTGCAGTGCAGAGTGAAAGTTAAGGAGCTCAGACAAGCCTACCAGAAAACCAAAGAAGCAAACGGAAGGTCCGGGGCAGGTCGAAAAACATGCCGCTTCTATGCTGAGCTGCATGCAATTTTAGGGGGCTGCGCCACAAGTACCCCACCCCTGACTGTGGATTCCGAGGTGGGGGTTGTAATCTCTGCCATGTCTGAGGATTATGCAGACGGGGAAGATGAAGATGAAGAAGAGGAGGAAGACCTAGCAGAGAGCACACAGCACTCCGTGAGCCCCAGCAGCCAGGAGCTTTTTATCACCCTGACGGAATTACCCTGCTCCCAGCCCTCACAAGCAACTATCCCAGACAATGACGCCATGGAAGGGAGCTCTGGTGAGTGTACCTTTGTAAATAGCAAACATTGTTTTTTAAGCAAGCGTTTTTTAATGATTGATTTGCCCTGAGCACTTGGGATGCGGTCGCAGACAGTATAGTTACTTAGAAAAGTTTGTTAACATGTCCGGGGATTGAGAGGAAATCCTCCAGGGACATCTCGATGAAGCGCTCCTGTAGGTACTCCAGAAGCCTTTGCAGAAGGTTTCTGGGCAAGGCAGCCTTGTTCCGCCCACCATGGTAGGACACTTTACCACGCCATGCATGTAGCAAGTAATCAGGTATCATTGCGTGGCAAAGCATAGCAGCGTATGGTCCCGGTGACTGCTGGCATTCAAGAAGCATCCGTTCTTTATCTTGTTGTGTTATCCTCAGCAAAGTGATATCGTTCAGGATAACCTGGTTAAAAATCAGGAATTTAAGTAAGGGGGGTGGCCATTTTTCTAATGGGTTCGTGGACTGCAAGCTTAAAAAAAAACCTTTCCTGCACGTAGCGAAGCGGGGGGAGGGGAGGAGTGAAATGCCGATGATCTTTTTTGTGTTTGGTCACCGGCGATCTTCCCCAAGCTACCAGCCACGCAGTGGGTGGGGGGGTGGGAAGGTTGTTGATTAGCAGGGAGCTAGCGTGGTATTAGCCATGCGTTGGGGGGGAGGGGTAAATCACTACAGAAGCCGAAAGACAGTGGCTTACCATGGCCGCATGCAAGCTGAATTCTGATGCCTGGACCTGTGTCTGTGAGATCTGTAACTCCAGAGCTGCAAGCACTCACTATTAAGATGAAAAATGCGACCTTGTAGGGAAATCACATGTGCTAGGTGAATAGTGCTGAAAGAGTATAACCATTGTTCTGTAAAATGTATCTTTCTAAATATTTATCTCCCTCATGCAGCTGCAAATTTTTCAACCATCCCTCCTCCATCCCAAAGGCTAGCACAGATAAGGCGGAGGAAAAAGAAGACGCGAGATGAGATGTTCTCGGATATTATGGAAGTTACACGCAATGAAAGAGCTCATCTGAATGAGTGGAAGGACGTAGTATCAAATTACAGGAAAGAGGCCAGTGAACGTGAGGACAGGAGGGATGAATGTGAGGACAGGAGGGATGAACGTGAGGACAGGAGGGACAACCGAGATGAGAGGTGGCGGCAGGAAGATCAGCGGTGGTGGTGGGATGCAACTCTGGGGCTGCTGCGTGATCAAACTGACGTGCTCCGGCGTCTGGTGGAGCTTCAGGAACGGCAGCAGGATCACAGAGTGCCGCTGCAGCCCCTGTGTAACCACCCTCAACCCTCACCATGTTCCATATCCTCCTCACCCAGACGTGTAAGAACGCGTGGGGGGAGGCTCCGTGCACCCGCCCACTCCACCCCCGTGGACAGCCCAACCAGAAGGCTGTCGTTAATGTGAAATTTTTTTAATGGCCTTCTCCATCCTTCCTATCCTCCTCCCAAACCACACCCTTACTTCTCTCCCTCTTTTTATAATGAATCAATAAAGAATTCATGATTTTCAAACGAGAGTGACTTTATTTGCATAAGTAAGCTGTACTCGAAGTGGGAGGGAGAGTTGCTTTCAGGGAATGAGTCAATCAAGGGGGGGTGGGTGTTCATCAACAAACACAGCAGTCACACTGTACCCTGGCCATTGATGAAGCTCCTTTTCAAAGCTTCTCTGATGCGCACCGCTTCCTGGTGTGCTCTTCTAATCTCCCTGGTGTCTGGCTGCGCGTAATCAGCGGCCAGGTGATTTGCCTCAGCCTCCCACCCCGCCATAAAGGTCTCCCCCTTACTCTCACAGAGATTGTGGAGAATACAGCAAGCAGCAATAAATAGGGGACATTGGTTTGGCTGAGGTCTGAGCGAGTCAGTAATGTGCACCAGCGCGCCTTTAAACGGCCAAATGCACATTCCACCACCATTCTGCACTTGCTCAGCCTGTAATTGAACAGATCCTGACCACTGTCCAGGCTGCCTGTGTATGGCTTCATGAGCCATGGCATCAAGGGGTAGGCTGGGTCCCCCAGGATAACAACAGGCATTTCAACATCCCCAACTGTTATTTTCTGGTCTGGGAAGTAATTCCCTTGCTGCAGCCGTTTCAACAGAGTAGTGCTTCTGAATACGCGAAAGGCCATGAACCCTCCTGGCCATCCCACGTGGATGTTTGTGAAACGTCCTTGTGATCCACCAGTGCTTGCAGCACCATTGAAAAGTACCCCTTCCGGTTTACGTACTGGGTGCCCTGGTGCTGCGGTGCCAAGATAGGGATATGGGTTCCATCTATCGCCCCCCCACAGTTAGGGAATCCCAGTGCAGCAAAGTCATCCACTATGGCCTGCACGTTTCCCAGAGTCACAACCTTTCGTAGCAGCAGCTTAGTGATTGCTTTGGCTACTTGCATCACAGCAGCCCCCACAGTAGATTTTCCAACTCCAAATTGATTCCCGACTGACCGGTAGCTGTCTGGCGTTGCAAGCTTCCACAGGGCTATCGCCACTCGCTTCTCTACTGTGAGGGCTGCTCTCATCTTGGTATTATGGCGTTTCAGGGCAGGGGCAAGCAAGTCACAAAGTTCCATGAAAGTGCCCTTACGCATGCGAAAGTTTCGCAGCCACTGGGAATCGTCCCACACCTGCAACACTGGTGCGGTCCCACCAGTCAGTGCTTGTTTCCCGGGCCCAAAATCGGCGTTCAATGGATAGAATCTGCCCCATTACCATCAGGATCTCCAAAGCGCCGGGGCCCGCGGTTTGAGAGAATTCTGTGTCTACGTCCTCATCACTGTCATCGCCGCGCTGCCGTATCCGCCTCCTCCTAGCCTCGGTTCGAAGGTCCTGGTTCAGCATATACTGCACGAGAGTGCGCGAGGTGTTTAAAACATCCACGATTGCGGTATTGAGCTGAGCAGGGTCCATGCTTGCTGAGCTATGGCGTCTGCACAGTTCACCAAGCAAAAAAGGCGCGAAACGGTTGTCTGCCGCTTTCAGGGAGGGAGGGGTGAGGCTGTACCCAGAACCACCCGCGAAAATGATTTTTGCCCCATCAGGCACTGGGATCTCAACCCGGAAATGCCAAGGGGCGGGGGAGGCTGCGGGAACTATGGGATAGCTATGGGATAGCTACCCACAGTGCAACGCTTCCGAAATCGACGCTAGCCTCGGACCGTGGACGCACACCACCGATTTAATGTGTTTAGTGTGGCCGCGCACAATCGATTTTATACAATCTGTTTTACTAAACCGGTTTATGTAAATTCGGAATAATCCCGTAGTGTAGACGTACCCTAAGAAAAGAAAAAAATAAAGAGATATTTGTGCAGGATCATATGCTAAAGCATTTTCTGAAATACTGTAAAATAAACCTACCTTAAAATGGGTATTTTCATCAACAAATGGTATTACTCATATTTCAAAGCCTTCATTTTAATGTCAAAGCATTAAACATTAAACATCAAATCATGAAATGATGTGTTCCAGCTGTGTGTGTTGACTACTTTTACCAGGTAAGGTGCCTAGGGCTGCATTTTGTTATCAGTTACACCAGCGTATGTCTGAAACAGCTGTGGACCAACCCTGGTGTAATAGAGTAGAATGTGGTCTTTGGTGTCCTTGTTAATCCAAGTTTCAGAGTCTAAAGAACTCTGATACTTCTCTGAGCTCTAACCTCTCAACAGCAGAGATGTTATCTGAATACAATTTAAGAGTGGACTAGCTTGTCCCTTTCCTTGTAAAAGGTTGCTGCAGGGAGCGGGGGAATCCTCATAGAGATTCTCTCACATTATGCCATTGGGATGGGATTAGGCTCCCTGTAGAGGGGTTTGGCTGGGGCTCGTCCCTCTCCGGGGCGGCAGGGAACCACACCGCCTCGCTACTTCCTTTCAGTTGTGATAGGGAATTAGTCTGGCTGCGTGAGTCTCTCACCGCGGCAGCAGTACAGGCAAAACATAGTAGTTACTGACACCCAGTTGGCGGGCAGTAGTGAGTCACGGGCTCAGGTCCTCAGACAGGAGCTGAGCAACTGTTATATAATGAACAGGCCCTGGCCCTGGGGCGGGGCAACAAAGAGTCAATGGCTCAGGCCCTCAGGCAGGGGTTGAGCAAACAGTTATATTCAGCAAGTCCAGACTCTTGGCTCCGAAGGACCTGGGAGAGGGGGAGACTGCCAACTTGTGGGTGGCGGAGGGGCGCAGGCCCACCCAATCCACTGCGTCCCAGCCCGGGGCCCTAGCAGCGGCAGAAGACCTACTTCCTAACTCCCCCTCTAGAGGTACCTGGGTCTGGGCAGTGTCCTCCAAGGGGTCAAGCACCAGGGGTTCCTCAGGATAACTGGTGAGGGGTAGGCTTGGCAGCTCCTCTGGGTAACTTGCGAGGGGCAGGCTTGACAGCTCTTCCAGGCTCTGGTCGGGGTCAGGCATTGGCTGGTCCGGCCAGTCCCCCAACCGAGAGCTAGGCCACAGGTGTCTGGCCTCTCCGGCGGCTGTTATTCTAGTGAGTTCTGGGGTTGGGCTTTTATACTTCCTGTCCTGTGCCTTGAGTTTTGGGGGGCTGGTGCAGGATTCACTGGCTCCCCCCACTTTGGTGTCTGGAGAGGTTTGTCACTCTCCAGGGTGGCGGGGAACCACACCGCCTCGCTGCACTCCCATTATGAACCGTGTGGGGAACAAACCAGACAGACACTGGGTGATATGAAAGTCCACTGCTATCTGCACTGAAGACCTGTGTCCCTACTCGGGCTCTAATTCCTGGATTCCCTACAAAGGAAGTGGGGAATCTGCAGTAGTAGTAATACTGCTAAGTTTCCTGGTCTGGCAATGTGTGTTAATCCACTCCGCCCACGTCTCTTCTGATCATCTTGTATCTTGACTACTATCACTTCCTCCTCCTTCCCAACCTTGACTGCTGCCACCTTACCCCTTCCACTCCATTCAAAGTGCTGCAAAGTCATCCTCCTGTTCCACTGCTTTGACTATGTCTCCCCATCACACTGAAGTCCCTCCACAGGCTCCCCCTTCTCCACCTCATGAAACTCAGACTTCTCACCTCACCTTCCAAGTCCTGCAGAATCATGCCCTTCCCTACCCATGTCCCCTCTTATCTTATTGCGGTCAACTCCACCAACAATGCGAGCCTCAACAGTCTCACGTGCTGTCACAGAGCTGGCTGGGGATCCCTTCTAGCCACTCACCAGACTGCTGAGAAGGGAATCTGAGCCTCTCTGTCCCTGGATCCAAAGGTATTTTCATGCCCCTGCAGCCTGAATGGAGTCCAGTTACTGCCCCAATCTCAGGGTCTGTGAGCATGCTCTCAGGGTGTAGGCCTTCTGTCTGGAAACCTCTTCTGAGAGCTGGAACCTGCTGTCCAGCTATCTAACACCTCTGGGGCACTGCAATGACCCTTCAGATATCTCCATACTTAAACACACCCTGTCCCAGAACTCCACTGTGAAGGTATGAAGCTTCTGGCTTACCTCTCTCAGGGGAAGGTAGTAGTTGTGAAGTGGTTACCATACAGAGAGACACTTTGCACAAAGACTAAATACATTTATGCTCGTTTATATTTAATCATACACACAAAGCAATAAACAGTACACGCACAGCCCTGCATCTGTTTCCTCACTTTCTAGCTCACCCTTCTCTTTGGAGTTCTTTTACTCTCAGTGTCCAGATAGGAAGTCTCCGGTCTCATGAGGCATTGTATGCTGGATCGATTCTCCCTCATGGAGTGGAGAAAATGGCCTCTGAACAGCATAGCTTCTGTCCTTTTAAAACTCTTCAGCCCCTTCTGTCAGGTGACACCTTGCTAGCTTTTCTTCATGAGTACAAACCCCTGCCAGGTGTTTTTGTTGCCAAGATTCCCTCTCCTCTGACAAACCAGTTCCTCTGGGTCAGGGCCAGTCTTTTGTCTAGACTGACTAGAATTCCAATGACTGGATACTTAGTCAACTAGCCTCTATTGTCAGCACTGTATCTCTATGTGGTGGGATGTCAACCCAAATAGATGATAAAGAAGAGGAGCGGCGGAAACATCCTAAAAGTGGGGGGAACCACAGGTGCCCAAACCGCAGCCCCGCCCCCATGCTACCCCTTCCCCCCAAACCCCTAGGCAGCCCCTTTCCCCGAGCCCCTGCCCCCCCTTCTCCTTGAGCCCTCACCCACACAGCGCCCCTTCCCCCAAAACCCCACCCTGCCTCTTCTCCCAAGGCTCTGATCCCAGACCACCTCTCCCCCCCAAGATCCCACCCTGTTTGATCCTCTCTTCTCCCTGCTCACCCCTTACAGCTGGTAAAAAGTGGGAGGGCCAGGGCCCCCTGGCGTCCCCTGTTCCAGCACCCCTGATACACAAAGCAAAAGACTACACCTTCAAAATGGAGTCTGAAGCTTGGTAAAGATACCATAATCTCACATGCAATTCATAATTTTTACAGACAGATTCCCAAATCATCACCTGAGCATCTCCATGCTTTCTCCCACGCTGCAAAAACAGGAGGCAAAACCAAAAAGAATTCTGTGCCAAAATCTGGAAAGCCACCATATTATCCACCTTCAAATGCTTTCTTAAAATCACCTCTGCCACAGTGCCTACAGAAATCTGCCATCTGACAATGGCTAGGTAGCTGGTGAGCTGTGATTTCTTTGATTGCTGCTACTGAATGGCTTACTATACATAAGAATTATGCACACAGCTCATCTATATTAAAACACTCTGACCTCTTGTTTGTCTCCTTCACCTGTCAGACTGTAAACTCTCTGGAACAGGGACTGTCATTTAGCTTATGTTTGTACAGTGCCCAGCACAATGGGGCCTGACCTGGTCAAGACCTGGTCACAGCAGAGCTGGGACTGCTGCTGATTGAACAGGGAAGAGAAAGGAGCAGGCTGGCAGTTTGCAGTGGTGTGGCACTTGCACATTGTCAAGTGCCACACATCTCTGGAGGGACCAGAGGAACAAGAGGGGGGAAAACAAATAGGTTCAGAGGAGACCAGGAAGGGCATGATGGAGAAACGAAAGCAGCAGAAAAAAATCCAATCACCTTCCAGCACTGTCCAAATCTCCCAGAAGGCTCTGCCTGCAACTTGGAAGCTCAAAAAATACTATAAGTGATACTATATTTTGTTGTTTGGCTATGGAAGAAAAAGTGGAAAAGGTAAAGGTGGTGGTGGGGGGGAGACTTTTCTGGATAGTCTCTATGTGGAGTTTCAACCAAATTTTGATGGCAGTGTTTTGTAAGCCCCTGAATAATGGACTCTCTGGAGTAACGGCTGAAAGACCATTATGTGCATAACGGTGCAAATGTAACCAATCTTCCTTAGGCAGGTAGCAGGGATCATATCAATGGATCACATGCTAGCAAAATAAGAATACTTGTACCCCCGTGTGTACCTCAGGCTGTCTATATGATCTTGAGGCACACTCTTTGGGTAGGACAAAAAACAACCAAAAAAGCCTTGCTAATATTTTAAAGTCATACATTCAAATTAGGTAGTTTAATACCTAACGCTGGTCTCCATCCTTCTTGCACACTGACAGTTTCTTATTCATACTCCCTAACTTCTGCCATGGAGCCTTCTGGAACATAGTTATCTACCACTTGAAGTAAAGCAGTAAGTCTATTACTTGGTAGCAGGAATAGATTTTTATTCTCCAAGATGATCAACCTCTAATGGGGGACATACCACATTTAGCCAGTTACATAAACTGCACTGATGTAACGTTCTCTCCTCAGGACATTCTCTATCAAAAATGTAGCTTCTTTGTTGAAAATCTGTTTGTCACAGATTCTTGTAATAGTAAAAAGGCATCCTTAACAGTTCAAGATCCTACCTACCATTTTGTCATCCATCTTGTCTTAAGTAGTCTGCAGACACACATCACTTAGCACATAGGTCTAAATTTACTTCTGCAGGTGACAGAGACTTGAAAGGATTACTTAAGATATACACTTAAAATGTCCTTCCTTCAACAAACACACAGCTATTGCTCCACCACACATCTATTTATTCATATAATCAGCCCCCAAATTTTTCAGTGAGTTCTGCACTAAGCAAAATGGAGCATTGCAACTAGCAAATCATCAACACCACAATATTGGAGCAGATTTCCTCCCACCCTTCCTGGTCTGCCAGATTTGGTGACCTTCAGTTTATGTCTCAAGGCTCCTCTCTGTTCTGCTAAGCTTTTTCTGAACTGATGAGGGGGAGTTAGTGGACATAAGTTTGTGGTGAGAAAATCTGAGTTTGAGGGAGGACAGAGTTTTGAAAGGGCATTTTAGTTTTGGGCCTTGATTTTAATTTGTATGCAGTATGTAACTTCTTCGCATTAATTTTCTGCACCTGTGCCCAGAGCTTTGGCCAGGTGAATTTTAAATAAATTAAATATTGCACACTTTCCTCTTTGTGATTTTATTATGCAAAAAACACTTCTCTCTTCACTTTGAAACCATACACAAACCATAGCTCCAAAGTCAGCTTGATTTATAAAATGCTGATTGAACCCTATCTTTCAAGGACTCAATACGAGTGTAAAGCACAGGATTCAAAACAGGAAGAACTAAATTTGATCTCTTGGATCCTGAAAGGTGAGTAAGAGAAACCAAATTTTTCACACGTTTTGTTTGAAAATGTAAATATTTTTGTAATTTCTAGCTCTACACTTATATTCTGTTCTGTCTCCAGAGCTTTACAGGTCACCTAGAAAGCCTGCTTGTTTCTAATTACTGTAATTATTTCAACCTTATCTGTGACATACAATCTATGTTTCAACATCTGAAAGCGATGACGATCATTTGAGGGAGAAATGCCACACCTTTAGCCTTTATTGAAATGTATTGGAATAGGATGACTCTTTAGTAGGGCAGTGTAACGGTGTCGGCACCCACCGCTCGTGAGCTGCCCCTCTGGTTGGGTTTGTCCACGGTCTTTAAACCGGTCTAGCCGTGGTATGGGGCCATATCCCCAGGGCTTCCTCCCTGGAGACACTATGTTCCTGCAGCCCTCCCCAGGCTCAGCCCCTTACTCAGTTCCCACAGCCAGCCAGGAGCTCCTTCACTGCTTCCCCAGTCCCTGCTAGCAAACTGTCTTTGGCTCGGTCTAGCAGCTAGCTAGGAGCCTCTTGCTCCCCTGGTCCCTGCCAGCAGACTGTCTTTGGCCCTGTTGCTCTTCCAGCCAGACATGCAGTCCTTTCTTCTCCAGCTCCAAGCAGCAACTAACTGTCTCTGTAGCTCAGGGGTAGGCAACCTATGGCACGGGTGCCGAAGGCGGCACACAAGCTGATTTTCAGTGGCACTCACAGTGCCTGGGTTCTGGCCACCGGTCTGGGGGGGCTCTGCATTTTATTTAATTTTAAATGAAGCTTCTTAAACATTTAAAAAACCTTATTTACTTTACATACAACAATAGTTTAATTATATATTATAGACTTATAGAAAGAGACCTTCTAAGAACGTTAAAATGTATTACTGGCACACGAAACCTTAAAATTAGAGTGAATGAATGAAGACTTGGCACACCACTTCTGAAAGGTTGCCGACCCCTGCTGTAGCTCCTTTTTATAGGGCCCTTCTGGCCCTGATTGGCTGCTTTCCCTGCAGCCACTGTAGCCTGCTTGGATGACCTCTCCACTGCTCCTTTCCTGGGATGGGTGTGGCAGGACCCTGAGGCAGCATTAGAATAAGAGGGACAGCTGGCATTTATGTGAATGTTCAGATTGTTCTCGGTGGCCTTCCCTGAAAGCCAGCCAAGTCCTCAGCAGGATGCATTGAAAAAGGCATGAAACACAGAATCTTCAGCCCCTCCATACAGTATGCATCTGGGTCACAGCAACTACTACAGGGTATGGGAGAAGTAGCAGATGCTTCCCCCCTTGTGAGGGATTTTGGCTTTGTACATCCATGCTCTGCCCAGACCAACAGGCTACACTTTCATATTCACTCTCCTTAAGCATGTTCCGTGCAGAGACCCACAGTTCATCTCAGCAGAATGGGGGTAGGGTCATGGGCTCTCTACTGACTTCCCATTTCCATTGTCAGCTCAAAACCCTACAGAAAATCCAGTTTTGACTGCATCTGGGGCCCAACCTGAACACTTAGGATTTGGTCCAACTCCTTAATGAGTACCAATTCCACAGTCTCCTGAAGATTTTTTCTGCACATTATTAGTTCCAGGTAGCTTTCCCTTTGATCTTTCCCTTTCATTAGCAAATTGAGCAGTCAATGTTTTTCTTCTTCATTGTCACCAGTAAATATCATAACTTATTTTCTTTAATGAGTGCCCCATCACCTTCCTATTATGCAAGACTAACTAAGTGTGTCCAACTCAACCAGTAAACACCAACCCCAGAAGACAAGTAGTTTAATGATGAAATCCAACAGATCAGATAGAAAAATAATTCAAAGGGACCATTAGCAATTATCAGCTTGTAGAGGGAAAACAAAACTAACACACAATACAAAGTGTACTTATTTGATCTGCTCACATTCAGCATCAATTAAAGAGATACTGCCAAGTAGGCAGGCCTCAAATTTTAATTATCTTGAAATCTGCATACTGTTTTAGTAAATTCCTTTTTGTTTAAGCCTGTGTAATATTCCTTTTAATTATCTATAAGTCTAGGTCTAACTAATTATAGTTTTAAATAAAAAACTTTATTTCATATAGGTCCTACTCAAAAGAGGAGCGGACACCTTATGCTCTCTGACTGTGGACCCACTTGTTAGATTGCTCCCATGTTTAGGGCCATGCTGTTGCCTAACAACTTCTACTATGGAAAGTCAATAAATGTTGAGATTGTCTATTAGATTTGTAAATTTTGACACAAGACGAGGTTGTTAGGCAGGAAAATGGATCCATTCAATCTGGCTGTGCATATTTGTGATTGTAGAGCACAAGCCAGGCACAGCTTTGTGTGAATGGGATTAAAGTAACTGGGGGGATTTAATTATTTTAATTCAATGCTAAAGTGATTATTACTATAAAAAAAGCAAACAAGTACTTGACAGTCAGACTGATAACTGGTAACAGAACATTCATCTTCATAGATGAAAACCAAGATCCCCTAAACCTGGTGTGATACACTCAGCACAAGATCGGTAGCTTTAAACCATCTTGACACTCCCCGGATCCAGGGATAAGCCAGTCCTAGGTAAGTTAGAGATCTAACTTACAGTTGGGTACCTCTGGCCCCAAGGGGATGTTCCAGCCATTGTGGATCACTGGGGTATACAATCA
Source organism: Mauremys reevesii (assembly GCF_016161935.1). Classification (NCBI taxonomy): domain Eukaryota; kingdom Metazoa; phylum Chordata; order Testudines; family Geoemydidae; genus Mauremys; species Mauremys reevesii. The sequence continues at coordinate 262,748,363 of NC_052624.1, forward strand.
CCCGACTGCCACCCCCCCTTTTTTTTCTTCAGATGCCCCCTGCACAAGGGACCTCCAGGAGAGTGCTGGCACAGAAGTAATTACAGAGACTCTGTTGCACTGAAGGATTCAACTAGGCATGGGGAATTCACAGCTGTCTGGATCTGTTGGCATTACTGATGCTTGACTGGAATGGGGAAGCCAAAAATCTGGAGTAGAGGATATAAAATCTGAGGCCTAACAACCCAATCCCTTTAAAATCTAACCATGTAAATGGTGCACCAATAAGGCCATGGGAAATCAACACAGATTTACAAAATTTCTACATCTTGCTGATTCCTTTTGCATACGATCTTTGGTTCAGCCTTTCCACTCCATCCACAGAGTTAAAACACTCAGCTCATGTCTCGTTTACTGCAACACAACCTTCTTTGGCCTTGGAGAAATCCCACTGTGTCCCTCTCATATCTTTTCAAAATGCTCCTGCTAAGATCATTTTCCTGCCTCATCACTTGACCTTGTTACTCCCCTCTTTGCATCCCTCCACTGGCTCCCATTCTCAATTAAACATAAGCTATGTCTTCCCTTTTAAGGCATTCCCCACCCTACTCATCATCTCTCATTCACTATCAAATGCCAGTTCCTGCCTCTGCTCTGTCAATGATGCCAGCCTGCATCAGCCACTTGCTAAATTTTCAAACACCTCTGTACTTTCTTCTTTGCCCTTCATCCTTGGGAGGAGCTTCCCATAATCATCTCCAAATTGTCCTCCCTCCAAATCCCTCCTCTCTCCTTTGCTGTTATTAGAACTGGGCAAGATTTTTCAGACAAATAGTTTATTTGCTGAAAAATGCAGTTTGGGGTTGACCAAAACGACTCAGAAATGGGGGTCAAAACTTGACAAGTATTAGATAGCCAACATGCTGAGACCACTGCCTACCATGCTAACCATTAATATCTCCTGTATTCCTGTTCATTGTATTCACTTGTTGCCTCTTGTCTCACACTTAGATTGTAAACTCTCTGGGACAGAGACAGTCTTTTTGTTCTGTGTTTGTACAGAGCCTAGCACAGTGGGATCCTGGTTTATGACTAGGCCTCTGAGGCACTATGGTAATACAGATACATAATCAATACTAATAGCATACAGAAAATGCAGATTTTGACTCAAACAGAAAAGTGAGTTTACTCTTCATCAGTAAGAAATGGGGAAACTAGTGTACCACAGAGAAAAGGGATCAGTTACATTGCACAAACACATTTCCGCAAAATTAATATGCAAAAATCAGAATGTGTAGCTTCACTTGGAACCATAGCAGCATACAACTTAATTCATCCAAACCTCAGCTTCTTTGTACTTGCTGATGAGACAGGGGTGCTGGGGCAATTTTTATAATGGGGGTACTGGTGATAGAAACCATGGAAGCCATGTATTGTTATTACCATTTCAAGCCAGAGGGTGTGGCAGCAATCCCAGCACCCTAGTTCCAGCACCACTGTAATGAGAGAGTCTATAGTTTTAAAATACTTTAATGGTAATGATGGATGGACAACACATTCCTTTGGGATCTACTCAATGTATTCTGCCCTCACTCGATGCAGTGCAGAGAGGCCAAAGTTTTTTTCTTGGGTGCTTAAATTTAGGAACCTAAAATCTATATTTAGGCAGTTGAGTAAGCAGCCTGATCTTCAGAGATGCCGATCCCCTCTTGCTCCCATTTAGACTATGTGTACACAGCGTTGGGAATCCAAGTCACAGCACCACTGTGTGGGGACTCCTTAGAGACCCTCAGTTCCTCAAGAATTCAGTCCGAATCCAGTCTCGTCACTCAGGTTCCTTTATTTGGCATACACCAAAGCTATGCTGAGGTGATCAGACTGAAGTGTAGGGGATGGGAGTGAGGCATACCACTCATCCAAAATTACACAGAAACCTTCTTCTTCTATATGCATTTACACATCACATTGCACTAACACATTCTGGGATTGACTTGGTTACTTTGTAGGAGCCAATCCCTGGACAGCATGTTCTGTCCACGTACTCTGCATGCACGACTTAGTCTTTACCTCATCTTGCATTCCAGACTTATTTTATCCATTGTTACTTTGTCCATTGTAAACGGTTCTGTGAGTGTGTCCCCCCACCTTATCATAGCTAGTACAGACATTCTGTTTCCAGCCTGCTGAGCCATTTACATCCCTAATCCTGTTTCCCAAGAAATGAGGCCTCACTCACATCCAATTACTCATGTTAAGCCAGGCCTACACACAGCAGCTCAGAGTGTGCTTCCCAGTGTGGGAAGGCAGATGTGTGCTAGCACACTAAAAATAGCAGGGTGGCTGTGGTGGCACGGGCGGCGGCAGGGGCGGCTCTATGTATTTTGCCGCCCCAAGCACGGCAGTCAGGCGGCTTTCGGTGGCATGCCTGCGGGAGGTCCGCTGGTAACGTGAATTCGGTGGCATGCCTGTGAGAGGTCTGCTGGTCCCGCACCTTCAGCGTACCCGCTGACGAATTGCCGCTGAAGCCGCAGGACTGGCGGACCTCCTGCAGGCAAGCCGCCGAAGGCAGCCTGACTGCTGCCCTCACAGCGACTGGCAAGCCGCCCCCCGCAGCTTGCCGCACTGGTGCCTGGAGCCACCCCTGGGCGGCGGCTAGGACTAGCCATTCGAGTACATACCCAGGGGGTTGGGCAGGCTAGTACTCAGGCAGCTAGCCTGAGCCGCAACCAGGGCTGCTGCAACCATCCTGCTATTTTTAGCACACTAACTCAAGCAGAGTTAGCATGCGTCTGTCTACCCTCCCAGGTGCCTTGTGGACATACCCTTAGACATAGTATGTAGACAGTGAGAGTTGCAGGGAGTCCATACTGTTGAAAATGAGGTCACTTACTTATGTGTAACTATGGATTTAGGTTCCTAGTTTCAAAAATATATATCTGAAAAACATTGGCCGGAGTCTCTCCAAAGACTAAACTGGTGAATAAACTGGCCAGCTGTCTCCGTTTACTCCATGCACTCAGATTATTTAAAAGCTGTTCAAGAATGAGGAAACATGCAATTATTGGGGTAGAATATGAAGGTCTGAAGAGGTGCAGTTTCTAACTAATACACTAGCAGCTTGCTTTGTAGAAGCGCTGAGCACCAGAAATGCTCACTGAAGTCAAAGAGAGTTTACTCTCCAAGTGAAGTCCCAAGGATTTAATCCTGTCTCTGATACACAGGCATGCAGTCTTGTAAATAAAATCAGCCTGTCTCTGGGAATGTGCACACAAGAGCTGTAGCTATTTTTACAAGATATGCAGCGATGTACAGCCTGGTTATTTAAGATCAAGATTTGAACCCTAAATTAGAAGCACTGATAGTAAATCCAGCAATTATGTGTGATATTTACATAATTTACCACAAGTAAGGCACTTTCAAACTGAGACCTTAGTATTCTCTTGTCTAAACCCAAAAACGACCCCATTTTAACTAAATAAACCTTTTCATACTATTTTGGTGAAGAACTTGAGGACACATCCCACCACTCCTGATCTCTTTTGTACTTTTAAAGGGAAGAGAGAATCGTTCTCTCTTCTTAGGTCACAGGCCTCTTCAAATTTCAAGCCCTGCCACCCACAAACGCAGACTGTTCTTCTACCTGCAAAAACTTAACTAAACTAGTTAACTAAACTAGTCCAAATCACTTTCCAGTTCACAAGGCTATCGGTTACTAGGTAACAACCCCACATATTCCTTGGTGCACTTGCTGAATTTGAGGCTCTGTGCTAAAAGTAACAATGGCAAAGAGAAAAGGCACTCTCTAATGGCGACTAATTACCACCAAACCTTTTCACACAAGAGCACTGAATTGTGGTACAGTCACAAATCAGTGTCAGTACATCACAGTACATTCAAACCCAGTTTTTCCAGACAGGGCCCAACTCAGCTTCCACTTAAGCACACACTATTCCGGTGTCAACACCTGCACATGCAGGGCTAGATTATATCTGCAGCATAGGCAATAGAATTTCTGCACAAATTGCACTAAACACAGGCATAAGCGATTAACATTGGAAACTGGCCACTCGGGTGTTTTTTTGTATACAAAGTTACATAGGCACAAGTATAAGCCAGGATCTGAAAAAAAATCAGGCCCTAGAAATAAGTTTTTAATTTTAGACCCCAAAATGGGAAGCAAGTGAGTGAGTGCGTAGGTGGGTCACGGGTGGGTGTGGGGGGAAAAAAAATCATATTTCCAGAATCAAGATGCTTAAACTTGAATGATGGATGTCTCCATGCAGAACATCCACAATATTTCTGCCTTTATAGCAGAAGATCTAAGACTGCAGTCCACCAGTGGTCATGCCTAATCAGGACTGTGCTTTGTGGAAGGATGGGGGGGATCTCACTGCCTTAATATGTGCAAATGCACTCTTGGATTCTTGTGCCATGATCTGTAGCACAAGACTGACCTCACAGGAGAATTTAAGGTGAGCAGAAATGTGAAGGAATCTATGATCCTCTTCCGCAAGCTAGTGGAGAATGAAGGAAAGGCATGCATTTCAGAAAAAGGGTTGAACTGGAAATCCAGCTGCCCCAAATCTTGGAGAAGGTAATGGATGTATCATCCTTTTAGCAGAGTGAGACCTGGAATGATGGCATTCCTTTAAAATTTTTTACTCACTGAAAGCCAAATCCTGGTCTGATTAAAGTCTATGGGAGAGTTGCCATTGGGTTCAACAGGAGCAAGATTTAGATGTGGTCACCATATGTCCCATTTTGGCCGGGACAGACCCCTTTTTAAGTCCTGCCCCAGCCGTCCAAACTTTTTTTTTTTTTTTTTTTGGCAAATGTGGGCATTTGTCTCATTTGCTCTTGCCAATTTGATCAGTTGGCAAGAGCAAATAGGACTAATGCCCACTTTTGTCAAAAAGTGGGGTGCAGATGAACGTGCGAGGGTGAGTGGCAATGCCACTCACACAGGGGGAGGAGGCAGGGCTCAAGTGAGCAGCAATGCTCGATCAAGTGGCTCAGGCCAGCCCCATGTGTGTGGGAGGGAGGGTTTGGCTCGCAGTGGGGAGGGCTCAGGCTAGCCCCAGGCAGTGGCCTGCACTGCCTTTGGGAAATATGGTCACCCTCTTTAGATCTGAAGTTTCCACTATCATCAACCCCGAGCTGAGAGGGAAGGAAGATTTCTGTGTTGCTAACGTTCCCCATTGTGCTGGCAGTGATTTCTCAAGGAGACAGAAATAGCTAGATAGCTTTCCCACAATAAGAACATACAGGTTTTGTGATCCTGTCTCTGTGACACTTGAAATAGCACCACCAATATGTTTGCTCTGTTTCCCAGCTTGACTCGTGACGCATACATCTTCAATATGTCCTCCGTCAGCGAACTGATTAAGATTTGGCCAGGAAACTCCAGGTGGTTAATTGGTAAGAATATATCTCAAAGAGAATTCCTTTAATTATGTGCATTTGACATCTTTATATATGTTTTATGAGATAATAAATACATTTTCACTAGGTATCCATTGATGCCATATGGCTGCTCACACAAAGCTGAACAAATTAGGTACAACAAGGCTCATTAAAAAAAAAGCAAGATCTACTACTAAAAGACATTTGGAACTTGAAAGATGGTGTTCAGATGTCTGCATAATAGAGGAAATGCCCTCCAATTCCTTCCTTTGGAAACTGGCAGAAGTCCAGAGTATCAAAGATGCTAGTGGCCTTGAGAAGACAGGAAGAGTTATCTGTGTGACTGATCAACTCAAACAACCAATAGAAGATTGAGACGAGGAGGACATGGAATCAATGAGTTAGTGGAATGTGCTCTTCTGATCTTAAACTACTTTAACAAAGTAATACCTTTCAGCAATTATATAACGTTTATACTTTGCAGCCCTTCCATTAGAGATTTCAGAGTACCTTAATAACAAACAAAAGGCTAGTCTTCACAGAAAAATGGAAGTTGGTGCCTGTGACTCAAGTTAATTCTTCAGTGAAGGCATACCCAAAACCTCAAAACACTCTGTGAGGCAGGTAGGTAGTTATCTCCAACAGTGCAACAACTAAATAACATGATCATTTGTCAAAACTCAGCTTGAAAAGATAAAGTGATTTACCTAAGAAATCTGTGCAGAGCCAGGATCCCTGTCTGGTGCTTTAAGTGTTGTGTTTAAGTGTATCTACTCAAACACATTATAAAATGGAACAATTTATGATAGACATTAAATAGAAAAAGGTGACAACAGAATGAAAATGGTAAACAGAAGGTGGTTTCGTTTGTGAATGACCAGGTTGTTGTGCTTTCTTCTGATTACTGACTGCAACACCTTTGGGACTGGTCAATAGAACATGAAGTATTCCATTGTCTTGTTCCTGGACAAGTGTCCACATTGAACTACTCTGTTCCTAACCCTACCCCGTCCACCTAATTAAAATGGACCATGGTGTTACAGGGTGGTATTAGCATGGTACAAGACCTTCATTCTTCTTGTCTCTCTATTTCCTTCCAGCTTTAACAGATCTCATAGGAAAAGTGACCACTGTGTCTACTACCTGCATCACTTCTGCATAGTGCAGTGCTCCTACCAAAACCCATCAGTCCTTGATTATCTTCTTTAGGGTCCCTGATTTACACAGCAATCTAAAATAATGAAATTTGAATAGAAGTTGCAGATGCCTCAGGAAGGGATAAGACACAAAAGTACAGTAAAGAGGGAAAAACAAGAGATGACAGTGCTGGTTCAGTTTTGCTATGCTAAAGTGTGTTCTTTTTGGAAGGTTTGCTCTCAGTTGACACCTATCATGGCATGTGTATCTTCAGGTTGGATATACCGTTGTATTATTGGTCAGGCCCAACATGAATTTCTCTGGCTATTGTTCCTTCACTAATTGCAGACCCACTTCAGGGTCATTTAGCTGAGCAGCCAGTCTATTTAACAGGATGCTCCATGCCACCATTAAAGAAAAGGCTTGCAACACATTATACAGAAGATCCTAAAAAAAACAAGACACAAAAAGCCAATTAAATTATATTGGTTCTATTTCTTTTCCACGCTATCCTACCTTTCCTATGGGAGTAAGATAAACTAATACTGTATGATACTCTGTGTTGAACTTTTTATGCACAATAAAGGGTTTCCTCACTCTTTTCCATAAAGCACACTTCCTGACTACTGCAGAGACTGTAGATAGATCCATTGGAAAACAGGTGGGGCCCTGTCAAGTGAGGAGTCAGGCACAGCACAGCAGAAATAATGCCTATTAAGCCCAAATCCTGCAAGGTGCAGAGCACGGGTGTGCACAATTAGGTGCTTCATATGGAACCGGTGTGTTAAAAATGATCAGGATATTCAAGAAAAAAAAGGCAAAGTTTATACTTGTTTAGGTCTCATTCAGTAACAGGCTAGAGGGAGGTTTGAGGGAATTCTTGTTAAAGTTCTGCCAGCCAATTAAAGGGACTTTTCAGGTGATTTCACTCTCTCACCTCTATTTTATGTCCTCTCGGGGAAACTGCTAGGCCACCCCAGAGAGGAGTTATCTCTGGGCTGATGAGCATACTTCTGAAGAACACATCCTTTGGAATGCATGAGACCCCATAAGAATGACAGGTATTTTTCATAATTTCCCCAAGGATGATATCTCTGGTCTTCAAACCCCATCACCCTGCCCTTCCCAAGCACACATCCTGAATATAATGCTCAAACTACCAACTGAAAGTACTGTTCAGGAACAAATTATAAACATCTCCAGCAAACTGCATGTTCATATAATTTGTTTACTCTCCCGGCTTGTGGTTATAAGAAAGTGCATTATGTTCCCCACACTTCTTGCCTACAGCACATTTCTTTACAGGAGCCCTTAAGTTAAATGTGGGCAGCATATCACTGTCTGGTTTTCTTTTATGATAGAGATGGCTGGAAATCACCCCTCCTCCCCAAAAGCATATTGGGTTAAGGGTACTCTTCAGAGTGCATGATCACTGAAATTCATCCCTGTTTAAATGGTGTATATCCCATGTACTGCTCTTCTGCAAAGGGTGAATTTCATCCTTTGAGAGAAAAAAATGTTAAATATTTATAAACATCTAACTTTTAAATTATTTTTCTTCCACTGATGTGCAGAGGCTAACAGATGTCTTTGCTAAATCTATGTTCTGACATTGTTGGAACCTCTGTTAACAATCCAATGATGTTAGCCTTAAAACTTCTGCAACAATATAAATAATTGTGTTCTGTTAGTCTCAGCCCTGCCTAGAATTGGATGGCACACTGGTATATTTCATCACTGGACAATAATTCAAATTAGAATTTCTCATCAATACGGACAATTGACAGTCATAAGAAATAAATCCAAGGGACACAATGAAACACAAATCTGTAGTTTTTTCTTCCCCTTGTTGTTAATCACATCCAAGTTGTTCAAATTTTAATACGTTATTGAGAGCAAGTAAAGTTAACAAGAACAGAGCAATTCATATCCCCCCCCTTTTTTTGTTTTGCTGGAGAAAATGTCATCATCAGCTTTCCTATGGACTATTTATTGTCTGCATGCCAGCCATGAATCTGAGTGATTTGTTTTGCCCACTCTCTACAGGTATGTATGTGTGTGTTTCTCAGGCAATTAGCTGATAGCCCCATTTAAAAAAAAAAGGGTCTGGAAGATCTCACTACTTCTGCTTTACTTCATCTCTCTTACATGTAGCCAAATGAGATAACAATCAGGATCTCATTCCAGTCATATTTGTGGGATTTGCTTCATGAAGGACCAATGCACTATTTTAGGACATTCATACCAGCTGTTCCATTTCTTTGGGAAGCTGAATTTTCTCCTCCAAATGGATTGCCCCCTCCTTTTGGGTACACAGGAACCGATATACGTCCTTGAAGCATGTCTTTTTCTAAGGGCTTGGCTACACTTACTGAGGGATTGACGAGCAGTGATCGATGCATTGGCAGTCGATTTAGCGGGTCTAGTGAAGACCCACTAAATCAACTGCAGATTGCCCTCCCGTTGACTCCTGTACTCCACCGGATCGAGAAGAGTAGGGGGAGTCGACAGGACATCACGTAGAGTGGACCCAGTGGTAAGCAGATCTAAGTTACGTCAATTTGAGTTACTATATTCATGTAACTGAAATTGTGTAGCTTAGACTGACTTTCCCATATAGTGTAGACAAGGCCTCATGCTGAGAAACTTTCAGTTCAGCAAAAATATAAATAGCAGATGTCAAATTTCTGCAGCAGCAAGAGGAGTTTGAGAGAGAAATTCCTGACCTAGCCTCTCAGGAAACTTTTTTTTTTTTTAAATTATTTTCACTCTTACCCGGCACAAATGTATTAGTAAAGGACTCAGCATTAAGCACAAGCACATATTAGTCAATAAGCTATTACCAAATACCTTCTACTCTATTTCATGATACATACCCAAACCTTTCCTATAGCAGATGCCATTTTGAATCTGGGAGGTAAGACAGACAAAATAGAATACAGAGTTTATGCCGAAGGTGAACACAGAATACACACTGTAATCCAGAATACATCAGTGCAAATCTAAAAGATTTTATTAAAGCCATTAACGTTGCAAAAGAAAAAATACCTAAGATGCAAACAGTCTCATGGATTAGCTAAAGACTTGTCTACACATAAAAGTTCATCTGCAATTAGGTAGAATGTGAATTTAAAGCAGATACACTATTCCTGATTTACTCCAGGAGTGGAAACTCTTATTCTGGAATAAAAGCACCTTATTCTGAATCTGCTTTGGAAGTGGATTCAGACTTCTGGAATAAAAGTGCCCGCACAAACAGAATACCTTGTCACAGGTCAGGGCACTGCACCTGAGTTTCCTCTCAGTGGTCTAGCAAGGGCACCCACTCTCAGGCTTCCGGCTCTCCAGCCAGTACCTTTCTAGGAGGAACCTTATATCTCTCCCCCTTCTGACTGGGGTATTTCCAGGCAGCACAGCTCCCTGTCTCCACATTGAAGCACACACAGCTTGCCCAAGGGCACCTTCTTGCTTTCTCTTCAGAGATGGTTAACAGGTGTAACTGCTATAGTTACAAGGCATCACACAGCACTTCCTACACAAGCCTACTTTATTCTTAAGATAAAAAGCATTATAGAAAAAATATATTGAAAACAATAAAAGAACCTACACACATGCTAATAAGTGTACTAGATATCGCCCAAACTCTACCATGGGCTCTGGTAGGAGCAGACTTTGAACATCCCACCACAGTGTTTCCTTTGTAGTCATAAGTTCATCACAGCCTCAGCTCAGAATTTGCACTTTCATAACATGTGTAGTCTGCCCTTTATACAGTTCAGGGGTCTTTGATCTGCAGTTTCCAGGAGCAGGTAATTAATAGACATTGACTTTCCTCCCCTGGGCGTAGTTTCAAAAGAGTGGATTTGAAGTGGGTCATCCCCTCACCAGCCAGACATTTTCTAGAAAATCCACTTTACATGCATTGTCCCAAAAAATCCTCTGACGTTCCCAACATTTATATTAGTCAAGTCCCTAGTAAAGTTACATACAATCCTACAATCACACACAAACAATTGCATTTTCAGTACTATGGACCTCATAGGCATCAAGCCCAATTCAATAAAGTTTATCTTTATTCCATAAGGTGCGTCTAGGACAGTGGTTCTCAAACTGTAGGTTGGGACCCCAAAGTGGGTAATGACCCTGTTTTAATGGGGTTGCCAGGGCTGCTGTTAAACTTGCTGGGCCCTGGGGTTGAAGCCAAAGTCCAAGACCCACTGCCCAGGGCTGAAGCCCTCAAGCTTTGTCCCCCTCCCCCAGGGCAAGGAAGAGGTGGGGGCTCAGGCTTCGGTCCCCCTTCCTGGGGTCTTGTAGTAATTTTTGCTGTCAGAAGGGGGTTGCGGTGCAGTAAAGTTTGAGAAACCCTAGTCTAGGATATAGCAGGATATTCTCAGTCTGTCACAGCTATTCTGGAATAACTCCCTGGATATAGAATCCCTAAGTTGCATTTATGCACCTGAGTCAGAGAAACAAACTCTAGGATAGAACACAATGAGTCTAATGTATTCAAAGTCACTTCTAGGATCTCTATTTGGCAAGTGGTTGGGAAGCAGTAAATGTTGTTCCAGCAAATTGCTTTACTAGATCTAAGTCTCTCTCTTTAAAAAATACAAAAAATTCTCACCACAGGCAACACTATAAAAATATATATTGAAAAGGTTTTGAGTTTTATTTTACAAATATTAGGAGCACATAAAGCTACAGTGTATCTATAAAAATCTATCTGTACCATTTAGGTGAAAATATCAGGTTAGTCCCACAGTGCTTGCCAGCTACAGATAGCTCTTGGTAGGAGGGAATTTGGCACTAAGATGACGTAGGTGCAGGAGTTTGAAGGCTAAAGTTTTACATGTATTCTATTCTGAAAAATGAGTCTATTAAAAATAAGTGTCACTGCAGATTTCCGTGTTTATTTTATCTCAGGTACTCTTGATTGCACGTGTTCAGTTTATAAGTAAAACGATTGGTTTTTCTAACTGCCAACCTTGAAAACGAAAATTGGGATCTGAGAGGCAAGCTGGGCTTTTTCATTCTTATACCTAATTTGTTCTTAATTTATATTTGCTTGTACAGGTGTAACTGATACATATTTAGTTCTGCTAACATTATTAATGGGAGAGGAAGGATTGACTTCTTCAGCAGTGTTCATAGTGAAGAGCAATTACCTCCCTATGTTAACAGGTGATGTCTCTGTCACTGTCCTCCTTTATGGCTCACAGATATGTGATAATGCAGCACATTATATAACTTGTTGCCCACTCATTAAATGAACATGAGTTACACCAAAGTGTCTATTAACTCTTTGTAACTAAGGGTGTAGTACAAGCCACCAGAATACCCATTAGCCATTTCTGAGTCAGCCTAGACTGATAAAACTTTGAGCTGCTTCTTTCCCTGCAGGCTCAAGGCTGAAGCAGTCAGAGCCAATGGCTCTATTATAATGAGATGAAATTTTTAGAAGGCTACCCTAAACTATAATTAGTTCATAATTAGCAAGGAACAACAACAAAAATAGCATTCATTCACTTAAAATGATTTTTAATGTTATAATGACTGGTACATAATTATAGCAGAGCAGGCTATTTTAAAAAAAAAAACTGACTTCAAAAGAAGAGGGTTCATTTGGTGTTTATTTGCTCCAAGGTTCTAATTACTTTGGAAACTGCCAACCCTCCTTATAGGATTACTAACAAAAAACACCACTGCAGCTTTGAGGAACGCTGAGCAAATCAGTTTTTAGCACCATTAAAAAAAGTCTTCTATAAATACCAGCTGCATACGCGCGCACACACATTACTATCTTTCCTTAGAACTCACTAGATAACTAATGGCAGAGCATATCAGAAATGGATCTCTCATTGTTACAGCGCAATACAATATGGCAATGCTGGAGACAAAGAGCAATTATTTTAGATTGGGCTATATCATAGTTTAAGTTTTATTTTGTTCTGTTTCACAAATGTAGTAATAGTGATTCATTCCCCATCCCCTTTATACTTCAGATTTGCAGACTTTGTTAATCACTCCACGACAGTCACTTCAGCAATTTCATTTAGTAAAATTAACCAGAAAAATCTAGTCAGATTTATGTGGATTTCATGTGGCAAAGTACAAAGTCCTGGCAACTTCAACTGATGGAGCCTGGATGAGATTTGTGATGCTATCTGTCTTGGAGCTAGCTAATAAATCACATCTACTCCAGGTCTTCACCTAACTGATAGATTGAAAAAGAAACACTAACAGGCCTTGTTAGTGCTCTTGAAAAGAGCACCAACGTAGGGTCCTGAGAGGTACTGACGTCAAAGGAGGATGTGGGTATTCAACACTTCTCTGAATTTTGCTCACAGAGATGCTTAGACAACATCTCAATAATGCAGAGCAATTAAGCCATTACCAAGTTCAATCTGAAAAATATTAACGAAAGGAATTTTCCTCAGAGAGGAAGGATGGTCTCATGGCTAAGGCACTGGATTGGGGATTCAACTCATGGCTCTGTCACAGACTTCCTATGTCATTTCATTCCTTAGTTGATAGCATGGAAATACAGTAGAACCTCAGAGTTACGAACACCTCCGAAACGTAGGTTGGTTCATAACTCTGAACAAAACGTTACGGCTGTTCCTTCAAAATTTACAACAGAACATTGACTTAATACAGCTTTGAAACTTTACTATGAAGAAAAAAATGCTGCTTTCCTTTTCTTTTATTTTTTTTAGTAGTTTATATTTAACACACTACTGATTTTGCTTTTTTTTTTTGGTCTCTGCTGCATTTTGATTGTGTATTTTTGGTTCCAAATGAGATGTGTGTTTGACTGGTCAGTTTGTAACGCTGATGTTCGGAACTCTGAGGTTCTACAGTCATACTTCCTTCCTTTCACCTGTTTGTCTTCTTTAGACTCTAGCTCTTTGGCACAGCAATTACCTTTTACTATGTGCATGTATTGCACCTGTTCTCAGCTGAGCCATTAAGTGCTGCAGTAATACACGTTAATGATTAATAAAGCTGGTCCCCATCTTCAGAATGTCTCCCACTTCCTCCTGCTACATTTATTTTTTCCTCCAAGCTAATAGTTAATAAACTTATCAAAATTACAGGACAGTTAAGCATTTTCCAGGTACAATCTGAACAATATCACAGAGATTAGAGAGCATTTCTACCTTAAAAATGCAATTTAAAGTGGTAGAGCTATCAATAAAAACCTTTCTATATACTTAGACCAGGAGTCGGCAACCTTTCAGAAATGGTGTGCCAAGACTTCATTTATTCACTCTAATTTAAGGTTTCGCATGCCAGTAATACATTTTAACGTTTTTAGGTCTCTTTATCTAAGTTTATAATATATAACTAAACTACTGTTGTATGTAAAGTAAATAAGGTTTTTAAAATGTTTAAGAATCTTCATTTAAAATTAAATTGAAATGCAGAGGCCTCCAGACCTGTGGCCAGGATCCAGGCAGTTGTGAGTGCCATTGAAAATCAGCTTGCATGCCATCTTCGGCACACGTGCCATAGGATTGCCTACCCCTGACTTAGACATTAAAATGCTATATTGTAAGTTAAATTATGAGATCAACCTAAATGGTGTCTGTTTAGTTAAGATATTAACAAACTAAAATGCTGACATGGCACTTACAGTAGGCATTGCCATTGAATCTGCTGTGGGTAATATACTTTAACATGTTGATGTTAACATACGTTGTGTGCTCAGATGCCACAGAGATGGGTACACACAAAAATAAATTACATAATACAGGAATCTTCTTGCTTAAAATCAAAATTTACCATTATGTAAGACTTACATATTTTTCTCTCCTGGCAGACTGCCAATTTATTTATTTCTTCCTCAGCAGGTAGCCATCTCCAGATATGCCAGAAAAAAATATTTATTATCCCTAAAATTTGTAAGCAGTTCAATATAGTTTTAGTTAATCAGGAGTTGGCAAAGTATAATCCAGTGTCCAAACACTAAGTTCTATAATACAGCCTGTACTGCCAGAACTCAGCATGCAGTGTTCCATCTTGATCTGAGTAGACCTGCAGACTCTGTATAGGAGGGTGTATCTCATATTAAAGCTGAGGCACTTAAGCATGATGTATTTTATGCAATTAAACATGGCCCTCTGGCTCTTGGAAAATGGCCAGCACAACTCTTGTTTGGATGCCCCATAATACAGTTATTACAGTAGAAAAAACTGTACTGTATTTTCATTCATAACCATGACATGGAAGTCAATCCTGCAAGCATTTAATACTAGGTGTAGTGCTTACTATGGCGACAGTGTCTTGCCTTTAATGGAGCCACTCACCATAGTAAGTACTGCACACATTAATTAGTGGTTGCAGGATGGGGCCCTACGTTTGTGATCATTTTCTAGTGTATTTAGAGCAGGGAAGGGGGAATTGCTATGTTCAGTCTTGTAACAGTTTCTGTTGTGAAAAGCCCAACAGCTCTATGATTCCTTAAGTTACTATTTTTGCAAATACGCACAGACAGAGAACATTTTTAACAAAACTTCACAATCAGGCTACGCTCACAAAATGCACAGCATATACTTACAAGTTCTTTACTAGGCTAATTCTGTTTTTAAAAGCAGCTTAGCAGAGATATCTGCGCAGACTTCTATTTGCATTCAATTGTGTGAAATTCTTCCACAGAAAAGAAATATCACTTCTGAGGTAAAAACAACCACGCTTTCTCATTAGCCTGAAATCTCTCAGATGGGGACAGCAATCAAAAGAGAGAGCTTTTAGAAATAAGCCCAGCAGAGAAAATTAAGTTACATAGGGAGGGTTCAGGAGCACACGGTGACAAATCATTTACTTTTTCAACATAGAAAAGGGGAGATTGCTATAAGGTAAATATTAGGTGGACTGGCACAAGCAGCTGGCGAAACTCTTATTATTTGTCATTTTTGTCTTCTGCATTTATATACTATTGCACTGCTAATTCCAACCTTTCATGAGCAGTTGCTGTATCACCTAGGGGAAAAAAACAGGAAGTAGAAAATGAGGCATGTGGAATTGACTTACTTATTGTTTCCCAATAGAATAGTTTCCCTTGGGGACAAGAGAGTAAATTCCCATTATGATCTAAATATATTGTTTTTTCTGAACGCACGTCAGGCAAGATTCCATGCACACGCAGATGTCTCAGAACATTTCTCCTCTGACCTTACTCATGATGGGAAAGATTTATGACTATTCCCTTCCTCCAACTTACCACAAGGTCCAATTAAGTACCATGGAAGTCTATGGGAGTCCAAATATTGACTTCAATGGGTGCCTGATTGAGCTGCTAAAAATTCACTTATTTCCAGAAAAGCTACCAAAGCTCTCTTAAAAAGAGAGAGGTTTATTTCAGTATTAAACCACTACCAGGACAAAAATAGAATCCTAACCCCTTTCCTTCCTGAAACCAAAGCGATGAAGGCTAGGTCTTCATTAGGGACATTTTACCGGCATAGCCATCCTGGCATAACTCCATAGTGTAGACGCAGCCACCAAAGGAAGGGGTTTTTCTGTTGATGTAGGAACACTACCTCCTTGAACAAAGTGAGTTCTGTTGACATAGCTTTGTCTACACTGGCATAACTATGCTGGGTTGGCATAACTATGCTGGGTAGTGGGATGGTTTTTTTCACACCTGACAGACAGAGCTAGGTCAACCTGTTAATTGTAGGTCAAGCCTCAGACTTCTCTGGATGGGGACGTCTGAACATTAAGGACTCATAGTGATAATTATACAAAATGGATTTTGGCACTAATGGTATTAATTGTTCTGTGGCATTTCATAGCACTAACACTGTTGCTAACATTTAAAGAACAGGAGATGAATTAGAAACAAAAAGATTGCAATACAACTAAGAGTATACTGAATTTCATCAGCTTTTTCAGATGGGGATGTGCATTCAGCTTATGTCGCTGAGTTTTAATTTTTAAAACTTATGTACATCAGAAGTTATTTTGGGAAGAATTCAACTTCAGCTGTGAGGTGCGAACTGACATTTTGAGGTATCATCAGAGAGATTACAATGAAATGTTAAAGAGAAAAGCCATTCCCTCTAGGCTGACTGAACCAGGAATGTCACTTCCTCAGTCCTTTGTGTGAGAGTCTCCAAGTCCCACCAAAAGCCTTCAGCTGCACAAGAGTACACTTCAATTCTTCCCCCATTTCCAGCATGCTAAAAATAGGGGTGACATCATAAACCCATTTTACCTAATATTATAAACCCAAGTGCATTCCAGAGTCAGTAAAGGAAACGTAAAATTAACTGTGCTGCAAAAGAGAAAAAGCTTTGTGAAAGAATATCCTGTATTAGTACTCAGTGAGAGCACTATCTGCCCTCAAGCTGCACTGAAAACATTATTACTTACATGTCATGAATGCTGGTTTCAGAATGCAGACTTTTTCAATACGACATTCATAATTTATTAACAGGCAAACACAAAAACCAGCTGGCCAAATCCTGAGTCACACTGAAGTTAACTTCTCATGATTAAGATAAACAGGATTTGACCTCCTATTTGTAGAACTGATTGAAAGGGAGGGTGCAATCAGAACTTTGACAAAGCAAATACATACCTACAACAGGGGGACAGAAAGCACTAAATACAAATGTCACAGTCTCAGCATTGCCAATTATTAACGCAAAAAGACAAACCTTAACATGCAATTCATAGTAACTTTGAAAAAATTAGAATGCAACATATCAGCTTTCTGCGTGTCCTTGAATCATAGCTGCATATTGTACTGACCAAAACAAGATTTTAGTACTGTTGGTAATACACAGCCAGCGCAAGTATGGAAGAGTGATCTGATGTCTATATTCCACCTTACACGTTAGTTACGATATTGTCAGCTACAGTAAGTCCTGATCACAGAATCAATACGACTGGTAATTACATTAGAGTAAGAAAGCAGAATCAGGTGGAGTTTGCAGGGGATTTTAAAGAAAAAAGTCATCTTGTAACTTGAAAATTGAGCAGACTAGATAAAGGAATCATTATGAAAGGATACTACGGACCCCTACCTTTTCAGAATGAACTTTCTCTGCATATAAAATGCAATTAAAAATGATCAATGAAAGAAAGAGATGAGGCGATATATGGAAGTTTAGGACAAGAACCTGAGGACAGACAAATTACATGGGCACAGGCACTCTGGGGTTCACAGGCTAATTACACAAAATGTTAATGTACACTGAAGATAATGACAAGAAGTGCAAGCTACGTCTCAAAGAGGCAAAGAAGTGACAGTGAGATGCAGCTGTTTTGGAAGGAGGTGTAAAGCTGAGTAGCGCTCTGAAGCACCTTTTACAATTACCTACGCTGTCCACACTCCCAAATCCTGTTCTTGCACAGCTCTTGACCATGATTTTGTTGGAGCTGATTTTTAGCCAGTCTAAACATCATATACACAGTTGCAAATGCACTATCACCTATGAAAATGTGGCCCTTTCCTCTCTCTGTGCCTTAGTTTCCCAATCTGTAAAACAGGACTAATATCCACCCTCACAGGGGTGCTGTGAGGCTAATTCATTAATGTTTTTTACAGTGCTTTGAGATCGCTGGCTGGAAGGTGTTCTAAGAGTGAGACGTTTTATTATCAGCAGTGCTTAAGATACAAATCAATGCTGGAAGGGTTTACAGTGAGTGCAGACATATCTTTAACCATAGCAGCGGTATCATGGATAACAATAATAGAGGCATAATTTTTCAGTACATCCATTGACACACAAACTAAGGTACTGAGCCTACAAACATGTAAGCACAGGAATAACTTTACTTCAATAAGGAGCTCCATTTATTTCAATGGGACTGTTCACATTAATAAAATTAGGTAAGTGTTAATATTTGAAGAATTGGGCACTCACACTAATTCAGAATAGTATTGTAATATATAACCCAAAGAGGCCATGTGGAATTTGGTTTAGGATGCTAACTACATCTCAAATTTACAGATGAACATATATTGTTGTCAGAGATGAAGAATGCATGTTAACCAATAAAATGAAAAATGTATAAAAACAGTATTATATTTTATTGGACCAAGTTCTGTGTAAACTTGAAAGCTTGTCTCTTTCACCAACAGAAGTTGGTCCATAAAATATATTACCTCACCTACCTTGTCTCTGTAATATCCTGGGACCAACACAGGTACAACAGCACTACATAAAACCATATTTGTTTTTCTGGTCATCCTCTGCTGCTTAATTGGATAACAAAATGACACACATGAATTCTCGACTTAATCCTGGATGTACAACAAAGTTTAAAACTCGATTAACCCCCCCACCCCAGGACACTTAGAATAATAGAATCATAGATTACACCAATAGAATGTCAGAGTGAAATCTGATGGTTATGCTTTTCAAAAGAAAGATCCTTCATACATGTCAGGCCAAGACTATAGATCAGGGGTAGGCAACCTATGGCATGCGTGCCGAGCTGATTTTCAGTGGCACTCACACTGCCCGGGTCCTGGCCACTGGTCTGGGGGGGCTCTGCATTTTAATTTAATTTTAAATGAAGCTTCTTAAACATTTTAAAAACCTTATTTACCTTACATACAACAATAGTTTAGTTATATATTATAGACTTATATAAAGAGACCTTCTAAAAACGTTAAACTGTATTACCGGCACGTGAAACCTTAAAATAGAGTGAACAAATGAAGACTCGGCACACCGCTTCTGAAAGTTGCTGACCCCTGCTATAGATGTTACTGAATGTTCATAAAATCCTACAGGCAAGATTTAAAATAGAAATGCAACAATTTAATCACAGACACTTGCAGTGTATTTCTCTTTGAAAATTATTATTGATAATTGTTTATTTTTCATGTATTCTTCGTTACACTGTCCAGTAGGTTTTTCTTGCTTGCCAATTTAAAAAAAATAAGGGGGGGGGAGGGAGAGAGAGAGAAAGTCTATTGTATGCAGTTCTTTCTTAGCTACCTGAAAACCAAAGTTTCTTTGCCTACCAATTTTGACCTTTTCTGTTTGGGAGACATCGATTGTTTTCTGCCTGTGTTTCTAATGGAGCTTGAAATGAACATGGCTTTTTGTTTACCTCCTAATTTGTGCACCACCATCATCAGTATTGTCAGCAGAGCACTGGGAATAGGGTTTGTTTACTGTGTCTGTAAAACCAGCAGACAAAGCTTAAGAGCATAAAATATAGTTGTTGGGTTTTTTACCCAGGTCCTAGAAAGGATATATATAAATTACTTGGGCAATTTTTTTGTCATTTTTTAAAACTGACCACAAAGAACTTGCTCTAGCTCAGGGATAGGTTGAATTCCTTTGGCTAATATATCCCAGGAAGCAGAAAGGGTGGTTATGTCAACCCAAAGTGCCTGAAGCTTCCACTTTGCTAGAGGGCCAACACTAAGAGCCAGCACTGTCCCAAAGGCAAGTACTGTTGGCTAGAGAGAGAGAGAAACACTGAACCAGTTTATCCTCCAGATAGCTCTCTGGTAAGGTACTCATGGAGCCCCGACTGCAACTTAAAGACAGTCTCCAACATCAGAATCCCTGGGTAGCAGTGGTACAAGCACCATCCCATCTCTTCTTCCAAAGGTGAATCATAGCCTAGGTATCAATAAACCAATTCTTACTTCAGTACCTTTTAGAATTAACATCATACCAAAATACCATAAACATAAGCTATTTTCTCCTCACAATGACCCAAAAAGTTGGGAATAAGGTACATTATTTTGGCAAAAGCCAATACATTTGAATTGTTATCCCCATAATCATGGGCTCCAATAACTGGGTCATTAACATGCACTATGCTTTATTAGTATTATAATAAAGCCATTAAAAGGTCAGCATTTGCCAAATGGTATCACACAGTTAACAAGGTATCACCTGTGTTAAGACTAGGGGTGGGGGAAAAACCCATTATGGATTTCCCAGATGGCAATATATTACTTAGCAAATGTTGACTTTTTAGTGCCAACCACTGCAAAGACCTCAAAAATACCAACCCCTTGGGCGAGACAGTCATTACTTAAATTCAAAACAACATTTTTTATATTTTAGATTGCCCATTGCTTAAGCACACAAACTTGGTTAGATGTAGAGTTTTAGACCAAAGGACAGTTGCGGTGAGTGGTATGAAGCAATGTCCAAATGACAACAGAATTCTGGTACTTGTCTTTCAGTGATAGGTGTTAGCATCCACAAATGCTAAATGTACTGAACACACTTCAACTCAGAAGAGGGAAGTGAGAGACTATTCTCCAACACCTAGCATTTTTTCCAAGGACACTCTCTTTGTTCAGGGCAAGAGCAATACTATTACAGACTGTCTCTGCCATCGCTGGTCCGCTGCTGGGAAATAGAGCCTCATTCCTGATCATGTGTTTTGTGTGCATTCCACATTAAAAAACGTACATTAAACACATTTTTCAAAAGAAGCCTCCTCCTTATTCCCAGACTTAAATACTAGGGCCAGAACAAACATTCAGGTCCAATCATTTTCTTTAGCACCATCTCAATCACAAGAGTCACTCCCTCCTCCAGTCCTTACCAATAATGCAACCCCTTCCTTCTGCTGTAATGTAGCCATATTTATCTTTTCCTCAATATCCCAGATGTTTCACAATTTCCTCCCCCTTACAGAGAGGGTTGATGGATGTATAAAATTTCTGCCAGAAATGTACAAATTCCTTCATTATTAGTTGAGGGTCAGAAACACCCGGTCTGTTTTAATACCAGTGATTATGTTTATTGATACTGCCACATTAACCGCTCTATCAGATGTGTTACTTTTTAATTAACTATATCATATATTTCATGTAGGTTTTTCCCTGTGTTCACTCCCCAGCTCACAGTCTTCTTGTTTTCTGCTAACACCTGTCATCTTTTAGGTTTTCCCTCTGAAATTTTTGTTTTCCTGTAAAGGTCATTAAGCTCCAAGTTTATTTCCTTTTTTTCCCCCCTTCTGTCACCCCACCAAAAACAACCTGCCCCTGAGCATAGCTCCATAAGCATTCCAGAGACTAAACAATGCTCTTTCCTTCTTGTGAGTTCCTGTTTTGTTCTACCTAGAATACACATTATGTGTGTGCTTTTTATCCCATTGGTTGTCTAGGGACTCGGTTTATTACCAAGAACTAGGAGGGAAGAAAGTTGGTCTTTTATTTGCTTCAGTTAATTAAGTGCTTATGAAACATGTCAGAAGATGTGCGGATTTAACTTCACCGTTCAGCTGGAGAAGAAAAAGATAGGGTACAGGAAAAAAGCCTCACAACTGCACCAATGTGACAACTCCACCAATGTAATCCAGGTCTATTCTGAGGGTATCGTCTCTAGAAATGAGATGGTGGTTCAGGCTTCGGGCCATTCGATCCTTAGCTATGGCTTTACAATGTGGGTACTTGCCTACCCATGAGAGAACTAGTGAGAACACTAATTAGTTTCAAATGTGTCACCAAACAGCTGATATTAAACTTTTGGTCATTCCTGGCCTAGGCTATATTTGAGCTAGTTATCTAGATCAGTGGTTTTCAACTTGTGGACTGTGTACCCCTGGGGGTTGGCAGACTATATCTAAGATTTCCAAAGGGGTTTGTACCTCCATGAGAAATGTTTTTAGGGGTCCACAAATGAAAAAAAGGTTGAAAACCACCGATCTAGACTACATAATACCATTAACAGCCTCCTAAGGAATCCAGTCCCTCTTTAAAAAGTTTAAATAGGAGATACTTATACGCCAAAGGATTAGTTCCACTAGATTTAAGGGTGCAGTAGGACAGATTTTGGGTATAAACTACTTAATGGTGTTTCAGAGTGGAGGTTCTCCTAAAGAGAATGGGAAGAAATTCTCTCTTCTTCCTCCCCTCAGTTGTACAGTGAGCACTATTAAAATTCTATGGGTATAATTACAATAAAATGCCCAGGCTAACCCGTGTCAACTGATTCATGCTCGCAGGACTTCGGTTGTGGGGCTATAAAATAGCAGTGTAGACCAGGGCCGGCGCTTCCACTAGGCGACCCTAGGCGGTCGCGTAGGACGGCAGGATTTGGGGGGTGGCATTTTGCCACCCTTGGTGGAAATTCGGCGGCGGGTCCTTCACTTGCTCTGGGGCCCGCCACCGAAGTGCCCCAAAGACACGGAGCTGAAGGACCCCCCCGCCACCGAATGCTCAGAGGAGGAACGCTGGCGCCGCTCCTGGTGTAGACGTTCAGGCTTGAGCTGGAGCCACTACCAGGAAAGGGTCCTAGAGCCCGGGATCTAGCCCAAACCTAGACGGCTATACTGCCATTTGATAGCCCCACTACCTGAGCCCCATGAGCCTGAGTAGCTGATATGGCCCATCCATGGGTGTTTTATCGCAGTGTAGGCAAACCTGCATTTGCCATCTATCTGAAAATGTATCATCGTATCTCCTAGTCTAAGGATTTTGAGATTAAAGCAAGCGCCAGGAGTGGTGGACATGGAGCACTGCTGCATTAAACATTTGGTTAAATGGATTAATGTGAATTCAGATGCCGGTCACTGCCAGATGCACAATACTGGTCCAGATGGACCAATGATTTGGTTGGGAACAACCAATCCTATGTGTACCCTTGCAATCTCCAAGGTGTTCACAAGACATTGCAACTGTCTGTCTGCGTGCGTGTCCATGTGTGTGTGTGAGAGAGAAAGCAGCTCTAGGGCTTATGTGCATATCCTAGTTTAGATGAGCTAGTATGTAGCATTGTAGTGTGTAGGTTGCTGGCCTTCACTAAATTGGTTTGCAACAGTAAGTGAATATTTACCAGGGCACAGAATCAAAGGATCCTAAGGGCACAGCCTTAAAATAATGAGAATGGTTAGAGTTTACACTCTTACCCATTCCTATTACAGTAATTGTCTCATAAATAGATTCATGCATTTGTCTGTTTTCATTTCATTTTTTGTCAAAGAGTGATGTACTAGAATTTTAATGCTATATAATTATATATTCTGTAAATTAAAGCAGCATGGCGTACTAGTTGGGAATAGCACATTTCACACTTCATTACTTCTGCTGAAACTCAACCAATGTTAAGCTCCGATTTTTCCTCTCTTCAATATTCAGTTAAGTGTTTCTCTTGTACAGCTCTTTCCTGCTTATGCAGTAGTTTCACTGGTCCCAGTGGTGCTAGGAGTCTGGTTCTCTGGTATAGTAAACCACTCAAATAAGAGTGTGAACAGTTAGCACTGGGAAATGTACATAAACCTGGAGCCACATTTCTGATTGCATGAGGAATAGTAGTCACTGGTGCAGGAACCTGAGCTTGGCTCTCGCACATTCTAGGTGAGTGCCCTCACCACTAACTATAGAGTCATTCTGTCTGTTTCTCTCTCTCTGATCCAATGACTATTACTGTCATTATGAATGACCATGAAACGCTACTATCACAAAACCACCATAATAACTGAGCACGAAGACTGAAAAGAGCGGGGAAACTTGCACTACTGTTACAGACAAATAGAGTCCAGTCTCTGGGATTGTCAGTCTAGCACAGTGGTTCTCAACCTATTTATCATTGTGGGCCGCATATGCAGCTCAGCTCCCTATGTCAGTGGTTCTCAAAGCCGGTCCGCCGCTTGTTCAGGGAAAGCATCTGGCGGGCCGGGCCGGTTTGTTTACCTGCCGCGTCTGTAGGTTCGGCGAATTGCGGCTCCCACTGGCCGCGGTTTGCCGTTCCAGGCCAGTGGGGGCTGCGGGAAGCTGTGCGGGCCAAGGGATGTGCTGGATGTGAGGGATGTGCCCTGAATAAGCGGCGGACTGGCTGTTCTATGTTACGTGAGCTGCATCCACATAATATATATACTACCTGTATGGCCCTGAGGATGTCACATGGGCTGCAGTGGTTTGCTGATTGGGCCGCAAACAGCCCACAGGTTGAAAACCACTGGTCTAGCAACTTTTGCAAGCATTAATGCCACTTGAAAAAAAAAAAAAGCAATGTGCAGCAATGTGCACTGATGCCACCAATAGCCAGGCTAAGAGGGAATCTCAACCCACTTAGTTCCCCTCTGAAGCAGCTCCTGCTCTTATGAGATGCCATAGGATGCATTATACTGACAACAAATAGATATATAGTTTATATATATGGTATATATATTGAATAGGTTCACAAAGTTTTTAATATTTTATCTCAAAGATATAAATCTTAATACAATAAACTCTGAAAAGCCATGTAATACATTACCAAGATTGCAATACTGTGGCGACTTCTATCGAAAGAACTTCCACCTCACTGCACTTACAGATACTAAGGAACATTAAATCTCTTAGCACCGCTATGAGCTAGGAATCATCTATCCCTGCTTTACAGATGGGGCGAGTGAGGCAAAGAAAGGTTAAGATATTCGTCCAGTGTCCCACCCAAAGTCAGTGGCAGTGCCAGGAATAGAACCCAGATGTCCTGAATCACAGTTTTTGTCTTTAGCCACAAGCACAATTTCCCGAAAGGTACTTCACTTAAAAGCACACATTTTTCTTTCAATCTTTGTTTTTTTTTTTTTTTTAAAAAGAGGTCTTAAATTATAGCTCCAATTACATTTGATTTATTTTTCCACGTTTGTTTTTTTCCTGTCTGGGACTCCAACCTTTTTCCTCCCTCCAAAACACTGAATCTTTTTAAAAATATCTGTTTTGTTTTTGTTAACAAAGCAGGAAAGAAGCATTCCTTTGTAATGTGGCTGTCTCTAAGTTCAGGAAGTAAAGCAGATATTCGGGTGGAGCATCTTATCCGAGGGCAGGTATGAGTGAAGGGCACTTTGCATGTGGATGAAAGGAAAGATATAGCACAGAAGTAGCTAGCCAAAGACAGGCATTTTCATGAGAGTAAGAGTGGTGAAAGCAGTTGGCAGGTGAGAGAGAGAGAGAAAGGGCAGTCATGCCACATGTTGGAAGGAAGGAATAACAGGGAAGCAGGTAAAAGAGGAACCAGCATGCTCCGCCAGCGCAGTAGAACTGCTGCATTGGAGGGGCACCCAGTGTTGCCAACTTTAATGACAGTATTATGAGTAACATAATATGTTTTTCTTAAAGCAACAGCCGCTGGAATCCGTGATATTATAATCTCTACTTTCATTAAAATAAACTAACAAACAACGAACAAGTTTTTAGCCCTCATGGTTGGGGAGAAAAAGCTTAAAACCAAGCCTCAAGCACACCCAAACGGCTCAAAAACCACAAGGCAAATACAAAATAATAAAATTTGGGGTTCTTTTTAAATCTTAAAATTTTAAGCCAGATTCATAATTTTGGGAGACCTGATTTCTGAACAGTTGGGTGCCTTGCATGGGGACAGGAAAGTGAAGCAGCACAAAGGGAAAATCTCCTTTCTTAACACACATTTTTTTTCATTTTATATAAGTGAACGCCTGAGAAAAGTAAAGCAAGCACATACAAGTAATAGTCAGCAGTAACATCTCTCAGCCAACAGTGTCACCATATCAGCATTTACTGGACATGAGTCCCATTGCATATGGTAATAATTATGTAGAAAGTCACACAAAGTTACAGTCAGTTCCAATCACTGATTTGATTATTGACTTCACTTCTGATGAATCTGTAGTGCTTAATCTGTATCACACAGGGAAAGAAAGGTCAGAACTGTTTCCTCCATTCCCCAAGAAAATCGTTCCATTAATTTTTTTTTCATGTAAAGGAAAGCTTTCTGTGATGAAGCAGAGAAACTGTTAGCCAGCACAGCAGGGGTTAAGGAGAGCCTTCAGGCCCAGATAGCCCCGCTCTGTTATACCTGCAGCCAATGCCTGGACTTGAGGGGGGAGAAAAGGAGACAACCGGGCTCAGTTGGGGGCTGACTGGTGAGCTGCCTCCCTACCTGAGGGGAAGGGTCACTAGCCTGCCAGCCAAGGCAGCCACCAGGGAGGAAGCACTGTCTCCCCAGCCAAGGGAGACTGCACAGGAGACCTAGGAGCCTCTGGCAACTGAAATAACTAGGTGACTGAAGCCATAGTGGGGATCAGCGTCACCAAACTTATGTCTGGAGCCCAGGACTGTGGCAGGGTGTCGCCCAAGACCTAGGAGGGTTGTTTCTGGAGGCCCAGCCACCCCAGCAAATTGGACTATAAGGACCACAGTAGGAAGTAGCTCAGGCCAGTGGATTTAGACTCCCTTCTAGGAGGGCCCCCTGTTCAGGGGTCAACTCATATAAGGACCTGGGCTGGGAATCAGTGGGAGGGAGGGACCAGGTCTCCCTACCCCACTGCCTCAAAAACTGAGGCACCTCAACCAGGGAAACAAGGGGCCAGAGGATCGGGCACACCAACCACTACTAGCCATCCAGCCCTCCAAGCACCCTGTTTAGAATGTAGTGTTTTTCCTCTCTCAGACCAAAGAGTATGTCCTCGTGCATGAAGTAAGACAGGTAGGTGTAAGTGTCAACTGGGGGGGGGGGGGAGGGAGAGGGAGGGGGGAAACAGCCCTGCACTATATGCAAGTCACTTTGATCTGACTGGGGTTAGACCTGGGGAACCTGGTTTACACTGGGAGAAGTGAGAAGCTGATCGTCATCCTGCTCCCTGAATCCGATTTAAGAGGAGTCAGACATCCCACAAGCACTGCTTATGCTCAATGGCAGGTCCCTCTTTAAGATAGCACACGTGACATCTCTTAGGCCCCTCAAGTCTGTTCCATGGACCAAGCCTGGTCCCTCTCTTCTCTTGCTTGGGGACTGAGCTCCCCAAGTGCAATGGCTTTTTCCCCCCTCTCAGCTCTAAAAGCATATCTACACAAGGACACTCAGGAAAGTTAAGATGAGTTAACTACAGTTGTGAAGTAAACGCACATTAGTTGAAGCGCATTAAGCCTCTCTGGACGCTCTCATTCAGAAGTAAAAAGTGGCATTCGTTCAGTTTGGCTTACTCTGCCAAAGGATATGTGGTATCATCATTGGGTGTAACGGCAGCCCAGTAGATAGCGTATAGTCAGGGTGAAACAAGGGAAAGGCTTACAACAGCCCTTTTCTGTCATGCATATTCCAGGGATGAGTCACCAAGAATTGGGCTCTTCTGTGACAGTGTGATAATGTACAACGCAAACCATGTCACAACGCTGGCAACTTGAACACAGACGCTCATTGTTCGGGTTCAGTTTGGCACAGCTGCACCGGATCAGCTCAGACCCTGTCAGCGCCACTTGCACACACACTTCTTATCGAATACACAGGAGGGAACAACTTCAATACACTGCTGGGAACCCACTCTCCTCTGGTGATTTTAACATTCTTGTTGTGCATATGGTGCGTTTGGCTATAGTGGAGTAAGGCCAGCGGGGTTTTGGAAATGTAGCAGGTATCCGGGGATAACTACCAGTGGTTTACTTAGAATCCAATTAGTCTTCTAATTAATATCACTCATCATTCTTTTTAGTACCTGCCATCATGTTATAACTAAATATGGTAAGTGTGGGCCAAATACCACCTCTGTCCCCACTCAGGCAGAGGAGCAAGGGTTCAAGGGAGAATCCTTCCACCACAGTCACACAGCAGCTCCTAACAGTTAGGGCAGCCCTGAGATTACAATCACTCCTACTGTTCTTGTGCCTGATCTGTGGAAAGCAATGGAATCCCAGCGAACTGGGTGTATGGGAGTGCCCCCTGAAGAGAAGCATTTCACAGTGCATATAAGGGGATCCAGACTCTTTTGCAGGCTTCAGAATTCTTCCTCCCGCTGCTGCAGAATGGCACCTATAATCTGCTGTATGCATGACCTTCCACAGCTGCTGAGGAATAGGCCAGGTTTGTCCCTATTACAATAAACCATTTCATTCTTTAGAGAAATAACCAGATTAATAAACCTGGTCCATCAAACAATAAATAATTTGTGTGCACAAACATTCAATTCGCAACAGCCTGATGGCGCATGCTACCACCGCGGTGAGATGCCTACTATGAATGCAATGAATTCTCCAACTATCAGGAAGCAGAAAGATACAGCTGCTGAAGAGTGATGTGAAATTAAAGAGGGAATGAAATGTATGATCTTATTTAATCACACCTGGTGCTTCAATTTTTCAATAACAGCACCCTGCTAGACTGTGTCAAATCAGTTTTACAAAGTAAAAATTATGGATGGAAAATGAATTAACTACTTCACCACCATCACTAATATGCTATATGAGCCAGAGTTCGAGACAGAAACGACAGCTCAGAACTGTTTTCCTCAGAGGGTATGTACTGGACAGCAATACATGGTTAAGAGGCTAGCAGCGAATTACAATACTAACAGTACCAACTGCACAGCATCTGATCTCAGAAGTGACACACATTCAGCGGCACAAGTTGAGTGGGTGTCCAATCTATTTTTATAGAAAAGAAATCTTTCTGGTCAGAATCCACTTCAGAGATCAAAGTGTGGCCCTGGGATCAGCTTTGTTTACTTGCTTCTTCAGGCGGGTGGCACATATGTGCAGAGAGACAGAAAGAGCAAGCAGGATAGTTGGAGACAGTGCAATATGTAGGCCATCTCAGAAAAGCAATGAGAACTCTGATCCATAAGGATCAGTCATTTTGCACAGTGTAGATTTATGATAAGGAGAAAATTCATCCTAGAAATCATGTGCTTTTTTTTTTTATTGAGGTCATATTTTGCATTTAGGTGTTTGGGTTTATATTAAATGTCAAATATAATTTGATTCTCAGGCATCACAATTTGTGATTACCTAGATCTCATTGGCTAGTCAGATACTGTATCTCAAAGAGTGTGCACCATGTACTAATAAATCACTTTTTGTAATAGACAGCAAGGTTCTTTATCTAATGTAAAAAATGGTAATTGTGGTCAAATGTTCCATTCTTTGGAGAAAGAAAAAAAAAAAGACCTTCTTCATGATTCCACTCAGCAGCAGAAAATAAAAAGCCGAAGTACAATTAGCTTAACATAACCACCTTTACATTAAATTCACAGAGAAGCAAATCAAACATGAAAAATAACTAAAGAGTGCCCATTGTGGTCACCTTGCTGAATTGTGTACACTACTGCACTGTGATATTAATAAGACTCTCAAAGGTCCTGCACAGATGCAGGATGTATTTTAGGAGCAGTTCATTTTAAGACAGGAGACATTTCTTAATGCATGTGTTACACATTAAAAACAATTTACATTCATTCCAATGTTATTGATTCCAGAGGAGCAAGTTTCCTGGGCTTCAATCAATTAACTGAAAAAATTAAATGTTAACCATTATAGCAAAAACCCCAGAATAATTTTAAGAACATCCCAGCATCTTCATCATTAGTCATGAAACTTCTACTCCAAGACATGGAGCGACCACCGATTCCTTATAAATAAGGAAACACTACAGGAGAAAACCCTGGCTTACAGACAGTAACACTCCAGTCTTTGAGGCTGCTAAAAACACACACAACAGTCTACATTATGTCTTGTTTAAATATATGGGGTGGCAGAAATATCAGAAGAAAAGATGAGTGGAGCCTTGCCACCAAAAAAACAAACAAAAAACCACCATCCACCAGGAAAATCCAGGAAAAATCAGCCTTACATGCTCAGAAGCACCATGAGATTACTTTGAAACAAATATTTTATTCACTTTGAAAAGCTTCTATTTCATGCTTTTGCAATTTTAAAATAGTCTTTAAAAAGTTTATTCCCACTACTCTTTTATCAGCTGCTGCATGTACATAGCTCGATACACTACTACTGCTATGAGTTCAACCTTACTTCTTGGCACTACATTATTTCTGCTTTAGCCATATCTCCAGACCAAAATGTTGATGAGGCCAAGTTCTGCTTTTGAAGCTTACCAGATCAATTTTCAATTGTGACAGTATATTCGTGTGTGTGTGTCTTTTCTTCAACTTAAGAACCCAAAACATCTCATCACTTTTATGCCAGGTACATTTGGTGCATTTATAACAAACAGAATGGTTCTAGACAGGAACCAGAGACAATACAATTGGACACAAGAGGTTTTGTTTTGTTTTTTCGCAAATCTTTCAAGCATCAGGAAGATGTGATATGACTATAGAAAAATCTCTTCACCAAGCATAAAGGCAATAGATATTTAAGATCCAGTCTGCTCTTTAGGAAATAGAAGGGAAAGGGACCTGCTCCTCTTGGCCCTATCTACAACGGGGATATTTTCCGTTTTTGCTAACATCAGTTCCATCAGTCTCAGCAAAGTTGGAAATCCTAGTGTAGACACTTGATGGCAGCTGACACTGTTTTAAGCACCATGCTACTTAACCTGGCTGGGGGGCAGGAAGGGTGTCTAGCAAATACTGTGCTTAAAATACTGGCAGAAGGTGTCCACTCCAGGGCTACCCTAGTGTCAAGAGGGCTTCAGTATTTCCGGAGGGGCACTATGTTTGAGCAAAGATGCCCGGTGAACTCCTCCAGCCATGCTCAAGGAGATTGACATCCTGTCAAGGGTCAGGGTTAAATCATCTGGGTTTGATGACAATCGTTTGCAGTTCCTGTCTCTGCTGATTCATCTTTCCAATTTAGGATGCTGCAATGTGGAACTTTTATCAGCCTATGAAGACTGAATCTGGCTCATTTCAGAGCCAGCCAACAGCAGTCAATCATCTCAAGGAGCTGCTTTCAAACAGCCTGATGAACTCCCTCTTAACACCTACGAAGAACTCGAGCCCAGGTTTCTCACATAGCACTACAGAACACTGCTGTTAAGCCCTCAATTCAGTAAAACAATACTCCTTCTTCAGCTCCTAACTGGTAGGAGAGAAATAAAAAGGAAGTAGGGGGCTAGTTGCTAGCCTGACATAGGCACTGGGAACCCAGATCACAAACAGGAAGTTCAACAGATACCAATTAACTTATTTCTTAACTCTGCAGTAGTTGTTTCTGGTCATTCCAGGTGATTGTGGGGTGGGGAAATGGTCCACCGTTCAATGGTCAGTGAATGAGGGACTCTCACAACTTACCCAAAAAGGTATTTGCAATCCAAACAGACAGTAGAACAACACTGAAAAAACCTCACCTGATGATAAACATCGCCATTTTTGTAGGCCCATTAGGCTTTTCTGTGGTCTACTGAGCTGCTTTTTCCTTTAACCTTATGCCAATATCCATCTTAAAATATTAGTCATTTTATCTACTCAGTGACACAAACTGAATTCTAGAACTTGAAGTCAGGTGTTATAATGGAGTCTGACTAGGGGCCTGCTGCCAGTTGGGAACTGCACCATTGACTACCTGTACCGTTCAGCACCAGTGGTGAAGGAGTTAGCCCACTTCATCCACTACCATTAAGGAAGTCATGCATATTGCTTCAAAAACTGGCAAGAATTTAAAAGCACCAAATGGCAATTAAAGCTGAGGGTCTGATTACTGAACCCCCCACCCCCGCATATTATCCCTTTGGAAAGCTTGCCTTGTTCACGGCAAATCAGTTTCAGCAGCCAATTTGAAGCTATCATGGCAGCACAGTTATATATAAGCTAATAAGCACTTACTATTGATGGCTTCTGCAGAAGCTGTTTAATTTTTAATCATATTTACTGTTTACAGTTTTATCCAATTAGTGTTTGTGTGAGAGAGAGAGAAATGGAGAGATTGGATTTACTATGGAGTACAATAACTGGATGATGCAGTCCTGGCAAAAATTGATCTGACCTCTTAACAATCCTGGGGAGACTGACACATCATCAAATTGTTAGAGACTTAGAAATCTTCCTCTTTAATTAGGGAGGAGCTTGTCACCTTTTCACTTGGAATTCTCATTCAGTCTTCTTATTTTTAAAGAGAAAGCCATCTCCACCTACAGTGTTACGTGCCACCATTATGCTGTCAAAATGAGCACCACTGCATCGCTGTCCCAGTACAGTGCTTTACCAATAGTTGAGAAATGTGCATTTACTTGTGTCGTTATATTATCAACATATCCCTGTTGACATAAAAACTAGCAGATGAAATAAAGAGATGGATAATTTATTTTTAGGCATCAAGTCTTTTTCACAGGGCCTGCCAATAAAGTTCTCAATTACAGAGAGTGCAAACAACCCGGAAAAAGATAGACCTCATCACACAGCAGGGTGGTGATGTGGGGAGACAGAGCAATGGAAATAAATACAAAAGATCTCAGAGTGCAAGAGATCCGTTTATCAAAAACTAAGAAAGCACGACAGTGGCACTGTTACACTACCCACCACTTGCTGTAATATGCAGTGATAAAAACGTCCCTGCAAAAAAGAACCCCTCATAGGTAACACCCTGAGAGCTAGCACCTTAATTATTTTACCTTCACAAAGATTATACAATCCAGTGATGCTAAAAATGTAAGACTTTTTTTTCCTCCAGAGCACATTATAACACAAAAGTTAAAGTTAAAAAAAATAAATATGTGAGGTGAGACTTCCTAAAAATGCCATTGCAGGAGATTTTTAAAAAAACAACAACAACAATGTCTGGATGGATTGGATTAATGAAATTCACACCAATGTAGAGGAACAGTTTAAGGCCCAGAATCTCTTGCTCTTAAAGTACTATGCCTCATCCGTTTACAATCTCTTCCTTTTTCAGTAGCTGAGCTTGTCAAATCCTTGACGACCAAATAGTAACCAAATAGTTGCAGGAGCATGTATGTCACTTCTGAAAATGATCAGATAACAGAATTTTCTACCGAGCATGCTCAGTCCTGCATTTTAAATGTTTGTACTTTGGTATTTAAAACAAGAGCCTTCTGGATCAGCCAGGCAGTAGAAAGTATGGCTGCAACTCTCTTTTTGTGTGTTGCTCCTGGAGCCAGAAACTTGTAGCAAGGAAGGATGAGAGTATGTAATAAAAAGGAGACAGGAAGGTCTACAGTAGGCTCTGCTGTTCCTAAAGATAGAGATGGAACTAGCTCTAAGGGAAGGAGGAAGCCACCCGCCCACAGAAAAGGAAACCCCAAAATAAAATATTTTGGCAGATGATAAAACCTCAGATAAAACTAACAGACTACAGGGGAGGAAATGGGACTTAAAGAACTACACTGGGGAACACTTTTTCTCTTTTGGTAATTATTTTGTGCTATTATTTTCACTCATTTCTTGATGAGCTTCTAGAATTCACTGAAGCTATACAACTTCTTTCAGAGAGACCTGTTTTGTCTTAGTCTATACCAATCATTTGAAAGGAAAATCATTGTACTGAACTGCCTAACTATAAGTGAGTCCAGTAACCAACCAGCACTCAGAACAATAGTGTAGGCCTGATTCTGACCTCACTTACAGAGTAAAATCAGGAGTAACTCCACTGAAGTCAATGAAATTACAATCAAGGTGAAATTGGTATCCTCACTACTCTCAGACTGAAGGGAGCAAACTCTCAGGACTGGGACCTTTATAGCTACAGTTAAAATAAAGCAGTTGTATTAAGAAACACCCACCTAAACACAGTAAATGTTATAACCATATCCAGAGATAATGTGCATAAAATTAGTACCTCTTTGCATGAGACCAAAAGAACATCTAGGATACAGCTAGGTGGGTGTGTCTGTTTGAGACCAAAAGAGCATCTAGGATACAAGTGGGTGTGATTGGTGGGTGAGGGGGGAAAAAAAAATTTAACACACGGGTAGGCAACCTATGGCGCGCGTGCCAAGGTGGCACACAAGCTGATTCTCAGTGGCACTCACACTGCCCGGGTCCTGGCCGCTGGTCCAGGGGGCTCTGCCTTTTAATTTAATTTTAAATGAAGCTTCTTAAACATTTAAAAAACCTTATTTACTTTACATACAACAATAGTTTAGTTATATATTATAGACTTATAGAAAGAGACCTTCTAAAAAGGTTAAAATGTATTACTGGCACGCAAAACCTTAAATTAGAGTGAATAAATTAAGACTCGGAACACCACTTCTGAAAGGTTGCCGACCCCTGATTTATAACATAACTGCATTTTCCCTTTGATATAGTTTCCAGATGAGTGGTGTTTGGCATACAGGAAAACTTCAACACAGAAGCAGCTTGAGGAGGGGAATTCAACAGATGCAACTAGAACTGGTAGCAAAATATGTAATTTTTCTAGGGAATTGTTAAGCCAAATTTTGCATGTTCCCAAGTGTGTACATACACATAAGGAAGAAACAATATAGTAAGGGAAGTAAATATAAGGAATAGGGAAGGGGAAGACAACATATTTTGGGCTTGATTTGGCCACTAATCTCAGAGGACAAATAATGATGTACTCTGTTATTTTTATATGCAAAATCAGAAGACAGTATGTTGAGACCCAGTGAAAAATCAGGCTCTCTGTTTAAATCAACTGTTCTAAAGAATATAAATAGTCAGAAATGAATGTGCCTGGTCCAGGAGGACTGTACTTTTCTACTTACGAAAGAGCTATGCTGGATTAAAGGACAGAACGAGTATGTTTTTATACTTGTGGTTTTAGAGAAGTTACTAAGGTTCCTGCATTTTATCCAAAGCCCACTGAAGCCAATGAGAGTCTTTCCACTGACTTAATGCAGCATTACTCTTGATTTACCCTAGTATACGTGAGAACAAAATCAGGACTAAAATCTTCAAAGGCAGATTGACAGGAGTACACAGATCCCTTAGGCGGCTGGACGTGTGAGTTGACAAGCTTCTTGAGTAGAGTAACTACCATTGCTGTTTGCCCCCAGTGCTTGGAATCGCCACAGAACGCAGCCGTGAGTAGACTAGATCTGTGCTTGGCTCAGCTGGAGCCTTCCACAAAGCCTCTATCCAGAGGCAACGTAAAAGGAGCATTTCTAAGAAGCAGAAGGGGACTCTAGCTATGGTGCTCTGAATTTTCTGAATCAGCAGTGGCTGCAAGAACCCCATCTCCATTGTGTCAGCTCCAAACATAGGTGCTGTAACTAGAGCTGAAGGGGTGGCTGCCACACCCCCTGGTTTGAAGTGGTTTCCATTATATACAGGGTTTACAGTTTGGTTCAATGGCTCACAGCACCCCCACTATACAAATTGTTCCAGCACCCATGGCTCCAAACCCTTGGTAATTTGGACTCGACTCTACTTAACCTCTCACAGAGAGGGAGAGAAAATACTGGAGAATGAAATGAATGTAAGAGGTTGCAATTCTGTGTATCTATTTTACACTGAAAACACCATGTGGTCAGTGAAAGTCAGGTTATTAGAGTTATATTTAACAAAGGTGCAATAAAACGGATGGCAGAAAAGGGATCGTGTTGCTAAAATAGATTATTTAAAGAGATGTGAAGAAGTAATTGAGGCTAGAGAAAGACACATTTAGGCAAGTCCTAGTGCCAACTGGTGTGTCAGTGGAGTTTTTAAGGCAGGACTACTGCATCCCTTCTCTGCCTTCTCTTTTTCCTCTGGAAAATAAATGTGTTTAGTTTAAAGTATTCTTTAAAATTAGACCCAGAAATAACAATGTGAGAGTTAGGCGCCGAGGTCCTTTTAAAAATCCCATTAGGCACCTATCTGCATCTTTAGGTGCCTAAATACCTTTAAAAATCTGGCACATTGTCTCAATTCCTGTGGACTGCTTCTTGTTGAACCTATGATTCTTTAAATACAGCTGAACTGTCTCACGCCTCATGGCAGCCACTGGCAAGGAGTGGTTGATTACAGCTTAAAAGTTCCAGACTGCCTGGATCAAGTTGGAGAAATGATCCCACTGCCATTTCCCCATCAGGTAAGAGTAACCTTGTCAGCCCCTGAATTCACACACTATCGGGAAACCTCCCAAACAAAACTGAATTTCAAGAAATCAATCTCTGGCCCCGATGTTAGTGGCAGCCCTCAGTTATTCATGAGGTAAAAGGGGGCTTGCTTTCCCTTTCAGGAAGAGGTTGGTGTAGCAGGGTGAGCACCTGCTCCGGCCCCGGAGGGGTTGGAAAAGCCCTGCAGAGGGCTGGGGCTGGGCAAGGTAAAATCCTGGCTGATTGGGGGAAGTGACTGCAGCTGGGGCCATGCCCCAAACTAAGCAACTGGGCCTTATAAGAAGGCCAGGGAAGCCAGAAGGAGCAGTCTCTCTGACTGGAGAGGGAGACAGGCCTGGCTGCTTGGGAACTCACCCAAGGGACCTAGAGGAAGGCAGGGCTGGGGAAAGGCCTTAGGAGCTGGGAAGCCCTAGGCCAGCAACTCCCCAGGCTGCAGGGCCTAGTTCTAGGCCTCCTAGGTACTGGGCTTGCAGAGGGGCAGCTGGAGGATGGGTAAAGGCAGCCAGTCCAAACCCCTTGTTGCCTGTGATGATCGGCTGATTCACTGCTGTCTGCCCAAGGGCACAGGGGCTAAACAGAGACTGGCAGTAGCCACGACTGAGGCGACGTGGGGACAGGGGGTGGGGGTTCCCCCGGGGTGGGGAAACCCAGTAAGACTCTTGGGTACTGCAGGAGGCAGATCCCTGGGATAAGGGCACCGGGGTCCTGGGAGGGACACGGGGGCCAACAGCAAGCGGATCACTGGCCTGCAGAGGGCGCTCCTGGGTCAAAGAGCTAATTCCCGAGGATGACCAGCAGGAGGCGCCACAGGGGCGAGTCCGTGCCGTGCTACAGTTGGAAAGACAATGTTGAAACACTTTAGAGACAAGAGGAGTAAAAGACAAAAGTTCCATTCACCCTCCATTTGTACCACATGCAGGCATATGTTAGAAAGGTTTTTCAAGCCTAGGGAGAGACAGACTATAAAATCCAGTGATTTCTGAAGGATGTTAGAGGGGAGAGAAAGAGGTCTATCAGGAGACCTCATTCAGTCCTCCCTAAATGAAGAAAGTAAGTAATAGCAAGGACCTTCATTTTTTGCTATGCAAATTCCCTCCCAGGGAAGGTGTCTAGAGTTCTTCTTCCCAAGAGTTCAGCGGACTAAAAAAAGAAGGAAGTTCTACAGTATTAATGAAAACTCATCCTGTCACAACAGAATGAGCACAAAACTATGTTTGCTGTCAATGTACTCTCATTGATATAAAGCTGGGTAACAAATCTCAGTAATGAATGCAAAGTGTATTGGAAAGAATCTGGTTTCAAGGCTAATGTATTGGAGATGCTTCCAGTCTATCTCAGGCTGTCAGCAGCTGTAAGCTGATATGATCTGATGGCTCTTTGGTGGCCTAGATGAAATGATTAGGAAGGTCTCCATCCAGTTCCTAGTGGACCAGTCTCCACAACCTTAACACATAACCATTTGCACTTTTATTGGTAAAGAAGGACTGAGAATTGAATGAGTATCTAATATTTCTAGAGGTGATCACTCCAGAAGAGGACTGGGAAAAGGAAGGTGGCACCGTCACAACTCACATTACATCCTTTCTGTGAACAAATGACTTCTGATAGCCCAAGAGACTAAACAGGTACTTTTCACCAACTCTAAATTCCCTTTTACAAAGTACTTGTGTAATCTGAAATACAAAAGTTGGTACCTGCACATATCTAAATGTTATATAACATGAAACCATAGCTGAACACCAAACAAAAATATAATTATCAAAAATGAACATGATGATGGACACATTTACATGTGGGAATCACGGCTCTGTTATATCTGTCTATTATCATTCATTGGCATTAGCATTTAGATCCCAGTGTAACAGGTGCTTTATAAATAGCATACCTCAGTTAGACAGAAGAACTTGAACATTATTCTGTAATTATGTCTAACTGTTTAGAAGCCTCTGTATAATCCTAAACTGTCTAAGCTGAAAGTCTACAATCATCCCTTACGATGGAGGTAATTTCAATATATTAATTTATAGTGGAATAATTTAAATTAAAATCAATTCAAATGGTGACTGGAAAAATTATGTTATTGTTCTTCAGGGAGATCCAATTTGGTTAAAATGATTAATTTTACTTGGACATACCATAAAAAACACCAGGCTGCCCTATGATTATGTCAAATTAAGGGATTACAAAACCCCCAACTCTTTTTTGTGTAAGATGCCCTAGATCTGCATACTGCTAAGCAATAAAAAAAGTCATTTCATAATACTGCTGATTTTCAGCATATAAGTGAGCAAATGAAGGCTGCTCTATCATATGATGCATAAAAACTAAATGCCATTAGGAATAAACTTTTATT
This sequence comes from Mauremys reevesii, assembly GCF_016161935.1. Taxonomy (NCBI): domain Eukaryota; kingdom Metazoa; phylum Chordata; order Testudines; family Geoemydidae; genus Mauremys; species Mauremys reevesii. The sequence goes on from NC_052624.1 coordinate 262,786,883, forward strand.
TGAATACAGCAACATTAATTTTTAAAACTACATTATGGAAAGACTTCTACAGAATGTGAAGGAAAAAAGGAAAGAAGCTTTTAAATAAAAATGGTTCTTTTTAGAGAATTTTGTACAGTAGCTTTATAAAGGCCAACTCCCCAACCCCTGCCGAAACAAAACAAAAACCAAGGGATTTCTGTGTCTGTTAAGCAATTGTAAACCTTTATTGCACAGGCTTTACAATAGGAACAAAACATCTTCATACCCGATAGCAGCATTCACAGATGATTTGAAGAAATGATATTTGAAAAGATTTTTAAAGTATGTTAAGTAAATTAAGTGAACGTTGTATTTGTTAAAGATGTCAGACTACCAATGATGGAAATTGAATTCCTCTGCTGACAGTACATACTCATCACAGGAAGAGACAGTACAAGCCTCTCAAAGTCAACCTGCAAGCTTTGCCACAGTTCTAATCTGGAGGGACCACCTCTAGGACAGAGAGGGTAATTCATTCTCCCTGCCACCAAGGCCAAAACTTTGTGTCTACATTCTGTGCATCCGAAGAAGTGAGCTGTAGCTCACGAAAGCTCTTGCTGAAATAAATTTGTTAGTCTCTAAGGTGCCACAAGTACTCCTGTTCTTTTTGCGGATACAGACTAACACGGCTGCTACTCTGAAACCTGTCTACATTTAGGCACCAAACTCCATAATGAGGCACCTGGGTAAGTGACATGATTTTCAGAAGTGCTGAGTGCTCCCGGCTCTTACTGAAGTCACTAGGAGTTGGGATTGCTCGGCATCTCTGAAAAATCAAGCCATGTGCGCCTGGCTTTAAGCACAGAAATCTGAAAGTTTTGGCGTCAGCATTTTGTGCTCCCCTGAGGCTGCCAGCAAGGGTGCCAGTTAGTGTTTAGGTGTTTTTTGTTTTTTTTAAATTATGTGAACACTTGTTTATCTGAAACTAGAGTGAGGCTTCCAACTCACTCCACACAGGCTACTAATGGTTATGACTGTTGGTCACTACTGCTATGATAAGGATTTGAACCAGAATCCCAGAAGTTTCAGATAGAAATAGAAAAGCTCTCTAGATATTTCCTAAGGATGAGGAGAATTTCATGACAGGGAATTATGGATTTTATTAGCTTCCCCCCCACCCCTTTTTTAAATTTAGCAGCACAGCCCAACCCAAATTGGCTACATCTCTAATTTTAAAAATCCAGTCAGAGCATGACATATCATGTCCCTAGCCTTATCCCACAATATGGGCATGATTTATTTAAACTCCCTGTGAAAAAATGGTGTAACCTGTTACCAAAAGCCCCATGAGCCATGCGGTTCGTCTTACTCAGGTAACTAATATGTTATTGCCCTGGCACCGATCACCAGGACTGACAAGAAGGGGAAAAAGGCAGGACAATTGTATCAGGGGCCCTGAGCTCAGGGCTCCCCAAACGGCTATAACATCTGTGTGAATAAAATGAAATGGGAGGGAGTGGGGCTCCATTGAACATGATGGACTGGGGCCCCACATTTCTGTGGATGGGCCTGGTGATCACAATTAGCTATAGTTAAGACTGTTGTACACTCCACTTTCTGATCAATCATAAAGGAAGGGTGGTTTGAAGCTGTCTCATGCTTGGTCTCAGCATAAAAGTGAATCTTTTTGGAAAGTTTGAGCAAGTAATTTCTTCCTCTTCAAAGTTACACATGGACGAAAAAAGAAATATACATTTTTCTGCCATAAAAAATTTAAACTCACTCAGAGTGCCACAGCTAAATACAAGATCTTTAAACAAGATGTATTTAGCTGTGACATTCTGAGCAAGTTTCCCAGACCTGAAGAAGAGTTCCATGTAAGCTCGAAAACTTCTCTCTCTCACTACCAGAAATTGGTCCAATAAAAAAATCTCACTCACCTTGTGTCTCTAATCTCCTGGGACCAACATGGCTGCAACAACACTGCATATAAAAAGTTTAAGACCGTTTTGGGCAGGTACAACTCTAGAGGGCCAAACTTTCCAGATGGCTAGTCCACAGGTATGACTAATCTCCTGGGCAATTTGGAAAACAAAATAAAAAGATGATGACAATCTGTTTTGTATATGCACGCTACTAAGTTTCCACTACATTTAGCATATCCACCACTGATGGAATCCTATAATAAATGTGAATACAGAATATGAATAATGTTAATTGTACAGGTATGGTTTTTCAGCACTCTTTCACCACTGCAGAATTCCACAGTTGCATATGTCTGACCCTATACATATTTTAAATATTAGAAGACTGGATGGCATAACTATGGGAAACACTATAAATTAATTCAACAATTTAACAGAGATTGGACAAATCTGTTGCATTGCAAAGTACATGCTTCTCCCAGCTCAAGTTAGAAATCTGAAAAGTGGATACTCTATATCCATAGTTGAGTGGTTCAGTTGGAAAACTTTAAATTTTATCCTCACTGGTGCACGTTGCGTATATAATATGCACATGTGTGTGCACACGTAGGCAGTGGAGTGATCTGGGAAAACAGTGATTCTCAGTGAAACAGGTCATAAGTGGCCTGAAGTTTCAGAAGCTTTGCAAGAGTGATCAATGGTAATAAAGGTAATAATTGGAGATATACCAATCTCCTAGAACTGGAAGGGACCTTGAAAGGTCATCAAGTCCAGCCCCCTGCCTTCACTAGCAGGACCAATTTTTGCCCCAGATCCCCCAAGTGGCCTCCTCAAGGATTGAACTCACAACCCTGGGTTTAGCAGGCCAATGCTCAAACCACTGAGCTATCCCTCCCCTTAAGCTCTGCTTATGCTTCTGGCTCCCTGCCCTAGCTCATCTAAGAATGCCTCATATGGTCTCAACCAGGGAGTGGAGAGGATATAATGTGGACTGCAGTCTTGTACTCTGATGTATAATTATAAAGTGACATTAGACAAAGGAGATGGCTGTACAGGATGAATTGTTAGGCTCCTGCTGTGGTACAGGAAAAGGACAATGGATAGGGATATGTAGTGGAAGGGACATAGGGATACATACATGTGGTGAAAAACACCTATATGAAGACGACAGTAAAAGCCTTGGTACTAATATACAGGCAGGCTTAGGGCTTATCCACACAGCACGTTCGTTCATACCAGAGGGGTGAAAATTTCCAGTGAGTGGTAGTGTGTCACATGCTAACTGGGCCCGTTTGGACCCTGCTGGCATACACTAAAAGTTCCCTAGTGCGTGTTAATGCAGTCCTGCTTGAAAACTGCCTTACGGTAACATGCACTACAAAACTTTTAGTGCGTGCCATCTGGGTCCGCATGGACCCACTGATGCCCAACATACTAGTGCGCAATAGATTTTACACCCCCTGTGGTATGGACTAATGCACCACGTAGACAAGCCTAATATCCTGAGCCAGTACCTCAAAATAAAAACCACTATGGAATATACTTCTGATCCTGTGGCATGGGCCGTAGCCATTCCATTCCTCAGGATCCATTCTATGAGGTCTCTCAGAGATTGCTGACAATAAAGAGGCTTAGGGAAAAGGAAATCTCTAGGGAATTAGGTTTGTGTCAGCTTCTCTGAAACATCAAGGTTTTTTGTTTTGGAGAGATGCCATGCATGCAGCATATGCAGGAAACATTTGCATAGTTATTTTGCTATAAGGAATAGAAACAAGGCCCTTCCTGATTGTGGTACAAACTGTTTGTTTCGGGTGGTGGAAAAGAATAAGGTCAGGACAGGATAATGATAACAAAAGAGGGAGACACACAGTCACTGAGTAGAAAGGATTGTCATGCAATTCAAATAATGCAATGCCAGGGACAACGAAACACAGACATGAAAACAGGATTCCACAAGTGTTATATGCTTCCTTTTTACGGGCCACAGTCCAGAAAGGCTAGTAAATCCCCTACCCAAAGTTGTGACAATAGCAACATCTGCTGTAACCCTTAGAGGAAGAAAAACAAGTATTTCAGGTGAAAGGAATCTAGGATTCCCCAGGTGCCAAAATCTGGTGCCCAGACTCCTGCTGGGGAAGCAAATAATAGACTGGCCTTTTGGAGAAATAATATGAGAGATCTTTCAAGTGTAACACTACGGCTAGTTTCAGTGACCTGCCTTCTGGTCATGGATGACAGTGTAATGCTCCCATCTCTGGCAGTACAAGTTGATCAGAGCAGTCAAGGAACTAATTGTCCTATACCTACATTGTCTACATGGCAGAGAGAAAGATTTGAATGAACTGCCACACAGTCTCCCCCTTTTCATCCAAGGTGTTCTTCCTCATCGATCTCCCCTTATTCTCAGACTCCTTTTGTAGTATTCCCCCCTCCCCCGAGTTCCTTTCCAAGTAAGAAGAGAACATGAGCACTGGGGATGCAATGGTGTGGACTAAATCAGTTGACTTTCTCCGTTGTCCTCTAACCTTTTGATGGCAAGACATGGCATGCTTCTGTGAATCTCTGAATCTTCCATGATAGTGATACCCTAGGGTGAGCAGCTCCAAGCATGCTATGCACACCAGGGCATCACAAGTAGAGAACCCTTCATGTGCATAATTCAGAAACGGACAACAGTAAGTCTAGTAGCAATGCCTCCTGTTTCTGGGGAAAGAGGATAAAGACTGTGGAACTTCCCACAGTAGGGTGATGCAAGTAAATTGGGGAGTAAGAGGGAGAAGAGGCCCTGAATTCATGTAAGTGCCTAAACTATGCTGGAGGTTCAGAGGCAGAGGAGGAGAAAGGAAAGGAAGCTGAGTGGGGTTTCATCAAAGAGGATACTGGTAATTGTGGATCAGTGTTCAGAGAGTCTCCACATCCTACGAGGCTTGCCCCATCAGCAAGGAAGGTGGCAAAGAGTAGGGGAAAGTAGTAAAGGAGTGCCTCAAATATTCTGGCATCCAAACAAAAACAAACAGCTGAACCTTTTGAGGTTTCATCATTGCTCCCTTTACCCTGCTATCCAAAGGCTCACAAGTTGCAAAGCTCTTAAAACAGGGATTTTTGTCTAACACAGAAGGAAAAATTCTGGTTATGGGGTTTCTCAAAAGCCATGTTGGGAAGATAAACCCATCTGTGATGGGATGGGTCACAGAGACCCCCTTGGGACTGCCACCTGATGTGCTGGGACTACCTCAGAGCCTGTTTTCCCTGCCAACTTGGGACTTCAGTCTCTTGCCTTGTTGAGCCAGACACACTAGACTGCTACAAACACAGGCCCAGGTCTGAACCACCTCCCCCAAAAGCTTCAGGCTTAGCTGAAAACAGCTTAAGAAATGCTCCTGTCTCCAACACCCAGATACCCAGTTCCCAATGGGGTCCAAACCCCAAATAAATCCGTTTTACTCTGTATAAAGCTTATATAGGATAAACTCAAATTGTCCACTCTCTATAACACTGACAGAGAGATATGCACAGCTGTTTGCTCCCCCAGGTATTAATTACTAGCTCTGGGTTAATAAATAAGTAAAAAGTGATTTTATTGAATATAAAAAGTAGGATTTAAGTGGTTCCAAGTAATAACAGAGAGAACAAAGTAAGTTACCAAGCAAAATAAAACAAAACAAGCAAGTCTAAGCCTAATACAGTAGGAAACTAAATACAGGTAAATCCCACCCTCAGAGATGTTCCAATAAGCTTCTTTGACAGACTAGACTCCTTCCTAGTCTGGGTCCAGCAATCACTCACTCCCCTGTCCTTTGTTCTAGTTTCTTTCAGGCATCTCTTTGGGGTGGAGAGGCTACCTTTTGAGCCAGCTGAAGATAAAATGGAGGGGTTTCCAGGGCCTTATATAGTCTCTCTCCTGTGCAATATCACAGCCACAAAATGGGGTCTCTAGCCACTTGGGCAAGTCACATGTCTATGAACGATTCAGCTTTTTGCAGGCTGACACCATTGTTTACACGTTAGTTTGAACATTCCCAGGAAAGCTCAGCAGTGGATTGGTGTCTCCCAAAGTCCAATGTTAGTTAAGTACTCCCAGTTACTTGAATAACCCCTTCACACTATGTTGACCAAATCTGCCTTATGTGCTTCCTATAGCAAACACTTTAAATACAAGCATAGAGCCAATGCTCATAACTTCAGATACAAAACTGATACATGCATACAAATAGGATGAATAGATTCAGTAGATCATAACCTTTGCAAAGATGTGTTACATGGCATCTAAACATATTCCAGTTATGTCAGCATAAAACATATTCCAGTTATGTCAGATTTACACTCATATGCATATTTCTATAAAGCATTATGGGGTGCAACGCCACATCATCATCGGGCAGCAGTCTTCCTACATCCCCCAAAAAGATAAGATGCACCTTTAGGGTCACCTAAATTAATCTAAGGCAGACGCATTACTAGGATACCTCAGTAGATTTGGAACTGGACTACTCCTTACAAGGACGGGGGATAATGTTTATTTGTGAATAATTTACCCTTGTTAACAATGTGCACATACCCTCTTTAGAAGCTGAGCACCAGAACAGGATGAAGCATTCACTGATGGTATAATGCCAACAAGCATCAACAGTAGCAATCCCTTATAATGAGGCATATGGCCTTAATCTAATGTATTTTGTTACCAGGGGAAATCTTCCTGCAGAATTAGCATCAATTTCTGTGATCGGCTGGTTAACTTCAAGTAGCACTTAGCCCAGTTTCAAACTCTCAGAGCAACTTATAAATGGGCACAATGTCACCTTAAAAATATGCAGAGTGCAGGTATGACACAGAACCTAAATCCAAGCACCATTAGCAGATCCTTGTCTAAAAACATTTTGTTCAAAATCACAGCATTCCACATAGGTCTGATATGCCAATGCTAACGGGACATCTTCTCCCTATGCTAGCTATGAGCTGGACTAGCATTGAAAATCCAAAATTAGCTTCACGCCATCACTGTGTAGTTATGTAAGACATGGTTTTTTGGCTCTTATGAATCAGGATTAGGGAAGAAACAATATAATAATGATGATTCCAGCCCTGAGCACTCTCCCCGTGAGACATCTGCAGATATTTTGCCAAATTAGTTCCATGACCTCGCTGGGTTTCTTGCAGAAAAGCTCAGTCAGATGAGGAAGCCCTTCTACCTCAGTGGAGGTCAGGATAACATTTCTGCTGATAATAGGCCCAATCAGGCAGCCCATATGGACAAGAATAGTCCCACTGAAATTCAAGATACAGCCTTCAATTACACAATCACATAATACCACTGCTGTCAGATCTCCAGCACAGCCTGGACAGCATGCATTGAATGACGGAATGTGAAATGGGTTTGTAAGTAAATTACTACAACAGAAGTATGGAGGAAAGCAATTGCACTGTGTATGGCCATCTGTCAAGCAAAATTTACATATGAACTTTCTGTATGGAAGGCAGATGAAACAAACACTTCTTAAAATAAATTACACTGTATATAAATATGATATAATGTGTCTTTTTAATCTTCGCTGTTCTTTGACTAGATCCTAACCTCAATCAGGATCTGATCGAAAGTCCACTAAAGTCAATGGGAGTGTTTCCACTGATTTTACTGAACCGTGTTGGATTAGGATCGGACTACTTATAGGCCAGCCTATGCATTGAATGACTTCAGACTGGGGTTTGTTAACTATATGCCCTGCTTCCTTCCTTTAAGTAGCATCAAAATTGTGCAATGACAGTAACCTTTTTCTCTCACACCAATTATCTGGAATAACTTCAAACTTTAGAGGCCACCACAGGATAACCATGGTCACCTTCTGACCTGAGGTTGAATCCCTAAAAGGCAAAATGTGTCCAAGCATAGATGCAATATTCATCAGGTTGAAGGTGTGCCCTGAATTCCCTAACTGCTACAAACAAGAATCTCTGGTAGACAGAGTACTAAGAGGACATTACTTTAATAAGGGGTTGTGGTTATGAAGGTAGGTACTGCTGTTGCTAAGCTATTGCAGGATAAATTTAGACACAGCCTGAGAAAACTGGGCAGCTGGGGGAGGAAGAGCGAACCAATTTCGCTGAATATCCAACAGACACATGGCTTTCTATGGAAAATGCATACTAAAAATCACATCATGATTCTTAATCTGACCATCTCCAAATACATTCCTTTCACAAAACAAATGGGGGGAGTCTCTTCATAATGATGATTCTTACCCACCTGTAACAGTCTCTTCTAGGTTGAGAATAAGGGGACATCCAGAGGGATACATTGTCTACATAAGCCTCCAAGGCAGAGACCAGATTACACAGATGAATGCCCAGGACAAGAGACTTGCATCTATCTATAAGCAGCAGATTCATGATACTCTGTCCTGTGTTTATATGTGATTTTATCAAAGGCCACATATGTATCCTCAACAGCATGGGCAAAAGGCTAAAATCTTGGAGGATGCCACATGAAATCACTTGAAATGTCACTCATTACTGATTGACCCTGGATGACTGATACCACCAGTTGACCTGTCAAGCTCCCAGTAGAGCCACGAGAGAGCAGTCTCAGACAAGTCTGCAACACCCATTAGCCACTTTGATCTGGGAGCGTGATTCCCAGCTTGAGGAGACCTACCTGCGCAAACTCTCATCCAGCTAGCATGCTGAAAATGAGGGTAGCCACGGCAGTGCGAGCAACAGGATGGACTAGTTGGCCCAGTATGTGCCTGGGGTCTTGGATGGGCATGAACTTGGGGAAGCTAGCCTGCCCCTGCCCCTCATACTACACTCTTTCAGTGCACTGGCTGCATGAGAGCTAGCACAAGTATGTCTCCTCAAGATGGGAATTACAGCCCCAGCTTGAAGTGTAGATATACTCTAAAGCAATGCCCCATGGCCAATCAAGAGTTACTGAGAGGTCAGCAGGACTATAATAGGTAACTGACTCAAAATTTAAAGCCAGTGGATCACTAATGGGCCTTACAAGCATAGTCTCACCTTCCATCAATGGGCCTAAACACATGGGGGAAACTTCCAGTGTGTCTGGTATTGAGCTACAACTGGAACTTAAAATCCACCAATCTCTCAAATCACATTCCCTCTAATGGGACAGGTTGAGACAGGGTGGAAATTGGCAAGCGATGGTTTGAAGAGGTGGACCTCTAAACATTGGAGGATCTTGAGCACCATCTCCTTACTAAGGCATTTTGAAGACCAGTTATTGTTCATATCACAGCTACACACACTAGCTTTAAGCAGCCCGGACAGGGTAAGGTGATATGTGCAGGTGGTAGAGTGACAGGATAGTCTGTTCCTTAAGGGCAGTATTGCCTACTGCGCAGTCCTCCCTGTCACACAGCATGGCCCTTTACGAGGTGAGGAAATATGAAGTCAGAGGAAAGGGGCCCTGGAAAGAAGCAATATTTAGAAGGAATCCTTTTGCTATGTCTTTAAGGGTCTGGGACCTGGAGCCTTACAGAGAAGATGGGGCAAGGCTCTGCTCTCACCCAGCCAATAAAGAACGAGCTGGAAGAAGGGGCCAACATAAATTGTGCCTCCTTCCTTCATAGCAGGGCAGATGCTTGTAAAAAGGCTCCTGCAGGCCCCTGAATTAACAAGAAGAGAACAGCACAGGGGAAGTTCTGCCTGCTGAACTCTCCCAGGCTGAGAGTGGAAGGACTGATCGGTAAATGGGCCAGCAGGAGGAGAAGCTGCCTGAGACTCTACAGCTGGCCTAACGCACAACACCAGCTCCAAGGGGAAGAGCTAGGAGGCTCCTGTCTTAAGGAGAGGAATTGCCCAAAGTACAGACCAGCTCCAGGTGTAGGGCTGGGACCTCTGGAACAGGAGAGGAAACTAACCATGGACCCAGGGTGAGCAGCAAAATAAGTGAGTTACCCTCTGTAGAATAAGTGAATAAACAAGATGTTGCAGAGAGGGGTTGAACTAATCTGGTTCAGGTAATCGTCTGGGGCGCCGAGTGCAATGCACCTGCAGTGCCCCAACATGTCCAAAGGGGGCAGTGCCAGAGAGGGATGCATATGACAGGAAACACCTTACAACTATGGCCCATCGGCATTAGAAACCACATCAAAATCTGCGGAGGAACAGTTCATTTGGAGCCAGAGACTCTTCCTGTTGAAGGGCAATTACTGGACTAACCCAATGAGTTTATTCCCAGTACAGTAAGCACAGTTTAGTCAGCTACATAATGCTGCATATGGAATAAATAGTGCTCCTCAGTGCACACAGTATATTTTAACAATATTTCTTTTCATATACATTGACACAAAATGGGCATTAAATCAAAACATTGTGGAAATTATCTGGCTGGATTATCAAACCTCATTTTACAAAGATGGATAACTACAGATCTATATTAAAAGATGCCGAACCATTACTTTACATTGTGAGTACAATGTCTGCTCTGTTCCATATTATTACAGCAGCTACAAATGCCTCAATAGAGCTAATAATGCAAGCCATTATGAAATGTTTTAGCCTTATTTGGAAAAGATGTACAGGCTTTTGTTGTTGTTGTTGTTAAATGACCTCCCACCAGAGACACACAAGATCAGCAGACTGAATCTGATTCTGCTTTGACTTCCACTGGTATAAATTAGGAACGATTCTAGTAAAATCAATGGAGTTACCCCAATGAGAAAGTAGAATCAAGATCTTTACATTTTTCAGATGCCTATCAGGTAATTCTCATTGACAGCTCTTACCATAAGAGATTACTGAGATTACTCTCACCACTGGATAAAAGAGTAAACAATTAATGCGAATGTTCAATGTCTGCAAAGACAGACGGTTTTATATTAATTCTCTTTTTATACAGTCAAGTTATTTTTGTCTTAGTAAGTAGGCATTTAAGTGAGAAAGCCACCAAGCTGTAGATCAAAACTACTTTCCTCATGCCAACAGTCAGCTTAACATACCTTTTTTATTTATGCATTGTTTTACCTTTTGTTCCCTTTCCCCACTAGGAAAGTATTTGGAGTCGATAAGATCTTCATGCATCATTTCTTACTGGAGACTGTCAAATCACCTTTTATGTCTCTGTTTGAACTTTACCTTCACTATCTTTTTATAGGCCCACACTGAAATTCTTTCCTACCTTGTGTAAGTAATTGTAAATTTCGGACTTCTTCTCTCACTTTCAGCTGAAGCACCTGCTGCAAAATGTGCTGTCGTAGGCTCTCCTGGGCAATCCCCATTCGTTCAAGCTTCTTGTCAGTAAGCCTCAGCAATGCACGGCCTGGATCCAAAAGTAAAAAGAAGAAAATCATCCAAGGATTTCCATTGATGTAATAACCTCATTCTAGCAAATAAACCTCATTCTGCTGCATTAAAATCCTCAGCTGTGAAACAATCTGATTCATAATGGGATAGATCTAAAATGCAAAAGGGATACCTGACTTGGTGAGTCAATTACTTTCCACTCCAGAAATCCATGTTCTGGATCTTAGCTTTGCATCATCAGTGAAAATTTGGCAAATTCTACCTGTATTAGGCATGTTGAGGTATCATAGTTTGTAGCAGGCTCAGACTGGCCTATAGGAGGATAACAAAATTTCCCTGGATACTTCTGAACAGCCTCACCATCCCCTGCCCTCCTAAGATCCCTTTGAACAGCAACAGACTGAGTACAGATGCAACTGAATTAAGGATCTGAATCCTGGGCTGGCAGCATGCCTCATGTTGGCATTTAGCATGCCAATGAATTACGGTGTCATGGTCTGAGATAGCCCATAATGCAGAGCATGCTAAATTCACACACACAAGACTGTTAGCTCTTCCAGACCTGGACTGAATCGTCTTGTGTTATTACAGTGCCTAGCACAATGGGACTCTGATCTGGTCTTTTGGACTCCACTGTAATATAAATGCTAAATTAAGAGACAGCAAATAGCAGGATCAGGATGACAGAACATGGTGATAGGACAAGCACTAAGGTGCCCCGTGTCCACCAGAGAATCACAGCATGAAGCAACTGCCTGAAGCAGTGCTTCCAAACCCTTTATCTTAGGGGAGGAAAAGCTTTCCCGACTCTTTAGCCCCTAAAGTATTGGTGCTGGTGGTTAGGCCCAGCCACACGCCCCATAGCCTGCTGAAGTCCATCTTCTCTCCCTTCCAAAGGGGCCCTTGCCTCTCCAGTCCAATGCTAGTATGTAAGCACCACGTCACACTGGGGCTAGACTGATTTACATTGGCTGAAAATCTGGCATAGGATGTTTGTTTAAAGCAAACTCAGCCCTTTGCCTCTCTCTACATTCAGGTTCATTTACTTCCTAGTTTGACTGAATTGTGTGTCTTTTAATCATTAAATCTGCATCTTTGGGTTCCACTTGTCATATCAATATCATTATCAGCATCATTGACAGAGGAATACAGTATATATATATATCTTTCTCAGGTAGAGAATGACAATAGTTCATGTACTTTGTCCCAGTTTTGTGGCGGCACTCCGTAGCACTAAGGCTGATAACCCCTTGTCCAGTAAACCTTTCTGTGAAATCATAAACCAGAGGAATTCTATTGGTTAATGTAATACCAAAATATGGAAATTAGTGTCTTATAGATCAATGCCAGCCATCAAATTCCCCCAGTGAAAGACAGGAATAATGACTTCAATTGTTATAGCACATTATCACACCAAGACATCTCAAAGCAATTTACAAAGGATGTACACCAGTCTAAGAATGCAATGCCAATCTAGCAATTGAAAGTAAGCAAAAATGAAAGTCCTCAGAGAAAAAAAGTGCCAGCCTCCCTGTCATCTTTGGGCAGAGAGTTACAGTATGTAATAATGTGTCAGGACAGAAGGAGGCCATGTGGCTCCTCCAGTTCTGTCCACCTATCTGGCCAACAGTTACAGGTTTTAATATCTTTCTTCTAGACATTTATTTATTTCTCATTTGAGTACGTTTCCTACCTCAGCAAAACAAAAGGAAATGATCTCTGCCCTAAGGAGCTTACATCCTTCACAAAGATCAGACCTAGAGACCAGATGGTAGAATTAATTTAGACCACCCCCCTTTTAGTTTATTTTCTATTTCAGTGACAGCATTTTTTCCTAAAATGATTTAGGAGAATGAGCCAGATGAGGAGCTGTTTGCTGGTGGGCCTGTTGCAAAGGAGAGCAGGTGTCACGGCATTGAAGCAAAGGAACTTCACAAGCCAGAAGAGGCAATGGTGGGAAACCAGGAGTGAAGCTGGATTTTGCAACCAGGGAGAGGAGCTGATTCCCACTTTGGGTGACAGTATGTTAAGCACTTCTTTTTATTGTGGTGGTAATTTACAGTTATTTTCCTAAGCAAGTATTTGATGCTACTCTGTATTATTAGCCTATTATTTATATTATTGTTCCTCCCAAATTTTCTGGGTTTTTACCTTTATAAAGGTGAATTAGAAAAAGGAAATAAAGAGAGAAATAAGGAGTGATTTATCAGTTGAGTGGAGAGAATTGAGAGGGAAGTGTTAAGAAATGAGAGCAGACATGTAGGCAGGGCACATTTGTGTAAGGCCTTCATAAAGACTATGAAAAGCTCAGATTTTGATTAATACAGTAAGATGAAGCCAGTGAAAGGGAGTGACATGATTTGAACTCTGGGCAGGAAAGATTATTTTATCTCCTGCATCAATACACAATGTACATATGTAGATCAATACCTAATATTCAGTACACTTATTGAGGGGGCACAGCCGCTACCTCATAAGAAGGAACAGACCTACGTAGGCTGTTTGGACATACTCAGCTGCAATTCCTTGTATAATCCTGCAGTCCTAATACAGGCAGAATTCCCGCTGACTGAGATGGAGTGCACAATCTACTGCCTCCAGCTCAATAACTCTGTGGCGTGGGATACACTAAGATGCCTAAATTATCCAGGTGACAAATTAGTTTAAATTCACAAACTGTACCACATAATTTGAAAAGTGATTGTTGACATGATATGATGAATATTCCTGCTTAATTGATAGTAATGTGCTTCCCTAGTTTTGGTGCAGAGCAAATGTTACACTAACTGTGCCCAGACTTACCTCATTAGCTTCAGAAACATGTTTGCAAATCTGGTTCTACTTAAAGAATCCAATCACAGCCTTTCACTCTGCCTGTGTGGGCTAGCGTTAGCTCCTTCCCAACTCAGCACATAAGAACAAGCCTCTTGTGCCAGCACGGATTAGTTGGAGGTGGCTCACATCACGGAGCAGCCTTTGGGCTGCATGAGCTTTCATTTAAGGTTAGTTCCTAGTTTCCCATGCCAAGATAGCCTTAAAAACAGCCCTTCCACCTGATGTAAAGGCTTTTAAACAAATTGTAAGGAACAAGCCTCCGACTCCACTTCTGCAGCAGGAAGCTGAGAAAGGAGAATTAAAAAAATGTAAAGCGAGTCGGTTAACTTAGGGGCACAATCAAAAGAACCATTTTTTATTAATCCTTCTCCCCAGTTCTTAGGTCCTGCCCTGGACTCAGTGGTATGATCACAGTGGACAGGAATTGGTCACCTATGGGGAAAGGAGGAGGAAATTGCTCCATAGGCCTACCCCAAACACTAATGCTGGCTCTACTTGATGATAGCTTCAGCACTGTCTGAGGCTGGGACTGAACTGCTGCTGCTTGTGCAGGCAGCTGGAAAGGTGCAAGTTTCACTTGCTTTAATATTGACCATGGCAACTGCTAAAGAAAATGGTGACCCTCCAATCCCTCCCCCTGCACATGAGCTATGGAATATCACCAGTGAATCAGTGGAGACCTGCTCCATGAAACCACCCCAATGCCCTGTAGATAATCAAGCTACCATCACTCCTTCTAGGAGAAGCTGTAAGATACCACCTGTCACTACCTGCTGATGTGAGGAGCAACTTCCAGATAGGAAGCCACCTAAAGGAGATTCCATGAAGTGCTGGGGATGGGAAAGCAAAGGGTACAAATGGATCAGTGGTTGAAGTAGATGGATCAATGAATTGGGGGGGGGAGCAAAGAAGGGGAAATAAAGAATTAATAGATTTGGGGGATGAGACTACTACACACAGGGAATGTTCCATGTGTTTGATTGAGAGAAAATTGTTTTGACAGAACTGTACAACAAGATGCTTCTGTCCCCATCATAGTAACCCTGCAAGGAGTTGTAAAAGGTAGTTACTGATGGGGTCATCAGGACAGGTGTGGCTCACTAGACTCCACCTTGAATATAAGCAAGTGGGAGTAGCTCTTTGGAGAAAAGAGTAGGCCTGGAGGATCAGGCAAGCTTGAGGAGAAGGAATGGCTTGTATATCATGTTATTCAAAAACTAACATAGCATATAAAATCTTATCAAGGAGGGGATGACGTTTTGACTCTTAACAGTATGTGCTTTGTTGGACTTGGATGAGGGTCCAAGCACCTTGTTGAAGTTTTCACAGCATTACACGGAGTCCTACTTGCTGGTTAGCCTGCAATTATAATCAATAAATTAACACGTAATGAAGGAAATTTGCTTACTTAATCTGGATCCTGTGTCTTCAAGTCGTGTCTACTTAATATCCTGACAAGATTATGTTTTAGGTTTTGTTAGTACTGCCAATATGGCTATGGAAGAATGACCTTGTTTCTCCAAAACACTTTTCTTAAAATCACAAATTTTTCTATCAGGCTTTCCAACACCACCTCTGGCACCCAAAGAGAATATCAACATGAATTAAAAGAAAACTAAGTAATAGAGCAAGTTGATTTTTTTATTTTTGCCAAAGTTTTTCAAAATTAAAAACCCAGAAAGAAAATGAAAATTTTGTGAATTTGTTTTTCCTAGGTTTTTGACCAGCTCTACTAAATAATCAACAATAAACCTGTCAAATTTATTAACACAGATGACCTTTCCTCTCTTGTGTTAGTGTCTCTCTCACAATCCTCATGTATTCCAGATATAACGATCTGTCATTTTTCTCTATTCTTGTTCTTATGTAGGGTCTAATCCTGCAAGGTTTAGCATGTCCTTGACACTCATTCAGTCTGTAGGAATTCAGGATGTTAAATACCTCAAAAGATTAGCACTTTATCCCAATGCGACCAAAGAGTCCAGTCACTGTGAGTAAGATTATCCCAGAAATGATTCCACTGACTCCCCAGTAAGGAACTCCCCAGTGCAAATTATATCAGAATCTGACCCTTAGATTATAAGTGGCCAGGGACCTTGTCTTGTCTCTCTGTTTGCTCATAAAGTGTCACACACACCCTATGGAGCTAGATTCCATTCTACCCAGATATCAATAAAATAGCCCTCTAAATTCTGATAGCAAAATAATTTCAAATTAGTTATAACTGAAGAGGCAGAAAGAACACAGCTTGAACTTGCAGATCCTAAGAAGAATTTGCAGAAGTACCAATGGAAGAAAACAACAACATTTTTTAAATTTAAAAAACAGGATCAATTTTATCCAAAATTACTGAACACAGAATGGGACCTCATAATGTTTCTTTTACAGAATCACTAAAAAAATATATTTTACAATCAGGATTTAAAAGCAGGAATGTATTCTTATCTTTTCCCTAATAGAAACTATCTCCTTGCCAGGTAGCTCACAAATGGAGAAGATACCTAATTATCTTTCAAAATCGACATTAGTGGCTAAGAATCTTCTCGAGAAGTAGGCAGTCCTGATTTCCAGCCCCTGCCCTCAATCTGGAGAGTCAGTGATTCCTCTTCCAGGAGGTGCCCTAAGAGACTGCTTTCCAAAAAGGCACTTGTAAACCTGTACTGTACCTTATTTTAATCACATTTTGAATTAATTGCTCTTTGACTCAAGAGCCATAGATGATTCCAACAGAACATCATTCTAAGTCAATAACACAGTTCTGTGCAGAAAAGGACAGGGTTAATGAGAAATTGTACATCATGATTACTGGAAGTGGTTCAGTAAGTAATTTACTGTACTGATGGGAACTATATTGATTCCTTACAAGTCTTGGGTAAAGACTGTTAGCCAGTCCTGTTTTTCAGTTGAACATATTCAAGACCTGATGTTTTTAATAGGAGGAAATAGTAATAACTTGAATTCCCATCTGAAATATAAATTCAGGTGCAAATCATATTACACTGCTTTTCAAATGTGCTGTAAAATGTGAGACAACCATTTTAGTGCTCTCAGGAAGGACCAAACAGGACCCACAAAGCAAATTAAGGATAAATTTATACCTTTAGCAGACAGTCTATAAATCCACATTATCTGGTGTATATATATTTGCCAAGCTACTTCCTGGCTATACAAAATTAAATATATTTAAGCACTGAAGACATGTAATAATGGACTTCTATTACACTGCACACATCATATTTTTCAAGCAATGAATTCCAGCACTATTGCTTGATTGTATGTATCTAGTAGATTTATGGTACCCATATCAAATAAACAACCTTCAAGGTCTTTTCTATTTGTGACAGGTAAAGTGAATCTGTCAACACCTTTGATTTTATCTGCCATCAGCCAGATACATTGTTCTTCAATTCCTTGTTAATCTCATGTTGCTCAGTAGGCAGCCACTAATTATGCATTACATTTCCCATTTCTTTATTAATTGTAAAGAATCACATTACAGCGTCCCTACTGGCAAAAAGAGTAAACACACATCCATATATTAAAATGTACAGTGAATACTTAGAAAAGAATAGGAATGGGCAAGACAATTTGGATAGTATTAGAACCGATTCAATCCTTTGAACAAAACTCAAAACAAAAACCTTTTCTGGAGTTTCTAAAAAAAGTCTAAAAAACCCAAGTCCTATATTCTGCTAGAAGGAGAAATATTTAAATACTACAAAAAAACCCACATTGCTTTCTTGGAATATCTAATCCAGCCAGCACTGGAAACCACAACAGAAAACTTGTTATTTTGAGAATTCTAGCCAGATTTCTAAACCAAAAGAGGTTATGAGGTTTCGTCTGAAAATAGATGTAGGTAAGTATTCAAAAAAGAGAGGGAAAACTCCCTGGAACAGATGTGAATTTAAACCAGACCCCTATTTAATTAAGTGAGAGACGTACACCTGCTCCCATTGTGAGTGCATATGTAGTTATTTATTAATCCCCTTCAATTGCAAAACAGAATCGAAGAGTCACATGACTAAGGGTCAAATTCTGCTCTGGGAACCCTGTACCCAAATCCAAGGACAGAAGTCAGAACTAAATATTTTGTCACTTGGTATGAGTCATTCTGGCCATTTGTTCAAAAACTTTAGGCCTCTAACAAAACATTATTCTAGGTCATTAACCTTCTCCCTCCTATTTCTGCTGATAAAAAAAAAAAAGGCAAATCTTTTAGAGCTTTCCCCCCACCCCCACTTAAATTTTCATAGTGTGGACCACATCTTAATAGAAAGGTTATCTTAGGGACCGTTCTTTCACTCATGTGGGATCATACAGATCACCTACCCCTCCCCATTCATCATTGTCCAATACCCATTTGGCAATTACAGCCAAGGCTTACACAGAAAAGTGATATTAGGAACGTGTTTGAGGACCCACACCACGTGACAACACAGCCTTCTGCAGACCATTATAAAAAACTCTGTGGGTCATCCCTGGTCCCCATGGAGCACAGTTTGAGAACCTCCATTTTAAAGCATTAGATTTTCCCATCATTAGCACTTTAATAATACAAACTGGATTTATCCAGTGTTGGTGCATGAAAGCATGTTTATAATAGGATTCAGTTTTGCTTTCCTTTTAATGTTCCCTGAAACTCACCTCTCCTGCTCCAGACCCGTATCTCAGCACAGTTTTCAATAGTGCTTTTTCCCCCATGCCCCTGAATTAGTTTTACCTTCCTTTTTTATTAAAAACGAAACAGAGGTTTCATTTTAATATTCATGATGTTAATAATTAATATTAATAAAATGGCAAATTAAAAGCAGCATGGTCAGGGTTTAAGCACTACAGAAAGCTTCAGACTTCAGAATGAGCCCTTCCCCCTCCCCCAATAGCATCATAAGATCTAGCACTGCCATTTTTCTTTTGGGGCTTGTAAGTGGCAGCCTAGCACCTATCAAGCTGAAAATGTGACCTCTGATGGGACCTCAGCTTATAGCATATGCTGATCATTTTTCAACCTAAGGGGAAAATAATTTTCCACTGTAAGAGCCAACTCCAGTCAGTCAATTTTGTGCACACTCTTATAGCTATGGATATTGATTTTTTTTATCTATACTCTGTGGGTCTGACTCATATCTCATTTGCATCATGTTATTCCAGACTTCAGTGGAGTTACTTCCAATTTTCACCACCCTAACTGAGAGGGGAATCAAGCAATCACAATCTTATTCTGCCACTCAGACTCCCATTGAGCAGCACCTTATTCAAAGTTGTCCAATTGAAACCCATAGGACTATAGCACTTTCAGGGTCGAGGCACTAATCAAAGGATGAAGAGTTGGCAGATTTGAGCTCTGAGTGATCCAGAGCCCGTTTAAACCAGTGAAAGTGCCTCTGCTGGATTTGGCCGGCTTTGGATCAACCTTTGCTGAGAAGAATCACAAAAATGATTCAGGCTACAAATAAAAGCCTTACACTGAGAGACTTGTGGATTTCAAAAAGGAGATTGAGTGGTGACTTGATTACACTGTATAAGTACCCTCTTGGGGAGAAAAACACCGGGAACTAGAGGGCTGTTTAATCTAGCAAAGAAAGGCAGAACAAGAACTAATGACTGGCAGTTGAAGCCAGACATGTTCAAATGAGAAATTACACACAAATGTTTAACAGTGAGGGTAGTTAACATTAGAACAAACTACCAAGAGAAGGGGTGGATTCTCCATTGTTTGATACCTTCAAATCAAGACTGCCTTTCTATAAGATATGTTTTTGTTGAACACAAGTTATTGTAATCAGTTCAGGTGTAATTTGGTGAAATTCTATGGCCTGTGTTTCGCAGGAGGTCACACACGATGATCTAATGGTCCCTTCTAATCTTTAAAAAAAACAAAAACCAAAAAAACCCCAAAAGTCCCCACTTATGAATCCGCAAGAGAAAGAACAAACGCAAGAAAATGGAGGTGTGGGGGGGGGAGGAATCTGTGTATATAAAAATAAACACAAGAGACCCTAGAGTTCAACAAAGATGTGCTCATTTGCAATCTGCCATCTAAATGAGTTTTCTTTCCAGTTTTATAAATCTAACGCAACAGTCAGTTCACAGTCTTCAAACAACTTCAGATTAGTAAACACCTAGGCTCTGCAAGAGGAGCCCTTAAAATACATAGCTTTCAGTACAGCACACAGATAGAAATGCATTTACATACATCATACAGTCTACATTTGAAAAGCAATCACACACTAAGGGTATGTCTACACTGCAATTAGACACCTGTGGTGGGCCCATGCCAGCTGACTCCGGCTTATGGGGCTCAGGCCAAGAGGCTGTTTAATTGTGGCGTAGATGTTCGGGCTCAGCCTGCAGCCCCAGCTCTGGGACCCTGTAAACTGGAAGGATCCAAGAGTTTGGGCTGCAGCCAGCCTACTCCATAATTAAACAGCCTGTTAGCCTCAGCCCTGTGAGCTGGAGTCAGCTGGCACGGGCCAGCCAGCAGCCGCAGGTTTTTAATTGCAGTGTAGACATACCCTAGGAGACCTTTGTCAACGATGGAGTTGATTCCAGTGAACCAGCCACTAAAAACAGAAATTAGATCGGGAGAAAAACAACTTGTAACTGATAAATGTATTTCTGTGTGTAACAAACTATGTAGATAGGTAAAATTAGAAATGATCTGCATAAAGATTTCATAGATCACACTAAGAACTGTAATCTAAATGTGCCAAAAGAATGAGGCAACACATTGCTAAAAACAATTAGCGTTAGAGACTAAAGATCTGTTAATGAGATACAGGGCCAAATGCAGTCCTGGTGTAAATAGGAGCATATCTTATTTCCACTGCATTGCACCCACTTACATCAGAGCTGAAATAGGCCTGTAGAGATGCAAATAATTTTCCTATATTTTAAGGAAACAGTACAAACACATGTATTTAATGTTTTCAGGGTCCTGACTATCCTAATAAAGGTTTTTCCAGACCATAAATTCAGTGGAAAATCTCTATACTCAGACTGGGCCACATTCAACCTTGAGGCAATAACAAAATTGCTCGTTTCCCTCTAGTACATTAGTTTACACTCACCGCCTCAGTGTAGAAGTTAAAACATTTTATACTTGCTTTTTAAAGTAAGATTATTTTTATACATGAGTTACATTTTCTTGATTCTACATAATAAATGAACATTTTAGGTGCAGTGGTCTTACATCAGCAGTATTCATATGCTTCTTAATATCGATTGGAAAAAGGCAAATATAGTGCCCATCTTTAAAAAAAAAGAGAAGGAGAGCCCAAGGAACTACAGACCAGTCAGCCTCACCTCAGTCCCTGGAAAAATCATGGGGCAGGTCTTCAAGGAAACCATTTTAAAGCACTTGGAGGAGAGGAAGGTGATCAGGAACAGTCAACATGAATTCACCAAGGACAAGTCATGCCTGACCAACCTGATTTCCTTCTCTGATGAGAACTGGCTCTGTGGATATGGGCAAAGCAGTGAACGTGATATATCTTGACTTTAGCAAAGCTTTCAATACAGTCTCCAACAGTATTCTTGCCAGCAAGTTAAAAAAGTATGGATTGGATGAATGGACTATAAGGTGGATAGAAAGCTGACTAGATTGTCGGGCTCAACGGGTAGTGATCAATGGCTCCATGTCCAGTTGGCAGCCGGTATCAACCGGAGTGCCCCAGGGGTCGGTCCTGGGGCCAGTTTTGTTCAACATCTTTATTAATGATCTGGATGACGAGATTAGGGTGACCAGATGTCCCGGTAAAATTGGGACCATCCCGATATCGATATTTAGGTGTTTGTCACGCGTCCCGACTGATCTTTGGTAAGGACGCAATTTGTCCTGATATTTTGCTCTGCCGGCAGCACTCGGCTTCCCCCCTCCCCACCGCCAGCGGACCCCACCCACCCATGTGTCCCGATATCTTCTCCCTCTCATCTGGTCACCCTAGATGGGATGGATTGCACCCTCAGTAAATTCGCAGATGACATTAAGCTGGGGTGAGAGGTAGATATCCTGGAAGATAGGGATAGGGTCCAGAGTGACCTAGACAAATTGGAGGATTGGGCCAAAAGAAATATGATGAGGTTCAACAAGGACAAGCGCAGAGTCCTGCACTTAGGATGGAAGAATCCCATGCACCGCTACAGGCTGGGGACCAACTGGCTAAGCAGCAGTTCTGCAGAAAAGGACCTGGGGATTACAGTGGATGAGAAGCTGGATATGAGTCAGCAGTGTGCCCTTGTTGCCAAGAAGGTTAACGGCATATTGGGATGCATTAGGAGTACTGCCAGCAGATTGAGGGAAGTGATTATTCCCCTCTATTCAGCACTGATGAGGCCACATCTGGAGTACTGCGTCCAGTTTTGGGCCCCCCACTACAGAAAGGATGTGGACAAATTGGAGAGAGTCCAGCGGAGGGCAACGAAAATGATCAGGGGGCTGGAGCACATGACTTATGAGGAGAGGCTGAGGGAACTGGGCTTGTTTAGTCTGCAGAAGAGAAGAGTAAGGGAGGATTTGATAGCAGCCTTCAACTACCTGAAGGGAGATTCCAAAGCGGATGGAGCTTGGCTGTTCTCAGTGGTGACAGATGACAGAACAAGGAGTAACCGTCTCAAGTTGCAGTGCAGGAGGTCTAGGTTGGATATTAGGAAACACTACTTCACTAGGAGGGTGGTGAAGCACTGAAATTGGTTACCTAGGGAGGTGGTGGAATCTCTATCCTTAATGGTTTTTAAGGCCCGACTCGACAAAGCCCTGGCTGGGATGATTTAGTTGATGTTGGTCCTGCTTTGAGTAGGGGGTTGGACTAGATGACCTTCTGAGGTCTCTTCCAATCTTAATCTTCTGTGATTCTATGATTTTTCTATAATTCCATGGAACCTGAACTACTAAACATATTCAAAGAGAAAGGTCTGTATAACAGCAACAGAAATGAATAGAAAAAATATTATAATAATTATAATTGGAGCAGGAAGAGTCCTTCTTAGACATCTAGCCCATCTTGTAACATGTATTTAAGATACTGCATATGATCCATACAATACTATAGGCATTCCATGATTAATACACTTTCTTAAAGTCCTGTTTACTGAATCCTTTTTATCCTGTTCTCCTCACCCGTCGTTTCTCCAACTCCTTCCTTCCTGGTACAGTTGCTTTGTGTATTCTTTGTCCTGTCTATCTTGGCCTATTATGCTCTTTGAGGATGGGGATATATTGTACACCATCGATAGGTACCAGTGTTGAGGGTGAAATCCAGTCCATGCCCAAAAAGCCAGAGTAATCAGTCTCTGTGCAGGTAACACACCGAAGGATTACAGAGGTGAAGATCTTCCCCCACTCATGGATCCACTGGCTATTTTTCTAGCCCATAGATGGAATATCAAGCTACAGTCCCTTCACTCCAATTGCATGAGGTGTTGGGGCTAGTTATCCCTTGCCTGGCCTGCCCTAGCCTGTCCCCTTGTGATCCTTCCATGCCAGGGATGGCTCGAGACTGCTTCTGCTGTACGCACAAATGTGTAGTCACCCCGGCACACACATACACACTGCCCTCGTGCCCCTTCACAGCTACTATGTGGTTTTCAAATGGTGTGGAGGACATCGCATAGGGTCCATTTATAATGCTATACGAATCCTTTTAATTAAAAATAATAATATAGGTTATCACAATCACTGGAAACCTCTGCTGTCTGGGTTACAATAAAGTTAGCAAGGTCACAATTAGCAGTTAGTGAGCAGTAGAGTCTTACATTATTTGTATATCAATATAATCAATTGAAATGTACAAGCTGTGGGAAAAAGGGAAGTGAAAAAACATTGACTAGATGAAACTTTGTTTGAAATTGTGAATATACCAATGCAAGTCATGTACGGCATCACTCAGACAAAGTGTCCAGAGAGTGGATTTTTATAAAAGGAAATGTTACAGCTAGCAAGGCCAGAGGGGGGGAGGGATGAAAGATGTTAGGCGTGTAAAACCCTGGGCTTTCATCTCTGGAATTTAAGTTAACCCTTAGGAACTTATCATAGCATTGCTCTCTTTGAAAACAGACCTGGATTGCTCGGAGAATTCTATGAAAAGGTTACCAGAAGATGGAGACTCTCCTCCATTGCCATCAGCACAGCAGTATTATACAGTCACCACAACAGCACTAAATGGATTTTGTCTCCTCACAAGATCAGTTTTGTCAAGAATAAAACAGGACCACATCAAGAGGCAAAGAAATGGGGAGGTAGATTTTTTATTCAGTGGCTCTATCAGTCCTATTTAGACTTTGCTTGTACGGTTTGTGAATGAACATTTGACAGACATTATTGGTTTCAGGCCAGCTTCTGCTCTTAGTTACCCAGGTTAAATATGGAGTAACTATTGATTTCAGTGTCTTTAACTAAGAACCTGGGATTTGGAGTCTGAGTGTAGAGTCTGTGTTGTGCCTTTTTAGAAATAATTTTTTTGAATAACTTTTTAGACCCAGCACACGAGTCGCAGCCCAGGCAGACGGGGCAAAGGTAGCTTTAAGCAGCTTTAACTTTGCATGTCCCTAATTCTGGACTACTGGCTGGGGCTGGTGTGGTTCCTAGCTTTAGTTAAAGGCTGAGCAACCCAAGGGCCTTGAACAACTGCCTACAAGCTGCTCCACAGCTCAAAATAGCCCTATTGCAATCCACTCCAGCCACCGTAGATGCAATCAATTCACAAGCTTTTGAATAACCTCCTGCAGATTAAACCTATCTGACTGGTGTCTATGGTTTACTGTCAGTAAACTAACCTCAATATTCCAGCAATGATTCTAGTCCAAATAAAAAACAAAAAAACAAAAAAAACCCCAACCAAACAAAAAAAAAACCACCCAGAAATTTCCCCTTTTCTATAATCAGAGAAAATCATTAATTATTACATGAAAGCAAACAAAGAGGTTGGTTGTTTTTTTGGGGGGCAGTGGTAGTGAAATCAAGTGGTAGCCTAGAATTAGCAGGCCCTCAAAATGCTTTGTAGAAAGTGATCGTATCCCTTGAAAAGAAATGAATGAAAGATATTGCTTCCTGTAAAGTCTCTCATGTAATTGCATGTTTATACAGTACAAGTGACTCCATTGCCAATTGGGATGGTTTATACAATTCTTTTAATGTGGGAAGTTCATTGAGGTATAAAATGTATCCAGCGCATCAGAGTTTTTGTACCGAAAAGTGTTAATGAAGTACAGTTTACTACATCTACTAAATCTTGCACAGGCTACTCCTGACTTTTTTCCTTCCAGATGGGTGATCATGCTGATGTAACTGCTCCAAACAATTTTTCCAAGTCTGGAGTAGCCTGGGCATGATTTACTAGGTGTTGTTTTTTGCTTACATAAAGAATATGTAAATAATCATTCTCTACCGAAAAATTCACACTGGTGTTAAGACGAGATGAAAAGAACCATCCCTTCCCTCCTCCCCTCCGCCTCTTTTTTAAAAAAAGTTTGTTTCTTGTGAGAGTTCTGAGGAAAAGGAGGAATCTAGTTTACATCTCCTCTGATCATAAATTACCTTTTCTGACATCTGGAATTTGAGAACAAGTAGCAAATGCTCAGATACTGTAACTGACGGTTTACTGACAACTAACAATATCTCCGATAGGGGAATCAGATAAGCAAAAAAGCAGTCCTCAGACGTATCTGGTGAAGAGTCAAAACATTCTTTATCTAACAGTGAAAAGAAAGCCAGGCATCCATCAAGTCCAGCAAAATAAAGAGTGGTCAGAATTTAACTAATTTCTAGTAATCTACTAATAAACACAGCCCACTGTGATCAATAAGTTAACTTATGTAACCTTTGATTTATATGCCCCAATTAGTATTTTAAAAATAAGGAATAAAACTGAATTCTTTATGGTTCAAGCCTTCAAGCTGGTTACAGATAATTTAATTCAATGGAGGACTGTGAATGTCCCAATGAGTGATAAAATTAAAGATTTTATTTAATATAAATTAGTTAGCTAAGCAAACAGGCATCCAATATAACCATACACTGCATTTATATTCACATCCTCAGATGAAATGATGTATTCAGGAGTGATCCATCCCTGAATGAGGAGAACGAATATATAATCCTTTCTCTAACAATACCTTGATGGTGGATGGGTGCACCTATCTAAAATCAGCATACTATCCTATTTATAATCAACTATAATAACCCCTTCCAATTAATTACCATTAAATCTACCTTATTACCACAATTAAATATTTTCTACTCTCTCATTGGCTATTTAACATTAAGTATCATTTTAGTTAACATTTATGTAAACGCCACATCAATAACCATCACTATATTAAGGAGTCCAGTGGCACCTTAAAGACTAACAGATTTATTTGGGCATAAGCTTTCATGGGTAAAAAAAACCAATTCTTCATGTTAGTCTTTAAGGTGCCACCAGACTCCTTGTTGTTTTTGTGGATACAGACTAACACGGCTACCCCGATACTTATCAATATATTAACATTTTATCTAAAACACTTGTAAAAACCAGTTACCACCAAAACATGTTTACAACATGACCTTTTGCTCCCACTAACAAACTCAATTTTACCAGGCCACACTTGACTATTGTCAAGCCATTGTGTACGACATAGATTTTGGGGCCTACTTACATTTCAACACATTTCTATATAAAATAAACAAGCACCATCACTACAATTAGGACAAAATTTGAGAGGAACCTCCTAAACTGCACAAGAAAATGTGCATGTACACTCATTGACATGAGCAAAGCCACACACTCGAAAACTCAAATGAGCACTTGTTGAAATGCTGGCACTGGTGCCAGTTAATGTCATAAATATTTGTACATCCATCAAGTGACCAAAAGAGTCTATTTTTAATTACATTTTTAACGGAGTAGTTTTATAATCCACACACATTCCTTACCAAGCAGACAGTTTTTGTAGTGGGGTTTTCTTTTTAAAACATCACCATCTCAAAATGTCTATCTTCGCCAGCTTGTGACTGAATAAGCATTACACAACATGTGCAAAGGAAGTGATAAGTTGCACTATTAAGCTCTTAAAAGTCAGGAATGCCAGTGTTAAGGTTTCATGAATAACCTCAACTCTATCTATAATACAGGCTTTAGTGACATGACCACATAATATTTCACAAATGATAACCTACAATTATCCTACATTTTTCTACCACTTCAGAGCCAAATAGATAGTGTATATCTTTTAGGTCTTTTTGCGTGCAAGAGTATACTAACACTATTTACAGTACATAAAAAATGTACTATTACAGACTGAGCAGTAAAAAATGAATTTTCAAGTGTTACATTTTCCATACACTGAGCGGATAGTTTACTTCTACTCTGAATGACTTCTTTTAAAAAAAAATAGATTAAGGGAAACAAAACAAGGGATAACACACTTAATGTTTTGATGAGAGCACACTGAGTTTTTCTGTAACATTCTGCCTCATGTAATTGCAGTTGCCCTGCAGACAGGTATTCTCCTTAGGTACAGAAAGGTGCACTACAGAGAAAATAAAGTCATAACAATTACATATATACACACATAAATACCGTATATCCCTTGTTTTTTATTTTTATATATTTGATAGGCAATACAGTTAGTAGCACCTATAATTAAGGTTGCCTGACATTTTCCATTAGCAGTCTCAGTTTTCAGTTGCTTATGATTTCACCAGACTTGCATTTAAACTGATTTTTTATTGATCAGGTGTCTACTTTTTTTTATTTTATTTTTTTAAGTTTCAGCAGAAATGGTTTATCAAAATGAGGTTAGGGAAAAATATGTTGTTTTGCCCACGTTAAAAAAATTCTTACAGACATTCTGTTGACAAGCTCCGTGCTTGGGATCCGGGGTTTGAATTGGGCAAGGATATTACCTTTGTTTCATGGATGTGCCTTTTCCCATCCCAATGAAGAGCTGCTCAAATCTGGCCAAGTTATAAGCCTTTGAAAAAAATCTCAGTTTGCACACACTCAGTGGAATCTTGTTAGAATTTAGCAATTAAATTCTCCAAAGATTCCATCTATTCTGTACATGCTCCAGTCCAAGGCTGCAGAGGCTGAGCAGGATTTTCCCTGCTATTTCTCCTCCAGGTCAACCAGGGCCCTATGTGACATAAGAACAATGGAGCAGGGAAATGCAGTCCTCTGTGTTCCCACTACTGCAGGCAGTAAGGATGGCAGGAGGAGCATTTCAACTTGAATGCAGAGGGCTGAGGAACCAGGCCTGAGGCAGTGGCAAGGGAAAGACTGGGCCATGGATTATGGAACTGGAAGGAGAGGTGGGAGTGGGGGAGAAGGAGAAGGGGACAAGCACTGAATGAAGAGGCTTGGGCAGAAGGGGCGAGGCTGGAGTGGCAGGGAGTGCAGGAGAACAAAAGTAAATGCGTTTCCAACCATTTGAGTGTACTCCTCTCAGAACCTGGAACAGAACCCAGGATTCCTGAATTTCAACATTCCTCTGTTCTCAGCCAACAGCTGTGAAATCCACTGGCAAAAATATATCCCCTTATCTCCCTCTACTGACAGGCCCACACAGAAGATGACAACCCACTCCTGTTATCTGTTACTCTGTCAGCTCAAGTGGAAGAGGTTTGTTCGGTGATGTAAAGGTTCTAACCCTGCTTATGAAGTGAGCATTAATATGGTTCCATGTGATGGAGTTTTTGGTTTTTGATTTGCTTTTTTAAAAAAACCTGGAAAGTTCCAAACACTCGAACGTTAGAAGAATATTAAAGTTGCAGTCAAGCACTCAAGTTAGGAAATAGCAGAATTAAGGCTGGCTGTGCAACCTTAATTCAGTCCCTTTGTGTATATGCATTATGATTAGTCTTTAATTACCTGATCACATACTATTTTTTCTGTAGGGCCTCACCTCACCGAGTGTACTGGAGGAAGAGCTCTCAAGTACGCACAGCATAGTCCTTAGCTTAAACCTGAGTCTGGGAACTGTAGTAAAATTAAGCCACGTTGTGCTACAGTTGCACAAATCTGCAATTTATGGCAGTAATATTAAAGTGGTGGGAAATTTGACGCAGGCACTTGAGTATTAGCATTTTTCCACCTGTTTATGACTAGATAAATATTAAACTAGTGTGTAAACTCAGTCCCTTATGGCTCAGCTGTCCACACTGATACGCCATTGACAGTGCATGCCGGGCTGTGACCAGACTCTGATTTGCAAGGAAAATAAAGTAAACCACTACATCTTTTTGAATACTCTGCTCGGTGGGATTGCAGAGTATTAGAAGCCCCCAATGGCAATCAAACAAATCTCTATAAACGTTTCTCCTTGTCAACATTTGGGGCTTGCACCATTGCAGCTATACTAGTGACTGGCTGCAGATTGTGTATTTGAGCTAATCCCCGGTATAGAAAAGGCCTTCGCTACCTTTTGCAACAGCGGAATTCGGTTTTATGATGTTCTCGGAACACTTTTTCATCATTGCCTTTGTAACAATGGAATTGTCACTTCCACTGTGGCAAAAGTGCCAACAATTCATAACATGGATACTCTTTTTTCTAAACAGAAGGGCTGTTTATTATGCCACACTGTGCTCCTTACAGATGTACCTTGGCAGTAGCTCTAAAAACTATAGGAGCCTAGAAGTCTTTAGGATTCAGTACCTGGCTCGTTATACATACATCACATACAGTGTTTACAGTAAACATTGATCTGGTCTACTAAGCATGTGTAAGTAGACACTGATAACGGACAGATTTTTAAAATGCTGCTCTGATTGTATGGGGGAATTGTATCATATAGAAATGATACGTATATTAGAACTGTTTAAGGGTGATGCGTTTATTAACATACATCAGCATTGCACAACATTGAATGGCCATGTTTCAGAAGCTAAGATTAATGTGTAATAGATTTAGTTTTACAGACATCATCTCAGCATATATCACGTTCAGGTGATGTAAATAAAAGTATAAAGTCTCAAGGAGAGTCTAACAGGAGGCCGAGGGGTATTTTTTGGTTTTGTTTAATTTCTGAGTTTGCTCATTTATAAATGAGCAAAGCTGTTAATTAAAATAATAAACACGTTAAGTTTACATGTTAATTAAGAAATAAATCTGAGCCCTCAGAGCTATTGTGAAATTTCCCCTTACATGTACAATTATTACACAGGCAAATTAGTGGTATGTTTAAGAGATGTTGTTTGCTGTATGTACTCTTCCATAGGTTTGATTATATTAGTATGGGGTGCGTCAGACAGAGTGGATAGACTTTTCCCATCCAGCACTGGTGGGGAGTGCAAAGCTACCTGTGCTAGAAGTACTAGTTTCCATACCTGGGGCTGTTTGCTCAGTCTGTGTGTGTGTGTGTGTGTGTACATTAAGAAAACTACTCATCTGCAGCAAGAATGAGGTTTGGGTAGCTAGTAAATCACGTACAGCAGTTAGCCTCAGCTTTGCTAATGGATCCTTCCTCCTATGCAATGCCTGTTTAGTTGCTAATTTGAGCCGCTTGCAAGCCTTCATTTTGGGAGGCAGTCTATTGAAAACAAACTAATACTACAGGGTTCTCTCTCTTTCTGAGTTGCAATTTTTTATGGCATACATCTGAGTTGAGTGCAATTTAGAAGTTTATATCAAACATTACAAGTTCACAGGTAGAGTAGTTTAAGATAAAGGTTGCAGGTGCTATTCATCTTTATACCAGGTGGTTGCTTTCAAAATTAGGTATTTTAGTAGAAAAGCCATTTGGAGAACTGTCAAGAGTGTGTTGTGAACATTTTAACCGTATAAAGAAATTTAATGCATTATCAAGCTTTTAACCTGCACTAATTTAATTGCACTATTAAAAGTGTTTGTTAAGCCATCCATCAGTTTACAAGACTATGTAATTTTGCAGATAAAATTTGTCACATGACGACTGCTTATAAAAAAAGAATTAGCAAAAATTAACACTTCAGAAGCCATTTGAGTAAAGAGTTTAAAATGTATTTTATATCATTCATACACACACACACACACACACAGACCAGAGAGAATGTAAAGGATCCAACCCTAAATAGTTATGTGTAAACTGGTTCCTACCACCAGTGTTCTAGAGCACAGTCTAATCTCAATAGATCCTAAAGAAGGCAGGGGTCCTTTCATGATCAGTCCAGAAGAGTGTATAGATATTATACTGATGTTGCTTTTTTAAAAAGTATGTGGAACCCCTGACTAAGGTATATTGATGACATGAATTACTATTCTGTATTTTCTAAAGTGGAGTGAGATCAGATGTCCTTTTGTCAGAGATTTGTCTACCCCTGACTTAAGTTTATTTAAGAAGTAAAATTGGAGTTTGTGGAGATTTTACGTTTCTGCTGGCTACCGGGTGGCTGTTCTTTTAAGATAGGAGTTCTTTCCTGTCTCAGCCAGAGTAAGGAAGGGCATGTGGCCTACACAGTCTGGCGGGCATTGCAGGCTGTTCTGTTAGTCAGGATTTTGGGACATGGATGTGTGTGCTGACAGGTTTTTATTTCCCTAACTCTGTTTCTGTTGTGTAATAGGCGTAGCAATAGCCAGGTACTTCAGAATGGAACAACACAAGAACGGCCATACTGGGTCAGACCAAAGGTCCATTTAGCCCAGCATCCTGTCTTCTGACAGTGGCCAATGCCAGGTGCCCCAGAGGGAATGAACAGAACAGGTAATCATCAAGTGATCCATCCCCTTTCGTCCATTCCCAACTTCTGGCAAACGGAGGCAAGGAAACACCATTCCTGCCCATCCTTGCTAACAGCCATCGATGGACCTATCCTCCATGAATTTATCTAGCTCTTTTTGGAACTCTGTTATAATCTTGGCCTTCACAACATCCCCTGGCAAAGAGTTCCACAGGTCGACAGTGCGTTGTGTGAAGAAATACTTCTTTTTTTATTGTTTTTAACCTGCTGCCTATTAATTTCATTTGGTGACCCCTAGTTCTTGTGGTATGAGAAGGAATGAAGAACACTTCCTTATTTACTTTCTCTACATCAGTCATGATTTTATAAGCAGCAAAGAGTCCTGTGGCACCTTATAGACTAACAGACATATTGGAGCATGAGCTTTCATGGGTGAATACCCACTTCGTCGGATCCAGACTAACACGGCTACCCCTCTGATACTTGACATGATTTTATAGACATCTATAATATTCCCCCTTAGTCGTTCTCTTCCAAGCTGAAACGTCCCAGTCTTTTTAATCTTTCCTCATATGGAAGCTGTTCCATACCCCAAACCATTTTTGTTCAGAAAAGGGCAACCTTTTCCAATTACAATATGTTTTTTTGAGATGGATGACAACAACTGCATGCAGTATTCAAGATGTGGGCAAACCATGGATTTATATAGAGGCAATATGATATTCTCTGTCTTATTATCTATCCCTTTCTTGATGATTCCGAACATTGTTAGCTTTTTTGACTGCCGCTGCACATTGAGTGGATGTTTTCAAAAAACTATTCACAAATAATTCAAGATCTCCTTGAGTGGTAACAGCTAATTTAGACCCCATCATTTTGTATGTATAATTGGGATTATGTTTTCCAATGTGAATTACTTTGCATTTATCAACATTCACTTTCATCTGCAATTTTGTTGCCCAGTCACCCAGTTTTGTGAAGTCCCTTTGTAACTCTTCACAGTTTGCTTTGGACTTAACTATCTTGAGTAGTTTTGTATGATCTGCGAATTTTGCCATCTCAATTTTTGCCTCTTTTTCCAGATCATTTACGAATATGTTGAATAGTACTGGACCCTTGGGGGACACCTCTATTTATCTCTCTCCATTCTGAAAACTGACAATTTATTTCTACCCTTTATTTCCTTTCTTTTTACCAGTTACTAATCCATGAGAGAACCTTCCCTCTTATCCTGTGACAGCTTACTTTGCTTAAGAGCCTTTGGTAAGGGACCTTGTCAACGGCTTTCTGAAAATCTAAGTACACTATATCCACTGGATCCCCCTTGTCGGCATGTTTGTTGACACCCTCAAAGAATTCTAGTAGATTGGTGAGGCATGATTTCCCTTTTTAAAAAAAACAACATGTTGACTCTTCCCCAACAAATCACGCTCATCTGTGTGTCTGGTAATTCTGTTCTTTATTAT
Source organism: Mauremys reevesii (assembly GCF_016161935.1). Classification (NCBI taxonomy): domain Eukaryota; kingdom Metazoa; phylum Chordata; order Testudines; family Geoemydidae; genus Mauremys; species Mauremys reevesii. The sequence continues at coordinate 262,819,960 of NC_052624.1, forward strand.
AGTTTCAACCAGTTTGCCGGGTACTGAAGTTAGGCTTACCGGCCTGTAATTGCCTGGATCACTTCTGGAGCCTTTTTTAAAAATTGGCATCACATTAGTTATCCTCCAGTCTTCTGGTACAGAAGCTTATTTAAATGGTAAGTTACATACCACAGTTAGTAGTTCTGCAATTTCAGCTTTGAGTTCCTTCAGAACTCCTGGGTGAATACCATCTGATCCTGGTGACTTTATTACTGTTTAGTTTTCAATTTGTTCCAAAACCTCTTCTAATGATACCTCAATCTGGGATTGAGTTCCTCAGATTTGTCACCTAAAAAGAATGGCTCCGGTTTGGGAATCTCCCTCACATCCTCAGCCGTGAAGACCGATGCAAAGAATTCATTTAGTTTTTTCGCAATGGCCTTATCATCCTTGAGTGCTACTTTAGCATCTTGATCTTTCAGTGGCCCCAGTGGTTGTTTAGCAGTCTTCTTGCTTCGATGTACCTTAAAATTTTTTTGCTATTACTTTGAGTCTTTGGCTAGCTCTTCTCCAAATTCCTTTTTACACTTCACTTGCCAGATTTTATGCTCCCTTTTATTTTCCTCAATAGGATTTAACTTCCACTTTTTAAAGGATGCCTTTTTGCCTCTGACTGCTTCTTTTACTTTGTTGTTTAGCCACGGTGGCACTTTTTTGGTTCTCTTACTATGTTTTTTTTTTTAATTTGGGGTATGCATTTAAGTTGAGCCTCTCTTATGGTGTCTTTAAACCATTTCCATGAAGCTGGCAGGGATTTCACTTTTGGCACTCTACATTTTAATTTCTGTTTAACTAACTTCCTCATTGTTGTGTAGTCTCCCTTTCTGCAATTAAATAGTACCATGGTGGGATGCTGTGGTGTTTTCCCCGCCATGGGGATGTTAAATTTAATTATATTATGGTCACTATTACCACGCGGTCTAGCTATATTTACCTCTTGGACCAGATGCTGTGCTCTACTTAGGACTAAATCAAGGATTGCCTCTTCTCTTGTGGGTTCCAGAACTAATTGCTCCAAGAAGCAGTCATTTAAGGTGTCAGGAAACTTTATTTCTGAATCCTGTCCCAAGGTGACATGAACCCAGTCAATACGGAGATAGTTGAAGTCTCCCATTATTATTGAATTTTTTTGTTTTTATAGCCTCTCTAATCTCCCTGAGCATTTCAGTCACTATCACCACCCTGGTCAGATGGTTGGTAATATATCCCTGCTGCTATAATCTTATTATCAGAGCATGGAATTACTATCCACACAGATTCTATGGTACAGTTTGGTTCATTTAAGATTTTTACTTCATTTGATTCTATGCTTTCTTTCACATATAGTGCCACTCCCTCATCAGCATGACCTGTTTTGTCTTTCTGATATATTTTGTACCCTGGTATTACTGTGTCCCATTGATTATCCACATTCCACCAAGTTTCTGTGATGCCTATTATATCAATATCCTCATTTAATACGAGGTACTCTAATTCGCCCATCTTATTATTTAGACTTCTATCATTTGTATATAAGCACTTTAAAAAACAGTCATTTTTTAAGCTGTCTGCCATTACATGATGTAATTGAATGGGACTCTTTCATTTGACTGTTTCTCATCAGATCCTACCCATATTTTATCTTCCATTCTATCGTCCTTAGAAGGATATAGAGAATCTTGATGAACAGATACTCTAAGGGATTTCTCTGTCCGAACCATGTGCTTCTCCACACCTGTCAGCTTTCCCCCAGCCCTTAGTTTAAAAACTGTTCTAGGACCTGGTTAATTTTAAGTGCCAGCAACCTGGTTCCATTTTGGTTTAGGTGGATCCCATCCTTCCTGTATAGGCTCCCTCTTTCCCCAAAGGTTCCCCTTATTGTGAATGAGTATGGAGTTCCCCATGCTACCATATTGCCCTTCATAACATGTTTGCAGGTTTGTGACACACAGCAGGTTTGGAGAAACTGTAGGCCCCAAAATTCATAATTGCAATCAGGTCTACAATGTGCATGTGTGAGTTCTCTACAGTCTCCTTATTTCTAATATGCACGGAAAATTCCCTGGGTTTGGGTTTTTAATATCTCATCTGGGTGAACGGGGTGGTCTTGGCATCCTTTAGCTTTAACATACAGGTTATACACAATGTATAATAGAGGTCCAACATGGAGCTGGTTATGTTTGTGTATGATTTGGAGGTCCCTAGAGTTGGAAAGAGCCCTGTACCGTACTCTTATATAGGAGGTTACTGCTGCCCATGAACTCCGCAATGTTACACTCATCAACAGGATTTAATCAATCAATCTCCTTCCAAGGTCATCAGCAAGAATAGAACAGGTGACTTTCAGCCTCAAAGCTCAGGCCCATACCAGTTGAGCTAATAAAGTCCTTCATCGGGTAGCAATACTTTACTAGTCACTAGAGAAACACATCAAAGCCCAGCCAGCATATTGTCTGCATACGTTTGGCCTAAGGAGGTACTACTGGTTAGAACATGGTGTAACTGTTTTTAACCAAGCTAAGGAACGGCATCACTGGCTCAAGAGCACACTTAAATAGCTGGCGTTTGGTACAAAGGCACTATAGTCATTGGAAAAGTTCCTATTGATTTCAATGGACTTGGGATCAGGCCCCAGATTGTTAAAACACACTAAAAACCTCTAGCTCCTGGACTGCCCCTTTTGAGTGCTGAGCAACCCTGCTTGGGTGGATGCACTCAGAAGGAACAACTAGCCTCTCTCAGCAACCTGCTGAGTGCTACCATCTCCAAGATCAGAGCAGCTAGAGAAGCATGTCATAGGAGGTACTTAGATCCTGGCAGGTCAAGACCTGAATGAGGCGGGGGCTTAGAGTCCTGTTTTGTTTACTCTGGGCCCAATCCTAAACCTATTTAAGTCAAAAGGAAATCTTTCCACTGAATTCAATGGAAGGTGCTGGATGCTTTACTGTGCTGGTAAGTGAGCCTTGCACTCCTGGGCAGCATGGCTTTTGTTAAATGTGCACTCCATGAGCACAGGGAGAAAATTCAGTGCCAAATGAACCACGCGTATATATTGCAGGACTTTCAACCAGTCCTCAGAACTATGCCAAATCGCAAATCATTTTCACCAGAACACTCAAAGGCACTTCGCTTTAGTGAGGGCTATTGCCTGCCAATTCAACTTTCTAAATCCAGCTATTTCAGTGCTAGATCTGGGTTTTATTTATTTTTATGATAATGGGGGAAAGTGTTTTTCCTCTATTCTCCTCTCTCTGTGCTCAAGGAAAGGCTCAGCTGTTTTTGTTTCAAACTTCCACAAACAGAATTGCTTTCAAGCAGAGACATGGAACATTTCAGCCCAACAGGTGATGGCTTCCAGGAGTTATAAAGAACTGAAAGCAGAGAGTAAGAGTGGCAATCCTTATACAATCTTAACTGGTCTGTATAACGTGACCAGACCCAGGATTGCAAGAATTTTCATGTTCTGGTGGGATGAAGTGAGTCTATTGTAATAAATTATAGCTCTCATATAATTGCACTTCATAGTGGAAAGCAGAATCCCAATACTTTATTATAAAAATGACAGCATTCCTGAAAATACAGCCTACTGAAAGCCCAAACCAGCACCTTGAAGTCAGCTAGTTAGCTTATGTATAAGCTCCCCCTTGAGGAACTGAGAATTATTGCACTACAAATCTCAAAAGCATCATTATCCAAAATCCTTGTTGAACTGCAGAAAAGATAAAATTTCCTTCACAATTATTGTGGGGGGGGAGGGGGAGTTGGAAAAAAAAAATCAGATGTTTTCCATACTGTTCTTGAAGCTTTCTGTCAGACTTTGCAAAAAAAAGTTAGTCCATAATACTTGGTTTTTCCAGGTAAGAAAGATAATTTCTGAGTTAAAGTCCACTCTGAAAAATGGTCCTATTTTCATGTAAAATGCATTTTTTCAGATCAAAATAAATTCACATTGAAAGTACTGAATGTTACAAAGGGTTATTTCATTGCACTCTCTGAACCTTAGGAGGAGTTTGCCTAGCATAGAATGGTTCCTCTCCCATTGGGCAACCCAATGCAACCATGGGCGAATCTTGCCCCACAAGAAAGGTGTGGAGCAGTGGGGGTGGGAATTGCTGAAGTGTTAGGGATCTGGGGGAAGATCAAACTGGGAAGATCAAACTAGTAGGATCTGTTTTTGGAGAGTTGGGGGCAAAGAGTAGAGAGGGAATGGGGAAGGGGAATCAATAGGGGGGAAGTCAGGGTGGAGGAGCTAGGGGACAGGGATGGCCAGAGTATCATGCTGACCATGGGCTGAGATGAGAGAAAAAACAAAGGAACTAAGGAAAGACTAGATGGATGAGATAAAATACAAACTCGCATGCCCCAAGACACAAATAAAATTCTAAAGTGAACCTTCCATCCACCTTTTGGATGTTCAGAATACCTACACTGTATTTTATTCATGCATTTCACCATTGTCTGCAATGCACAGTACTGCTCTTAAAGCTGCTGTCTATATTTTTATCATTAGGTGAGTTACGTTATTAGAATGAGGAATATTGCCAGTAGTGTTGACACTTGCCCTGACAAGTAAAAAGTTAAATAGGAAACTAAGGGCACACCTGTTGCTAAGGTGACATATCAATAAGTATATAATGGAACAAACTCAGCTGTCAATAGTAGATGTCTTCAATATACCTTGGAATAAAGAAAAAATTACAAGATGACATTAAGACTAGATCCTCGTATGATAACACATGCTGGCAAATAATGAGCCAAGAATCAGCTCCAACTGCTCATTGATGAATTAATTTCCCAAAAAAAGGGAATTTGTGCACCACTTGCTCAAAATCAGGAACTACAAGATTTCCTACAACTCATCCACTGAATCCCTAATGTTCTCCCCACCTAAGACTTCCTTATCCTATGACTGAGCTAATAAAAGTGATTTAGAGTCAGCATAGTATGAAAATAATATTTCTTCCCGTCCAAGCAAAAGTAATTTGGAAGGAAATCCCCTGGTATTTTTCATTTTTCTGTAATTATATCCTGGTTCCAGAGAGAACTAGAATCAAAATTGCCAACATATCAAAAGATTGATCGATCTTGTGGTAAACCAGAAACAGCAATACAATTCAACAGTCTAGGGCAGCGAGAGATAAATGCCATATCCTATAGAAACTGTAATGGGAATTTTAGGTAGGTAAAGTGTAATTACCTTACTGAAAATTCGATCAGTGCACCACATTTTGTACCTTACAAAAAGGGTATGAATATTTAATGCAAGTATTCAGAACCCCATTTTACATTTCACTGGAAAGACTCTGCTCTTCCAGATCGTGGGGCACCCCAAACACCTTGTTGGCGTATTGGTTCAGGTATGTCTACACAGCAGCTGGGAGGGTGTTTCCCAGTGTGCTAGCTCTACTTGAACTAGTGCACTAAAAATAGCGGTGTGACCATGGCAGCACAAACAGCAGCTTGGGCTAGCTACCCAAGTACAACCCCGAGCTCTCTGCTACATGCTCTGGTGGCTATCACCTGTATTGTTATTTTTAGCACATAAACTTGAGCTGAGCTAGTGTGTCTCCTACCCATCCTGGGAGACACCCTTCCAGCTACCGTGTAGACATACCCTAAGAGGAACGAGTACCAAACACAGAATTAACAATGATACTTCTTACAGTAGCAAGTGTTGAGAGCTCCAATTCGAGTACTAACTTTGATCCTGCTTAGCACCTAGAAGACGGATTCACACAACCCAAGGTTCAAGGCGCAAGAAGGAATAATACTGTAAGCACTGGGTATTAAATTCTGAGATTTTGGTGAAGACAGGTGAAAGTTCCTGAGGATGAAAAGGGAGACTACAGACCTTCAAAATTGGTGGAAGAATTAATAAAGTAATCAACACTAACATCCTTGAGAAATATAAATTGATAAAGAGTACAGTTAATCAAAAACAGATCACGCTTGTCTTAAAGTATATGCTATGATAAAAAGATTAGTGGTTAAAGGAAACAGTGCACACAGTAGCTCTAGAGTTTACTATGACATTTGATATGGTTCTCCAAGGCATACTCATAGGGAAACTAAAGACATGTGGATTAAGTTAAGGAATATAAATAAAACACCACCGAGTGTCAAAGTAGAAGAAAGTGTTGGGCGAGGTCTTAAGTGAGGCTGATGTAAATTGGTATTGTCATTAAACACAAGCAGGACACAGTTGATCAGATTTATGAAGAATCTTAACCTGAAAGAATCTAATCTGCAAAGATCTGTGATCAAGAGACGATAGGGTCTCTAACTTAAAGAAATTGACTGAAATAAATAAAATAGGATTCAACTAAAAATGCAGAAATGGTTAGTGTGGCTCTGAAGAGGCTAAGCAACCTGATAGGCTTGATAGGAAAGCACTGATTGAGGATGAGGCCCCCACTGGACAGGAGCAGGCAGGACTGGTATAAAGTCAAACAGTTTGCAGCAGGAAGGGGCTGCAAAGGGAAGAGCAGGACTGTCAAATACCACGACTATGATTTATGAGTTTATACATGGCAAATGGGGTCAGCATTGCCAAATCTATACTGAGGGCCAGAGGCATTGACTGTGTGATTTCCCTGGAGGTGCTGGACCCCCACTTCACCCCAGGTCCAACCCCCCACTTCACCCCTCCCCTCGAGTCCCCATCCTGTCCCGCCTCCTGCACCTCCTGCATGCCACTCAACAGCTGATCGTGGCAGGCGGAAGGCACTGGGAGGGAGCGGGAGGAGCTGATCTGTCGGGCTGTCAGTTGGTGCTGAGCACCCAGTTTTTTTTTTCCTATGGGTGCTCCAGCCCCAGACCACCCACAGAGTCGGCACCAATGCTGACAACTATAGAGATGACAGCACAGGTAGAATGGGAATGGCTTTTTGTATCCCTGAATTTGGAATTAAGACATCTATGTGACTGTACAATTTTGTGGCCATTACAACGTCTGAAATGATGGGCACACTTCTGGAACTGACCCGGTTAAGGGATGTACACCTGTCACGGAGTCTCTAGGCGATGCTCTGGAAGTGCTCCCCACAAAGCCAGTCAGGACTTTGGGGAGCCTCCTCTCCCTTGGAGCAGACTGTCTTCAGGGCAAGAAGCTCACACCACTTCACCTTCCTGGGTCTGACCTTGGAGCATTTAACATATGCCCCTCCGTACACTTCCCACAGCGAGTCCGCCCAGGCGGGGTCTTGGGGAAGCCATAGGGTCCTGCACGCACTCCCACTTCACAGTCAGACGTGACTCTTAGCCACCCAGTAAAACAGAGGTTTATTAGATGACAGGAACACGGTCTAAAACAGAGCTTGTAGGTACAGAGGACGGGACCCCTCAGCTAGGTCCATTCGAATGGACCCAGCGAGCCAGACAACCCCATCTGCCCTCACTTCCCGTCGCCAGCCAGCTCCAAACTGAAACCCCCTCTAGCCCCTCCTTTCTGGCCTTTGTCTCTTTCCCAGGCCAGGAGGTTACCTGATCTCTTTGTTCACCTTTAGCCATCCCCTTCCAGCGGGGAAGGGCCCCGGCCGTTTGTTGCCAGGAGACAGTGTCGGCCATTTATGCACACTAGAGACTTAAGAAATGCATAGGGGAAACTGACACCCCCACACATTATTCAGAGGAAACATTAAGAACAGTCCCACTTCGTCACAACACCCAACTATGATTGTTATCTTAACTGACTATCTAGTATAATCGCAATTAGAAAGGAAGCCTCAGAAAGCAGGAATGATTTAGGCTATGTCTATACTACAGCTTATGTCGGTATAACTCATCTCACTCAGCGGGGGAATGAATAAATCATCCCCCTGAACAACAAAGGATACACCAACATAAGCACTGATGTGGACACCGCTATGATGCTCGTGGGGGCTGAAGTAGTTAAGCCAATGGGAGAACTCTCTCCTATCAGCTTAGAGTGGCTACATTAGGGAGCTTACAGTGGCGTAAACTCTAGTGTAGCAGTGCTCTCTCTCAATGAAATATTGTTCTTAACTATGGAGATAGTACAATTTGGTATACATATAGCAATAGGGTGGATTCTGGCACAATCAGGATACCAGGCAATGAAATGGAAGATAAAGCAGGGGGAAAAATGCCTTAAAAATGAGGAGGTTGATATACAGACCCCTCTAAGTAAACAGGACTTCAAAAGTTTGGTTACAAGAGAACTTGAGAAGGAATGTCAAGAACTACAGACCAAAGAGAAAAAAGGATGAAGGTTCTATGAAATATGTCTTGAACTTTAGAATAATGGGATACTTAATAGCTATGGCAGAAGAAGTGAAGTAACTATATTTCGAGTGCTAACACGTCACTGTCACCTGAACTGTAATTTATACTTACTAAACAGACACTAAGACAGGTTGTGCAACACCTGCAAAGCCCAAGAAACAGTTAAGCATCTGCTGTGGCAATGCGGGGAGAATTACATAGATAGAAAGATTCTTTATGAAGGACTGAGATACCTCAAGGAGAATCCGCAATCCTTTCAGACTATGGGCTTAGTACCGGGAATGTGAGGTAGCATTATAAAAACATTATTTTGCCTTTTTAAGGATACAGGACTGGGGGAGAGGATGTAGATTTTTGCTTATGGAAAAACTGTGGCAGTCATAGCCTCATATGCTGAGGCTGCTGCACCAGAAAATGGACAGGAAAAGGAAGAAAGAAAACCAAGGGGCTGCCATGTTGAAGCCTGCAGTCGCTCGCTGGGCTGAGAGAGGGAAAGACAGCGGAAGAGGAGATACCAGAAAGGAAGGGATATCAGAGGAGTGGGGGAGCAGAACCCTGATAGAGGTGAAGAAAGAAAAGGCCAAGGGAAATGACAGCAGACATTCGGCTGCTGATTAAAGGGCCTCTGAGCCGGAACCCGGAGTCGTGAGTGGGCTGAGGTTCCCTTACCTGCCACTGGGGAAGTGACATTGCCTTGAAATGGAGAACTGCTGGGAATGACACCTGGTCAGCCAGTCCAGTGAGACTTTGATACCCCAGAAGGAGAAAACTATAGTGACCTGGACAGAGGGCCGAGCCACAAAGAGGGAGCAATCAAGTCCAGAGAAAGAGAGACGGAGAGAGACACGGCAAGCAACTGAAGGAAGGGGCATCAGGCTGGTCAAGAGCTAATCCCCAGATGCAGACACAAGGAGGTGCCACAGCAGTGAATAGAAAACCCCAGGAAAATGCATTTATAAAGAATTAATTCCCCCTTTCCCCATGGTATCTGGGCACATTTCACATGGAGGAATAAGTACACACAACTGCTTCCACAAATTGTGAGCACCTTTTACTTTTCTCCTGCAAAAACACACATTTTAAAATAAGAATTTGGAAAATTTAGCAATGGACTAAATGACAAGGTATTCCAGACCTGCAGGTAGCAGATAAAGAAATGAGTCATACATTCCAGTCTAAATAGTAGGACTCAATGCTACAGGCAACACCTGCTACTCAGAATAACCTGCCTACCTTGGCTTATCTTGCTAAACGTACACATAGCGATGAAGTAGAGAAGAGTTAACTTCTGAGGTAACTGGGATCTAGACCATTTAAGACTTTGTAGGTAGTAACCAACACCTTGAACACACCTCACTCAGAAGTGAACTGGCCATTAGTCCAAGTGTCCATTGCTGTTATGTGGGAATCAGAGTAACGGTGAGTCTAGTCAGACACTGGAATTGTGAATCAATTCCAAAGTAGGCTGGCAGGCTTCCTCAGCTAAGGGTGATATTACAGACTCCACTTCTTCCGCAAACATATCCCTCTTTCAATCAGTATTATTTCCATCATACCCCTCAGCCACTTGGTTTCATTTCCCTGACGATGGAGAAGCAAAGACACCATTCACTCTGAGCCCGGTGAGGAGACAGAGAAGTAGCAACATATGAGCGATAGTGAAGCCCAAAGCTTCCAGAATCACTCCCATTGGCTCCCCTTTAACTGACCAAGAAGGGGGAAAAATGGAATCTTGAAGGACTAAACAGCAGAGGGGAAAATAGCTTCACAAAGCCACTGTCTAGGATCTCAGAAAGGAACGGGTAAAAGCACTTTAGAATCACTTGAAACAACTTTGGGAACAGATAACCTTACATGATTGATGATTATAAAGGCAGCTCAAAGTTCAACTCTCAGGAAGGACATCTGACCGCTGCCCAATGGCCAGAGATGATCAATCACCACAGTGACCAATAATGTTCCTATGCTGACTCTAAGTCTAAAGCCCAACAGGTTGGGGTCCAAAGAGTTGACAGGTATCAAATGGAGGTGTATTTGGCCTGCCACCACTTTCTTACTCTATACTTACACTGCAATTAGATACCCATAGCTGGCCCATGCCAGCTTACCTGGCCCTTAGGTAAGGGCTGTTCAATTGTGGTGTAGATGTTCCGGCTCAGGTTCTCTCCCACCTCATAGAGCCTGGGCTCCAGACCAAGTTCTAATGTCTACACTGCAATTAAACAGCCCCTTTGCTTGAGCCCCGCGAGCACGAGTCAGCTGGCGTGGGCCTGCTGCAGGTTTTTAATTGCAGTGTAGACATACCCCCACGGACATTTCTCAAAAAAGGTTAGGTTAGAGGCAGGGCCATAATCGACATTAGAATACTAATGACTGACATTTATGTCAAGAGATGATTTTTTGTGCAAGAGCTGAACATAACATGTTTGAGAGTTGATAAAAGGTTTACTTTATCTAGGGAGGTGTTAACAAATGAAAGGCTCAGGCATTTTCCACTGGCTTACTTGTGGACTGGACCCATTTCCCCTCCCATCTCGTGAGACTGAATAGATCTCTCATCTGCACTTAGGGCATCATTCCCCCACTCATGATCTGCTTGCTGATGATCCACTAGTAGAGATAGTTTGAAAAATGGAAGGAAGGGGGTTCTGCGGGAAATTCAAGTAAATAAAAAAAAATAATTTTGCTGAAAAATTAAAAGTTGCAAATCTTTTGTTTTATTTGAAAATGCCACCGCAGTGCTGCTGGAGTTGTAGTTTGGTTGTCCCATGCTCCCATTCTTCTCTTTAGGCTGGGCTTCCTGATCAGACTACATCTCCCATGAGACACCATTGTCTCCTCCCCTCTTAGTGAGGGGAAGTGGTACATCATAGGAGTCCCTGGCCACAGTGCATCATAGCAGATGTAGTCCAGGTGGGGAGCCCAGTCTATGAAAGTGACTGGAGGCACAAGGCACAAACTTTGTGAAAAACTCCATTTAGTCAAGAACAGTTTCAACAGAAAATTTTCAACCAGACTTCCCGGCTAGTCACAAGGTATTGGCTCTCCTTCCTGTTTCCAGCATCTAAATTACACTATAATAAGCTAAAATTACATTACATACTTTCCTAATATTCCTCTTCCATGTGTAAAAAAAAAAAAAGCTATAGTTGCCACAGATTATGCAAATAGGTAGGATGATGACCCAAGAGACAATCACTCTCTGATGTGTTCCACATCATGAAAAACTTTGAGCAGCCTCCAACTGGGAAACACAAAACAGAGGAAACTCTTTGTCCCTCACGTTCCAACACTAGCTGCATAATCCCAGAGGGAACGCTGCAGATAAGACTGAATTTATCCAGGCAGTAAACTGAAGGGTCCTTTCAGAAAGAAACAGTGACTTTACCATCAGATGGAAGCAGTCTGCATCAAATCAACAGCCCACCATACAGAAACAGTTGCTCCGGTCAAGACTTCACGGATACAGTGGAGCAAATACACAAACAAAGGACAGGGGAAGTTATGGTTTGACTTTTCACCACAGAGAAGGAGATGGGGGTATATGTGTGTGGGGGGGGGGGGGGGAGGTGTTATACAGATAGAAGTGTCTTCAATTTAGCACTATGTAATCTCCACCAAACCAGAGGTTTTGACAGGGAGGGAAATGCTTTATTTGGGTGTATTAAGAGGCCTATCATGTGCAAAATGAGCCAGCTAATTATTCAGCTGAACTTGGCACTGGTGATTTTTTTTTTTTTTAATCTGGAACACTGTCAGATCTGAGTACAATGGAGGTTGGTTGGTTTGTTATTAAAACCACGCTCTGCTTCTCTCTTTCTCCTGTGCATACACAGAAGATTTTGTATTCCAAGACACACAAGAGAGCTGCAACAGAGGAATGCTACAACAGCCACAGGTTTGGAAAAATGAGAAATCCAGGAGAAAAGATCAAAAGGACATGTCTGGCATAGAAATAGTTGTTTCTCTTTGTAGAAAATACAGCTTAAAAAATGTAGAGTCAGCATAAGATTCCACACACTCCTCTGCTAATGCACCTCAACTCTAACCTGGAATCTAGGTTCAGACAGCCAAAGGGGTAGTGGAGGTTTTGATGGGCACATCCCACTTGAAACTGGACCCACACCACAAAAGTGTCATATCGTCATGTGCTAGTAACAATGCTGTCATAACCAATCTGGGCCACATTTGAACTGGCAATCCTGCAGGGGAGATTTTATAGCTGCTCTCCCTCAGTTTTGTAATGGCCTAAAAATGATAGAAACCCAAGCTGGCTCTCTGTCCTGACCTGTAGTTTCATGGGGCTCACCCTCACTCTGGGGGCACAAGTAGCCCTTGCAGCCCTCCTTTCCCATCCAGGTCAATTAGAAGAGGAGGTCTCAAGCTTTGGAGAGGAAAGACAGATGGTAGCAATAGGAGTTGCACTTGTGGGGTCCTGAGATCTCTGAAGCCCTATGCTGTATGGGCCTACACTGCACAACTTGGCCTTGTTTTCACATGATTGACCCCAAAACTTGAACTTGATTTGCTGATTGTTTGTCCCTACTTCTTCCTTCCCAGTCTCTCTGCTGTTGGCCTCTTTCTCTCTACCCTCAATGTTCTTATCAATTATTTTCTTCCTCCTCACTGCTTTTCTCAACACGTTCCTCATGGTTTTTCCTTATATTAACTCATCTCTTCCCTGTCATTTCCCTCAATCCCTCCCTATACCCCATTCAAAACACTTAATTGCATTCACTTTGGATTCATATTAAAAAACACTCTCAGGGCACTCAAACGTTCAACTCATTCTCCTGCATCTGTGGCAGCTGTAGCTTTCTCCCCATACTGTTGTTTTTTCTTTTCTATTTTTTCCCCCGTCTCTTAGGTCATGTCTGCATGTAGAAGAACAAAGTCTCTGGGGTCCCTTATACTTCCAGCTCCTGCTACCTTCATGGTCTCTAAGGCAGGAACCATTTCTATTTTTAATGCCTAGAAAGAACTTAGCACATTTTGGATGCTCAATAAACAATCTTGTTATAAAGAAGACAGAATCCAATCATTAGTCTCAAGGTCAAAACAAGAAGCGATGGATTTAATTTGCAGCAAAAACATATAAGGTTAAATGAGTGAGAAAATGTGCAAGACCAGTTTGGCTACATAACAAGCTAGCAAGGGAGTTTGTAGAATTGATGTTACTAGAGGTACTCATCTATTAGGAAAGATACAAGGATAATGGAAGTCAAACCTTGCCAGAGTGAAGGTGATAGAAGTAGGGGGGAAGTTTACAGATGACCCAGTAATGGTCAAATAATATGGAGAAGCTCAGACAGCAGGATAGAGTGTGGTTTGAATGTGCAAGTAGAACGGTCCCTTCCAGCCCAAACAAATATATGAACCAGGCTGTCAAGCAATTAAAAAATGAATCACGATTAATCACAGAGTTAAATAATAGAATACCATTTATTTAAATATTTTTGGATGTTTTCTATATTTTCAAATATATTGATTTCAATTACAACACAGAATACAAAGTGTACAGTGATAACTATTTTTTATTACAAATATTTCCACTGTAAAAATATAAAATAGTATTTTTCAATTCATCTAATAAAAGTACTGTAGTGCAATCTCTATCATGAAAGATAAACTTACAAATGTAGAATTATGTACAAAAACTGCATTCAAAAATGAAACAATATAAAATTTTGGAGCCTGCAAATCCACCCAGTCCTACTTCTTGTTCAGCCAATCACTCAAACAAATTTGTTTACATTTGCAGGAGATAATGCTGCCTACTTCTTGTTTACAATGTCATCTGAAAGTGAGAACAGGCATGGCACTGTTGTAGTCGGCGTTGCAAGATATTTACATGTCAGATGCGCTAAAGATTCACATGTCCCTTCATGCTTCAACCACCACTCCAGGGGACATGCGTCCATGCTGACGATGGATTCTGCTTGATAACGATCAATCCGAAGCAGTGCAGACTGATGCATGTTCATTTTCATTATCTGAGTCAGATACCACTAAGAGAAGGTTGATTTTATTTTTTGGTGGTTCAGGTTCTGTAGTTTCCACATCGGAGTGTTGCTCTTTTAAGACTTCTGAAAGCATGTTCCACATTTCGTCCCTCTCAGGTTTTGGAAGGCACTTCAGATTCTTAAACCTTGGATCGAGTGCTGTAGCTATCTTTAGAAATTTCACCTTCTTTGCGTTTTATGAAATCTGCAGTGAAGTGTTCTTAAAATGAACATGTGCTGGGTCATCATCCGAGATTGCTATAACATGAAATATATGTCAGAATGCAGGTAAAACAGAGCAGGGGACATACAGTTCTCCCCCCATAAAGCTCAGTCACAAATTTAATTAACACATTTAAGAGCATCATCAGCATGGAAGCATGTCCTCTGGAACAATGGTCAAAGCATGAAGAGGCATATGAATCTTAAGTGCATCTGGCACGTAAATATCTTGCAACGACAGTGCCATGCGAATGCCTGTTCTCACTTTCAGGTGACATTGTAATAAAGAAGTGGGCAGCATTATCTCCCATTAATGTAAACAAATTTGTTTCCTTTAGCGATTGGCTGATGAAGTAGGACTGAGTGGACTTGTAGGCTCTAAAGTTCTTGTTTTTGAGTGCATCATGTAACAAAAAAACCCTATATTTGTACGTTGCCCTTTCATGATAAAGAGATTGCACTACAGTACCTGTATGAGGTGAATTCAAAAAGGACTTTCTTTTATTTATCATTTTTACAGTGCAAATATTTGTAATAAAAAATATAAAGTGAGCACTAATTGAAAATCAATATATATTTGAAAATGTAGAAAAACATCCAAAATGTTAAATATATTTAAAATGGTATTCTATTGTTTAACAGTGCAATTAAAACTGAGATTAATCATGATTAATTTTGAGGTAATCGCATGAGTTAACTGCTACTAATCGACAGCACTAATATGAACAGGAATCTCTTTGATCCTATCTGGGTCTTAATGATACCTGGCTTTTACAAACATCTTTCATCTATGTGACACTTTCTCAGAGTGTCCAGAACTGTAAGTCACCTTCTCACTCCCCTGCCTCAGTGAGAGAGAAACTTGCTGCTGCTAAACTGTGTCTCTGTTCCCTGACACTGCAGTCTGTTAGTCAGCCCAATCAACCTTTGGAGAGACTGCCAGTCCCTTCTTTGCCTTCCTCTTGGTGCCTCCAGTTCGCAGAACCCCTGGAAGAGCATTTCTCTGCAGCATCCAGTCCCTGTCACTGGATGCCCACAGAAATACCAACTCTGCTGACTCCAAAGAGACAGAATACACATCAAATGGTTGGCTTCACTGAGAATGCACCCTCACTGTAGTATAACATCACTGAGATGAAATTATAATAAAACAAGAATAAGTTTATTAATAAAGAACAGAGACTTAAGTGATACTGAGCAGAGATAATAGAAACAGAAAATGGTTACAAATAAAATAAAAGAATAACACGCTTCTAAGAGTCTACATGTAACCTTAGCAGGCTCCAAGCCTTCTGTAACTGTTGTTTGAGATGTGTTGCTCAAGTCCACTCCATGTTAGGTGTGTGCGCACCATATGTAAATTGCCGGAGATTTTTCCCTCATTGGTATCCTAGTGGGCTCATGTATAAGGGGCACTGTCGGCCACGCACTCTCTCAGTTCCTTCTAGCCAGATAACTCCGACAGAGGGGCAGGAGGGTGGGTTGTGGAATGGACATGAACACCACATCTCAAAGAACAGCAGCTATGGAAGGTCAGTAACTGTTTTTTCTTCTTCATGTGCTTGCTCATGTCCATTCCATGTTAGATAACTCACAATACCTTAGGAGGTGGGCTTGGAGTTCATGAACATGAAAAGATAATGGAGCAAATCATTAAGCAATCAATGTGTGAACCCCTAGAAGATAAGTAACATTCAGCATGGATTTGTAAAGGACCAATTGTGTCAAACCAGCCGAATAGCTTTGACAGGGTAACAAGCCTTGTGGGTGGAGAAAAGCGGTAGATGTGGTATATCTTGACTTTCGTAAGGCTTTTGATACTGTCTCACATAACCGTCTCATAAACAAACTAGGGGAATACAACCTAGATGGAGCTACTATAAGGTGGGTGCATAGCTGGTTGGAAAACTGTTCTCAGAAAGTAGTTATCAGTGGTTCGCAGGCAAACGAAGGGCATATTAAGTGGGGTCCTGCAAGGATCAGTTCTGGGTCCAGTTCTGTTCTGTCGTCTAAATCAATGATTTAGATACAAGCATAGAGAGTACACTTATAAAGTGTGCCGATGATACCAAACAGAGGGGTCGCTTTGGAGGATAGGTTTCAAATTCAAAATGATCTTGACAAAGTGGAGAAATGGTCTGAAGTAAACAGAATAAAATTCAATACGGACAAATGCAAAGTACTCCACTTAGGAAGGAAAAATCAGTTGCACATATACAGCATGGGAAATTACTGCCTAGGAAGAAGGGATCAAAGGGTCATAGTGGATCACAAGCTAAATGTGAGTCAACAGTGTAACACTCACAAAAAAAGCAAACATTCTGGGATGTATTAGCAGGAGTGTTGTAAACAAGACACAAGAAGTAATTCTTCCGCTCTACTCTACGCTGATTAGGCCTCAACTGGAGTATTTTGTCCAGTTCTGGGCGCCACATTTCAGGAAAGATTTGGACAAATTGGAGAAAGTCCAGAGAAGAGTAACAAAAAGGTTAGAAAACAATCTATGAGGAAAGATTGAAAAAAATGTGTTTGTTTAGTCTGGAGGAGAAGGGAAGACTGGGAGGGGACATGTTAACAGTTTTCAAGTATATAAAAAGGTTGTTACAAAGAGGAGGGAGAAAGACTGGTCGTCTTAACCTCTGAGGATAGGACAAGCAGCAATGGGCTTAAATTGCAGCAAGAGCAATTTCGGTTGGACGTTAGGAAAAACTTCCTAACTGTCAGGGTAGTTAAGCATTGGAACAAGTTGATAAGGAGGTTGTGGGGATTTTTAAGAGCAGGTTAGACAAACACCTCTCAGGGATGGTCTAGAGATAATACTTAGTCCTGCCACGAGCAAAGGAGACTGAACAAGATGACCTCTTGGCGTCTCTTCCAGTCCTACAATTATATGATTCTATGCTGATAGCCTGCAGGGAAGAATGAACTGGAGAGAGACCCCGTTGAGATGCCCATATCAGGAAGCATTTCCATTTGGCCAGGTAGGTAGCCCTAGTAGACGGTTTCCTACTACCTAGAAGGACCTGTCGAACTTGCTCTGAACAGGCCTGCTCCTCTGGGTTCAGCCATGTAACATCCATACCATCAGGTGAAGGGAGGTGAGGTATGGGTAGAGCAACTGGTCGTGATTCTGTGAGATCAGGTCCAGACGGAGCAGAAGAGGGGATGCTATTGATAGATCCAGTAGTGTGCTGAATCAGTGTAGGTGTGGCAACACCAAGGCTATAAGAATAACTCTTGACTGGTCCCACTTGATTTTCAGGAGGGCCTTATGAACCAGAGGGACCAGGGGGAAAACGTAGAGCGGGGGCCCTGACCATGGGAGCCGGAAGGCTTGAGAGAGGGAGCCCAGACTGTGGCCGTGCAGCAAGCAAAACTGATGGCACTTCCTGTTCTGCTTGGTCATGAACAGGTCTACCTGGGGAGATGAACCTGATGATTTCCAGGTGAAGGGACCATTTGTGGTGAGAGGAAAATGACCTGCTGAGGTGATCCGTCAGCGCATTCCAGACTCCTGGAAGATGTGATGCCTCCAGGTGGATGGAGTACTTCACCCAGAAGTCCCATAGATGGATGGCTTCCTGAAACAGGGCAGAGGACTGAGCACCTCTGTTTGTTGATATGGAACATGGCCGTGGTATTGTCTGTGAGAAGTTGCACTACATTGTGGGGGTGGGGTGGGGTGGGGGGAAGAACACTTGACAACCTAAGCCTACAGCCCTGAGTTCCCTAACGTTTATGTGCAGGGATAGTTTTTCCCGGAACCATAGGACCCGAGTCCTGAGGCAGTCGAGGTGAGCTCCCCAAACAAGGTCTGATGCATCAAAGACTAGGGACGCTGATGGCTGAGGGGTGACAAGGGGTAACACCATCATTACTGACATTGGGTCCTTCCACCAGTCTAGAAAGGCGAGGACCAAGGAAGGAACAGTGAGCACCAAGTCAAAGTGGTGTCTGTTTGGGGAGTAAACTGATGCCAGCTACAGCTGTAGGGACCTGAGACACAGCCTTGCATGCTGAACCATGTAAGTACATGTGGCCATGTGCCTCAGAAGTTTGACGCAAACTTGGGAAGTCATAATTGGGTGTACCTTGATCTTGGATATCAGGTCTGACAGTCTGAATTCTGGAAGGAAGGCTCTAGTCTGGTCAAGTCAAGCTCTGCCCCCAATAAATTCTATTCTCTGAACTGAAAAAAGAGTCAACTCTTCCCTTCATCAACAAGCCCAGTGCCTGGGAGGTGGCTTGGACCATGCTGATGCTCTTCTGCACGTGAGTTTCTGACCTTTAATCAGCCAGCCAGTCATCTGAGGAAGGCCACTATTACCACTATTTGCTGCCATACACTTTGTGAACAGTGTAGGGACTCCAGACAGGCTGAAGGGACAAGCAGTGACCTGGTAGTGGCATCGATTCACAGTATATCTGAGAAATCTTCTGTGGCCACGGAAGACAGAAATGTGAAAGTATGTGTTCTTTAAGTTCAGTCCCCTGGAGGGAATGATGGAGGCCAGGTGGAATCTCAGTTTCTTGAGATATCTGTTGAGTTAACATGGGTCAAGAATGGGCCGGAGGCCCCCCTTGGCCTTTGAGATTAGGAAATATTGGGAGTAGATTCCCCTCCTCTCAAGTCTTGAGGAACCTCTTCCACAGTCCCCATGGGAGAGAAGTTGCTCGTGAGAAGGGTTCCTGAAGAGGGACAGGGATGGCAGGTGGGAGGGAGGGCTGGATAAAAACTGAAGGGTATTCCCCATTGTCACTGTACTTAGGACCCAGCAGTCCGATGTTATGTGAAATGGTCTAAAAATAAAAGAAAGGCAGGATCTGAAGCAGGAACTGGTATAGCATCCTCAGGTGCCTCTACAGAGATCTGCTTGGGCCCACCGGAGTACCTATGAGGACCCAGCTGGGTGGTTGAGGTGGACTGGAGTGGGACACCATTTGTAACCTCTTCCATTTGTAGAGCTCCTGTATCAGAGACAGCATCAAGAAATGAGGTAGCTGTTGGGACCTGAAGTGCTTCCTGGAAGCAGATGAAGCCTAGAGGCCCAATGTCCTGAGGGTGGGCTTTAGAATTCTTCAGGCCGTGAAACTTTGTTTCTGTTTACTCTGAAACTAGTGAGATGCTTTCAAAACGGAGGTCCTGGATGGATTGTTGGACCTCGTGAGGAAGTCCTGAGGACTGGAGCCAAGAACACCACCTCATGGTGACAGCAGAGGTCACTGTCCTCACTGCTGCATCAGCTGCATCCAGAGCTGCCTGGAGAGATGTCCTGGTTATATTCTTACTCTCCAAGAGGGCAATAAATTCTTGCCTCGAATCTTGAGGCAGAGAGTCTGAACTTTTCCAAGGAGTTCCACAGATTGTAAACGTATCTCACCAGCAAAGTTTGCTGGTTAGAGTAATGCAGTTAAAGGCTACCCTTTTAAACCTTTTTTTTGCATCTTTTTGTTTGGGGGTAGCGCTCACCTGGCCCTGCTTGTTCCTCTCATTGGCTGCCGACACAACAAGGGATCCTGGGGGAGAGGATGCGAGTACAGATGCTGGCACATAATATTTTTTCTGCCCTCTTTGAGGTGGGGGGCAGAGAAGAAGGAGTTTTCCAGAGGGCCTTGACCGGACCCATTACAGCCTCATTAATGGATAAGACCACTTTGGAGGGAGCTGCTGCAGCCAGAAAGTCAAAGCTGTGGGGATGTTTCCTTAAGTGCCTCAATTTCCAGCCTCAGGTTAGCTTCTATCCACTTCAGAAAGTCTTGATGGGCCCTGAAGTGGTGCTGAGGAAGCAAGCTACTGGGCCCCAAGATGGCCTCGTCTGGGGAAGAGGCAGTGGCTTGCGCTGGAGGAGGGGCTTCTTCCTCATCCTCAGTGACATCCCTGGGAGACATATCCTGAACATTGATACTGGGGTTGGTACCGGACTTGGGGTCCGGTGCTGAAAGGGAAGAGGCAATAGGCTGCCTCTTCAAAACCATTGAGTAAAATCAATGGGAGGAAGGACCTGGTACCAAGGGAAACCCCCAAGGTTCCAGTATAGCTACTAACCTGTTGGCCAGGGAGGACCCGCACAAGGAGTCCCTTCAGACTCAAAAAGTCCTCCCTCAGTGAAGTGATACCGGTCTCTGCCTCTGTATGGTGCCGAGGGTTCGGGGACTGGCGGCAGACTGGAGATGGTCACGACAATGAGATCAGGGCTGGCTTGCCCCTAGAAGGTGCCACTGGGCCCAGTGCCAGTAAGGAGCTCCTTCCTGTTCCTGGTCATCGTGTAGGCCAAAAGCCTAATGGAGAGAATTGTCTTAAGTAATAACATGAGAATTGTTCTAAACAGTAACATTTTTCCATTTTGCTTATTTTGTTAGTTATGAATTAGTAAGAAGAAATTGTTTTGGTTTTATTCTGCTTTACATATTAATGATTGTGTTTAGGAGGTTAGAAGTGTTGGTTGGTAATAAGTCTTGTTTTTGAAATTATTTACTCTTTTAAGGGACAGGGGGCGCCAGTACTGATGGCCTGGATGGTCAAGAGGGGAGTGGAGAAGTCAAGAGGCACCAACTTTATTATCAGAATCACCCAGATAGCAGATTGACGACCCTAAAGCACAGGCATATGCCCCAAGGACGAGATAAAGAGTGGAGCCAGAGGAGTGAAGCCAGTAACAACCCAAAATAATGCTGGTTGGGAGCAACTTGACTACCTCGCGATTAACAGCTCCGGTGTCACCCAGCAAGGTCCATAGACTTGTCTGAGAACTTATACTATAAAAGAAGGGTGTATTGCCATAGGACTTTGGGTTCATTCTGCATCAACATCGGACGCATCCGATAGAGACCCAGCTCCAGCTCCTCCCCTTCCTCATGTACAGTTTCAGCTGGCCACTGGAACTGACCGAGTAACGCTAAGGACTGGTAACTATAAGATCCAGCTGGAGAGAGAGAGAGAGAGAGAGAGCGCAAAAGCATATGCTGATTTTAATGCTTAACTTGTACTCTCAATAAACGCGGCATATTGCTTTATCCCCTTGAAAAAAAAGATTCCATGTGCTTCTTATAAACATAACAATCGGAGCCAGCAGCTGTCCCATCCGAGTTAGGGGGACCGGGAGAGATAATAAATCCCTGGCGGCTGCAAAACCCTCTGGGTCAAGGGTCAGTCAGGCTGCTGGTACCGCAGTGGTTTCCAGGTGTAAGTGGAGGGTCTCATACCAGACTCAGCACTCTGGGTGGAGTCGATGGTGCCACCATGGGACCAGGGATGGAGGGGTGTCCCAGCATGGGTCGCACTGTGCTGCCTTCCCCCTGCTTGCCCTTTTTCTGCACCAGTGAGTGCCCTCTGTCGGGGTGTTGCTTTTTGTGCTTCTTCCTTGGCACCGGAGATGGTGAACTGTGCCAGAAAGAGCACAGTGCCAGAAGAGCTCTTTGCACCAAAGCCGAAATGGAAGGTACAGAACTGAAGCGGCGTGACTCTGAGGCTGGTCTGAGAATGGCTTCCATAAAGATAGTCTTGACCCTTATTTCGCTGTCCTCTTTAGTGCAGGGTCTAAAATCCCGACAAATCCAGCACCTGTCCCTCACGTGAGTTTCTCCCAAACACTTTAAGCAACTGGAGTGCAGGTCGCTCACAGGCATAGGTTTGCTGCAGGAGGCACAAAGTTTGAAGCCTGAGGACTGGGGCATGCCGAGCCTCTGGGGTGAAGAGAGTCCCTCAACGATAAGGACTATTTATCTACACTAACTATTTACACAAACACTAATTACAATATCTATATTGTGATGGAGCAAGGCCGGATGGCTACAGGAAAGTATTGAGGAGCAGGTATGTTAGCTCCAGGCTAAGCAAATCCCTAGTACCATGGGAACCAAAATGGCAGTTGCTCCAGGCTAATCAAGGCACCTGGGGCCAATTAAGAACTTTCTAGAAGGCACCGGAGAGAGCTACATTGATTGGAGCACCTGCAGCCAATCAGGACGGGCTAATCAAGGCACCTGGTATAAAAAGGGGAGCTCACTCCAGTCTAGGGAGGAGGAGCCAGAGGAGAGAAGTGCGTGTGAGGAGCTGGGAGCAAGAGGCACAAGGAGCTGAGACTGAGAGGGCGTGCTGCTAGAGGATTGAGGAATTATCATACAATCAAGCATTATCAGACGCCAGGAGGAAGGACCTGTGGTGAGGATAAAGAAGGTGTTTGGAGGAGGCCATGGGGAAGTAGCCCAGGGAATTGTAGCTGTCATGCAGCTGTTATAAGGGGCACTATAGACAGCTGCATTCCACAGGGCCCTGGGCTGGAACCCGGAGTAGAGGGTGGGCCCGGGTTCCCCCCAAACCTCCCAACTCCTGATCAGACACAGGAGGAGTTGATCCAGACTGTGGGTTCCACCAGAGGGGAAGATCACTGAGGTGGGCAAATCCGCCAAGAAGCGCAGGACCCACCAAGGTAGAAGAGGGACTTTGTCACAACTGGTGTCAGGAGTGGGATCTTTGGTGTGCACAGCGCGGCGGAAGAAGGAGGGTGATTTAAAAACACACACAAAAAAAAAAGAGGGTTAATTTTTTTTGTGTCACCACAATGGATGGGCACTGATACAAGCCACGGCGGCCCAGCAGGAGGCTACCCGTGTCCAGGCAGCCACCCAGCAAGAAGCAGTGCGGCTGCAGCAAGAAACTAAGCGCCTGCTGATGGACCAAACTGCTCAAGACCGAGCTATGTTGCAGGAACTGGTAAGCCAGGTAAAGACCCTTACAGAGCTGAACCGTGGCCATGATGGGACGCAGCTCATACGGGCTAGCCATTGGCTGCAGAAAATGACGCAGGAGGATGATGTAGAGGCATACCTTCTGGCCTTTGAGAGGACAGCCCTACGGGAGGCCTGGCCTCGAGATCAGTGGTCTAGCATCCTTGCCCCATTCCTGTATGGGGAGGCCCAGAAGGCCTACCATGATCTGCCTGAAGAGGCTGCAGCAGACTACTCCCAGTTGAAGGCAGAGATCCTGGCCAGATCTGGGGTAACGACCGCAGTGCGGGCCCAGCGGTATCATGAGTGGAGGCACCAGGAAGACAAAACCCCGCGGTCCCAATTGTATGACCTCATCCATCTCGCACGAAAGTGGTTGCAAACAGAATCCCGGAGTCCGGAAGAGATGGTAGAGGTTCTGGTCATCGACCGGTACATGAGGGCCCTGCCACCAGATCTCCGCAAATGGGTAGGCCAGAACGATCCATACACCTATGACGAGATGATCACGCTGGTAGAAAGACACATGACAGCCAGAGAATTGACCCAACTATGCAAGGAAAGCCCCTTCCGTAGCAAACACCCAACCCCAACCCGGGAAGGAGGGACAGCCAAACCCCTGGGGAGTCCTAGGTGGAGGAAGAGGGGGGCTGAAAACCCACAGAGACTCCAGAAGGAAGGGATTGGCCTGAGTGGAGGAAACCCTGGGACTAAACCCCCTAGCCCACATGATGGGAGACTGACTAGAAACAGTTATAGATGTTATGCTTGTGGGGAGTGAGGACGCATAGCAGCAGTGTCCCAGCACCGAAGAACCTATGCAATGCAACTTGGGGGATTGGGAGGTCCCATGCTCCCTTATCCACCTTGCGGGCGTTGCATTAGCCCCACATAACTACACCAGGCCAGTGAAGATAAATGGAACAGAGACTACAGCACTGGTGGACTCAGGGAGTGCTATCACCCTTATATCGGGTAAGCTAGTAAAAAGTAGCCAGCTGCTACAAGCCAAATGTGTAGCAGTGACATGTGTGCATGGGGCCATGAGCCAATACCCCACCATCCCAGTGGAGATAGAGGTTCAGGGGAACCCCATTGAGGTGACAGTGGGCATTGTTCCTAAACTCCTATATCCTGTAGTTATTGGGAGACACTATCCAGGGTTTGATAATTTCACTTCCCTGCAGCCTCTCAGGGGGAAGTGGAGACCCTGTTGGCAGCGACTCATCATTGGGGGAATGTCAAACCCCCATGTTTTCTGAGTTCTCTGGATCTTTTCTCAGCCCCCCAAAAGGCCCGGAAGACAAAAAAAGAAAGGAGGGCCGCGAAGGCTTTGGGAACCCAGATCCTGACCCAGGGCCAGAAGACTGCGCTAGTAGGCAGATGGGCACGAGCAGCCAACAGAGAAACTACCAACATGGAAGGTGAGCCAGAGGCTGGCCCCAGCCATGATGGCGACAGGCCATTGGAAGAAGCAGAAGCCGGCCCCTGGGAGCTCAGGCAGGGTAGTCCTGGGAGAGACACATTCGGACGGGACCAGGCAGAGGACCCCAGATATGATAACGTCAGGAAAGAGGTGGCTGAGATAGATGGGATAGCAGTGGAGGGGAAGGTCCGAGGTCCAGGACCCTACTTTATAGTTGTCATAAATAAACAGATCAGGGTTAAGGTCTCTTTTACCTGTAAAGGGTTAACATGCAGTACCTGATGACCACCTGACCAGAGGACCAATCAGAGACAAGATTTTTTCAAATCTCTGTGGAGGGAAGCCTTTGTCTGTGTTCTTTGTGAGAGTGCTTTTTTGGATCTAAGAAAGAACAGTCATGTCTCCAAGTTCTCCTGGAGTAGTTTCTACTAATTAATAGTGAGTATTAATTAGAAAGGCGAATTAGTCTTTTGAGTTGTTTTCTATATTTGCAATTGGGTGTTTTGCTGAAGGAAATTCTTTATTCCTGTTTGCTGATATTGCTTTTACTGAGAAAGGAAGGAGAGAGGAATCTCTCCAGAACTTAGCAAGGTTATACCCTATGAGTGTCCAGCTTGGACTCAGAGATTTTGTACTTTCTTTTTATTCTTTAATAAATTCTTTTCTTTTCTATTAAGGACTTGTTTGGTCTTTCCTTTGGTGGATTCTCAGGGAAAGAGAAGGGGGAGGTATCCCTCTGTAGTTAGATCCCGGTATCTCTCCTAGGAAAAGGGAGGGGGGAGGAAGCAGGGGGAATGGTTTATTTCTCCTGGGTGTAAGAACTCCATGGATTTGGGGCTCTTGGAATCCCCTAGGATTTTGGGGAAGGACTGTGTCTCAATCCACATTTCCTGATTGAGTGGTGGCAGCTTTACTAGATCTAAACTAGGATTTTAGTTTAGAGGGAAACCAAGTCAGGTCCCCACATTGGAGCCCAACAGTTCCAAGTGGGGGTGAGACCTTTGACATGGTGGCATGCGGGTCCTCACCTTGAAACCCCCCAGTTTCAAGTGAGGGTAGACCTATGACAATAGTGAAGAAAGATCTCCTGTACCGTGTGGTGCAAATGCAGGAGCAGGAGATACATCAACTTCTGGTGCCACGAAAACATCAAAGCCATATTGAGCCTCGCCCACAGTCACCTGTTTGGAGGACACTTAGGGGTAGAGAAAACCCAGGCCAGGATCCTGCGGAGGTTCTTCTGGCCAGGAGTACATGAAGATGTCAGGCGATACTGCACCTCTTGTCCAGAGTGTCAGCTACATAGCCCTCGCCCACACTTACGGGCCCTTTGATACCTCTTCCAATAATAGAGGTACCATTTGAACGCATAGCCATGGATCTGATTGGGCCCCTAGAGAAGACAGCTCGGGGCCACCAACATGTGCTGGTTGTACTAGACTATGCTACCCGATACCCGGAAGCCATCCCCCTACGCAACACAGCTTCCAAGACAATAGCTAAGGAGCTAGTACAGATCTTTTCCCGGGTTGGGCTACCCAAGGAGATACCGACTGATCAAGGGATACCTTTCGTGTCTAAGTTGATGAAAGATCTCTGTTCATTGCTCCATGTACAAGCTCTACGGACCTCTGTATACCACCCACAAACAGACGGCCTTGTGGAAAGGTTCAATAGGACCCTCAAGGCCATGATCCGGAAAGTGGTGAGCCGGGATGAGAGAGACTGGGATACCCTATTGCCTTACCTCATATTCGCCATCCGGGAAGTTCCACAAGCCTCCATAGGCTTCTCTCCATTCGAACTACTATATGGGTGCCACCCCCGAGGCATATTGGATATAGCCAGAGAAGCCTGGGAAGAGGAGCCAAATCCCGGAAGGAACATAGTCGAGCATGTAATACAGATGAGGGATCAGATAGCCCGAGTTACACCCATTGTACGAGAACATTTGGAGAAAGCACAGGAGACCCAACGGGCCCATTATAACCACCAAGCAAAGCTTCGACGGTTCCAACCAGGGTATCGAGTAATGATCCTGGTGCCCACAGCAGAAAGCAAGCTGTTGGCCCAGTGGCAGGGACCCTATGAAGTGATTGAAGCCGTGGGAGAGGTAAACTATAAGGTGCAGCAGCCAGGCCGCAGGAAACCGGAGCAAATTTACGACATCAATCTTCTAAAACCTTGGCATGATTGAGAGACAGGCTTAGTCACCCGGGAGACCCTTCCCCAGGAGGATAACTTACATGAGCAAGTGAAGATATCACCCGACTTGACGCCAATCCAAAAGATCGAGGCAGCCGACATGATTAATCGCAATCGAGATGTGTTCTCTACAAAACCGGGGCGGACGACCGAGACCTATCACCATATCCGCACGATCCCTGGAGCCAAGGTAACACTGAGACCCTACCAAATCCCAGCAGCCAAAAGAGAAGAAATCAAGGCCGAAGTAAAGAAAATGTTAGAATTAGGCGTTATTGAAGAATCCTACAGTCAGTGGTGCAGTCCAATCGTTCTAGTGCCCAAACCTGATGGTACCACGAGATTCTGTAATGACTTTCGCCGACTGAATGAAGTATCCCAATTTGATGCATACCCCGTACCACGCATCGACGAACTGGTTGACCGACTGGGTAGTGCCCGATTCTTGACTACACTGGATCTGACAAAAGGGTATTGGCAGATTCCCCTGACCAAAGAAGCTAAAGAAAAGACAGCGTTCTCCACCCCAGACGGGCTATTCCAGTACACGGTTCTCCCTTTTGGGTTACATGGGGCCCCAGCCACATTCCAGCGCCTCATGGATAAGCTGCTGCGCCCCCATACTAGTTATGCAGCTGCATACCTAGATGATGTCATCATCCATATGCCAGACTGGGGAACCCACTTGGAGAAAGTTGAGGCAGTGCTACGCACCTTAAGGCGGGCTGGCCTCACCGCTAATCCTGCTAAGTGTGCCATAGGACTAGCAGAGGCTAGGTACCTGGGATATATATATTGTAGGAAGAGGTATAGTGAAGCCCCAAACTAATAAACTAGAAGCGATTCAAAACTGGCCCCGGCCGACCCGAAAGAAGCAGGTCCGTGCATTCCTAGGCGTGGTAGGCTTATTCCCCACTTCGCCAGTAGGGCAAGTCCTCTAACGGATCTGGTGAAGGCTCGAGGTCCAGACATGGTGAAGTGGACCGATGCTGCAGAGGGGCATTTGTAGACCTTCGGACAGCCCTCTGTAATGACCCCGTACTCATAGCCCCGGACTTTACCAAGGAATTTATTTTACAGACAGATGCCTCTGTGGTGGGGTTGGGGGCAGTTCTGTCCCAAATGACTGGAGATGAAGAACACCCGATTCTCTACCTAAGCAGAAAGCTGCTCCCACGAGAACGGAAGTATGCAGTAGTCAAGAGAGAATGCCTTGCTGTCAAATGGGCCATGGAGACGCTGTGTTATTACCTCTTGGGCCGGCGATTTACTCTTGTGACGGACCACGCACCCCTCCAGTGGATGCAGAGAAATAAGGAAAAGAATGCAAGGGTTACCAGGTGGTTCTTATCCCTACAACCATTCCAGTTCCGTATACAGCATAGGGCTGGATGCCACCACGGCAACGCTGATGGTCTTTCACGAGCACACTGCCTAGCGTCCCAAGTTGCCCAACCCTATGGTGTTGAGCAGAGGGGGGAGGATATGTGATGGAGCAAGGCCGGATGGCTACAGGAAAGTATTGAGGAGCAGGTATGTTAGCTCCAGGCTAAGCAAATCCCTAGTACCATGGGAACCAAAATGGCAGTTGCTCCAGGCTAATCAAGGCACCTGGGGCCAATTAAGAACTTTCTAGAAGGCACCGGAGAGAGCTACATTGATTGGAGCACCTGCAGCCAATCAGGACGGGCTAATCAAGGCACCTGGTATAAAAAGGGGAGCTCACTCCAGTCTAGGGAGGAGGAGCCAGAGGAGAGAAGTGCGTGTGAGGAGCTGGGAGCAAGAGGCACAAGGAGCTGAGACTGAGAGGGTGTGCTGCTAGAGGATTGAGGAATTATCATACAATCAAGCATTATCAGACACCAGGAGGAAGGACCTGTGGTGAGGATAAAGAAGGTGTTTGGAGGAGGCCATGGGGAAGTAGCCCAGGGAATTGTAGCTGTCATGCAGCTGTTATAAGGGGCACTATAGACAGCTGCATTCCACAGGGCCCTGGGCTGGAACCCAGAGTAGAGGGTGGGCCCGGGTTCCCCCCAAACCTCCCAACTCCTGATCAGACACAGGAGGAGTTGATCCAGACTGTGGGTTCCACCAGAGGGGAAGATCACTGAGGTGAGCAAATCCGCCAAGAAGCGCAGGACCCACCAAGGTAGAAGAGGGACTTTGTCACAATATACACTAGAAACTATGTTTAAAACTACAACTAAGAATTAGAATCCAAAAATTACTGGGAAGAAGCCTTGCTGATGCAACCATTATGGGCAGTAAGAAGGAACTCAGCAGATGGGTGGCCAGTGCCCCTTCACCAGCGCATGAGCGTGCAACTCCAGAGGGCACTAGAGCTGACCCAACGGAAAAATCTCTGGCAACGGTGAACACGCGCACACCTAACATGGAAAGGACGTCAGCAAGCACTTGAGGAAGAACAGTTTTCTCACCTATGGTTACTTTTCAGCATCACCAACCCAGAGACAGTGACCCACCGTTAATAGATGCAGAGCGCTGACCTTTGTTCCCTCAGTGATGAACAACAAAGGGCCATGACAGAGTCAGGAATAGAACATGGGTTTCCTGAGCTCCAGTCCATCGCCATCGGATCACACATGTGGGCTCAGCAGAGCTCACTGGGATGTCTAATCAAGCTCTGCAAACCAAGGGGTGAAAGCCTCACCCTGGTAATTGAACACCAAGAGGCGTGAGTGAAACAAACAGGAGGAAAATGCAAAATGTCAGTGAATTATCTAAGTATTGATAGGGTCTCCTTCACCATATTATCTGGGCCCCCAATAAAGATGAATGGATTTATCTTGGCAACTCCTTCGTGAAGAAAGGAAATATCTTCATTGTACAGATGGAATACCTGAGTTACTGAGAGATTAAGAGTATGTCTAAACTGCAGTTAAAAACCCACAGCAAGCCCGTGTCAGTTGATTCAGGCTCACGTGGCTCGGGCTAAGAGGCTGTTAAATTGTGGTGTGTGAAATCAGAGGGTCCCAGACAACCCAAACATTAGAGCACTGCACAGATACAAATCTATATCGGCAGAACTGCAGGGCTCTCCCAGGAACCACAGCAGCAAAAGGAGCAGAACATGGGCCGCCACTCCCAGGAGTCAGCGCCCCGCGATGGCAACTCCTCCAGCGTGGCTGTACCGCCTGCAGCCCTGCCCCCACACCCTGCATGAGGCTGTCTGCATCTCCTGTCTGGGGGCGTGCGCGCATCACATGAACACAAGAGCATGACCAGGGACAGCTACCAGTGAGCCAGGTGCCCAGTTTGCCAGTACGGTTCCCGGGACATCCCTGCAGTTTATATCCGCGGATATCCACATCCATAGATATAAATTTGTATCCACACAAGACTCTACCGAACATCTACACCACAATTAAACAGCTCCTTAGCCCAAGCCCCGCAAGCCCAGGTCAGCCGCAGGTGTCTAACCTCAGTGTAGACATACCTTACATGTCTTGCCCAAGCTCAGAAGTGAAGTCTAAAGCAGAGCTGGGCATTCTCAGACTTCCAGTTTAGTACCTTAACCAGAAGACCATCCTTCCAGAAATGTGTTACTTAATCTTGGGATCACACAGATATGATAAACCCCTCACATTTGGCATTCAAGTGGACAAGTTAAATTTGCTCATATTTAAGAACCAGATTTGTATGTGTATTTTATGATAGCGGAAGGCAGCACAGAAGATTTAATGCCAGCTTCTATTTGATATTATAGAATTAGACAGCGTTTAAGAGGTGATTTGCAGCATGTACATTTTTGCATATATGAATATGTTCTAGTCTCTAAAAAAATTATATTGATTCCTGTTCATTTCTTCTTTAAAACCTTAATTTAAAAAAAAAAAAAAAAGGGGCTTCTGTCCTTTCAAGTGCCTCCAAAATCAAATTATTTCACTTGGGCTTACGTGCCTCTTGTGTATTACTTTGACAGAATGAGGTTTGTTTAATGATCATAGCATTAAAGATTCTTGCTCCGAAGAGATACATTAGCACACTTCAGGGGCTCTGTGTAAAAAACAAGAGATGATGGAAGGTTTCTTAAAAATATAAAACACATTAACAAGCAGTTATTTAGGCATATTCCTTATTATGCTGCCACCAGGCTGATAGTTATCCTTGGGAAAACCTGTTCTTTATTCACCCTGGACTCAGTCCTGCTCCCTTTAAAGTCAATGCAAGCCAAAACTCCTGCTGTCTTCAGTTGTGTAGGTTCAGGCTCTATAACAGAAGGGTAACAATAAGAAAAGCCCCTCCCCCCCAGGATTTAAATGTATTCTGCCAGACTACTTTATAAAAATAAAGGCCTGCTCCTCCATTGCCCTGCACCTTGTGTTGTGATTTACATCAACGTGCAGTGGGTGTAAAAGGCTACTCAATCAGAACAGCAGCATTTTACAATTCCTGTACACTGGTGTAAATGACAACACAAGGTGCTGGACAATGGAGAGTCAGGCCTAAGGTTTTATAAAATCTGCAATTAATGTGTTCCCATGTAAATGTGTCGGTACAATAAAGACAGGTTTTTGTTTGCATTTCAACATCCCCACGAAGTGCTTGCACCTGAAAAAAGGCAGCATGGGGCTAGTGCAATTTTTTTTCCGGTAACTGCCATGAGGTGGGAGGTGCTGTGCATACAAAAGGGAGGCATATACCTTGCCATGATCATCTTAGAATCTAGAGAATAGCAAACAGAACAATCGGTAGAGAAAATAGAACATAAAAGTAAAGTGGTCAAAGTGATGACTGACCACATCTTTATAACAGTGTTTATTATTTTTAAACTATATCTATACACAACCATATATACACAAATATACATTGATGGACATGCCCATATTATGGAGGACTGGTAGCAACTCTGTAGCTAAGGCTCAGTTGGGATTTGCACTTGAGGTCCCCAATCTGGCACCATAACACCCCAGAGAACAACTGAGTTTTCCATGTAATGTTTTAGAAAATTAATTACCGACTTTCGCAGGGGAAAACTTTCAAATTCACCATCAGTGAACTTTTGCTTTGACAGTCATTACTCACCCCTCTTTTTTGGAGGTTGGGGGCATATTGGGGGCAGGGAGAACATAACCAGTATCCTGCCTTCCGACAGTGGCCAATGCCAGGTGCCTCAGAGGGAATGAGCAGAACAGGTAATCATCAAGTGATCCATTCCCAGCTTCTGGCAAACAGAGGCTAGGGACACCATCCCTCCCATCCTGGCTAATAGCCATTGATGGACCTATCCTCCATGAATTTATCTAGTTCTTTTTTGAACCCTGGTATAGTCTTGGCCTTCACAACATCCTCTGGAAAAGAGTTCTGCAGGTTGACTGTGCATTGTGTGAAGAAATACTTAATTGTGTTTGTTTTACACCTGTTGCCTATTAATTTCATTTGGTAACCCCTAGTTCTCATTATGTTTAGGAGTAAATAACACTTCCTTATCTACTTTCTCCACACCAGTCATGATTTTATAGATATCTATCAATCCCCTCTTAGACTGGGATTTTTCAGCTTGGAAAAGAAACGACTTTCTCCTCTTTCCTCATATGGAAGCTGTTCCAGACTCCTAATAATTTTTATTCAGAAAAGGGCAACCTTTTTCAATTCCAATATATCTTTTTTGAGATGGGACGACCACATCTGCACGCAGTATTCAAGATGGATTAAATAGAGGCAATATGATATTTTCTGTCTTACCGTATTTTCTTATCTATCTTATTTTCTGTCTTAGTGAAGTAGGTGCTTCTCATAGACTTAAGGTCAGAAGGGACCATTATGATCATCTAGTCTGACCTCCTGCACAATGCAGGCCACAGAATCTCACCCACCCACTCCTGTAACAAACCCCTAACCTATGTCTGAGTTATTGAAGTCCTCAAATCATGGTTTAAAGACCTCAAGTTGCAGAGAATCCTCCAGCAAGTGACCCGTGCCCCATGCTGCAGAGGAAGGCGAAAAACCTCCAGTGCCTCTGCCAATCTTCCCTGGAGGAAAATTCCTTCCAGACCCCAAATATGGCGATCAGTTAAACCCTGAGCATGTGGGCAAGACTCACCAGCCAGCACCCAGGAAAGAATTCTCTGTAGTAACTCAGATCCCACCCCATATAACATCCCACCAAAGACCATTGGGCATATTTACCTGCTAATAATCAAAGATCAATTAATTGCCAAAAATAGGCTATCCCATCATACCATCCCCTCCATAAACTTATCAAGCTTAGTTTTGAAGCCAGATGTGTCTTTTGCCCCCACTACTCCCCTTGGAAGGCTGTTCCAGAACTTCAGTCTTCTAATGGCTAGAAACCATCTAATTTTAAGTCTAAACTTCCTAGTGTCCAGTTTATATCCCTAGCTAATCAACCACAGTCCGACAAAATCCACATTTCACATACACGTTTATAACTTCTCTCATACAAGCAAATTTTTAAATATTAAAGTTAAACACATAGTTATTTCCCTTATTCTTCATAGTCTAATATTTGTCTGTTGACTACAACCAAGGGAACTGCTCAGACACACCAGCTACTTCTGTTTTCTGAAGGTTACAGGAGGCTTCTGCCTCTAGTGGAGTTGCAAGCTCCCAATTTCTAACAAACGTATTAGGACAGGATGGTTGCAGTGAAGTTAAGTAACAAGGGGACCAGAACAGGTGAAAATTGAAGCTCAAATTGTCAAAAACTTGCAGTTCTGCTAAGGAGGCAGCTGCTTTCTGTCAAACCGCTCTGGTTCATTAGAGAGCAGTCACTTTCAGGGAATCTGTGGGACTGACTCAGCTGCTGGTCTTTAAA
The DNA here is from genome assembly GCF_016161935.1 of Mauremys reevesii. Classification (NCBI taxonomy): domain Eukaryota; kingdom Metazoa; phylum Chordata; order Testudines; family Geoemydidae; genus Mauremys; species Mauremys reevesii. The sequence continues at coordinate 262,853,585 of NC_052624.1, forward strand.
ATCGGTTGGATGGACATAGGGGGAGACAGAGAGGTTGCCAGCAGAGCTGAGTAGTAAAGCTCCTGGCTATCTCCCTGGCCACCCACCCTTAGTCCCCAGCCTTGCTGCAAAGCCCAGTCCTTGGTCCCATGGACCCATTCAAGTCACATGCCCTAATCCCATTCAAATTGAATTTTTTTCCATTTTAGTTTTTTTTAATTAACATTCATTTTAAATGATCATTTATTACTTTTAATTGATCAAAAATCATAAAAATAAACAATCTTTGGAAAAAAAGCATGCAAAGCAACCAGTTTCAGTTTAAAATTGGGGTGGTTTTGGTGACTGGGAACTTGCTCATCACAGAAAACGCTATTTATTTGGAGAATTGTCCCTGAAAAACTTCAGAAATGTGGACAATAGAGCTGGCTGAAAATTTTCTGATGGAACAGTTTTCAGTGGGAAAATGCTGATTCAGCCAAATTGAACTGTTCCACAGGAAAGCTGGCAGCCTGGCTCCTAGCTAGATCCCTGGCTGTTCAGGTTTTTTTCAGTGTAATATTTGATTTTCCACCAATTATAACAAGAAATTACCCGTTACCAAACCAATGACTAAACCAAATATTAATTATCCATTTGAATAACAATTACAAATGATCAGTTAGAACACCAATTGAGGCAGGGCCGGCTCCAGCTTTTCTGCCACCCCAAGCAGCTCAATCGTGCCACCGAATTCTCGCCAAAGACCCGGACGTGCCGTCCCGGTGTGGGACGGAATACCGCCCCTTTGAATTGGCAGCCCCAAGCACCTGCTTCCTACGCTGGTGCCTGGAGCCGGCCCTGAATTGAGGAAACCAAGTACCAGTTACCAAACTGATTAGAAAACCAATTACCAAACCAACAATTCCCAATTAAAATACCTGTCACAGGGTCTACAGATCCCATGATGTATCGGCCTAAAGGGTTCATGGGGAAACTGCCTGCCTGCTCAGCTGGGGCTGATTGGGAGACTCGCAATAGTTGCAAAGATAAAACAACTGCAGAGCACAAGAATGGGGTGGGTGTCAGTGAGGTTGAGGAACCACAGAGAGCAGGTGCCTTTGGCAACAGAAAAGCTGCCCAGGAAACTGGGTGACCACAGGGTGTAACTCAGAGGCATGGCAGAAAGTAGGCCAGGGAAACAGTAAGAGGTTGGGAAAGCTTGGAGCCGGCCACTTTGTACAGGGTCATTGGCCTAAAACCCAGGACGGAGGGCAGGCCTGGATTCCCCTATGAAGCCCAGCAAAGGGACTTATTAAGGCCTTGAACAATTGAGCCATACCTGAAGGGCCCAGGGAGTGTGTATCCCTCATCTAGGGCCACAGAGTCCAATACTTTAGGAGACCAAACAAGCAAGAAGGGAAAAAGATGACCAGTGACCTGGTCAATGGGGCTAGAAGGTGGGCAACCCATCATAGAGGCAGAGTTGCCCTGTCACCCAACCTCACCACAAGGTGATGCCAAAGATGGAAGATGACCCCCATATACCAATTTCAAAGCCAGTTTATACAATTTTTGAAAAGTTGTGATTTAGAACATAAAACTCAAAACATTTAAACTATTGTCATACCATAGCATGACGTAATATAATAGTCCAAATGTTTTGACTTTGCTGCATTATAATATACATCATAAGTTGAGTCTATAAGAAACATTTCAGCCATATTGAAATAACACTTTTCAATAAGGTTGAAATGAAGTTTCACAATTTTGCTCATGGAATATTTTGAAATTTATAGTCTTCATTCTGATTTGCAAACTCCCTCCCTCCCCCATCCCCGCCAAATGTCCCGCAGAATGAGAATTCCAGATTTCAATCAGCTCCAGTTGACAAGTATGTGGATTGGCAGTCTAGCAAGATCCAGTTTCTTAAGAATATATATACACTAATCCCCACCTTCCCTTTCCCCCATTGAATTATCCCTTCCAAATCTATTTTTCTCAGCAACAAAGAACAGTCAGCTCACTAAGGTTGAGGCAAGTTGGTGTATTCTGCGGCAAATTTACAATTAACTACCAAAGGTCCTTACTGTATACTTGCCCCTATTTAAGGGTAGGGTTAAAAGCAAAAAAAAGTGAAATACTTCTGATACTGCATACTTTACCCGTTATGTCATGCTGTTTGAATGACTCACTGTAGATTTGATACTGATTAGGGCAGTGTTTCTTCAACCATTTGCAGACATCCTGCTGGGTCCACAGAGCTACTGGTTTTGTCAGTTTCACAGTACCAGACTGGAAAGACAGAACAGGAAAAGAAATGGTATTTAGCCCTACGTATCAGATTTGTTTCTAATGTAATTCATAGAATTATTTTGCTACATTATATTTGGGAGCCTTCCTTAGTGGCAAAAGTACAAGGGATATGAGGATCAGTTATTCAAGTTTATACGGAGGGATCATATCTAGTGCAAGATTCTCTGCATGTTCCTTGTATCACAAGTATAACACTTTCTCTTACCTGTTCAGAAACTAACTTGTATAAAGAATTAAGTCATAAAGGGCCAGATTCTGCCACTTTTCCATAATGATCACAATAAAAAGTCAGCACTTACCCACAGAGATAACATTTAACTATAGCTGCAACTATTGAGGTAACTTTTTAATGGTGACTAGTGTTTACACTTTGATACTAAATACTACTTAGTGCCGATTTAATTATTTCATATTAAATATGATAAGTCTGTGAAAATTGCATACTCAGTGAATTTGGCCAATGTTCTTAATTTTCCACATGATCCTACTCTTGACAGAAGATACCTTATTAAAGAGGATGTCAAGATGTTACAAGTCCTGGCTCTCTTTCTCCCATGACAACTCTGCATAGAGTATGCCTCTTTGCTTAGCTCAGGGGTCGGCAACCTTTCAGAAGTGGTGTGCCGAAGTCTTCATTTATTCATTCTAATTTAAGGTTTTGCATGCCAGTAATACATGTTAACGTTTTTAGAGGGTCTCTTTCTATAAGTCTATAATATATAACTAAACTATTGTTGTATGTAAAGTAAATAAGATTTTAAAAATGTTTAAGAAGCTTCATTTAAAATTAAAACGCAGAGCCCCCCGGACTGGTGGCCAGGACCCGGGCAGTGTGAGTGCCACTGAAAATCAGCTCATGTGCCGCCTTCGGCATGCATGCCATAGGTTGCCTACCCCTGGCTAGCTTAGCTCATGCTCTAGATTACAAAATACACCTCTTCCTCTGAAGCTGGGAGTGTTTATTCATAAAAGTGATTGTACAACTGGCTTAATGAGGCTTCAGATTTATTGGGTCCATACCAAATTTACTATATTTATAAGTAAAAAGTGGTTTGGCTTATTAGTTAAACCCATCAGTCCATTAAACTCAACCTGGGCTTCTAATGTCAAGCTGTTTTTTTTAAATCTTCATGACCTCCTGTGCCACTTCCTATGTCAATGAGGGCAGAGTTTGGGGATAATTGGGTTTAGGGTTACCAGATGTCCCAATAAAATCAGGACCGTCCCGATATCTAGGCATTTGTCCCGCATCCCGACCAATGTTTGGTCGGGATGCAATTTGTCCCGATATTTCGTGATACTCCGTTTTTTTGTTGTTTTTTTGATCCGCCGGGCAAGTCAGCTTTATTTATGTATTTATTTTTTGCTCTGCCAGTGACCCTCCCTCCCCCATGTGTCCCGATATTGTCTTCCTCTCATCTGGTCACTCTAATTGGGTTGCACTGGTTTAACAGAGAACAGAATCTGGCTTGCAGAATATCTGGTACTAATGGTGAGAACCCAGCTTGAATTTCAGGTCCCAGGCTGAGTTTACACAGCTGAAAGCTAGGAAAAACAATAATTTTACTTGTAAATATAACAAATTTGATATGTAGTTAGACAATACACCCCACAATGAGTTTTACATAATCACTTGCAGAGCAGAACCACACGTTAATAAGGATCAATTTCACAGACTATTTTTGGATTATTATATACAGATATTCCTACATAAAGACAGGAAGAAACATGGAAAGAAACACAGAGAAAATAAATGATTCATGTATCTAGTACATGAATTAAAAAAAGATGTATAACAAAATTGCAGGATTATGATCAGGCCTATAAACCAAACTAAGATGTACTGGTGTAACAGCATCCACACCAGGTGGGTTTGCTACTTTAACTATGCCAGTATGATTAAACCAGCAGTGCTTTCTAGTGTGGACAAATACAAAATCAGTCTATGAATAACAGATCATACATCAAGCCAGGTGTTAACACTGATTCTCACTGGCTGTTTCAATTTAGTTTGGAGCTCATACTAACATGCATTCCTTGCTTCCTTCTGGCTAGTGGGGTGAAAACATTATCTAAGTTTTATCTCTGTCAGCACAATCCCTTGCCCCATCCCCCGATAATATTTTTGTCTCTTTCTGGATTCTCTCTCCTCCACCACTCTCTCTCCCCCCAGCATGCAACACTGGTCTGGTATTTAACTAACTATTACTATCAGTTAAAACTGTCATGTACTTGTAAAAAAGAAAGAGTTAATGTCCTGGATATATTTCTGCCAAACTGGTTTCTCTACAGCTTAGATGAATTCCCTAGTTCACGTTTTATACATAGGTTAAACCCCAAACCTTCTGGGTTAGGTCCTCTGCAGCGTAACAATATGGTTGAAATATATTTAATTCAACCAAAATATATATTGGATATATTTTTCCCAGGCCAAACTATTTCTTTTTTATATAGAATAATTTGGGTTCTAGAGGAGTAGATTCAGCGCTACAATGATTTAAAATGTCCTGCAAAAAAGAGTCTAGAGAATTATGAAAGTGTTCTCTTAAAGATTTCATATTTTCTACAACCCATGGTAACAATGGCCTGTATTCACTATGTCGAGGAAAGTGAACATGTACAAATTTGCAATTACTTAGCAGTAAATATTTCACACTGTCTAATGTCAGTGATTTTGAACTAACATGGGATAAAAGTCTCTGCAAGCGCCAATGCAGCTGCACCCATGCACACCAGCAAAGAACTGAATCTACAGAATGAAGATCACTTTGCAATATATCCTCATTTGCGCTGCACCTCTTTTCACTTACATATTCTCCATCTCCTTTTGGTTTTACACTAGTAGGCTGAAGATATTTCTCTCTTTACAATTGATATAGACTCATAGACTTTAAGGTCAGAAGGGATCATTATGATCATCTAGTCTGACCTCCTGCACAATGCAGGCCACAGAATCTCACCCACCCACTCCTGTAACAAACCCCTAACCTATGTCTGAGTTACTGAAGTCCTCAAATTGTGGTTTGAAGACCTCAAGCTGCAGAGAATCCTCCAGCAAGTGACCTGTGCCCCATGCTGCAGAGGAAGGCGAAAAACCTCCAGGGCCTCTGCCAATCTGCCCTGGAGGAAAATTCCTTCCCGACCCCAAATATGGCGATCAATTAAACCCTGAGCATGTGGGCAAGACTCACCAGCCAGCACCCAGGAAAGAATTCTCTGTAGTAACTCAGATCCCATCCCATCTAACATCCCATCACAGACCACTGGGCATACTTACCTGCTGATAATCAAAGATCAATTACCACATTAATTGCCAAAATTAGGCTATCCCATCATACCATCCCCTCCATAAACTTATCAAGCTTAGTCTTAAAGCCAGATATGTCTTTTGCCCCCACTACTCCCTGGGAAGGCTGTTCCAGAACTTCACTCCTCTAATGGTTAGAAACCTTCGTCTAATTTCAAGTCTAAAACTTCCTAGTGTCCAGTTTATATCCATTTGTTCTTGTGTCCACATTGTTACTAAGCTTAAATAATTCCTCTCCTTCCCTAATATTTATCCCTCTGATATATATATAAAGAGCCATCATATCCCCCCTCAACCTTCTTTTGGTTAGGCTAAACAAGCCAAGCTCTTTGAGATTTCTTTCATAAGACAGGTTTTCCATTCCTCAGATCATCCTAGTAGCCCGTCTCTGAACCTATTCCAGTTTAAATATATCCTTCTTAAACATGGGAGACCAGAACTGCACACAGTATTCCAGATGAGGTCTCACCAGTGCCTTGTATAACGGTACTAACACCTCCTTATCTTTGCTGGAAATACCTTGCCTGATGCATCCTAAAACTGCATTAGCTTTTTTAACGGCCATATCACATTGGCGGCTCAGTCATCCTGTGATCAACCAATACTCCGAGGTCCTTCTCCTCCTCCATTACTTCCAGCTGATGTGTCCCCAATTTATAACTAAAATTCTTGTTATTAATCCCTAAATGCATGACCTTGCACTTTTCACTATTAAATTTCATCCTATTACTATTACTCCAGTTTACAAAGTCATCCAGATTTTCCTGTAGGATATCCTGGTCCTTCTCTGTGTTAGCAATACCTCCCAGCTTTGCGTCATCCGCAAACTTTATTAGCACATTCCCGCTTTTTGTGCCAAGGTCAGTAATAAAAGAGATTAAATAAGACTGGTCCCAAAACCGATCCCTGAGGAACTCCACTAGTAACCTCCTTCCAGCCTGACCAATATAAAGGGGGGAGGGATAGCTCAGTGGTTTGAGCATTAGCCTGCTAAACCCAGGATTGAGAGTTCAATCCTTGATGGGAACATTTAGGGATCTGGGGCAAAATCAGTACTTGGGCCTGCTAGTGAAGGCAGGGGACTGGACTTGATGACCTTCAAGGTCCCTTCCAGTTCTATGAGATAGAGATATCTCTATATGCATCCGAAGAAGTGGGTATTCACCCACGATAGCTCATGCTGCAAAACATCTGTTAGTCTATAAGGTGCCACAGGATTCTTTGCTGCTTCTATATGTTAAAGTCATCTAGTTGTTTTTTTTATTATTATCTGTTGTGTCTCAGGGTGGAGTCTCTTGGTATTATCATGCAGAGTTCTAGCATTTTTGCAAATGTATGTTGTCAGATACAACTTGTAAAAGCGGTTTTGAAATCTCCACTACTGTCAGCCCGAAAGAGTGGAGGAGTTTCAGGTTATCATTTTGCCTATCCTATTAGGTCCATAAAAGATAATGAAAATATACTAACCTAAATTCAGAGGTTATTGTATAACAAAATCTCTGGCTGGTGAATAAATCTTCAATGTCTTCTATCCTAGCTCTCTCTCTTCTGGGAAGAAGTTAAATAATCTTCTAAAACTTAAAGCAGGAAGTATATTGTAGTCCTTCTCTCAATTTAGGTATGTTATATTTCTTTATAAATACACTAACTAGGAATTAATAGATTCTAGATTACAAGGCCAAGGGACCATTGTGATCATGTAATCTAACCTCCTGTACAACACAGGCCATAGAACTGCCCCAAAATAATTCCTAGAGTGAATCTTTTTGAAAAACTTCCAGTCGTGATTTAAAAATTGCCAGTGATGGAGAGTCACTGCTAATTACTCTCACTGTTCAAAATTTACACCTTATTTCCAGTCTGAATTTGTCTAGCTTTAACTTCCAGCCATTGGATCATTTTATACCTCTCTACGACAGACTGAAATGCCTATTAAATATTTGTTGCCCGTGTAGGTAATTTTACACCAGTGGTTCTCAAACTCACCCCCACCCCCCCGTGGACCACTTGAAAATTGCCGAGGTTCTTGGCGGACAACTAAATTATTTTTCCAAATGTTGTTTGTACCGTTAGTCAACTATTGTAAAGCACTTTGGATAAAAGCGCTATATAAAAAAACCTTAACAATAATTAAGGTTTTTTGTTCTACAAATAAAGGTGCACAACTCGTATTTAATATCAGTAGTCTTACCTTTCTAATGCAATGGATGTGCCCTCTCTTCCCCACTGCAGCAGTCCCCAAGCTGGGACTGAGAAGGATGGGGGGGGGTCTCTCCCCCGCCACAGAGATGAGGCTGGGAAGGAAAGGGGGTCTCTCCCCCGCCACAGAGCTGAGGCTGGGAAGGAGGGGGGGGGGTCTCTCCCCAGCAGCCGCAGCTCTGAAGCTGGGGAAAGTCACTTCTTTCTTTGCCTGCCGCAGCCCTGCACATCCCAAATTCCCCCTACCCCCTCTTCTCATCCCACTTCCCCCTCCTACCTACCCGCTATTCTCCCTCCCACCCCCCCCCCAGGCCACCACCTCACCTTACATGTGCATCTTCTCCAGGGTCCAGGCACTTAACTGGTGCAGCCATGCCTGCGCGACTCCACTAATTAGGTGGGTGGCCCTTCATTCTCGTGTGCGGCTGCCCACGTGCGCACCTTAGAGGGAACTATCCTCAACCACTTGAATGGAGCTCGTGAACCACTGGTGGTCCATGGATCAAAGTTTGAGAACCTCTGTTTTAGACTATAATCAAGTCACCCCTTAACATTCTCTTTGTTAAGTTACATAGATTGAGCTCTTTGCATCTACTACTAATCCTTTAATCACTCTTGTGGCTCTTCTCTGAACCTTTTCCAACATATCAATATCCTTCTTGAATTCTGGATGTGCGAACTGAACAGCAGTATTCCAGTAGTGGTGCCAACTCCAGAGGTAAAATAATCTTTCTACTTCTACTTGAGATTCCCCTGTTTATGCATCTGAAGACTGCCTTTGCCCTTTTGGCCATAGGGGAGCTCATGTTCAGCTGATTATCCTCCATAACCCCCATGTGGTTTTTTTCCAGAGTCACTGCTTCCCAGGATAGAGTCCCCCAGCCTATAAGTATCACATGCATTCATTGTTCCTAGATATTTGCCCTGACATTAGCCATATTAAAATAAATGTAATTTGCTTGCACCCATCTTACCAAGCAATCCAAATCACTCTGAATCAGCGATCTGTCCTTTTCATTATTTAGCACTCCCCGCATTTTTGTGTCTGACGCACAATTTATCAGTGATTTGTTGTTTTAGGTTTTCTTCCAGGTCATTGAAAAAATATTAAATAGCTTAGCACTAAGAACTGATCCTTATGGGACCCCACTAAAAACACACTACATCAGAGTTTCTCAAAATGGAGTCCGGGTTACTCCATGGGGTCCGCCGGCCCTCCTGATCAACTCCTCCCTTTCCCTCCCAGTGCCACCTGCACACCACAAAATAGCTGGTCAGCGGCATGCAGGAGGCACTAGGAGGAAGGGGAAGGAGCAGGGATGGGGCACGCTTGGTGGAGGGGGGCACAAAGAGGCCGAAAGGCAGGGGTTGAGTGGGGACAGGAAGAGGTGGGGCCTGCGAAAATTTTTAATCACAATGGGGGTCCTCAGGCTGTTAAAGTTTGAGAACCGCTGCACAACATTATTGTTCAATAATGATTCCTGATTTAAAATTGAGATCTACTAGTCAGTTTTTAATCCATTTAACATGTGCTAAGTTACTTTTATATCTTTTTAGTTTTTTTTAATCAAAATGTCATTTGGTACCCAGTCAAATGCTTTACAGGAGTCTAACAACATCAACACTATAACCTTTATAAACTAAACTTGTAATCTCATCAAGAGAGATACCAAATTAGTCTGATAGGATCTATTTTCCATAAACTCATGTTGATTGGCATTCATTATATTACTCTCTCTTAATTCTCTCTTAATTAAATCCCGTATCAGCTGCTCCATTACCTTGCCCAGGATCAATGTCAGACTGACAGACCTATAATTACCTACATCACCCTGTTTACCCTTTTTAATTTTGGCACAACATTAGCTTGCTTTCAGGTCTTCTGGCTCTTCCCCAGTGTTCCAAGACTTACTGAAAATCAACATTAATGGTTGTGTGAACTTTTCAGACAGCTCTTTAGAAACTCTTGGATGCAAGTTCTCCAGGGAGTTGATCTAAAAATGTCTAAATTTAGTAGCTGCTATTTAACATCCTCTTGAGATACTAGTAGACAGGACCGGCTCTACCATTTTTACCACCCGAACTGCCGAAGCAATAAATAAATAAAAGCCGCCTGGACTGTGCCACCCCAAGAATGGACGGAACGCCGCCACTTAGCATGTGCCGCCCCAGGCACGTGCTTCCTCCACTGGTGCCTGAAGCTGGCCCTGCTAGCAGAGCAGAAACAGTATTATCATGAAAAGACAACACCTAAATGTACAGCTATCACAAACGAACAAAATCTCAGAACATGTCTTCAAAAAGAGTCAACATAAAACTCTTGCCCACCAACCTACACCAGGAAAAAGTCTAATAATAATATTAATATTAATACTTGACTCCTATACAGTGCTTTTCCTCAGAAAAATCTCCTGAATGGCTTTGGTTGAAGGTTAAATTTAGGTTTGACAGGATTGGCAGGGTAAGTGAATTCTAGAATTGCTCATCTGTAACCCTGGATGGGGGTGGGGGTATGTGTATCCCAGAATGTGATCAAGCCAATTGCAACCATATTATGTGCATTCAGCCACCATGAACTAACAAAATATGAAGGGATAATTTGAAAAACAGGCTTTCAAAAGCAAGGTCAAAACTACCTACAGTTTCTGCTAATCAGAACAGGAGGAGGGGAAAGAAAAGTAAACAAGTGAGACTGAAAATCTTGGTGGTTGGAAGACCTTGGGTCTGGGCTCCTCTGATATTAGAAGTTTATTGAAAGTTAGGAAAAATGATGATTTGGTAGGTGTCATTATGACCTATATGTTTTGTAGAAGTTAGTTATAAAAGACTAGCTAATGCAGTCCTCTGACGCCATCTTGAGAGACATTTCTCCTGACACTTTCTCCCCGGTGGGTAAGCAACTGGCCACTGCGAACCTGCTGTTAATTACTCAACACTGTTCCAGAGAGAGAGAGACTTCCTTCTGTATTTTCCACTACATGCATCCGATGAAGTGAGCTGTAGCCCACGAAAGCTTAGAGACTAACACATTTATTGTAGCATAAGGTGCCACAAGTACTCCTGTTCTTTTTGCGGATACAGACTAACAGGGCTGCTACTCTGAAAACTGTTCCAGATGTGAGGTAAATATCTGGGATGTTCTAAACCTGTTGCTTGTGTCTCTGTGTGCTTAAATCTAATACACTGCAGTTTTAGATAGAGCATGCTTACTTGCATGAATCTTATCAGACGGAATTGCTTGTGTTCCCACTAATTTATTCCTGACACCACCTGGAGTGAAATAGTTAAGTTACCCCTGCTGTGGTTCTGAAAACCCTGGGTAACACATGAAAAGCTTTATCACATGCCCTCAGATATTTAAATCCCAGGGTTGTTAATGTGAGAACCTTTGGTGACCAAGCTGCCACAACAGAGTGTGGTAAGATAGTCATTCTAGAAATCAACTGTTTAAACTGTATTAGGAGGCCAGCACTAGCACTGCTGAACTGGTAGCCTGTGCTCTCTATCACCAATCCTGCTAAAATAATGAGTCACTGCCTTCTGCACTAGCTGAAGCATCCCAATGTTATTTATGGGTAGCCCTATATAGAATATTTTATATTCATCTACTCTAGAGACCACAGAGGCCCAGATAACAGTGACCAAGGTGCATATTGGAGAGAAAGAGTTGTAATCATTGCACCAACCACACAAGTAAAGAAAAAAAGAAAAAGAAAAAGCATTTCTGGACACCACAGCCACCTGGACTCTAGAAGCAATTGAGGGTCCAGAACTAACTATATGTGCTACATCTAACTGACATGCTCTTCCACAATGGGGACAAAAACAATTCCCACCAAGCTTTCCAAATCCTTTCCTCCAGTTGAACAACATTGCCTTCAGTTTACCTGGAGCAAACTTCATCGAGCTTATCCTCAATGACGGCCCCAATTTGCTCAAACATACGGGAAGGAGACATCACACCAGGCCTCAATTCAAGATCTAAAGCTGTTTGTCACCAGCACATTGACAGCATCATGGCCCAAACCCTCCACCATCTCTCCCAGCACTATCATATATAGCCATAGGAAGGGTGTGATAGAACCCTACAAAAGCCCACAAGATTCCCATATGATCCTCCAATATAGTCGTCCTCCTCTTTAATACTTTCACTAAAGAATAACTATTACTGGTCTTCCTTCTCTTTGAACCCAGGGGTCATCATCACTAGATGAAGATCTGTGAGAGAACCAATGAAGGAATGCAGGATAGAACTTCACAGACGAGTGAAATAGCAGCAATATGAAATGACCAGTCTCGGTTACATGTACATAAGAACCCTTCATATACAAATACATCTACTAAAGAAAGCCATGCAGTAATATAAATATAATATAATAGATTAAATTCCACCAGCAACCCATTCAGAAAGGGTCAAGGCCTCATACCTAAAATATAAACATCTTCTTTATGCTGAATTTTAAGATATATCTATAGAAACACTTGTGAAATTTTTGAAGAATGGAGGAAACGTATGTCCTTATGATGAAAGGCTAAATAGTTAAATTCTTTTATTGCACAAGAATTCAAAGGCAACAATGGCTGACTTTTCCCTAGAAGAATGCCTTTTCCACCGTTAAAAATAGCTGTCATTTTTTTTTAAAAAAGTGTATGCCTGGCTGCATTCAGTACCTGGGCAGTAAGGGGTCCTAAAAGAAATGCTTATTAATCTAGAAGATATTCTTAGATGGACACCAAGGAGTAGAACGTTTGTCCTCAATGCTGCAGTGGATGCATTTTTCAGTTCAATAGATATTTTTTCCTCTGTATGATTTAAACATACTGTGTTAAGTATTTGAATAGCAAAGTTTATTAACAATCACAGTACAAAAGCAAATTTTTCCTTTTTGCACTGGAAGTGAAATCTGCTTATATATACATATGTTGTGCAGCACAATAGCGGCAAGCCAGTGCATAGTAAACCCACTGCCAGCAAACACGCATTGCAAATCTTTTTATCGTCTCTTCGAAATTTTCAGAATGTTCAGTTGAAATGTGTCTGGCATTAACTTATATCCACAGCAAAAATAGGCTACATTTTTTACAGTGCTGTGCCCTCATATTGAAACCAAGCATAACATTTAATTCTCTAATTTGCAAGGTCCCGAAGAGCAGAATAGGGATTTTAGAGTAACAACATACAACACTGTCACATTCAGTTTTTGATCATCATCCCAACATGTTTTTCAATCAGGTGCTGTGTGTGTCTAGGTACTAAAAAAATAAAAAATAAAACGTTTCCTTGAGTTAAATGCCGCTCTGTTATAAAGATAGATCTTATTAAATATTTCTAATGCAGTAGTGCCTAGAGGCCCAACACAGGAACAAGGCTTCTTATGCTAGGTGTGGTACTAACATAAAAACAACCCTACACAATTTATGAAGACAAGTGACACATGAAGGGTGGTTGGGGGAAGAGAATACAACGAAATATATACAACTTTCATGCACATGTTTTATATGTGCATTAAGAATCAACTATCATATCATATAAGGAGAGCTGGCCCTTTAAGTGAGATTCAAGATCCAGCTTTGTCAAGATTCCTGATTCTGCCCAGAACCAAGGCATTCTGGGACTTGCGGTTCAGAAAGATAATCAATGTAGATTGGGCAACACTATATGCAGGGCAAGGACTGAGAGATGGGGGAAGCATATGAGAACTGTTGTGGGTGTACAATTGAAAGGAACAGAACCTGCTGTGGAGCCTCTCCTGGGTTATGGAAGACCGGGGGAAGAGACCTAATGGAACAGGCAGAGGGCTGGGTGAAGAACCCAGAGGAAGAGAGGCTTGATTTGGTTTAGAAAGCTAGAGAGTAGTGAGAGACCTAGAGAGCACAGCAGCTGCTCACAGGTCTCCACCAAAGGCCTGTGGAAGAAGTCCAGGACTAAATGACTACTCATGAGCCTCTGCACCTATAGGTGAAGCAGTTTGGCCTGTTTACCCTGAAAAGGGAGTAGTTTTGGGGCTTAGCCAAAGGGCTCCCCCCCTAGCCAATTAGCAAGGGGAAACAGAGACAGCATCTGAAAGTATGGGAGGCAAGACACCTCTTACATCCCCTCATCTGCACACTTCCAACCCCACCTGGAAATCATGAACAAATTGTAGGCTCCGTGAAAGAGGTGGGTCTTGAGAAAAGTATATAGCCATTGCGGATCAATTCAGGGTTCCATTTGTAAAAGGCATAAAAACACTTTTCAGAGAGCATTCCCAACAAGTAGGGAAGTCTAGCAGGCAATGGAAAGCAATTAGTGAGTAGGGTGCCAACCCTCCATGATTAATTCCTGGAGACTCCAGGAATTAATCTTTAATTAAAGATATCATGTGATGAAACCTCCAGGAATACATCCAACAAAAACTGGCAACGCTATTAGTAAGGCGGCAGAGTTGGGAAGGGCTTTGAAGACCAGGAAAAGAAGCTCGAATTTGATGTGGTGCAACAGAAGGAGCCAGTGGTAGAATTCAAAGAAAGAAATGATGTAGTCAGAGTGATGGACAAAAAAAGGGTGATCTTAGTGCATTCTGGATGGACTGAAGGGGATGAAGTGAGTGTCAGGAAGTTTAGAGAGGATGAGATTACAGTAATGAAGATGAGAGAGGACCAGGCACTAGTGAGAGTTTTGGCTGTCCACACTGAAATAAAAGGGTAGATTTTAGAAATGTTATGAAGGAAGCAGAGGCAGCCACAAGATTTGACAAACTTGTGACAAACTTTTCTATTCACACTCTTGTACAGCTCTCATCATCATAGCATCTAATTGCCTTCCAGTAGGGCATTAAATAACAGGTCTAGCATTTGTCACATCTGGTTCTCTCTCTCTTCCTCTCCCCCCTCCTCCCTCCAATGAGACGACTTTGAGGAATAAAACCCCTAGGTTACAGACTTAGGTGGCATGGAGAATGGTGGTGTTTTAAGCTGTGACAGATAATAGTAGGGATGGGTAAGAGGGAAAAAGTAGAGAGTGTTTCAGGGGAGAGATAGAGGAGTTTAGTTTTGAGAATAGTAAAATGACGCCAAGACATCTAGGAAGAGATGCTGGAGAGAGAAGCTCAGACACAGGCCAGAATGGTGGGAGACTGGTCAGGAGGTGAAAAGGTAGATCTCTGAGTCAGAGAAGAAGAACTGCACTTACCCCAACTAGATATTTAACATATGTGATGATTAAATATTAACAAGCATATAAAATATGATGGCTACCCACATCATGCTATAGTTAGGTTTAGTGATTGTAAAAGCAGTACAAGCCTTGAGTCTGCCAACCTTTCCAGGTCTAGTTCTTCTACAGTATTTCAACTCACAACTACATTTGTTAGGAGTTTTGTATTCAAATTCTTTTTCAGCATTGCCTAAACATAACCAAGGCTATGGGTACCCCTAACCATAGAAGGGACTGTACAAAAAAGTTAAATCAGTAGATTTAATATCTGACATTTAATTTCATGCTCTGTTTGTTCCATTGTGCAAAGTATACAGTAGTTAAAATTGCCAGCTCAAAATAATACAAAAATCAAAATGATAGCTTGTGCATGATTAGATAGCATTTGTCAGAGTTCAGAATAACATTAGCACTCAAGTCCCGTTCTGGCCCTTAACAGCTCAGCAAAGTTCTAAACAATGACTTTCAAAGGATCTCATCAGGTGCTGTTTACGAAGTTGCCAATTTCTAGGGTCAATGTATTCACTGGCATTTCTTCTGTCTTTATTGACTGTATCTTCCTCCTTAAACAACTCTGTTGTACTTTTGAATGACAAAGAATTGGTGGAAGACAGCAATATTGAGTAAATTCGAATCACAGTATGTAAAGTGTTTTAAATAAGAGGTTCTCAAAAACCAAGTGTTAATAAATGGTGATGCTTGTTTGTGCTTGGGAGGGTGCATAGATTACAAATCTGGAGAACATGTTAGAATGGGGCCAAAGATCCACTAAAGAATACAGGCCTGAACTTTGAGCAGGTCTGCAGGTAAACATTTGTAGTTTCTAGACCCCTCAAATTTATAATATCCAATATGTGTATGCACATCCAGCCACAAAGTAAATGTACATCGGCACACCAACGAATGTACCCAATGCCATGCCCTAACCTTTGAGAGCACTAATATGTAAAGTAGTGTACAAAAGAAGAATGACACAGAAAGAAAGGCATATGCTGGGATGGATGCGGTATGTATCTGCAGCAAGAGAGACTTTGCCTCACATTTACAATGTGAACAGGTAAGACAGACAACGGGTGAGAGAAAGGAGTGGAACTACCCAGGTGTTTAAAATGAGGTTAAGTGGTTGCAAAACTGGGGCCTATAGGTCTTGAACAAATATAAAAAGAAATACTATTATTTATGAAGCAGATAATTGAAAATGATGGCATCGAACAAGCCATTTAATTTTTTGTCAGACCTTTTTTATACACTGTTCAAAAGGTCATAATTTAGCAGCGCCGTTTTTGTAATTTAGCACAAAAAGAAGCACATTTGGATCCCCAAAATCAATTTCTCTTTAGACATGCTCGGGTTACCCTAAGTTGGGAAAATAGGGATTTTTTGTTATATCCAAAATTACTTTTCTGCTGCTACACTGCCTGTAAAACTCTTTGTGAATGACTAACATAAAAGTTCTGGAAAGAAAAAATGAATTGCAAAAGAGTTGAGGATGTATTTTTAAGTGATCCCTTAAAATATTCAAGAATTTGGACAGGATCACATTTTTGATCAACAAATAGATTCTAAAAACATCAGTGAAACAGAAATAAATTTTCAGTTTTCTGGAAAAAACGATAAGATTGTATTGCAGCAGCGCCTAGAAGCCTCAACAAAGACTGAGGCCTCATTTTGTCTGGTGTTGCAAGAAACTGTCCATGCCATAAAGTGTTTACAGGATATAATACCAGGGGTGAGCTGGAGCCGGTTCGCACGAACCCGTTGTTAAATTTAGAAGCGGTTTTAGAACCGCTTGTTAACTAGCTTCCCTGCGAGGGAAGCTTTAATGGGCTCTGCCTGGGAAGCCTGTAATTCCTCCTCCCGGCCGCCCGGGGGCGCTGCGCTGTGCTGCGAGAGCCATGTGAGCTGCCTCCTGGCCCTGTTGCTGCTCCTGCTCTTTGGACCTCTGGCCCTGGGACTCCTGCTGCTGCCTGGTGAGTCCCCGGCTGTCTCCTGCTGCTCCCAGCCCCCCCCCCCGTGAGTATCTGCGCCCCTCCCCCGCCTTCCCTGCCCCCAGCCACCCCTCCCCCAGCCAGCCCCTGCCCACAGCCGCCCTCTGCCCCTCTGCCCCACCCCCTGCCCACAGCCACCCGCAGCCACCCCTGCCCCAGCCCTGCCCCCAGCCTCTGCCCGCAGCCAGCCCTTGCCACAGCCGCCCGCAGCCACCCCCTGCCCACAGCCACCCGCAGCCCGCCCGTCTGCATCACCTGCCCACAGCCAGCCCATGTCACTCCCTGCCTCCAGCTAGCCCTGCCCCATGCCCCTATCTGCAGCCAGCCCCACATCCACTGGTGCCCTGCAATTCCCAGGGCAGTAACCCTGCACACCTGCTTTAATGAGGGGGGGGGCAGGGAGCAGCTGGGACCCACACATGTGCACCCTAGAGTGACCAGACAGCAAGTGTGAAAAATCGGGACGGGGGTGAGGGGTAATAGGAGCCTATATAAGAAAAAGACCCAAAAATTGAGACTGTCCCTGATCACCACCCACACATGTGAAACGGAGCTCATTTCTAGTTCAGCCCCATCTTTTTAAAAAAGAACTTTAGGTAGGGTTAAAATACATCTGTATTTTCCTGGACATGTCAGGCTTTTCAGTTCTTAATCACCTCCTGGGAAAATATGGACGATGGTAACCCTATTGGTACAAAAAATACATGCTGTCGCACATCCCTTAAATCAGAACTTTTTATAGGGAACCTGTTAAATCAGAACTTTTTATAGGGAACCCGTTGTTAAGATTTTGGCAGCTCATCACTGTATAATACCAAACATAGAAAAGGTGCGTGTCATAGAGTGATGATCTCCTTTAAATGGAAATGGGGCCACCAACCTCTGTGCCATCATTAATTGCTTCCCTGAAGGGGTGGGTTTAAGGAGGGTCACCTGAGTTTAATGGTCACCTGAGCCTTATAAGGGGACTCAGAGAGATTAGTCTGGCGGTTGGGACCACAAGGCGCTCCTGTGGAAAGTCCTGAGCCAGGATCTGCAGGGAAAAGATTACTCCAGGGGAACAAGCCTGGGGCCAGCGTTCTAGCCAAGAGTGGAGAAAGACTCACAAACAGAGCCCAATAAGGGGCGGAGAACAGTGTCCAGAGGGTGGGCTGAAGAGAAGCCCCAAAGGGAAAAGAAACTTTTAGTTTTAGGGACTTGGTAGTTTGGACTTCTTGTTTTGGGACATGACCAGAAGGTTAAGATATCTCCAGAACTGACTGCTGTGTGGAAAGCATGGACATCCACCTCAGGGAGGGAAACTGAGGCAAGGAGTGCCTGAAATGCAACACTTGGCCAGCAGAAGGTATTATGAAACAGCCAGACCAGCTTACAATTTATTTTTTTAGGTGATGCAAGGAACCACCTCCTTTTATGATGATATCAAGTTTTTAAAAACACTCAATTTGTATTTGTAATTCAGAACTCTTATGTTTAATTTATTGGTAAAGTGATCTTGGAAAATAAGAATGATGTGTAGATGACTAGTCAGGTCATACCTAGGCATTCTACATAATCCCCCACCCAGTCCTGGTCTTAAATTAAATTCATTATATCAAGCTGTAAATAAGGAAGAAGAAAAAAAGTCCAGTAAAGTAATAGCTACTTGGTGGGAGTTAGCCACTTAAAAGGCTGTCATAAGCATAACCAGCTGAAGGGAGGGATACACTGTGTTGTCAAATGAAATATATTACAAGGTGTTATCATGATGGAGATAAAAAACAATATCTAGACAACAGGCAGAAAACAGACACGGTGTTACATTCTTTGTGAAAGTACTTTCATGCAACGAGACCTCACACTTTGAACACAAGAATCATGAGTGACGGATGCTACTGTCAATATAATGCAAGTACGATTTATCAGCAAACTGTAAAGAACTGAAGTGGCAGAATAAGTGAGGTGAAGCTAGGGTACTTTTCAGCATTGTCAAGGAACTCACCTCACATCATTCCTGATGCCATCACTGTATTGCAAAGCACAATTGGAACAAGCAGGTCGACAGCCACTTAAAGTCACAAGCACTGAAGTATGTTGCAGAATTGACTGTGAGGCAATCACAAAGGAGCTTCCATATTGTTAGGCAGAACTCAAGGACAATTTTAGAATATTCACAGTTCGAGGCAACTGATCTTAGCAATGCTAACATGGATATACAATGCAGATCGTGACAAAGGCCTCAGTTCAGCAAGGTATTTAAACAGGTGCTCCAACCTTAACCGTGCGAGTAGTCCCATAGATTTCCATAGAACTTCTCACGTGCTTAAAGTGAGGCACATACACAAGTACCTTATTGAATCAGGGCCCATATGAGTTATTATTTTTCATAAAAATCTGCTGACCAACTTAGAATAGGAAGCATGAGATTTATAGATATAAAAGCACACTGTTAAGGTAACTTGAGTGACGTTGTTCCTGCTGTTACACAGTAAAATAATATGGAGCTGGAAAGTACAGAGGAACATGCAAAAATCTAATGGATAAATTCAAGATTAGATTTACTACTTTAGAATTCTAACTAAGAATTAAAAGAAAATTCGATCAACCACTCTGCACTTGTGTTGCTGATCGGTAGAAGATCTTTGACATAAGCAAATATAGATGGCTATGCTTGACACATAATTCTTGACTAATTTAATTGGATTCCTTCTGACTCAGTTCAGCAATCAATGATCAGCAATAAGAATTGCAAACAGACTAGCAGGCTGCTTTGAAATGGGAAGAGTTAGACATGGCTATGTTTTCTTACTACACATCTTTAATATGCATTAGACTTACCTAAGAAACATGAACTAATGTTTGATGGCTCAAATGATCAAGTGTAGATAATTTAGCTATTAATCTAAGGTTTGCAGAAATGTATTTGTATTTGGAAGAATATTGTAACAAATGTAAATTCATGAAGAATAAAAGAAAAAAGTAAAATGAGTTATCTTATGCAAGGTATGCAAAATATGTGTAAATAAATGCTAAGTTACTCAAAATACATTATACATTAAAAAAGCAATTACTTTCACGGAAAAAATATATATATATACACACACACCCCCACCCCCACAAGAACAGGCCCGTTTTTTATATGGTGGGAAGTGGCTAGTTTTTGAGGGGAAAAAACAAACTAATTTCCAAGCAACATGAAAGTCAATTTTTATTCCTGGGGAAATTCTGCACAACTGCAGTACATAAGAAAAATGCCCCCCCCCCCCCGGGCAGAATCCCTTTGCTTCCTTGCAAAAATAGTTATGTAGGGAAGCAAAGAAAAGCTGCATCGGTATTCACTCACCCCTCTCGGCAGCTCAGACGCGTCTGCTCAGGCAGCTGGGGGGAAAGAGGTAAATCACTGGGGGAGGAAGGGGGCTGAGGATGCCCTGGCCACCCAGGGACATTAGTCCCAGCTGAGGAGGGTAGGGGAGGAGGAACTCCGTCCTCCTCCCACTTCCCTGCACAGAGCAGGATCAGAGCAAGCCCCAGAAACTTCCCCTGGCTGCAGGAAGCTCTGCACCACGAAAGAGGGGTCTGGGGGTGTTCCAGGTGGCAGGGGGTAAGGCTCAGCAGGGCGTGTTGCTGCAGTGGGGTCCGGATGCACGGGGTTGGGTAGACAGGGGGAGCAGTTCCCTATACAGTGACCTCTCCCTCCACCCAAATACCCGGAACACCCCCCACCGAGCCCTTCAAGCCCCCTACCCCATCAAGCCTCACCCCCTGCATCAGGAGGCCCCCGTGCCCTGACTCCCACCCCACTGAGCCCTAACCAGCTGCACCCTGTCCCCCACTCCCTCCCCCGCAGCCCTAACCACCTTCACCTCACCTCAGCCCCCCCTTGCAAAGTCCCATTCCCTCTGCACCCAGAACCCCGCATCGAGCCCCTGTGCACCCTGATTTCCCCTTCCCCGAGACCCCCCCACCTAGCTGCTCATACCCAGATTATGCCACAAAGAAGCCTGGTACTCTTAAGGGAATTCTGCATCGAAAAATTTTAAAAATTAAAATTCTGCAAATTTTAATTTTCAAAACAACAATATAATCACATTTTCAATTATTTTGGTAATTTGTTTCAAAATACTTGTCAGCAAATGATGGGATTATATTGGGTCATTTTGACAAAAAATATGTAGAATTTTAAAATATTGTGCACAGAATATTTAATTTTTTGGCACAGAAATCCCTCAGGAGTAAATTTTTAAGCAAAGGGAGCTTTCACATCAAACATTGGAACATTTTGCTATTTCATCAAAATTGTGATTAAATCTGAGACTGAGCAGAATAGCATGCAAACCTGTATGCATGTAACTGCACGAAACAAAAATGGTAAATCTGACACATCCCTCTATGTAAATAATGACTACAGCCATCCCAATCCTAATAACTCACATTTAAAAATGTATCACAGCCAAAGTGTTACAAATAAAGAAAGATCATGGCAAGCATACAATTGGAAAGAAGCAAAGTCCATTAGAGCCATACAAAATGAAGTAGGTTACATCAATTACATTTAATGTAATATAAAACTTGCCTATCTACTCAGGTATAAGGAGCCAGATTCTCATGTGGATTATAGCCAGAGGTGAAAGTAAGCCAGTACGCCTCAGTACGGCGTACTAGACCAGTTTCCCCAAGCGGCAATTTAAAGGGCCTGGGGCTTCTAGCAGCAGCTGGAGCCCTGGGCCCTTTAAATTGCTGCCAGAGCCCCACTGCCGGAGCCCCCGAGTAGCAGAGGTGGCCAGGACCCCCAGGGCTCCGGCAGCGATTTAAAGGGCCTCGGGCTCTGCCAGCAATTCAAAGGGCCCTGGGCTCTAAAGGCCATGCCCCTTCCAGTTCAGGACACACACCCTGCTTAGGACTCCTGAGTACCGCTAAGTCCTTTAAATTACTGTCACCCCTGGGTATAGCTATTTTGTCCTTCGCCAGCAGCAGAATCTGTGAATTCAGTGTAACTGATCAAGAGAGTAGCAAAAGTGTGTAAGGATGATTATTACATGGTCTAGAACTGGCTGCTTTTCATAGATTCCAAGGATAGAAGGGATCATCTAGTCCAACTTCCTGTGTAACATGGGCCATTAGTAGTTCCCCAAAATAACTCCTTTGGAAATAGAATACATCTTATAAAAAACGAGATTCAGTCTTGAATATTTTAGTTCCACGGGCAGTTTATAGTAGTATAAATTAAAGCTTAGCATAGGGTGACCAGCATGGCACAGAGACTGCTGCAGGACTGGGGTGTGAGAACAGGTGAGCTTTATGCCACCTTTACCTCTCCACCCAATTCTGTAGCCTGAGTAAAGCAGCTGCACCTCATGATCTGAACCAAAGTGCTGAGCACCACCAGCCACCCGTTATCCCCCTGACATAAAGGGATGGAGATGTCAGATCTGGGGCACTGAAGATGGGGAATGGATGGACAGGGCTGCACTGGAGTGGAGCTACACCTTGTCCTCCAATGACACAAGTTAGAATAGGTCCCTTGCAGCACTAACTTCTGTCAGGGCTAGGAGGCTGAGGATCAGCGAGCTGCAGCCAGTAGCTCAGACACAGTGGAGAATCGGGGCCTAAGAATTGAATGAGTGTTTTGGATTTTGCATCTGCACTAAAAAAAAAAAAAAAAAAAATGAACAGTCAACACCTTAACATATTTGGACACTCCAAATTATCTTCCAATCACCACATTCACGTTTAGGTCATAAGTTCAACTTACTCCAGGGGTCTCACATATTCGCAAGTTGCCATTTTCGGAATAAAAAAGGACGAACTCTGCACTAGAAACTTTTGTTGGCAAAAATCCTAGAGTAGACACAGCTCTACCGGCATAAAAGTTCTTTTGGCAGCATAGTTTATTTCGCTCAGGAATCTGGTATAACCAAACCAGCAAAAGCATTTTTATGCCAGGATAAGCTGCATCTACCCTAGTAGAGTTTGCCAGTAACAATATACTAGAAGAGCTATACTGGCAAAGCTTTTCTAGTGTAAATGGCTTGATTTAGGAGAGATCTACAACAGCAATTTCCTTTGGAGAAGGTATTTTGTGTTTCCTGACTTGAACTTGTTGGGAAGTTGCTGTGCACTGTTTAAACAGCTGCCTCATGTCAGAGGTGGGGGGGACCTAGTTCATAATTAACACAGTAAGTGTTTCAGGATGAAAGGTGCTATGCAGGATATTGTTGTTTCAATCTTACCAGGTACCGTAGCTAATTCTGTCACTAGCTCCACAAAGTATTTGAACAAATGAGGATATTAACATCCTGAGAGGATCTTAATCCCCATTAAGGAGAGACAGGTTTCTTTCTTTCCATTCAAGTGAATCACGTTTTTTGGCACTTTCGTTTCCAGCAAAGGTATCAATTAAGAGGATTCTATTGTATCAGACAGCATAATGTTTTTATGCTAAATATTAGTCTTTATGGATCAGTTCAATCATATGCAGAAGGCAAGTACAGCAGCCAAGACACTAAGAGAACATCTACATAGCAAAAAAAAATAAATAAATAAATAAAAATGTCCGCAACAGCAAGTCTCAGGGCCCAGGTCAACTTATTCAGGCTCATGCTACAGGGGTAAAAATAGCTGGATAGATGTTCAGGTTTGGGCTAGAGCCTGGACTCTGAAATCTGGTGAGGCAGGAAGGGTCTCAGAGCCCAGGCTCCAGCTTGAGTGTCTACACAGCTATTTTTAACACTGTAGCATGAGTCACACAAGTCCAAGTCTTTTCTGGATAGCTCTGCCAGACACCTCTAACCAACCTCTCAAATACATTTGAAGCAGAACTTTATAGTCCATGTACATGCATACAAGTAAAAATAGATGTTGAGTCTTGGCTGACAAGTCAACTTCTTCTTTCCTCATATGACACACCATTTCCAGTGAAAGAGCATGAGAAAGGAAGATGTTGGATCAACAGATAAATGAATGAATTTAAGTGGCGTATTTAATCTAGCATTACAGAAGACGTGAAGAAGGTCATACTAGTTTTACTAACTAAAATAAGTATCTAGCAGGGCAGTGTACTAGGTATTTTTCAAAACACTCAGTTTGCTTTTAACTTGGATTTAGTTTCAAGTTTTCTAAGTGTAGTTAGCAAGACTGTTCTTAACGACAAAATGGCTGAGCAAATTTCTCCCAGAAGGCAACCATGTAACTGATCCAATTTGGAATGAGGAGATAAGGAGAGTTTAGACAGAATTTGATGCCAATATTATAGATATGTAGCCTGCATGCTACGGCAATGAGCATGTTAAACACATAGATGTTAGATGGATTAGATACTATGGGTCAGATTCTCATCTGGTGGAAATTATGGACTTCAGGGGAGTGTATGCAATGTGTAACATTCATGAACAGGGATCAACCAGTAGGCACTTCAACAAATGGGCTAGGAAAACAAACATGCAAAGGACAAGCGGTTGAGACTAGAAAAAAGTAAAAAATTCCAAAAATGTACCTACAAATTGGGAAAGATATTGGCATGTCACCTACAAAGTAATAGAACAACAAGGCAAAAGCCTTTTAACTTGTGCGACAAGGCATTTTAAACCATCTGTTTAAATTCACCACACTTTCATTACTGTCAACTTTTAACAGAGAAATACAATTGCTTAGTCAGTCATCATACTGTAGAGATTGATGAGTTAGAATCACTCATTTTTTAGTTTTTTACTTTGCATTATATCACTCTGTTCATTTCTTTTTCTTCAACAATGGTCATTTACTGTGATTAAACATCAGAGAAACTTCTGTCAATCATTCAGTCTCTACCCACAGTAAGAACAAGAATGTCATCTAGTGAATGTTATTTATGCAAATTATCTAGAGATCGTTCACAGTAGGTAAGCTCATTTTATCACTTTTTCAGACATGGAATTTGACCCCTGATTCAGGAAAGCACTCAAACACATGTTTAACTCCATCAGTATTCAGGACAGCACTTAAGCACATAACTTCAAGCTTCTTCAGTCTCACTGCATGTGCTTAAATGCTGTGCTGAATAAAGACATCTTCCTGTAGCCTATAGGGCTAGCTTGGCTTTATTATATTCACGGCCTTGCCTTCATTATATTCTGCCCTTATTATATTCAGCAATAATGCAAGGAATCTACAGACCTATATCCCATAAGACATTGGCTTCAGCAGTTAGCATAAGGCTTGAGGCCTATGAACTCTGACACAGATAAATGGCTCAATGGTAACCCCTGAATTTTGGGGAACTGGAAATAGAGTGCAAAGAGAAATTTTGTCCATAATGATATTAACCACAGAACCACAGAAATGTGAGCTAACACCATCTTTTGGAAAGACCAACCAACCACAAGAGTGCTATGGCAACAAATTGATGAATATAATACGTTGAGATCATTAATATATTAACCTATAGAAGGAGGACATCCCATGTTAGTAGGGTGGGGAAATAGAAAATAGAATCCCCTAATGAGCATGCATTACACACAGTAAGCTGTATGCCAGCCTGTGTGCAGGAAGAGAGAGAGAGGTCTGGCCCTTGGAAGTGCCAGAGTAATGGATGAGGAAGAAGGTGATGGTGATGAGGAAAATAATGATTAACATTTCAGGTTGCTCTGCAAGAGATGGTGAGAGTATGGATATTCAGATGTACTTTCTGCATTATCTCTATCTACTTTACTAAGCTGGGGTATTTCTGACTTTTCTATATTTACAATATTTATTAATACATTTAGCAGAGTACCTATAGTGGGAGTGTTGCTACTGTGCACATTGGGGCTCCCAACAATGCAGTAATTTTAATAATATTGGATCTGATCTTGGGACAGGAACTGTCAACCCTCAAAGTGATAGCTTGAAATTCTTAAATAATTAATACATAATCTATAAATCAGGCTACATCCTGAGTCAGGAACTTAGTATGTCAATTAGTATTTTAATACATGAGTGAATTTTTGCTTTTTTTTTTTTTTTTTTTTTTTTTTTAAATCTGCAGATTTGACAGATTTTCTGAAGAATATGGCAGGGGAGGGGGAGAGGAAGTCAGCCAAATTTGGCAAAATTTTCCACAGAATTTCACTTACTACTTTATGGTGGTTCTGAAACCTGTAAAACAATTTGTCTTGAAGAGCTCTCTTGAATTTTGGATGAAACTCAAAGTTGCACGGATTAAATTTAATTTAAGACCTGGCCTGGATGATTAAAAAAAATCATCCATTATTATTTAGAGACACTAACAGAAGTTAAAATTGAATTGCTGATATGTAAGAGAAAAGCATTAAAATCCACAGGTGACTTTACAATTCCACTTTGCCATATTGTGTTGGGCAACACATGCAGCATCTAGCAGGTAAATTGACAAATTTATAGAAAGATTTCTGCATCAAAAATATGTTTTTGAATAGACATTTTGTGGACTAGAGAATATACAATAAGTGAATCCAGTTACGTAAAGTTCAGAACAATGCATATTCACAAACAAAAAATATTGGTTAGGGAACAATGGTGAAAGTGTGTTTCAATGGAGTCTAGCTAATATCTAAAAACACTACAATTTCCTTCCAAAAATTCAATGTGTTGTCAAAAATCCCAGACATTAGAATGCACAGAAATTAATGTTTAAGGCCGTGGTCTCCAAACTGTGGGGCACACGACACTAGGAGGGCACGGAGGAATGTTGGGGGGGGCGGGGGGGGAGATCAGGGCCCAGGCCAGCCTCCATGGGGGGGGCAGAGAGGGAGCACCACCCAGCCCCACTCTGCCCCCAGCTACACTCCATTTGGTCTCACCCCCTACCCCACCCCCAGCTCTGGCCCCAGCTGCAGCTCCAACCCCAACTGCGGCTTCCGAAGGGGTGCAGATAGATTCCGTTACAGGTCAAGGGCGGGCGCGAGAGAAGAAGTTTGGGGACCATTGATTTAAGGCAGGGGTCGGCAACCTACAGCACATGTGCCAAAGGCGGTATGCAAGCTGATTTTGCCTGGCACGCTGCTGCCAGCCGGGGTCCCAGCCGCCAGCCCCGCTCAACCCGCTGCCAGCTGAGTGAACAGAAGCCCAGACCAGCAGGAGGCTGAGCAGGGCCGGCGGCCGGGACCCCAGACCAGCGGCAGGCACGCCCCCCGGCTCTCCCTCACCGCTCTTCGAAGTGTGAGCTGCCGCTGCCGCCCCTCCCACAGCTCGCCCCTCCCGCTGCCTCAGCACTCCATGTGGAGTTTTGCCTCCATGTGGAGCCAGCGTCTGACCAGCATGGGCATGGTAAGGGGAGTCCCAGGGAGCAGGGGGAGGTTTGGGTGGGTCAGGAGTTCTGGGGGTCCTGTCAGGGGGCAAGGAGTGGTTGGATGGGGCATGGGAGTCCCAGGGGTCTGTCCGGGGGTGGGGGGTGTGGATAAGGGTTGGGGCAGTCAAGGGACAAGGGGCAGGGAGGGTTAGGTAGGGGTGGGGTTCTGGGGGCCGTTCGGGGCAGGCGTCCCAGGAGGGGGCAGTCAGGGGACGAGGCACCGGGGGTGGTTGGGGGTTCTGATGGGGGCAGTCAGGGTGGGAAGTGGGAAGAAGTAGATGGGGGTGGGGCTAGGGCAGGGCTCTCCCCTCTTTTTTGATGGTTGAAATACGGTAAATCTAGGCAAGGACGGAGCCAGGTGGCGCCTGGGGACAGGCGCCCACATACATCCACTGCAGCCTGAAGGAGCCCGCAGGTGGGCGCCAGGCCACAGGAGGGAGGGGGTGCCGCTGCCTATGCAGAGCTGCTGCCCCCCTGTACCGCACCGGCTCCTCAATGGCTGGGGCTCGCTGCCTCCGCAAGCGGGACACTCTGGCTCTCTGGAAGGCGGCTCCTCACTGCTGCAGCGGCCCAAGCCCGGCAAAACCAGTGAGTGACTCGGGGCAGGGGCCACCTGGGTGGGCTGGGGAGGGCTCGTGGGGGGGCTGTGCACCCTCTAGGGGAGTTCAGGGGGCAGGGAGGGGGGAACCTGGTCTGGGGAGCAGCCCCTGGGCACGGCTGGCCCCTGGGGTCTACAAAGGCTCGTTGGGATTTGCCCCTCAATGAACCGATGTCCGGGGGGGGGGGAGGGGGGGGGGAGGCACGCAAGGTGGAAGTTTCGCCTAGGCCGCAAAATATCCTTGCGCCGGCCCTGCCCCAAGGGGTGTGTGCACCCCAGGTTAAGAACCACTGCACTAAACTGATAAGAACTGCATTTTAATTTAATTTTAAATGAAGCTTCTTAAACATTTTAAAAAAAACTTGTTTACTTTACATACAATAGTTTATAGACTTATAGAGAGAGACCTTCTAAAAATGTATGACCGGCACGCGAAACCTTAAATGAGAGTGAATAAATGAAGACTCGGCACACCACTTCTGAAAGGTTGCTGACCCCTGATTTAAGGACTGTCACAAGAGCTGAATACAGGAATATATGTAGGTAGTTGATATAAAGAGCGTCATCTACTGACAAATAAGAGCATGTAGCATTTTGTCAGACCAAGAAAATTACTGTTAGGCGTTATAAAAGGGCTTCTGGACTACAGAGCTTTTAAGGAATCCACCCCATTGCCCATGCCATATAATCCTTCGCTCACTTTCACTTTACCCAGCTTATTCCATGACCTGCCAGTCTTCTCCCCGATACATCTCTCTGCTTTTACACACCTTGAATCACCCCATTGCAAGCCCAGATCGCAAGGCTCCATCACTCAGTCCCCTACTCCTAGTCCATGTCCAGTTCTCTGCCCTTCTCACTAAGCCTCCTCTCAGATCCTGCCCTTTCATATTAAACCCAATCTCTTACTCCTAACTATTGTTCATGATCACATAATATATAATAGCAACTCTAAAATCATTTTACAATAAAAACTTAATCAATGGCTAATGAGTTATGTTCACATCTAAGGAGTCAAACCAAAACCCACTGAAGCTGACTGGAGTTTTTCCATTAACTTCACTGAGTTTTCGCTCAGTCCCTAGTGGAGTTATAATTGCCACTTTTATGATTACTGCTAAGTAATAATCAGTGATATGAAATATCTTTATACATCCTCTCAATGGATATTTATCTTGGGTGCAGGCTTCTTCCATACTTTTCTGTTCCTTCTCAGCTTTACTTTGAATAAATGCACTATTGTAAATTTATTTGTAATTTTAGGACATAAAATGACAGCTAGGCACTCAGGAGAAACGGAGAATAAGAAAATATTACCAATATATGTGATGGTCTTGAGGCCACCGTGCTCTTGGTTAATGTAAATCAGAGATAATCTTTAAGAATGTTACTTAGCATCTTGATCATTTCTAAACTTGGTAACACTATAGTGGTAGGGCAGTGAGCTTTCAACACTAGCAAATAAAATCTTACCACTGTTAGCAACCGTGTGAGAATAAGCACCTAAGAAGAGCTGGAATTTCTACACCCTGGCAAGTATGAAGGAGCACTATGAAAAAAATATTTTAATTTTTAAATGTATATGAGAATGCATCAGTCTTAGGGTCTCTAATAGCTGGCATATTTTGATAGCATCATTGATTTCTCCTCCTAATGGAAACGACCTGGCAAGGCCCCATATATTGACTAACCACTCAGGCCGAGGGGAAACTGTACCTTAAATATTCAGAATTGAGCACCAACATTTCCAATATGTGAGTGCCTCAATTTGACACTCTCAGTATAGACAAATCCAAAAGCTGAAAAATCGTGAGGTGGACTCCAAAAAGTCAGGAGATTAAAAACAAAATAAAATAAAAAAAATAAAATAAAAAAAAGATAAGACGATATGGTGATGAGACAATCAAGGGGTCTGAACCTCAAAGAATAAGCAATACTTATACATTATTATTGTACTATAGAGGTATCGAGTAAGGTATTTCGTGAAAGCTGGCATTAATATCATTGTGAAATGTATTTATTAACACTACAGAGGCATTCTGGATACTCTGATATGATGCTTTAAAGTCTGTGATCAAACAAAGGGAGAAACAGGTTTTCTCCCAGACAGGAGGGAAAGCAGCTCTACCTGTCTCTAGTGTAAATTAAACCCTATGGAATCAAAACAATGGAAGCCCTATTTACATACCAACCAGCAGGCAGATGGGAAGGGAGCAGGAAGGAAAGAACAATAGGAGGTCATCCCAACTCTGGGGACAAAAACAATGAGTTTAGGGAAATATAAGCAGAAGCAAAAAGCCATTTTGAGATCCATCATTTAGGGGACATAGGGAAGAGCACCCTCTCTGTTCTTTGTTAATATTCTTGTTTTGTTACAAACCCATCTCAGTGCTGTGCATTCAAGTGAACTCAGAGTCTTCAGCTAGACTAACTGGCTGATGTGGGCTCCATCTCTTTTGAGGTAGTGAATTTAATAATTTCTGAGTGTGTCCAGTGAGAGGGACTAGACACTGCAGGGAGACATCTCTGGGGAACTTGGGAACTAGGTCTGACAGGTTTGACAACCCCCAACCCCAAGTCCAGGATGTCACCTGATGTGCTGGGGTCTCACTGAGCCCACCCATTCCATCAGCCTGGGCTTGTCACCCTGTTTATGCTGTGCCAGGCCCTCGAGCCTTCGTTAGCACGCACGCACACGCGCACACACACACACACACGTAAGGCCACACCCAGCTGCAGACACAGACTGAAGTCAGCTCTGTGTGAGAAGGTTCAGGTTGAAGATTCACCCAGCCTTCACATGCACACCCCCTTTGGGGACTAAACCCAAAGTAATATTGTCTTGCACTGCGTAGAAAGATCTGCAAAGCGCAAGCTCAAAAAAAAAATTCACCTTCTCCCTCAACGTGGAGAGAAATATGCACGGCTTCTCCCCGCCTCCCGACATGGATTGCAAAGACTATGTTATGTTATAAACAAGAAATAAGTTTATTAAACTATGAAAGACAGATTTTAAGTGATAGCAAACAGAACAAAGCAGATTCTATGATTCTACCCTAGTAAATAAACAAAAACCGCAAACTGAGCTTAACACACTAGACAGATAGGATATGAATTAGCAAATTCGCATGCTGAGTGATAAACAGGCTGGCAGATTTTTAAGGCGCAAGTTGCCTTGGCTTTCCCAGGTTTTCACACACAGGCTAAAAATCCTTCCAGCCTGGGACCATCACTTCCCTCAGTTCAGTCTTTGTTCTCAGGTGTTTCCAGGTGTGTTGTTGTAGGGAGAGTGAGGTCCCCCCATAATGTCATTTTCCCCCTTTTATATCTTCTCTGCACTTGCTGCAAAGCTCTTTTGCTGTGACCTGGGTTAAACAGTTCCCATGCTGTAGTGCTATATCTGAGAGGTTTCTATTGTACACCTGGGGTAGACCTTGTGCCTGTGCACATTTCCTCAATAAAACATTAACATTGTTTTGCCTTTTTACCGTCATACCTGAAAGGCTTCTTGTGGGTGTTTTCAACCTCAGAACATGTTTCAGTAACACATATATAGCCAAAATTCATAACATCACATATGATGATAGCACATACAATCCAACAAGATATTACTGTCTAGCAGATCAAGATTTTTAGAATGACACCTCACAAGGCACACTTTGTATAAGACACATCCTAATTACCCCGATATTCACCAGTGTCATGTATCAGGGTGTAACACTAGGGTTTAGTGATTGTTACCTGCAAGACCAGGGTTAGTCTGGCAGAATCTTGAAGAGTTCCCTGACACACCAGCCTGTCTCTCTTGGCAGTTTCCTGGCACACACCTTAGCAGCAGCAAAGCTCTCACTCTTGCTAAAGTAGTGGCAATAGAGTGATTTACAGTTCTGGGTGTCCCGAGCAAGATGTCACAGGTGCGTTTTTTGGTTTGTCTTGATTTTTGAACCCCCTCTTCTCCCATTCCACCTCATCTCTGAGTCACTTATGTTGCCAACTCTCCTAAATGTATTGGGAAAGGTGATTTTAGGCTCCCTTAAGACAAGAACTCTTAGCTGCTTCCAGCTTCTTCCCATTGTCCAAAATGGGAATTATTTCTTAGTGTCGCCCAGCCCGACACCTGGCCTTCTACTAGCCCAGTGATTAACTATGAACTGTTCCAGGTGCCACATCGCTTCTGTCCCACACTCCCTGCTCCTCCAGGAGTTTTTCCAATCCCCGCCCCCCCCAAGCCTGGTGTTGCAGGGAAGGATGGAGGAGGAACAGAGAGCAGATTGAGCTATGGAGCTCTTTCTGCGCTCTCCTTCCCGCTCCCTTCTGTGAGAATAGTATCAGAAGCTCCCTCCCCTACCAAAAAAACTCCTCTGGGCTCCTGAGGGGGTGCTGGAGGAGGGAGGAGAGAGTGTGGCTGTCTACTTACCACAGCAGCCCTGATTGGCTGCTCTTCCCCAAGAGGTGGGAAAGGCAGCCAATCAGAGGGGTTTCAATCCTCAGGTAGGGCTAAAATTCTCAGGAGTGCTGTAGCTTCCCATCTCATAGAGAGACTGGTTCCAGGCCCAGCCAAAAATTACATGGCTTGTCAGAGTTGGCAATACTGTCCCCAGGGATATGTAAGCTGCTGGGCAGTGTCACTAGCTATGCAAATAAAGCTACAAGGGTCTTTTTAAGGCCCTTTCCACAGGGCTTGTTCTATTGTCCACAAAACAAAAGCAAATCAACTACAACTCACTCTAGGCCATAACCCCCCACCCCCACAAGAGCTTTCCTTGCTACAGGTGGACAGGAGGACACACCCTTTCCCCTTAGCTCAACTTTGACCCAGCTCACCCTTCTTTTTATACTCTTTCATAAGTACTCATGTGGCCAGCCAGGATCTGTTAACCCTTTAAAGCTTGCGGCACGTTTACCTTGTCACAGAATAGCTACAGGTATTGTTTGCTGGCAGGATACTGAGAGAAAACAGCAGCAGAGAGAAGTAAGCAGAGTCAGCCAAACTCCCAGGATTTTATAACAAGGGAGGTGGGGGAAATGGACAGAACTTTTACACTAGAAAAGTTCAGACCTGAGGGCACCATTGTCACCCTAATTAACAGCACTGACTCAGGTGAGTTGACCTGAACTCGGAAAGCAGCATTACACATATGACCAAGAAATAGGCTGAAAAACAGAAATATTTTGATTCAGGTATGCTAATGCCAAGACTAAAGGGAGTTGCACTTCAGTTACCTCACGTCCCTATTCTTCCCTCCGTTACTCCTGGAGGAATTCTGCACCACTGCATGTGCACAAAATTCGTGTCCCCTGCAGATTTCTTTGCTTCCTCACAGAAAAGTGACTTTCTGACAGAGAAGCAAAGGGAAGCTGCAAGGGCAGTCACGCATCACATGCTAGTAGTGCAGGTACATTGTTTCAGGCACTCGGAGAGCTAAAGTCACAACAACCCAGCCAGTGACTCCTATCCTGAGCTGGGATCAGTTGCTAGTCCCATCTGGGTTGGCAGCAGGAGAGGACGGGACTTCCTCTTCTCCTGCAAGCAGTGGCTGGGGCTGTGTCAGACCCACCCCCAGAAATCTCCTCCACCTACAGGAAGCTCAGCATCCTCCCCCGCTTCCAGCTGTGAGGGGGAGGGGTCACTGTATGGGGAGCTGCTCCCCCATCCACCCAACCCCCATTCATCCAGACCTCCCACACCCACCACATCCCTGCCAAGCCTCACCCGGTACATCAAGAACTCCCCTATCCCTCCATACCCAAACCCTACCCCACTAAACCTCAACCTCTGGAGCCTCCTGGCACCCAGATCCCTTACCTCCAGACCCCCACCCCTGCACCCAGATCACCCACCACTGAGCTCCCTGCACTCTACTCCCAACCCTGATGCCCCAATATCCAGACTCCCATGTCACTGACCCCCAACTAGCTGAACCCAGCCCACCAAGCCCCACTTCCCCAGTATCAAGACCCCCACACCGAGCCCTAACCATCTTCACCTGGAAGCCCCTGCAGAGTCCCATAGCCCCTGCACCTGGAACTCCACCAACAAACCTCTGTGCATCCAGATCCCCCCACAACTAGACCCCCCCCCCAATGAGCTGCCTGCACCCAGATTGTCCCACACAGAATCCTCTCATCCCACACTTGGATCCCCACACACACAGAGCCCTTCTACACTTGGATCCTGCCTGGTTAAGCCTACCTACCCCACACAGGTGACAGCCTGCAGCAGCGGGCAGCCCAGAGCACTTTAAATCCCCACTGCGGAAGCTGGTATGGTCTGGCATGGTGTACTGGCTCTTGCCGGTACGCCGTACTGTACTGTACTGGCTTACTTTCACCTCTGGTCTTAGTGGTGCTCAAGTGGTGATGCACCAGCTGAAGGTAACAGTATGTGAGAAATGTTAGAAAGATACCGGTGGGGGGGGGGAGGTTCTTTTAAAAAATAATGCATCAGCTGCAAATGAATCTATTGTGAATTACCCTGGAATAGAAATGGTGGGAGTTGTTTTGATTAAAGCATATATTCAGAAAATATCCAAAGGGCTTTTGTATTAAATGCACATATTGAATATTAAAAACCCCTCCTTAGTTTATAAATATTATTTGGATTATGGTAGCACCTAGAGTTTCCAGTTGAGATTGGATGCCCTACTGTGCCAAGCTCTGAACAGCTGAAAATAGTTGCCATCTAAATAAGCAAGAGATGAGGGAAATATTACCATCAAAGCTGGTCAAAATTACCCGCTACCGCCAAGAGAAATTGATGAATACACTGTCTAAACCTCTCACAGAAAATTTAGATTTTCAGCAGAAATTCAAATACCAAAAAAATTTCAACTGAAAAACAAACATCAGTTTGGAAATGCTGCTGCAGTGCCTCATGCTCCCATTTTCTTCTGTAGGATGGGCTCCCTCATTGAACTACTTTGCGCACGATGCACCCTTCTTGCAGAGAGGTGGTGGTGCATCACAGGGGTCACTGACCATAGTGCATCAAAACAGATGTAGTACAGCCAAGGAGCTCAACCTTAAAAGAAAATGGGGTCAGGAGGTAGGGTGACCAGACGTCCCGATTTTATCGGGACTGTCCCGATATTTGCTTGTTTGTCCCGCGTCCCGACCAATGTTAGGTCGGGACACCGGACAAACAAGCAAAGGCTCCGGAGCCCGAAGGGCTCGCGCCCTCCCCTGCCCCGACTCCGCCCCCTCCTTCCCCCATTGGATCCTTCCCCAAATCCTCGCCCCCATCCCCGCCCCCTCACTGCCCCATTGTCTCCCTCCCCAAATCCCCGCCTCTTTCCAAGCATGCCATGCCCAGGAGACTCAGGGGAGTGCGGGGCCGGGGTGAGTGTGAGTCTAGCCTGGCCCCGAGCAGGCAGGACTCGGGCACGGTACCTGGAGGGAGAGTAGGGGGGCGGCCCGTGGGGCTAGGTGGCGGCTGTTCTCCCCACCTGGGCAGGGGACTCGGGAGCAGCCGCTGCTGCAGCTCCCACTGCTGCGGGGGGAGGAAGTGGCCAAGCACGTGGCGCTCGGCGGCTGCGGCTTTGGTGCCCGGGCCCGAACCCCCCGAGCCCGGGCCTGCTGCAGGGACCCAGCAGCACGCATGCTGCGCCCAGCCCCTGGCCAGTCGTGTCTGGGCTGGCTGCCCAGCTGGTGCAATCCCGTGGCGGAGGCATCGGCAGCCCAGTCCCGTTCGTTCCCCTGCAGGACCCGAGCGGGATGCGGGGGGCTGGGGCCTGCTGCCCCCACTCCGAGGCCGCCCGCAGGATTGCACCAGCTGGGGAGCCAGCCCAGACGCGAGTGGCCAGGGGCTGGGTATGCGCAGTGTGCGCGCTGGGTCCCCGCAGCAGGCCCGGGCTCGGGGGGTTCGTGGGCGCCAGAGCCGCAGCTGCCGAGCTTGGCCAGCGGCTGCTTCCTCCCCCCGCGGCAGTGGGAGCTGCAGCAGCGGCTGCTCCCGAGTCCTGCTGCCCAGGTGGGGAGAACAGCTGCTGCCTGGCCCCGCAGGCCACCCCGTACTCTCCCTCCAGATACCGTGCCTGACTCCTGCCTGCTCGGGGCCAGGCTGGACTCACACTCACCCCGGCCCCGTGCTCCCCTGAGTCTCCCGGGCCTCCCTCCAGCGCTTGCGGAGGGAGGAGGAATCGGGGGTGGGAGATTTTTTTTTTTTTTTGCTCTGCCCCCGCCCCGCCCCCCCGCGTCCCGATATTTGACCTGGGTGATCTGGTCACCCTATCAGGAGGCAACAGAACTTCAGCTCCCATTATGCACGGCTGTGGCATATTTTGGTTTTCAGCTGAAAACTGAAAGATTTTTATTTTGCAGGACATTTGCTTTTTCAACAAAAATCTCAAAACTTTGAATGGAAAGCACATACTTGCCTTGAACATTTTAATGTAGTTAAAAAAACACACACCCTGATTTTCCATTGAAAACCAGTTTTCACAGAAATGTAAGGCTGGAAGGGACCTCAAGAGGTTATCTAGTTCAGTCCCCTGCTATGAGGCCAGACCATATAAACCTACACCATCCCTGAGAGGTGTTTGTCTTAACTGCCAGTGACAGGGATTCCAAAAATCTTCTTGGTAACCTATTCCAGTACTTAAATTTATCCTTATAATCGGAAAGTTTTTCCTAATATCTAAGCTAAAATCTCCCTTACTGCAGATTAAGTCAATTACTTGTCATCTTCCCATCAGTGGACATGGAGAACAATTGATCTTCAAATACGTTAAGGGCTGTTATAAAGAGACTTATCAAGTCACCCCTCAGTCTTCTTTTCTCAAGAAGAAACATGCCCCCCCCTTCCCGGTATTTTCTCCGCACCTCCCTTCCCCGCCTTTAAGGGAAAAAAAAATTCCTCCTAGGTCAGGTTTTCTGAACCTTTCACCATTTTTGTTGTTCTCTCCTGGGCTGTCTCCAATTCGTCCACATCTTTCCAGCTGAGGCCTCACTAGTGCCGAGGAATGTGGGAGAGTTACCTCTAATGTCTTACATATGACACTCCTACTAATATACCACAGAATTAGATTAGCCTTTTTACACAACTGCATCACTTGTTGGTTCATATTCAGTTCATGATCCTATAACCAAGATCTTTTTCAGTAGTACTATTGCCTAGCTAGTTATTCCCCATTTTGTAGTTGTGCATTTAATTTTCCTTCCTTTCCTTCCTTGCACTTAATTGAATTTCATCTTGTTGATTTCAGACCTGTCAAGGTCACTTTGAATTCTAATCCTGCCCTCCAGAGTGCTTGAAACCTCTCTCAGCTTGATGTCATCTGCAAATTTTATAAGCATACTCCAAATCATACTTATTCAAGTCATTAATGAAAATACTGACTAGTACTGGACCAGGATTGATCGCTGTGGGACCCCACTCGATATGCCCTCCCAATTTGACAGTGAACCATTGATAACTTTGAGTACAATCTTTCAACCAGTTGTGTACCCACCTTATAGAAACTTCATCTAGACCACATTTCCCTAGTTTGCTTATGAGACTATCACGTGGGCTGTTTCAAAAGACAAATCAAGAAATATCACGTCTAGTACTTCCCCCCCACCCCCACGGTGACTGCCCCCGCCCCCCATCCACAAGGTCAGTAACCCTATCAAAGAAGGGAGTTAGATTGGCGTGGCATGATTTGTTCTTCATAAATCCATGCAAACTATTACTTATTACCTATTATCCTCTAGGTGCTTACAAACTGATTGTAAAATTAGGGCTAAACAGATTTGGAACTGAGCTAACAGGGAGATTATGCATATGTCTACACTGCAATTAGAAACCCATGGCTAGCCAGTATCAGCTGACTCAGATTTGTGGGGCTCAGGATAAGGGGCTGTCTAACCATGGTGTTGCTATTCAGGGCACCCTCCCACCTCACAGGGTCCAATAGCCCAGGCACCAGCCCAAGCCGAACATCTACACCAGAATTAAACAGCTCCTTACCCCAAGTCCGCTGCCACGAGCCAGTCATGGGTTTTTAATTACAGTGTAGACATACCCCACAGCAAGTCACTTAGGGTCACACAGGAAATCTGTGGGTGAGTTAGAAACAGATCACCCAAGACCCAACTGGGTGCCATAACCTCTCTCTTTATCTAAGGGTATGGCTACACTTACAAATCTGCAGCGCTGGTAGTTGCAGCGCTGGTCGTCCAGCTGTGCAGGGCCAGCGCTGGTGTGTGGCCACACTCACAGCTACCAGCGCTGCAGTGTGGCCACATTTGTAGCATTTGCAGCGCTGTTGGGAGTGATGAATTATGGGCAGCTATCCCAGCATTCAAGTGGCAGCAACGTGCTTTTCAAAAGAGGGGGGTGTGGGGCAGTGTGACAGGGACGGGGGGGAGAGAGAGAGAGAGTGGATTTTTGGAACCGACACTGGGCAAAATCAGAAAATTTTCCCACCCCCTTACTGTTAACTGCAAACAGCCTGCATCCAACATACTCTTTCCCCCCTCTGCCCCCTCCCCCCGTTTCTCTCAAGCAAAGCAAACACTCAACCCCTGCAGGGGTTATCTCATTTCATTGTTGACAGTAGTTACAGATTAATGACAGCAAACAGGAGCTATGTTTGAAGCAGCTCCCGGTGCCCTGCACGGAGCCCGCTCCGAATTGACAACAAAACAAAGAGAGGCTGCATAACAAAACAAAGGGAATAATTTAGTTAAAAGCATTCTGGGATACTCCTTATACCCTGGAGGCCAATAACAGCGCTGGTGAGTGTCCACACTTGATGACCAGCGCTGCAGAACCAGCGCTGCAACCCTTATACCCCAAGCAGACCTGGGTGTACGGCCAGCGCTGCAGCCAGGGAGTTGCAGCGCTGGTTGTGCCCTGCAAGTGTGGACAGGGTGTAATTGCAGTGCTGGAAAGCCTCTACCAGCGCTGCAACTTGCAAGTGTAGCCAAGCCCTAAGAGCAGTCATTTCCTGAGTCCTGGAAATCAAAAAAGCGCTTCCCAGGAAATCCACAGATTTGGGAAAATTAATCCAGCATACAAAGACTGCATCTGTATTTCTAAAATTAGCATTCAGACTGAACATGACTTTGTGTTAAGTGAGTTGGATTTGTGCAATAGAGTGTTACTAATACTGACAAAGAAGGTGAGCCATATAGGGTATGCCTGCACTGCACACTAAGTCCAGGTCTGTGTTTCCAAGCCCATCCTTGTGCTTCCACACTGCACCATAAACCTGGCTTTCCAGTTGCTGGACCCAAGTCTTGCAGACATGCTAATGCCTCCATAATGCACTACACAGTCATTCTGACTTGGGTCTGTGGATTGACCTGTGTTCACACTGCAAAAATGAGCTTGGACCTGAGTCACAGCAAGATTCAGGCTCTGACCTATGCCCCCTGCAGGGTTCTAGGTCCCAGTTCCTGAATACTTGCTGATCTGAGTCAGCCTGATGTGTGTGCAGACAGAAGAGGGGCTTGTGCTCAAGCTTGAGTAAAAGCCCAGGTGTAATGTGCAGTGCAGACATACCCTCAGATTGAGGGTACATCATCACTACGGAGCTAAATCGACAATGCTGTAATTGATATAACGGGTCTGGTGAAGACATGCTCAAGCAATGGGAGAGCAGTCTCCTGTCGATTTCTGTACTCCACATCTCCGAGAAGCATAAGGTAAGTCAACAGGAGACAGCATGGTGTAGACACTGTGGTAAGTGGATCTAGCTATGTCGACTTCAGTTAGGTTATTCATGTAACTGGAGTAGCGTAGCTTAGATCGATTTACTGTGGCAGTGTATACCAGGCCTCATTATAACACCAGTCTAAGAAAGTGAAACCCTTGTTTCTTCTTTTAAAAAAGGAGTGTAATTTATATTTTGGATATACAGTTCAGACATGGAACACTGCACCTACACTGCATTACATGACCTATTTCAGGACATTTTTAAATGAGATTACTTCATTCTTTAGATCCAGGGTTACCAGACAGCAACAGGGGTTGGGGGTAATGGGTGCCTATATAAGAAAAAGTCCTCAAAACAGGACTG
The DNA here is from genome assembly GCF_016161935.1 of Mauremys reevesii. NCBI lineage: Eukaryota > Metazoa > Chordata > Testudines > Geoemydidae > Mauremys > Mauremys reevesii. The sequence continues at coordinate 262,893,409 of NC_052624.1, forward strand.
TTCCTTTAAAAACAGGACATCTGGTCACCCTATTTAGACCATCACATTACTAAAAATGGAAGTTAACAAGCTGGTCAAATCCAGGCCAAAGTTACAGTAGCTACCTGGAAATGCCCTTTACATATCTATCATTGCTACAGAATATAGGCATTCCCAGGTCCCTTTTGTACCTCTGGGAGGGATTTCACAAATAAGCAACTAAAACCATTTTCAAAAAAGAGAAATAAAAAACATTTCCTATTTAAAAAGGTGAACTACTGAAACTGCTAATCAGTTTTGTAGGAGGTACCTAGTGAAATAACGTTGCAGATTAATGTACCTATTGTTATAATACAGATGAGGATCTGCTGGGAGAGGGTGGAGTGCCAGCAGTGAAGCATAAAACTGCTTTCCTATTTTAAGCAATAAACTGGTTCTTTACTATGTCTTGATTGTGCTTTTACAGTCTCTTTTAATCAGGATTTTATATTTTACAGGCATTTTTATATTTTTCTTCCCCATCCAGGCAATTGTGTCATTAAAATACTGATTTATTCTCGAAGCCACATCTGTAAACCCATTTAGAGCTGCTTCAATGTACAAAACAAGTTTTTGGAAGGCTTTTTGTTGGGCAGCTTCACAGTGAGGTGAAAAACCATCAGCAGCAGAATAACTACAGCAGGTGCATACTTTAGGGAACCAGTTCCCCTCCACCACACACACACACAAAATCACTTTTAAACTATGCACTCTTTTTCCCAGACAGGAAATTCAGCTTTATAAAGTGAGTTTATGTCTTATTTGTCTACAGTGGAAATATTACAAAGAGAATAAAGCTTGAAGCTTATTTCCATAGTATTGTCACCTTTGCTGTTTACTAATATGCTTACTAATCACTGCTGCAGCATATACAGTAATGGCTCTTCTTCTCCCTGCACAAACCCACATTAGTATTATGGGGAAGAATACAAATACCAAGATTTCCTTTTGATTGCCTTGGCAGGAGAATAGAAGCCACACAGATATAGATTGGCTTGTTGTTTCCTTATGCTCCCCCATCTGTTTGTCTCCACCTATTGTCTCTCGTCTTATACTTTGATTGTAAACTCTTTGGTGCAAGCACCATCTCTTTGTTCTGTGTTTATCCAGCACTTCGCACACTGGGGTCCTGATCCATGACTAAGGCTCCTAGGCACTACTCCAATACAGCTAACAACAGATATACAGATCAACCAACCAGGGCTAGTTTGTGTCTCTTAGGCACAGTCCTGAGCTGGGGGTTGTGAAGAGCCCCACCAGGCCCAGGCTAGTCTCATCTACCCTGGGAATCATATTGACACAGATCCACCCAGAGAATCAGAGTTGGACATAGCTTCTCCAGTCCAGATGTCCCAAGACAGAGCTCAGCAAGCAAAGTCTGTGTGTGTGTGCGCACGCACACGCACGAATGTACGAGAGCGAGCGCTAGATCAAAAATAAGGGGCCTCAGTGTCATCGTAGTTTCAGAAGACACCAACAACCTGTCAGATCAGCAGTGTATTCATGTAGCTAGGATTTCTCTGTTGTCAATTATTTGGCCCCACCGTGCCATGTGGTTTCTTCATATTATGTTAGTTGTGTAAAGAGCAAAAGACCCAACGATAGTGTAAAATAAACCCATGTCATTAAGAATATACCTAGACTCCATGTCACATCACTGGATTTCTACTCCAATAAGAACCTACCTGCAACACCCAGGATATCTGCTCCTGCTCAACAGAAGGGAGACAACACTTTCTTTTTCTGCTAGCTATTTCTCATTGAAATCTTGAGCTAAGAAGAGATGTTATATATGGCAAATGGAATTTCTATAAAGATATTTGCATCAATTGGACCAATCACCAAATTATGAAAAGACCCCAGTCATTTCATGTGGGCAGAGGTAGTTGTATCTTTCTGTTTCACTGTTCAAAACAGAATAACCAGAGTCCATGCTATATTTTCATACTAATGTACAAACACAAAGAGAGCTCACAGTCATGAACATCTAAATTATACTTCTCTTTAGCTTGATATTATAATGTGAATACTTCTGTTTTATATCAGTCATTTGTTGAATTGCAGATGCAAGCTTTTGTGTGGAACGAAAGTAACGTAATGATGTCAATTGAACTACATTATAGTACATGCCAAACAAAAATTTTTTGAACCATTTCAATACTCAGAGCTGCAGGTCCTGTAGACTGTGATTCTGTAACTATACAGCAGGAAAAGCTGTTGTGTGTCACTATAACTATCATTCATAAAGAAAGACAATCCACATTAAATTTACTTCCTCTAGGGTTTTATCTTAAGAAATTAGCTATATAAAACAGAGCTATTTGGGTTCTGGTGAAACTCCCCCCATCATGAAATGTCTGTTAACCTCAGCCAACTGGCCTGGGTTTCAGCCTCAGGCTTGCAGGGATATCCTGGTGCCACCCCACCAGCATATTTTCCTCCCTGTCATTTTTCAAAGGGAAAAGCTTAAAACAAGAACATCCTGTTCAATAAATAAAAATAACTCTTTTGGAAGAGTGACATTGGCCACCAGTCTAGAGCCATGTGAGATCTGGTCAATTCACCCTTAAACGAGGCAGATATAATAAAAGGATTCAAACCAAAAAAAACCAAACAAACCCTAAAATCCCATTTAAAAAACTTTAAAATCAGATTTAATTCTTGGAATACAGGTTTATGTTTAAAACTAAAACATATTTAAAATTAAATTTGACATTATGACAGCCTATGTTAAAGCCTTTGCTCACTATAATCTATTATAATCAGTTAAATTAAATGTTGAAAAATATTAAGTGATAAATGTTTGCTGCTGAAGTTTTAAAGACAGTCAAACCACTAAACTGATGGAAGTCACTAGCTAAGCATCTGGAATCAGAGTTTGTTGAAATGCTAAACCAGTTTTTGACAGCAGTAGCTTCTCCTGCTAAGACAGAAAGACTATTTCCTCCATTTCAGTTTATTCAACTGGTTCAGTTCAATGACTATTTCATTCAAAGTTAAGAAATTAATTGTGAGTTGAAAAAGCAGAAAAGCCTGTTTTCTTCTTCCAAACTATGACAAGAAATTAGGTGTGAGGAGAAGATCTACTTATTCTAAAATTGTGAAGAACATAGTGATCAGAAATAATCAGTTCAATCTGTTAACTACAGATATTACTTCTTTGGTGTAATAAATCAGTCAGTTTTAGATGCAAAACATGTTTAGATAAAACAGAGTTTTTTCCTTATCCAGCACAGAAGGTAGTTTTATTTAGCAATTTAAAAAAAGAAATACTGCTGTCATGCACTTAACTGAATTTCCATCTAAACAGAGCTTGACATAAATGACAAGTACAAGATCAATCATCTAGTAAATAAGAAATGCATCACTCACCTTAATACAAATGCAAAAATTAAGAATCTGAATAAATGTAAGATAAGCTATATAATTGCCCAAATAAATGTGATATAGATAGTGTATCCTCCTGGCTAGTTTAAAAAAAATACTCAACCAAATTTAGCATAAGGGTTATATTTAGTTGCAAATCAACTTTTCAGTGGTTACCAATCAATGAGAATCAATGCATCTTTAGGAAAATAAAGTACACAAAACAAGATTAAAGTCAAGGATTTAAATTACAGCTTTAAATCAGCAAGCAAGAACATTGAGTTAAATCAACCCACTCCATCATTAAAAGTCCTCATTTGTGTGTGTGTGTGTGTGTGTGTGTGTGTGTGTGTGTGTGTGTGAGTGAGAGAGATAACAGCCCCATTGTAACGGGATCTGTTTAACGTGACAACGTAGTCCTACTATAAAAAAGTTACTAATGCAAAAACTTGTGCTTTTGGGGGAATTCTCTGTTTTGGATGCTCATTTCCTTTATTCTGCCATTAAAAATGGAAGTTAACGGCTAAAATTCTTTACACATCGTCAAGACAAAATATCCTTACACATCACCAAAGCTGGATCAACATCAACCTAACAGGTGCCACTTAGAACCCGCCTTCTCCCTCTGTGCTCAGAGGCATGCTTCAAGGCATGTTAATGGCTCTGTGCTGCAATACACACTAACTACTGCCATAAGCAAGCAGAATTCCATGAAGTCAATGGAGTTGCTCCTGTCTACTCGAAGTGGTGATATTTGGCCTGATGAGGTGAGATAAGGGAACAGTAGTTGGTTTAGAATTCTCAGCCTCTGACCTTCAATGTTTGAGGTCTTTTTTCATAACAGGATTATGGAAAAATATAAAGAGCCCCAAAATGTTAAAAGCTACATTACAAAGGAAGAAAAAAAAATGTTCAGCACACTGATATCTATAAAGCACTTGTCAACAAAAGGCAACAGAAAATTGTATCACTTCATCTACCATTTTATTTTCTTACAGTTTTTGTGCAGATTTGAAACACCTGTAATTTGTCTCCAAATCAAATATAAAACTGCAATTACCAGCTAAACAAAAAAGTTTAATTGCAGTTCTATTGGTCACCATTAGGCAGCCTGCAATATTTGCCAACAGTTATGGCATAATGAGAACAATATGTGACATGAGGTATATATTCTGTATAGGAGAATCAAACTTTTCTGAATAGTTTTCTTCTTAGGAAAGGAAGGGCCAGTTTCTAGTACCCTGGCTCACAATGAATAGTGCTGCTTTCAAAATCATGAACTAAAATTTGTGAATGAGAACAAGAAATCAGAAAATTTGGGGCTAGACAGGAAGGAAATGGAAAAAAAAAATCAAGATGGACATAGGAGCCAGCAGAAATGACATTAAGAAACCATCCTTGGCTGTTAGTGAAAAACCAAAAGGAAGAGAGACTTCAGCTCTGTGTAGGTCCATTCAGCAGTGTAGATTTTAAAGTTTGCCTTTTGACATACTGCTAAGATTAAAAGCAATCACACACATGTGCATATGCACAAACACACTCTGATCCCGTATCAATTTTTGTGGTCTCTGTACTTGGGTGGAGTCTCACTGACCTATCCATATCAACCCAACCATATGCCACTAAAGGCTTTATACCACATTTGTGTATTTGGTGTTTGCCACATGTCCTGCAGGAAAAGAGGGATAGAAGGTTTCTTCTGTTTTTCCGTATCAATTCATCTTTAAAATCAGATGCCTTAGTTACTATGAGAACAAACAGCATTTTAGAAACTTACAAAACTTATGCAACACCACAGCCCTCTCTGCCCCCTCCATACACATACAAATCTGATCTCATAGGACATTCCAGAACTAGGAGTGCTGTATATTTCATTCTTTGTCCAATAATATAAGGTACCCCTTCACAGCCCTGATGAGTTGCAAAAACTGGCCTTTTAATCTCTCAATGGTCCATGATGAAATATTACCCATGCTGCATCTCAAACCATTGTAAGAACAAGAAGAAAATATTACTCTGGCAGGTGGAATGGTCTCTTTGTTTGAATCAGGGCAGGGGAGGTGGGAGGAAGCATAGAGCACCATTCAAAGTGTGTGTGTGTATAAAACAGATTCTCCCCCCACCTTCCCCTCTCCGGCATGCTCTTCCTCCCCTTTCCCCACAGCAGCTTGACTCCCCTGGCCCATGAGCCCACGCGCGCACACACACACACACACACTCCAAATTTGAGGGAATGGGGTTGCAACCTGAAGCATGGGGTTACAGTGCTACTCAGCTTTGGCCCAGCCAAAAAGTGGTTGAGCCTCCACCTTGGTGGCCCCCTCAGCTGCTGGCCTATCATTTTAATGGCAATAGCTTGAGGCTACCAGGGATTTCAAATGTTGAAAGTGGTTCCCATGGACAGGGCAGCCCAGAGGATTCAGGGGGCCTGGGGCAAAGCAATTTCAGGGGCCCCTTCCATAAAAAAAAAGTTACAATACTATAGAATACTATATTCTCATGGGGGCCCCCACTTCCACACCTCCCCCCCCCCGGGAAAAATAAACATTTAAAAACTTTCCGCATCTCAGCACAAACCCAGTTTTGAGAAAAACTTCTTTTCAAGTCACCTTTACAAGGTATCACTGGTTCTCAGCATCAGCTAGTGCTAAAAGGCACTAAAGCTCATTAAAAGGGTTGGACAAATATTTTCCGTCAAAACTTTTTCTGGATTGAAAACTAGGGGTTTTTAAAAAGCAGGAAAAAAAAATCACGGACAATGTCTGCTTTCCTTCAAAGTTTGTTGTGGGTTTTTTTTTTTTTTTTTTTTAAATTGAAAAGCTGAAATTAGTCTGCCAAAACCTGAACATGGTTTGGGGTTTCAGAAGTGTGTGGCCAAATATTTGCTGCTTGCTGTGTTTGATTGTTTAAAGAAACAATAAAAAAAACTGCTTAAAAAAAAATTCAAAAACTTTTGAACCACCTCACGTTGAGACCAAATGCCTGAGCCCATCCAGTCAGAGATTTTTCCAGGTTTCTGATTCTCAGCTGGCTTCCTTGACTCATATCTGTTTCCATAATTTTGGGTTCATTTAGGTTAGAACATAAGAACAGCCATACTGGGTCAAACCAAAGGTCCATCCAGCCCAGTATCCTGTCTACCAACAGTGGCCAATGCCAGGTACCCCAGAGGGAGTAAACCTAACAGGTAACGATCAAGTGATCTCTCTCCTGCCATCCAGCTCCACCCTTTGGCCAGGGGCGGCCCTAGGATTTCCGCCGCCCCAAGCAGGGGGGCGCACGCTGCGGGGGTGCTCTGGTCCCGCAGCGCCGGTGGACTTCCCACAGGCATGCCTACGGATACTCCACCGGAGCTGCGGGACCAGCGGCCCCTCCGCAGGCACGTCTGCGGCAGGTCCACCGGCGCCGCGGGACCAGTGGACCTTCCGCAGGCAGGCCTGCGGGAGGTCCGCCGGAGCCGCCTGCCGCCCTCCCGCAGGAGGCCGCCCCAAGCGCGCGCTTGGTGCGCTGGGATCTGGAGCCGGCCCTGCCTCTGGCAAACAGAGACTAGGGACACCATTCCTTACCTATCCTGGCTAATAGCCATTAATGGACTTAACCTCCATGCATTTATCTGTTTCCTAGAGACAGGCTCCACTGAATCCCTCACAAACTGGAGACAGTTACTGAGGGTTTGTCTTTAGTATAGACTATGTACATACTCGACAAACTGAGCATTTGAGTTTGTTCCGGAGTCTGAGATGAGCCTATGTTGTGAAAACTGAAATGCTCAAAATAGCACATGCAGGGTGCTAAAATTAAATTAACCTGGGGGGGGTGTCTCAAACTGGGGGTTGGGACCCCTCAGGGGGTCACGAGGTTATTACTGGGGGTCGCAATCTGTCAGCCTCCACCTCAAACACTACTTTGCCTCCAGCATTTATAATAGTGTTAAATATATAAAAAAGTGTTTTTAATTTATAAGGGGGGGGGGGTCCACACTCAGAGGTTTGCTATGTGAAAGGGGTCACCAGTACAAAAGTTTGAGAACCACTGAATTAACCCCTCTGGAGCCTCGGGGAATGTAGGGGGGGAGGGGTCTCCCTTGGTAGGGTTGGGAAGGAGGTAGGTTGTGTAGGATATTGCTCTTCTCCTGTGATCCCTCCCCCATGACTATCACGGTTAATCTAAAGCGGCTAATTTTAAGTGAAGCTACCATCCCCTGACATGAATCTCCCTATGGCACTGAAATTAAATGTAGACTATAATTTGGCATTTGAGAAGTGAAAGGGATGGTAGCCCTAAGGGAAAAGATAACAGCTTGGCTCTTTGTGTTAAATGGCTGTCTGCAAGCCTAAAATGCTGAATGAGCTTTAGGGTAGGGAAGGCTGTGCCTCCCCAAACAGCCTGGCCCTGCCCCCTATCCAACCCCCACCCACTTCCTGCCCCCACAACTGCCCATCCCCCTCAGAAGCCCGGACCCATCCTGCTCCTTGTCCCCTGACCGCCCCCCAAAACTACTCCGAACCCCACCCCCCACAACCCTCCCCTGCTCCCTGTCCCCTGACTGCCCCAACCTCTATCCACCCCCCTCCCCAGAGTCCTGACAGACCCCGTAATGCCCATGATCCAACCCCAAAACCTCTGCCCCCTCCCCATGCCCTGACTGTCCCCAGGACTCCCTGCCCCTTATCCAACCCCGGCCCCCTTACCAAACCACATACCCCCGCCATCCCCCTCTCCCGGAGCCTCAGTGCGCCACGTCCAGGAGCAGCCCCGGACAGCGCTGTAGCGGCCTGGCTCCGCCGGACCTGAGCTCCCGCCGCTCAGCCTGGAGCTCGCAGCCCCGCCCCCTTACCATGCGGCTCTGAGCGGGAGGAGCTCAGGCCCCACTGGAGCCATGCCGCTGCAGCGCTGCTCCTGGACACGGCGCACTGAGGCTCCAGGGGATGGGGGAAGGCGGAGGCGGGAGGGAGCCTCCGACATTCTCGTGGGGGCTCCTTTGGGACCCAGGGCAAATTGCCCCACCTGCACCCCCATCTGGGCGGCCCTGCCCATGGAGATGAATGATTGGGAAAAGGTCAGGCAAGGTGATCAAAAGTACATCATAAATTGCATTTATCACATTGCACTGCTATGTATTATATAAACGTCAAAACTACAGATGTGATGTGTGCATTAGTATTATTTAAACACAAGGGACTAAAAGCAATCACAGACCCAGAAAAGAACACAAAAGAAAGGATAAATCAATCTTTGTGATGGAAAACATAAATTAAGAGTATAAACCAACAGTGTTCCATTTGCGGTATTTTTCTCCACTCTCTCATCCTTTCATTGTACAGAAGGAAACAAATTACGTAAGTTACTTTCTTCAATTTGTATCCCCTACCCCCCCCCCCGCCCAAAATCACATTAAAATGCATTTTATGTTTTCAATTCAAGATGCAGACAATTAGAAAAGACTCATCTAGATCTCTCCAGAAGAGAAAACCTGAATCCAGATCAGATGAGAAACAATACTACGTGGATACAACAGAGAGAGAATCACCCAATACTGCAGAACCATGTTCACCAATAATAGCCAATCCACTTTATTAGTTTGATACTTAACAATTATTACAAGCTTAATCCAAAAGACAAAATACAAATATTTTCATCAGGCACAAACAAATGCTTCTTTAACAAGATTACTTTGATCAGCACAGTTATGTGCATATGACTCTGATGGCTGACTTTGCAATACTAATGAAGCATTTTTTTTCCCCCTCCAGGTTTCCTGACAGACATCCCTGGAAATTAAATTTTCAAATTATCAACAGAACAAATACTGCACAGACAGCGGCACTGCAAGTTTCATCATATTGTGCTGCCCATGCATCTCAATTTCGACTTGAGGAAAGCACTTCTATGCATTAGTGTAGCTTAGTTTCAGCATCCACTTCATATCTGGCTTCTTTGGGTGTGTCTACACTGCAGTAAAAGACCCATGGCACAGCTGTGGCTGGCCCAAGTTAACTGGCTTGGTCTCACAGAGCTCAGGCTGCAGGGCTAAAAATAGCTGTGTAGACATTTGGGCTCAGGCTGGAGCCAGAACTCCGAGACCCACCCCCTTACAGGGTTTCAGAGCCCAGGATGCAGCTCAAGTCCCAACATCTACACTGCACTTTTTAGCCCCGCAGCCCGAGCTCCATGAGCCAAAAAATCAATTGACCTGGGCTCTGAGACTCAGTGCCACAAGTTTTTTTTTATTGCAGTGTAGACATACCCTTTGTTGAGACTGCAAATAAAAGATGGAAACCTGAATCAGTAAGGATTCAAGTGAAGCCAACAATTCACTTGACCTGAGCCACTGAACAGACTGCAAATTGCAACTACTTTGTTACCGTCAGCCTGGGTTGGATTCAGTTCATTGAAGAACTGAAGAAAGGATGATGCGAGTTTTAATTGCATCTGTTTATAAGCAGGTGTCTTAGATAAACACTATTATGGTGAATTCACAGTAAGCTTCTACTGTTAGCAAGCCAGGATATTGTGCAAAATATCAAATGTTAATTGATTCTAAAAGTAAAGTTCATACTGGTTGTGTATACATTATTAAATTTACTGTATCATTTACTACAGGAAATATACTTATTTGTTCAAAGTTATTCAACAATACTGTTATTGACCTTTCATTTTATCTGCTCTAGTAACCGCTGAAGTACCAGATTCGGTAAAAATATCAGTCTTCCACTCTGCAGAAGTTCCTCTCCACCTTTCTCTCCCCCTCCCTCCCCCACACAGACTTTTTTCAGGGCTTACAAGATCCAGAAGATTAGCAGGGCTTTTATGGAATCTGGACCAAAATATTTTACATTCTTCTGTTTTTCATTCCACTTAAAAACATATCTGCCATGACCATACATAGAGACAGGTTATTTTCCAATATCAAAAATGATTGGAGCATTCACTTATATTTGATGAGTATCTCTACTGCATATGAAGAAGAAACTAAAAATTCAGGTCAACTTACAAATCAGAACAGACAATTTACTGGTCTTTCAAATTCACATCTGAAGTATGGCTATTCACAGGGATGTCAGAGGTGGAGAAGTTGATTGGGTACATCCTACCTCAAATTAGTTAATGCATCATACTAAACTCAGGATATGTTTACACTAGAAATGCTACAGCGCTGTGCTGCTGTAGTGCTTCACTATAGACACTTATTACGGGGTTCTCCCATCGCTGTAGGTAATCCAGCTCCCTGAGAGGCAGCAGCTAGGTCAGTGGAAGAATTCTTGCATCGACCTAGCACAGCTGTCACTGGAGATTAGATTGGCTTAACTACGTTTCTCAGATGTGTGGATTTTTCACACCCTGAAAGACGTTGCTATGCCAATTGAACTTTTCAGTTTAGACTAGCCCTCAGTCACCACAAACTCATGTTAAAGCACAAATCCACGCCGGTTCACTCAGTCACCATTCTATCCTGTTTTAAAATCCCTCTGCAAACTTACCTCTTTTGCAATGCCTGCAATAGAGCAATTCAACTATTTTTTAATCTTTTCATATAGATAGATATAAAATAGTGGAAGCACCAAGTTATGCATGTGCCTAGTGTAGCTATACTTTTCTATTGTTGCAACACTTCCCCCCCCTCCTCCTCCCCCGCTGTTGCTTTTTCTCATTGTCCATGACTGTGTGTCTTCTGTGACACGCTTGCACACTTCAGGGTTCTGTAAAATAAGCAGTGATCTAATTTACCTACCTTAGATGTTTCTGGTTCCACCTGCTGTCTCTTGGGTGTCCCTTTTGACTCAAGCACCTTCCGAGTATTATCGTTCTTACGTGAGGGCAACTCAACTCCTTCACCTTCAAGTGACAGGTTAATATCTTCTGCGTGGACAGGACGATCAATGCCATTAGGATTCAGATTGCAATGGATAGCTGGGGAAAATTTGACACATATGGCTTATAGAGAACACTGCATTGGAAGGAATAAAAATAGTCTAATACGGGAAACATTTATCATGAAGTACAGATAGGCACAGGTATCTAGGGCTACTTCTGATCATGTCAAAGCTTGATATTGAGACCAGATGTGACATTTGTGGAGGAGGAAACAGAAGGAACACACTGCATAATACTATTCTATTCAGGGTATTGTAGCATAGCTACTGAGGTACCTGAGCATCTCTGTGGTCCAAGTGGCTTATCATATAGGTGTTATCAGCATGAGCTAAATGCATCTCGTACATTTATTGCTCAGTCACACTGAGTTGAGATGGAATGGAAAGGTTTTTTGTTTTTTAAAATGTAAACCCTTATGTTACTTGTTCCATTAAGTTCTCTGCTTAATAAAGTATACTTCAATTCCTAAATAGTATGGAACACACGCATGGGGCATGCACAGCAAATCAAAAAGGCTACTCCAGAGAATGAGAATAATGACGTACACAGCTAATTGCCTCCCCTTAAACCCTACACACCACTGAAAATTAACGTTTCCACCATATGAACAAGTTAAAGGAACTTAACACCTCTATGAACACACACTCCTATGCATACTAAAGACACACAACCAGAAATAGGAAAACACAGAGAAACTTGCTATGGAATTTAGAATTGTGTTGATATTTTAACTGGGTTCTTTTGTTCTGAAATTGCACATTCCCATATTTATGAACTGACAACCTTTTATAGAAACAGATAGTCTTACAAATAGACTGATCTTGAGGCTGCTTCCTGTTCATGTAAACAAGTACTCAGATTTTTACCTTTTACTTTCTGATTACTGTACTTTTTTCAGACATTTATAATTAATGGTCCAATCTCCCTCTATCTGCAGAAGGGATTAGCGCAGGCAATTTTGTTCAATATTTCTTCCCAGGGGGAATGGAACTGAAGAGCCAGTAAAGAAAACAATATAGAATTAAAATGTTTTTGCTTTGCCTACACACTGGTGCTTCTGCCTTCTTCTCTCGCTCTAACACACTGGTCTCATTTCTACCCACCATTAGATCAGCCTTGAAAAACTGTCACGGACAACCAAGCTAAAGCAGCATGAGCCCAGAGCCTGGGAGCAGGTACTCTCTTACTAGAAAGCCCTTTCATTAAATCCCAGATGCCCTTTTAAAGTCTATACAGCTGAGATTCCAAAGTCTTAGTCCAGCAGAAGACTTCAGTTAGAAAACAAAGTTGAAGCACAAGCCTGGGAGCAGAGATTTGGGTTTTCCTCCTGGAACTTCCATAAACCTTCCATGATGTAGGACAAGCTACTTCATCTGCAAATGTGCTGCAGTTTCTTCCATCTGCCCGTTGGCTCTCGTGTGATTAGAGTGATTGGAAGTCATGGAGGTATAGTTAGGGGAAATTCAGTGTATGAGACTGAAGGCACTACGGAACTGCAAAGTATCATTGAAAATCTCAACCATGTTCTCCTACAGTAGAATATAGTCTTTTCTTTATCCCTTTACAAAGGAAAGAAAACTGTTGTGGTGCTGCATAGAAACCAACAGGATTAAATGTTTTCTTGAAATGGAAAAATAAAAATAGGGAATTAAATGTAGTAGTGGTAATAAAGTGCAGGAGTGATACCCAAAGGTCCCATTAGGATTATTTCCCATTGTGCTACGCATTGTAAAAACATATAGAAAAGCACAGTCTCTTCCCTAAAGAGCTTACACCCTAATCAAAGACAAGATGCAAGGAAGCAGTGAAATTGACATGGCTGCCTGAATCCCAGCCCTGAATGGGGGTCCAGCTGCTTGGGGCTTCTCACCCTGGCTCCCAGCCAGGAGCGGAATCCATTCTTGCCCAGCTCCCAGCCGGGAGCAGTGCCCACCCACCCAGCTCTCCAGGGGAGTGAGGGCAGCTGGGCTCTAGCTGCCTCACTTTGTCAATTTCATGGCTACTGCTGTGAAATTGGCAAGACAGCCCTTGTAAGTAAGGCAGTGTCTTCACAGACACTTTGCCACCCTAACTACACCGACATAAGCTCTACACCTCTCATGTAGGTGAAGTTATTCTGTCGGTATAATAGAGCACTTACAAATCGGCAGGAGAAAGGCTGTAGCGTAGACACTGATATAATTATGTCGAAGTAAAGCTGCATTACATCAACATAACTGCAGTGTAGACCAGTGTAAAAACAAACAAGAGAAAGGATGAAAACGCCGGTGTTTGGAGGAAGAGGTGGTTACCGTTAAGCCACCTGAAAAACCTGAGGGTTCAGAGTCGCAGAAAGATTATTTTGTTTTGCCTCAGTGCAGAGGCTTGAAATTTGGCAGGGAGTGAGAGAGTGGGGAAGTGTTGCCCTGGTGTCAGGGATGGGCCTTTTGCTATTCCTGTTGAAAGGTAAGAGAAGATATACTGGGTCAGGACTTTCCATCCTCAAGTCAGAGGCAGATTGTCCTGCTGGCTGTAGTCATGGGCCTATATGCTCCCCCTCCTGCACACAGAAAAGGACAAATTATTGCAACAGCTCTGACACTAGTATAGCAGCAGTCTCTCATGACACACCCTGGTCCAGGCAAGCGGTGGGGCAGAGAATGGGTAGGAAATGATCATCCATTAGGACGCACAAACCCTGGAATCTACAGAAAGCTGAGCACTCAACCCCATAGATCTTGCATGGAGGTACTCTTATTCATCCTCGCTTAAATGCCCTGGCCTCTGCTACAGAAGCTCAAAAGGACCAATAGTCTTCTCGTAGCCTTTGGCTGCCAACCCCCATCTGTGCGCTACCTTTCTCAAGGAGAGACACAGAAAGCACACAGTGGGAGTTAATGCTGCCTCAGGTAACATTCTGATTCTCCTGTGGATTGCAGCTCCTCTGCTCTATCCCTGCTCTTACCCATTTCTTTCACACAGCCCAAAGACAATGCAGATTTTTAATTTAATTTTTCACTGTGGGGAGGGAGGGAAAGACGACATCTTGTGAGGCCAGTTTGATTTGCTCCTCACTGTGCCATGTCTGAAGGGAATAAATGAGCCAACATTTCATGATTCTGTGCAAGCATAAACATCACCTGAAAGGGTTAAAATTATTATTATTTTTTTTTAATTTACTTAAAATCACATTTCTCCCACTCAGCCCATCATCCTTTTGAGGTAAACAACATTAGTACTGTTTCAGTTACGCTGCATAGTGGGATCCTTCAGGACACAAAGTAAAAGATGTGCAATGATGCTAACGGTGATGTGATGGGCAGATTCAGATTCCAACGGCTTTTTACTGGAGGAGGCTTATTCCAAACAAACACAAGCTTTTTAAGAAAAGACCATTGCAAAATGGTTGATATTATGAGGAAGGAAGGGAAAAGACATTTCAAGTTTGCCATCGTGTGTTTTTTTGTTTGCTTTACCAGGGAGTTAAATGCCTAAACAGTTAGGATAGACTAAACACAGAGTAAGCAAATGTTGTACTGAATTTGTTCCTTGAAAACACCATGAAAAGGGTCACTGCACTCAGCTGAATTCATTTTGCTTCGGGAGCACTCCTCTACTTCCCCAGTGCTTTTATTTTTCTCCAACCCTAGGCCCACCCTCTCTCTCTCACATACAAAGAATGTTTGCTTGCACTGGCCTGTTTTTTTCTGCCCCACTCTCAGTAAACTTAGAATAAAGAAGTCAATTCCATCTACAGTATTTACTCAGACAAGTTTAGGGTCCCCCCCCCACCTTTTAATTTTAGTGTCCATCTCTCTCAATATTTGTCTAGGATAGGAAAAGAGGTCAAGGTCAGGTTGGTGGTAGCTAACCCAACCTTTTCCCTACAATCAACACAGGGTAATAGCTTTCATTTTGGTTTAGCTGGAAAGGTCAACTCTAGACTCCTCACAGGAGCCTATTACTCAAGGGAAAAAATAGTGTTTAGCTAACACATGTAAAGGGGCCTTAGCTTAACTGAGAATTTGTCTCCAAGAACTGCAGGGTCAACTAAGTAGAACTCAACAGGGAAGAAAAAATCATCAAGGTGTTTTGTGGAAGTCAACTCATGATGTGTGTTTCTGCTTCTCCACCATTTACCTCTCCTCTCAGCTTGCTGTGAAAGAGGTGTCTCTATTCTGTCCCACCCCTTCCCCATGTTTCTGAGTCTTCCCTTCCCAACGAGGAACTCCTGCCCATGTCCCCACTTCTCCTCAGAACTGTTCCAGTAAGAGAGATTTAGCTGGTTCTTCTCAATCAAAAAAAAGCTTAGGTGCCATCAGCTGCTGGAGAAACCATTGGGGAAAGCTTCCTTCTAACGATGGGCAAGTGAACTTTTCAAACCCTGAACTCTCATGATTGAGAAGGAAGAGGAGAACGACAGAAGCAGTGTTGTCAGCCTTAAGCATTCAGAAATCATGAGTCAAGTCTCCCCCAAAATATCAAAAAATCATGATTTTTAGTAATAAGGGAGTTATTTTTTATTTGCTTGTAAGGATTGTTCAGCCTTTTTCAAGCTTTCCTTCACAACCATATGAGCCACAAACCATTTCTTTTCTTTTCATTGCTCAATTTGTATAAGCTAGTTGTCATGCAAGCTGGTCCATATGGGCAGGTTTCTGTGCTCACAGAAATCCCCACTAAGTTCAAAGGGATTCCATCGGAGTGTAGGATCTTGACCACGCAGCTTGCAAGATCAGGACCTAAATCTGAATTCAAATCTACATTCGCTTTCTACTACAATGTATTGTGTATTCTTGCATAGTGGGCAAGAAATATTTCATAATTTTACTAATTGCAGTGGAAATACTGCCTGATGCTTAAAGAGGTAAATAGATCAGTTAAACAACATTTAAACATATTTAGTGAATGCTTTAGCGGTATGCAGTAATAATCGCTCTACTAGGAAAAGCAATATGAGTAAGAAGGTGCTATTTTTACTCACTGTTCTGCTCTGTGTGTATCACAGTCTAATCTGCTTGTTTTTGTTATTTAGATTTGAAAAACCAAATACCAGGAGACTCTGTCCTAACCTCTAAATGTCTATTAGAAAACTTAAAATTCCCCATGAATTTTTTTTTTAAATTACTATTTAAATCCCTTTCAAGATCTTCCATACTCATAAATTGGAGACAGCCCCCAAATGTAGCTGTCCCATGCCAAGAAATAGCCCCATACAACCTAAATGCTGCTGTCCCCTCCACAAAATCCCATAAAGGTTGGAAAGGAGAGACAAGCTTCACTGAGTGTCAGAAAGGTTCACAAACCAAAGCCACAGTGAGTGGAGAGCCTCAAAGGTTCCAACAATCTTAGTCACCCTCAACCCACATGTACATCAACTGAAAATTCAGTAGGTTTTCAACATTCCCCCAAGGCAATAAAAAAGTCTTTCCAAAATCTTAACACAACCTTTTAAAGCCTCATCGAGCCTCTTCCATCCGTCTCTGCCTACCTGGTTCTTTGTTTATGGATAGCTCAAAACTCCTTAACTCTTTCCATAAGCCATTTGTAGGTTTCCAGGTGCTTGGTTTCAACCTATTTCTTCCTAGCTAATATAAAGCCAGACAGCATTCCCTCAAGGGACGTCTGCCTGACAAGAACTCTCAGTCACTTTTAGCAGCCCTGGAACTCACTAAGACACTAGCAGACAGTGTTTCCCTTTCCTTGCTCATTCCGACCCTAGAGATTGAAAACAGCAGTCTCATATCAACTGATTTAGATGGGTGTCCTGACAGATCAGTCAAACTAGTGGGGAAGATACAGGTAAAAGGCCATATGCAATAGTAGATGGCCACATTTTCGGAAGCCAATAACTGAGAAATTCTGCATTTCCTCCAAGAATCTGGATTATTCTACAGATTGAATCTGAACTGAGTATTTGCCACATCCCTACCAATGCAACAAGATTTAATGGTTAGTGGACACAGATAAATCTCCACCTATGGAACTCGGTGAGATGAAGGTTTGATCTGGACTACTTTACCCAGTGGAAGACCATTCAAGGTAACCAATGTGTGTACTTGTCCAGCGGTCACTCCTGGTCTACATGGAGGTAAATTGATCTAAGGTAGGCTAGTTAAGTTACATAACTTAAGTCAGTCAATGTAGCTTAGATCGATTTACATGTGCTCTCCCACCAAGATAGCTTCCTCCTCTCAGGGAGATGGACAACTGATATCAACAGGAGATCGCTCTGCCATCAATTTACCACATCTTCACCAGAGCCACTAAATTGACGCCACTGCATCATTCACAGTGGCGCTGATTTAGTCAGCAGAGAAGACAAGCCCTCAGACTATAATGAGTCGGTCTGTTTCTAGCTTTCAATGGGCTGTTTGGCCTCTAATTGTTATAACTACTTGAATAAATCAGCTTCTGCAGCCTGAGCCCCAACTGGTGTAAATCAGTACAGCTCCACAAACCTGGCCAATTTACACCAGTTTAGGGTGCTGCCCATGGCACAGACAGATCAGCCTGAATCGAAATGCTGCCTAGTAACAAGTACTATTGGAATACTAGTAATATGCAAAGGCAGCAGCTTCAAAGTTTGTGTAATCCTATTTCCACTAATCTACAAATCCAGTGGCCAATAAAGTCAGTAGAATCCACGCAGTTGGTCTGTCAGGCTCCATAACAATTATCTTTTTTCTTGTACATAAATGCAGATTATATGTAAATTTAAAACAACAAAGTTTCTAAGGCTAAAGTTTCATATTACTTTATTAAATAGCATCTGTGTCTAGACATATGTTACTATTAATCACTGTAAACTAGGTCATTGATACAATAATAGTGTCAAACAATTACACAAGTTCGTAGTGGAAAAATATAGCAGCACAGATATTGCTGAAACTATTACTAATAATGATAAATTGGCAATTTCATTCTTTAGCAATCAAACCAATCTAATCTTTCTAATACCACTGATGATCATACAAAAAGTCTACTTTGCAGTGGGAAAAAAAATCCCTTACTTTCCTATAGACCAAGAACCTATAGGATATACACCTGCTCAATCTTAAATCAGCTATATGAAGGACAGAGTCTGAATTAACATTTTAGGCCCTCATCTTGCAGTCATTTATGCACAAGCTTAATTTTACTCATACAAGAATTTTACTAATGCAACACAGATACCTGTCTACTGGAAACTAGTTGCAGGCCACTAGCTCATTTTACATATCACTAAGTAGTCAATTTCCTACCACACCTGAGATTAATTTAACTATTGTTGATCTAGAATAAAAGATAATCCATTACCATTCCTTGTGCCATCCAGATTCCACCCCCCAAATATGCTGTATGTTATTATATTCTATAAGCTTGTGACCTTAGAAATGCAAACTCCTTCTTGCGTAAAGAGAGCAGCATTTAATCATGAAAGTTAAGACCACTAGCATGACAGCCAAATTATTTTGAACAGTTATTTGCCAATTCCATCTAGGATTCATAATTATATTTTAATATTTGTCAGTATTAGTAGCTCTCTAATGTCATGCTAATGACTGGGAGACTCATTGCAAATGACTGAATCTTGTGAATTTGTAAGTAAGGCTCTGATCCTGCCATAAGCTGTGCGCAGATGCAGGTCTACCTGCAGTTAGCTCATTGCACAATCAAGCAAGGTGAACAAACATTAAAAAGGAGCAGGGGTTGTGCATCACAAAACATACTTTGTTAATTAATTTTAATAACTGTAGTATAATTTGAACTATAGATCACATTCTGCAACGTGCCAGTAAATGTTTGGTAGTTTACTTTGAGATTCAATTCTGTAAACAGCAACTGTAACATCAGAAATATCTTCTGAAGATTAGAAAGACTATCTAGTGCACAAAGCCTGAAGACAGACACTGGGAAAAGTCTTTTTGATTACTGTATAAATGTCACAGTAAGGAATTCAATACACCAGACAAATCTGCATTTTCCTTATTACAGTTTATAAAAGTATATATCCAGTAAGCATATGGAATACATTGGACTTTGATTCAGCTGTGAATCCATGCTTAATCCCCATTTAAATTTACTATGAACACAAAGGAAGATGGAAAATATTTATAAAATCTCATTAGCCTATTTAACTTATTTTGTAATCTCGTAATTGACTTTGTTTTTCCGCCCTGCTTGTCTTCATTTTATTACAACATGCTTCTTCCTACCATACCTCCCACTGCTTGAGCCCATCCCTTCCCTATGGAGACTG
The DNA here is from genome assembly GCF_016161935.1 of Mauremys reevesii. Classification (NCBI taxonomy): domain Eukaryota; kingdom Metazoa; phylum Chordata; order Testudines; family Geoemydidae; genus Mauremys; species Mauremys reevesii. The sequence goes on from NC_052624.1 coordinate 262,912,889, forward strand.
AAAATTCCTTTTTTCCTTCCTACAATATAATTCCTCACCTCCTACTGCTTACTCATACCACTGAATCCTACTGTCTCGGATTCCCAGCCCACTCTTGTAGAAATAAACTGCTCATTGAAAGTGTGTCATTACTTTCTTAGAGAAGAATACAGAAGAAAGCTGTCATTTACACAAGTCACAATTCCTCTTTCTTCGTTTTTTTGGAAAGAGCACTAGTTAGTAAAAAAGTCTATTTCTTGCTTTTGCAGGAACTTTACTATTAATACACACAGAGTAATTTTATGACCTCTATTTTCCCGCCCAGCATTCACACACACACAAAAAGCAGTAGCAGAACCTCATGGGATTAAAAAGGCAGTTACTAAATTGCACCGCCAGCGAGGATACCAAATTGGCAGGAGTCAAAACTCTATAAACAAGCATTCAGAAGGTCTGGGATCCACCCAAAATACTGTACCCCACCCCTCTTCTTGATCAGATGCATGATGGGTATCTCCTTGTGCATATGTTTTGGTTCTCACAGGCAGGACTAAGACAGCTTGCTTCTGTCCATGTTAAATCCCACTACCTACTAGTTGCTCTGTCTGACTCCTCCAAGGGGAGTCACAGAGCATGCAGGGTTAGTTAATGCTGTTTAGAGCAGCATTAATTAATCCTTCTATGCTATGCCAGCATTAGCTCATGCTCAATGGAGAATACGCTGCTTATTGCAGCTACTCTTCCACTCCTACCCCTACTTTCTGGCCTCAGCATAGTGCAGTAGACCCTGGAGCACAGCTAAGTTGCAGTGCTATCTGCAATATCCTTTCACCTCTGGTATGTCAGATATAACAGAATGAGCACAGCCCAGGAACTGGCAAGAATTAATCTTGGCTCCAGATGTGCTCTGGGATCTTGGACAAATCACAGCTTCTCTCTCTCAGTAACCCCATTTGTAAAATGGAGACAATTTATTTACATAACCTGACAGGGATTGTAGCAAAACTGAGACTCACCAGTGCGGCGCCTCCTACTGGTTGTCTGGGAATTAGCTCTTTTCCAGCATACGGAGAGTCCTCTGCAGGCCGGTGTCTTGCCTGCTGCTGGCCCCGTATCCCTCTCGGACCCTGGTGCCCTTTACCTTGGGGTTCTACCCCAGCAGTACCCCCACACTCTGGGTCTCCCCATCCCAGGGAAACCCCCACCCTCTACACCCACTTTGCCTCAGTGGCTACTGCCAGTCATTATCTAGCCCCTGTTCACTGGGACTGACTGCTGTGCAATGGCCACTCATCACTGGCAAGGGGGTAGGACCTGCTGCCTTCGCCTATCCCTGGGCTTTATCTCTGCAGCCCCAGTACCTCAGTAGACCTTCACCGAGGCCTGCAGCTTGGGATTTTACCAGGCTGGAGTTCCCCAGCTCCCTTGCCCTATTCCCCACCACTGCTCCAGTTCAGGTACCTTCCTCTCAGGCAGCCAGCCCTTCTCTCTCAGCTCCTGGCCCCCAGCCCTCTTATCAGGGCCAGTTGGGCCCTAATTGAGCTGGCCACACCTGTGGTGGCTTCCCCAATCAGCCTAGCTTGGCTGCTTTTAACACCTGCTGTCCAGGAGTGGGGAAGCCACCCCACTACAGGGATGTTGTGGTATTTCATCAGTTACTGTTTGTACAGCACTTTGAAAATGTAAAACTCCATGGACTTATTTATTTGCAATGGTTACTACCACCTCCAGAAATCTAGGCAAAGCAACAGATGGTTATATGGCATCTGCCAACCCAAAAGCACCACTACAGTGTCCGACAAAATTCAAAATTTGTCTTTTCTACTTGGTGGTCCTTGGTCAATTTCTGCTCTCAATTGCCCTCACGCAAATCCAGAATAATTCTGGTTAAATAAATGAACGGAGTTATTCTGGAAATGAACAATGATAACCAAGAGCATAGTTTGGTCACTTCCCCTATCTGCTATTTTTGGCACCTTTAATAACTATACTTCTTCTCTGCATGCCTTTAGCAAATAACCGAGGGCTAGGTTGTAGAACCCTGAAGTACTTACTCACACAAGTATCCAGCTGAAGTCAATACCACTGTTTGCATGAGTAAATGCCCACTAATGCAAGTAAGAGATGCCTATACTAGCCCTCAACTCATAGCTCTTGTTCACAGGAGAAGGAAGGACTTAGAATCCCTGTCTCAAAAAGGCCACAACTTAAACACCTCAGACACATGGAGGGTGGGATAGGAACAGGTGCAGCAGGTTAGTGGCAGAGCCAGCCGTAGGGGTGATGAGTTATATGGGCCCATGGTGCCCAGGCTCCAGCAATATGGGCCCGGCTCCACCAATGTTTGGGATCGGGTCTCTCTCCTGGCCCCACCTGCCGCCATTGCATGCCTTCCCTGGAGCATCCCCCAGCCCCACCTGCTGCCACCACATGCCTCCCCCGAGTATCCCTGCCTGCCCTGGGCAGCTGCCCTGCCACACCACGCTGTGCTCCCTCGCCGGCTGCAACAAAGGGAGTGGCGCCGGCAGCAGGCTGAGGCAGCTGCTGTGCCTGCGGAGGGAGGAGGTGCACATGTGATGGCAGCCCCCTGGCATCCACCACAGGGGAGGTGAGGGGGCTTCCTGAACCTGAGCAGCTGGGGCTTGGGTGAGTGTCATGACACTCTCCTCCCCCCCACCGCCACCACTCCTGCCCCACACTGGGCAAGGGGCAGCCCCACCCCCCCCCACCAAACAACGACAAAAAGTGTTTGCTGCCTCCTGCAGAACATTGCAAAAGAAGGGGCTACACTTTGTTTTAATTTTAGAAAGTATTTGCTTTTGAGGGTTATTGATCCAAGAGTGCTTGATTGTTTCCATAGTCAAGAGTATTAATAAGGGTGATATTCTTAAATATTTTTCTCTTATGATGGTGATATTGTACGATATAGGGAAACAAATGCTTACTGTTTCCAGTCCATTTTTACATTATTTGTTTATATATATATATATCAGCTTACAGGGAGGTGGGGGCAGGACTTGCACTCGTTCTGGGCACCACCAAAAAATTATAAAACCTGCCACCCCCAGCCAGGAATATAACCCCAGTGTCCTAACTCACAGCCAAAGGTCCTATCCACTAGACTATGCCACCTATATTTCCTCAATAACTCTCCAAGGCCTTACATCACTCGAATTTTTCTCAGTTTCCCACCATTGCTATGGTCTGTGGCACACAATGTTGGGAATCTTGAAGGCTTCATTCACAAGTTAAACAGGGGGCGTGAAAGAATGGAGCCCTATGGAAAACTGCATGAGAGTGCCTTGGGCAGAAAAGCAACTGCCCAATACTCTGGGATCTCAGAAAGGAAAGGACTAAGACACTCAAGAAAAAATTCCATTTACCTGTTTTACACCTCATGGTCAAGAGCAGATGGCTGATCTGAAAGAATCAGCAGGGCCTGATTGTCTATCATGGCCAAGGTGGACTCAGTGAGTACAGGAGCAGGGGAGTGTCAGGGAGGAGGAAGGGAAAGTGGTTTGGCCCCTGGATAAGTTAGAACAGCCTAAGGACTGCTCTAACTTACATTTGGACCACCTGCACCCCATAGGGGCTGTGGGCTGATCACAAGTAGAATGCAGCAGTGTTCCAACCCAAGCCCTGCTCACAGAGCACCCCAAAATGCCTTCTACCCTGGGTTTTCAAGGGTGAGCCTACCAGGTCCATGCAAGTCCGTTTAGTGACAATATTCCCCAGGGTGCAGTTCCACTGCCTTTAAAGTCATCTTATGCTGCCACAGTATTTTAAGGGGACCCTAGGGCAACAAAGAACTGGGCTCCTACTCTTAGTCAATTGTCAGGAGGAGTTCAGCAGCCGAAGCATTATTCATACAATACCCAGGCCTAAAACCAAACTGACAGAAGTCAGACTGTAGCATTTGTCATAAAACCACCATACAATATAATTAGCAGCATTTTTGCTCAGGAATAGGTAGGATAGGGTACTGCAGGTCAGAGCCGCAGGGGCTGCTTGTGTGCGGTATGCCTGTGTTATCAAGCCAGTGCTGTCAGTCACTCATTTTCATGAGCAATAAATATGTACCAGAGTCATCCTCCCCCAACCTTCCCCACTGCAAGAGCTAAAAGAAAAATATTTTTGTGAACCATTGTAACAAAGATCCAAAGGCTTTTTCTACGAGCTCTGACCTACTTCTTTCATTCTTACTGAGGAGAAGCAAACAATGAAAGGAGTATTGTCAAAACTGTTAGATCTAAAAATAGACCTACCTTGGCAGTGCTCCCATCTACATAGGCTCACTTTAAGGCCTGCAAATGGATTTTGCCCACCCCAAGCAATTCTCTGGTGAAGCAGGAAATACAGACACCATGAAACTTGCTAATCCAGCCATTCCACACATTATCTCTTGGGATAATTATACTGATCTGTACTAGTTGTCTTCTTCCCCTACCCATTCAGGTGTTTATTCTCTAAACACACAAAGGAGCTACACCAAATATCACATTTTGTGATTGCAATGCCACTCTCACCCAATTGCCCCAACACAGAGGAAAAGGTCTCAGGTTTTCAAATCCAGTGCTGGGTACTTGCTGTACCAGCTAAATTCCTAGACATTTGACTGAGTAAGGCCCTGATCCTGCAAGGAGAGCTGGACCCATGACCTTAAGGTATGAAAGAAAAAAATAGCTTCCCTCCATTAGTGGATACTAGACAAACCAGGCAGGAGGTCTGTGGCTGACTAATTTCCCATTCGTTTCTGGGGTAGGGATGCACAGGCTGAGAAGAGTGGAGCAGTGAGGGACAAGTAATCTCTTGGCTTCCTGCAGGAAGTAGGAATGTCACATGGCTCCAAAACCTCCTTCCAGCTAAGAGCACCACCTGCCCTGTTGTTGCAAGGGACATTGCCTATTTGGTGCCTATGACACATACTCTATATGCAGAGACTAAGAAACATTTGGTTAGACAATAAGTAGGATTTCAAGCACTGATCACACAAAGAATCATATACACCTCTACCCCGACATAATGTGGTCCTCAGGAGCCAAAAAAATCTTACTGCGTTATAGGTGAAACTGCATTACATCGAACTTGCTTTAGCCTCAAGCATCTCTGTTATTAATAGTCAGCAAATAGCCCTGCCCCCTATTCGACCGCCACCTAATTTCTGCCCCCCTGACTGACCCCTCAGAACCACTGACCCATCCAACCCTCGCCTCAGGACCAGGGGCGGCTCTACATATTCCCAGAGCGCTGCTTTACCACGTTATATCCGAATTTGTGTTATATTGGGGTAGAGGTGTACCTCAGTGTAAAAGTATGATTTTATCCCATGAAGAAAACATAAGCCTTGCCATCCGTCCATCCTTTCCCCCCCACAAGAGAGAGAGACACACACAGACAGACAGACACTTTGAAAAGCAGGTAGCCATCCTACCTGGCTAGTATGTGGGAACAGCAACCCTTCTTCTCTCACACATGCACAGTCACAGAGAGAGGGGGAGAGACAGTCACAGGGAACACAAACGGAGGGAAAGACAAAAAGAGGACACAAAGAAGAGTGGGGACACAACTGGAGAGAGATACAGAGAGAAGGAAATAGGACAATTGCAGGAGCTGGAGAAATCAGCAGAGCCTACATGGGAGGAGAAAACATAAGGCTGTCCAAGGGGAGCAGCTCTTTGCTTTTGCCAGGGGGAAATAAAGAGGAGAGAAGCCCCAAAACCCCTCAAGAACAAAAGAAAGGCTCTCTGCCATTTCTCTCTCCCCTCCCAGGAAGATGCTGGAGGACAGGAAACAGGATTATCATCCTCCCCTAAGGACGGGGGAGGGCTTCTGCACACTGGTGAGGCTTCTGTCCACTTGTCTCATCTCAGTCACCCTGCAAAATGCAAATAGCTCCCAGTGAGACAGAACCTGTTGAGGAGGAGAGGCTTGGTGGGTAAAATATCTAGGGTCAATTCCCACCTCTGCCACAGACTGCCCATGTGACCTGGGGAAGGCCACTTAATCGTTGTGCCTTGGTTTCCCCATATATATATATTGAAGATAATATTTCCCTACCTCACAGGGGTTTAGCAAAGCTTTAATTCATTAATATTTATAATGCTTTTTGAGCTCCTCAGATGGAAGGCACTGCATAAATGACAAGAATTATTAAAGACATGAATGGATTTAGGAGACAGAATAAGAAGAGTTTAATCAAGTGAATAAAGAAGGTTTATAGAATGCACCATAGTGGGGTTTCTGCTCTTGTATGAACTGGAACACTCCCAAATGCCAGTCTGTTTCATCTCTTTACCCACCAAGCGCACACACCCAGTTTGCATTGCATTGCTAACCCTTTTTGCCACAGAAACAGCAGTAATTAAACCAAGACTCTTCATTTATCACGGTTCACAAATAAAAAAATAATGGAGTTGCATCTGCTAAGTAATTAATCTGGCCTATAGAGTTTTAAGGACAAATTTTCAAAATGACTAATTTTGGGAGGCCAGCTTTAGATACATATAACCATGTTTTCAGAAAAAGCCAATAGCACTGGGTGCCTGCCTAGAGAAAACCAGGGCCTGATTTTCAGAGGTGCCGAGCCACCATAGCGCCAAGCGGTAGCTGAAATTTTGGACCTGGATCCACATTTTTCAAAGCTGATTTTGGATGTCCAGTTTGAAACAGCTTGGGCTTGATTTTCAGTGATGTAGAGCACCAGCAGCTCCCTTTGACTGTCAGTGGAGTGACTGATACTTAACACCTCTGAAAAAAAAACAAAAAAACCCAAGCTCAGTGTTGTCTTGGGAACCCAATAAATGAGACACCCACAATTAAAGGATGCTTTTCAAAACATTACACTGGGGCTTAATGACTGACCCAAGGCCAAAGAGAAAGGCAGTGGCCAGAATGAGATTAGAGTTTAGGGATTCCCAATACCTAGACCCATGCTTTGTGTACTAGAATATACTGCATCTCAAGCAAGCATGAATTTCTGAGAGGGACAGTGCAGAAAAAATGAGTTTATTTTTCCTAGTGTACTTAACCACACAGTCTCTCTCACCTAAATCTCCTTGAAGTACTCAGTGGAAGTAAACTGACTAGGTGCTGCTACATACACCTAGTCAGTTTCATAGAAGAGTTTGGCTTCTAGTTAAGCACCTAAATAAAGTGACCAGATTTTCAGAAGTGCTCAAGTACAGCAGCAGCTGCCACTTCATTTAGGTGTTTCTATGGGAGCGGGAGCGGGACTTCCCCCCCTCCCTCCCTCCCTCCCTCCCATTAAACCTGGCCTATGGTGTCTGAATTTTTTCCCTTCTCCACTTGCCAGAGTGGGATACAATAGCATACTCTGGCACCCATATCTTAGAAACTCACACTAATACAACCAGATTTACATTCACTTTCTATATTGTGATTGTAAAGCATAATACAGTGTCACCATATTACACTTCAGAAATTTAGAAGTTATTTAAGGTAACAGGAGATAATTATAGCATCTGCTTTTGCATTTAAAAAAAATATGGGCGGGTGAGATAGGAGTGGTGATATGGAATACTCAATTCATGCTAAAATAGAAAACCTATATATTTTTTGTGATATGCATGTGCTGCTCAGCTGCCTTTCCTGTGTGTAACATCAGCACCTTGGAGCCAGTTCTGAAGTTTTTCAACTGAAAAATACCAGTTGCAACAGAAAGAGCCCAGGTAGCCTCAAGGAAGCCCAGGTAATAATGGCCAAAGAGGCACAGGCAGCCCCCTACTATTCTGGAAATAAAAACAAACCCACCCAGAATTCAGAGCCATTCTTTGTTCCCATGGCCACCTGATTATACACTCAAATTCAGCCACAATGTAATCAAACACAAACAGCTACTTATGTCAGAAGTCAAAACACTGGCACTTCTTGGGGTGAATTCCAGGGGCTCGGATTTCCATCCCTGGCCTAGCCAAGCACTAATGTAAGAGGAGGGCGTGAATCCGATCTATAATCTATCAGCTCTTCTAGCATAAAGGGGGCGGGGGTTGAAAGCAAAGAGACGCGGCGGAGCTCTGGGGGAGGGATCCAGCCCAGCCGGGCTAAGGAGGGCAGGTTGAGCTGGCATGACTGGGTTATGGGCTGGGCGAGGGGGCGCTTCTCAGGCACCTGGATGCGCTGCCTGCTGCGCCCAGCGGGTGCACCCGCCAGCCAGCCCACGGCACGTGGCCAAAGCCCCCTGGGGAAGCTGATGCCTTCCCCGTCCCTGCCCCGCGGGGCCAGCCCCTCGGCTGCTCAGGTGAGCGCCCGGGGAAGGGGGAAGCAGCGGGCGCTGCAGCGTGCCCAAGGACAAGGCAGGGGAAGGGGAGCCCTTACCTTCCACCGCCATGCTCTCAGCGCTCGCCTAGTGCCTGCATAATTCGCCTGCCCAAGGCACTGCTCCTCCAGCCCCCTTCTCGCTCCCTCCAATGTTTTCTCTCTGCTCATCTGCAGCCAAGACGATCAACCTGCGGCTCTCACGCTAACAAGGGGGTAGCCTGCGCCCGAGGCAGCCTGGGAAATGTAGTCCCCCCGCTGTGCTCAGGCGGGGGGTCCGGACAGCCCCCGGTGGAAGAGCCTCGATTCACGGTCGCACATTGTGCCCGGCCCAGAGATCAATATCGCAGGGGGGGGGAAGCGCGCTGCAGGTTTTGCTTTGATGAGAGCATAGACAGGGGAGGGGAGAGAACTACAAGTCCCGAAATGCAGCAGTTCGGTCTTACCGGAGAGCTGGAGTAGGGCTGTTTGATTGAGAACTTCCTTGTCAAATTAGGGAAGGAGACAGGTACGGAGAGAAGGCGGGGGAGGAAGATTTGGATTTGTGGAAAATGCCTTGTACTGATTTGGGGGAGCCCGCCACAGCAGATTGTGACCAGAGATCTTGCAAAGCCAAGAGCATCTGTTCCCTAGGCAGTTGCTTTGCAGCTGTCAGAATGCAAAATGGTTGCATTAAATCTGACCTCAGCACTCCTTTTAGCAATTGCATGCTGATAGACAAAATAAAGTGTGTGGCAGTTTCTCATTTGGACTGCCTTCCTGGGCTCTGTCTATCCCAAGTCCATCACCATAGTATCTAAGCTCCTTGGGGATGGGGCCTTTTCAGATAGTACTGAGAACACTGACAATGTTAAATTAAGTAATAATGCTTTCATGCAATCTAGAAATTCTTTCCTTTCCAGTGCTGTCATATACCAATTCAATAGATGCTGTAGCATGGAAAAATGTAAATGAACATCCTCTAATCGGCTTTATTTTGTAAAATCTGTGAGGCAAGACCATCTTTGTACACAGGCAAAACAGTGTTGTTGCTTAATATACAACTGGACTTAATTCTTAAAAATCAAATATAGTTTTCCCCACAGGTTTATTATTGTATACATTAATAAATGTACCTATTCCCGGGGCCCACGTCGACGCCCTCTACAGGCTCACACACTTCTTTTTATTGTTTATTAAAAAATGTTTCAGACAATTTCAAATGAGGGGTAGGATTTTTAAAAGTGCTCAGCATTGGCCTAATTCTGTTCCCAGTTAAGTCCAGAGCCAACGAGAGTGGGGGGGAAGCTGGTACAAATTACCGGGGCCTGGCGGTCCGGAAGGGGGCCCGGCTTCCCTGGCTTTGACGGCCCTGTTTAGCCGGTCCACCCTTTCTGGGGGGCCTGAAAAAAAATATTCATCAGGGCCCGAACCCGCTCTCAGCGGCCCTGGTTAAGTCAATGGTAAAATTACCATTGACTTCAGTGGGAGCAGAGTTAGACCAATCCTGAACACCCACCACCCATCCTCAGATGAATAATTAAACATTCTGAAGGGGAGGAGAAAGCTTCCTTGACTCCTCACAAGAGGTGTGTAACTGTGCTTCAGTGGGTCACAACTGAGAATACCAAAGTCAGGACAAACTGCTGAGAAATAGGGCAGACACACCCCAAGACTGGTGGCTAATCCCCCCATACCAAACCAGCAACAAAGTAAACGTCTGTTTCATCACACTGGCTAACAAAAAGTCAGAAAAGCAGTTTCCTTGTGCATCCCAGTCCTTATATTACCACTAAAAACACAGGGTTAAAAGGTGTTTACAACTGATTCTTTACAGCTAGTCTCATAAAATAAAAGTTTCTTCTGCTCCCACACACCCAGGTCAGTATATAACTTAGATCTTACCCAAAAATCATGCTGATGCCAATCCCTTAGTATCTAAAATCTAAATTCATAGAATCATAGATTCTAGGACTGGAAGGGACCTCGAGAGGTCATTGAGTCCAGTCCCCTGCCCTCATGGCAGGACCAAATACTGTCTAGACCATCCCTGATAGACATTTATCTAACCTGCTCTTAAATATCTCCAGAGGTGGAGATTCTACAACCTCCCTAGGCAATTTATTCCAGTGTTTAACCACCCTGACAGTTAGGAACTTTTTCCTAATGTCCAACCTAAACCTCCCTTGCTGCAGTTTAAGCCCATTGCTTCTTGTTCTATCCTTAGAGGCTAAGGTGAACAAGTTTTCTCCCTCCTCCTTATGACACTCTTTTAGATACCTGAAAACTGCTATCACGTCCCCCCTCAGTCTTCTCTTTTCCAAACTAAACAAACCCAATTCTTTCAGCCTTCCTTCATAGGTCATGTTCTCAAGACCTTTAATCATTCTTGTTGCTCTTCTCGGGACCCTCTCCAATTTCTCCACATCTTTCCTGAAATGCGGTGCCCAGAACTGGACACAATACTCCAGTTGAGGCCTAACCAGCGCAGAGTAGAGCGGAAGAATGACTTCTCGTGTCTTGCTCACCACACACCTGTTAATGCATCCCAGAATCACATTTGCTTTTTTTGCAACAGCATCACACTGTTGACTCATATTTAGCTTGTGGTCCACTATAACCCCTAGATCCCTTTCTGCCGTACTCCTTCCTAGACAGTCTCTTCCCATTTTATATGTGTGAAACTGATTTTTTCTTCCTAAGTGCAGCACTTTGCATTTGTCTTTGTTAAACTTCATCCTGTTTACCTCAGACCACTTCTCCAATTTGTCCAGATCATTTTGAATTATGACCCTGTCCTCCAAAGCAGTTGCAAACCCTCCCAGTTTGGTATCATCTGCAAACTTAATAAGCGTACTTTCTATGCCAATATCTAAGTTGTTGATGAAGATATTGAACAGAGCCGGTCCCAAAACAGACCCCTGCAGAACCCCACTTGTTATACCTTTCCAGCAGGATTGGGAGCCATTAATAACTACTCTCTGAGTACGGTTATCCAGCCAGCTGTGCACCCACCTTATAGTAGCCCCATCTAAATTGTATTTGCCTAGTTTATTGATAGGAATATCATGCGAGACCATATCAAATGCCTTACTAAAGTCTAGGTATACCACATCCACCGCTTCTCCCTTACCCACAAGGCTCGTTATCCTATCAAAGAAAGCTATCAGATTGGTTTGACACAATTTGTTCTTTACAAATCCATGCTGGCTATTCCCTATCACCTTACCACCTTCCAAGTGTTTGCAGATGATTTCTTTAATTACTTGCTCCATTATCTTCCCTAGCACAGAAGTTAAACTAACTGGTCTGTAGTTTCCTGGGTTGCTTTTATTTCCCTTTTTATAGATGGGCACTATATTTAAAGGTTTATTCATAAAAAGAAAGAAAGTTAAAATTGGTTAAAGGAATCAAATACATACAGTAATTGCAAAGTTCTTGGTTCAGGCTTGTAGCAGTGATGGAATAAACTGCTGGCTTAAGTCAAGTCTCTGGCTGCTTCCAAATCATTGGAAGGTCCTCAGTCCATTGGTTAGAATGTTCCCATTAGTATAAATATCAGAGGGGTAGCCGTGTTAGTCTGGATCTGTAAAAGCAGCAAAGAGTCCTGTGGCACCTTATAGACTAACAGATGTATTGGAGCATGAGCTTTTGTGGGTGGATACCCACTTTGTTGGATGCATGTCATTAGTATAAGTTCATATTCCAGAGGCTTGAGCAGGAAAGAGGAAAAAATGGAGGTGTTTCCAGGACCCTTTATAGCTTCTGCTATGTGAAGGGAACCTCATTGTTCTTACTGTGGAAAATTACAGCAACAAGATGGAGTTTGGAGTCACATGGGCAAGTCACATGTCCATGCATTTTGCGTAGTCACTGCAGGAAATCCCATTAAGTGTAGACAGGCATCTCCTATGGTCCATTGTCAGTTAAATGTTCTTTTGATGGGCCACTCAATTTGAATAGTCCCTCCAAGATGTGCTGGCTAACTACTTTGTGGGCATTATCCCAGGAGCAAACATTTGAAATCCAGGTATAGAGCCAATACTCAAACTTCAAATACAAAAATGATACATGCATACAGATAGCATAATCATAACCAGAAAATCATAACCTTTTCATAGACATCTTACATGCCACATTTTGTACAAGATTTGTTGCAAATATATAACAGTCATTGCAACAATGATCTATATGGTAAGATTTTAATCAGATAACGTCACAGTGTGAGCTCCATTAGCAAACTTGGGCCCTGATCCTGCAAGGAGCTGTTTATGGGCAGATCCCTGCTTTTGCACAAAACCCTGTTGGATTCAATGTAGGTTCATGCAGGGGTCTGCTTGCATAGAGCTCAGTGCAGGAACTGGGCCTTAAAATGTATTTTAAAATTTGGAGGATATGGTGTGATGGTTCTCAGGGTATTTGGGCTGTGAGTCACCCTGTTACCCTCTACCTCTAGAGAGAGGTAGTCTTGCCCATGGTAGCTGGGTGTTAGCTCCTTAACATCACCAGCCACTCAGGCACTCTCCTCTAAGCTATGCCTTCCCTGGCTTCACCTCAGTCCCTTTGAATTGTTTCCCTATGGTATTCAGCCACTGACACTAGCCTCTCACAGAAGCCCAAGATCCCCTGCTCCCAAAAGGACCTGTGTACCTCAGTTTACCAGTTTTACCTTAAACCACCACTGCTATGTAACACACAGCACTTATAATAAAACAGGAGAAGGTCTATTTAAGAAATAATAGATATTCCACTAGAAACAAGAGAGAGTGATGGAAACAAATGTTTACAATACAAAACAAAATCATAAAACATAAACTAGTGCCTATACTTATTGCTACCTTTCCTATCTAACAAACTAGGTTTTCATACCAAACTTCAGTCTGTTGCAGAGCTGGCTGGCTTCACAGGGACCAGAATCCAAACTTTATGAAAGACACCCCTGAGCCACAAGATGGTTCCTCAGTGAATTGATACAGAGTACTTCTCCTCACTCTGTGTTATACTGAAACAGTCTTTCATCTCTATTCATAGACAAAGTAAATACCTGTCTGTTGTAATGATCCTTTTTTACCTCCAAGTGGTTTCAATTGTTTGCAGTTGTCTCTGATGCTTTTCCTCTGATAGTCTTGGGATGATGCAAGGCTAGGCAATTGAGATTTGCATTACATCACCAGGGAGGTGTGCCAAGTCCCTCCTGTTTGACTGAGTCATCACCAAGACTTCTTATTTCCTGGTGAAGAACTTTTACATCCAAGACCATAAAGCATACTTTCAACATAGTTACATTATTCCTTAAATATTACTTGTACATATATCTCATGATAATGACACTTGATAAGTGAAGAACTTTCTGTAGATATCTTATATGTTAGAAAAATATAGATAAATACCTTGCAAGCTTTGTGTTTGGTGGGTTCAAAAGAGAACTAGATAAAAAGGATAGGTCCATCAATGGCTATTACCCAGGATGGGCAGGGAAGGTGTTCCTAGCCTCTGTTTGCCAGAGGCTGGGAATGCAACAGGGAATGGATACTGGGCTAGATGGAACTTTGGTCTGACCCAGTATGGCTGTTCTTATGTGTAGTGAGTTTGTCAGGTCTGATATGACAGTGGTTTGCAAAGAACAGGGGACCCTTTGACAAGGGGTCTCCATGTCACATATGGGGATAAACAGTTGAAGAGAAGCAGCATCCACGGAGTTATTTTGTCAAAACAAAAGCATCTCTGGGTGGTTCATCCCTTAGGCCACTACAGACTTGGAATCCTATTGCTTAGTGCACCGCTGGAAGGTACTCAGTCTCTATGGTGATGGGCGTGGTCTAAGAACCAGAATAGAATAGGTCCTTTCTGATATAAATACTATCATCTTGTAGTCGCATGAAGTCAGTGAGATTAGCCATGTGAGCAAGGGCTTTAGGACTGAAGCCCTTTATATTGAGGTGAACCTTTGTAATCAGAGCTTTCATGGTAGTAACTCCTCTTCTAGTGGTAGGAGGCAAGGGGCACATGGTCTGAGGGTACTCCTACTCTGGAATATAGACCCATGGCACGGCTGCAGCGGCTTGGGTCAGCTGATTTGGGCCAGGCAGGCACAAGCTGCAGGGGCTAAAAATTGCAGTGTAGATGCCAAGGCTCGGGCTGGAGCCTGGACTCTGAGACCCACCCCCCTTACGGGATCCCAGAACTTGGGCTCCAGCCTGAGTCCGAACTTCCCCACAGCAATTTTATAGCCCCACAGCCCAAGCCCCATGAGCCTGAGTCGCCTGACCCGGACGAGCCACAGGTGTTTAACTGCTGCATAGACATAGCCATAGAGCACTGCTTCAACCTCCCACAACTCTTGTTCCAAGCAACCGCTCATCCTTAAAAGCTGGTCTGACATCTTGCCTGCCATGGGAGAGAGGGGGAGTGGGTGGGCTTGTGCTCTTTTCTGCTTCTTTGTGAGGTTTGCAAAAGACTTGAAAGATTTTTCCCCCAAAAAGTAACATTTTTTCTAAATACATACAAAAAAATTAGTAAAAGCAGCAAAGAGTCCTGTGGCACCTTATGCATCTGACGAAGTGGGTATTCACCCACGAAAGCTCATGCTCCAATACGTCTGTTAGTCTATAAGGTGTCACAGGACCAGGGGGCTCTGAAAGAACGCACGCGCAAGCAGCGCGGCGCGCGCTGCGCGCCCTTCCTTCCCCCCGCGGGGGTCCTCCCCCTCCGCGGCGGTTGAGCTCCGCGCGCGGGCGGGTCGACGGGGCCCGGGACAGTGGACCTGCGGCGCGGCGGCGCCGTGCCGCGGTGCCTGGGTTGCTGCGGTGCGACCTGCGCCGCTCAAGCCAGCGGAGGTCCAGGCCCAGCGGGGCCAGCCCCCCCCCCTCGCCATGTGCCTGCGTCCGTCCCGTCCGGGCTCTGGCTCTGGTCCTGCCCGCCCAGCCATGGGGGGGCCGCCCCGCCGGCCCTCCCGCCCTCCCCGGCTGCAGGGGACGCCCCCTACATTTTGCCGCCCTAGGCACCAGCTTGTTTTGCTGGTGCCTAGAGCCGCCCCTGCACAGGACTCTGCTGCTCCAGACTAACACGGCTACCCCTCTGATACTTAAAAAAATTAGTATTTGTCTGCTCTGGAAGAGTCTATAGCAATTGGGGGGAACTAAAAGAATTATGACCACAAGATTCAAGAGAATAAAAACTGAGTGACAGAGAAAGCAAGGGGTTAGGCTGTTTGCAACTTTATAGTTTTTGTTTCTATTTGTATTTGAGTTAAATAGGTGCTAACAACTAGTGAATGTTTTGGAGAAAGGACATCTTCATTACATATTAAATGTCCCACTAGTTCAAAATAGGGTGTGAACTCATAATAAACATGTACTGGGATTCCACAAGAGGTCTTGATGCAAAACCAGGAATTTTGACTTTCCTGATATTTTTAAAGTAATAAAACAAGCAAGATTAAAAAAAAACAAACCTGATTCTGGGGAAAAAATCTTCCAGTCCTTCATTGTATATCCTGAAGATGCACAAAAAATCGTATACAGGGCACCTTTAAAACACATTCCTTTTATGAAACCTTCCAGTGCTGACCTACAGTGATCACCTCAACTATGCTGATTACTTTCATATGTATTTGAGTGATCACCCTTCGTACTGTGTATGTCTGAGTCAAGTTACAAGGTCCCTAGCAGCAACCTTGTCTTTTATGTGGTCTGTAAAGCACTGGGAACATCTGCAGTGCTCTATAAATAATAAGGATTGCAAAGAGCTAGTGACACTTCCAAGCACAAAAAACAATAACCTTTAGCAATTTGCTATAGCACAGTTGACAACCTTTATGCAGTCCAGCCCCAGTGTTGTTTATTTTTGGGGAGAAGGATTACGTTTATGTATTTATTTTAACCACCCACTATGAATTGTGGTAATCTTAAGAGGCAAATTAGCATAATTAACCAGCTGGTGTGTATGTATATCATTACCCTCTACTAGTTAGACTCAGAATTGTTCCTCTGAGTCAGACAGACCCTGTAATGCTAATAGAGATTTTTTTCCTTTAGTTCAAGTGATAGGGGGGTGTATTTTTGAAACAGGAGGTTCTGAGTTCTATCCCTGCTGTTGCTGTGATGTTCTGAATAGCAATGGTGTATAGCACAGTGGCAACTGTGATTATTCATAGGTGGCCATAGTTTTAATCAGTTTTTGAAAAAGAATTTTGGTTTTCAGTGATAATTTTGCAGCTGTTGTAAAAGTGATCTGGTAAACAGGGCCACCAAGCATTTAAAGATGCAATGTTACAGATTGCACTACCTGAAACCTTCTAAACTCTAGTCAAGTGTATTTTAACATATACCAGGCTGGTTGAGCTAAAATGCAGGAGGGAGCAGAGGCTGTAACTCAAGTTGTCTGTTAGGCCTTGTCTACACTACAAGACTATTTCGAATCTACTTAAGTCGAATTTGTGGATTCGACCTTATGAAGTCGAATTTGTGTATCCACACTAAATACAGTAATTCGAATTTCTGAGTCCACATTAACGGCGCTGGCGTCGACTTTGGAAGCGGTGCACTGTGGGAAGCTATCCCACAGTTCCCGCAGTCCCCGCTGCCCATTGGAATGCTGGGTAGAGCCCCCAATGCCTGCTGGGGGGAGAAATGTGTTGAGGGTGGTTTTGGGTAACTGTCGTCATTGAACCGTCAATCACGCCATCCCTCCCTCCCTCCCTTAAAGCGCCTGCGGGCAATCTCTTCGTGCACTGTTCTGGTCAGTGATAGCGCGGACGCCACATCACTGCAAGCATGGAGCCCGCTGCGATCCTCGCCGTTTTCTCCTCCTTGCACTTTATCGTCCACCTCTTCCACAGTCAGCTGCTGAGCAATTGGGCTACTTTTCAATGGTGCTGCAAGGGGACGTTTTACCAACATGAATGTCGGGTGGCCGAGCAAGGTTCGTCATGCGTGTGTTCTCAGGAACTGTGGGCTGCGCATACGCCTGCAGGAAGGTAGTTTCTTCCCGGACCACGAAATAACTGTTGGGGATGTGCAGACGCCTATAGTCATCCTAGGTGACCCAGCCTGCCCGCTAATGCACTTGCTCATGAAGCCCTATACAGGCGCCTGGGACAGCGACAAGGAACTCTTCTAATCCCAGCGATCAGCGAGCAGCGTGACCTGTGGCTGGTCAGTTTTTTTACAGAGAAGCTGAACGTGCCCCTGTTTCTTTACCCAGTTACTGTTGACTCTCCTCTTCAGTTACATACCCCGTTCACCCCGTTTCCCCCACTTCCAACATACGTGTAAAAATAAAATACATGTCACACTGTTACTTAAGAGAGGTTTCTTTATTCATGACTTTTCGTTAAAGGCTTGACACTGGGACGCAGACTGTGTTGGGTAGGGTGTGCGCTGATGTAAAGACCGCCTCTAAACTCAAGAAATGACAGGCTCCTGCTCCTACAGCGGTCCGCAGTGCCGGAATGCTTCTTTCAACGGAGCCTGCCATCCCTCTTTTTCGAATTCTGTGTGCGGGGGGATATGTGACCTTGTGGCGGAGGAGGACGGATACAGATTCCTCTGCTGCGTGACTCTGCGGTCCAGGACAAGGACCGCTGTATAAGATCTGTAACCGCCCTCCCCCGCTACAAAGTCACATCCCCACCGCCCACTCAGAACCTGGAAACCACCTCCCATACCGACCATGGTGCCTACTGACTGCACTGTGTGTGTGACCCGCTGCTGATCCTTCCCCCGTGTCTGTACCGTGGGAAAGGTGCCTGTCCTATGCAATTAACAACCCCCTTTCCCCCGCCCCCCATTCAAACACAGTCTTCTGTGAAAAAAAAATCGGAAACATTAATTAACAGCAAAGTATTTTTATTACTTAAGTAGACAGTTAGGTGATGGGACTGGGATTGGGACTTGTGTGAGTCAGGAAGGGAAGGACTTCTGAAAATGTAGGGTATGAGAGCTTTTGGGTACTTGAGCACTCTGCTGGGGTGCACTGACAGTATTGACGGCCCCGGGTGCCCCTCCTCCTGGTTATTTTGGGTGAGGGGGGTATGTGACTTTGTGGCGGGGGAGGGCGGTTGAAGATACACTGCAGGGGGGCTCTGTCCTCCTGCGGTCCTGCAGAACATCCACAAGGCGCCGGAGCATGTCCGTTTGCTCCCTCACTAGTCCAAGCAGCGTTTGAGACGCCTGCTTGTGTTCCTCACGCCACCTCTCCTCCCGTTCGCTGTGTGAGCACTGGTACTGAGAGACGGTCTCCCTCCACTGGCTCTGCTGGTCCGCCTTGGCTAGGTAGCAGCCCATACGTTCATCGACTATCTTGTCCCTTGTCTTTTTCTTTCTCCGCCTAATCTTTGCCAGCCTCTGCGAGGTGGATGCTGTGGCAGGTCTGGAGACAGTGGAAGCTGTGAGATGGGAAACAGCGAGTGAATTCCTTGCAAAGATACATTTTTGCGAACAAATAACTGAGTCTAGGCTGTCTCTGTGAATTCTGTGTTGAGACCCCTGTGCCTGGTGGGGCACAAATCATTTTCGCGATGAATTCTGGGTAAATGTCGCGATTCAATCCTTCCTCCGGGAAAGCAACGGCAGACAATCTTATCGAGCCCCTTTTCCCGGAATTGCCCTTGCACACGCCATAGCGTGGCAACCATGGACCCTGTTTTGCCTTTTGTGTATGTCACCGTATGTGTACTAGATGCCGCTGACAGAGGCGGGCCAGCAGCGCTACACAGCAGCATGCTTTTGCTTTTGCATGACAGCAGGGATGGTTACCAGGCATACTGCACCGTCTACCATACCATGAATTGGTAAGAAGATGGTAATAAGATGTTCATGGTTACCTGTCCTTTTGCACTGCACCATGTGGTGCTGTCATAAGTGCCCCTGGCCGATCAGCCAGGGGCGCAAAAGCCAAAATTGGGAATGACTCCCTGAGTCAATCCCTCCTTTTTGGTATCTAAAAATAGAATCAGTCCTGCCTAGAATATGGGCAAGTGTACTAGAGAACCTCTGTATCATAGAGCCAGAGAGCACAGCTGCTCTGTGTCCGATAATACATAAATTTTGAGCTGAATGCTATTCACAGTGGGTGATCCTGAAACAACCCCACCTGCTCATTCCGGCCTTCCCGCAGCCTTCCTGGGCTACCATACTGTTGCATCGCGCGCGTATGAGCAAGCTCTCTCAGTCAGTTTTTTGCAGCAAAAAGTCATTATTTTCTCTCAGCATACATCTTTATACTCTTGCATTTTTTTACAGCATAACACACTAAATCTATCACAAACAAAAAAAAAAACTTTATAAAGCCAACCTATATAACCATGCAGAATATTCCCAACACCATACCATTGTCCCACCACTTGTGTGATGAAGTCATAAAGAGTGCAGGAATAAGACACAGGGACTTGTTTGTGAGAAATGAGTGGAAGGAAGCCTCCAGCTGCAATGATAGTCCAGGCAGGACATTAATTACTGTGGATGAAGGAGACCATCATCCTGCTGCTAGTCCAGGGGCAATTGAATCTTTTCTTTACACATGAAGGGTGGGGGCTGATGAAGCTCAGCCCCCTGTTGCTATGATGAGGACGGTTACCAGCCATACTGCACCATCTACCAGGAAAAATTAGGGCCAGGCACCCTTGATCGACCTGACTGATGCTAGTACGCATGGTTACCAGTCCTTTTGCACTGCCCCATGTGCCAATGGGCTGAGGATGACGATGGATATCAGTCGTACTGCACCATCAGCCACCCATGGCGGGGGGGGAGTGAGGATGTCGTTGTTCAGTGCTGCAGCATCGCATGTATCTGCAGCATTCATTACGGATACGGTGACATCTAACAGAGTCAACACAGGACCGTTTCCCCTTTCACTTCTGGGTGTGGGGGGGTGTGTGTAAATTGCCGAGCTATGCCCTGAGCCACCGCGGACACTGTGTTAGACCCTAGAAGCATTTGGAGCTCAGCCAAGAATGCAAATGCTTAGCGGAGACAGCAGGAACTGTGGGATACCTTGCGTCCTCATTCCCCCCTCCCTCCATGAGCGTCCATGATATTCTTTGGCTTTCCGTTACGCTTGTCACGCAGCTGCGTGCTGAGTCTGTGCTATGCCGTCTGTCTGGAGATTTTTTAAACATACTTTGGACCAGGCGTAACATTACAGTAATTACCCTAAATAGATGCAGGAGTCTCCGAGCGAGATCACCCTGAGGATGGTCACTGAAGGAGATAGAGAGCGCATGCTGCGTGAAAGCTAGCACGAACCAGGGCCCGATGCAGCCGTGCTCAGGGAGGCAGTGCTCCATGAGTAATTAATGAAAGCCTCGCGCGGAAAAGTGTGCTACCACGGAGCACCCAATAAGGCAGCTCTCCCCAGGAACCTCCTGCTGATGCTTTTCGAGTAACCCCAGGAGAGCTTCGTGGAGATCTCCCTGGAGGATTTCTGTTCTATCCCCATATATAGAGAGACCTCCTTTTCGCACACTTAAGATTCCTGTTACATTAATAATAAAAGTTAACATGGTTAAAGCACTTACCGACTGCTCCTTCCCCTGATTCAGGATCCGGGTTCATGGCCGGGGAGGGTTGGTAGGGGATCTCCGTGACGGTGATGAAGAGATCCTGGCTCTCCGGGAAACCAGCGTTGTAAGCGCTGTCGCCTGCCTCGTCCTCCACAAACCCTTCTTCATCTTCCCCGTCCGTGAACATCGTCGAGGAACTGTCCGTCGACACTGTCCCATCATCAGAGTCCATGGTCACTTGTGGGCCACTGGTGGCAGGCTCCGTAGCGTCCGTTTGCCGCTTTGATTTTTTCGTAGCCTTGTCTGGGGTCCTTGATTTTCACGTGGAACTGCGTTGCATCCCGGCTGTATCCTCTCTCTGTATCATGGCTTTGGAGACCTTCTCGTAGGTCTTTGCATTCCGTGCTTTGGAGCGCAGCTCCGAAAGCACAGACTCCTCGCCCCACACACCGATCAGATCGAAGAGTTCCCGGTCAGTTTATGCCGGGTCCCTCTTTCTATTCTTGGATTGCCCGGACTCCTCTGCTGGAGAGCTCTGCAGTGCTGCCGGTGCTGCTGAGCTTGCCCCGATGTCCAACCACAAAATGAGATTCTAACTGTCCAGAAAGGAAAAGGAATTCAAATTTTCCCGGGTCGTTTCCTGTGTGGCTGGTCAGAGCATCGAAGCTCGGACTGCTGTCCAGAGCATCAACAGAGTGGTGCAGTGTGGGATAGCTCCCGGAGCTACTAAGTTCGATTAGCATCCACACCTAGCCTAATTCGAGCTAGCCATGTCGAATTTAGCGCTACTCCACCTGTCGGGGTGGAGTACCAAATTCGAACTAAAGAGCCCTCTAGTTCGAATTAAATGGCTTCCTGGTGTGGACGGTTGACCGGTTAGTTCGAATTAACGCTGCTAAATTCGACTTAAAGTCCTAGTGTAGACCAGGCCTTAGATTAGGCTAGCTAACTCTCTAACACCAGATCTTAAATCATAGCCTACAAAGCCCAGAAAATTTCCTTGACCCAAAGAAAGCCTCTTCCTTCCACTTGCCTTCTCTTTTTTATTTTCTGCTTTTCTCCTCATCTATCTCCTCTTCACGTTAAAGGTTTGCCAATATAGCTATATTGGTATATACCAGCAAGCCTTCCTAGCATAGATACGGTTTATACTGGCAAAAAAGTCCTTTTGCCACTATCACTTATACAAGCTCCCCAAGTAAAATAAGGGTTACTGTCCAGCAAAAGGTCTTTTTTGCCAGTCTAATTTCATCTACACTGGGCGTTTTCCTGGCATAGCTGTTGGCAAAAAATCACTCCCCTAACATAACAATACCGGCAACATTTCTGAGTATAGACCAAGCCTTAAGTGGTTTATACATTACCACAGTATTAGCCCATGTCTCTATCTTGTTTTCTATTTCCCTTTCACTTTACTGAAAAATTCAACAATTTACTCATTAAGATCTGAGTGGCTCTTTATACGAGCAATGAGCATGTGATACAGGCACTTGCTTGTCTTCACCTGATGATCTCTTTAATGATGTGCCAGAGAGTTCCATCCATTGCTATCGGCCAAGATTTTCAAATGGGACTAGTGATTCTGGATGCTTGCATTTTTGGATGTCCTGTTTGACACACCCTAAAGAGGCCCGATTCAGAAAGTGATGAGAACCCACCCACTAAAAATCAGGCCCTTTTAAGATCTCAGGTTGGGATATGTTTGCAAACTTTGATCATGCTCTGTTTAATGGAATAGACCTTAATCTTTATAGTGATACTATAGCTATGTTTAAGTTTCCCATGAAACACTGGCATGACATCAGCCTTATCTCAGGATATCATAATATCTACTTACAAGCTACATCTCTGGAGCCTTAAAATGCCCATGTGTACTGCAGAATATCAGCATGTGGATTTTTCTTAAAAGGAACTCAGTATTATTAAATGTAATTCCCCCCTCAGGGTAGGTAAATCCTCTATGGTATGGGATAACTGTTATGGCCCCAGAACTGTATATGTAAATGACATTGATTAAAAACATAGTGGAGTTCCCCCCCTGCTTTTTCATGATATTTTAAATAAGACACAGCATGGAAGGTTTTAGTAACAAATGCAACCAACTGGAATGAAAGTGGTGAACGAGGGCTTAACTCCAGCTCTGCTCCCCTATTCCTCTTTCAGAGCTGCTTGGGCAGAAGAGAGGGAAGAATGCCTTTAGGGAGGCTTGGTTCATATCCAGAGTTATAGAAGGAAGGTGGGCAGTTTTTGTGCACCCTCGTTTTTTGCTTAGATTAATTTTTTCTGATTTCTTAGAATCAATGGCATTCCTTGGGGGAGGGATAGCTCAGTGGTTTGAGCATTGGCCTGCTAAATCCAGGGTTGGTTGTGAGTTCAATCCTTGAGGGGGCCACTTAGGGATCTCAGGCAAAAATCAGTACTTGGTCCTGCTAGTGAAGGCAGGGGGTTGGACTCAATGACCTTTCAGGGTCCCTTCCAGTTCTAGGAGATAGGTATATCTCCAATTATTTATTAATTAAGAAAAAGACCTGCTGCGTCATTCCCCCAGCTTATATGCACATATAACCAAAATGCCCTTTGTTGATTTTACATATGCATAATTGTAGTTCAGTTTCAATATCTCACTGTACATTAGTAACTGTGCTATGGTATATTTTGTAAAAGTAATAAATTCTTAATGTAATGGGACCTAACTAAAGCATCTGCTATTATATCGCTATCTCTGCTGAAAAATGGGAAGAGACTGGTATTTTAGGCCCCAGTCTGGCAATCTGACCCATACAAGGAAGACTCTTCTGTCTGTGTGGATCAGATCCCACAACTGGAATATTACAGACTAGCAAGACTCTACTGCATGTAAAAATATAAATAAAAACTATTTAGAGCCAGATCCTTGGATGATATAAATGGCAAAGGAAAAAGCTTTTTATTAATTACCTTTCCACAGTTTCCCCCTTTGCTTCTAGTATGAACTGCATTCCACTATACAAGAATTTGTAATCATCCCAGAAATAAGAAACACAGGTTCAAAAATATATTTAATATCATTTAAACATGAGTCATATTATACCATTAAGGCAGCAGCAAGCATGTTTTAGTGGTGTAGTGATCTTGCTTCATAGTA
Source organism: Mauremys reevesii (assembly GCF_016161935.1). NCBI lineage: Eukaryota > Metazoa > Chordata > Testudines > Geoemydidae > Mauremys > Mauremys reevesii. The sequence continues at coordinate 262,936,750 of NC_052624.1, forward strand.
ACCACTAGCACTGTGCTGATATACATTGTATGTCTCAGTACTATAATTAACTATTTGTACCTATAGTAATTATTGGCTAAATATATTTCAAATACTGTTTAAGTTGTAGAATGGTCTTATAAGGTGATCCCTTGTTTCCAGGATCAAAGGGCATGCTGTGTAGCCAGCTCTCAGGATTTTATCATGACTGTTGTGATATCTGGTGTTTTTTGTATATTCCCAGCTCCTGTAGTCAATTGATTACATAAGGATCTCAGCTTTCAGTTTAAAGACTGGTAACTTTCTTGCCCTCATGCAAGAAAAGCAGAGAAAAGCTTTAAAATGTGACTTGAGTGTGCCAAAGGGCTCAAGTCCTCTGAAGGCAAATAAAAAGACGCACACACTCTGACATACACACATAATACTTCTAAATTTTCACCATTGTTATGCCAATCTCATGATTTTGGGGCCTCTCTCATGCTTTTTGAATGCTTGCAGTTGGCAATATTGTGCCTGCTTATTACATTTATATCCCTTTTTTACATAAAGTGGATGATTGTTACTGTGATACTATACAATCCAATGTATTAAATCATGCACGCAATGTGGCATGTGTGCCATTGACTACTGCCAGATACATGGAAATGCCATCGTCAAATAATCTGAAAGAGTTGTTTGTAATGATCAATTAATTATTGTGGTAAGCAAGACAGCAGTTTTATGCAAACTTAAGAGCATGCCACATGGTTGTTGCTTGAAGCAAATTTGTGGCAATGTCCTTAAGCAAGATTACCACAGAAAAGCAGTAGGGAACAATCGCTGACATCAAAACCACAGCTGTAGTTCTCTTACATTGCTATAGTGTTGCTGTACATTTTTAACAAAGTTTAAATCTCTCTGGGCCAGATTCTCATCCCCTCATTTATGCTGAATAATATGTACTCCACAGATCGTTCTATTGACTTCAGTGGGACGACTTGTGGAGTCAGATTCTATTCAATTATCAGAAGCAGGCCCTTTGTACAATAGGTATATCAGAGATAAGGTGACCAGACAGCAAATGTGAAAAATCGAGATGGGGTGGGGGGTAATAGGCGCCTATATAAGAAAAAGGCCCAGAAATCAGGACTGTCCCTATAAAATCGGGACATCTGGTCACCCTAATCAGAGACCAAATTCTTCATTTCTTCATAGTTTCTGAGTGTGACATGATTTCCTGCCCCTTTAAGGGCTAGAGACCTGCAATCCTAGGTACAAAGTATTTTAAGGCTCGTCTTGCCAAGCCCTGGCTGGGATGATTTAGTTGGTGTTGGTCCTGCTTTGAGTAGGGGATTGGACTAGGTGACCTCCTGAGGTCTCTTCCAACCCTGATATTCTATAATTCTATGAAAGTAGGCCTACTGGAGCAGGGATCAAGTGATTCCCCTATAAGAGCAGCAAGAAGCTGCAGGGAAAGGGGGATGCTTGGACTGACTGAAGAGTTTGCAGGAAGTAAGAGATTTCAGCAGAGGCCTGCCAAAGCAGAGAATAGCTGCTGGGAACAACTAGACTCTAGCAAGGAGCACTGAGTTTTCAGAGTAAAGGGTCCATCCAGCCAGGGGAAACCAGGGAAACCCCAGCAGGAGGATGAGGAGCATGGACTGGATTCTCTTGGGATTTGAACTTGTTTGAGTGAGGATGGGTATTGTCAATCTAATGCATAGACCACTAAACCCTGCCTCTGAGCATGGACTTGATGGGGGTTTGAGAACTTTCATTTTGAATATTTTGTTATGTTAATAAATCCAGCCCCAGGAAGCAGTGTGGCTGAACTAGAGAAGAGTTTGTTTTAGGAGTTTGATTGAGTGACTCCTTGCAAAGTGGGTAAACTAAGGCATGGCACCGGCAAAGCAACCTCAAGCCAAGATGGCAGGCTTGTTACACCACTGAATGGGTGAAAATTAATGTTGTATTTTGGCCAGCCCGGGAGTGCCAAGATAATCCTTACAGAGCTACCCATGCAAATCACTTGTGCCAAAACCTGCAAGAGAGGGTACAAAAGCGCTCAGGGCAAATCAGGATGATGAAGTGCAGGAAGATTTTCAAAAGTGCCTAGGAGATTTAGGAGCACATATCTCATTGACTTGAAAATTCCAACCCACTGTTATGTCCTTTTACCTGCCTACTTCCTGGCTCTAAATAGCTGACCTGTGGAGTGTGGACTATGCCTCTTAGGGGAAGCCAAAATAGGGATACATAGCATAGTTCCTCATGGAGTTATGTTTTTTGGGACATACACACAAGTAGCCCAAAGCCAGGATTTGGTGATAGGAGTTTATGTGGTTAGAAGCCAAGAAAATATAGTGGCATGTTCTCAGGTAGCATAAACTGCTGCTGCTTACTTGTAATATCTTTTATATATCCCAATTACTCTTGAGTCACTTAATGAAGTCTTTTCTTTTTACTATAATTTAACTCCCTCTTATGGGAAGTATTTGCAGTGATATAGATAGAAAAAGAGAAATGTCTAGTTTTCTATTAATCATATACCGCTTTGAGAGGCAGGAAGTCAATATTACCGCAACAATGCATTGCTCACATTATTTAACTTTGTTGTACAGTTCTTTCTATTTGAAAAGGATCAAGGCTGCAGGCCAATTGAAGGGCTCCAGATACTGAGAATATGGTTATTTTTCTTCAAGTGGTGGGTCAAAGATCTGCTTGTATTGCAGGTATGGTCCTGCATATAGCACTGAACGAAGATATTATACGATTAAAGCAGCCAGCCACGTTAGAAGATATCAAAAACTGAAGACAGCAGCCAGTAGTGTGCAGCAAAGGAGGGTGTTGGGGAGGGCAGAGGGGAAGGAAGAAAGGAACAGAATTACCCTGAGAAATCTATGCAAGTGTCTGTCTATACTTTATAATCCCTCTCCCACTTTACCACTTGAGCCTACGTTCACATGCACACAAAACTCCCATTGAGTTCAAAGGGAGTTTTGGCTGCACAAAAATGATGGGAGTAGGCCATAGCTTATCCAGACTATGATGAGTTGGACCAAATGGCAGTGCTGGTCCAGCAACATTAAATACTACCTATCCATGAAAAAACAGCACTGCAGAGGATTCCTACTAGAACTAATGGAGAACTTGCTAGCCTTGTCTATTTCAAGTGAGTTGGCATTAAACTCCTGAGCTGAGATTCTACTAGTGAGGATTCAGGAGTGGTGAATCAGAACCTGGGGTTTCTAATCCCTCTTCTTTAGAGAACTAATATGTTGAGTTTCCTCCCATTTCTCCATATGACAATGCAAGGGTCTGTCTCAACTGCAGTCAGGGTGTGATTGCAGCACGTGTAGACATACTTCAGCCCGCTTTAATCTAGCTGGGCCAGCTATTGATAGCTATGAAGCTGCACAGCACAGACTTCAATGAGGTCTAGCCCTCTGAGTAATTACCCATTGTCCCAAGTGGATTTGTACAGCCTGTGCTGAAGCCTGTACTGCTGTGGCTTCATTGCGATCAGTACATGAGTGAACTTGATTAAACTAGGTCAGCTATGTCCACACATGCTGCAGTCAGCTCCTTCTGAGACCCAACTGAGGCCCAGCACATAAATGCGCCCTAAATCAGTTTACGTATGTGGTGTGAAAACCCTGGTTAGGCCCAGCATAGATGTGCAAACACACATAGGCCTTGCTTGAGAATGACCCTCTGTGGCACTTATTGATTTCAATGGGACTTCAGGTACTCAGCAGCTTACAGGAGCCATTGAGCACCCCATACTGTCCGGCTGTCTCACAGACATGTAACTGATGGTGCAGTCCCATGGCTGTCAGACCTGTTGGATACCAGTAAGGGTACGTCTATACTTACTGTCCGGGTCGGCGGCTAGCATTTGACTTCTCGGAGTTCGATATATCGCGTCTAATCTAGACGCGATATATCGAACTCCGAACGCACTCCCGTTGACTCTGGAACTCCACCACCGCGAACGGCGGTGGCGGTGTCGACGGGGGAGCCGCGGACTTCGATCCCGCGGCGTCTGGACGGGTGAGTACTTCGAACTAAGGTAGTTCAAGTTCAGCTACGCTATTCGCATAGCTGAACTTGCGTACCTTAGTTCGACCCCCCCCCCCCTTAGTGTAGACCAGGCCTTAGACAGGCAGAACTGCAGGGGCCCAATGCATGGATGAGATGATGGTGTTGGGAGGAGGGATTCAGGTTTCTTAGGAACGGGGGACCCTTTCAGGAAAGAAAGAGCCTATACAGGAAAGATGGGCTCCACCTAAACCAAAATAGAACCAGATTGCTGGCATGTAAGATTAAAAAGGTCATAGAGGAGTTTTTAAACGAAGGGCTAGGGAAAAGCTGATGGGTGTGGAAAAGCACATGGAGCAGACAGAGCCATCCTTTAGGGGAGGATTTATTAAAGAGGATACTCTATATCCTAGTAAAGAGAAGAGGATAGAAGTTGATAAAGTACAGGTAGGAAATGAAGAGAAATAGTTCAAACAAAAAAGAGTCCCATTCAATTACATCTCATCAAGGCAGACAACTACATGCTGACAAATTTTATAAGTGCTTGTATACAAATGCTAGTCAAAATACTAAGATGAGTAATACACTTTGACCAGAGTAACTGACGTATGTAAATTACTATATGGAAGCACAGTTTCATCCCAAGTGTGGATAGAGCTAGATCTAGTTTCCTTCTTGACAACAATAAGGCAACAGTGTTACCTCTACACCCTATCCTTCCCCTCATTTATCTACCTGTTCTGGATTGCCTGAATCTTAGGATATGTCTACACTGCACTGAGATGTGCGATTGCAGCTCGGGTAGGCATATCCACTGTAGCTAAAAATAGCAATGAAAATGAGGTGGCATGGTCCCTAGTGTGGTGCAGGATAGACCCAGGCTTCTGGGAGGGTTTGTACAGCCTCGGCCATCACATCTTCACGGCTATGTTTAGCGAGATAGGTAGATTAAAGCTAGCATGGGTTTCCAACATGGGCTGCAATTGCAACTCCGCTTACAGTGTATCCTTAGATGGGGAGTTCTCTGGGGCAGGGACTGTCTCTGAGCTTCTTTGTACAATGGGGCCCCCATTATAATCCCAACTATAGATATGAAATGATGGGGTCTAAATTAGCTGTTACCATTCAAGAAAGATCTTGGAGTCATTGTGGATGGGTCTCTGAAAACATCCATTCAATGTGCAGTGGCAGTCAAAAAAGCAAACAATGCTGGGAATCAGTAAGAAAGGGATAGATAATATAAGAAAATAAATACACCACTACCCCGATATAATGTGGTCCTCAAGAGAGGAAAAAAAATCTCACCGCGTTATAGGTGAGATCGTGTTATATCGAACTTGCTTTGGCCCCGCGTTCCTTGTTCCCTGCCCACCCCATCCAGAGACCCCTGTCCCTACTCACCCCCAGGACCCCAACCCCTACCCAACGCCCCTGCTCCCTGTCCCCTGACTGCTCCGACCCCTATCCACACACCCCGCCCCGTGACAGGCACTCACCAGCAGTGGCGGGAAGCAGAGCAATGTGGCCCCAGCCCACTCCACTCCGCCACCTCCCAGCCACAGTGCTCCGCTTCCCACCACCAGTGAGTGTGGGGAGGTTGGGGAAAGGATGCCTCCCGTATTCACCTGTAGCAGGAAGCGGAGCGCTACAGCTGGGAGCTGGCGGAGTAGAGTGGGCTGGGGCCGGGCTGCTCCACTTCCGCCGCTGCTGGTGAGTGAGGGGGGATCCCTTCCCCCAATCCCCTGAGCGACACAGCTGGGACCGGGGCTCCCAGCCCCCCGCTAATGTCCCAGGCCACTCTGGGACTGCGGGATCCCCAAAATTGCCCCCCACAGCTCCTGCCTCCTAGACCCTGGGGTGGGGGAGCCCCTGACCGCCCCAAGACCCTCTGCCCCTTATCCAACTCCTTGGCCCTGGCCCCATCCAGAACCTTTAATACACTGCTCTGAGCAGTCTGTCAGAGCTTTCCTGCGTTGTATGTGAACCCATGTTATATTGGGTCGCGTTATATTGGGGTAGAGCTGTATATTGTCCCGTGCCGCTTCCTGCAGCTCCCATTGGCCGGGAGCAGCGAACCACGGCCACTGGGAGCCGTGATCGGCCGAACCTGCGGACACGGCAGGTAAACAAACCAGCCCAGCCCACCAGGGACTTTCCCTGCACAAGCGGCGGAACAAGTTTGGGAACCACTGATGTTTGGGTAGCGTCTAGAGCAATGTTTTGTTTTTTTTATTGCCAAAACATCTTTAGGCCCTTTGGAAGCCGCCATCCAGAAACTTTATAGGGCTTCGGTGTGCATGGACATGCAATGTATATATAACATGGAGAAGAGCCTCCCTTTCACTTACACATCAGCAATCTAAGCCCGATGTAATCCTGGCTATAAGTGACAGATTTTTTTAAAGTGAGCTGTCTGGCTGACTACCTTAAGCATTTCCAGAGTACACACTGGCAAAGTATTTTTAACTATTTCAATTATAGTTTTGTATCTTCAACTGTTCTATATTAAGTGCCTTACTGCGTTTTTCCTGTGCCTTGGTGCAGTCTGTCCCAATCTCTTTTTTTCCAGTCTGTTTTAAATAAGTCAAAACATTATTCCTAGTACCTCAAAAAAAAATCCTCCAGATGCTTGGTGTGGAATAAAATTATGCATTTGTAAAATTATATTAATTTCAGAGAGCTGAATGCATTGCCATGGTAGAAGGCATTCCCATGTTTGTTTCTGAACAAACTTTACCATTTGTTGTAACTCAATGAAAAGTGTATACCTGGTATCAGGATATATGATACCCCCTGTGAATCCAATTTATCTAGTTTAGTTTTAATGTTAAATCAAATTTAAATGAAAGAATAATCAGATGTAGATGTGTGAAGCAAAACAATGAAGCATACATTATAAAGAGAATGGATAAGATGACCTGATAAATCTTTCCTCTAATTTATATGATTCTGTACAACTCTGTATTCCCATTTCAATCCTGAGAATTTTCTAGTGCCCATCACATTAGTATCTAAAATGCTTTACATCCGAGAGACTATTTTGTATTTTCCACAAGTGTCTAATAATAGGATTTAAAATCCTATAATTAAACTCCAAAGTCACATGTGATCAAATTTTTCCATCTCTACCTTAGCACTGATCAAGATTTACCACCCAGCGTGTATAATTTGAGAAAGATTGAAAGTCATCTGACCCAATCTAACATCTAATTTTCAATCCCCTTTTACTCAAGGCAATGCATACAATATCTTATTCAAGATAACACAGTTTCAGGAAGGCTGATAACTCTCTCTAACTTTGAATAAAAATTGCACTGGGAATACTCAGTGGCAATATTTGTAATGAGAAGTGAATTTTTGGAGTAGAAATAATTTTAATTACATTTGCTCTTCCCCAGAGAATCAGATTGTCCTGTCTTTGAAATAATCTAATATTTTGCACCATAGGATTCTGAATATATTTCACTATGCTATTAAAGCCCTTATTTAGTTTAACTATGGGCCAGATTTGCCTATCCCTGCAGAAGTAATGGGAGAGGGCTACAGAACCAGTCAAACACTGCAAAGTTGAGTTCATAGACTACTTTGTAAATTTTTCCATTTGGGGTCATGGATTTAGTTGGACATGGAGTTTACAGAGCAGAGAAGAGACTATGCCTGGCCCAGATCCATATAGTATCTGTGCTGTGGAGTTCTCCTGGAGTGAGATGCATTAGCTCCTGGAAAGCTGGCAATCCACATATCTTCTTTGATATGGGCAGTGGGAATCTACCACTGGAGAATCCCCTTTGCCCTGCGGATGCATTCTGAACCTAGGTTGTTAGGACTTTCCTACAGTAAACAAAGACTTAAAGGACGAATGGAGTAACTGACTTTAGATAGAGCAAAAATACTGGATTTTGTCTATACATTGCCAACATATATTAATAACTTCCAAAGTAGCTGGGACTGGGACATCTATCCCTTTAATAACAATATATCATCCAAGTCCAGTGTAATACCATGAGCTTTGAGACCCATTTTGTTTACCCTTTTAATATCTGCTTTTTGTCTAACCATGCCAGCACTTACTACAGAGTCCAATAATAATTGAGGCCATTAGGCAGCCTTGATGTGTATCTTTCAGGGTAGCAGATAAAAATCTGACCACTTTCCATCTGGAACACTACTGTGGGGTTCACATCAATCATTTTTATAATTGCAGAGTTTGGGATCAAAACCAAATTCAGTGAATATGAAAAAACAAACAAAGTAAGACAGAACCAACTGCCATGCTCTAGCTGGTCTTGGGATTCCCGTGTGATGTGCTATAACCACTTGTGATGGGGAGTATAAAGGCCGCACTGGGACTAAAAAGGGTTAAGGAACAATTCTGGGCCCAGACAACCCCACCCAGTCTCCCCTGCAGAGCATGCTTCAGCTGGTGTTGGGGCTTAAAGGTGCCAGGCAGCTCAGAAGGGGGCTGACTAGGCCGGGAGAAGGACCTGGCCTCGGGAGTGCCTGAGGAAGGACGTGGAAGTTACTCCTCTGAGAAGAGAGGACCCGACCTACCCTTGTAGCATGAAGTAGACTTGTTTTGTATCAATTAAGGAGCTCTCTCACTCCTACTGTCTCAGCAGCAGCCTTCCAGGACATCCAAGATGCAGAATGCTGCACATATTGGCTGCAGGACTGTAGGATAGGTCAGCCTGGTGTTTAACTTTCTTTCTCTAAACAATAAACTTGAACTCCAGTAAGTCGCTTAGGCAGAAAGGGAGAGCACATGTGCCACACAAGCTACTCTGTTGGTTTGTTTCCCCTTGATGGGCTCAAGAGGAGCACAGGAGTTACTACAGCTTGGGTTACAACCCTCTCTTCCTGCAAGTCCTCATGGGGTGGAGTAGATAGACTGTCATTCTGTTTTGATTTTTAAACCTCAGTTTTAATGGTGCAGCCCAACATTCCCATGCATAAAGAAATATCAAAAATGTACATAATGTCTCAACTGCTACCCCCCATCCCCAGTCTCTGCTTGTTTCATCCCCACTAACTTCCCTGTCCCTAAACACACATTCTGATGACCTCTCCACTCACTGTGTTATCTGTATAAGTTAGATGGAGTTGGGGGGTGACATGTTGGGAAATGGTTCTTCCATCACCAAGGAAGAGAAAGGGCTTCCATCCTGTCTTTTGGAACATACTTAACTTTAGTGGGAATCTGCCCCTGCCAAAGCACTCCTCCAAACATTCCCTTTACTACACTTTTTTGGGGAACCTTTGACTTGATGGATCCGTCTTAAAAAAAAAAAAATCTATTCCTTGATTTTGTGAGATCGGTCAGCCCGGGAAGAACACACTGAGTTTAAGACATCTGTTAAATGCATCCCCGATGTAATTCCCATATGGCTTTGAATCCTAGGAAGGAGATCATCCTCTATGGAAAGGAATGCCAAAGCAACTTCTGAGGTGGAAACTCCTGGCTGCCCTTGCAATAGATAGCTCTCTCCACAGCTGTGTGGCCATGGAAGTTGCAGATCTCTGGGCCAGCAGCTGCTGAGGCAAATTTGACCTGCATATAGCATTACATTTGCCAATGTAATGCTGAGCAAACCTCAGGATCAACTTTGATAGTGATTTTTGTGATATGGACATTCATCCACTAGAAAATGGCCTGAAACCACCACATTTTTTTCACATAAGTCAGGTACCATTCATCACATGGTAATGACTTTCAGTCATTTTCCAGTCCAAACCAGATTGGAGCTAGGTATTTGGGATTAGGTTTTCCAAAGAAATTAGCTTCCATATAGGCAACATATTGAAAGAGTTATCATTGGCCAGGACTGTATGTAACATCTCCCTAGGGGGGAAATGGGAAGTGAACCTTGGGAAGTGTTATGAACTTCCAAGGACTATACTGAACAATGTGCCAGGCAAGAATGGACTTTTGGGACAAACCATGTCAAGTGGTTTGCCGGGGGAATCTCTAGGAGGAGGAGAATGCAAATTCCATACCTTAGTTAAAAAAAACCAATCTTCACCCTGAGGAGGAAACCACTGTCTGCTGATTCCCTTCCTGGAATCTGAAGATTAAAGGCCCAACCTGTATAAAAGAAAGACTATCCTATTCACGGGTGTGCTAGTTCTGAGTTAAGGCTGTTATGAATTTGTAACCACAAGAACAGTCCTTCGTGGGGTTTGAAGGACTGACTCCTACCAGAGCCCTTGTTGGATTGGGTGATTGTCTCTGGTAAACTTATTAGCATGTGTGTAGTTTCTTTTAATATGTTTTCTGTGTAATGCTTTCACCTTAAGAATAAATGCGCTAGCTTAGAAAGAGCTGTGTGGTACTTGTAACTTGTGCTAATTACACTGTTCATAGCCTTTGAGGAGAAAACAGTGACACTCAGCAGCTCCCAACGGGGGTTGTTGGAGGCTGAACTCTTGAAGATTTGGCACCTATTGGTGAAAGGCCTGAGCCACACAGTCTTATCTTTAATTGCTCTTTCTCACCATGTCAGGTGCTATTTTCTTCAGTGTAAACTACATTTGTATGATTTGTACATTCAAACCCAAGAGTTCAAGAATCATGAATCAGACCCCTGCCTCACTTATGACTGGTCCCAAAATCATGAGAATTGTAAAAATATATATTAAATAAGTCGTGTTTTGAGCTCTCTTTGGGTTTTGAACTCCTTCTACCTGCCCATCAATCTGGATTTGATCGTTAGTGTTGCCAATTTACAGCGAGATATGATTTAGGCCACCACACTGCTACATCGATTAGTTCTGTGACCCTTACATCCACCCCAGTTCTATCAATACCATCTACCCAGACACACAACAATTTTCCTCCCAGCCCCACATCTGTCCCTTCCCCCCAGCACACCTCTGCTCCTCCTGTAGCTGTGGAGGTTCTTCACCATTTCCCAGGCCTGGAGGGAGTGTAGCTCCACAGGATCTTTACATCCCTGGCCACCTCTCCCCTCAGGTCTAGAGTTGCTGCATGAGTGAGGAGGAGGGAGGAGCTGGCCCATTTTTCACAATAGGGAAAGAGGCAGCAAAGGTGCCCTGAGCGGTTGGGCTGTTTCTGCTCCTTCTCCCTGCCCCATCCAAAAACTTCTTAAAAGGAAGGAGAGGGAGGGAGAAGAGAGAATGCCGCCTCCCTCCTGCAGCAGCTGTGTTTGGCTGCTTTTCCCAGAGAGGTAGGGAAGCCAATTAGAGGGATTTTCCTTTGGGCAATCTGATAAAAAATTACAGGAAGGCTGGAGTGTCTCTTGCTGTGATGAGACTACATCTGGCAGGGGTCAAAAATTCATATTGTATGTGACAAATGAGAACAGGTACCCAAATCTGTAACTCCCATGAGCCACCGTGCTGGTATGTCTGAATCTAACTATTTCAGGTATTGGGTGTTTGGATTTTAGATGAAAAGTCAAAATTTTTGACCAAAATTTGTGCCATGGTAATGCCCAGAAGCCCCAGATAAAGACTGGGATCCCATTGTGCTGAACACCCTACATGCATATGGTAGGAGACCCCAAAATGTTTACACTCTATGTAGCGGTGTGGGACTCATGCCTGCAGCACCTCTTGCTGGTAGTCTTGGAAATTAGCTCTCCCAGCCTTGGAGCACCCTCTGCAGGCCGGTATCCCACTGCTACTTGACCCCCATGTCCCTCCCTAGACTCTGGTGCCCTCTTACCTGGGGTGCTGCCCCCTGGCCGTACACCCCTCAGTCTCAGGGTCTCCCCTCCCCAGGGAACTCCCACCCCCTATCCCCACCTCGCCTCAGTTGTAGGCTACTGCCAATCACCAATTAGCCCCTGCTTCCTGGGGCAGACAGCAGCATAAGCCACTCATCATAGGCAAAGTTGGATCTGGACCTGCTGCCCCTCTCTAGAACCCAGTGCCTCTCTGGGGCCTTGGACAAGGCCCTGCAGCCTGGGGAGTTGCCAGCCTAGAACTCCCCAGCCCCTCTGGCCTTTCCCCAATCCTGCCTCACTCTAAGCACCCTCAGCTTCCCAGCAGCCAAGCCTCTCTCTGAAGGCAGAGGGAGAGAGAGAGCTGTGGTCTGTTTGGGGCATGGCTCCCAGCTGTGCCTACTTCCCCAATCAGCCTGGGAGCTGCTTGCCCCAACCACAGCTCTCTGCTGGGCTGTTCTAAGCCCATCAAGGCAGGACTGGGTGACTACCCTGCTACACTCTAAAAATCCCCCTCTCCCAGTTTAGGTCCCATTCCTAGAAACCTTGCATAATCAGAAGTCCAGTTGATTCACTGGAAGCTTTAGGTGCACAAGGAACTTGGGAGCAAATCCCTATAGCCCATCAGGACCATGAGGGCAGTGCAGCCTCATGGGAATATAAAGTATTAATATTTGAATCAAGAAATTGCCAGTGCTACCCATTAACTAAAAATGCAGCATTCCTATTACAGACAATGCAGAACTAGCCAGCACAGCCCATTTCAGGTGAACCAGCACTAAACTCCTCAGTCCAGATTCTACTAATGAGGGTTGGACACACTTCCACACCTGGGGCTCCTAATTAATCAGCAATTAAACCACCAAAGGGCAAGTTACCTTATTATGGAAGGGATAATCCAGCCAAGGACAAAAAGGTCCATTCATTTAGATGATTTTTTTCTTATGTGTTAATGGGGGAAAAAAAACCAGAATATAAATGGAATGTCATTTTACATTAATTAAGAAAAAAATGAAAAATAATTGTGTATTCTGTTTCCACTTGGGTCACCTTGTCAGTAGCTTAATGTACAATTAAAGTGAGCTCAGTCAATTTCAAAAGTGAAGATTCTCTGTTCCTGTAACAAACAGAAGATACCTGTCTATAATAATGATGATCTGATATTATTCCAGCTACATTTTTTACATTCTGTACTTGTTCACTTCCTACTTTGTTTTGGGTTTCTGTTTCTTCTATTTTTAATTCATTTTGGCCTCTTTTATATTTTTCCGCTCTCTATCCCTTTTGTCTGCTTTGTTATAGTCTCTTTTCCTTCTTTGTCTGCTCTGGCTCTCATTCTGCCTCCCATGCAGCCATACATCAGCAGTAGGAAAGGCTTACGGACAACAATATTTGACTTCCACAAAAGTATCCTGATAACCAGCATAGGATTGTGTCGGTCAGCGAGAGTGCTCCCTTTTTTACATTGCTCTTAGAAGGCATCATGCTGAGGTAAAGATTTGGGCCTGACCTGACCATGCCTCCAATTAGGAAGGCCAGGCACTTGTTCTACACTATGCCTCAGAAGTTGTGCAAGCTACATGTGCCATGTTATGCTCTCTCCCACTGCCTGGTAGTTGTTTGGGGTGTAACTCAGACTTTTGGGATGGTAAGATTTCCAGCCTGCAGCCTGTGCACCAGATGACACAATCACATTTCAGGAAAATCTGAGCAAGTTAACAGATTGACACGAAGCAGATAGAAAGGCTGAGATAGAAACTAAGACTAAATCATCATACACTCATCAGGTCCCAATTAGCTTGTCAGTTACATACATGCAGATCCTATTGACAGGATAATTGGTCCCAGAATTTTGGCCTGAGATGCAGGCTTTGGCCAGATTTCCCAAGACTGCCTGCAAAATCTCAGGGCATCCAGATGGTGCTTCACTGTTTCAGATGCTAACTGGGAAAGTAACATGGAATAGAACACAGTGGGAGAGATATCACAGCAAAACTTCTCTGTGTGGGAAAAAGGATCCAGCTAAGAGGCTTTTGAGTTTCCCATTGTAGATAGATATGGTTTAGCAGCTCAAGAGAAGAGGAGTAGTACTGCATACATATATTTGGCACATCATTTTAGTTTTCAAACTCTCATTGGCAGGAGTTTCTCTTTAGTGGTCAATACAGTGTGCAAGAGTGGAACATTCCATCCCCACTTAAAATAGGCACTATAGTCTCTTTCTACCAAAACAAACACACCCCTGTTGTTTCTTCCCAACAGCTCAATGGACGGTTCACATCCTGCACTTGGCTGGAACACTCACTACGGTACCTTTTCTATAGAATATCATAGGATGTATGCAGCTGCGTTCTCCCACTTGGTTAATAAAGAATTCAAGGAAGGATAATATAATTAATAACCACCAACATGGGTTAGTGGTAACTAGAGCATGTCAAACTACATACTCCTTTTTGATGAGATTACAAATTTGGTTGATAAAAGTAGAAGTGTTGATGTAATATACTTAGATTTCTGTAAGGTATTTGACTTGGCACTGCAAGACATTTTGATTAAAAAACTAGAATGATATAAAATTAACTTGGCACACATTAAATCAGGAGTGGGTAAACTTTTTGGCCTCACGGCCACATTGGAGTTGCAAAACCATATGGAGGGCCAGGTGGGGAAGGCTGTGCCTCCCGAAACAGCCTGCCCCGCCCCCATCTGCCCCCTCCCATTTCCCATCCCCTGACTGCCCCCCTCAGAATCCCCGACCCATCCACTCCCCTTCTCCCTGTCCCCTGACTGCCCCCCCAGAACCTCAGACCTATCCAACCACCCCCCCGAACCCCCAACCCATCAACCCCCCCCGCTCCCTGTCCCCTGACTGCCCTGACCCCTAGCCACGCCCCCGCCCTCTGACAGGCCCCCCAGGACTCCCATGCCTATCCAACCACCCCTGTTCCCCATTCCCTGACTGTCCTCCCAGAACCTCCGCCATATCCAACTGCCCCCTGCTCCCTGTCCCCTGACTGTCCCCCAGAACCCCCCACTCCCCATCCCCTTAGCATGCCAGAGCCAGCCACGTCGCCACACTGCCCAGCAGGAGCGGCGGGCCAGAGCACTGGCGGCACAGTGAGCTCAGGCTGTGGGGTAGGGGGGATAGCAGGGGAGGGGCCAGGTGCTAGCCTCCCCATCCAGGAACTCAGAGCCCAGGCAGGATGGTCCTGCGGGCTGTAGTTTGCCCACCTCTGCATTAAATGGTTTAAAAGCTGGCTGACTGATAGGTCTCAAAATGTAACTATAAATGGGGAAATCATCATCAAATCGGTGTGTTTCTAGTGGAGTCCCACAGGAACCCGTTCTTGGTCCTATCCTATTTAACATTTTTATTAATGACCTAGAAGAAAACATAACATCATCGCTAATAAAGTCTGCAGGTGACACAAAAACTGGGGGAGTGGTAAATGGTGCAGAGGACAGGTTACTGATATAGAGTGATCTGGATCACTTAGTAAGCTGGATGCAAGCAAACAATATGCATTTTAATATGGCTAAATGTAAATGTATACCTCTAGGAACAAAGAACGTAGGCCATACTTATAGGATGGGGGACTCTAACCTGAGAAACAGTGGCTCTGAAAAAGCTTTGGTGGATGATCAGCTGAACATGAACTCCCAGAGCAATGTTGTGGCTGAAAGAGCTAATGCAATCCATGGACACATAAAAAAGGGAATCTTGAATAGGAGTAGAGAGGTTATTTTACCTCTGTATTTGGCACTGGTGTGACTGTGTCCTGTTCTGGAGTCCACAGTTCAAAAAAGATGTTGAAGAATTGGAGAAGATTCAGAGAAGAGCCATGATAATGATTAAAGGATTAGAAAACATGCCTTAGTGTGATTGAGCTCCTTGAATCTATTTTGCTTACCAAAGAGAAGGTTAAACAGCGATTTGATTATATTCTATGGGTAGCTATACTGGGAACAAGTATTTAATAGCTGGCTCTTGAATCTAGCAGAGAAAGGTATAACACAATCTAATGGCTGGAAGTTAAAATTCAGATGGGAAATAAAGTGTACATTTTAAACAGTGATGGTAATTAAATACTGGAAACATTTACCAATGGTCGTGGTGGATTCACCATCACTGGCAATTTTTAAATCAAGATCGGATTTTCTAAAAATGTTCATACTCTAGGAATTATTATGGGGAAGTTCTATGGCCTGTGTCATACAGGAGGTCAGACTATATTAACATAAGGGTCCCTTCTAGCCTGGAACCTATGAATCTTCTCTTTATTCCAAAGAAAATAATTATAATACAAAAAAAAATCAGCACATTTTCTTGAGTTACAATTTTATTGTAGGTTTGTATTTGGAATAAAAATAGTTGTGTCCTTCACTTCTCTTTTTGCAATGAGGATGAAGGAGACACAAGGACCAGGCTGCAGATCCAGTACTCTTACTGCAATTATCTAATGGGAATTCTTGCTTTTAGAGGTGCTGATGACTTGTAGAAAGCTAGCTTGATTCAAATAGGATTTCTCCAGCACATTTATCCTTTTTATCCCATAAGGTTAATCTTCCCTCCTTAGCAGCAGCCTCTTTGTAATTCCCTCGCTAGGCTGTGTCTGAGATGGTGAAAGGTAGAAATTTGAGGCTCTAGAGCAGTGCTTCTCAAAGTGGTGGTCCGTGGACCGGTGCTGGTCCGCGAGCCATCGGCTGCCGGTCTGCAGCGAGTTTCCTCATAAGAGCGTCGCATAGGATAATAATATGGCACCGGTCCCTGGCACATTGGGAAAAAAAATTGCCGATCCCCCACATCAGATAGCTTGAGAAGCACTGCTCTAGAGCATCTTTGAATACCCAACTGATTAGGGTTTGCAGGATGAAATATTTATAATGAATGTTTGTCAGTCAATTTCACCTTTTCTTTGCACAGACTGATCACAAACAGGCTGATTTTTACAAATAAGTTTTCTATTCAAAGTTATGTATCAAATGTTTCCTGAGAAGAAAAAGTTGCAGCCTGTGTGTCGCTTGAGAACTGCATTCACTGTGGATATGTCACTACTTATCATGCTATTACTACAGTTGGTCACATCTCTGCGAGAAAAGTTAGCAAAGCCTTTGTGATGGGGCGGGGGATCTACTCCACACAAGACCTAACGGGGTTAAAGTGGTTGGTGGGCCAATTAGCTGCCTAGGCTGCATCTGAAGGAGGAATCAGGGAGCAAGGAATAATTAGAGATGAGACGCAGCTGGACAGGAACAGGAGGGGCCTGTATAAAACCCAGCAGCAGAGAGTAGAAGGGGTTCTACAAAGGGAGTCACTGTTAGGTGAGAGGGCAAGGTAGGAAGTAGCCCAGGGATACAGCAGCAAGGGATAGGACTGTGCAGACCTTGACTGCTTGTTGTAGGGTCCCTGGGCTGGAACCCAGTGTAGAGGGTGGGCCTGGGTTCCCCTACCAGTCACTGGGGAAGTGGCACCATTAAGGGGCAGTGAAAGAAGACTGCCTGGGACAGTGGATCCAGAAAGACTTTGATACCAAATGATTTCTCCAGAAGGGGAAAGCCACAGTGAGCTGGCTGGATGGCCAAGCCATGAAGCAGGAGCAGCTGAGTCCTGAGAGAGCAAGATGGAGAGTGACAAAGTGCAACCACAGGAAGGGACACCAGCCTGGCAGAGCTAAGCTCCATATGCGGCCAGAAGGAGGTGAGTGGAGCCCTCTGGGACAACTCATTATAGGCATCCCCAGCTTTGTCCTCACCCCTTGGAAATTCTGGCCAAAGTCTGCATCTCAGGTCAACCTAAAGAGGGCAGATGGTTAGGGCACTTGGGTTCAAGCTGACTCAATCAGCTCAAGTCAACCTTGCTCTACCAGTCTTTCAGTGTGACCTTGGAAAAGTCACTTAGCATCAGTTCCCCCTCTGTAAAATGGGTATAATAGTAGTTGCCTTCCTCCCAGAAGCGTTGTGGGGATAAATACAATAAACATTGTGACAAGCTCAAGTGCTATAGCAATGGGGGCTATAGAAACCCCTTAGATATACAGAACTTGATAATCTGCTATAGAGAACTCTTTGGACAAAGTGACTGGGAAAACAGGAAATCAACTGCTTTCTACTATCACCCAAAACAAGTTTTGTTTCATCAGGAAATGAGATCTGACTGCAGGCCCCAAATTCTTTTTTTCCTTGAACACTTGTTGAACAAAGCTTCATTCACAAGCATGTTTGTGAAAGGGGAAACAAAGGGGATGCAAACATGGTGCACTGAAACTTGGTTTGTACTTTGCTGAAAGGTTGTGACCCTAAGAGCCCCCCAGTGTGCACTGGCAGAGGGCCAAGTATATGGTAACTCATACCAGGCCTGACATACTCGCTGCCCACATCACACTATCATAATATAGAGCTAAAAGGTGTCATGTAAGGTATATGCAAACTGGTGACAGGCTGGTTCTGAAAATCATTGCACAATGTATGTACAGGTTGTGTACAAAGAATTATATACACTAAAGATGTTCTTAAAATGTTTGAGAGGCAGTGCATAAACCCAGCCTGACTTAGACAAAGGAATGTGAATTCACTTTTCTGCCCGGCTTGATTACAGGCAAAGGACAATGAAAGTACAATTCAGTATAAGACAAACAAAACAATCAAGCTAACAAGCAAGGAGGAAGGACCTTCATGAGCTCGCCAAGGATCTGAATCTGCACCCCCAGGAAGTCTTCCTGGCTCTTGATCCAAAGATAATGCACTTTGGAAAATATAAGACATTGTAATTATCTATCACTTAAGGGACAAAAGAGGCCAGAGCTCTTGGAATCTGTGCAAGGTGGATCCGGGAACTGTCTATAGGTGAGAAATTGCCTAAGATCAAGACTGTAATCTGTTAAACTTTAGGCACTAGAAAGTGTGTTTTACTCTGTTTGTAACCATACCTGTCTCTTTTTAATAATTAACTTATTCTTAGTTTTACTATAAGCTATCTCAGTGCTGTGATATTGAAGTATAAAGCGAGTCCTCCGCTAACATAACAACCTGGTGTATGTACTGTCTCTTTGCAGGCAGCAAACAGTGTCCAGTGACATGGACCAGACACCACAAAGAGACGTTTTCAGGAACTCAAGAAATGGGGTTCACTGGTTGTTACCTGCAACGCAAGGTAAAGACTGGCAGAATCTGGAGGAATTTGCTGGTGAGGTGGGCAAACTGGTTTGGCCAGGAGTGGGCACACAGTCTGACCTTCAGTAATGCTCACTATTGCTAAGGTAGAGAGATAACACAGTGATTCACAGTTCTGGGTGTCCTGAACAGAATGTCACAAAGGTTCACAAATTTTCCTCATTATCTCCCCAGTTCCCTGAGAGAGAGCTTGCCACTTCCTTCCAATCAGCTCTGTGACATACAGCTAGTCCAATGGGAATGTATCCCAGGGATTCTTTCCAACATACTGTAGCACAGAATGGCACTTTGGTTGGCCTGACAAAATATTTCATCAGAGAAAATGCCTTTCCTATTGGAACCATTTGCTAGTGGATTGAATGTGAAAGTCGTTTTAGCCATTAAGGATTTTATTTTTATCAAGAATGCAGACATGAGAAATATTTAATGTGATGTCCTAATTAATGTGTACATGCCAAAAAAGTCCTTTATTTTCCAGAGATTACGTTACACTTACATTTCCACATTTCATGGTTGCATATTTTATATACTGTAACCATGGCTACCATGTCATTAAAGTCTATTCAGCAATCATTGGGAATAGGTATAAAACTATCACAAAGAATGATTGCTTTTGTAAATTTAAAAGAAGCTATGCAGTTAATTAGTGTGAGTTTGTGTAGATTGGACTGATGGAGAACGTGGACTTTGGAACAAATTAGTATTGGTTTGAAGCAATGAAGAGCATTTTTTATTTGATATAGGGACTTGCATGACATAATACAAGTATCTTAAAGTTTTAATTGTTTTAAGGCTAAGTTCACGCAATGGCAATATGGCTTATACTAGGAGTACAGGCAGAGGTGAAAGTAAGCCGGTCCCTTCCAGTACGGCGTACCGGCAAGAGCCAGTACGCCGTGCCGGACGGCACCAGCTTCCAGGGCAGGGATTTAAAGAGCTCTGGGCCGCCTGCTGCGGCGGGCAGCCCAGAGCCCTTTGAATCCTGCCTGCGGCTCATGCAGCTGGGCTGGAGCCAGATTTAAAAGGCTCTGGGCTCCTGCGGCTGCAGGAGCCCAGAGCCTTTTAAATCCCGCCCGCGGCTCCGGCGGCTGGGGCTGCGGTGGGGATTTAAAGGGTCCAGAGCTCCGCAGTAGCCGGAGCCTTGGGCTCTTTAATTTGCCTCTGAGCCCCAGGGGCTCCCAGCCACCTCTGCAGCTGGGAGCCCCGGGTTGATTTAAAGGCCCTGGGGCTCTGAGCCACAGCCGGTGCCCCAGGGCTTTTAAATCTTGAGAGGCCACGCCTCTTCCGGATGAGGCCACGCCCCCCCTCAGGACTCCGGCAGTACCGGTAAATCCTGTAAATTACTTTCACCCGTGAGTACAGGCACTCAACATTTTCCAACCAAAACAGATGAATGCTTTAAATGGGAAATAATGGCGATTTGCACAAAGGAGAAGAGAGAAGACAGACAGAGCATTTAGATTTTCAAGAAGCAGAAGCTAGACTGTTGTGTCCCCTTCACAAAATGTATTCGGCACAGTTAGGTTTTCCTCACACAGTGTGCACATGCAAGGGGTTGTTGGTGTACAAATCTGCCATTTCTCTTCTGCATTTTCAATGTCAAAGAATTGGAGCTGCTTTTTTAATCAGAACCTAAATTCCTAAATGTTTTCCAAATGTTGAATTCCCTGTGAGATATCCACATTGCCATAGCCTCACACATGCCAGATGGTCTTTACATTGTAGAGGTGGAATTAGATTTCACCATCTGACAATCTCTTTTTCTACAATTCATGAATCACCTTTCTCACATATACATGCCTTCGCAGTTGTGGAACTGTCTCACATGATTTGTGGCACCATGAGGGTCAGGAAGAATCTCCTTCCTGTAACAGTATTTTTTAACTGGCCAAACCCAGTGTAATTGCATTTTATTTTGCTTTCCTGTGAAACATCTGGCACAGCCCACTGCCAGAGTCAGGATGCTCATATGACAGCTTCAGTGGAACTGCTGGTATTTTGGGCAAAGGAGCTTCCAGCAGCAAAGTAGTTAATTTCCTCTCCTTGTTAGAACTATGCACATGTTTGCTGCAGCACAATCTCCATCTGCCAGTTCCCAGGGGCAGCAACAGACAAGCCTCCTCTTGATGAATTTACTGAGGGGAGGGGCTCATCTCATCGAGAATTATAGGAATACTCAGCAGACTCTAACAAGTCAGAGACGATCATTCTTAATGAGCTCAGGAAAATCTAGGACCGTCCCATTCTAACTTGGCATTGGCTTGTGTTTGGTTGGCTGAGTAGTGTGGGACAAAGTGGCCCTGAGAGGGTTACACCGTACATTTGTTCTATGGCAGCGTTTCAAAGGATGAACACGGAATCTGCAGCATCCTTTCCAGACACTGACAAGCAGATGCTATGCCAGACCCAGCAATAACTCTTCATCCCCAGTCCCTCACCCCCCACCCCCACCAGGGGCGGCTGTAGACACCAGCGCCAAGAGGCGCTGGGGGCGGCATTTGGCCCGGTGGAGCTCCGCAGGCATGTGACGAGTGACTGCGGCGGGTGCCGTGGTCCACGGCCCGCGGACCTGCCGCAGGCATGACTGCGGGAGGTCCAGCCGAGCCGCTCGGTTGAGCGCCTCCGCAGTCATGCCTGCAGGTCCGCTGTCCCGGCTCCGGTGGACCTGCCGCAGGCATGCCGGCAGGAGCTCAACCGAACCGCAGGGGCCCCAGAAAACACTCGTGGGGGACTCCCTGCGGGACGCCTGGGGCAGCCCTCTTGCTCCCCCTCTGGGCGCCCTGTCTGCAGCATCCTTCCAGACACTGACTCACCCCCACCCCACCCCTTGCTGTGCTAGCAGAACACTGGCACATGGACTACTGCAGCAGCTCCAGGTCTACTATTTCCACAAATGCATTAGGCAGAGACCTAAGATGAACACCACCCCCCCCTTTTTTTTTTAAAAACACCCACCCTAGCGTAGTTGCAAATAACCCCTTCTCTGCTCTTACCCTGACAGCAACCATCCAGAGTCTGGCACCCCATACAGAACAACTTGGTGTCCTCAGCAGGAGAGGATAAACAATATAGCTGCTCTGCATGTACCACTGCCATTTTGGCTAGGCACAATGCCTGATGCAAGGAGCCCTCAAAGTGAACAGGAGCAGCCAACAGGGGAGATTTGCAAGGCAGTTTAAAGATGGAGTGTGAGAGTCATATACACCCAACATTCCTCTAAATTTAGACCAATAAACGCCCCCCCCATCCCCTCACAGAATGAACAAACACTCCTGCAAAAGTAAAAATCATGCAGGCAGAAATCCAGCAGCAGACTGGGGATTATCCAATTTATTGCAATGAATGCAATGTGTATGCTTACCTGCATGGTGGACAAGTGGCATATGTGTGCATTCGGTGCAAGCAACTCATGGTCCTCAGACAGGGCCGTAGCAACAAAGAACGTGGCCCCCTCCAAACATATGTCCGGGGCCCCTTACAATGCAGAAACTGGAATGCGGTATTTATTTTATACAATATACAGGGTTCATATTATGTATACATAGGCCTACAGTGTACATGTATTCCGTATTTACGCAAAGCGCTTCTTTCGAGCCTTGTTCTCCGCAAATTGGTTAATCAATGCGTCATAGTCCAGAGATCTGGCAATCTTGTTTTCTTTTGAGATAACTGCAAGCGCAGAAAGCCTGTCATCTGTCATGGTTGAGCGCAGGATATTCTTGATCAGTTTCATTCTGCTGAAGCTCCTTTCAGCACCGGCGACAGTAACTGGTGTGGTCAGAAGAATTCTGATGCAAATGCAAAGATTCGGATATATCTCCTGAAGGCTGTTCTTGTATATGTATGTTAAAAATTGTTTGCCGTGACAAGTCCTCTCTCTTTCTCGATGACATAAATAAAACGATTCAATTTCATTATGAGTTCGTTGGCATCAATGTCTCCCATTTTTCTTTCAAAATTTTTGCTGTGATTCTCCAGTTCATTTTCTCTGTGACATTGCTTCAGGCTGTTAGCATTGTACAGAAATCCAAACAACTTATACCACTCCACGAGTTGGTCAAATCGCGACGAAACAGAAGATATGGCCTGATCAGTGAGAACAAGAAAGAACTGCGATTTGAATTTTTCTTCAGCAGAAAGACGACTCGAATCATCAGAACATTCGTAATCAAACATTCTCTTCTTACGTCGCACCCTGGTTTCTGGAAACACCTGCTCAATACCCATATGCTCTGCTATTTCACGTGCATTTGTGACCACAGAGTTATATCCTGTATTTCGATAGTCTTCCAAAAACTTCATTGTAGCACCGACTTCTGCCTGCAGTACGTCAATTGACACATCTGGTGACTGAATTAATTTGCTGGTTTTATTGACGTGAAATAGTATATCGTACCACGTGTACACAGTCAGAACAAAAGGCCACGTAGTAACATGGTCTAAAAGCGCACCGGCTTCTGTTGCTGTATTGCCATCTTTCTTTTCGAGCGCATATTCTCGCAAAGATGACAAAGCATTGCACAATTCTTCAAGGTGATAACGCAATGGCTTCACAGTGTCAATTCTCGACTCCCAAAGAGTGTCCAATAACCCTTTAACAGATATTGGCATATGTTCTTGAAGTATATCCCAACGTGAAGGTGACGAAGAAAAGATAACGTATATTCTGTTAATCAGACCGAAAAAGTCAACAGCATATTTCGATGACTTTGCCGCATCTGAGATCACAAGATTCCAAGTGTGAGCTCCACATGGTACATACAAGGCACGGTCATTTATTTCTAGCATGTGGGCTTGAACTCCTTTATTCTTTCCTCTCATATTTGCACCGTTATCATAAGCTTGGCCTCTCATGTCAGCAATGTCTATTCCTAAGTTGTTTGCCTTTTCAAGAAACGCTTCCAATAAGCCCTCGCCAGTTGTATCATGAACATTAAGAAAACCAACAAACGCTTCACGAATATTGACACCATCTTCACCGTTGCATTCAACAAAGCGTAACACCACAGACATCTGTTCTTCATGTGACACGTCGGGAGTACAGTCCAAAATAACTGAATAATATTTTGCTTTTTTAAGCTGCGCTATGTTGGCCTCTTGAATGTTACTGGCAACAAGTTGAATCAGCTCATTTTGGATCTGTGGACTGAGGTACTGAACATGTGTCTCTGCCTTCTTAATCCTCTGTAAAAGTTCGCTGAGGACAGTATCATACTTTGCAAGCAATTCAAACAGTCCCAAAAAGTTGCCATTCGAAGGATCGCCCAGCTTTTCATTACTTCCTCGAAATTCCAAGTTTCTTTCAGACAAGAAAATAATGACATCAACCATGTGTTTGACAACATTTCTCCAGAAATCTCTTTCTTTCAGAAAAGCCTGCAATTCGAGTTGGTCAATAGATGTACGGTTTACTATGCCTGACCAAAGGTCAAACCATCTCACCATACAGTCTTTATGACCTTTGTCTGTTTCATGCTGCTGAAGTCTTTTTGACAGTGCTTTCCAAGCAGATGTTCCACGACGTAGCGGTATGTCGCCAGTGCCAAATAATTTACAACAAAAACAAAAAATGGCATCTTTCTGAACTGAGTACATTAACCATGAACGTCTTATTTTCTCGCCATTTGCCATGGTTCGATAGAAATGAGTACTTGTGAACCTCCGTCTTTCCTTGTTAAATGGAAATTCGTAACTTTCATTCTGCTGTGGTGGGCCACGTGCAACAATGTCACACACTTGCCTGTCCGATATTATAGACGGCCAATCTCCTGGATCATCAGTCAGTTTCAGATGGTTCAGATTCAGATACTTGTTTCTCGGCAGCAGCTGGAATATCTGTCACAGTTTGTTTGGTAGAACAACTGGCTTCACCTTCGACCTCACTTGAAGCACTTCTGGATACTTCTGGATACGATTCGTCGCTGCTAGCATTGTCCGTTTCATGTGCCTGTACCTGTACCTTGGATTGCAGCACAAAATACGTTGACAACTTTGGAATTTTCTCAAGTTCCTTCTCAGCATCTTTTGCTGCCTTTCGTTTACTAGCTCCGCTCTTATACGTTCTCTTAGACATCACAAAGCACGCTTCTACTACAACTAAATTAATAACATTTATCCGCCGACCACCATTATGAATGCAAATACACATTCTTTGAATGGGTCCAACTAAAATTCAAAACTGACCGACAGACAACTGATGTAGCCAATAGCATTATGATGTATCATAATGACTTCACGGTTTTGTCAGTAAAACCGACATGGATTGTGCAATAGCATCAATAAATGTCACTTACCTAGTTATACCTTACATTTTTTTTGCCACTTTTAGGGGCCCCCTTCCTTGCGGGGCCCCCTCCGGTCGGAGGATACGGAGGGCGCTCGCTACACCTCTGTCTCAGAGAATAAGTACAGGCTCTTGAGAGCAGAGTGGCTGAACTGGAGTTGTTAAGGGAGACAGAGGTACATTGAGGAGACATTTTGGGAAACAGTAGAGTAGTCCCATCCCACCACCCATCCCCCACTCTGAAAGCTTCTGCTGTTGAGGTAGATGGAAATATTGGAGAAGGAGAAAAATCAAACTGGAGAGAGGGAAACAATCCCATAGTTGGGGGCCTTCCTTCCAGATGATATCATGGTATCCTCTAGCACTGAATACCTTTCCATGGGACAGGACTCCTGATTTTAGGAAGAGACAGATAATAGTTTGGGGGATTTGATTATTAAAAGTATAGATAGTTGGGAACTGCACAATGAATTGCCTGCGAGGTGAGGAGGTTGCGGACCTCTTGTGACATATATAGACAGAATTATGTGCAGTGCTAGGGAGGAGCCTGTGGTCATGGTACATGTAGGTAACAATGACACAGGGAAAGGTAGGAGAAAGATCTGAGGCTAAATTTTGGCTGCTAGGTAAGAGTCCAGGACCTCCATGGTAGCATCTCTGAAATGCTTCCAGTTCCATACACAGGGCCCATTAGACTGACAGAACTGCAGGGTCTCCATGTGTGGATGAGATGACAGTGTTTGGAGGAGGGATTTAGGTTTATTAGGAGCCGGGGAATCTTTTGGAAAAGGAGGAGCTTATACAGGAAGGATGGGCTCAGGGCCGGCTTTAACATTTTTGCCGCCCCAAGCGAAAACAAAGAGCACTGCCCCGCCCTCCTCTGAGCGTCGCGTCGCTCCGCCCAAGTCCCCCACCCCCCGAGCATCGCGTCGCGCCGCCCAAGTCCCCCGCCCCCCCAGCGTCGCGTCGCACAGCCCACGTCCCCCGCCCCACCGAGCATCACACTGTGCCGCCCAAGTCCCTGCCCCCGCCGAGCACCGTGCCGCCCAAGTCCCCGCCCCCCAGCACGGCGCCACACCTCCCAAGCCCCGCCTCCCCCCAGCACCACCCGGCTGAACCAAAAAAACCAAAAACAAACCCGGAGTGTCGCCCCCTCCCAAGGTGCCACCCCAAGCACGTGCTTGGTAGGCTGGTGTCTGGAGCCGGCCTTGGATGGGCTCCACCTAAACCAAAACAGAACCAGATTACTGGTATGTAAAATTACAAAGTTTGTAGGGCAGTTTTTAAACTAAGGGTTGGGGGAAAGCCAATAGGTGTGGAGGAGCAAACAGTTCAAACAGAGACATCCCTTGGGTGAAGATTTATTGAAGAGGATACTCTGTATCCTAGCACAGAGAAGAGACTAGAAATTGATGAAGTACAGGTCCGAGATGAAGTGAAACAGTCAAACAAAAAATATTCCCTTTAAATTATATCACACGAAGGCAGACAACTACATATTGATAAATTTTATAAGTACTTGTTTACAAATGCTAGAAGTCTAAATACTAAGATGAGTGTGACACTGCACCCCATATTCTTCATAGCGATATTATGAAATGAGTATGGCATAATTATGATGTATTTTATGCAAGAGAGGTCATGTAAGATATCATTGAAAAGGTTGATTTGCTGAATATGATTATCCTATTGTATGCACATATTTTATATCTGAAGATAGGAATATTGACTATGTATCTGTATTTCAAATGTGTTTACACCTGGGGAACACCCACTAGGCAAAAGGCTCTCAGTCTAGCAGGCTGGGAAAGGCCCATTTAAGTTAAAGGGCCATTAGGAAAACAATAGGCCTTAAAGAGAAGCTTGTCTCCCACCTGAGGAGCCTTCCTGAGAATTCTACAAATGGCCTCCCAGTAATGGCTGCTGTGAAACTACACGGACATGTGACCAGGTGCTGGACTCCGTCTGGGGATATCAGTATTTTTCCACTGACTGGCGTGGGAACCAAGCTTTGAAACAAAGGGATCCTGCCATATGCAAAAGCTATATAAGGCAGGGGAGTGACATCACTGAGGTTCTTCACTGACTCTCCACCCAAAGAGACTCCTGGAAAGACCTAAGGAACATAGACTAAACCGGGGGAAGTGCTGGACTCAGACTAAAGGGATTTTTAGCCTGTGACTGGAACACCTGGGGATTCTAATCTGTGAGCAAGTGCAGCTTTCGCCTTAAGAATCAGCAGCCTGCTTGTATCATCACTCAGGGTGAGGCTCTGCTGTTCATATCCAATCCATTTAGTACAGTAAGCTTAGTTTGCATTTCTGTTTATTGGCTTTGATCTGTTTGCTATCCCTTTATAATCACTTAATATCTATCTTTTGAAGTTAATAAACTTGTTTGTTTTATCTAAAACGAGTGTGTGGGCATCATAACTCAAGGCAGAAAGCTGTGGTGTGTTCCTCTCCACACTGAAAGAGGGGGCGAATTTCATGCGCTTACGCTGTACAGGTCCCCGTGCAGCACAAGACGGTATAATTTGGAGTTTACACTCCAGAGGTGGTGTGTGCCTGAGTAGCTGGGAAGTTCCCTAACTGGCGCCTTCCCATGTAGGGGCTGGTCACAGTATCTGCATGTAACTGCAGCTGGGTGTGTCCCTACTTGTATGTGTACTGGTGAAAGTGAAAGTGCAGGCTGAAGCCTGGAGAGGGTTTGTCAGTTTGTCACAGCAGTACAGTGTAAGGGGAGCCCAGGCTGGTGGGTCAGGGGGCTCAGTGATACCTCAGTTCCAGGTGGCACCCTGAAGGAACCCATAGTGAAGTTGTGTGCCCGGTATTAAATGAGGATATTGATACAATGGGCATGACAGAAACTTGGTGGAATGATGATAATCAATGGGACACAGTAATACCAGGTACAAAATGAATAGGAATGACAGAGTAGTTTGCGCTGGTGGGAGGTGTCACTATATGTGAAAAAAGGGAGAGTGTCAAATATTGCAAATTTTAAATGAATCAAACTGTACCACAGATTCTCTGTGGATAGAAATTCCATGCTTGAATAATAAGAATATAGCAGTAGGAATATACTACCGACAACCTGATAAAGATGGTGACAGTGATTGTGAAATGTTCTGGGAGAAATGAGAGGCTACAAAAGCAGAATAATAATGGGCGATTTCAACTATCCTCACATTGACTGGGTATGTGTCACCTCAGGAAGGGATGCAGATGAACTTTCTAGACATTAATGACTGCTTTGTGGAGCAGCTAGTTCTGGAACCCATGAGAGGAGAGACCATTTTTGATTTAGTCCTAACTGGAGCACAGGATCTGGTCCAAGAGATGAATGTAGCTGACTGAAAAATTACAAAGGGGTCTCATAAAACTGGGAGACTAGGCAACAAAATAACAAATGAAATTCAATATAGATAAATACAAAATAATGCACATTGGAAAACATAATCCCAATTGTACAACCCATCATGTATCTATACTAGTTGTTTCCAGAAAGAAAGAGATCTTAGAGTCATTATGGATAGTCCTCTGAAAACATTCAGTCTGCAGCAGTCAAAAACATAAACAGAATGTTACGAACCATTAGGAAAGGAATAGCTAAAAAGACAGAAAATGTCATAAAGCTACCATATAAATCCATGGCACCTTGAATACTGCATGCAGATCTGGTTCCCCATCTGAAAAAAAGGTATATTAGAAATGGAAAAGGTATAGAAAAGGGCAACAAAAATGATTAGGGGTATGGAGCAGTTCCATATGGTGAGATTGAAAAGAGTTTCTTAGAAAAGAGAGACAACTAAGGGGGTGTAGGCATGCAGACTCACCCCTGCAGCACCTCCTGCTGGTCTCTTCCGAGAATTAGCTCATCCAGCCTCCAGAGTGCCTTCTGCAGGCCAGTGATCTGCTGCCACTTGGCCCCTGTGTCCCTCCCAGACCCGATGCCCCATTATCTGGGGTGCTGCCCCTTGGCAGTAACCCCTTTCTCTCAGTGAACCCTCACCCACTATCCCCAACTCACCTCAGTATCAGGCTACTGCCAGTCATTGTCTAGCCCCATGCCCTGGGGCAGTATCAGCCTACTCATCACTGGCAAGGTTGGGTTTGGCTCTGCTGCCTTTGCTTGGGCTGTCCTCTGCAATTCCCAGTACCCATTGGCCTTATGCTAGGCCACAGACTGGGGCTTTCCAGGCTGGAGCTCCCCAGCTCCTCTGCCTTTCCCCAGTCCTGCTTCCCTCAGGTGCTCTGCTCAGGTCCCTGCAGCCAGGTCCATCTCCCTCTACAGCTAGAGATGGCCCAGCTCCGGCTGCTTCCCCCTGCAACAGCCCTCTCCCAGGGCAGTTTTAAGCCCTTCAGGGCCGGAGCGGGGTTACTGCCCCGCTACAGGGGGGATATGATAGAGTGAGGTCTATAAAATCATGAAGGGTGTGAAGAAAATTAATAGGGAAGTGTTGTTTATCCCTTCACATAACACAAGAACCAGGGATCACTTGATGAAATAAAAAGGTAGCAGGTTTAAAACTAACATAACACACAGTCAACCTGGTGGTACTCATTGCCAAGGGATGTTGTGAAGGCCAAAGGTATAAATGGGTTCAAAGAAGAATTAGATAAGTTCATGGAGGGCAGGTCCATTAATGGCTATTAGCCAAGATGGTCAGGAACACAACCCCATGTTCTGGGTGTCCCTAAAGATGCAAGAAGCTGGGACTGGATGACAGGGGCTGGATCACTCAGTAATTGCCCTGTTCAGAAGCATCTGGCACTGGCCACTGTCAGAAGAGAGGATACCGGACTACATGGACCATTGGTCTGACCCAGTATGGCCTTGCTTATATTCTCAAAGGAAGCAATTGTTACAACAGGGCAAAGAAACAGGAAGCAGCCAACTTTAATGAAGACAAACAGCACTCCTTCCTCTCCCTCTATGTAGGAACATATCATACAGTCAGCCTGTGTTTGATTTGATCTCATGACTAATAAATAAGCACAGTAACATCACTCCTTCCCCATAGCTCTGAGTGTGTTCTCTGCATGTGTTTATTCTTCCTTTACTGCTCACCAGCATAGTTGCTGGCTATCAGTCTTACAGCCTAGGGGTTCAGGCTAACTTATTAATAGCTGAGCTCCTTTACTTTGCCACTACATTCCCTATCCAGTACTCCTGCTTCCTATATTACTTCCATGGCCTACTCATCCTCGTCTCCCTTATTTGCAGGATTTATCATAAGATCATTAAAATCTTCCCCCTCAGCCAAGGGAGTTCTTCATCTGATGGGAAGCACCATATTGGGTATATAATGTTTAGCTTTCTCGGGGCTTTATGACTCCAGTCTGATGCACGCACCTGAAATGCATTTTGAAAAGGCCCAATAACCTCAGAGATCATTGTGGTGCATCTAAAGGCACCTCTGTATCGGTTCTGCCTTCAGAGGGTAAACAACGAGGGTGAAGAGCCAGGATTTCAGATGGCACTTTGTCTCCTGCCATGCACCAGTGTCAAGAGTGTGAGTGTTCTTTGAGTGAGCCACTATGGTGTACATAGCATTTGGGCTCCCTAGTCTCTACCACACACACCACCAGGCACTGTTCTTCTGTTCTGACACTTAAGGTGTTTTTATTTTGGCAGCTCTGGGCTTGAAACGGGCACAGACAACTACAATACTATTTTGGAGTCATCCATGCATCACCTCCATGCATCACATGTGCAACTTATCAGGGCTACATACATGTGTGGGCTACACTTACTCTACTTCTTTTTTTTTTTTTCATGGCAAGTCCTCAGTGAAGTTAGAGGCAGCAGTTTATTTTTTTTGCAGTGTCAGCTAAGCACAGACTTTTTTCAGAAAAGCTAGCTTAGTTAGTGCAGGGCAATCTGTGACCCCCTGTCTGGACTGAGGCTCAGCTCTGGTCCCCCCCCTCTCAGGCTCTTTGGCTAATCAATCACGAAGTGCACAATATCTTTCAGGGTAAGCTTGTACCTCCAGATTACCTGTGCCTCAGCGAAGACAAAGACTGTCCTGTTTGCCATGGACCTTATGTAGAGTGTAGACCTCTCCTACATATCTGAGCTATGGGCGTCTTCTTTCTTGCCCTCTCTTACTACATCATAGAACATTCTGGCACAACACTAGTAACTCATTGGTTGCTCTGTAAATTATCTATCTAAAAACCTCACTCCCCATTTATTGAAAACCTTCCCAACTCACAGGAGAGTGTAGGTGAGACTCGGAAAACACTGTCCACCTGACCACTGCAGTAGCTCACACCCCTCTGTAATGACTGTTTGCAGACATCATGTACTACACTGGGAGAAACACTCCGGAGCATTCCACTGACCCCACAATCTGATGGGTGTTGTTTGTTTTGTTAACTTCATTTCACATTTGTGATTAAGTTACTAAATGCTCATCTCAGAGAAGCCCATGCATTTTTTTTGTTTCCAAAAATAAAACATAACCAGAGGGTTCTGTTATGTAACCTAAATGTTTGATTGTCTCTCACATTACTGGTTTACAGAAACAGTTGCACCCACATTTTCATGCTCATTCATTAGTTTCAACAGTTTTCTTTAAAAAAAAACCCTGACCCCATAATGCCCATTTTTTCTTTCTGTATAACCAATTAATATTGTGTACAGTAGGACTCAGACTTGGCAAAGTCTGTGCTTGAACTAATTGAAATGTATTCCTTTCATTTGCAACAACCTTTAGCATTTTTTATCTAAACAGTAATTTTGCCTGGGACTGTTATTTCTTCTGCATCACAGGCTCTATTTTTGATATTTTAGAAGTAGAGAATTACCATTATTTTTGCAAGGTTCCTTACACTGTATGAATCTCTAAATCCTGCAATTGGATATACACAGGCAGGCAGAGCTCCACTGATATCCATAGGTCATCAAATGGGTCTGCTGTGTAGATCGAGTAGCAGGACTGGGGCCCACCATGTCTGAATATACTTACATAGCAGAATGCCCATAATTACTGGAAATATGACCAGTATATATGCAAAGACATAGCATTATAGTGTCTATCCCAAATGAGATCCTGACACATAACTGGGGCCTCTACATGCTAATGAGAGGTTCACCATCTGGCAGACACACCGAGACTGAAATTCCAGCGCTAAAAAGCATGCACAACTGCAGCTTGAGCTAAAGGTCCCAATTTGCAGCTACAATGGACTCATATCCTGTGTGAACTGGGCACTGTGGGTTCCACTACCACAAACCAATAGGTGAAAATAAATAGCAAGTATGAAAATGTATAAGGATGAACAATGTCAGTAAAACTTCTTCATATATATATATGAGAATTGACACGAAAGAAACCCAATTGTACAAGCAGCTAGGGTACGTTTACACAGCATGGGCTCACCTACCTGAGCGAGCTTGAGTCCAGCTAATGCACGTAACAATAGAAGTGAAGACAGCAGAGCGCTGGTTGTACAAGCCCAGCATAGACCTTGGGTATGTACTCAGCTTTCTAACTTCCACTGTGCCTGCCCTGTCTTCAGTGCTACGGTTACCTGCACTAGCTGGATTCAGGCTAACTTGGGTAGGCTAGCCTGTGTACATCTTATGCGCTGTAGACATACCCTGTGACATAATGACGTTCTCCTTTTAGTTGATATCAGTACCATAAAAGGTTTGTGGTAGCATTTTTGGTTGACTTCATTTTTACTGACTAACACACATGGGATATTGATAATATTTCATGATTCTTTTCAAGTGAAGGATTTTAATATTTACAGATAGACTTTAAAAGTGCCAGCTGGCTGACTTTTAAGAGTTTAAGTTCTTCTCAAGAAAAATTATTAGTCATTTATGCAAGTCTTATTGACAGTTTTCTTCAGCTTTGGTTTCCAAGACATAAATCTGTGATGTACTTTACAGGCCTTTGGAGAGAAGAAGAGAGCCCTTACCCTTGTATTAATAATAATAAAATGTACACTAGACACCCCATAATCACATGGCTCTAGAGAGGTACATGTCATGTTTTGAAAAAGCTGCAGTTAAACTTCAGTGCATAAAGCCTGTTTGGAGCAGTGCGGAGCAGGCCAATCAGTGATTGGGCACAATACACCACAAAAGACAAGTCAACATTGATAAGTTCAGTCATACTTTCATATCATGTTTAGAGTACCATACAAACATATGCTGAGAACACTGGCCAGCCCGAGTGCACATAGCTAAAAAAAAAAAAAAAAAAAGGATTCTATAAGAAGGTGGTGTCGAGACCAAGCACTAATAAGATGGAATTTCTCCAACAGATGACAAGTGACTCAAGCCCCAAATGCACGTGGTTCAATAGATCTGGATCCCTGCACCAGCACAGGGATGGAGATAGGCTGAATTTTCTTTATTCAGAGGTGGCCAGGGCTGGTATAGCCCCAAGGGAAGATTAGAGCAGCCCTCCCCTCACACCTATGATGGGCTATTGAAAGGGTTCAGTATTACTAGGATGCAGATCCACCCCAGCAACACACACTCCTGCCCCAGAACATCCCCTGCTCCTGGGGCTCCTGCAGAGATGGCAGAGCCCAGATACCCAGAGCTGGGGATGCTTTGGTACAACCCCCCCCAAACATATTAAAATTCAAACGAGGCCTCTTCAGAGGCAGTGGCAAACTGGGGAGGGGAAAGAGGTGCACTGTCTGAGCTGTGATGTCTGGATATCTCTATAGGCAATGGGGGAACCACTATAAGGGCAACCTCTTGCTTCACCTTTCATAGGGTGTATCCCAAGCTGTCCTCCCATCAGTACTGCCATGCTAGTGTCCACAGCAGCAAGGCTATGACCTTGGACAGAAACCTTCTCCTCTAGAGTCAATAGAGTCCAGCCAAGTTATGAAGTTATTCAGCACAGATACACTAAACAGGAGTCTAGTCCTCCCCTCACCCCTAGTGCGCTCATATCGGAGAAGGCATAATTTGCCTATAGAGCTCCTTTCCACAAACCTGCTCCCTCCCCTGTCCCCTCTGACTCAAACCTGTATTAAATTTTAAATTCACCTTGCTCTTTCTCCATTGGTTTTGATATGGTGTAATACTAACCCACGAATCTAGGTAACTCGGAAAAAGGAGACCCTCAAGAGGCAAAGGTATTAATCCTTTCTTTGAGAAGAGGACATGGTGTGGTGAATGAGAGGATGCCTGAAGAGCCCTTGAGTTTCCACAGTCACTGGCTACTCAAACAAGTCCTTGGAAGCTGGGTACCAGATGTTGTTGAAAATCTGGTGATTCATTTAGGCTCTGATTCTACAAAGACTTATGCATGTGCTTAAGTCATTCCACTGAATTGTGCCACTGAATGATCAGGGTGTTAGGTGCCTCATTGGGAGCTGATGTCTTTTGAAAAACCAGACATTAAAGTGCCTAACTGGGAGCTGCTGGATGCTCTTTTCAAAATTTAAATGCCCATTTTGGCCATGAATTCATCGTTCTCCATTCCAATTTCCCTTGCTCGGTGTTAAAGGACCACCATCCCACTTGGAAGAATGCTGAAACGAATCCTGGATTACTATGTGAAAACAAATGTTATTCTTTTTTGCGGCAAAACTCTTTAGACTCATTTTCCTGTTTGAGCTGTGAAGTCTCCAAACAAAAGTCACTTGGCCATATGGCAGCTACTGTTGCTAATGCCTTGCAGAAATTTCTGGGAAGGAAATGACATTGGAGAAAGGAAAAAAAGAGGTGAAGGAGGAAGCTGTACCTGAAAACATACTTCCAGTGATCTGCCTGAACATTTCTAGGCACTACTCTCAAGTCTGCCCTTGAAATATGCATTAAACAAGGCAGCCAGTGTGTATTCTCTTTGTCCAGTTTACGCTGACACATAAGAATCACTTGTTCCACTGAGGTTACTTCAAAGGTGTCTCCTTTGATTTCAAATTTAGCTCATGTCTCTTAAAGCCAAAGGCTCAAAGGTAGTGAACTCACTAGTATCTGTACACTAAAAACTATAGGGAAAGACTCCGGCTTTAAGCCAATGTTCCTGGTGGGGCTCGGAGTGGTTGCACACCAGTAGCTCTTCTCAGAGTCCTTGTGTCCAAGTGTCTATGGGTATGGGGTCTGAGCAGTCCCTGCCCCACCCTCTTCCAAGCCAGAGTGTGGTCTCGCTTCATTGGCAGCCCAGCACTACTAGCCAACATAGAGAAGAGATGAGCAGACCAGTTACACTCCTCCACGTACGGAGAGCCTAGAACTGCTGTTTATGCAGGACCTTGGTTGTTGGGTGCCAGATGTGCAAGGATGAAGCTGTACTTGGCCCTGGACAGAAGCACGAGGAGAGAGGGGAAGTTGTTGGCATTTGATCTGGGCATCCTTGGTTATCTGCCTCTGTATCTAAGTTCTTATGCTGCACTCACCCAGTGATACCAGAGTACACCACAGGATAAAAAAACATTTTAGGCCAATATATTCAAAAGTGGCTTCAAATTTTTGGTCCCCCCATTTACTTACTTATTTATTTAGAGAGCCCAATTTGAAACACTTAGGGCCTGATTTTCAGAACCCAGCAGCACTCACAACAAGGGTAATCAATGGGAGCTCAGCACCTCTGAAAACCAGGATCTATACATAGCACCCAAAAATTAGAAGCAATTTTTGTCTGTTTTGTGACAATTTCAATTTTTATGCTCCACCAGTAGGGCACAGTCTGTGTAATTCACCTGGCTTAATTTTTGTAACTAAAACATCTAAAATAAAGTAGATGGTTAAATCAAGTAAAACCTACTGGGCATTATGTGGCTATATTCTATGTAGCTCTTTGGCAACTATGGGCCAGCTCCTCAGCTGGTGAAAATCAATATAGCTCTGCTGAAGTCCATGGAGCGACACCAATTTATACCAGCTTAGGATCTTGCCCTATATATCTTCACAGGATTCTACTACATAAAAAATGTACCCAGAAAACTCTTTACAAAAAGACAGAGGGAGTGTGTGTTATGCTATGTAATACCAATAGTACATTGAAAAAGTATAGTGCCCTATTTTTGTGATTTTTAACACACTTATACTTCATTACCAAAACAATGCACATGACTAAAAATTCCTTTAGCATACAAATATGTTTCCTAACTTCTTGAACTTCCATATGTTGGTGCTGTGATAATATTGGTAATGAATTAAAGGGAGAACACCCCTACCTGAATAAAATGAGGGTAGTTATCTTCAAATTATTGTACGTATTCCAGATTGTGACATCTTTATGTTTTGCGACATAAAAAGGAAAGACTATTTAATTTACTTTAGAGCTGCTAATAGAAGACAAATTGATATATTTTCAGTTAACTACCAGGTTCTTGACATTTCTGACCAAACACAGTACAATATTTCATTTCCACAGTGGTACTTGCAGCTGCTAGCATTTGCTCATGTCTAATCAAGCAAGAAGTTAACCTTGAATACCAAACACAAAATCTATAAACTAAAAGCTAGAACTAACTTGATTCCCTGAAGGTCAGAGAATTTAAATAGAAAGGAGCAAAACCACCTGAAAATAAAGTGTTCTTTCATTTTTCCACTGTATTATTCCAGGCATATAGTCATATGTCTTTGATGAATGACTTTCAATTTGTTTATTAACCCTTTTCTGGAAGTTACTTTAAATAATCAGATCTTTGGGTCAAATCCTTCAATGGGAAGAGGCATGGGCAGAAGGATGTGCTGGCCATTGTTTCCCACAGCCCCTACTGGCATGGAACGGCAAACCACGGCCAGTGGACGCTGCGATCGGCCAAACCTGTGGACACTGCAGGTAAACAAGCCGTCCCGGCCTGCCAGTGGATTTCCCTGATGGGCCGTGTGCCAAAGGTCCCTGGCTTGGTCCTTAATCAAGCCACCCCTGCAGTCCTGACCTAGACTGTCACTGCACCTGTGCAGTGTGTGGGGAAGGAATATAAGAAATCTTTCCTGCCCACAATCTGAATGTTGTGCTGTGGTAGATGGGGAAAGGGAGATAGGAACATAGCCTCTCTGCGTAGGGGGGATGAGAGAGAGAGGACTCCTCTTTATAACAGAGTTGTAGTGGGTTAGTGAGGGTCCCTCCCCCACCAGCTCAAGGAGAGGTCACTCCGCCTCGCTATATCTTTGGGGCACCACTCCCTATGGGGGGTTAAAGCCACGGCCCTTAAACAGGATAGCGCAGTCTAACAGTCTTAAGGAGCCCAGGCCTGCAGGCAGGGCAGAACAGAAAACAGTCTTAAGGCTCTGGCCATCAGGCAGGGCAGAGCCCCAAATAGTCTAGGACAGGGGTTCTCAAACTTCATTGCACCGTGACCCCCTTCTGACAACAAAAATTACTACATGACCCCAGGAGGGGGCACTGAGCCTGAGCCCACCCAATTCCCGCCACCCTGAGTGGAGGGGCCAAACCCAAAACCTGACCCCACCACTCTGGGCAGGAGGTTCAAAGCTGAAGCCCAACAGCTTCAGCCCCAGGCAGGGAGCCTGTAACCTGAGCCCCACCACCCAGGGCTGGAGCAAGTCTAAGCCAGTCCAGGTGACCCCATTAAAACAGGGAACGGAGTCTGGGGCTTGCCTCGTTCTGGTGCTCTAGCTGGGGAATGGGGTTGGGGGCTTGCCCCGCTCTGTGTGTGCCATGGCTCCACGTGGCTCCTGGAAGCAGTGGCATGTCCCGCCGCCAGCTCCTATGCATGGGTGCAGCCAGGGGGTTCCGCATGCTGCCCCCACCCAAAGTGCCGCCCCTGCAGCTTCCATTGGCTGTGGTTCACGGCCAATGGGAGCTGCAGGGGCGGAGACTGTGGACAGGGCAGCTCGCAGAGCTGCCTGGATGGCACCATGCCTCTGCATAGCAGCCAGAGTGGGGATGTGGCTTCCGGGAGCTGCGGGGGCACAGAGCTGCTTGGTGAAGCCTCTGTGTAGAAGCCGGAGTGGGAACATGCCACTGCTTCCAGGAGCTGCTTGAGGTAAGCGCCTCCTGGAACCTGAATCCCTGACCCCTTCCCACGCCCCAAACCTCTGCCCCAGCCCTGATCCCCCTCCTGCCCTCTGAACCCCTCGGTCCAGCCCAGAACACCCTCCTGCACCCCAAGCCCCTCATTCCCAGCCCCACTCCAGAGCCCATACCCCCAGCCAGAGCCTTCACCTCCCCTGCACCCCAACCCCCTGCCCCCGCCTGGAACACCCTCCTGCACCCTGAACTCCTCATTTCTGGCCCCACCCCAGAGCCTGCACCCCCAGCTGGAGCCCTCATCCCCTCCCACACTCCAACCCCCAATTTTGTGAGCATTCATAGCCCGCCATACTATTTCCATACCCAGATGTGGCCCTCAGGCCAAAAAGTTTGCCACCCCTGGTTTAGCCTAAGAACTCCAGTGGGAGTTTTGCCTGAGGAAGACCTGCAGGACTAGGCCTTTGGGGATTCACAAGAGAACATTTATATTTGAAGTTTAGCCACACTCATGTTTCCATTTGCAGAACTGAAGTCTCATTTAGAGACCAAATATTTACAGTTCCTCTTTATAAGGTCATCAGGTCCCCCAGAGATCCAGCACTCCTTGCAACTGGCAGTTAAATTCTTACTGTTTTATTCTTCTACCCCAAATAACTGCCCTAATTCACTTGAATTTAAATGAAATGTTACTGTTTGACTAACTACCAGTGGAACTGCTGTATTGCAATAGACCAATGGTCCATGTCCCCCAGTATCCTATCTTTGTGATAGGCCAATGCCAGGATCTTCAGAGAATCTCCTTTGTCATGCACCTATTTTAATTGTGCAATTCTATGACATTGGGCGGTAGAGGTACGGGGGGCAGGATTTCTTCCAAACCCCAGCTGGTGATCAGTTTGTTGCCCTGAAGCATGATGATTTGTTGTCTTTGTAATTTCATCCTTGCGATTTTAAAAGCTGATACTATTTTTATTCACCTGTACACTAAGTTTCTAGTCCTTTTTGGAAATTTACTAAGATGTTTACTTCAATTTCATCTTGCAGAAATTTTCACAAATAAGCCTTATGTAAAAAAAAAATCCCATTTGATCTGTTATAAACCTGTTATCTTTTGATTTTATGTGAGAAATATGACATGAGGGCCAAGATTAATTAAAACTAGGAGTATTAGAATCCTGAGCATTGGCAAGGATTAATAATTGTTATATGGCATCAATAGAGTCATACAGGTATAAGTATGGAGAAATGTGGGCTTGGAGGAACTACCATTAAGTGAATACATAATTGGTTAGACAAATGCAAACAAAGAGTAACTATTAATGGAATTATGTCAGATTGGAAGGAGGTCTCAAGTGGGGTTCTATGGGGATCTGTTCTAGGTCCGGCATTGTTTCACATCTTTATTAAATGACCTGGATGTAGGAATAGAGAGCATACGGATCAAATTTGCAGATGACAAAGCTGGGAGGATGGGGTTGCCAACATTTTGTAGGATAAAGATAAAATTCAGAGGGATCTTGATAAATTGATATAGACAACAAAATGAAATTAAAAAAAGACAAAATGTAAGGTGCTACACTTAAGGAAGAAAAATGAAATGTGCGTGTACAGAATTGGGGATAACTGGCTTAGCAGCAGCACTGAGAAGGATCTGGGAATTATGGTGGATCACACCTCAACATGATTCAGCAATGCGATGCTATTGCAAAAAAAGTAAATGCCTTTTAGGTTGTATTAACAGAGGCATAGCATGCAAGTCACGGGAGGTGATAGTACTGCTCTTCTCAGTGCTGGTTAGGCCTCAGCTAGAGTACTGTGTCCAGTTTTGGTCACCAATGTATAGGAAGGATGTATGTAGAGAAACTGGAAAGGATCTAGAGGTGAGCCACAAAGATGATCAAAGGGATGGAATGCAAGCCACACAAGTAAAGGCTGAAGCCAGGAACTGGGTATGTTTCATTTAGAAAAGCGTAGATTAAGGGGGACATGATAGCGATCTTCACATACTTGAAAGGCTACCATAAAAAAGATGGAGAAATGTTGTTCTCTCTTGCCACAGAGGGCAGAACGAGAGGCAATGGGTTCAAGCTGCAGCATAGGAGATTTAGATTGAATCTCAGGAAAAATTTCCTAACTGTCAGAACAGTAGGACAATGGAACAGACGGCCTAGAAAGGTGATGGAAGCTGGAGGTTTTCAAAAGGAGGCTGGAGCCATCTGTCTTGGATGGTTTAGACCCAACAAATCCTGCATCTTGGCAGGGGGTTAGACTAGATGACCCTTGTAGTCCTGTCTACCCTATGGTTCTATGATTCTAAGTGAGACAAGGCTTTTGATCTGTGTAACTGGGCATTCTCCCTTCAGGACATTCACTTTCCCTGTTCTCACAGTGGTCCTCCCTTTTCCCTCCATGCCTCTGATTGGGAAGGAAAGCCACAATTAGAGCTATTTGAAACATTTTCATTGGATTTTTTTTTGAGGAAAAATTGTTTTCATTTTCAGTTCTGATTTTGATTAAAAAATTTCAGTTTTTTGATAAAATTTTGGTTTTCTAAGACTGACTTTTTACCCATCCCTTTTTTTTAAACAGAAAAAAAATGTTGCTGTCTGATCATTGTTTTCCCCTTTGTCTTTCTCAAAAAAGCAATCAGAATTTTTAATGGGAAATTTCTAAAAAAAAATGTTTTTTCATTTTCTGTGAATATTTGTTGTTTTACTATCTCTAACCATAAACGTTTCTTTGCTGGTGACCTTATACTTCATCCAAATTTCACTGTAATCAATGAGTATTTTCCCACAGAGTTCAATGGGATTTAGATAAATTCCATAGCTAAATATAGATGTTCATGCAAATAGTACAGATGGCACCACTAAATTAGACATAAAAGTAATTACATAATATTGAAACATTACCAGGATTTTCAGCATAGTATTAGTTTGTCTCTTCACTGACCCTTGTAAGAGACATGTGACAGCCTCTAAGAAAATGTGCTTCTTGAGAATGTGTGTTAAATTCCTATTTGTGTTTAAGACCTGTCTTTTGTCATGTACAGATTGCCTGCCTTTTACACCAGATGGGTATTTCGTTATGGTAATATCCCCCACAGATACTCCAGATCACAGGAATTGCCAGACTGGGTTAGAGAAATTGTTCATCTAGTCTAATAGCCAGTACCAGGTATTTCAGTAGAAGCTGCAAGAAATCCAATAGTGAACAATTATATGATAACCTGCTCTAGGGAAAGTTTCTTCCTAATTCCTTATTAATTAGGGATTGCTTTGTGCCCTGTAGCAGAAGGGTTTATATTGCTTCTATAACCTTTTTTCCATCCTGTTTAATGTAACATCACCCATATAAATGTAATTTTTAATGCAACTAAACTCTTGACCTGAATAACTGATGACAGTGGGTTCCACAGGTTAACTATACATTATGAAAGACATTACTTTTTACTCACAGTGTTTCTTCCTGACCTAAGCAGGCATGAACTTCTGAAGATACTCTCTGGGGATAACCATTTTTCAAAACGTATGTCAATTCCTGTTACCTACTGTCCTCCAGGTCTCACATTCATATCCATTAGAAGTGGTTGGACACTACCGTGTGACTGTGCAAACATCATGTAAAAATCTAAACAAACATCAGCCACTCTTTGTATTGTTTAAGGCTTCAGAAATTACAGCTTCAGGCAGTCTTGATCATCAGTCATTGATTTCCCAAATTATAGTTATATCTACTCCCCCATATCAATAGTACCATTTGTGCAGATCAGGACGGAACTAACCTTTTGTGGGCTCAGCGCCAAACATATTTGTAGGCCCCATGGGGGCAATGGGGCATGGCATAGAGGGATGGGGGTCGGTCCCTGGAGCAAGGGGCCAGCTGGGGTAATGGGGCACGGTGTGGCGGGGGTGGCCCTGCTCCATGCAGCCCAGCACAAGGGCACTATTTACAATCTCACAACCACCAGACGCACACTGGCCCACCCAGCCCTGCGCTGCCAGCATGCCCCTTCCCCTCGAGAGTGGGCCCACCCCACGCCCTTATGCCCAGTACCCCCCATGCCCAGTGCCCCCTTGCCCAGAGACCTCCCCCGTAGATCCCTCTGCCCAGCGCCCCCTGACTGAGGCTTCCCACTGATCCCAATGCCCACCACCCCCTAGACCCACTATGCCCAGTGCCCACCTGACCAGAGACCCCCCACTGGCTTCCCACCACAACTGCACAGTGCCCAGCACACCACACCTCCCCCAGACTGCCCCCCTCCACTTCCCAGAGCCCCCCTCACAGCTCCACCACCGCAACTGCACAGTGCCCCATATTACTGAGGGAATTCTGCATAAAAAAAATAAAAATTCTGCAAACGGTATTTCAAAATTCTGCAAAATTTCTTTGTCAATAAAATAGATGTGGAATCTCTGGCATGGCAGTGGGGAGCGCTGGCCACTGGTTGCATGGAGGT
The DNA here is from genome assembly GCF_016161935.1 of Mauremys reevesii. Taxonomy (NCBI): domain Eukaryota; kingdom Metazoa; phylum Chordata; order Testudines; family Geoemydidae; genus Mauremys; species Mauremys reevesii. The sequence goes on from NC_052624.1 coordinate 262,979,277, forward strand.
GGGAGATCACCCTGCGGCCTCTGCCCCAGCCCCAGGACAGGGACTCTGCAGTGAGGCTGCACTTGACCCTGACACAGCACACGGGCCAGGCATGCTTCAGAAACACCCTGGGACCCTGTCCCTCTATGCCAGGCACACCAGGTGTGGGCAGGCAGGCTCAGCCCAGCAACAATATCCAAATGCAGAGGGACTTAGTGTGGGGGGATGCAGGTGGGGGTAAGAGGGCAATGTGGGTGTGGGTGGCTCAGTGGGGGGATCTGGATGCCCAGGGGCTCATTTGCAGGTTCCAGGTGCAGGGGCAATGGGACTCTGCAGGGGGGTCCAGGTGATGGTGACTGGGGCTCAGCCAGGGGTGTCTGAGTGTGGAGATCTCAGTGGGGGTGTCTGGGTGCAGGGGAGGTGGGGCTCATTGGGGTGGGGGTCCAGGTGAATCTGGTTGAGGTTCAGTGGGGGTGGGTGTCTGGGGGGCTCGTCGGAGGCAGCCAGGTGCAGGGGAGGTGGGGCTTGTCAGGGTGGGCGTTCGGTGGGCCCCCAGCTGCTGCCAAGGGGATGCTGCATGTTGGACTCCCGCTTCACACTGACCCCCCATAGCTCCATCTCTTCCCCATCCCATGCCCCTTCCCTACTGCCCCATTCCCTCCCCTACCCCACTTCGCCTCCTTCTCCACTATCTCTTTCCCACAGCACTCCGGGCACTCACTGTTGTACAGAAAACAGGATGGCTCTCAGCACACAGGAGGGGAGCATGACCAGCTCTAGGACCCAGAAGGTGTCCAGCTCAGATCAGTGGAGCTGAGCAGCACCCTCTTTCAGCGAGGCAGATCTGTGCTGGCAGAAATGAGGGCGGGGGCAATGGCATGTGAACCTGTCTTTCCCCCCGTCACGCCTCACCTCTGTTCGTTGGGCAATGTGCCCCCACCCGGGTGTCCCCAGGGTTGAAACGGATCTTTAATGGCCCACAGCTGGGCAGATTGTTACCGGTATCAGTGAAAATTCAGATTCAATTTGCTCAGTGCACAGCAATTTGAGAAAGAATCACACAAGCAGTAAAAGGTTATATAATACGTCTCCTTAATAAGTCTCAATTCCCCAACCATAAACCCTCCATAACTATGTTGGGCTTACACAGTATCCTGATTGGCGAACAAAACAGGTAGCTACCAGTCCTAGATGGAGACTTCTTTTCTTCTCTTCTTTTCCCCTCTCAAGTACTTGGTCTGTCAAATGTCCCCCAAAGAAGGGTCTTGGTTACCCCGAGGCCCTCTGGTTCAAAAGTCCCTTATAGCAGAGTCTTGGTTACCCTGAGATCCTCTATCTCACAGCATCACAGACCTCTTTAAATATTAATTGGCGAACTAACTAACTCTGCTTAGCATTTATACCTCTTGTTTTCAAAGGAGTCACATGTCCCAGAAAAATGTCCTATGGGTGTTTCATTACTGTTTTTTTAATTAATGTTTTAGAAGGGGTCTGCAAACAGACACAGACCAAAGATCAGTTGACGTTTACACTCTCATCAGTCATTCACTTGAGCTCTGAGAGTGGTGTCATTCAGAAGGGTCATTTTGACCCGGGTTAGCCTGTGCCAAGCTCACAGATGGCGTGTTTTTGCATTTTCTTTACTTGGTGAGCTGGCCCCTGGCTCATATGACCAAAGTTCTGTGCTGAAACACACACACAGATAGAGCCTTTAATCACTCTCAGTAAATTTCCATACCAACTGATGCTAAAAGAACCCTGCTCCCAGAATCCTCTAGCTAGCATATTCAGACGTACCAAGCCATACCTAACTCATGTTCACCACAGTCATTTGTATCAATCACAGTAATTCATAATAATAATTTGGCACCATCCCAATACCCAGACCCTCTCCCCCTGGCTTCCCTTTGCTTCTCCCTCACTTTCTGCAGAGTGGGAAGCAAAGAAATCTGCGAGGTGACCTGTTTTCATTCCCCCAAGAGTACCTCACACAGACCACCCCTGCCCAGCATCCCAACACACACAGACCTCTCCCAGCCCCCAACCCCCACTGCCCAGCACCCTGCATAGATCCACTCCTGCATGCCCATGCCCGCTGGGAGGTGACTGTGTCCTCTGGGTTGAGCCAGCAGCAGAGCTGGTGCTGGTCAGGGATTGTTTCAGCCCCGTGGGAGCGGCATGATCAGCCAGGTCAAAGCAGGAGAGGGGTCTGCCCAGGCCAGGCTCCTTCAGGACCCACTTGCCTGGTGGGGCCAGGCCAAGCCCCCCATGTTGCCCCCCCACCACACCAGTCCCAGGCGGCTCAGCCCTGGGGAGTGGGAGGGGCCCGCAGGTGGCAGGCATCAGAGACCGCCGGGAGCTGGAGCTGCACTGGGGAACAGACCAGAGCCCTGGGACATGATCCCCAAGAGCCCTCCTGGCCCAGCTGCACCCACTGGGCCCATGCCCAGGGGTTGGGGGGAAGAGGGAGTGCAAAGGAGCGAGCAGTGGGTGCGGCCTCTGGGCAGAGCACAGACAGAATGGGTGGGGGAGGGGCCATGGTCCAGGCACCAGGGTGCCTTCTGAATGTGGGCCCAGTGCCATGGTGCCACTGTAAACCCGGTACTGATGCAGATAAAAAAGACCAAGTAGAAATGAGTTAGATGAAAAAAATCAGGTAGAAGCAGTACAAGCTGGACTATCAGAGGCACTTTGTATTGTTTACTATAGGTGATGGATTCCACATGGTTTGTGGCATAAACAAATTGAAACTGGGTAACAGATTTTTTTTTTTTTGCTATTGAAATAACAAAGTCAGTGTGGGAGATAAAATACTTCCTAATTTTTATTAAAACCAGCTTACAAGCCATCAGGGCCAGGGACCTTTCATGACTACATTTTTAGAATAGCCACCTGGACATCCTCAGGCGTTATGAGCTCAAGTATGGCCTCTGGTTTTCACAGTCACTTTAGGGAAATTTACCCTGTCCAGAAAATCCAAGACATCAGGTGTGGTGGAAGTAATGATTTATATACAGTGATGTGCTTTGAGGGGGTCTCCTCAGGAATCCCTTGTTAAAATTCTACCACCAAACAAAGAAGGAATGAGATAATACTGCCTGGGATGGAGCTCTCTGGATTGCTGCTAAATCATCCCTGCCAGAGATGACTTATCCCTGGTACTCATAAAATACATCTGAAGAGGAAATTACTTTCCTTTCTGAGTGTAAGCACATGCTCCCCTCATGTTGTGTCCAGGGCTCATCACAGGCAAAGAGAATGGTTTTTTTGGTGATAGTCCCTTATTGGCAGCACAGTGGGTGGTAGTGACATGCAGAAGTAGTTAGCGATATTAATTGCGTTAGTACCTGAGACAGACAGCCTCAGCTGTCTTGTATTTGGAAGATGAAGCTGCTACATGATTTGGCAAGGAGAGAATTAGCTAGAAGGCAAACTGCATTTGTCACAATGGATCTGAACTCCTACAGACCACTCATGTACCAGTGGAAAGATCCTACTATATTGACCCATTGTGTCCAGGATGAACCTACAGTGTAATTTTTCTAATTTTCACTCATTGACATCAAGGTCACTTTCAAACCAATGATTCTATTCTTCAGTCCCATGTTCTACATTTTTTCCCTCTTCTATTTATGTAGAAACATTTTTTAATTCTTCCAGTTCTCTCTTTTGCCTTTGTCAACTCTCTCCTGAGTGTCTTGATTTCTTTATGCTATATGACAAGATGAATCATAGCTATGGTTACATAAGGATTTGTATTGCTAGTTAAACTGGCTCAATGGCTTGCCATTTGTAATAACAGTAGGAACTTTGGAGTAGGAATTAAAGTTATGTATACTGTTGTACAGGGGGAATTAGTCTTATCGGCAGAAGCACATCATTGCTTGAACTGGGAGGCAGGCAGGCAAGCCTGCACAACCTATCTGTACAGGTCTCAGCAACAAGTTAAGTAAAGTGTTTACTGTTATTTAAAAAGTCTCTAGTATTTTTTCCTCAAGTTATAATAGCAAGTTGTTAACAGCTATTACATGATGCCAGAAAAAAAACCTAAATGTAAGAAAAGAGTAGAACAAACCTGAAAAAAAAAATGGACCAACTAACGCCTCCAAGAAAGTTAGTGTTTGAAGGAAATGCAACAAAAAAATTGGAGAAAATTGAAGCAAGGTTGCAAGGATTTGAGCTGGACAGCACTTTAAGTGGCGGAGGCAAAAAAGATGAAGAGATGAAAATAGTATTAGTTCTTCCTGTGGCAGGTGAAGAAGCAAGAGAAGTATTTATCATTTTTCATTTTGATGATGTACAGCTAAAGAAAAAAAAAAGGTCTTAAAGAATAAGTTTGAGGCATAGCCCACAAAAGCTTGTGCCCAGATACATTTGTTAGTCTCTAAGGTGCCACAAGGACGACTCCCTTGTTTTTGCTGATACAGACTAACATGGCTACCACTCTGAAACATATGAGAGGCACACATTTTTCACCAGAAGTCAGACAGATGTGGAAACTATAGACCAAATCATGACTGATTTAAAACTGGCAGCACAATGCAAATTTGGAGAAGTGTTTGAATCACTCATTAAAGACCACATCATGTGTGGTATTGTGTCAGACTCAGTGCGAGCTTGGTTGTCGAGAGGGAGAGTAATTTAACCAAGAATGTGCTGTGGACTTATGCTGTGCAGATGAAATGATTGCAAAGCAACTGAAAGGGCAGGGTGCACCAAAAAAACATGTGCACACATTGCAGGATAAATCCACTTTCAGTAACCACCCAGACATGCAGGCGTGGACTAGAGGGTGTCCTGCTGCTAATACAAGCTTGCAATGAAGAGAATTGAAAAAAGAGCAGTCAGAGGCAACTAAGAATAGAAATGTGGCTGTAGCCATGCTGTCCTGGGTATGGGCAAGAATGCTGAAAATTCATAGAAGGGATCATTGTGATCACCCTGTCTGACCTCTTGTATAACACAGGTCATAGAACTTCCCAAAATAATTACTAGAGCAGATCTTTTAGAAAAACATCCACTTTTGAGTTAAAAATGGTCAGTGATGGAGAATCCACCATGACCCTTAGTAAATTGTTCTATGGTTAATTAAAAATTAACACCTTCTTTCCAGTTTGAATTTGTCTAGCGTCAACTTCGAACCACTGGATCATGTTATAACCTTTCTCTGATAGACTGAAGAGCCCTATGTAGGTATTTATAACTGTAATCAAGTGACTCCTTAACCTTCTCTTTGACCTCCTTTAGGACATCACTATAAGGCATGTTTTCTAATCCTTTAATAATTCTTGTGGCTCTTCTCTAAACCTTCTCCAATGTATCAACATACTTCTTTGAATTGTGGGCACCAGAACTGGATACAGTATTCCACAAAAGGTCACACCAGTACAAAATACAGAAGTAAAACAACCTCCACCCTCCTTCTTGAGATTCCCCTGTTTATCCATCCCAGGATCGCGTTCACTTTTTTGGCCACAGCCTCAGACTGGAAGGTCATGTTCAGCTTATTATCCACCACAAACCCAATATCTCTTTCAGAGTCACTGCTTCCCAGAATGGAGTCTCCCATCTTGTAAGTATGGCCTACATTCTTTGTTCCCAAATGTATACATTTAGCTGTATTAAAACACAGAGTTTGCCTGCACAAGCTATCTGGATCGCTCTGAATCAGTGAGCTGTTCTCTTCATTATTTACCATGCCCCCAATTTTTATGTCACCTACAAACTTTTTCAGGGAAGATTTTATGTTTTCTTCCAGCTCATTAATAGAAATGTTAAAATAGCACAGAGCCAAGAACCTATGCCTGAAGGACTCCATTGAAAACAGAGCTACTCAATGATGAATCCCCATTTGCAGTTACATTTTGAGACCTATCATTTAGCCAGTTTTTAATCCATTTAATGTGTGGCGTGCTGATTTTGTATCATTCTAATTTTTTAATCAAAATATCATGCTGTACCAAGTCAAATGCCTTACAAAAGTCTAAGTATATTACGTCAACACTATTACCTTTATTGACTACATCTGTGATCGCATCAAAAAAAAGACATCAGATTTGATGATATATTTTCCATAAACCCATGTTGATTTGTATTAATTACATTACCCTCCTTTAGTTCTTTATTAATTGAGTCCTGTATCACCTGCTCCATTATCTTGCTTGGGATCAATGTCAGATTGAGAGGCCTATAATTACCCAGGTCATCCTGTTTACCCCTTTAAAAATTTGGCACAACACTGCACTTGCCACATGGAAGAAAGCTAATTGTTTTGCCAAAATGTGCAACTCTGGGAAAGAAAATGCCAGGGCAAAACAGATATTTACCCTCACAGAAGCAGATGAGTTTGAAAATTGATCCTGGGGCACAGGCCAATGCAATATCTTAAAATTATACAACATTTTAATGGACAGACAACTTTGCAGTGCAAGTATCCAGCTACTACTCAGGGAAAAAATTGCAGGTACCTGGTAAATACAATTTGGACTTTGAGTATCGGGGTAAGAAAGCATTGCTGGAATTTGAGGTGCTGAAATTTGACTCAAGTCACACTGGACTTACAGGCTGTGACACGTTTAAACTTAGTGCGAAGAGTCAATATGGTAAAGAAAGAACCAGAAGGTGACTGGGATATAGTTAAAGAATACAAGGATGTATTTGAAGGTTTAGGGTGGATGTGAGATAAGCACCTCATAAAGATGAACTCGCAACTACCACCTGTAATTGATGCACCTTGTAAAGTCCCAGTAGCATTACGAGGGAACTGCACCATAAGGAATAGTTGCAAGTAAGGCAGCGGTCCCAGGGGTGGAACCGGAGCGGTGGTCCCGGAGCAGTAGTGGCGCCCTGCCCTGTCCCGCACCAGAATAGAAGCGGCGCCCCAGTCCCCCCTCCCAGAACAACAATGGCGCCCTGTCCCCCCACCCCCAAGCAGCAATGGTGTCCTAGGCCCCTCATAGAGCAGCAGCAGCACCCAGCCCCCCCCCCCCCAGAGTAGCTAGAATTTAGTAGCTAGAATTCTAGTACAAGTCATGGACAGGTCCTGGGTCATGAAGTTTTGTTTATTGCCCACGGCCTGTCCATGACTTGTACTAAAAATACCCCTGACTAAATCTTAGTCTTGGTTGCAAGTAAAAAAAAAAAAAGGTGAAAGATCCTAGAAAATGGATCAATTCTACAGTAACTGTAGACAAACTAGGTTGAGAAGAAATAAGAATATGCTTGGATCTGAGCGATATGAATAAAGCAATATGAAGGGAACATTTTCAGTTGCCTACAGTAGAAGACATCACCAGCAAGTTAGCAACAGCTACAATGTTCATGGCCTTGGATGCTAGTAGCAGATTCTGGCAAACACAAAACTTCTAGACTCTGGACATTCAACACATCATCAGGTTCACCAGACTGCCTTTTGGCATCTGTTCTGCTCCTGGAGTGTACCAAAGAGCGATCTAACAGACATTTGATGGTCTGGAAGGTGTTGAATGTTATTATAGATGATATACTTGTGTGGGGAAATACCAGATGAGAACACAATGAAGGGCTCAAGAGAGTGCTAGATGTGTTGTGAAATGAACCTGTGACTGAACAGAGCAAATGCAATTTGGCTCTGGGAGAGAGAAAATATTTGGGGTATTATTTAACCAAAAAAAAAAAAAGTTCTAAAACCTTATAATTGAAACATTGTGGCAATAACTGAAATGGCCACAATGAACGACCTGCAAGGCTGAATTGCAAAGATTTCTTGGAATGGCTACTTATTTGGGGAAATTTATCCTGCACAGTCAACAGAAGCAACTCCTTTATGACAACTGTTGGGAAAAGATTCAAGTTCACCTGGATGCCAATGCATGAGGTGGCATATGAACACTCGAAACAATTGTTTACAAGGATACCTGTGGTGAAGTACGTTAATGTCAAAGAACCAGTTATTGCGTCAGTGGATGCAAGTTCTTCTGGATTAGAGGCTGTATAGCTGCAAAACAGGGTTCCTGTGCTCTGACAACTGCACAACAGAACTATGCCAAAATAGAGAAAGAAATGCCGGCAACTGTATTTGCCTGTACTCAGTTTCATCAGTTTATCTATAGGAAAAAACTGGGGCTGTCAAGTGATTAAAAAAATTTATTGTGCAATTAATCACACTTTTATACAATAATAGAATGCCATTTATTTAAATATTTTGTATGTTTTCTACATTTCCAAATATATTGATTTCAATCACAACACAGACTAGAAAGTGTACAGTGCTCACTTTATATTTATATTTGATTACAACTAAAAAAACCAAAAGACATAATATTTTTCAATTCACCTAATACAGGTACTTTAGTGCAATCTTTTTATCATGAAAGTTGAATTTACAAATATAGGATTATGTAAAAAAAAAACAAAAAAACCCTGCATTCATAAATAAAACAATAAAAAATTTTAGAGCCTGCAAATCCACCCAGTCCTACTTCTTGTTCAGCCAATCGCTCAAACAAGTTTGTTTACATTTGCAGGAGATAATGCTGCCCGCTTCTTGTTTACAATGTTACCTGCAAGTGAGAACAGGCATTCACATGGCACAGTTATATCTGACGTTGCAAGACATTTACAAGCCAGATATGCTAAAGATTCATATGTGCCTTCATGCTTCAACCACCGTTCCAGGGGCCATGTGTTCATGCTGATGACGGGTTCTGCTCGATAACAATCCAAAGAAGTGCGGACCAACACATGTTCATTTTCATCATCTGAGTCAGATGCCACCAGCAGAAGGTTGATTTTCTTTTTTGGTGGTTTGGGTTCTGTAGTTTCTGCATCAGAGTGTTGCTCTTTTAAGACTTCTGAAAGCATGCTCCACACCTCATCCCTCTCAGATTTTGGAAGGCACTTCAGATTCTTAAACCTTGGGTTGAGTGCTGTAGCTATGTTTAGAAATCTCACATTGGTACCTTCTTTGCGTTTTGTCAAATCTGCAGCGAAAGCATTCTTAAAATGAGCAACATGTGCTGGGTCATCATCCGAGACTGCTATAAACATGAAATATATGGCAGAATGTGGGTAAAAGAGAGCAGGGGACATACAATTCTCCCCCAAGGAGTTCAGTCACAAATTTATTTAGCACATTATATTTTAATGAGCATCATCAGCATGGAAGCATGTCCTTTGGAGAAGCATGAAGGGGCATATGAACATTTTGCATAGCTGGCACGTAAATACTTGCAATGCAGCCTACAAAAGTGTCATGCAAATACCTCTTCTCACTTTCTGGTGACATTGTAAATAAGAAGAGGGCAGCATTATCTCCTGTAAATATAAACAAACTTGTTTGTCTTAGGGATTGGCTGAAGAAGAAGTAGGACTGAGTGGACTTGTAGGCTCTGAAGTTTTACAATCTATATGAAAATGTAAAAGCAGCAAAGAATCCTGTGGCACCTTATAGACTAACAGACGTTTTGCAGCATGAGCTTTCGTGGGTGAATACCCACTTCGTCAGATGAAAATGTAGGAAAACATCCAAAATATAATACATTTTAATTGGTATTGTATTGTTTAACAGTGTGATTAAAATGACGATTAATTTTTTTAATCATGATTAATTTTTTGAGTTAATTGCATGAGTTAACTGCGATTAATTGACAGCCCTAGAAAAAATGTATCTATGGAAACAGACCACAAGCCTTTTGAGGCTATTTTCAGAAAACCTTTGAACAGTGCTCCACCAAGGATTCAAAGATGGTTACTCCAGAAATATCATTTGAAGTTGGATACAGACCAGGAAAAGAGTTAGCCATTGCTGACACTTTATCCAGAACATAAATGTTGCATAGTGAAGGAGTAGATTCAGGGAACAAACCTATATATTAAGGACTGAAATATCCAGTGGGGTGAGAAAAACTGCTTAATCTAGGTGTTGCCCAGGTCAATAGGGTTGAGAGTGTAGATTGCATGCTTATATTTCATTTCTTTTGGTAACTAACTCTGACTTTTTGCCTATCACTTAAATCTACCTTTATAGTCAATACATTTGTTTAATTGTTTATCTTTACCAGTGAGTTTGTCTGAAGTGTGGGTCAAAGCTGCTCAGGTTTTCCAAAGGCTGGTGTATGTCCACTTTCCATTGTTGAAGTGGTGAACCAATTAATAAGATGGTATATTCCTGGGTCCAGTGCTGGGAGCTGGGGGCGATTTGACTCTGGTGCCTTTCTCTGTTTGAGTCATGAGTGGTTCTGGGAGCATTCATGCAATATAGCTAGATGTGGGGCTCCACCTGCTGTTGTGCTGAATGATCACAACACCTGGAGGGGCTTGCTGTTGGCAGAGGTGAAAGTAAGCGGTGCGCCCAGTTATGGCATACCAGCAAGAGCCTGTGCACTCTACCGGGGCAGATCGGCTTCCCCCGGCAGCCATTGAAAGTGCTTGGGGCCCCTTTAAATCGCTCAAAAACCACTGACTGGGCAGGATTTTTGCAGTTCCTTCTCAACTGCATGAAACTAGTCCCTAGACTGCTGTTGGGGGTGGGGGGACCCAAACACCTATTAAACATTTAAAGATTTTCACTCAAAAACCATCCCTATAGTTATTGAGAGCAAACACCTTCCACTTTCTAGAGTTCTGAAATTTCCTATATTTCAAATTGCCCTGTGCTACCCCGCCAACCGGTTCCCCCTACCCCACACCTCCAGCAGCGCCGCGCCAGCCGGTCCCCCGGCCCCGCGCCTCCAGCAGCGCCCCGCCAGCCGGTCCCCCCTGCCCCACACCTCCAGCAGCGCCCCGCCAGCCGGTCCCCCGGCTCCGCGCCTCCAGCAGCTCCCCGCCAACCGGTCCCTCCGGCCCCGCGCCTCCTGCAGCGCCCCGCCAGCCGGTCCCCCCTGCCCCGCGCCTCCTGCACCGCCCCGCCAGCCGGTCCCCCCTGCCCCGCGCCTCCAGCAGCGCCCCACCAGCCGGTCCCCCTGCCCCACACCTCCAGCAGCGCCCCACCAGCCGGTCCCCCCGCCCCGCGCCGCGCCTCCAGCGGCGCCCCGCCAGCGGCTGGAGCCCCGGCGTCCGGATCCCGGAGGAGGCGGCAGCAGGCCCTGGCGGCTATTTAAAGGGCCGGAGCTCCGGCCGCTGGCGGGGAGCTGCTGGGGGCGCGAGGCAGGGGGACCAGCTGGCGGGGCGCTGTTGGGGGCACGGGGACCAGCAGGCAGGGTGCTGCTGAGGGCGCGGGGTAGGGGGACCGGTTGGCGGGGCAGCACAAGGCAATTTGAAATATAGGAAATTTCAGAACTCCAGAAAGTGCGAGGTGTTTGCTCTCAATAGCTATAGGGATGGTTTTTGAGTGAAAATCTTTAAATGTTTCATAGGTGTTTGGGTCCTTCCTCTCTCCCCAGCAATCTAGGGCCTAGTTTCATGCAATTGAGAAGGAACTGCAAAAATCCTGCCCAGTTGGTGGTTTTTGAAGGATTTAAAGGGCTCACACTGCTGCTACCTCCGGGGCCCTTTAAATCACCACCGGAGTCCGGCTGCTGGACTCCTGGGGTAGCAGCACCGGGGCTCTAGTGGTGATTTAAAGGGCATGGGGCTCCCGGCTGCTGCTACTGCAGAGGAGCCCAGGGCCCTTTAAAGCTCCACCAGAGCCTGGGGTGGCAGCTGGGAGCCCCCCAGGCTTCGATGATGATTTAAAGTGCCTGGGACCGTGCTGCGGTAGGGCAGCTGGAGCCCCAAGCCCTTTAAATCACCCCTAGCTCTGAGGCTCCCAGACGCCTGTGCAGCTGGTAGCTCTGGGGGTGATTTAAAGAGTCTGGGGATTTAAAGGTCCCACCTCTTCCGGAAGAGGCCACGCCCCCTCCTAAGGACTCCGGAGTATCGGTAAGTCCTTTAAGTTACTTTTGCCCCTGGCTGTTGGTCACTAACAAGGCATTGTGAGAGAAAGCCCAGGCTAGAGAGAGTTAAGGTGGCACAGCGGTCGGACAGTCCCAGGCTTCCCATCACAGAACTAACCCCAAACTAAATGTTTCATTTCAATTTTCTCACCAGAACATTGAATTTTTCTGGCAAACCCCAAGATTTCCCCAGAAATTGCATTTTCTATTTGAAAATTCCCAACCAGCTCTACTTCTTCCAGCTGAAGGAGGACCCTCTCATTTAGGCTTGAGGCACACTTATGTTAGATTGTAAGTGAATAAATAGAGGGTCTCAATTCAGCATCTATCATGAATACCAAATCCTCTAACACACAATTCCCAAACCTTTGCCATAGTGTTTAACACTAGGTAAAAACAAACAATTTTCATGAGATCCTGAAATAAGAGTGAAAGACTCCGCACAGTGAGCCATTTAATGGTACTAATTCAGATACATATTTTAAGAAGGCTAATATCTCAAACTGCACAACATTAAAGGATCATTTAATCATTTTAGCAGGATGGGTTATTATTAGGGCTGTCAATTAATCACAGTTAGCTAAAAAAATTAATACAAAACAAACTAGATTAAAAAATAGTCGCAATTAATTGTGGTTTTAATCACACTGTTAAACAATTATAGAATGCCAATTTAAATTTGTTATAAATATTTGTGGATGTTTTTCTATATTTTCAAATATATTGATTTCAATTGCAACACAGAATACAAAGTGTACAGTGCTCACTTTATATTATTTTTTATTACAAATATTTGCATTGTAGAAAAGAGAAAAAAATAGTATTTTTCAGTTCACCTCATGCAAATACTGCAGTGCAATCTCTTTATTGTGAAAGTGCAGCTTACAAACGTAGAATTTTTTTACATAACTGTACTCTAAAATAAAACAATGTAAAATTTTAGAGCCTACAAGTCCACTCAGTCCTACTTCTTGTTCAGCCAATCACTAAGACAAACAAGTTTGTTTACATTTACAGGAGATAATGCTGCCCGCTTCTTATTTACGTCACCTGAAAGTGAGAACAGGCGTTCGCATGGTACTGTTGTAGCTGGCATTGCAAGGTATTTACATGCCAGCTATGCTAAACATTCATATGCCCCTTCAGGCTTCGGCCACCATACCAGAGGATATGTTTCCATGTAGAATTTACATTGGCATTCTATTATTGAGTGCGATTAAAACAGCAATTAATTGTGACTATTTTTTTAAATCTCACGATTAATGGTGATTTTTTTTTAATTGGTTGACAGCCCTAGTCATTATTCCAAGCATTTTTTAATAATCTGCAGTCAGGCAGTTATATTCAGCTCTGTAGGTAGATATATTGCTAATTTTTCTGCAGCTCCAGAGCATTGTGCAGGTTCTCCTGTCACTGTGACTCCTGGGACACAGTGGAAATTCACTGTTAGTAGCTATCCTGCGCGTGTAGCTCAGTTGCTGCTGTGTTTTTAATCAATAGTCTCCATGCTTATCTGAGTCTGTACCCTCCATACATACTGATTACAACCTATGACATACCACATAAAAGACTAATAAATAACTTGCTGAAGGTCATATTTATTCAAACGGAAGGAATCAGATCAAGGATGACTAGTTTGGATAGGCAATAATATTATTGATACTTTCTTCTTCGCTGTGTACGTTACAAGGAATCCTATTTTTGAAGCATTCCTCCTTCCCCCACCCGCAAACTGCTGAATCCATTAATGATTTTCTAGTCTACTGTTTAAACATCAATATTTCCTCTAACCCACAGCTTCATGAAAATGCAGCTTACCAGAAGTTATTTTTATCTACCTGTTTTTAAGCGAGTTATTTTATATCTGAATTACATGCTAGAAAGGGTGAATAGTTAAGAGAGAAAATACCCGGAACATCTGTCCTCTTTAACATCCAAAGTTTAAGGTGTGGATCAGTTAAATTTAAAAAAAATATTTTAACACAAGCTCCCTCTTTTCTTCATTTGAACTGGATGGCCCAGGGTCAGATTTGTGAGGTTAGCACAGCTGGGATCACATTTTCAGAAGAAATCAGTATCGTGGGTGCTCTTTGAAAATACGAGTCACAATGGGTTGTCTGAGATAGGAAGGTATGTGGAGCTTATTCTAGAAAAGACCAAAGCAATATTGGTTGATAGGCAGAAACTTCTTAAGAGGGTGATCTCTCTGGCCGTTATCGATGGGCTGTGCACAACCCATTGAGAAGGAGTTTCTGTTTTGTTTTGTTTAAAATCTATTGTCTATAAAAGATATCAGGAGACAGATAAACTCTTAGGCACTGGGGAATTCTGTTACTATTTCCATGTATGCTACAGTAACAGATACAAATCATTTTATTTAATCTTTTATATTGTTAGTGTGTGTGAAAAGTATGTTTAGCCATTCATGTGTAATGTGCGTCAGACATTCTTATGTACAAATATAAAATTGGAAAAAAAACAAAAAAATGGAAACAAATAAATATTCGAAGTTTTCAGGCAATGAATAAACCAAAAAACACTACAACCCCCCAGCTCAGTTTATCCCCACCCACCATCAATCATCCTGTGCTAGGCAATATTCTCTCTTAAAGACAGATAAATTCAGGCCTTAATGGACATCAAGTGGGAGCAAGTTCCACTGACAGGAACCCCTGACAGAGAACACTCTGGCCTCTGCTCTCTGGGCTTCAACTCTGATGAAATCAAGCAACACCAATCCTGCCAACTGCAATGGACACTGCTGAGGAAGTGGGAGAAGTTCCCTAACAGCCAGTGCAATGATAGGCAGGCAGCCTAAAGTCATTTTCTATTATGTTTCTACAAGAGCTCCCTCTGGTGGTCACAGTGCTATTTTACTTATAGAATTCAAAAGCTGTCAAATAAATGATCCAACTTGGGTGCTTTCTGAATAGAACAGTACAAAAGTCAGCCTTGGTCTACCGCTAAAAGGTTTGCTGGCAAAATGATGTTGGTTGGGAGTGTGAAAAAAAATCATGCCCCTAACTGACATAGCTATGTCAGCATAGTTTAGCGTAGACACAGTTAAACTGGCAAAAAAGTACTTATTTCATCTGGGGAACTAGTATGAACTGTGCCAGCACAAGAATTCTTGCTGCTATAAGCTGTGTACTCACAAGCGGGGCCGCCTCCCAGTGCAAATGTACCAGTATATCTGTACTGACAAACCATTTAAAGTGTAGACAAGGCCTCAGGTTGTTTCACGGGCCCGGGCCGCCGGGAGGGGGGAGGCCCCCAAGGGGGGCCCCGGGGCTCCCGCCCCCGCCCCTCCTGGAGCCCGCATCACTCGCTGCTCCTGGAGCCAGCAGCGCGTCCGCCGCCCTCCGCGAGCCCCGCGCCGCCCCGCTGCCGTCGCGGGCCGGGGGGGGGCTGGCTGGGGGCAGGGGGGCGCTCGGGCGCTCGGCGCGGAGCTCCCGGCCCCCCCGCCCCCTCCTGAGCGGGCGGGCGGGAGCGGGGCCCCGCCGCGCCCACGCGGCCGCGCGGCGCGGCTTGCGGGGAGGCTGAGAGAGAGGAGGGAGCCGGGAGGTGGAGGTTGGGGCGGGGCGGGCGGGGCGGGGGCCCCGCCGCGGCGCCCTTCGGGCGGGCGGGCGCGCGGGGCGGGCCCTTCCCTTCCCGCCGCCCCCGCCCGCAACCACAAGACGGTGGGGGCCCCCTGCCGCCGAAGACCCGGGGCCCCCGGAATCCTCTGGGCGGCCCTGGGTTGTTTAATGCTTTTTGGGTAGTTGTGAACATCCTGAACTGTAGCCAGAGGCGGAGAGGAAGCCAGTGCAAAATTCAGAATATTAAGACAATAACCAGCATCTCACAGCCTCCACCAGTGCCCTCATTTCATATTAACAAGACTGATGGCAAGATGGAACCCTGCAGGTCCTGCAAGAGATCAGAACCTTGGGGGTGGGGGGAGATGAACAATTGCTTGTTAACAGTCTGTCTGTTCTCCATGAAAGAAAGGAACGGACTCGCTGTCAAGTAACCCCATCCATCCTTGCCTGGTCTTGCAAAAGAATCAGCAGGGCCTTGTGGACAGCTTTATTAAAGGCTTTTGAAAGATCCAGTAGAATCAGCATGGACTAAACTGCTTGGACCAGGAATTTCCTTTAGCAAAGGTTTGGATAGCGCATTGCATGATGGGGTGCCAATCCCCAAGTAGGGCCCTTACATGTGACTACAACACCACTAATAATGGACACTATAACTTTTCCCCATTGCCAAATATCAACCATCAAATGTATCATTGTGATCTGTACTATATGCAGACTTGAAACCTAAGTGATAAGGACTATAGCAGTTGGAGAAATCCAGATGCCCCTGGAGATGGCCATTCACGATCATCGTGATAAACTTCCCCAGAAGGGGAGCTTATAGGCAGGGGCGGCTCTAGGTATTTTGCCGCCCCAAGCACTGCAGGCAGGCTGCCTTCGGCGGCTTACCTGCGGGAGGTCCGCCGAAGCCGTGGGACCAGCGGACCCTCTGCAGGCATGCCACCAAAGGCAGCCTGCCTGCCGCCCTCGCGGCGACCAGCAGAGCGCCCCCCGTGGCTTGCCGCCCCAGACACGTGTTTGGCGTGCTGGTGCCTGGAGCCGCCCCTGCTTATAGGCTGATGACATAAAGAAATGGTTTCTTGAGGAAGAACCTAATCAATTACTTGTTTTAAAGCAGCAGGCTCCTTGTTCACACTGGAGAATCATCAGGAGTCCTCAATAGTGAGGAAAAAGGCTACCCACTGGATTGCACCAATACTGAGGAGCAAGGGTAAAAGCCTGGCTCCACAGAATCAATGGGAATTTTGTCATTGACTTAAATGGAGCCAGGATTTCTCCCCACAATTTGTCTCACAGGAAATCATGCCTACTCTACCAGGTCAAATCTAACAAAAGAAAATGGCATATTTGCCTTCTCCTATCGTGATGCTGTGCAATAGTACGGAGCAGACTGTCACAGTTCTGACAAATCTTAGCTGTAAAGCAGCTGGAAAACTGTTTACAAGAAAGAACTCATGTGTCTCTGAAAGGAGAGAGTCCAGATTAATTGGCTTGCACGTTACTTGAAGGAGTTCTGCTACTTGAGACTTTGCCAGTGCTATGATGCAGGGAATGAATCACATCTTAGGCTGTGCCTGCATTATCACTATTCGGAGAATCCCCCACATTTGCACTATCGACCATGCAGATCCCGTGGTGATAGTGGAAGTCTAGATTAGGAACAGGCATTTTAACCATGTTACCTAGACTAGCTCTGAGCAGGCTTAGAGGACATTGTGGTTAAAAATGCCTGTGCCCAGCCTATACTAGTGTGACCTACATCAATGGAAGTCAATTTACCTACCAAATTACAGAATTCCTCTATCTGACTTAAAGCATTTTCACAAATCATGAATTCATATCCTTGCGAGAGGCTACAGCTGGATTTTCTACAGGAACCTAATACTAGTCTTTACCATAAGACAGTTAACTCTCTCTCTCTCTCTCTCTCTCACACACACACACACACACACACACACACACTTCCTAGTTTCAATTTTTTTTTCTGAATAACACTCCAAAAATAAACCATACTAATATCACTAATTAGAAATTTGTTATTTTCCTTTAAAATAAAAGTAGTATAATACAGGGCCTACACCTTTATATATAGATATATGAACTTCACAAAATAAGTGCAGGGATTGGAACGTCTGACAATCGGAGATCATCTGCTTTCACGTAGGATCATTCTGGGTATTATATTAGATAAAACTTTTAATTGTACCGTATAACCAATTGTTTCAGCTCCACAATATTGATAGGGTGACCAGATGTCCCGATTTTATAGGGACAGTCCCAGTATTTGGGGCTTTTTTTTTATATGGGCTCATATTACCCCCCACCCCCATCCTGATTTTTCACACTTGCTATCTGGTCACCCTAAATATTGAGCACATACATAACTTCTAAATAAGAAAAAGCTGACAGCTTCTGTAGCTGTTAGGCTCACATGGTGTCTTTGGTTCAATGATGTAATACATCTCTCAAAGACATTGGCCTCCAGGCTACGATTCTTCCTTCATGGCGTTTTCCCAGTCTGAACCCCACTGACTTCTGTAAAATTACTGGAAACTGTATCGAGATCCATCCAACACACACATTCATTCTGGGTAACCCCTGGCAGCTCTCTTTCCTCTGCAGGGCTGGGCTGGATCTGACTGGTTCTCTATCAATCAGGGCACAGGGCCATACCCCGTGTCTCAACAATATATGTATTTACACAAATACATCTGCCTTACTTACTTAATTCTAAGCTTGCTTCTTAGAATAACAAGAGTAAGGCTGCAATCTTTCAGGCAAGTAGCAAACTTCCCTATCCCCTTAACTATAACTCATTGTTATATGAAAAAAACACTTATTTTCCTTCTTGGGACTAACATACAGGATAAATACCAGATACAGCAATGTCCAACTAACCTGTAAAATTACAGGAAACTGTATTGAACTACAACCGGGTTACCCTGGGCAGCTCTATCTTCTCCCTGCACAGCTGGGCTGAATCTGACTGGTGCTCATCCTGGCTACCAGTTTTGTACCCCTGATAAAACTCGCTAATGCTTGGTTAGAAGCTTTCAGCTTCTAACTAAGGATGCGCGTATGTACATGCAGGAATGTCTTCCCTCTGCACAGCTTTCCATGCCAGCTTCAGAACAGCTGCTGAGCATGGTTAACAACATCCCGCACCCACTCTAGTGTGCTGAAATAGCACTACTTGTTTGCAGGCATTTAAGCCTCTATATTGCTACCTTGTCTGGGAATGTTTCTATATCAACTCAGAGCAAGTAGAAACAGCAGCTGTAATTACAGAAATAATGGTTTTGGCCAAACACCAGAAAATAAGAAAAAAAAAGGGGGGCTGCCCCAGCGATAGTGCAACATTGAAATATTTGTTTAAAAAAATAAAACGAACATTAATGTATTCAAAGCTTTAGCTTCCATTCACAGCAAAAAGTGTCTGTGCCGCAGTTGGTCAGATTCAGAGGACATCTTCTGCTACCAACACTCTCAGCTTTCCCTTGCTGCCCCATTTGTTTTCAGGCCTTCTGCAAACAACACTCACCGCTTTCAAAGATGATGTGGTGCACGTGTCTATGTGGGGGCTAGTGCATTGACAGGCATTAACCAAAAGTTGATTACAAGATGTGATGGAGGTTGTGGGGCCCAGAATTCATACATATATTTTTTAGCACAGTAAAAATTGCTTGGAGGGAAATTGATTAAAAGGTGTGAAACCAGAGGCTGGATAAGCTGGGTTCTGAGCAGACAAGAATGTGCAGAATATGATCCCTCAGCTAGGCAGTTAAAAGATGGCTATTAATCATCATGAAAGGCCTTTGTAGCCTCAATAGGATATCTTAGTGCTGGTCCACATATATTTTTTGCACATTTTAATGATGTCCCTTTGAAATTGGTCTAGTTAAAGTGGTAAAACCCCCAAGTGTGTGCACTGTTATTCCAGTAAAGTCAGGGGAATAAGCTATCCTGGTGTAAGACGTCCTTATACGGCGCTGCATATAGAATCCACGCTATGGTGACTGTACAGATTAAATTGTATCAATAAAAAATAAAAATCATATCACCTAACTGAAATAGTTAAATAGGTACAAAAACTGTATGTAGGCCTTAAAGCAAGAAGTCCAGATCCTGCTGTGTGTGTAATTAACTGGAGACAACTGGGTTGGAAAACGGGAATAACCCTGGGCAGTGTAGGCTCAACAAGAAAGATCTCTGGACAGAGCACAGAGAGCCTCTCTCTAGACCGCAAGCGATGTTGGCAGGCTGAACAAGGAGTGCTCAGAGAGATGGGATTACTTTCAAGAGGGGAAAGCTATTTTGCTTTCTTTTTAACTCTGCAACTGAGCTGCAAATGCCTTGTTTGGTTTCTGAGAAGTGTAAATGCAAAAGCCTTTTCTTTCTTTTGTTAGTTTGTTTCCATTCCACTTTCTCTGTTTTTAATAAAGCTTAGCTGTTTTAAGATGGCTGTTGTATGGTTGTTTCATGCAGACATTTTGTCAGAGGCTGGCTGGCTGTTTAAGGCAAGCGGGGCTCAGCCTTGCCTGTGACCTACCAGCTAGCCCCAGCTGATGGCGATATGGTAATTTAATGATAATTGGTGACCCCAGCTGTGAAAGGGTCGGGAAAAGAATGTAAACAGAGTGAAGAGTGCAATTAGGAAGGGAGAGACCAAGGAGACAGTTCTCTGTCTGGGAAAGTCAGGCTGGATAAGACATACAAGGAGCAGGTCAGGCTCCTGTGCGGGTGGCACTGAGACAGGGCTTGCGTGGGTTGGGGAGATCCCTGAGGTAAACTGCCCGCAGCTCTGGGGAAGAAATCCTGCTGGACAAGAATCAGCAGAGCAGGAACTCTGCAAGGCCCAGGAGTAGACAGGCCCTTTGCCTAGTTTGAAGACAGACAGTCTTGGTTTCCTAATGTTAGTCCATTATCTGGTACAGTAACTCCTCACTTAAAATCATCCCTGTTAATGTTGTTTTGTTGCTGATCAACTTGGGAACATGCTACATTTAAAGTTGTGCAATGTGCCCTTCTAACATTATTTGGCAGCCACATGCTTTGTCTACTGCTTGCAGGAAGAGCAGCCCATTGCAGCTAGCTGGTGGGGGCTTGGAACCAGGGTGGACCAGCAGCCCCCTATCAGCTCCCCGCTCCCCTAAGTTCCCCGTGCAGCAGCTGCCTGCAGTTCAGCTGTGTCCCTCCCTGCACTGCCATGTGCTGCTCCTGCCTTCTGCCTTGGAGCTGCTCCCCAAGACCCCTGCTTGCTGTGCCAGGGGGGAGGAAAGGAAGAGGGGGGTTAATGTCAGGGTGTCCCCATCTCCCCTGCTCCTGCACCCCACTTACCCCATCTTCCATAGAGCAGGGCTCAGGATGGAGGGAGCTTGCAGCAGCTGCGGTCTCAGCAAGCTGATCTAATTAACAAGGCAATGTACTTAAGGGAAATGCGCATATCTCCCTCCATTCCTGCTGCTTTGCAGAGTGAGAGAATTAACCCTTGAGGGCTCAGCCAATTGCTAATTCATCATTTAGCAATAAGGGAAATATCCCACCCTCTGACTCCTTCACCTCAGCCAAGCTTCACAATCATCACCACTGTGTACCAGTATTAAATTGTTTGTTTAAAACTTATAGTGTGTGTGTGTGTGTGTGTGTAGTCTTTTGTCAGGTGAAAAAAAATTTCTCTGGAACCTAACCCCCTCATTTACATTAATTCTTATGGGGAAATTGGATTCGCTTAACATTGTTTCGCTTAAAGTTGCATTTTTCAGGAACATAATTACAACGTTAAGTGAGGAGCTACTGTACGGAGACAAAACCAGATGTGGTTTTGTCTGGTATCAGACGTGGGATGGCCTAATAAAGATCACGCCACTCTCCCTCCCTCCTCCCCCACAGCATAACCTCGCACACATCATGCACGCAAGGTTATGCCGGTGGGGGCGGGGCAGCACGCCCTTTAAGATGGTATCCTCCATTTGATGTGACCTCGCACACATGTACTTGTGAAGACACATTGAGGCGGTGGGGTCACATCGTTAGGAAGTACCAGAATGTCCAGTATTCTGTGACTGTGCAAGTGGCCATCCTACCCAGGAGGGGAAGCAAAGTAGAAGACAGTGTGGCCCAAAAGTGGCAGAAGAGTTTTAGTTTGAAGATATATTTGGATCTTTTCTTACCTTAGAAGGAGTTTGAACTTTTATGTGACTGACCTGAAGGCCAGGCTACAGAAAACCCAGACAGAGTGTAACAGGGTTCAAGACCTGCCCCTCTTCCTGGGGCCCGCTTGCTCTCCCCAGTAAGGCTCAGAGAGGCTTCAGGGTTGTGCAACACCCGTGTCTTTATTTACTTAAGGTTGTCCCACCACCAGTGTCCATCTAGATACAAGCTTTACAGGCAGAGTCAGCCTTCAGCTAGGATGCCTCCAGCTCCCTCCCTGACTGACTTTTTCCTTGCTGCCGCCTGCCTTCTGGCTCCCTCCCAGCCTTTATAGCCCTTGGCTTGTCAGAGCAGCAGGTGTTGCCAGTCCTCAGGCCAGCATCAGGCCTTTTCCAGCAGCCACAGTTTGCTTCCCTTGATTAGAGCTGACCAGGGCAGGGGCTAATTAGATGCTTTTGCACCAGCCCCCTACTACACAGAGAACTGGAAGAAGAAACAGGCTGGGAAAGGCCATTACAGGGCCAATAAAATGGCCACTAGGAGGTACCAGAGACAAGGGCCCGTTGCAATGCCTCTAGGCCCAAGAGGGTGCCCTTGAGGAGAGGTTTCACTATGACACATCCCCAGAGGAAAGAAAGAAAGAATGCTGTGTCTCTTAAGGAAAAGTGCTGGGGGGTAAAAATTTTCAGAAACATACATCTCTCACTTAGTTACGGTCAAGGGCCAGGGAAAAAGATGTCTGCTCCCACATGTTGTGGGAGATGTGTTACCATCACATACCTCAAAAAGTAGTTATCAATGGGGAATTCTCATTGAATGAGGGTATATTCAGTGGAGTTCCACAGGGATCAGTTACAGGCTGACCCTATTCAACATTTTCCTCAATGATATGGAAGTAAATATAAAATCACAGTTGATATAGTTTGTATATAACAAAGATTGGCAGCATGGTAAATAACAATGAGGACTGGGCAGTCATACAGAGCAATCTTTAACACTTGATAAGCTGGGCTCATTCAAAAAAAAATGCATGTTAATATAGCCAAATACAAGATCAGATTGAGGAACAAGGAATACAGGTCATACCTACAGACTAGGGGACTGTATCTTGGAAAGTAGTAACTCTGAAAACGATTTAGGGGTGATAGTGGACAAGCAACTGAACATGAGCTCCCACCAGTGCAAAGCTGTGGCAAAATCGGCTAATGCAATTCTTGGATGTATGAACAAGGGAGTAGTGAGTTGGTACTGGAGGGTGGTTTTACTTCTGTACAAGGCATTGGTGAGATACTGAAGACAAGTCTGGTGTCCACCTTTTAAAAAGCATGTTGAGAAATTGGAGAAGGGGCCAAAAAGAGCCACATAAATTATTTAAGAGTGGGAGAAAATGTCTTGTAGTGACAGAGACTTAAAGAGCTGAATCTGTTTAGCTTATCAAAAAGAAGATTGAAAGGTAACCTGATTATAGTGTATAAGTATCTTCAGGGGGAGAAAATACAGGGTACTAATTGGCTCTTTAATCTAGCAGAGAACGGCAGAACAAAAACCTGTGGCTGGAAGCTAACCCAGACAAATTCAAATTAGAAATTAGCCACAGTTTCTTTTTTTAAACAGTGAGGGTGATTTACCATGGGAACAAAGTACCAAGGTGGATTCTCCATCTCTTGATGTCTTCAAAACAAGACTGGATGCCTTTCTGGAAGACAAAGAAGTTACTGGGCTTATTTAGAAGGGAAAATGGGCGTAGTTCTATGGACTGATCTACTGGAATCAGACTAGATGATCTAATGTTCTCTTCTGGCCTTCAGCTATGCATCTATGAAGGAGGGGAGCCAAAAGCTCAAGCAAGAGATAAGAGTTGTTGGTGGTGGTGGTCCCATAAGGGCAGTGACACTGTAGTCTAGTGGACGACAATGTTATCCCTCCAAGGGTTCTCCTTAGCGGGACAAACATCTGAGACTACATCACACTCGTGCCCTGCTTACTCCAATGACTCGCATTCTACAGGTGCTAACTCAAGACCTTAGTCTCGGCTGTAAGGCTCTGTCTACAGTGCCTTGCAGTTTGGACTACTGGGGCGTGATAGCAGCGTGCACCAGAGAGCCACGGTGTAACTCCCCCGTGTGTATGCTGTGGGCTTGAACAGTTCCTAGTTCACATTAATGTAGTCCTGGTTGAAGAGGACTATGCTAACGCAAACTGGGAACTTTTTAGTAAGCCCCTGCAGTGTGCGCACAGGCATAGGCGCCAACTTCTGCTGGCACCAGTAGGTGCTCAACCCCTCTCTGCCCCCGGTCCTGCCCCGACTCCACCTCTGCCCCGCCACGTCCCCATTCCAACCCCTTCCCCAAAGTCCCCGCCCCAACTCCGCCCCTATTCCAACCCCTTCCCCAAATCCCTGCTCCAGCTCCGCCTCTTCCCCGAGCGCGCTGCGCTCCTGCTCCTCCCCCCACCCTCCCAGAGCTTGTTACACCACGAAACAGCTGTTTTGCAGCAGCAAGAGCTGGGAGGTAGGCGGAGAAGTGGGGATGCGGCACGCTCAGGGAGGAGGCGGAGGTGAGTTGGAGTGAGGGGGCAGGGAGGGGAGCTGGGCTGCCAGTGGGTGCAGAGCACCCATCAATTTTTCCCCACAGAGTCGGCACCTATGCGCACAGGGGAGTTACAGACAACACTTTGGTGTGCAGTGCTATTCACATCCCTGTCGTCTGAACTATGGGGCAGTGTAGAGATTCTAATATTGCTGGCCCAACCTTGACAACTAAGAGAGACTATATCTTCATTTATGACCCCCTCCTCTGGGATAATGCAGCTGCCAATGCCTTCTGTGGAACTGGGAGAGCTGGAGACAAGGTGTTCTCAACTGATGCCTACAGACTCTGGAATGACCTACCTGAGGAGATGAGCTCTCCCAACTGCCTTTGGAGTGACCCTCAAGACTCAGGTTTTTGTAAAAGTCCTTTTTGTGACCGAAAGGTGATAAACCTGAATAGATATTGCAAGCAACGCTGCTATATCATGGATAGGTGACGTGTAGGTTCCACTATGGATACCTCTGTGCAAATGTGAAGCACTGTATTAGAGAGACAAGGTGGGTAAGGTAATATCTTTTATTGGACCAACTTCTGTTACAGAGTTCTTCTTCAGGTCAAGGCAATTGGATCCATAGCGATAGGCACCCTAGACATAGATCACAGAGTTCTGGGGTTCACTTGAATCCAATCTACCTTCCACATTCCCCCAATCAGAGTGAGGCAAGCTGTGAGCTCAGTCTGAAGGAAATGATAATCAGATCAACCTTTTACTGGGGTCTTTACACATTGTGAAAAATACAGGGCACTAGACTTTTACTCTGTTTTCCTAGTCAGGGTCCAGCATTCACAAAGCCCCTGGGAAACAGAAGTTTTTTAAAAGTCAGGTTTCAGAGGGTTAGCCGTGTTAGTCTGTCTCAGTAAAAACAATGAGGAGTCCTTGTGGCACCTTAGAGACTAACAAATTTATTTGGGCATAAGCTTTTGTGGGATATAACCCACTTCATCAGATGCATAGAGTGAAAAATACAGTAAGCAGGTATAAATATACAGCACATGAAAAGATGGGAGTTGCCTTACCAAGTGGGCGTCAGTGCTAATGAGGCCAATTCAATTAGGGGGGAAATGGCCCATTCCCAACAGTTGACAAGAAGGGGTGAATATCAAATGGAGGGGAAGAATTACTTTTTGTAATGCTAACGAGGCCACTGCTATGGGCCACAGTATGCCAACATTTTTATGGCTGACTTAGAACAGCGCTTCCTCCGCTCTCATCCCCTAGCGCCCCTACTGCACTTGCACTACATTGATGACATCTTCATCATCTGGACCCATGGGAAGTAGGCCCTTGAGAAATTCCACTTGGATTTCAATAAATTTCCACCCCACCATCAACCTCAGCCTGGACCAGTACACAAGAGATCCACTTTCTTGACACTACAGTACAAATAAGCGATGGTCACATAACCACCACTCTATATTGGAAACCTACCAACCACTATACTTACCTACATGCCTCCATCTTTCATCAGAACCACATCACACGATCCATGTTCTACAGCCAAGCCCTCAGATACAGCCACATTTGCTCCAGTCCTTCAGACAGAGACAAACACCTACAGGATCTCTATCAGGAATTCTTAAAACTACAATACCCACCTGGGGAAGTGAAGAAACAGATTGACAGAGCCAGAAGGGTACCCAGAAGTCACCTACTACAGGATAGACACAACAAAGTAAGTAACACAACGCCACTAGCCATCACCTACAGCCCCCAACTAAAACCTCTCCAGTGCATCATCAAGGTTCTACAACCTATCCTTAAAGATGATCCCTCACTCTCACAGACCTTGGGAGACAGGCCATTCCTCGCTTACAGACAGCTCCCCAACCTGAAGCAAATACTCACCAGCAACTACACACCACACAACAGAAACACTAACCCAGGAACCTACTCCTACAACAAACCTCGTTGCCAACTCTGTCTGCATATCTATTCAAGGGACACCATCATAGGACCCAACCACATCAGCCACACCATCAAGGGCTCGTTCACCTGCACATCTATCAATGTGATATATGCCATCATGTGCCAGAAATGCCCCTCTGCCATGTTCGTTGGCCAAACCGGACAGTATCTATGAAAAAGAATAAATGGACACAAATCAGATGTCAAGAATTATAACATTCAAAAACCAGTCAGAGAACACTTCAACCTCCCTAGACACTCAATTACAGACTTAAAAGTGGCAATTCTTCAACAAAAAAAACTTCAAAAAAAGACTCCAACGAGAAACTGCAGAACTGGAATTAATTTGCAAACTTGGCACCATCAAATTAGGCCTGAATAAAGACAGAGTGGCTGGGTCACTACAAAAAGTAATTTTCCCTCTGTTGATATTCACCCCTTCTTGTCAACTGTTGGAAATGGACACTTCCACCCTAACTGAATTGGCCACATTAGCACTGACTCCCCACCTAGTAAGGCAACTCCCATCTTTTCATGTGCTGTATATTTATACCTGCTTACCATCTTTTTCACTCCATGCATCTGATGAAGTGGGTTATATCCCACAAAAGCTTATGCCCAAATAAATTTGTTAGTCTCTAAGGTACCACAAGGACTCCTTGTTGTTTTTAAAAGTCAGATTCACAAGAAAAAGTAACTTGCACAAGTGAAATTTTAGCAGTGATAGGCCTAGTCCAGGAGATGGCAGTCATACTGCATGCTGCTGCTATCTTAATTGAAAAATGAATCAAAGTAAGAAAAACTGGCCACATACAATAGGTGGAAATCTGCTTACACAAATCTGTAGACTGACTCCTTCAAGGTGCTGTTTTGTTTAATTTGTATCTGAATCAAATACTCACATTTCCAGGTCATAAGTGGGTTTTTCATGATCTGAAAACCAACCCTGTTGCTGTCTTAGCTGGATTATTTCAGTGACTGTAATGCAAAAATATCGGAATATCCAAGCATTTAACCTGGCAAACAGATGTGAGGCCACGTACTCAGAGCGACTGCAGTCTAGAAGATAGACTGTGATATACTCAGAATCTATTGTCGAAACTAATGAACCTGGCTGGATAGGACACATATCTGTTTATTCCAACAGGGTCTTCTATATCCCTGCTGAAGCCCTGAGGTTTTTTCCATAACTTGCCACCATCCTTTAGGGAAAGGAGAACCAGCCAGTACTCCCTTCAAAGCCAGCATGAAGGCAAGCCACTCCCAATATCCTCCAGCCCCTGGACTGGAGAAAGCTGCAGAACAATGCTGAATGTTAGGTGGGTCATTTCAACCTCCAAAAGCTAGTGGAAAAGGTAAAGCATACCCCATTCTGCAAAAAGTGAGAGTCTGAATTGGAAACATCTAGTTAAGAGTTCTTGTTTAAAGTTATCTCAGACCAGCCCCTTCACAGGGGCACAGGGAGATGGAGGTCTCAAGACAACACAAGAAATGCCATTCCCTACCCATGCAGTTGCTGGTCAGAGGCATAATGAGGAATGTAATCCATGTTCCCTCCTTTCATGAATAGTAGGGCTGTGAAAGGGGCAGGGAACGGGGGTTGGGGCATCCCTAGCTGAGACGCATCTTCCACCACACAGCTGGCAGAGAGTTGCCAATAGCAATGCCGATAGCATCTCTTCACTTGCCCCTCCTTTTTTTAATCGTATCAGACATATAGGTGAATCCGTCTATTGGCTCCCCTTTCTTTATCACGTCAAACATAAGCTGACTGAATTCACTTTCAAGGCCCTTCTTGGTCTATCGCCAATCTATGAGCAACTCTCATTCGCTATTGAGCTGTTGACACTCACCTCTGATCAGCCCATAATACCAGCCTCGATTACTCACTTGTTAAATTTCCAATAAAAGCACATATTCGCTTTCTCCTGTGCTGCCCCATATGCTTGGAAAGAGCTCCATGTAAACATCAGCAAAGTTACCTCCTTATCCTCCTTCAAATACTTCCTCAGAACTCCCCTTTTCTGTGATGCCTACAATAAACTCGACAACAGTTAAACCGCATGTGTGTAAAGAAGACTGCTTATCATGCTGACTAATATAATCTTATTGTTTCCTTGTGTTCCTCGGGTTATCTATCTCCATCTGTTATCTCTTATATTAGATTGTAAGCTCTGTGGGGGCAGGGATGGTCTTTTTGTTCTGAGTTTGTATAGGCCTAGTACAATGGGCTCCATGACTAGGGGTCATAGGCACAACAATAATAAAATAAAATAATAATAATAATTTGTAATAATGTTCTCCAAACTTCCCATTATAAGACCCTGTGTTCAGTTGCTTATAACTTCGTCAAATTTAAGTGGTTTGGGCTGAGATTTTTCATGCCAGTTGTCTGCCTCAGGTTGAATTAAAAAAAAAAAAATCACCAAAAAATGGTTTAGCTGTTTCTGAAGACAATATTAGGGGAAATACTTTGTTTTGCCAATGTTAATGAATTGGTTATAGGAATACTTTTTAAGAAGCTCTGGAGCCTCCATGTCTGCCGTTTGCTGTTTCCATGAACATTTGCCCTATTCTGGCCAA
This sequence comes from Mauremys reevesii, assembly GCF_016161935.1. Classification (NCBI taxonomy): domain Eukaryota; kingdom Metazoa; phylum Chordata; order Testudines; family Geoemydidae; genus Mauremys; species Mauremys reevesii. The sequence goes on from NC_052624.1 coordinate 263,007,919, forward strand.
TTTATAAGCCTTTGGAAAAATCTCAGTTCTCACATGCTCAGGAAAAACTTGTTGCAGTTTGGCAGCTAAATTCTCCAAAGATTCCATCTGCACTGAGCATGCTCCATCCCCTCACAGCTCCTACATGGTGATGGGACTACATATGCACCATCCCCATAGAGTGACTGGAGTATGCTCCATCCCAGGGTTGCAGGGGCTAAGCAGGACTTTCCCTTCAGTTGCTGCTCCAAGCAGCTTAGAGCTGGACACAGGAAATGAGAGCAGGGAGACCCTCTCCTGTGTTCTGAATGCAGGGGCACCATTTAGGGAAGTCAGGGGCAGGTGCCTGCCCCCTTTCCCCTGCCCCCCGAGTTTTGTACTACAGGGGTGCCAGGTTTTGGTAGGAGTAGCCCCCTGCCCTCCTAAAATGGAGCCCCTGTAGGCCAGCTCCATGGTGCAGCATGTCGGGCTCATGCTGCCAGACCCTGCACCCCTTCTTTGGGGAGTGGCACTGGCAGGGGCTGTGCTCTGCAATGTGGGAGTTGATCGTGGTGCTGCAGGTGCTGGATGGTGGTGGGTGGGAAGGGCAGAACGGCTGTGCAGCTGGCTCCTGTTGAGCTAGGTGCAGCTGCTGGAGGTAGGAGACTGGCTGCACAAAGTGCCTGGGGGGTAGGGGGCATGGGGAGGGGAGTGCAGGGGTTAGTGGGAAAGGAGGCACAGAAAGGGTTAAGGGAGAAGAGGTGCAGGAGGGATTAGGGGAGAAGGGGTGCAGGAGGGGAGTGCAGAGGTTAGTGGGGAAGGAGGCAAAGAAGGGGGATTAGGGGAGAAGGGGGCTCAGGAGGGTACTGCAGGGGTTAGGTGAGAAGGGACACATGAGCCTCAGCATAGGCGCTAGGAGGATAAGGTGTGCATAAGTGGGGCCATGTGATGAAGCATACATGAAATGTGCTAGGTCAGTGGTTCTCAAACTTTTTTACTGGCGGCCCCTTTCACATAGCAAACCTCTGAATGCCAGCCACACTTTTCAATATATATAACACCATTATAAATGCTGGAGGCAAAGCGGGGTTTGGGGTGGAGGCTGACAGCTAGTGACCCCCCATTAATAACCTCATAACTCCCTGAGGGTTCCCGACCCCCTGCTAGGTGCTGCACAGATCTGCTAGAAGGACTGCGTGGGGGTTAGCTCAGGATGGAGCTCTTGCTTTCCCCAGATCTGCTGTCTGGCCGTGCCCCACTGGCTCTGCTCACACTCCCTAACTTGTGTGCAGGGCTGAGCCCTGGCAGAGCGCTGAGGAAGAGAGGGCACCTGGGGTTAAGGTCTCATTAAAGTTGCTAATCACCAGTTGTACTGACGAGAGGGTGTTTGCAATTTAAACAGACTCATCCCTGGCCAGGGTTTCTCCGTTGACAAGCCAGGGTGCTGAGCTGCAGAGCCGTGGCTATTAGGAGGCCTGGCTGAACATGGCCTTGACACACACCTATGGGGCACTGCTCAGGCCACTCACAGGGTCGGTGCCATCCTGGGGCCTTTGCCGCACACAGCGCTGACCTCTGCCCCTTGGCTGTTGGGAAACCTTTGACCCTGGCACAGCTGCATGGCAGTGGCAAGGAGAAAAGGCCTCCCAGAGTCCCACGTGGCAGCGAGCGCTCCCTGGCACTCACGTGCGCTCAGCTCCATGGAGCTGGGGAGTCCCAGTCTGCAATTCCAGCTGAGGGGTCTGGAGAGTCAAGTTTTTCACAGCTACTGATGAAATGTTGGCTCCTGTCACTTACACGTGGATTTCAAATGACGCGGACAGCTTTTATTTGACCCTGTTCTATTATGTAACAACCTTTTGACTGCACTGAATAGCTCACTGGGCAGGTGAAGGAGGAACTCAGGGAAGTACTGCTCTGTTGTGACCATTCCCCAGCCAGTTGGAACCGCCACATGCCACTATGCTGCCCACAATAGCTGTGGCCGGGACAGCACCCCCATCGCCTGCATGAAAGCACAGGGCCCTGATGCCTGAGCTAACGGAGAATCTCTGCTGTCTGTTAGCAGCGTAGGGCCCATGACAGCCAGGGGAACCACAAAAAGGTCCTGTGTGCACATACACACCAGCCTGTTCATTACACACTTGCCAAAGAGTCAAAGTTTGCCCTCATAACTAGCTGTTCAGATCTTACTTCTGACATCAGCATAAGAAATCTCTGTGCACCAAGTGCTTCCACCCTGTAACTTCCACAGTCTTTGCTTGGGCTTGTCTGAGATGGGATATTGGGACCTGTCATTCCCAAATCTAGAATTCTCCCTCAAGAGCAATTGGCCCCTCAGTGACTGCGGCACCCCCTCCTCATTTGAGGCTTTATCCTGGTCAGGGGAACTGAAATGGACTCCTCCCATTCTCAAAGCATAGGTTCCTCCCTACCACCAACTGAGCTGAATGAGGGTCTTAATGGTTTAATGGCAAGACACCGTTGAACAGTTCTGACTCCACCTCAAGGCTCAGGAGTGGAATATCTTGCTGTATCATCTTCTAATTGTTCTAAATTTACATATAAACTTAAAATATGGCTTTAATTGGTATTTTTCCTCTCTCTTTATCTAGGAACTAGATACAGTGCTCCTGTCAGCTAATTTCTAAATTATTATCTGCAAATTATATATATATATATATATATATATAGAGAGAGAGAGAGAGAGAGAGAGAGAGAGAGAGTTATCAGATGCCTAAGTAGCCCCTGGAATCACAGTTAAAGTTGCCCCCCCAAATCTGAAATGGCACCCCATCTCAGTGTCCCCCCACTATCCTTCACTGACATCTAGGTAGCATGGAGTAGGAACCTGTCTGACTCCTGCGCAGAGAGGACAAGAGCCAGACCTGGGAGGCAGGATGAGTAAATTGGGACAAATAACCTGAGGGGAGGATGACTGAGGGCTGGCAAGGTTTGGGGGAGAAGAGAAAGACAGAGACTGATGAGGCAAGGAGCCTGGAGCCTGGTAGCCAGAAGGGAAACAGGAGTGGTGGTGATGGGGAGAAAGACTTAGATCAGATGAGGAGACTGAGTGTGGGGAAAAGGGTCAACTTGGAACCCATGTAGGTGAGGGGAAATAGATTGAATGAGGAGTTGGATGTGGGGTAAGACTGGGAAAGGAGACTGAGACAAGGCACTGGGATGATAGATGGAGACTGCGGTCATATGAGCAGCCCAATTGTGGGAGAGAGTTGAGATTTGGAAGAACACAGAGCGCCTGAGAAGCCAAGATGGGGTGGGGGCAGAAGACTGGGACAGGGAGTCAGGGTTGGGTGGGGATGAGGATGGAGAACAAGGGCCAGTTGGACAAGGAAGTTGGGATGAGGAGGCTGTGGAGGGAGACTGGGATCTAATGTATATATGGGTGGAGGGAGACTGAAATTAGCTGGACAAGGAGCCTGGGGATAAGGAGCCAGGGAGTCTGGGACCAGGTGAGGAGACTGATATTGTATGAGGAACTGAGGGGTAGGAGAGACTGAAACTGGCTAGGCAGGAGTACTGGGATAAGAAGCCGGGGGGCTGGGAAGAGACAAGGGCAGGAATGGACTTGAGGGGATGGGTGGAAGGGGCCAGGTTAGGGGTGGTGAAAGGAAGAGAACAGGAAAAGAAAAGTCTGTGACTGCTAGTACACATTCCCCTCCAGAGCCTGGAATGGAACCCAAAATTCCTGAGTCTCAACATCCCCCTGCTGTTAGCAAATATCTGTGAAACCTACTACTAAAGTATATCTCCTAACCCCCTCTAGTGCTGGTGCACACAGTGGATGACAACCAATTATTGCTATCAGCTACTCTGTTAGCTCAAGTGGCAGAAGACTGTGCTGTGGAAGGTTCATGCTGGTGAACCTTGTGGGTGTTAATGCGGATTCCACATGATGGAATTTCTGTTTGCTTTTTAAAATCCTTGGAAATCACACACAAAAATATATTAAAATAATATTGCAAAGTCAAGCACTCAAAAGTTAAGGAATGCTAGAATTAAGGTCATCCATGCAACCTTAATTCCGTTCCCTTGTGTATATGCATTCTGATACCTGGAATGACTATCTATTCAATATTCACATATTTACATATACCATTCATTCCAAAGTACTTTAAAATAGATACAAAACCACACACATATATAAATAATTTCACAAACCACTCAAATTCATCATGCTTTTGTGTGGAATACAGTAGTTATTTAATAATGCATAGAGACAATACACAAGTTTAGATTAAGTTAAAATACTGTATCTAATTAAATTATGGGCAAATTTTAGGTAAACAGAACACACTTTGGCCAGGACATTAGGACTAGCAACCCCACTCTTGCAAAAAAGTGCTGTAGGATTATTAAATGGTCCACGTTCTCAAGATTTTGTTTTTATACCTTATTCAAAAGACAACAAAATTCCATAGCAGTGTTTTAATGGTGAACTTTAGTAGAGCACTCTGAGTCAACAGTATTGCTTGTAGCACTCTGCTGTTCTATAGAGGTCTCCCATTCATTATTGGTCAGACCCACCTCTGACAGAAAATCACATCCCTAGGTGCTATCTAGATGCACCCAAGTAACAATTTTTGTATATTAGTGAAACAGACATCTTACCTTTCTGGCATGGATATGTATCCTCTTCCTCAGTTTCTCCTCAAAAATGGTCTACTTCCATACAAGACCATGACTTTGATATCCGATTAATTAGTAGGAGTATTCCAATCTAAGGCAAACAAGAGTCCAAAACTCACATTTTTAGGGATGGTCATTGAGAAAATTGTGTCAGGGCAACTTTGCAAATTTTTTGATTCCTTGGGTTCTTTCGTCCTGAGTCAATTTGTTTATAGGCCTAAACACAGAGTAGAACCTGCAGTGGTTGCATTAGTTGATGATTTAACAATGGATGAAGATAAAGTGTCCAGGCTGAGATTTATAGATCCATCAGCAGCCTTTGACACAGGTGACTGTGACATTTTGTTGGCTTGTTTGCTAACACTGGTAATAGTGGATGGAGCTGTGCTTGAGTGACTGCATTGTTTGAGAGAACCCCGTAGCTATGGGTAGTTTTTCTGGCCTAAGGATTCTCTTTTATAGGCTGCCACTTGGGTCTGTATTTTTACCCCTCTTGTTCAATATGTGTATGAGGCTGCTAGAAGGGTTAGTGAGGAAACCTGAGCTGGAATGCATCCAATGCAATGATGATACTCAGGTGTACATCACCACCACATCTGACCCAGGCTAAACAGTGGAACAATCACCCAGTACCTTGATGAGCTTGGGGCCTGCATGAGAACAAACTGGCTGCAACTCACCCCAGAGGAAATAATCTTGACAGGCTGGGAAAGTAGTCAGAAAAGTTGGCAGAACTTGTGTTGGTATAGGTTGTCTGCCATTTGTAAAACAGCAGCAAGCCATGATCTAACACCCTGGAGTTGTTCAGCTGGATGCTCAAGTAGCAGCTGTGGCCAAGAAAGATTTCTCCATCACTTCTTGGCAAGCTAACCTCCTCCTTTTCTCTCTGATGTAGTTCTCATCACAATTATCCACGCCTCTGTTACCTCAAAATTATATCTAGGATTGACATATAAAGTGTATGTAACACATTCTATGCCTATGTAACACACACACCACCTGGGTGTGGTGTTCTGTCCCATCTAGTAGCACCAAGATCACTTTGAGAGAGAGTTAAAATGAGTCTGCTCTACAGCCTTAGCAAAGAACCAGTTGGCTTTTAGCTCATGCACTACACGCCAGACGTCTACCCCTTTCTAAGTGCTAATTTGCAGGTCCACTTAATGGATAGCAGCATTCTGCAGCATTAGCTTTGACTTCTTAATGGTCTGCAGCTGTAGGTGTAACACTGACAGACTCTGGTGGGTGTTACACCTACACCTGCAGACCATTAAGAAGTCAAAGCTAATGCTGCAGAATGCTGCTATCCATTAAGTGGCACTTAAAAAGGACAGAATAGAAACACCAGGTTTCAGTCCCACCTTAGTACTCTATTCTCCACATCTATTCCTTTTCTTGCTTCACCCTTCCTGAGGGTTCTTCTCTAGCCTCCCTCTTTTTGGGCCTTGCCACAGCTCCTCCTGGCCCGAGTACTTCCTCAGTTCCCTTAACAGAAAACCATACAGGAGACCTTCTCTTTCCTTCCTCTGTAGAGGGAAGGCTGCTCATTATATTCCCTGGCACTGCTTCCCAGCATGCAAAACACAAAGAACTATCCTATTTCTATTACATTTGCATAAGGGAGGTCCTGAGAAGCAGTCATGCCTTGCAAGGAAACTGCAGCAACCTGTGAATCATGGAGTTGAGCTTTGTGTTGCGTCCCCCAATGGGAGTGTGGAAGAGTAGGGGTAAGTTGGAGCCTATAGTTGAGGTGGCGGAGTGGTAGGGGTAGAGCCACGGGGTTCAGGTGGTGCACAGAAACACTAATGGCAAAGCCTGCCTGATAAAAGGGAACAGAGTCTGTGCTGGGACTAGGGTGCATCAATACGCAGTATCTTCACTCAAGTACAGTTTTAATGATTCCCCATTGGCAAACTACTAACTGCATAAAACTCTTTTGAAAATGAGATTTGGGCTTCTAGATCAGTTAGGTGTTGCAACACTGAGCACAGCCATGCTTAAATAGCTTGAAAAATCTGGGCCTTAGAGCTTTATAGGTGAAAACTATTAAACCTGGAAACCAACAAGCCCCAGTGCAGATCATGAAACACCAGTGCTGTGTGCTCCCACCAGGGAGCACAGCTGATTATCTAGGCTGCTGCATTCGCTATCAGTTTATGTTTCTGGATTGACTTTAGGGGGCAGATCCTCAGTTAGTGTAAACTGTCATAGCTCAGTTGAAGACTATTTACACCAGGCAGCTGAGGATGTAGATGAAGGTGTTGAGCATATGTAGAGTGGAGTTTGATGGGGGTTAGAACTGTATAGAGGAGAGGTATTTTGTAGGAAATAGGAGGCTCACTTCTATTGACTCTTGTGGCGGGAGGCAAGAGTAAGGTGCTGCTTTTGTAACATGCACCATCGGCACCATTTTTAATGTTTGTCGAACTCCAAATAACAAAACATAAAAGATGAAGAGCAAGGCTCAGCAGATAATACAAACACATGTCCCTAGCTGAAAATGCTGTTTGAATGGCATACAGATCTTCATTTAATCAGATCACACCCCAGAAATGAAAATTATGGAATACAAGAACTCAAGCAGCTACAAATGACACAGGACCATGATTACATAGTGCAAGGCAAAATCCAATAGATGGATATCAGTCTATGAAAAACACAGCAGGCATAAGGCCAAAGCCCTTTATTTTCTTATGGAGGATACAGACCCACTCGTTGTGCAGCTTAGACCTCGGAAGTGGTTTGGGATTGATTGTGGCTTCTTTGCCATGGCTTTGGATAAGGTCTTGGTCCGTGGGCTTAAATGACGCTCAGATTGCATTCTCCAAGAATTCATCATTTTCAGTGGCTCAGAGAACTGGTCCAAAAATGAAATCCTGTGGGTCAATTGATGTTTGAAGAAGCCATAATTTTAAATTAAAACAAGGAACATGCAGTAGCTATTAGAAACTGTTTTCCGTGAACATTATAATGTGAATTAGCAATAGAACAACGTTTTGATGATCCCCCAGCTAAGCCTGGAAGTGTGGGAGATGGTTTTAGATAGATATGTTATGTGGCCAGCTATTTCAGAAATAAGTTTAATACTGTAACTAGTGAAGTCTGAAGAGTGTGGGGGGGTGTAGTCGGTTTCAAGAGTAGTAGGCAAACTTGTATTTGTTTTGACTCAATCCCCTGAAATAAATGTGGATCAGATAGTTAAAATTCAATTATGCTAGCTTCCATATTTCAACTGCTAAAACAATCCCCACAGTGAGGAAGTAAGTTCTTCTAAATGCTTTCAAGTGGGTATTAGTGCTGGGCACCACCAAAGGATGTTATCATCTTGGTGACTTTCTTGGTTAACAGAATGGTTTCTCTTTTTCCCCCCTAACTCCCACAAAGAACAAATGGTACCTGATGCTCGTTAAAATCCAAGACACCCAAGTGCACTGGGGTGTCTGTGGTATTTTCTGACTGAAAACCTCTCAAATGCTTGAAATGTTATGGGAAAAAGCCAAACAGATTTCATTATGCTAGAACTCTGGGGAAGGGGGGAGAATTCTCCTCCACTATACCAGTGCAGTGTAACTGAAAGAAGAATTTGGCCCATCACGTGTGCAGGGTTCTCCTTTAGGACAAAATGGGGCTTGCACAGTGAGAGAGTGTGAAGCGGGGGGAGAGGGGAAGCAGCTCCCCTCTGCCCATCTCCCCTTAACCCTTCCCCTAAATGCTCTCATAGGTGCTGGGTTTAATCAGAATCTTTAGGAACCCTGGAGCACACGGACAAAGAAAAGGGAGCTGGAGGGAATGGTAACCAGCCAGCAGGGCTAGCCAGAACAGGCGGGGAGTGCAACCTACACTCTCTTAAGGAGTGGTGCATCCATCACACACACATCCCAGCATGGAAAAGAACTCAGGATTCTGTGCCAAAAACAGGGCAATAGCCCAAGGCATGGTAGAGCTTAATTATGAAACAATGAGCTAGAAGTACATTTTACTTACAAATGTAAATTTGTTGTGTCACAGAAATATTTTTGTATCATGTGATGATTCATTTAATTGTATTTGTTATTTAAACGCTTCAGAACTATTTAACAAATTGTCAAGTATCAGAGGGGTAGCCGTGTTAGTCTGGAGCTGTAAAAGCAGCAAAGAGTCCTGTGGCACCTTATAGACTAACAGAAGTATTGGAGTATGAGCTTTTGTGGGTAGTCATGCTCTGTTAGTCTAAAATTGTGAATGTTTTAAAGATGGGTATATCTGCCCATTTTTCTTGTGATAAAAAAATATTTATAACACACTGGCTCTATGGATGGTAGAGCTATCATGGGTCAGCTTGTTAGGTGTCATGGAGGATGTAATTGTTATATGATATAGCACTGCTTTTGATTAGGTCTGTGTTGTCAGTGAAACAAAGGTCTCAGCTCTCTCCGTCCCCAACCCCCCACCATTCTCCTTCAAGTTGGATTGAAAGGGAGCAACATCGAGTAGTAGCAATTCTCCAATTCTTTCAATCCTATTAATGAGAGTCTGAAAGAAAATTGATTTATGACATTTACAGGATTAAGGCTCTGTGACAGGGTTAAGAGCAGAACATGAGAATGGCCATACTGGGTCAGACCAGTTGTCCATCTAGTGCAGTATCTTTTCTTCTGACAGTGGCCATTTCTAGATGCTTCAAAAGGAATGAACAGAAAAGGGCAATCATCAAGCAATGTATCCCCTGTTGTTGAGTCCCAGAATCTGGCAGTCATTGGCTTAGGGACACCCAGAACATGGGTCTGTGTCCCTGACCATCCTGGGAAGTAGCCTTTGATGGACCTATCCTCCTTGAAATTATCTAATTCTTTTTTGAATCCAGTTATATTTTTGGCCTTCACAACATCCCAAGGCAATGAGTTCCACAGGTTGACTGTGTGTTGTGAGAAGTACGTCCTTTTATTTATTTTAAAATGTGCTGCCTATTAATTTAATTGGGTGACCCTTGGGTCTTGTGTTATGTGAAGGGGTTAAAAAACAAAACAAAAACAAACCAACCAACAAAAAAACCACACACACTTCTAAACTCACTTTCTCCACATCATTTATGATTTTATAGACCTATATAATATTCCCCCTTAGTTTTCTCTTTTCTCAGGTGAATGGTCCCAGTCTTTTAAATCTCTCCTCATATGGAAGCTGTTTCATACCCCTAATCATTTTTGTTGCCCTTCTCTGTACTTTATCATGTTCCAATACAGGGGTGTAGCCAGGGGTGGGCTGCAGCCCACCCACTTAGCATCCAGGCCCACCCAAATCTGAACAGGGGTATGCAGCAGCCACACACAGTGAAGCAGCAAAGGAAGCGCTGCAGAGACACATTAGTGCCCAAGCTGTTCTGCCTCCCCACCCTCCTCCGCCTGGCCATATCATCAGTCCGCTAACACGCGCACAGGGGGAAAGGAGGCGATGGGAGCCACCACCCCACGCACAGAGCCTGGGCCCTCCCTCATGCAGAACGCAGCATGGGCCGTTTGTGCTGGGAAATCAACCCCATGCTCAGTGACGGGTGGCCGCCACATCTCCCCACTGCCACTGGGCAGGGAATGGTTGGGCCCCCACCGGCAGCTGCTCCGAGGAGAGCAGGGGTATCAGGCATGCATGGGTGCTGTGCTGGGTCCCTGCCAGGTTTGACAATACACAGCCTCATAATTGTTTTCAGCTTTGTGAAACTGGCCTTTTTAAAGCACCAAGTATATGTATCACTAGTCTGGACTTTATTCATTTTGCACATTATAAATGTATCAAGTCACAATAACTTGTACCTAGGTTACCAAGCTGAGTATGCTCAGCAGCTAGCAGGAGGTACTCAGTACCTCACAAGATCAGGCCCTTTGTGAAGAATTAAGAGTTGCTCTAAAATGAGATGAGCAAGTTTCATGATTCCCCCTTACCTTCAAGCAATTGGATGTAATAATGCTGGGGTTACTACCTCAGTTTCCTCTCTCAGGCCCCTTAAGGACTCTACCACAAGTCCATTATTACCCCTATTCAGGGCCAGCTTATTATCCCACATAGTGCAAGTAGTCCTCAAAAGCTGCCAAACAGTCCATTTAGCTCCCACAAAGCTCATGTAGTCCACAAGACACCTAGTACCCAGTTCAACATCACACCTCATACCCCAACTCTGGCATCCTCAGTCTCACATGAGCCTTCCTTTGGTCCGTGCCTATTCTTTTATCAAAACAGCGACCCCAGCCCTCCCAGTTGGAGTCTTTCCCAGATTTCTAATCCTCTGCCTGCGAACGTTCAGCAGACTAGCCCCTTGGATGGTTTCCTGCCCTCAGCTTTTCCCAGGAACTCCCACCAGGGACCTCCCCTCAGTCACTGCTGTCTTTCTCTCATTAAGTAGACCCAGATGCCACTCTGCCTTCTTAATCAGGTCAACCTGGGATGCACTTGTGTTGGCACAGGGGAGCAGGATCCACCTCATTTAAAGACACCCTGTGACACCAAGGCTTACCTTGATTTGTGTGGATGGAATTCACTCTGGTTCAGAGTGACCACACAAGGCCCAAGAACTCAAAAGTAGAGCTTCAGTAGCACAGGACTTGAGAAGAACACGAGGATTGTGTGAGCTTTTGCACTGGAGTGACTCCATCTACATGTGTGGCTACATTTCATGCCTTCCTATTTTTTATCATATTTATCTTGCTTCAAATGCTAAGATAGAGCTGGTCCCCTCCAAATATGTTTGAATGCTCTTACTCATTTTTCCCCTAAGTAAACTTAAATATTTATTCAGGGCTGCTGCTGGTAATCACGGAGTCCTAAAAAGCTCTCTTTTTTTGAAATGGGAGCTAAATCATTCCTCAATTGTGGGAACATGTTTGATTTCCTCCAGTTAATGTTATCATTGAGAGCTGTCCAATCTGAGCAGTTTGGGAAAAGGATTTACAAGTGATAAAAGTGTGTGGGATGTGCTTCTAACTCATTTTTTCTCAAAAGTTCTCAAAGCACTCTATCATGCAATAAAGTCAGAATTAACGATTATAAAGTATGTAATTGTTGTACCCATTTTACAAATGGGAAAGCGATGCAGACAAAAGTTTAGTGACATGCCTGATGGCAAAGAAATAATTTTGTGCGAGTAAAAGGATAGTCTTTAGGTCCCTTTCCAGACAAGCTTTTAATCATGCGCTTTGCTCTAAGCACAAGTAGCCCTATGGACTTCAAAGGGATTACTCACCTGATTAAAGTTAAACATCTGCTTAAGTATTTTGCTGGATCAGGAGCCTCTATTTTTGTTGCCTACAGCCAGAATGAAATGCATTCCCTTGGCACTGAATAAATAAGAGTTGGTAGCAGAATAAGAACAGAACCAAGTTGTCCACACTTCCAATCTTTTGCTTTAAGTGAGATCACAGCCTTCTCCAAGGAGAATGGGAAAAGAGCGCAAATAAAAGGCAAGGAACTCACTGAGCATTTTGTCCTTATTTACTTATTCTGCTGCATTTTATACACACATCCCATACTTTAAGCACTTAGACATATCATTCCAGGGATTTAAACAAAACATTTCTTCCTCACTTGCAAGTTTTAGAGAAAATACAGAACAAATGTATGGTCTCTCCAAACCTCAGACAATTTACTTTGGCTACCGGTGCGCCCACAGAAAGTGTTTTTCAATTTATATATTTATACTTTCCTTACTTAGTATTGATTCTAAATGAAGAAGAAGCCATGCTTGACGGGAAACCTATGAGTAAGGACATATGAATTAAAGAGTTTGTTTTATCTACCCACTTTCCTTTTACTGTTGCCAAAAAAAGAGAAAAAAATCCTTTTTATAGTTAAGAGTAATGGTGCTCTGCATATAATTATTACAATATAGGTTTGCCAGAACCTTCCTTTTTTTAGGCTTTGAGTATTGAGAAACCATTAAATTATTATTCCGACACCATTTTATTATTCACTTTTCATTATTCCCACACAACATTCTTTCCAAGTTTTATTTTAATCATACATTCACCATATTCACAAAATGTTCTTGTATTATTTGTCTGATCTGCCATTTTAACAATATCTGGTCCATTTTATTTAAATGTGTTAGTTTTTATGACTGCTTCAGGAACAAAAAAACCAGAAGATAGTTCTGTGATATTAAATGAGTTGAGCACTTTTACTGATCAGATTATAATTGGTCAACATAGCCATATTTGTAAAAGATCTAATAATTTTATTTTACATCCATGTCTTATCAGTGGTCAAAGTAAAAAGGCAGCCATTTTATTCAATGGATAAGTTTAAAACGATATTTTTGTTATGTCTGTGGGGAATTATAACAACATCAAACCAGCACTCCAGATGCAGGTTGCACTATATAATTAGGTACTCTAGATAAACATTACTGGAGAAGTTAGAACGGAATGAACTTTTATGGAATGGAAAGAAAAGGAATTATGATCCAATGGGAAGAATGCAAATCTGACCATGGCCAAGTAACAATGTTTTCTTGATGACCGCATTACCCACTTGTTTTAGTAAATAAGATATGCTTATAAAAGAATGCCATTTTTAAAATAAAATGCTCACTATTTGTTTTCAGCTTTCACCTTTATGTATATTATTAGAAAGATAGAGGACTTGAATAATTGCAGTTACACTCTTCATCCATAGATTGTTGAGATGCTTCACAGGGTGGGTTATGCTTCAGCAATGCTATTAGCAATTTGTTAGTATTTTACCATTATAGAGAGAGGCCCTAGGCTGATGTAAGTACTGTGGACATATTTAACAGAAAGATAAGTAGGAACAGTGAATGGGGAAAAATTGCACTGCAGATTGCAGCAGGTGTTTACAGAGGTGCTAGAACAATTTGTATAGCAGGGGTGCTGACAGCCATTGAACCACACTGTAAACCCTGTATATAATGGAAACCACTTTGAGCCACGGGGTGCGGCAGCACCCCCTGCACCTATGGGTGTTTATATCTGTAACTATCATTTATTATTCAATAGAATATCTCAAGCATGGCTGGGGGTTTGACTGCAATGTAGTGTTGTGGGCCAGATGCTAAGTGGACAACAAAGGTGTTGCTCCAATGTTGGTTATGCAAAGATAAGAAAAACAAAGTAGATACTGTGGGACATGATCCAAAGTCCACTGAAGTCAATGGAAAGGCTTCCAGTAACTTCAGTGGGTTTTGGATTAGGCCCTGTGGTTTCATAATGCATGGTTAGGGAGCTCAGTACTATGCAGATGGTCAATAATGCAGTGTGTATGTATGTGTATATATATAATTATTTATTTCATATATATATGAAATAAATAAAGTTGTTTGCTGTCTCAGTGTGAATCCACATAGTTGCTCACCTGTTACTTTGGGTTTTGACTACTTCTTCCTGTACCAAAGAATAACCAGAATAAGGCTGGTTGAACTGACAGCCTGAATTGGGTCATCTTGTTTGAGGTGAGGATATCATCCTCTAGCATCAACACTCCCCCGTTATACACACAACCCTCCTCACCCCATTTGCTCAGTCTTGGTGCACATGTGCAGGCTTAGCCCCTTTTTCCTTCACTTCAGTTTGTGGAAAGTGATCCGTTTCTAAGATCAGCACAAAAGAAATCATGTTTGCAGGTGAAATTAGGCTACAATAGCGGGGCTGAGTTTGAAACAAGACTATGTATGAGGATTAGATGGTGCCAAAGTCTTATGAGTTGTTCTTGCATAATTGCAGCCCACAGTGCTAGAAATGCTGCAATATAGCCATGCTCAGAGGCTTTCTGAACCAGAAGTTAGACCCTTCTAGTTTAGGTTCTGATGCAGTACTTACATGAACTGTAAGGGAGAATTCGGATCCAGGCACTCAAATCCAGCACCCACAGATATTAAAGGAGTTCAGATTCTAGGTTCTTTAAGGGAGAATTGGTCCTGTCGAACCTGTTAGAGTTCTTTAGAAGAGTTAACAGATATCTATTTTAATAAGCAGTAGGATAGTCTGTACAGTACCAAAGTTACCCAGATACATTCAATCACAGGATTCACATTTTATATTAGAACTCCAATGAATCTACTCTTGGGGGAAAACAGCTCCAACACCTATGATCAGATGCAAAGTGCACAGCTGGATGTGCTGGCTGGTGGGCTGTTGGCCTGAGTATCTGGTTATAGCAAGCTGTATCAACACAGGGGCAGATGAGTTATCCCCTACATGTCAGTAATACATGCAAGATCAGGTATGTCATGCACAGTAAAAAGTTTAGCAATCACCAAAAACACACAGTGGAGCTTTCTTCTCTGTGGCAGCTTGGCGGTCTAGTCACAGGCCCCAGTGGTTGTTATGCCCCATCACACCTCTCCTGTGAGAAGGGCTTAGAAATGACTCTAGTGAAGAATGTGAGAAATTTTGGGTTCCTGAAAGCAAAGTACTCTGTTTCAAGAGCAGAAGCCTCTGAAGTTCTCATCCCATTTTCATCCTCTTGTTTCTGTCAGTCAGGAAGTGATGATTTATTTTTAAAAGTATTGTATTCACCTATTGGTCAAAAGTAACTGGGCCATCTTAATTATCACTTCAAAAAGTTTTTTTTCCTCCTGCTGATAGCTCATCTCAATTGATTAGACTTTTCCTGTTGTTATGCATACTTCCACCTTTTCATGTTCTCTGTATGTATAAATATCTCCTGTCTGTATGTTCCATTCTATGCATCCGAAGAAGTGAGCTATAGCTCACGAAAGCTCATGCTAAAATAAATTTGTTAGTCTTTAAGGTGCCACAAGTACTCCTGTTCTCTTTTCCCCCTAATTCATGCTCACGCAGGACATCTTTCATCACCAAGACAGACTCATCCATCACAATACATTGTGAGCACATTTAAAATGTACTTCCTTTGTAATTATAGTTCACTTTTTGAAACTTTATAATTAGTTTTTATTTCTGGTGCTCTGTGGCTACAGAATTCCACCTGCTCATGATCTGGGTTAGAGATCTTGTGGGAGAGTATTGTGAAGCAACTCTCGGTCTGGAAGGCAGCTAGCAGATCCACTGTCCTTTTAAATCATGTGTTTGGCTATGATCTTCTTAGTGACTGACTGAATAGCATCAGTTGAAGTTTAGGGTAGAAAAAAGGCAACCTGGTAGATACTTTATGAAGGACCTTTTTGAATATTTGTGTAAATTGTAACTATTAATCTTTTAAATAGAATGTATAAATATTTTGTGGAATGGCCACAATCCAAATGGTGATGGGATATACATAACCAGAGGTCAAGGAGAAATATCTTGGCACAGATTAAGAAGATAAGAGAGAGGCTGTTCCTCAGAGTGGGGAAAAAAGTAAATAGTGGGGTAACCCAGGGATCAGTACTGGGTCCAGTGTTATGTTGACACATTAATGATTTGTGGGAGAAAGTAGACAGCCAGTGAGTTAGTTTTTTGATGACTAAGTGGTTTTCATTAATGAAAACTATGGGGGCTTGTGAGAAACTCCAAATGGGTTTAAACACATGGGGTGACTGGGCAATATGATAGTAAATAACTTAGCTTGGATAAATTTTACTGCCAATGTGCTTTACATAGTGTCAGCTTCTCCTTTGTATATTGAAAGACACGTTCAGGGAAAAAGGCACAGGGTATAAAACAACCTTTTAAATTACTTAGACGATGTCTGTCCAGTCTAGAGCTAAACCAAACAATGCTTGGGTTTGTGCAAGAGAGAGAACATATTCTGATATATTCAACAGAGGTATATACTCACCTGGATAGCTATGTCCACTGCTGGAAGCAGAGTATTGAATTAGGCAAACTAATCAGCTGATCAGGCAAATCCTCATTCTAGACCAGCGGTCCACAAACTTTTGAGGGTTGTGTGCCCTCCCCCACTTATCCTGTCCTCACCCACTGCCTCCCTGGAGCTGGGGCTGGGATTGGGTCCGCAGCTCGGGGGAGAAGGGGAGGGATGTGGACAGGGGCTGAGGCTGGGGCAGCAGCTGGGGTGGGTCTGGGGCCAGGAGTGGGGCTGAGACTGGAGATGGGAATGGAGCCGCAGCCAGGCTGCAGTGCAGGGCCGCCCAGAGTGGGGGGTCAAGTGGGGCAATTTGCCCCAGACCCTGGGCCCTGCAGGGGCCCCCATGAGAATGTCTGAAGCTCCCCCCCGGCCCCGCCCCCGCCTTCCCCCATCCCCTGGTGCCTCAGCGCGCCGTGTCCAGGAGCGGCCCTGGACAGCGCTGCAGCTGCATGGCTCTGGCAGGACCTGAACTCCTCCCGCTCAGACCCGTGTGGTAATGGGGCAGGGCTGCAAGCTCCGTCGGGCCGAGCAGCAGGAGCTCAGGCCCCGCTGGAGCCATACCACTGCAGTGCTGTCCAGGACTGCTCCTGGACACGGCTCACTGAGGCTCGGGGGGAGGGGGGGTAAGTGGCATGGTAAGAGGCTGGGGCCGGGGGGGGGTTGGATAAATGGCAGGGAGTCACAGTTCAAACTGTTCCGCAACACATGGGGTACATAAGGAATTTTTCAATTAACTACCTGTGATGGTTTGGATCACAGAAACCCTCTGGGAGCTGCCACCAGATGTGCCCAGTCTACTTCTACCCCTGCTTTCCCTGCCAGCTCAGGACTCCAGCACCCTGTCTTGCTGAGGCAGACACTCCCGTCTGCTCCAACAAAGACCCAGGGTCTGAATTACTTGCCACAAAGCTGCAGGCTTACCTGAAAGCAGCTAACAGAAGTGTTCCTGTTTTTAGCACTCAGATGCCCAACTCCCAGTGGGGTCTAAACCCAAATAAATCCGTTTTACTCTGTCTAAAGCTTATACAGGGTAAACTCATAAATTGTTCTCCCTCTATAACACTGATAGATATGCACAGTTGTTTGCTCCCCCAGGTATTAATACATACTCTGAGTTAATTGACAAGTAAAAAGTGATTTTATTAAACACAAGATGTAGGATTTTAAGTGGTTCCAAGTAGTAACAGACAGAACAAAGTAAGTCACCAAGCCAAATAAAATAAAATGCGCAAATCTATGTCTAATCAAACTGAATACAGATACGATCATCACCAGTTCCAGAATGCTCCCTTTTACAGACTAATCTCCTTTTAGCTGGGTCCAGCAATCACTCACACCCCTTGCACACTGTCCTTTGTTCCAGTTTCTTTCAAGTATCCTGTGGGGTAGGGAGGCTCTCTCTTTAGCCAGCTGAAGACCACCATGCAGGGGTCTCCCAGGGGTTTAAATAGACTTTTTCTTGAGGGTGGAGACCCCCTCCTCACTCCTATGCACAGTCCAGCTCCAAGATGGAGTTTAGGAGTTACCTGGGCAAGTCACATGTCCATGCATGACTCACAGTTTTTACAGGTAGCATCCATTGTTTACATGTTACCTTTGTAACCCTTCTGCCAGGCCGAATTGATAGCAGCAAGGGCCAGGTTCAATACATAGGGGTCCCTTCCCTACAACGTAATGCAAAACCAGCTCGAGCCCCCACCCAGTGACCTGGGAAAATCTTACACACACCCCTGGGCGCCTCGAGGAGGCAATACTTCCCCTCTCGCAAGCACAGAGTCTTGGTGTAGCAGAAAAGGTTTACTTACATGAGATAAACAACAAGCATTAAATTGGGAAAACACCTCAATTAGAGTTCATAGACCAAACCGTGAGCAAAGACCCTCCCCAGGAAATTGGGCCATGTCCTTTTTCCTGGGCTCTTGAGTCCAGCAACCCCCAAATCACTCCAAGACTCCAAAGTCCAATACCCCAAATGTCCCTAGAGTCCAGCAACCCAAAGTTCACCCACAGTCCCAAAAGTCCCACAATCCAAAAGTCTCTGTCCTGGGTCAGTGCAGCCCCAGAGTTCGAGAGTCTATCTGCAGAGGTTCCTGTCCCCACCCCCAGCCTGGGTAGAAAGGGGCACCTTACGTGGTCCGGGGCCAACTGCCATGCCTCTCCGTGGGGTTCTGCTTCCGCCTTCTCCACGAACTGCTCTGCTCTACCAGCCACTCCACTCTGCTCCTCCAGCCATCCTTACAAACTGCTCCGCTCCGCCAGCTGCTCTGCTCCACCAGCCGTCTCATGATCCGCTCCAGCCATCCCTGCAAACTGCTCAGCTCCACTCACTCCGTGGGTGGCTCCACTCGCTCCGTGGGCCGCTCCACCCGTCCCACAGCTGCTCCGCTCTGCCAGCTGCTCTGGTCCACCAGCTGTCCCGTGATCTGCTCCAGCCATCCTCACAAACTGCTCGGCTCCACTCACTCCATGGCTCCACAAACTGCTCCACTCCGCTCTGCCAGCTGCTCTGCTCCGCAGTATAGCTTCAGGCTCCCCCACTAGTTAGCACAGTACTCAGTGCTCTCAGCTCAGCAATTCCAGCTCTTTAGTGATTTCAGCTCACAGTAGGGGAGCACCAGTGCTAGTGCACCATTAGCCCAAAGTGAGTTCAGCTCAGTAACCTGTATCTAGATTCTTAAGGGAATCAAAAATCAACTCTGATATTCCACAGTGGAGAGAGAAGTGGGTGGAACAGGTGCTTCTGGCTCACACAAGACACCTACACCACCAGGTACAGATACCTATCCCCAGCCTCTCTCTCAATTCACTGGGTTTTGGAACCCATGTCCCTTGTCTAGCAAGTGCTATTTAGTTGATAGTGAAACCCTTTATCATAAAACAGTTTCGTAGTTCCTCATTTACTTAATCAGGGTGACAACACTTTATTCCTCCTGCCCCAATAACAAAGAAATTGGGGATCTCACAGCTGCGAAAATAACCATCTCTGGCTGCCGTGGGCTATGCTAGGTGGGGTGCGTGTGCCAATGCAAATACCTGAAATTCCTTTCCACACTCCCCATAATTCACCACCAGATGTCAGGGTAGAGCTCATCCTGACTCTGCTTACACCTTGAACGTCCTCAAGTAGACTCTTGTGTGGACTGGAGCTTTCCAAGATCCATCGTCTTTTAAGTGTCTCTTGAGTAGGTACTTAACTTCAACATTCCTTTCTCCAGGAACTGACCAAATGCTCTACTAAGGTTATTTAGAAATCAAGCCAGTCCACAGCCAATATTTATAACTTTGAATACAAAAATGATACATGCATGCAGATAGGATTAATAGATTCAGTAGATCATAACCTTTATAGAGATATGTTACATAGCATATGTAGCATAGATAGATTCAGTAGATCATATTCTAGTTATGTCATATTCCCTTAAAGCATTATGGGGTACAGCATCACAGTACCTAACAAAATGAAAGATACCAAGGGAATTCATTTGTTTGCAGATATCATCACATAGTCAATGATCGTAGGGGTCAGAAAAATGAAATGTATATATCTTTCAGGATTTGAGAAGAGAAAGCAAAAGAAAGCTAGACAGACACAAGAAGAAAAGGGAAAAATAACTCTTCACAAATTTCTTCAGGCACAATCCAAGTCAAGTCAGTTGACTGAGTTGAGCGATGCTGACATTCAAGGCTCTTCAGAGGTGGGAAGTGAAAGTGGTGTTGTAAGAAAAAAAGAAAAGGCGGTGTGTGAGGTATCCAAAATATTACCACATTCGGAAAACAATGTTATGGTTGTTGCAGAGGAAGAGAAGGAAATCCAGCCTGTTTGGATAGACAATGGAGAACACAGTGGTAACACTGCTATAACTGAGAAACTAGTACAGTAGACTAGTCCTGCTGCTGTAGATGGGAATAACGAAGAAGAGTTGTGCAGTAATGACCCAGCCTCTTGGAAGTACCTAGATATAAAGAAAAGAGATCTTATTGTATTGAAGGGTCCACCACATAAGACCGAAAACTTTCCTCGTGATTCTTTTGGCAGGAAATTGCAGATAACAGTTTTTTCTAAACATCTGAGTAATGGTGAATATATTGAAAGAGACTGGATGGTGTGGGGTAAAGATGCTGCAGCATTATTTTGTTTTCCCTGCAGTCTCTACAGAAGTGAAACTCAAACTAACCAATTACATCATTCAAAATTTGTCAAAGGTGGAATTCCTGATAATTGGAAAAAGATTTACAAGAAAATCAAGAGTCATGAAGAAAATGCTTTACATTTGAGCAATTACATTAAGTGGAAGGAATTATTTCAGACAGTGATAAAAGAGGCATTGATACAGCATTACAGCATAGTACTAAATAGGAGGAGGAAAAATGTCTTAAAATATTAACTGCTGTTGTTGACATAATTCTTTTCCTAGCAAAGAATAATCTGCCATTTTGCGGTAGCCATTCTACAGTTGATTATGATGACTGTGGGCATTTCTTGTCAACACTGAAGCTTGTGGGCAGGTACAATACTGAGGTGAAACAACATCTAGAGATGGTAGTTCAATGCAGAGAGTCTGGTCGAAGAATGCAGGTTCACTACCTGTCATGGCGTAGTCAGAATGAGTTCTTGAAACTGTGTGGGGAGAAAGTTTTAAACTCTATTCTTGAAGAGGTAAGAAAAGACTGATATTTCAGCATTGTTGTTGATGGTATACCTGATGTTTCACACACAGAGCAGTTAGTTTTTATTCTCAGATATGTGATGCAAAAAAATGGAAATTGGGATGTGCATGAAAGATTTGTTAAACTAGTAGATTTTGAAAAGAAGACTGGCTCAGATATAGCAGAACAGATAAAGAGGTTTTAAAAAGAATGTGACTTGGAACTATCTTGGTGCAGAGGGCAGGGATATGACAATGCCTCTAACACGTCAGAAAAATTTCAGGGAGTAAAGACAAGAATTTTGGAAGAAAATGCCCAAGCCTATTTTTCTCCATGCTGTGCTCACACGCTGAACCTCTGCAGCACCCATACTATGAAACCGGTGTAGAGGTAAAAACATATTTTGGAAATGTTCAGAAACGCTATAAAGTATTTTCTCTTAGCCCTGCGAGATGGAAAATTTTGCAGACCACTACAAATATATCTCTTCACTCTGTATCTAAAACTAGGTGGAGTGCAAGAGTTGATGCTGTTCGCCCCCTAATCAAGAAGCACACAGGCGTGCTGGAAAGTTTAATTAAAATTGTAGAGGAGCTTCATTTACCTCCCGAAATCCAGGCAGATGTTGACTGTTTGATTAAGTGGCTCAAGTCATTTGAATTTGTACTTCTTACTACAATATGGTTTAAAGTGCTTCAGTGTATTGATGATAAGAACAGGGTCCTACAGAGCACCAGATTAACAATGGAAGAGGGAGCTAAACACATGAGCACCTTAGTCAAGGAAATTCAAACAATGAAAGATTCTTGGCCAATTCTCCTGAGTGTCTCCTGTCAGCTGGGTGTTAACCAGCACTCTCCCTGCTCGTGGTGCCCCCTGTTGGCGGTTGCCCTCATCAGTCAGGTCTTCAGTGACTCAGCTCTCTTCAAGGTAAAAGATCCAACAGGGCCTGTTCTTGTGTCCTCAGCAATGTCTTTAGCACTTTCTCTGGGCTCAGTCCTCAGCCCCTTCTGGGCTAGCTTTATATCTGTGTCTGCGCTGGTATAAAGCAGTGTCCCCAAAGGTTTCTGCTCTGCGATTCACGTGGGCTTCTAAACAAGCCTTATCCCCTTCTCAGGGTTTAGGGCAACCTGACAGTGACAGGTTGGGGGGTGGCTGGGGGAGAGATCTGTGCGCACCCTAGCTCCTGACCCAGGGACCCTATAAATAGCAGCCACGTGTTGTTTCCTGCAATGGTTGCTGCTGATCTCAGGGCTGAAGTTCTTCCTCATGGAATGCCAATATCACCAGTACCTGTCTTCTGTATCTCCCTTAAACTCCAGCAAAGAGCATCTTCCTTGCTTCTCTGGTCCCTGCCAGGAACTGACTAGCTCAGGCCTTGCAGCTCCTTTTATCTGAGCCTTCTAATCTCTGATTGGCTGTTTCCCTGCAGCCCCTTTAGGCAGGCCTGTAGAACCCACCTTTACTCCTCCTTTTCTGGGGCAGGGTGAGGAAGGAAGGTAAGGCCCCCAGCAGGGGACCTCAAAGGTCACACAAACAGAAAAGCCTACAGGGCCCAATATGTGGCTACAATTTCATTCTGCAAGTTTTACCACCATGGCCAGTTCAAGCAAACTCTGGGGCCCGTGCAAAGCCACTTGATACACACTCCTTCACTCAGGTGAGAAGCCCATGACCTCAGCTCCAAACTCTTATGCCACATTAGCTGACGACAGCAGGAAACAGTCCCACTGCCAGTGGAGTGGAGTTTGAATAAGCAGAATACAGATACTGTGCTCAGATCTGGGTTGTGTGTTTGGATAAGGAGTTATAAGTGAATAGAAGTTTCCATCATGTAACAGTAAAAGGAGAAACCTGGAATGTGTCTGAACCAGGGCCGTGATCATGAGGGAACAATATTGCAGTCTCCTAGGGTGCTCATTTAGTCATACAAATGTAGGGCTGGAAGGGACCTCAAGAGGTCATCTAGTCCATCCCCCTATGCTGAAGCAGGACCAATAACTGGCTGTAATGGTTCCCCCTTGGGAAGTGTGGCCTTATGGTCATGGCTGTAACTCTTGACTGCTAAGGTGGTTGTGGGGAGGGGAGCCCGGGCCCTCCTACTCTCCTGGACTCCAACCCAGAGTCCTTTGGACTGCACTCCATGTAGGGGCATTCCTGATAATGGTGGTCTGATACCCACAGGAGAAACAGGCCTCCAGGTTAGCCCCGGGCTGCTGGTTGGGAACTGGGCCTCTAGGGATGTCTTCCCCCAGATACTTGGCCCCCTCGTCCTTTCTGGCCTTTGGGTGGGGAAGTCCCTTGTGGACCTCAGGTTTTATGCTTGGGCTGAGGTTGGAAGGCCTAGGGCTTTTCCTGGGCTCCCAGACCTGGGGTTGAGGGCTGGCTAGGCCCCTGATAGGCTGGGTCTTGGGGAGCACCCAGTCTAGCTTCTGTCTCCCCTGGTTGGCTTCTCTCTTCTGTCAAGGGATCCCTCTGGAGTCAAGCAATGGCTCAAATGTGGGAGTTTGGCAGCTGAGACAGCTCTGATAGTTTTCTATTAGTCGCATGGCGTCAGTAAGTGACTCGGATTGATGTCTCGACACCCAGTCCCTGCCCCCCTTCGGGAGGATTTGGGCAAACTGCGCCACCAGGATGAGTTTGGTCACCTCTATTCCAGTCTGCCCTTCAGGCTTTAGCCACCTCCAACATATATCTTGCAGTTTCTGGGCAACAACCTGGGGTCAGGCTCCAGAGGGTACCTCTTCCTGTGGAACCTCTGGCAGAAGGTCTCCTCGGTAATGTCAAGGTAGTCCAAGATGGCTGTTCTGACCTGAGGGTAGTCTTGGGTAGTCTCTGCTTTCAGCCCTCGGTACACAGCCTGTGCTGGCCCAGGCAGGTAGGGTGCCAGCAGGATGGCCCACTGGTCAGGGGGCCATTGGGTAGATGTTGCCACCCTCTCAAATGTCATCAGAAAAGCCTCAGTGTCATCCTCAGGACCCATCTTTGCGAGCTTCATGGGTACCAGTGGGGCTCCTGGGCTCAGGCTCAGGCCCCCAGCGGAGAAGCACCAGGGGACTCTGGAGGCTGCATTAATGCCATGACTTGTTGAACTAACCTTTGCTACTGTTCTTGTCGCTGGGCCCCTAAATCCCAAACCAGTTGCTGCTGCTGCTGGTTGGCCATTTGTTACAGGAGCTGTTGCTGTTGGTGCTGTTGCACTGCCTGCTGCTGGTTCTCAGTCATCCACTTCAGCAACCCTTCTAGCTCCATCTCTGCTGGTCTATCAGTCCATGTTATTCTAAATCAGGCAGTTTGGTCACCTGGTTCAGTCAGTCTCCCCTTCTCTCAGGGGTCGGGCATTATGAATTGTCCACCAATTTGTAATGGTTCCCCCTGAGGGAGTGTGGCCTAATGGTCATGGCTGTTACTCCTGACTGCTAAGAGGGTTGTCGGGAGGGGACTCCGGGCCTTCCCATTCCCCTGGGCTCCAACCCAGGGTCCTTTGGGCTACTGGTGGTCTGGCAGCCAAGAAGGCTGTCTTCCCTGGGTCTCTTCCTCCGGTCCACCCCCCTTGGGGTCAGTTTAGTCCAAGGCTTTCCCCTGGAGGGGAAACCTAAACCACAATAGGTAAGAGGGGGTTAGCAATGTAAACAATCCACAGGATATGTCCCTCTCTGGCTGTTTCCAGGGTGGGTCCCTTCCTTCTTAAAGGGAGGGCCCCTTTGGGGCAGCTGTATCAGAGTCTTAGGTTTCCCTCTGCTCTGCTGGAGCCGTGGGCTGCAGCCTACAAGTCTGCTCACCTCCAGCTTTGCCATCCAAATGAGCTAATTCCCTGATGGTTAACTGCTCCAGCAGATGGAACATTTGCTGCAGGTGTGGCAGGGTGGGGCTGGCTGAGCCCCAAATGATCCCTCAATCCCTTGTTGCCTAGTGTGGGGTTTGTACACCCCATCACACTGGCAGGTGTCTGTCTAACCTGTTCTGAAAAAACCTGCACTGCCAGGAATTCCACACCATCCTTTTGAAGCCTGTTCTAGTGCTTAACAATAATAAAACTCTTTTATTTATTCCTTTTTGATTTTCAGATCATTAAAGAATGCCTGATAGAGCCATACTGGCCTCTTCCTATCTTTTCTTCAGATCAGAATAGTTGGCAGTTGTGCCTTTAATGTTGTCTCCTTGAGAAACTGCCAGCTCCCCTGCACTCCTTTTGCCCTAAGATTTTCTTCCCCTGGGACCTTACCTACCAGTTCGGAGTCTGTGTAAGTCTGCTTTTTATAAGTGCATTGTCCTTATAGTTCTGCTGCTCTCACTCTTCCCTTACAGTCATGAAATCTCTCTCTTCATGATCACTTTCACCCACATTGCCTTCCACTTTCAGATTTGCAACCAACTCCTCCCTGTTGGTCAGAATCAAGTCTAAAATGGCTGCCCCTCTGGTTACTTCCTCCAGTGCAGCAGGGTGTGGAGGAAAAGTAGCTTCATGAAGCTAAGTGTTAATGATAATGTCCAGTAACTTATTGGGATATATAGGGGACAACTTCCCTAATACATTCTAATAAGTTATTAGACATTATTAACACAACTCCTTGGACATACTTTTTTCCCCACACCCTAATTCAGTGGAATATAAGCAGAAGACATCACACTAGCACTGGCAGGCTTTTCCACACACACCCCCTTTCCTCCTCTCCCTTCCCCGTATGCACATGAACAGCTGCAAGCATGAGACCTGTCAGACACTTCCAATCTCCCCACATCATTTCTTTGTTTCCAGCCTTCCTCATGTACCGGCACCCTTTTCCCAGCCCATCTGATCTCTGCAGTTTGATGCCTCACTCCCGCATCTGTCTCCAAGACACACAATAATATGTTGCTTTCATCTGTAGTTGTTTCTTTTGCTCAGCCGCTAATGCAGTTAATGAAAGGGTATTTGTTAAAGATGCTTTTATTAACCCCGTCGCTGCTATTCCTTCCATGTACTTAGTCTGATTATTTAGAACAAATAGCAGGACATTCCCTGTAACAATAAGAATATTTTTTTCAATAGTGGTAAATCTACTGAACATCCAAAGTCACTGAAGGAGCTAAAGAAAGCAACCATTTCTGTTGTTTTCCCTTATATAGGTATCAATATATTTTAATTTGCTTCTTTCTATTAACTGTGTTTCCTTGACTGTTTCCACAGCAATCTCAATTGTAATTATGTAAGAGTTAACTTGTTCCCCATGCCTAACATAACCCACAATTAGTTGTCTTGTGTCCATAGTTCATGACTCAACTCTGTGGTTTTTGTATATCAAAGGGCTCGGTTACCAGATTTTTTTATACTGTAGTACTTATGCCTCTATTGACAGAGGGCAGAAAAACCTGAGCACAGCTGTTTCATTTGAGGGAGTAAAACAACCAGAAAACCAGACAGTTAATTTTATGAAGAATTAAAGATCATACTTGGGTGCAATCCAAAATACTGCATAATCTTTTAAGAGAAATTGTTTTCTTGAAGAACATATATATATAAAGTCACTTGGAAACTGAGTTCAGGCCTTTTCAGGAGCAAATATTATCTTAATACTTTATTCTTAGATGATAGGAATGGACTTGAACTAAGGAGGGATTGCCTTCTCCACTGACAGGCTAAGTGCTGTATCTAATGCAGCAGTTCGCAGACCATGTCTAAAGGTGTTATATCCTTGGGGCAGCCGGTGTAGGAAGCAATCACTTGAGGCCAGAGAGCAGGCAGCTAACCAAAACCTCCATTTTATTTACATATATACAGAGAGCTCCTCAACCGGTTGAAACCGGTTGAGCTAACCCATAATAATCTAACTCAGTTGCCATAGCAACAAAACCATGACAACCAAATACACAACATATTCCTCCCCCCCTAATAAGAACATCCCCTAAATAAAACACACACTAGACTAGAGAAGGAGGGTAGACTGCCTCCATTCCCGGCTAAACCCTGGGGATTATTTTGCCCCATAACCGTGGGTTCGCCCTAGCTAAAGATCCAGCCGATGAGGAGGTCTTCTGTCTCTAGGTGGATTACGGCGAACTACTGGTGTTGTTGCACCCGAAAGCACTAGGGGCTCAGGGTCCGCAGCACGAACAGGTGAGGAGGGGGTATCAGCTCGTGCTGGGCAAAGGGGTATCTCAGCCGCCGGCAGTAATGGAGGAGAACAGTCAGAAACAGGTGACTCGTGATTCGATCCCTCACCAGAAGAGGTGAAGTCAGACCCCTCAACTGCAGATGGGTCCTGAGGACTGGCATGACCTGGCAACAGCTGATCTACATGTCGCCGCCAGGTAAGATTCTCTGCAGTCCGGACTGTGTAGGAAACAGGTCCTGTTTGAGTGATGACTGTGGCCGGAACCCATTTAGCTCTGGAAGTATAATTCCGAGTCAAAACTGGCTGTCCCGGGCTAAAGGTTCGGTCTTTTGCTCTGGGTGCCCATCTGATGACTTGATATTGCTGCTGATGTTGCACAATTTGTCGGGGTTCAGAAGGTTTCAGCAGATCAAAGCAAGTGCGCAGCTGTCGTCCCATCATTAGAAAGGCCGGAGATGCGTGGGTCGTAGCATGAGGTGTGTTTCTGTAGGAAAGTAAAAAGGTATCCAGACGCTTTTGAATGGAGTGATGTCCTTGCTGATTTCAAAGCGTTTTCATTGTCTGCACAAATCTTTCAGCTAATCCGTTGGTGGACGGATGATATGGTGCTGACGTGATGTGGTGTATCCCATTTGCTTTCATAAAATTTTGAAACTCCTGAGAAACGAACTGTGGTCCGTTGTCGCTCACAAGTTGTTCTGGCAGACCAAAACGACTAAAGAGTCCTCGTAGTTTTTGGATAGTACTCTCTGCAGAAGTGGACTGCATTATAGAGACTTCTGGCCATTTAGAATGGGCATCTATTGCCACCAAGAACATGCTTCCTTCAAGGGGCCAGCAAAGTCAACGTGAATACGTTGCCACGGGTTTTCAGGCCAGTCCCATGGGTGTAGGGGTGCCCACTGGGGTGCATTCCTCACACCCTGACATGACATACAAGCTTTTGCCTTCTCTTCAATAGCGCTGTCCAGTCCAGGCCACCAAAAATAGCCGTGCAATTTCCTTCATGCGCACTAGTCCACAGTGACCGGAATGTAGCTGTTCTAACATCTGTGATCTCAGTGGTGGTGGAATAATGACACGTCTCCCCCACAACAAACAACCAGATTGGACCGATAACTCCGTCCGCTTGGACATGTAGGGAACAAGGTCGGATGAGACCGGAGAGGTTTGTCGAGATGTTCCATGCATCACCAGGTCCATAACGTGGGACAATACTGGGTCAACGCGAGTTGCCTTCTTTATCTGAGTAGCAGTGATGGGTGTATTCTCTACCTGTTCAAAGTAGAAGATTTCCTTGTGGGCACTATCGTGGTGTTTGACCGCAAAGGCAACCTTGAGAGGCCATCTGCATTGCCGTGTAGAATGGATTTCGATATTTGATTTCATATGTGTGTGCTGAAAGTAACAATGCCCAACGTTGCATACGACTAGCAGCTAATGGGGAATGCCTGTGTAAGGTCCAAAATTGATGTCAGAGGTCGATGGTCTGTGAGAAGAGTAAATTTTCGCCCAAACAGGTACTGATGAAACTTCCGAATTCCAAAAACAATTCCTAATGCCTCACGTTCGATTTGGGCGTAGTTAGTTTCTGCTTTGCTTAGTGTGTGAAGCAAAAGCAATAGGTCTCTCTTCTCCTGAAGGCATAATATGTGACACGACTGCTCCCACTCCATAAGGAGGCATCGCAGGCCAATTGCAGTGGTAAGGATGGATCAAAGTGCGTTAGAACTTCAGAATTTAGCAATGCATCCTTAGCTTTGTTAAACGCAACATCACAGGCTTCAGTCCACTTCCAGGCCTTGTTCTGCCCAAGGAGCTCATGAAGTGGTTTTAGCAGTGTGGCTAACTGTGAGATGAACTTTCCATAATAGTTCAGGAGTCCTAGAAACAGCGCAGCTGGCTTACATTTCGAGGTGGGGGAGCCTCCACAATAGCTTTAACTTTTGCAGGGGCCTTATGAAGACCTGCAGAATCAATGATGTGTCCCAAATATTCAACAGAGGGCTTGAAGAATTCACACTTGTCTTTGCGAACTCGTAGGCCATACTCTTCCAGTCTTTGTAGGGTAGTCTCTAAATTCTTTAAGTGATCCTCTTCATTTCTTCCAGTGACCAGGATATCATCCAGATAGCACTGAACTCCTGACAAGCCACACAAGATCTGGTCCATAGCCCTCTGGAACAGGGTGGGAGCAGATGTTATTCCGAAGGGTAGGCGACAGTATCGATAAAGCCCCTTATGAGTCACAATAGTCAACAGCTCTTGGGACTTTTCATCGACGTGCATCTGTAAATATGCTTGACTCAGATCAATCTTACTGAACTTTTGTCCCCCAGCCAGGCCTGCGAAGAGGTCATCGATGTGGGGAAGTGGGTATTGCTCTGCACACAACACTGGGTTGACAGTGACTTTAAAATCACCGCAAATCCGGAGAGAGCCATCTTTCTTCACGATTGGAACGATAGGAGTGGCCCATGAGCTATGGGTAACTGGTATTAGGACTCCATTGGTGACCAGGCGCTCCAGGTCTGCTTCAACTTTTGGCCTGATGGCATATGGCACAGTTCGGGCTTTCAGATATTTTGGTGGACTGCCAGGTTTAATGTTCAATGTCACAGTGATTCCCTTCATACTTCCCAAATCATCTCCAAAAACAGCAGCATGTTTCCTTAGTATAGGGGTTAGACTGGTTTCTTCTTTAGTCATCTGGTGCACTTCTGCCCAGTTCAGTTGAATCTTCCCAAGCCAAGACCTACCCATTAAGGCTGGGTAGTTACCTCTCACCACAAACAGTGGCAATTTAGCCAACTGTCCATTGAGCTCCACCTTAACATCAATAGTGCCCAGCATAGGCACAGCTTCTCCCGTATACGTCTTCAGAACAGTTTTTGTTGCCTTAAGCGGAAGATGCTGTAGCTTTTCTTTATACACAGTCTCGGAGATCAGTGAGACGGCTGCACCGGTGTCCAGTTCCATGCGTATACGTTTGCCATCCAATAACGGGGTTACCCAGTATTCATGTGAGCCCATTGCCAAAGACAAAACATGCAGTGGCACTTCCTCTTGCGATGAGGTGTCACCTTGATCATCCTGGGTCTGCTCTAGGGTATGCAGGGTTCCTCTTTTTGTCGGCCAGACCACAGGCCTCTTTTTCTTTTGTTTACAGGCACACTCAATGTGTCCCTTTTTGCCACAGTGTCGACACACCAGGTCCTTACACCAGCATTCTGATGCCTGGTGACCCGGCTTACAGCGGTAACATTCTTGACTCTGCACAGTTTTGTGGGTCGGTTCTTGTGACACTTTTGCACCCTAGGGGGTGCACCGATGTATTGTGCCTCCCTTGTAGCCAGTTCCATGGAGACAGCAATATCAACAGCCTTCTGTAAGGTAAGCTGAGCCTCTGTCAGTAGGCGCTTCCGTATAGCTTCACTGTACAGGCCACACACTAACCTGTCACGCAGGGCATCATGTAACATTTCTTTAAATTCACAGTGTTCTGCTAGCTTTTTTAAAATGGCTACAAATTGTATAACTGTTTCATCTTCCTTTCGGTCTCTTTTGTGGAACCTATATCTTTCAGCAATTACCAGTGGTTTTGGGGAGAAATGAGACCCCAGGATTTCCACAATGTCACTGTAAGATTTAGTCTCAGGCTTAACAGGGTGTAGTAAGCTGCGTAGCAGAGAGTAGGTTTTAGCCCCTACAACAGTTAAGAATATTGGCACCTTCTTCGCTTCTGTAATGTCATTTGCAATACCAAAAAGCTCAAAACGCTCAGTATACACATGCCACTGCTCTGTATTCTCATCAAAAGGCTCCAGGGGCCTGGTCAGAGTAGCCATGATTTTTAGTTTCACTTTCACAGTCAGTGCAAAGAAGCAGCTTTTTTCCTTTGTTTGGTCTTTACCTTGACTTCTACTTCCTTCTGTTACTGGAGCAGCACCGGAATCCCACCCTCGTCGCCAGTGTTATATCCTTGGGGCAGCCGGTGTAGGAAGCAATCACTTGAGGCCAGAGAGCAGGCAGCTAACCAAAACCTCCATTTTATTTACATATATACAGAGAGCTCCTCAACCGGTTGAAACCGGTTGAGCTAACCCATAATAATCTAACTCAGTTGCCATAGCAACAAAACCATGACAACCAAATACACAACAAAAGGGTCTGACAAAGGTGACTATGAAAATAAAAAGAACAGGAGTACTTGTGGCACCTTAGAGACTAACAAATTTATTTGAGCATAAGCTTTTGTGGGCTAAACCCCACTTCATCGGATGCATAGAATGGAACACACAGAAAGAAGATATTTATACATATAGACAGCATGAAAAGGTGGGAGTAGCCATACCAACTGTAAGAGGCCAATCAGTTGAGATGAGCTATCATCAGCAGGAGAGAGAAAAAAACCTTTGAAGTGATAATCGAGATGACTGATAGAAGGTCTGAGGATATTTTAACATGGGGAAATATATTCAATTAGTGTAATGACCCAACCATTCCCAGGCCTCTTACAGTTGGTATGGCTACTCCCACCTTTTCATGTTCTCTGTATGTATAAATATCTTCTGTGTGTTCCATTCTATGCATCCGATGAAGTAGGTTTTAGCCCACAAAAGCTTATGCTCAAATAAATTTGTTAGTCTCTAAGGTGCCACAAATACTCCTGTTCTTTTTGCAGATACAGACTAACACGGCTGCTACTCTGAAACCTATGGAAATAAAATTTCAGATCCCAGAGAGGGCATTCTGTTTTTCTGATCAATCAAAAGTATGTGAATACCCCCACCTACAGGTCAAAACCTGGAAGTGTTGTCATTACCATAGAAGACCACAATTTAGTACCCTTTTCTCATGCTGCATCAAATGCAGCACTGAGCCCATGCCACATTTATAGTTGAATTCTGTTCAGTCAGTTTTCAATCTAAGGTATATATGGTAGGGGTCTGCAGACCACAGGTTGAATTTTCAAAATAGCAAATGAAATTCAATATTGATAAATGCAAAGTAATGCACATTGGATTACATAATGCAAACTATATGTATAAAATGATGGAGTCTAAATTAGCTTACCACTCAAGAAAGAGGTCTTGGAGTCATTGTGGCTAGTTCTCTGAAACATCCACTCAGTGTGCAGTGGCAGTCAAAAAAGCAAACAGAATGTTGGGAATCATTAAGAAAGGGATAGATAATAGGACAGAAAATATCATATATCCTCTATATAACTCCATGGTACGCCCACATCTTGAATACTGTGTGCAGATGTGGTGGCCCCATCTCAAAAAAGATATATTGGAATCGGAAAAGGTTCAGAAAAGGGCAACAAAAATTATTAGGGAACAGCTTCTGTATGAGGAGAGATTAATAAGATTGGGACTTTTCAGCTTGGGAAAGAGATGACTAATGGGGAATATGATAGAGGTCTATAAAATCATGACTGGTGTAGAGAAAGTAAATAAAGAAGTGTTATTTACTCCTTCTCATAACACAAGAACTAGGGGTCACCAAATGAAATTAATAGGCATCAGGTTTAAAACAATTAAAAGGAAGTATTTCTTCACACAATGCACAGTCAACCTGTGGAACTCTTTGCCAAAGGATGTTGTGAAGGCCAAGACTATAACAGGGTTCAAAATAGAACTAGATAAATTCATAGAGGATAGGTCCATCAATGGCTATTAGCCAGGACGGGCAGGGATGGTGTCCCTAGTCTCTGTTTGCCAGAAGCTGGGAATGTGCGACAGAAAATGGATCACTTGATGATTACCTGCTCTGTACATTCCCTGTGGGGCACCTGGCATTGGCCACTGTCAGAAGATAGGATACTGAGCTAGATGGACCTTTGGTCTGACCCAGTATGGCCATTCTTATGTTCTGAACTGACCTTCATTCAAGCATCCACCTTTATGGAATGAGAGAAATAATTAGGACCTGATGTAAAGCATTGTGTAGATTTATTTACGTTTATTATTGTACATTTATTGAGATGTGAGATGACATACCTTCACCTTATTAGAGAGGGGGCTAATGATACAGTTCCACATGAGAAATTATTAGTTAAATTGGAGAAGATGGGGATTAATATGAGAATTGAAAGATGGATAAGGAGCTGGTTAAAGGGGAGACTACAACTGGTCATACTGAAAGGTGACTGTCATGCTGGAGGAAGGTTACTAGTGGAATTCCTCAAGGATTGGTCTTGGGACCAATCTTATTTAACATTTTTATTAATGACCTTGGCACAAAAAGTGGTAGTGAGCTAATAAAATTTTTGGATGACACAAAGTTGGGAGGTATTGCCAATATGGAGGGGAACCGGAATATGATACAAGATGATCTGGATGACCTTTTAAACTGGAGTATAGAAATGAGATGAAATTTAATAGTGCAAAGTGCAAGGTCATGCATATAGGGACTAACAACAAGAATTTGTGCTATAAATTGGGGACAGATCAGTTGGAAGTGAAAATATGGTCTCACAAGGCAATGTTTTCATACATAAAGGAAAAGTTACCATTTCAAAAATAAGCGATAGCAAATGGACATTTTTAATTCAGGCTGTTTTGTGATTTTTGCATTCAGGAAAAAACTTGCATCTGTTTTCCATATAGCAAAATTAAAAGTAGGACTTCTCCATAGAAAGAAGGCTGTAAGTGAAAGCATGAATTCAGATCACAGTATCATATAGTGTTACATGAAACTACTAACATCTGTTGAATCTTAATCCCACTGACTAAAATAAATGGGGATATCAGATGTTAAATTAACTTCAGAAGAAAAAATCTCTAAGAAATCTATTGCATATCAGTCATCCGACTTCCACATTTTAATACCAGGAGCAGAATTTCCTTGCAATATTTTCTATTCATTGTTCTTTTTCAGGGTGCATAAGAAACAAAATAATTGATTTTTCTGTTGGGAAGAGACAATAATCAAACCACCCAAATATAATGGTAGGAAAACTGTACAAACTCACATGCAATTCCTAGGTTTTTACAGAGTGTGGAAGGACATGCAGAATAAATCTGATACACTCCCGATGAACTGGAATGTATTTTCAGCAGATGTGTCAAGATAGTGTGTAGTAGAACCTAGCTCTTTGAAGATTTTTTGGTACTAAAATAGAGCTGGCTGCTTGATTGGTGGATGAATTTTAAAGCTGTGCTTCCTAGTTGTGAAATTAGGGCCTGGTCTACACAACAGAATTAGGCCAACATAAGCTGCCTTGCATTGACCTAGCTGTGGAAGTGTCTTCACTTAAATTTTGCCCCCACCGACGTAAATGCCTCTTTACACTGATTTAGTAACACCAGCTCTCTAAGTGGCATAGAGTCACAGTCGATGTAATTAGGTTGACACAGTGTCACTGTAGACACTGCGTTACTTACATCAACTGTTACTGGCTTTCAGGAGCTGTCCCACAATGTCCCACGCTGACAATACAATCGATACAAGTGCTCCTTGGGAGAACATGCACTGCCAACACAAGGAGCCACATGTGTGCACACACACAAGCAATTTAATAATGCAGTGGCTGTATGCCGATGCAGGTTAGGTTGACATAATTTTGTAGTGCCAACATAGCCTAGGAGTTTGCACATAGGATGAATTTTACCCCTTTGCAGATAGCCCCTGAAAAGGAGGCCTGTGCACTACTTGAGTGCATCAGTGTGAATTTAAGCACCTTATGTTAGTCATCTGGATATGAAAGTTTTGGTCCATACCTCTCTGTAATCCGGTTTCCTTATTTGGAAAATGGAGCTATCTACCTATATCACAAGGGTGTAGAGAGACTTAGTATCTGGAAAGCACTTTGAGATCCTAAGAGAGGGTACTTTCAGAGTGCAAGAGTATATTACAATAATCAACTTTTTCCACAGTTAGATGAACAGAACCCTTGGACCTTTGAATTTTGCCCATTACTAGGGGTAAGCATAGCAGAGGACTGCCAGTCAATGCCAAATAATGGCCAAATGGTTTGCTCTTTCCAAAGCCATAAACTGAAGTGAGCTCAATGCCTATGGATGCCTGGAGAAGCAACTTATAAAAATAGCAGGCTGTTTGTGCTTGATCATTACACTCTTCCATTTCATAGGTAGTTAATGCTACAAGCAGTGTCTCTCTGTAATTGTGGTAGTGCACAATCACTGCTCTCTGGTCTGGTGGGGTCATTTGGAAGGGGTCATAAGCATGCTGTCTGTTAGCATTTAGTCCCAATAGTTAAAAACAAAAAAACCCCAACAGCTGTGGTTGTCCTAAAAGTGTGTAATTTTTGTTAGTTCCCTCTGAAAGACTGACAATCCTGAAGATCTTTTGTTAACATCCCAGCTTTCTAGGTCTTTCAACTGAGTCTGGAAGCTAACAGAAACTTGCATGGTTTCTCTTTTGTATACCTCATTCTCCATATTTCTTGCCGCTCCAGATTAGATATTTTCTGCTGCATTCCCTGTTGCAAAGTGATGAAGCCTTCCAACTTCTCACTTACCCCTCTATTTAGATGTCTATGCTCGGCAGTCTGACTTTTAGCAATGATGCAACTTTATTATAATAATACATGCTAATTTATAGGCTTCCATGCCTGACAGTCACTGGGCAGCTTTAACTAAAATAACTAAAAATGAGTTTGCAATAAGCCAGGGCAAAATGCCTATAAAAACATATCCAGGGCCAACAACATAAAATCCCCAAGCAACTAAACAAAAAGGGAAACAAGAACGTCAGGAGCCTTGCCCACAAATGTACCAGGGCATATATGGAGGGACCACACATTCTGGAATCAACGGAGAAAGCCCAGACCTCCTGACCACTTCAGGTTAGAATACAAGATTGCCAGCTGTCCATCAGTGTCTAAATTGCCATGCAAGACACTGGGCCTTCGACTGTGTCATGTGACCATAGAAAAGAGCAGCAGTAAGTCACTTTCTTCTAGCCCTGAACAAGGAACTTCATTAGGAAAACAGTGTTATCCTTAAAGTTACTCTGTCTCCCTTTGCTTCACATTCAATATCAGAATGTGGGCAGAAGTCAACCAGAGCCATTCATGGTCCATGAGCTAGATAAGGACCTTAGCTCAATCAAACCAGGCACAGCAGCGAGGCATGATAACATCTTGCCAGAATTCCATAAGTATCTTGGACCAAAGGAGTCACAGTGGCTCACTAACTTCTATATATGCGTCATTAATGAGAAGAAGCTACCATGCCCTTGGGATCAAGCAAAGATTATTGCCATTCTTAACCTGGGCAAGGACCCCCACAACATGGCAAGTTACCACCCAATATCATTACTGTCAGTGTGCTTCAAGGTCCATTGATCCTCCAATGAATCGCTCCAGAGTTGGACAGTGTCTTGCAGGTTGAGCTGGCAGGGTCCAGGAAAGGACATAGCACCTGTGATCAAGTCGGGCCTTGACCACATTTATCAAAAATGGTTTTCAACAAAACCTAAAGACAGGAGACATATTCCTGGATTTGACCGCTGCTTATGACATGGTCTGACCCAGAGGCCTTCTGTGTAAACTCAAAGTTGCCTCACATTGGGTGGTCAAAGTAGTAGAGCATTTTCTCCAAAACAGGGGGTTCACAGTACACATGGGCGACTGTTGCAGTTCCTGGAAGTGTCACATTAACGGGTCTTCCTCAAGGTTCAGTTCTTTCACCAATACTGTTCAATGTGTACATCAATGACTCACCAGCAACACTATTGTGCAAGTTTATGTACGGCGATGTCATCTGCTGTAGCTATCAAGCTCATTCCTTCTCAGCAATTGACACGGTCTTGAAAGATGATATGAAGCTCATGACAGACTACTGTAATTGATGGCACCTGCACCAAGCTTTTCTAAGATGGTTTATAACATATTTCATCTGTATAACACAAGCGCAAGCCACAAGTAAAATATTTTCTTAAACGGTCAATGCCTGCAGCACGACCCAAACCCAGTTTACCTTGGCGTAAAATTGGATAGGTCATCAACATACCACAACCACTTGAGGAAGACAGCAGCCAAAGTTAGCACTCGGAACAACTTGTTCAGAAAGCTGGCCAGATCAATCTGGGGTATGAGCGCCTGGATGCTTAGAACATCAGTCCTTGCTCTGCTATTCAACAGCAGAGTATTGTGCTCCTGTCTGGTGTCACTTGTCTCATTTGAGGCTGGTTGATGTAGAGCTTAACAAAGCTATGCACATTTTTACTGGGACTTTACGTGCCATGGCTGGAAATATTAGTAACAAAGCACTTCCTCTTATTCACCGTGAAGGGGTCTCCATCATGATCTTTCCTCAACCACCTCCCTGTTCGTCTGTCTTCTAGATGCCCTTTACGGTCACCTATGCCACCCCAGGACATGACGGTGGAATCTGCCTGGCGTAACAAGTGGTCTCTCGTCAACAACCCAACCATCTATCCACCAGGTTTTGACCTGTGTAGCCTTTTATTTTATTTAAAGAGAATTTAGTAATGTAGTATTACACCACTGTAGGTTCGGCTCTGCAGTGGCTACAGTTTCAAGCTTAACAGAGTGAAAGTCACCTCTGCTACTTGCTTCAGATTTAGAGTCTTTAGGAACACATAAAGACCAAGGGTAGTGATCACACCAGGGGTGGGCAAACTACGGCCCGTGGGCTGCGTCCGGCACATCAGATGTTTTAATCTGGCTCTCGAGCTCCCGCCAGGGAGCAGGGTCTGGGTCTTGTCCTGCTCTGGTGCTCCAGGTATGGAGTGGGGTTGGGGGCTTGCCTCGCTCTGTGTGTGCCGTGGCTCCATGCAGCTCCTGGAAGCAGCGGCATGTCCCCCCTTTGGCTCCTATGTGTAGGGGCAGCCAGGGGGCTCCGCACACTGCCCCTGCCCCAAGTGCCACCCCCGCAGCTCCCATTGGCTGGGAACCATGGCCAATGGGAGCTCCAGGGGTGGCACCTGCGGACAGGGCAGCTCGCAGAACCACCTGGCTGGTGCCATGCCTCCACATAGGAGCCAGAGTGGGGACATGCCGCTGCTTCTGGGAGCTGAGGGGGCGGCATCTGCGGACGGGGCAGCACGCAGAGCCGACTGGCTGCGCCTCCGTGTAGAAGCCGGAATGGGGACATGACACTGCTTCTGGGAGCTGCTTGAGGTATGCGCCGCCCAGAGCCTAGACCTCGTCCTGACCCCAACCCCCTGCCCCAGCCCTGATCGCCCTCCTGCCCTCCGAATCCCTCGGTCCCAGGCCAGAGCACCCTCCTGAATCCCAAACCCCTCATCCCCAGCCCCACCCCAGAGCCCACAACCCCAGCCACAGCCCTCAGCCTCCCCTGAACCCCAACCCCCTGCCCCAGCCTGGAGACCCCTCCCGCACCCTGAACTCCTCATTTCTGGCCCACACCCCCAGCCAGAGCCCCCACCCCCTCCTACACCCCAACCCCCAATTTTGTGAGCATTCGTGGCCTGCCATACATTCGTGGCCTTTCCATACCCAAATGTGGCCCTTGGGCCAAAAAGTTTGCCCACCCCTGGGCCGCACATATATTTACAAATACAAGGTCTAGTCTGTTTTACAAGTGTTATTAAAGTCACAGTTAAAGTTATGAATAGCCAAATATACAGCAATTTTATACAGACCAATGCACAAGTTACAAAGATGGCTATACTCACATCACATAATCTGGACACCCTCTTTTTATAATGTGATTTTGACTATACTTCATTAGCATTTATGCATATAGTGCATCCTGTGGTTAGGGCATGTGTTAGAAAAATGTGACTACCGAGTATCTTGTAAGCAAAAACATTATTCTTACTGTTAATTTTTTGCATGATCACCCATTAGTACCTCCTTTTCCCTTAATCTTGTGGCACAGGGTCATTCCCTGGTCACTTACTTATGTCTAGCATTTCTTAAATCTATGGCCTACTATGGCTAAGCTAAAATCTTGCAGGCCTCAGCCTGTAGGCCTTGCGTTTCAGCCCTATTTACTTAGACACCTAATACATAATTATCCCTTCTAACTACTGATCAGTCTCATACTTCTATAATCCTATACTTTAACTCTATTAGCATACAATGGTTATATATGACATAACACGATAAAACACCCAATAAATGAACAATAAACTAATTGACTACACCTGCCACGACACTTGTGGTCATCCCTTTACCAGTTTCAAACAGAATAGGGCAATTGTGTAGCCAATCTCTTCAAACGGGATTTCTCTAACAACCCACAGTATAGATGTGGTCAACTTCAGACATGATGAGTGCCCACCAACTTACTTCGATGGCAGGCTGATGACGATGCTATCAAATGGCTGGGCACACTGTGCATACGCTGAGAGACTGGGCAACATCTGTTTAGATGCTTTCCCACACCCTTGCTGCCACATATTTAAAGCAACAGTACATGTACCCTAACAGATGGCCCAAGTGGTCCTATATTATTTGAGGTTAAATATGCTAATTGCAGAGTATGGGTTTTACTGACTCAGTCAGAAGAATTCATCAGGAAGAGCCACTGGGTTTAATAACAGAATGACGAGTCAGGGGGTTTGGATTCTGTTCCTGGTTCTGCCACAGATTTCTTGCCTGCATCAGTGTGTCACTGTCACTCAAACCCTTTGTGCCTCCATTCCTTAACCTACACAGTGAGGATAATAGTCCTTGCAATACTTATTTCAGAGGGTTTAATTCACTCTGATTTGTGAATCTCTGAGATGCAAAGTTTGAAGGTTCTACAAAGGTCCCTAGACACTTTGGTGTCCTATGCATCAGGTGCATTTTGGTGCCCCAGGCCTCGGGGGGGGGGGCAGGAGCAGTCTTGAGGAGCAGGGGGGAACTGCCCCCCAGCACAAGCTGGCAGAGTGGAGTGAGTTGGGGCCGGGTCGCTCCACTTCCTGCTGCCCGGTGATTGCAGGGCGGGCCCAACCCCGTACTCGCGGGGCGGCGGGAAGTGATCTGGCCCCAGCTCTGCTCACTTTGCTCACCGCCTCACTAGCCACTCATTCGCTAGCTGTCAGTCACCTTCTGCTGCCACCTGCCTCTCTGCTGTGACCGCTGCACATCAGTCTCTTAGTGGTTTTTAGGTGGAAATCTTGTTTTAAAAGAAAAGCTACTCAAGCAAATGTTAACACTAAGGAGGACAAGAAGATTCGTAGGCCAGTACAATGTTTAATGGCTACTTACTGAGTCAGCAATTAATGACTGCAAGAGAGATTTTGCATAGGGCAGGAAAAACCTTGGAGACAGCTCTGTAATCCAAAGGTAGCAAGAGCAGCTTTATTCAAAGATTTTGACAATGGTCTGCATGTAGTACTGCATACGGTGTGCACCACTGAGCATATAACAGAATCAGGAAATTCAGGCAGGGCTAGGGTGAGCAGGTGTCTTGTTTTCGACCAGAAAGTGGAAAGGGGGATTATAGAATCATAGAATATCAGGGTTGGAAGGAACTTCAGGAGGTCCTCTAGTCCAACCCCCTGCTCAAAGCAGGACCAATCCCCAACTAAATCATCCGAGCCAGGGCTTTGTCAAGCCTGACCTTAAAAACCTCTAAGGAAGGAGATTCCACCACCTCCCTAGCTAACCCATTCCAGTGCTTCACCACTCTCCTAGTGAAAAAGCTTTTCCTAATATCCAACCTAAATCTCCCCCATTGCAACTTGAGACCATTACTCCTTGTTCTCTCGTCTGGTACCACTGAGAACAGTCTAGATCCATCCTCTTTGGAACTCCCTTTCAGGTAGTTGAAAGCAGCTATCAAATCTCCCCTCATTCTTCTCTTCTGCAGACTAAACAATCCCAGTTCCCTCAGCCTCTTCTCATAAGTGATGTGCTCCAGCCCCCTAATCATTTTTGTTGCCCTCCGCTGGACTCTTTCCAATTTTTCCACATCCTTCTTGTAGTGTGGGGCCCAAAACTGGACACACTACTCCAGATGAGGCCTCACCAATGTCGAATAGAGGGGAATGATCACGTCCCTCGATCTGCTGGCAATGCCCCTACTTATACAGCCCAAAATGCCGTTAGCCTACTTGACAACAAGGGCACACTGTCGACTCATATCCAGCTTCTCGTCCACTGTAACTCCTAGGTCCTTTTCTGCAGAACTGCTGCCTAGGCATTCAGTCCCTAGTCTGTAGCAGTGCATGGAATTCTTCCGTCCTAAGTGCAGAACTCTGCACTTGTCCTTGTTGAACCTCATCAGATTTCTTTTGGCCCAATCCTCTAATTTGTCTAGGTCCCTCTGTATCCTAGCCCTACCCTCCAGCATATCTACCACTCCTCCCAGTTTAATGTCATCTGCAAACTTGCTGAGGGTGCAATCCATGCCATCCTCCAGATCATTAATGAAGATATTGAACAAAACCGGCCCCAAAACCGACCCTTGGGGCACTCTGCTTGATACCAGCTACCAACTAGACATGGAGCTGTTGATCACTACCCGTTGAGCCTGACAATCTAGCCAGCTTTTTATCCACCTTGTAGTCCATTCATCCAGTCCATACGTCTTTAACTTGCTGGCAAGAATATTGTGGGAGACCGTATCAAAAGCTTTGCTAAAGTCAAGGAATAACACGTCCACTGCTTTCCCCTCATCCACAGAGCCAGTTATCTCCTCATAGAAGGCAATTAGGTTAGTCAGGCATGACTTGCCCTTGGTGAATCCATGCTGACTGTTCCTGATCACTTTCCCCTCCTCTAAGTGCTTCAGAATTGATTCCTTGAGGACATGTTCCACCATTTTCCCAGGGACTGAGGTGAAGCTAACTGGCCTGTAGTTCCCCAGATCCTCCTTCTTCCCTTTTTTAAACATGGGCACTACATTAGCCTTTTTCCAGTCATCTGGGACCTCCCCCAATGGCCATCAGTTTTCAAAGATAATGGCCAATGGCTCTGCAGTCACATCCCCATGGATTTGTGCTCATCCAGCTTTTCTAAATAGTCCCGAACCACTTCTTTCTCCACAGAGGGCTGGTCACCTCCTCCCCATGCTATGCTGCCCAGTGCAGCAGTCTGGGAGCTGACCTTGTTTGTGAAGACAGAGGCAAAAAAAGCATTGAGTACATTAGCTTTTTTCACATCCTCTGTCACTAGGTTGCCTCCCTCATTCAGTAAGGGGCCCACACTTTCCTTGACTTTCTTCTTGTTGCTAACATACCTGAAGAAACCCTTCCTGTTACTCTTAACATCTCTTGCTAGCGATAACTCCTGATCTACTGAGCGGACACCCACAGTCCAGTTACTATGGGCGGAGGGGGGAGGCAGGAGGAACCAAGTCATCACATGCACCAGCCCCTACTCAGCCCCTCCTACCTGCATTGAGCAACTGCAGGTCCCAGCCCCGGCTCTGCAGGTGAGTCCCTCCTGAA
This sequence comes from Mauremys reevesii, assembly GCF_016161935.1. NCBI lineage: Eukaryota > Metazoa > Chordata > Testudines > Geoemydidae > Mauremys > Mauremys reevesii. Next base: position 263,050,365 of record NC_052624.1, read on the forward strand.
CCCACATAGGGAGGGGGGGAGAGAGGGCAAAAGCAGTGAGTGATGGAGGGAGGGGCCTTGGGGGGAAGGGGCAGGGCAGAAACAGGGCCTCAGGGGAAGAGGTGGGGCAGGGGCAGGGACAGGTCTTCAGGGGGAAGGGGTGGGGAAAGGAAGGTTCCAGCATTCCTGCTGGAATGTCCAGTTTTTAAATATTACGAAGTTGGCAACCCTAGGCAGGGCTCTAGGCTCTTTACTTCTGCACCACTGTCAAAGGCACCTGAGGCAGAAACACTTACAGAAGAATGCTGACTACTGGTATTCTGTGCAGTGTGGTTACAGCCGTGTTAGTTCCAGGATATTAGGGAGACAAGATGAGTGAGGTAATATCTTTTATTGGACCAATTTCTGGCGATAAGAAAGACAAGACAATGGCTGAATGTTGCCCTCGTTTATTAGTGCAACCTCTATTTGTTTTGTTTTTAAATGGGGTTGCATAGTTGTAACTCAGGACAAACGTTAATCCCAGTCTTGTTGCAAAAATGGTTTAAATATTTCTTCTGTAGCAAAGCCAGATGGAGAGAGAATTGTGGTGTGTTTTTTTTCTTGAGTACTTTGAAGGAAAAATCAAATTTTATTATAGATACCTTAGAGAATGATTACTTCAGCTTTTTATTGCTCCAGTTCACAATATATGAAACCAGCTCAACCATCTATCTAATCATACAAAGGCAATCAAAAGCACATTACATAGAATATATGATTCAACACAGTGCAATATAATACAATTCTAACAATCCAGAAAAAAAATAATTTGGATTCTCTGGCCTATCAGACTTTCCTGACCTATATGTAGCAAAGATTTGATTAGTGTTTAGTTCTCATCCAGCATTTGTTTCCCTGAGCCAGAAACAAAAACAATATTACGTTAGTGTTGGGAGGGAACAGAACTTACTTTGGTCTCTGCTTTTTCTTTTCAATTGAGTACAATACAGCAAAAACAAAGCAAGCTTAGAATCAGAGGAAACATGCTATAGGATAGGAAGGACCCATGTTCCAGTAACTTTATTAGTTGAATGGTAACTAATGTGTATGAAACTATTGTACAATTCTTGTATACAGTGTAGTGTAACAAAATGTAAATGAATGTTTTGAAAGTGCTGTTATTGTTTGCTGACAGACCTTGTTGAAGCCAATGGGTATGACAGGCATTCTTTCAAGCTCAACAGAAGGAACAATCAAGCCCCTTTATGTAGTGATAATAGGTAGAGGCTGTGGGGCTACCAGCTGAGGCAGGTCACTGCTAGTCCATGTGGACTTGGCAGTTTCCCTGGCTGCAAGCACAGGAGCTAGGATTGGGTACAGGATGTATGATGTGTGTCTAGGAGGTACCAGTAAGCCAGGAGAAGGAGTTGTGAGTTTCTGCCTGAAAGGAACAGCTTCTTGGCATAGAGCTTGCTAGAATGGCAGATTAGGGGCCTTCTGAGCAAGGATACCACCTACTGGTGGTAGTTTCTATTTTGTTCAGGGAAATAGGACCTTGTGTAGATGGGTTTTTGGTTGGTTTTTGTAAACAAACAAGATCACACTATGAATATCCCTGACTCATGTCACCAATTTTCCCGCCGAATGGAAACAACCCTGCAAGGCTCCAAATATTGGCTAACCACTAAAGGGACAATAACATGAAAACATAGATCCAAGCAGTTACGTGTTAAGTAAACTAATTCTATTGCATCTTAACATCCATCCTCATGAGTCTTGTAGAAATTCTTTACAAAAAAGAAGATAAAACCCCCTGATTAATGCTTTTCCTTGAACTGCAGCATCACTTGAACAACTATTAACTTCACACATTTGTGCCCCTAATTACCCTTGCTTGTATTTTTTTTTAAAGCTGAATAGAAACAAATGTATAGTTTACTTTCAGTAAATATGAACCTGAGACTTTATCTGATTTATATTGTGTGCGACCTATTTGTCATCCAATAAAGAAATGGCTTTAAAACATAAGGAAAATGGAAAGAGAATAGCTGTCAAATAACAAATGAAGATAATGTGAGTGTGTATCTGAGCCATTCTTAGTTTAAGGCCTGATTATACTTAGCTCCATGGGTAAAGAAGTGGGGAGGGTGCCAGGAGATCTAAGGAAGGAATGAAGTCTTTGCACACTGGAAAGCATTTATGACCTCTGTCATAAGTACACAGTTCTCCAAACAAAAGAACTTTCTGGATGCAGAGTTAAGGTTGAGGATTTAAACTTGAGAGAACTAGGGATTGTTTAATTACTATTTTAATGCCAACTGTCACTGTGCCTCAATGGGTCACAGCTGAAGATGCCACATTCAGGACAAACTAATGAGAAATAGGGCAGACTCGCCCCAAACTAGTGGTTATTCTTATATTATACCAAGCCAGTAACGAAAGTAAACTTCTGTCTCGCCACCCTGGTTAACAAGGAGCACAAAATGCATTCTCCTTAGGCATTCCAGCCTTTATTTCACCACCCAGACAGTAGACTTTATGATGAGTGGTTATTGAATCCCAATTTAATCAAACAAAGGATTCTTCTGATCTCAAGAGATCATCCACACAGCCAGGTCAATATATAACTCAGATCTTACCCAATAAAAGAAGAAGAGAGTTAATAATGGTTAATAGATCATATACATACAAATATTTGCAAAGTCCTTAGATCAGGTTTGTAGCAGTGAATGAATAAACTGCTAGCTGGTAAAGTCTCTCTGGTAACTTCCAAAAGATTGGAAGATCCTCAGTACATAGTTCAAAATGATCTTGTTAGTTGTAAATCCACAATCCAGAGAATCGGGGCAGGAAAGAGGCAAAATGGATATATCTCAGGGATCTTTTATACCCTTTGCCATGTGCCTGGAAATTTGCTGGCTCAAACAAAGCTCACAGCCCAGGTGCATGGAAAGTTACTGGCTCAAGATGGAGTTCAGGGTCACATGAGCATATCACACGCTTTGATGACTAACAGGGGCAGCCATTACCCATACACTTGCTAAGGCATTCACAGGAAGGCTTAATGGGCAGGATGAGTTTCTTCTATGGCCCATGGTTAGAGTGAAGTGTCCTTAATGGGCCATCAAGTTTGAAAAGTCCATTCACAATGGGCTGGCGAGACTGGAAGTAAACTACCTTGTGGTGTTACCCCAGGAACAAACACATTTGAGATACAGATACATAGCCAATATTCATAACTTCACATACAGTGACGATATATAGATTTGAACAGGATAATCCTATTTAGCAAATCATAACTTTTCCACTGACAGCTTACATGACATACTTTGTACAAGATTTGTTGCAATTGTATAACAGTGGCAATATCAATTTTATAAGTGGTCATATTCAACCATACAGAATCACACCAACCTTAACTCTGTCCCACAGTGGTTCTTTCTATATGTAATATGCAGGTAGGTTGTGTGCTGGTGAGAACTGTAGGGGATCTAATTAAAGCTGTGCTGTGCCTTTCTATAAAGGTAGAAAGCTGAAAGTCACACTTCAGTTAGTTTCAGAGAAGACAGGTGGTAGCAAATGTGGCTGCTCCAGGAAATGCTGAACTGCAGACCACATTTTACTAAAAACAAATCATTGATCCATGTGGTCTCTAAATATCCTGATTTCTTCATTCAAGATACTCCTGGAAAATTATATTCTTGAAACAAGAGCAGAGGTTGTGTAATCCTATTTAATGTAAAGCCTACATGCAGAATTTAAAACTTTATATTAAACTGACTAACCCACTAAAAAGGGAAATGAATTTTTATTTCCCCTGAAGCTAACCTTCAGGATTGAGGAAGAGTCATAAAGTTAATGGGGAAGGTGTTCCCTGTGTAATAGCAACAAAGCTATTCAGTTACACTGGCCCCACAAAGCCACCGGGTAATTTAAAATAATAGAACATCAAAAAACAGATTAGCCTGTTTCCCTGTAATTTACAAACATAAAAGGGAAGTGACATGGTAATTATAGACAAATCATAAACTTAATTTTTTAAAGTTGTTTCAGCATGTTTCTTTATTGCTATTAATGTGTCAAAAGGAAACACAGAACGTCAAGTCAAGGGTTTTGTTCAAATTTGAAACAGGCAGAGGAGAAGTTGTAGGCCAAGAGTAGCTGATGAACTATATGTAAGCAGCGTCTGCTGAATTCTTCTCTAACAGCTAGCTGGGAGGGAGAGAGACTTGAAGAGCAATCTGTATTTACATGAACACACAATCTGCTTAGATGTTCAGCAGATAGAGCAGTGTGTTGCTCAAAGTGATCAACTTTGGCTGGTGGTGTGTTACAAATCACCTTAGTACTGAATGCAGGGGTAGTGAAATGCGGTTACCAATGTTGGCATTATTGTGAATAAAGGGGAGCAGAACTGTACTTAACCTGTCCCAAATGAGGGGGTTGCCCTCACCTGAAAGGACCTCATTAAGCCAGGGCTCAAATGCCAGAGCTCTGTGAAAAGCAAAAGGCGGGTGGGGACATGAGTCCTAGGTAGGAGGTTGCAAGCCTTCCCCCAGGGTCCTCTCTAGATTGGTTTAACCTCATGGTACTTGCTTCTTCTCACCTTCTACCATAGCCTTGGTTTAGCAGCTTTCAGACCATAGCACAAAGCTGCTCAGAAACTATAATTATAAATACCCAGGTAAATATTTACTCAGGTATTTCTTCCTCCTCATCACTGAAATAATTTATTTCTGGGGAAATCTATGTGCCAATGGGCTGGGGTCTCATGGTAGGGATGATTCATTTTACCACCTGGAGAGAGTTTGTTATGGTGTCCATATGTCAGGGCAGTGAGATAATCCATTGTTTGAATATATTTATGCAGTTAAATGTTATATTGCAGTTATTGCATAAATTGCCTTTGTTGTTAGAACTAGTCATTCAACCCAGGAGGTCAAATTAGATTATCATGATGGGCCCTTCTGGCCTTAAAGTCTATGAGTTCAGCAAGACACAAAAGCCCGTGCCTGCCTCATTGCAGTCAGTGAGACAGTTCATGTGCTTAAAGAAGCACACGAATTGACAGCCATATCTGGCCCTCTTTCTACAAACCAAACTGCCATTGACATCAATGGGAGAGGGGAGTGTGTGTGTGTTCGGTGTCACAAGGGCAGGATATGGACTTTGACTTCTAACATGTTCTTTGTTGTTTTGCCAACACCCTTCATTTCATTGCTTCTGCTTTTCCTGCAGGCTTCACTACTGAACTGGTGTCAAAACTGATGTGGGGGAAAATGAAGCATCATAGTGGTCATTGCATAAGCAAAAGTTTGGTTCCTTTGCCCTCACTTTAAAATATATGTGCTTAAAGAAAGGCCCCGCTGTTCTCAAACTTGATAGCTGGAGACACCCATCTGCTCCTACTGTGTCCTGCATACTGATGTACATGAAGCTCTTGACAAAAAGCTTTAGTAGTGGCAGTCATAGTAGTACAAAAGGGTAGTGTGCACTTTAGGAAGCTACAATAAAATGACGCTTGGAACATTAAGAAAATAACTTCCTTTTTTGAGGTATTTTGATCAATCAGTTGCATTCAAAGTTACAGTGAAGCACTATAGGAAAGTTTTATATCCCTCAGTTAATAGCAATCCAGGTCACTCACTGCATCAAAGTTAGTTTCTCATTAGGTGCAGTTAGCTTATAGGTCTGATCCACTCTCATACCCTGGCAGAAATTCTAACATACTGAATTGTAGTTGAAGAAAATGCATTGATTTAAAAAAAAAAGTGTAAATGAGATGAAAAGTAAGCTAGAAAGGCACAGTGGCTTTAATTTGCCAAGCATGGCTTTTCTGTAAATGGATAATCCAAGTCACATATACCAAATACATTGGAGCTAATTCCTGTCATGCTGATCTTAAGCTTATTGATGTCAGTAGATCACTCCTGACTTGTATTAGTGTGAAAGGGGAAGCAGGTCTACTTCATATTGGAAGTTTATACTGTTAGTCAGGATGTGTTTAAGTAGCTATTCGGAGTAAGACCCTATGGTATGTGGATGAACAGCTGTAGAGGAAAACCAGTGCTGTTCATTTCCACGGGATTCTCAGTTATGTGTAGATGTGAGTTGTCATTCATAGAAGCAATGTCATTCTGTGTAAGTCTTATATGCAACACTATCTACATGGGTGCTTATCTCAGTTCCTCAGCACCAATGGGGGTTATGTAATGGGTTGGGTGACCAGACAGCAAATGTGAAAAATCGGGACAGGGAGCGGGGGGTAATAGGAGCTTATATAAGAAAAAGACCCAAAAATCGGGACTGTCCCTATAAAATCAGGACATCTGGTCACCCTAGTCATGGGAGAAATCATAGCCCCATTGAAGTCAATGCTAAGATTCCCATTGACTTCAGTGAGACCAGGATTTCACAGTATGGGCATACAGAGAAAAGACCCTGCTGCTGTGTCTTCATCAAGAGGCTGCTGGAGTGTTGCTTTCTTGAAACATGAAAAGAGACACAAGAATGGGGAGAGAGAACAGGTTGGCCACGTTAAAGCTGGTAAATGCAGATTCATTGCCTCCAGGGAGTCTGGTTTTGCACTATCGTCCATGAGTTTTGCTCTCCGAGCTGAGTGCCCCTATTTAAAGGAGCTTTACGTGGTGTAGTCTAGATTTTCACCTCCAGTGCACCTTCTTGTGTCAGAATGCAGTCACTCCCTTTGTCCATCCTGATTCCACAATGACCTGCTTTTTCCAATGCCTACCCCTCAGGCCAGGTCACCGCTCCGTCAGTTCCTCTTCTGGTGCTAACAGAAAAGTCCAAAACCAAGAAAGCCCAAAGTCTAATGGTCTCCAAGTCCATCCTTTGGTCTCTGTCTGAGATTCATAGATCTTGTCTCTTTACTCTTGATGCCTGTACTTTTCTCTCATGATCCAGGAGAGTGGTAGGGGAACCCAGGCCCACTCTCTCCTCTGGGTTTCAGCCCAGACACCCTGTTTTAGGTGCTAAGGACTGTTCTTTCAATCCCTCAACCACTTCCCTGGGCTGCTCCTACCTTTGCCCTGTTTGTCAATGTCTTCGCCAGATCTGCAGACTCTCTTATCCCCACCTTGGACTTGTAGTTCTTCACAACTTCTTCTCAGCCAGCTACAGAGGCACTTCTCCAGAGATGCTCACAGACGCTCTGACAGCAGTTGGGAGTAGTCCCTCTGTCTCTCAACTTAAGGGACCAGTATCTCCCTCCTCCAGCCAGGAGCTGGTCTTTCAGCCCTCCTTCTGGAGCTGGGGTTATATTTCAGGTAGTCTCTCTGCTGCCTGCTTTGGGACAAACAGTATCTCCCTCTTTGAAACAGGAGTTCCCTCCACATCCTCTTCCATGGAGCTGGGGGGAGTTGTTTAGGTCAGCTACAAAGCCTTAACCAGATTAATCTTCAGCTGAGCACCCTTTCCCAATTAGTTCCCCAGCTTAAAGGCTCAGCAGGCAGCCTTCCCTACTGATGTCTGTCCTACTGTCTGGTGGGAGGAGGCAACATATATGCTAGTCCCTGTCTCCCAGCTCATTCCCAATTGGCTGGGTGAGAGGGGAGTGTTGCCTTCCACTCTGCAAGGTGCCAGGTCCTAGGCCCATAAAAAAAGCAGTGACTGACTTTCTTCCAAAGACTACCGTACTTATTCCCAGGACCACCTCCTCTCCTCTATTACCTCTTATTTCCCAGGTCTTTGTATACACCAAAAAAACCCTCCCAAAATCTTAAAGGGCCATGCCACCTGACCAGGGGTGGGCTGACTGCTAGGCACCACTGCCATTAACGGGCAGACTACACCATAACATACAGACTGTGTATTATTGTGAGCATCATGACAAAAATAAAAGAATTGGCACATGCCTTGAGTCCTCCATATCCAAGGATGTCAGTTAGCCAAGGAGCTGAGAGCCAGTGCCAGGTTGTCAGCTCAGGCAAAGGTTTCACTGGTTTGGTTCACATGCAGGTTGACCTGGTTTCTGCCCGCAGAAGGTTCAAGTCTATTTGGAAATGGCACAAAAAATCAGTGCGGAAGTCACAGGAAGGAAGGAGAACAGAAAGAAGGAGGTAATGAAAATAGGCACATGTAGTTACATCATTAATTACAAGAAGGCTCTTTTAAATAAACAAAAAACGTTCTCTCTGTTTCCCACCCTGTACCTGGAGTCATTGGTCCAGATCATCCCCCTCATATCCTGTATGCGTTTTGAAGGTTCTCTCCACAATCCTAAGAACTAGGAATTTGGGGCCAGGATCTCAGCTGGTATAAGGCAACACAGCTCCACTGAGGTCAGTGGAGCTAGACCAGTTTACATTAGCTGAGGATCTGGCCCTGTGCGTTTATTGCAGATTAAGGAAACAAATTGCAGGCTGATGGCTTGCTTCTGTATCAGAAAAACATAACAGCAATTCAATAGTGGTCTTGCTATCTAAGGTGCTGCAACAGGTTTTTCATTTTACTGGATAGGCTTATGGAGCTGGGCAGATGGTGACCTGCAGTTTTCCAGGGAACAAACCCACTGCCAGTGATAGGAGTGATATAATGGCACCATGTGGAAAGAGCAAACTAGCAGGCAGTTCATTTGTTATAAGAACTGTCTGAAACACAGGAGTGACTGAGAAAATGTTATTAAAAGGAACATGCAGATAGAACCAGCATGAGACTGGGACAGGCACAAAGAATTAAGCAGCACTAAATTACATGAAGGCATCCCAATGAAACCAAAATTAATATCCCTACCAAGAGGCAGCCATGCTATTAAGTTTAATTAGGCCTAAATCAGTTCTTAGGGAGACATCCAGTTTAAAGGCTTCCCACTTAAAAAGCGTACTGTACATTTGAAACAGGTTGGTACAGTCAGACAAACCTGTATGATTTCTCATTGAAAGTACATGTAGATCTTGGATCTAGTTATTATTGCTTTCTGTTTTGAAGGGCTTGTCTTCACTGCAGAGTTAACTTGAATTATAACTCAAGTCCTGTTCATGTATAAAACCCCCTTAACTCATATTTGGTGATACTTTTATCCAGTGCTTAATTTGTAATGAAAAAGGTGCCAGGGCTCAAGCAATGAGGTGCTGCGGCTCAAGCAATTTTTTTTTAATTTCATAATGGATGTGGCAAGCCCAGAGGTGCCGGGGCTATGGGCTCAGCCCTGGCAAGTCCTGGCACAAATTAAGCACTGCTTTTAACTCAAGTTGACTGGCCTGTAGGAGAGTATAGGCTACAGCTTGAGTTATCTCAGCTCATCAGCTGCTGACACAAACAATCCATGTAGCCCAAATTCTGCACTGTGATCCCTTTTCACTTGAGCTAGACTAAGGCCATGTCTATACGACGACTTGTGTTGGCAAAACTTATGTCGCTAGGGGTGTGAAAAAACATCCCCCACCAAGCGACATAAGTTTTGCCAGTATAAGTGGTAGTGTGCACAGCGTTATGTTGCCAGGAGAGCTTCTTCTGCCAACATAGCTACCACTGCTTGTTTACGTGGTTTTATTATGTCGATGGGAGAGCTCTCTCCCATCAGCATAGAGCGGCTACACGAGCAATCTTACAGCAGTGCAGCTGCATTGGTACAGCTATCCTACTATAAGCTTGCCAGTATAGACATGACCTAACTTGAGAGGAGTTCACTGCAGAGCTAACTGGAGTTATCTATGACTGGGTTAACACAAGGCCTAAGAGAAGATGTGGCAAAACCAAAAGGAAAGATAAGTACAAGTGCAGTGCGGTCTGGTGGATAGAACTCTGAACTAAGGAGTCAGAAAGTGTGGGTGTTCTTCCTGGGTTTGCCACAGACCTGCTTTGTGAACCTTGCTCAAGTGACTTCACTTCTGTGCCTCTGTTTTTCCCTCCCATCCTTCACCATGTATATTTAGATTCCAAGCTCTTCAGGAAAGAAGCTGTTTCTCACTATTGTTTGTCAAGAGCACTATACAAACAAATAATTAAAGAACAAGAGATGCTGTACAAAATGGTCTCCTCCTGAAGATACAAGATATGTATCCCTTCTGGGAACATAAAGTAGTAGGTTCACCTGATGCCTAGGGCTGTGAAGAGAGAAGTAAATCTGTCTCATGGATGATTTCAATATTTGGTTTTGTTCCAATTGAGAACGAAAACCCAAAATTTCAAAATTCCCCATAAAAGGTCGGGAAGCCTTTATGAAAAGGCCAGGAGTTCTGGGGAAGTCCAGGCTGGCAGGCAAGCTACTGCGAAGCAGAGCAGGTGAGCTGCCAGGAAACCATGCAGGATTCCGAAACCTGGGTTCTGTTGGAACTTAGTCACAAATCAAACTGCCGCAATGAAGCGTTTAGACTGGGTGGGGCAAAATTGACAAATCCCAATGAAAAAGTGTTTTGTCAGAATTTTTTCTGACTTGCCCTACTTATTAAGGGTTCCCAGACTGTTCTGTGCAGTCATATGGTCTGAATTGCTATTGAAAGCACCTAGTGAGAGACGTGTTATCTTCACATACCTTTCTCATGGTAAGCTCAGTATGTTTCAGTCTAATCAAGGCTATTCTTATCAGGGCCTGTTTATCAAAAGTATTACTTAAGATCACAAAGGAACCCTGGTAGGACCTCTGACTTTCATATTCATTTTGCCTGATTACAGCATGCATTGCCTCTTAACAAACAGAGGGTTGAGCTAAAAGTTGTATATTGTCTATCTCTGTAATGTTTTCAGTATTTGTTATAATTGATTTCTTACTCGTTTTAGGTCTCATATTTTTGTTTGTTTTCTGTATAGACAGATTTTCCATGTCTAGCCTCCTAATTAGATAGAATCTGTATTTTACATATATGGACGCTCTTAATGACTGAATAACAGGCTTTCATGATGAATGATTTCATTCTTAATTTGTTTTTATCAGTATTTTATCTTAGTAAAATACAGAACAACAAAAGAGTAGTCTAAATATATAGACAAGTATATTTTTAAAAGTAAATAAGGCTTTTTCTTGGAAGAGAGACTCAGTGGATAACTATAAATTTAGGGAGTGTCTAAAAAAAACCAAACCCCAAGACAAACAGAACTGCAATCCTGCATATATCCAATAAACCACAAATTGCTCCAATTTAAACATACGGAGCTGAAGTCTGATTTCAATGCAATGCCTGTTAGAACTATATTAGTACTGTATTGAAGAATTATGGATTGAAAAGTTCAGCGATAACTCCAGCTGACCTGAAATTTCACATTAGTAAAAAAATGTAAAGCTTAAAATAAGATAGGTTAAATATGTCTGTCTGTCTTTGAGCAACTTTAGCTCATGTGTTAGGAAGGTAGACAGTGCTATCACAATAGCAGACATTGGGACTTCTGGGTTATGTAACAGGAAGGAAATAATATTTTTTTGTCCAATGAAAAAAAAAAAAGATTTGCCCACCCTGATGCTAAAAATGCAGCTGAGGCAAGTGCACTTCTGAACTAAACATAAATAAACACACTCGACACCACAATAAGATCTCTTTTCAAATCCATTTTATTATACAAAAACAGGTGACTCTTTGGTCAAGTACAAAGTTGAAAAGCCAGTGAAAGAGATAAGAATGGAGACAGTTCTTTTTTACTCAAGTCTCATTATGTTTTGCAGACATCTCTTCTGTTTCTAGTTCACTGATTAAAACAGTCACCAGTAAGTAGATTTTTGCTTCGACTTTCTGGAGTCAAAAATGAGAATTTTCAAAGGTGTCTAGACTGTAATTGGACACTTCATGGGTGTGAGCTTGAGAGGTGCCAAGTACCCACCGACTGGGTATTAAGGACGTTCAGCTCCTCTCAGGAATTTGTCCCTAGTTATTGTCAAAATATGTATAACTGAAGAAAGATATTGTTATGAGGAATTATTACAATTCAGTTAAATATAGTTCTGTGATCACGTCTTTTTTAACATCTTTCTTTTCTATTAAATCATTTCAAACTTCTTTATTCTGTCTTCTCTGGCTCTGTGTCCTCTGCACCTCCATGGTAAGTCTTGGCCTTGAACCTCTCCCCACCCCACCAGCGGTGCTGGAACAATTTTTATAGTGGGAGTGCTGAAGGTGGAAACCATGTACTTGGGGTTTTATTACTGATTCAAGCCGGGGGTGAAGCAGCACCCTGAGGGTAGGTCTATACTTACCGCGCGGGTCGATGCGGAGAGTTCGACTTCTCGGAGTTCGAACTATTGCGTCTAATCAAGATGCGATAGTTCGAACTCCCCACGCGCTCCGGTCGACTCCGGAACTCCACCACCGCAAACGGCGGTGGCAGAGTTGACCTTGGAGCCGCGGACTTCGATCCCGCGGCGTCAGGACGGGTAAGTCAGTCGAACTAAGGTAGTTCGACTTCAGCTACGCTATTTGCGTAGCTGAAGTCGCGTACCTTAGTTCGACCCCACCCCCGTAGTGTAGACCAGGCCTTAGTTCCAGCACCTGTGCCCTCTGCTTCAAAGCCCTCCCTCTCTTTTCAGTCCTCAGCCCCAGCCCCAGGATTTGATGAAAGTCTTTATCTTCCCCCATCCCCTTCACAATACATAGTATTGCCAGATATTGTGAAGGACCATTCCTGCTTTTTGTTACAATAAATAGATTTCCTGATTATCTGAGGGACAACTAAGCTCCCAGAACACCCGGGTTAGTCATATTTTAAAGTGAAGTACTGTATCTGGTAAATTCACACACATCTCATGTGGCTTCTAATTACTTACTTTCAGTGAGGCTGCTTGGTGAAGACAGGCAGAAGCGGCTGCTTTCTTCCTACTGCTTACTTTCTTTTTCACTGTGTCAGTAATTCTCAGCTCTGATTCCTTCCAGTCTTTTTTCCTTCCAAGTTCCAGTTCTGTCTGTGCAACTTCAAAGCAATCACTGGTCACTATGAAAACTAAGGAGACATCCCAAGTAGTGCTTTGAATCCTAACGCCAACAGGCGTTGGTACTTCTATACATGCAATGCACTGACAGCTGCTTAATACTATAGAGTCCTTTCACAACCAGCATAAAAAACCTTTTTCTAATAAGCATGTGTGAAAGTAGAATGAATTATATTGTAAAACTAAGAATGGATTAAAGAAATGTTGTATGTACCTTTAAGCAGAAATAAGAAATGTTGAAATATAGGTGCCAGGAAAAGAAACATTAGGCATAAACAATGGTGCTAATGGCGAAACATTAACAGAAGATGGGTAATAGTTAGTAAGGAAATAAGATATGCATGCCTAGCCCAGGTAAACTTATCTGATTCTGCTTCCTTTGTTATCTTGTTAAGTTCTCACCCTTTTATCTGTATAAATAAGATAGTTTGTGTCTTGCATGGTGCTCACATTATCTGGGTGTTATTAGCAGAGCGCTGTGCTAATAACACAGAGTGGTCTGACAAACTGTGAGTCCTGAGTCTAACTTTGACACATGAAAACATCTCATACATTCTGTTATACAGTACAGCACACCATGCATACGCTCTGCTTACATAGTACAACGCATCATTGTGATGGCATATACCATTATGTTCACCATTTTTACAGAATTATTACAAACTCGGTACAAAGTATGCCTTGTGAGGTATCATTTGAAAACTCAATCTGCTGAACATTATTGTCCTGGTAAAATATGTGTATCAACCTTGTATATAAAGTTATACGTTTCTACTGTGTAACGTGTTCCAGAGTTAGAAAGGCAGGACCAAACCAGTTCTTCAGAGGCATTAGTATCTGCAGACAGGTATCAATAAAGTCAAGCGGATTATCTCTTACTGCCTCACATCCACAAGGGACTGTCTGTCGACATGTTTCAGCAAGGATGTTTCTAGCACAAGAAATTTAATTATAAAGAGGGGAGACAATTGCTTGACCTCACTCTCCTCCTTCATCTCTGCTCATGACATCAACAACACTCAAAGAATGGAACTCAGGGTTGGGGAAGACCTGGCTGGGAGGCTTTTCAGACAGTACAGACTGCTGTATGCTTATGGTGAGAAAAACCGTTTGCTTTTAAATTCACTTAATTTGTTGAGTTAGGCAATTAGCTTGCATTTTATCTTTTTATTTCTTTTGTCACCAATCCTGACTTTTATGCCTCATTACCAGTATCCACTTAAAATCTTTTTCTTTCTGTAGTTGTTAAACTTGTTTTACCCTTTTATCTTAACCGGTGTGTTTGGATTAAAGTGTGTGGGCAATTCCATTTAGGATTATAAGGCTGGCGCATATCATTTTCCATTGATGAAATGACAGACTTTATATGAGCTTGCATTGTTCAGCAGTGTGTTGGACAGTAGAAGATGCACATTTCTGGGGGTAAGTCTGAGACTAGGGAGCTTGTTGGTATTGCGCTGCAGTTTAATTCATGAGTGGCTAGCTAGTAGCACTCAATATTGTGTAACTGGGAGCAAGTTACATGCTGGAGACTGTGTGTTAAGTGGCCAAGAGTGGCTGTTCACACAGTAATGCAGTGTAAGAGGCACCCTAAATTGGAGAATTGGGGTGACACAGCTATTCAATAGTCCAAATTATACCTGGGGTTATGTCACAACCATACATAAATATATTGCATATCCAGTCTTATTCTCCTATACTTTATCCCACTCTTTTCACCACCATTGCCTTTCCCCCCTCCCTTCTGAATCTTTGCCATCTTTCTCACATACCCAATGTCCCCCATCACTTTCAGCCCTCTTTTGCTCCCCAAAAGGCAAAGAAACATAATACCAGAGAGGCCCATTAAAAACCATTTAAGTTGTTCTTCAAGATAAGCCAGTTAAATAAGCTGCTATAAAAGAAAACAAGAGTACATTTTTTTTCCGGAACAGATGCCAATGAAGAGAGTTAATTCTTCAGATGAGAGGACACAACTTGCAAAGTTTGAATCCAGATCTGAACTTTCCCAGACTTGAGAGGATGAGGGGTGGGTCCAGGATGTTGGCCCAGTTGGTCATAGAAAAAGGGCCATATTATAAAGTTCAGATGCTGATCCCAACTTTCCCAAGATTCAGAAGGTGAACTAGATCTCTACTTAAAACCTTCACCTTTTAAAGCCTTTACTTTTTCCAAAACAGTTTCTGTTTAGCTCCAATGGGGTTCCTCTCCCAAGCACAAGTATGTTCTTATTCATAATTATATGAACACTCACAGGTCAATAACCAAGAAGATCATTGTTTAAGAAATAACTAGCTGCCCTTCCAGCCCAAGCTACACAGTTTATTTCCTTCAAATCTTTCCAGATTGGCCACAAAATTGACAGTTATGTATTATTTATTTGTAGCATGACAGGCGGCAGACAAAATCAGAGTCCTCATTATGCATTGTACGGAAGGAGATGGACCCTTTCCTGAAGAGCTTACAGTTTAATTGAAGACAAGACACAATAGGTGTAATACAGGGGTCCCCAACGCGGAGGCGTCGCCCCCGAATTTCTGCAGCCTTTCAGCGGCAACGCCTCTCAATGACGCCGCTTGTTGCCGACAAGTGATGTCATTGAGAGGTGTCGCCGCTGAAATGCCGCAGAAATTTGGCGGCATTTCGGCATGTGCTCCACCGCCGCCATGGTCCTTTGTCTGGCACCCGCCAGACAAAAAGGTTGGGGACCACTGGTGTAATACATAGGAAGGAATGTGAGTGTAATAATGATATGAGGACTTGCTTACAGAGACCTGTTATCTGTCCAATTCAGTGGTTCCAAATTATTTAGAGTAGCTTTTAAAAAAAAAAGTATATAATAAGCCCTCTTTCCATGGACACATTGCGCATTGTCAGTCATGCTGTTTGTACGGAGCACTATCCTGGGGGATTTCAATGGAGCAGACTTCAAATTAAGTCAATGTTTACCTCGTATGTACAGTTGCCTTTGTGAATGCTGAAACTGGGAAGGAAAAGAGTTAGCTTGACCATTTTCCCACCCCACAAATGCAGGTATGTTCCCTAGAGTGTGTTGGTTCTTCCCTAGTTTGTCTACTTTAGCTTTAAATGGTTCAAGTGATAGGGCTTCCAACATTTTCCTTGGAGACTATTTCTGAAAGTGTCCCAAAAATAATATGAATGCTGTCATAAACAGATAGTTAAGGATTAATGCCTCTTTTACCTGTAAAGCGTTAAGAAGTTCACCTAGCCTAGCTGACACCTGATCAGAGGAACCAACGGAGGAACAAAGTGTTTCAAAAGGAAGGAGGGAAGTTTTCCTTTGTTTAGTCAGTTTCAGTTTCAGCCAGAGTGAAAAAGATCAAGGAACCAGCCTCTTATCAGAGTAGTAAGTTTTAGAAAGGAATAAATAGATTTATGTTTATTTCTTTGTAACCTGTCTTGTGCAATTAGAGGAAGAATCAAATTGGGTATTTGGGTATTTTTTGTGTAACTAAGTTTTTGCCCAGGGGAACATCCTCTGTGTTTTGAATCTGTTGTCTGTGAGAGTAGCTGGTATGCTAATCTTTCCCAGAGGGTTTTCTTTTACCTTTCTTTTCTTTAATTAAAAGCCTTTTTCTTAATACCTGATTGATTTTTTCCTTGTTTTTAGATCCAAGGGGGTTGGATCTGGATCCACCAGGAGTTGGTGGTAGAAAGGAGGAGGGATGGTGAATTTCTCCTTGTTTTTAGATCCAAGGGGGTTGGATCTGGATCCACCAGGAGTTGGTGGTAGAAAGGAGGAGGGATGGTGAATTTCTCCTTGTTTTAAGATCCAAGAGGTTTGGATCTGTGTTCACCAGGAAATTGGTGAAGTCTCTCAAGGCTACCCAGGGAGGGGAAGGTTTTTGGGGGAAAGAGGATGTTCCAGACACTGAGAAATCTGGATGGTGGCAGCAAGACCAGATCTAAGCTGGTAGTTAAGCTTAGAGCTTCTCATGCAGGTCCCCCACATCTGTACCTTAAAGTTCAGAGTGGGGAAGGAACCTTGACAAATGCAAACTGCATTATGGCTGTTTTCCAAAGGCATGGTTACAGATGAATTTTTTTTCTGTTAAAAGTTAAGATGTAGTAGAGGTCTTTTTAAGGAGATTGACTTTTTGCATAATCTATCAAAGACTTGGATACGGCTGTACATGGAGGCAGTTTGCTGTCTTCCAGGCCTTTGCTTAAACTGCTATGAGTTCTGCCTTATTACTTCTGCCCCTATTCTCCAAGCGCTTTTGAAGAGCTCTTTGTGTCAGTCCTGGGTGTGTGTGGAATAGTTGCTTTCAGCTGGTTTTGTAACCCTTGGTCTTGAGGTCATCCAGATGCCAGGACAGTCCTTGGACCAAGTCTGCTGTGGCTTGTGATGGCAGCCCACAGCCACAGGAAATCTTTGGGCAACCAGGTGTAGTGGTCGCCTACTCAACCCCTCTTTTCCTCAGCACTGGGAATCCTCCAGCTGCCATATCTATTGGCTCTATGGCTGTTTTGGAGGTGGAGGCAATATCCATGTGGTAAATCACAGATGCATGTTTTTATATATGTTATGTATACGTAAAGTGATAAGTAACAATCAGCACGGATTTGCCAAGAACAAATCATGTCAAACCAACCTAATAGCTTTCTTTGACAGGGTAACAAGCCTTGTGGAGGGGCGGGGGGGAAGCTGTAGATGTGGAATATCTTGCCTTTAGTAAGGCTTTTGGTATTGTCTCACATGCCCTTCTCATAAACAAACTAGGGAAATACAACCAAGATGGAGCTACTATAAAGTGGGTGCATAAGTGTTTGGAAAACCATTCCCAAAGAGTAGTTATCAGTCAAGCTGGAAGGACATATTGAATGGGATCAGTTCTGGGTCCAGCTCTGTTCAATATCTAAATCATTGATGAAGATAATGGCATAGAGAGTACCCTTACAAAGTTTGCGGATGGTAACAAACTGGGAGAGGTTGCAAATGCTTTGGAGGATAGGCTTAAAATTCAAAATGATCTGGACAAACTGGAGAAATGGTCTTATGTAAATAGGATGAAATTCAATAAGGACATATGCAAAGTACTCCAATTAGGAAGGAACAATCTGTTGCACACATACAAAATGGGAAATGACTGCCTAGGAAGGAGTATTGTGGAAAGGGATCTGGGAGTCAGAGTGGATCACAAGCTAAATATGAGTCAGTGTAACACTTGCAAAAAAAAATCATTTGGGGATGTAGTAGCATGAGTGTTGTAAGCAAGACATGAGAAGTAATTCTGCCGCTTTACTCCAGGCTGATTAGGGTTCAACTCTAGTATTGTGTTCAGTTCTGTGTGACACACTTCAGGAAGGATGTGGACAAATTGGAGAAAGTCCAGAGAAGAGCAACAAAAATGATTAAAGATCTAGAAAACATGACCTATGACGGAAGATTGAAATAAGTGAGTTTGTTTATTCTGGAGATGAGAAGATCAAGAGGGGACATAACAGTTTTCAAGTACCTAAAAGGTTGTTACACGGTGGAGGGAGAAAATAATTCTCCTTAACCTCCGAGGATAGGGCTAGATGCAATGGGCTTAAATTGCAGCAAGGGCAGTCTAGGCTGGACAATAGGAAAAACTTCCTAACTGTCACGGTTGCTAAGCACTAGAATAAATTGCCCTGGGAGGTTGCCTCCATCTTTGGAGATTTTGTTAAGAACATTGCAGGTCACAGAACCTCATCCACCCTCTCCTATAATAGACCCCTGACCACTGATTGTGGAGTCTCCATCATTGGAGATTTTTAAGAGCAGGTTAGACAAACATCTGTCAGAGATGGTCTAGATAATACTTAGTCCTGCCATGAGTGCAGGGGACTGGACTAGATGACCTCTTGAGGTCCCTTCCAGTCCTATAATTCTATGTTAATATGATAGTGCCAAATAGCTTTCAAAGCAAAGTAAATGGGGTGACTGGAAGCTACAGGGCCAAAGTGCAGCCCTTACTCTTGCGAGTAGTCTAATCAGTCTTCAGACAGAACTCATGCAAGTAAGCCACACCTAACATCACACCTAACAGACTGAGCCCTACAGGCAAGATAGGCAGGGAGACACCTAGTTTGAGTATCTCAGGAGGGCTTCAGTGTGAACCAAGTAGCTGGCCATCAGGACTGAGGTGGCTGTGCACATACTCACATGTACATAGTTTCCTAAGGACTTTATCAATGGAAACTTGGTGCCTAGATAGTTTAGATACCTACAGGGTTAGGTGGCAGCTGAGCAGGGGTTTTGTGAATGCCAAGGGTGCCTAAATGTTGGATTTAGTCACCTAAGTGCCATTGTGAATCTACAAAAAGAACAGGCGTACTTGTGGCACCTTGGAGACTAATGAATTTATTTGAGCATAAGCTTTCGTGGGCTACAGCCCACTTCATCAGATGTATAGAATGGAACATATAGTAAGAAATATTTATACATACAGAGAACATGAAAAGGTGGAAGTAGCCATACCAACTGTAAGAGGCTAAATAATTAAGAAGAGGTATTATCAGCACGAGAAACAAAACTTTTGTGGTGATAATCAAGATGGCCCATTTTAGACAGTTGACAAGAAGGCGTGAGCATACTTAAAGCCTTTAGAAGTCCGGGTGTCACTGAAAGTTCATGGAATTTAGGCACCTAAGTCTCATTGCTAAAACTGAGTTAGCTACTTAGGCACCTAAGTGTCTTAGGCCTTGCAATGCTGAGAGAAGCAAGGCCTAAATACCTTTATAAATCTAGGCCTATGTCCTTATGTTAGATGAGAACACTCAGGCTGAAAATTTTCTCCAGGCATTAATTCACATAGATGGCAAGCCAGCTTCTGAATGCCCAGCCCCAATATTCCAGGGTTGAGCCTACAGGCCTAACCACAGAGGAAGGACAGAGAGCCCGTTGAATGGAACATTTCCAGGCTATGCTCAGCCAGCCAGACCCATTAACACGCATTGACAGAAGTGAAGAAATAGCGAACTTATATCACTAGAAGTAATAGCCTTGGAGGAAGTAACAGACCACAAAGCAACTGAAGAGTTGTAAAGCATCCATCTATGATAAGATAGATGCTGACGTGTTAAAAGCTGGAGAGGAAGTCACAAGCTTATTTGCAATAAATGGAGAGGGCTGACCCTCCTATCTACATCCTATCCAAGACGATAGTGCAAAACACTTTTCCAGGTGCAAACTGCTGCACCCACCTGTTGTCTCTCCACCCATCATCCTCTCTCACCCTGCAGCCCCTCCAATTCCAGGAGCTACAGCTTCCTTTTTGTGACTTGGCCCTCAAGCCAGGTCACTGTGGCCCTGCCCTTCTGGGGCATCAATGTCTTTCAGTGCAAATTGTCCCAGGCAGTCCATTAGCCACTGCCTGGTCTGTACCACTTTCCCAGTGGCTGGTAGGGGAACCCGGGCCCACCCTCAACTTCACATTCCAACTCTAGTTAGCAGCCAAGGTCTGTTCCATCCTGGACTTTGCTGCCTTTTCCTTGAGCCATTCTGTACCTTCTGATTCTCCTCTCTTCTCTGGGTTTGCCAGCGATACAACTCCCTCCTCCCAGGAAGTAACTGTAGGCTATTTGCCTCTACAGCCCCAAAACACATCTTCCATCTACCAGGGAGTAACTTCAGTCTACTTCCCTGCAGCCCCTTTCTGCTCTCAGCTCCTGAGCTTTATACAGGCCCCACCTGCTCCTGCCCGATGGAGCCTTATCTCTAATTAATCCCTGTTCCCTGGCTTCTCCTCCAGGTGCAGCCTGGAGAATAAATTGGCTCTCCTAGCCACCTTAACACCTTCAGACTTTGTGTGGGGTGGACCCTCCATCACAAGCATAAAAACAGAAGTGGGTCTTTGTATCAGTATGCAGAAGACCAAGACTGTGGAATAAGGGGAGAATGCACATGTGTGATTGATGGATAACAGTATGAAAGAGCGGATGCTTATCTATCTTGGATGTACAATATCTGCTAATGGGCAGCTCACTAAAGAAGGGAAGGCAAGAATCAGTAAAGCTAGTGGATCATTTTCCCATCTGTCAAACTTCTGTAAGAGTTAGATGATACATCTACACAGTAAAATGAGGTTGTACAACTCTATTGTCTTTCCAACACTATTGTACACCTCAGAAATGTGGCAGATGGCGGAAGTACACAACGGGAAGCTGAATGCTTTCCACCAGTGTTGTCTGCAAGTAATCTTGGGGGTTCATTAGAGAGGCTGTGTAATCTGTGCAGAAATGTTACACTGCATGGTCAACGGATTGCAGACTAATTAATATGACAGAGATGACTACAGTGGTTTGGCCATGTTATCAGGCTACCCCATGGCAGAAGCACAAATTACATCTTAGATTGGATTTCATCTGGAGAGAAGGAAGGTGTGGAGGACAAAGAATGACCTATGGCAGGATGATTGAAAAGGATGCTGCCATCATGGAGACAACTTATGATGGAGTCAAACATTTTGTTGTGGATAGACAGCAGTGGGGAAAAAATGGGTTTCCTCATGTGCTACTAGACACACCAGATTCTAAATCTAAACAAGTCTGTGGGATTATTCATGAGTGGAAAGTTTATTGTATTACTCACACCTCTTGTATGAAAGGCCATAAACCACCACTTTAAGAGACTGATATCTAGTGTGAAAAAGAGAAGTTTTAAAGTATCAGATAATTTCATATGACATCAAATAATAGTAGCCCTTTATTGTCTGTTGATTTTATTATACCCAGCAACATGACTCATTTCTGTCTGGAAAAATTAATGTATAACTCAGGTGAAAGAAGCAGAATGAGAGAGTGAATAGCTGACTTTTTTCTGTAAGGGTCATTCCAATGTGGTATTTTTGACCTCCTACCTAGTTTTGTAACTTTGGAGTAGACTTGTTCTAGATCTTGTTATGAAAACCACACTGGGTTAGAATGCAACTTGACAAGCTGGTCTGAATAAGAGGCAAGATGTAGCTACACTGTTCTAAGAGCAGACAAGAAAACAAAATTGCAACTTAGGGCTTGTCTACATTTTAATTTGAAAGTTAATTCAGACTAAGGTAGAGTGTGAAGTAAAAACTAATACCTATTACAGAATAACTCCATGTGTAGAAAAGCCCTCAGAGACGGTTCCATTTTTGTCATAGAGCAGGTGCTGCCCTTGTCAGTGACTAAGAGGGAGGAGGTAGAGATCCTCTCAATCCCTGTCCTTTACAATCCCCTTCCTTGTAGTAGGTGGTATCAGACAAGTAGCCCCTGACCTCCTCACCGCAGGTAGACTCACCATATGAACAGGTTTGTTCAGGAGCTATTGCTCCCCCTGCATGCAAAGTATGGTCTGTGATAATCTAGCCATATATAAATCCTAAGTATTGTTTGCCAAGTCATACAGTATATCATAATGAGAAAACACGTGCACCCAAGGCCCCATATTTACATTGCTCAGACTATTAGCAGAACAGTAAAGAAAGCAAAAAGATAAAGTTGAGAATGTTACTTTTATCATGATAAAAGTAGACTGGTGGAGGCCTGGGAAAGTTGGCTATTTAGGAACTTTAGGGGAGATTTGCTAAAGCACCTAAAGGAGTTAGACACCTGAATATACCACCCACTAGTTTCTTAAGCCATGCACTGTATGTAAATCACATGCAGCTTATTATATACTCATTTAATGGGAGAAACTCCTAGAAAATATCCAGACTACACATACAGAGTAAAGTGATATTTTACATGCTGCATCCCATTATTCCAGAGAAACAGATCTATTCATTCTTTTCAGAAGCTTCAATAAATGTATTGCTGATTATTTATAAATAAGGGGTTTCCTGAAATTTCAAGCCACAAGCAGCCCCTGAGTGAATTGGTACCATTCTGTTTATTGTAGTCGATTATAACAGGGCTCAATTTGGCCATTTGTGTTTAGAATGATAAATCCAAGCCACTCTGTTTTCATATTCAAATGAACCACAACTCTAAATCTTCTGGAACTCCAGGATAATGGTATTCGCAGCAATGCTCAAAAGAGAGTATTTAACTGTAGTCAAGAACATGTAATACATTAATTTTAAACACTTTTTCCCCCTCCTGGGGCATTGGGATTAATCTGCCATGTAAAAAGAAACAATTTCTGATAAGTCCCAAAAATACACAGGAAAAAGTGATTCACCATCTACAAGAAGGATTCAGCTTAATTAGTGATATCATTTCTCCTCCTTTCATAAAGAAACTAGTCACTAGTCTTTTTCCCCCCTGGAATTCCCCACTATTGTTACCAGTGATGAAGCTACTGTAGCAAGAGCTCTCAGGTGGTGACTGGAATTCTAGCCTCTGTCTTCTTATCTTGTCTACACAAGATGGTTAGATCACCTGTAACTCCTGGTGCCTTGTCTGCACCATTAGTGCTGCACCAGTAGGAGGAAAAGAGCTATTGTAGATTAGGCCATAGCACCTGATTTGTCTCTCATGCTGTTGTCAATTAAGAACAACTCCAGCAAGATTAGAATCAGGCTCACATAGAACGATTAAGTTTCAGCTTGCAGTGTATGCAGACAGAAAAGAGGAACCAAAACTAATAGAGGGAAAGTCTGCAGAGACCAGACTGAAACCCTCCACCTTGACATAACCCTTCAGAAATTCTGAATGCACAGTGAAGTGTCTGTCTATGATGAGTCAGAATTCCCCTTTAAAACAATCATTAACATTTGTCTATGAATAATGAGTAGAAAGCCAGTGAATCTGATATCTGAACTGTAGCAACATTTCTTTACTTACTTTTCAGTGTTCTAGACAGTGGTTCAATATGACTCCTATATGTAAGCAGGGGAACGGTCCCGCTATTGTGGGGAACTTTCCTGGCTTCTGCACTACCCCGGTGAAGTGGGCTAGTGAAAGGATCTGAGCCCTCGCTTCCACTTCCTTTACCCAGAGGCCTCCCTGCCCTCGAGGACTCCCCTTCCACTCTCCTGTCTGGCAGAGTCCTCGTAACCCCAACAAGGCTGGGCCCAGGATTCCTGGAGGGCTCAACCCCCAACCCTGCTGTGGTCACTCAGGACAGGGGTTGGGTGTCCCCACTCCAGGGTACTCTCTCTGCACTGGGCACCTTCCTGACCCACTGATCATTTCATACAATTTAAAGCAAATACAAGTTGTTTAATTAACAATTAAAAAGGAAAAATGGGACAGGTTAAAGGAAAACACATCACGCTGCTCTGTGGCATGGAACATCACAAACAGTCTCTAAAATGTCAGGGCAGTTCACAGTCTGTTCCCTGTAGGTCCCAGGCCTCCTTCTCAGGCCCTGGCTGTGCTGCAGGGACGCTGCGGGTCGGACACTTGCTCTGGCGGTGGCCACACGCTCTCAGGTTGTGGGTGGCAGGACCTTTCTTCCGAGCATCGCCCCCACCCTGTCAGGGTTACAATCCCCCCACGGTCTGGCCTGCAGAGCCTTTTGGCTGAGGCGTCTCCCTACGCTGGACCCACTGCCCAGGGTTCCCCCTCGCACTCCCCAGCTGCTCACCGCACCCAGCTCCGGACTGCTCCAGCTTCAGCTCCACTCCGCGTCAGTACGGCTACTGCTGCTACTCGGCCTTCAGCTCCCTGGGCTGCTTCTCTGGCTCTGGTTGCTGCAGCTCTGCTCCCAGGACAGGTCTGCTCTGCAGGCTGCTTCTGTGACTCTGCTCCCATCTCTGACCTGCTTCCTGGGCTGCTTGTCTGGCCCCTCTGGCTCTGGTTGCTGCAGCTCTCCTCAGGGCAGGTCTGCTCTCTCTAGGCTGTGCTCTGGCTTTTTGGGCTGCAGCTCTGCTCCCAGCAGCTTAGCTTGGGGCCCTGCTCTCTCCTTAGCTCAGCCTCACTCTGTCTGACTCAGGCAATTCCAGCTCACATGGGGGACAGGACCTCCCTGGCCCCCTGACTCCCTGATTAGCCTGTCCACCCTGTCAATCAGGCTGATCTAGAGCATTGGCCTCGCCCCTTTTAGTGCTGGGAGCTAGCCAACCAAAACACCCCCACTGAATGTTAGTAAGGGGGCAACAGTCCCCTTACATATATAACATGTTGAATGGCTGAGTAGGTTCCCAACATTTTAATTATGGCTTGAGTAATCCTATGCAGTACACTTACATTTAAAGTTAAATTGCAGCCATTTTGTTCAGCCCCACAGTCCAAGAGCTGCCCTCTCACCTCAAGTAAACTTTAAAAATAACATTTTTAATTCAAATTCTCATGTCTAAAAAGCTAGTCATCTTTCTACAAGCAGTGGCCTTTGTAACGCTGAGTTCTCAGACTGCCAATGGCAGAGATATAACACTTATTTACAGCCTGCTGTACTATGACTTATCAAGTATATTTTCCAGACCCAAAAGTATTACTTAAATCAATGAGAATTTGAGGGTTGCAAGGAATACAGGGTAAGATCCTTAAATTGTAATAAATCAATTTTTAAAAAACATTTAAACACTACCATTATGTGTGATTGTGAAATATATAGTTGAAGGAGGTTGGAAACTGGCTTACTCTTTGGTGCAGCTGACATCAACACTTTATATCCTCAAACTGCAAGATGTTCTAAAACCTCAGTGGTAACTAGCTCATTTTTCAAATCCAATTCTGATTTTATTCATGGCAAGAAGGACTGCTAACTTTTTCAGAGAACTGATCTGAATGTGAGGAGGAAAAGTGTTCTTCATTGCTTAGGACAGTGTTTCCCAAACTTGGGATGCTGCTTGTGTAGGGAAAGCCCCTGGTGGGCCGGGCCAGTTTGTTTACCTGCCGTGTCCGCAGGTTTGGCCGATTGCGGGTCCCACTGGCCACAGTTCGCTGCTCCAGGCAAATGCGAGCTGCTGGAAGTGGCGTGGGCTGAGGGACGTATTGGCCGCTGCTTCCAGCAGCTCCCATTGGCCTGGAGCAGGGAACCGCGGCCAGTGGGAGCCACGATCGGCTGAACCTGCGAACGCGGCAGGTAAGCAAACCAGCCCGGCCCGCCAGGGGCTTTCCCTACACAGGCAGCGTCCCAAGTTTGGGAAACACTGGCTTAGGGTAAGAACAGAGATAGGCCCCAAGCTACAGTGTTCGACTTTAGGCACAAGTTTCATCAAAATAAGACATTCACAGGACCTCAGTAACATGCATTCATGTGGAGAACATGTAAACATTTATATCACAAACAGGTCTACTCTCACCCTTCCTTGCCTTTATTAACACTAACAGACCATAAAGTTCAGCTCAAACCTGCTTTCCCATGTCTGTGTGCTTCTTCCTCTCTAAAAAGCCACTCTCCCATTTCTTTCTATATGGGTTGGATAATGAGCCATCTATTTCAATGAGTAACCGGAGCCCCCTTAATCCCTTCCTGACAGGGTCAACAGTTGCTAACAGGATAGGATGTTTCAAGCAAACACTGCCAGCTTGTTAAACCTTGCTGGGATTTTTTTTGGAAAACACCACACACTTGGCACATGAAAAAAAATTGCTCTTAAGAAGTATTTGTATGTACCCCAGAGATAGTTATCGCTTATATGGATGCAGTAAGGTGGTGAATTCCACTAGAGGCAGAGAAATCACCCCAAGCCTCCCTTCAGTTTTGACCAGAGGTTTCCTCCATCTCTGAATTAGGGTCATTTAAACTAATTTCCTTTTAAACAACAGTGAATATCTTCAGAGCCCAATATTAAAGCCAAATGTGCTCACACAAAAGAGGAACATAGCTGACTAGTAAATAAGAGCAAGAGATACTCCTTTTTTAATTAAATTCGAAATGCTGCACAAGTAAGCCACTTTGGAAGTGTGAATTTATTTCTGCACTAAATGTTTTGTTGGGAGTCTGAAGCAGAAAATTGAATAAGTGTTTTCAGTGCTGTATAAGCTTTGCCACAACTCTATCCTTGCCAGAGATTTGTCAGGCAACAGGATTGAGATTTTCTTATCAGATTTGTTGTTGCTCCAGAAAAACTAGAGCATATGTTCTATAGTAACTACACTGGGGAGTAGTATAGATTCTTAATAGAGGTGCATTTTCTTAGCTTAAGGCTTTTCCTAATCATTATCACTCACATAACCCAGGTATTTGGTTTGTCTGATTCTCTTTATTCTGTGTACTAAGCATGCTCCTCCAGTGCTGTGGTTTATACTGCAGAGAACTGCTTTAATCACTGTGTTATTACAGTGCTGCATTCAAAATTTGTTCAGTCTCTGCTTAAAGATCCAAGTATCAGTCCTGATGGAAAAAAGAGATTGGGTGCAAAGGCGTGCAACTACAGGGTAGCACAAAGTAGTAGCTCCGCCGCAAGTGTTCCCATCACAAGGTACTAACATGAATTTGGAGCTTTTTTGGGAATTGTGGGTGTGACCATCAAGAGGGCGGGGGGAGGCTAAAGCATATAGCACTCTTGGTGGCATTCTCCACTAGCAAACTCATAGTGGTGCAAATCCCTGACAGAGTTAACATTGCTCCTTGTGGTATTGATTTGTGTCTTGCAGCTTCTAACTCAGTGATGGCAGGATGCAGCAGGTATGGCGGGGGTTAGGGTGGGGTCAATGGTAGCACATCTACTGAGCCAGTCACACTGCCGGGGTGAGAAGGACAGGGGACAGGGAAGCTGGCATAAGGGTAGACACATTAGACGTAGATCTAGGAGTTTGGGCCGGTCTGTTCCTGCAGATCTCCTGCTTCCAGGAGGTTTTCAGGTTGCACCCACTCTCCATTTTGTGCTACCTTTAAGACTGCCTTTGGAAGTCATGGATTTATTCAAGTAAATTTTCACCTTCCACACATGGAATAGAACACATGGCCCTATGAGAAGAGTAGCTCCATATTGTGACTCACCAACTGTAACCAACATCTTGTCATTTTAATATCTCAATCTCAGTACTGAAGTATCTTTCCAAAATCCTATTATTTACTGGAGAGTGACTGATAGGAAAATATTGATCAATGTCTTTAAATTACATCCATATTTCCTTTATCTTTAAAGATACATAATCTATTTGGAAATCTTTTTAATGCCTTTTGAGCCCCAAGAAAGCAGACACAGACTTATTATGTGAGCAGAATCATTTTAATGGAACAAATAATACATAACCCGAACACTCAGTACTAACTGTGCTATTCATGGATTGTCATACAGCTTATTTTAGTTTTTGAAAAGGCAGCATCTCTTTGTGCATGTAGAAATATTGTCTGAGAATGTTTAATTGAAGGGCAAATCTCAGTTAATGGCAGTTGGTTCTGATTTTTGTTAATTGCTGTAAACAAAGGCTTTTCAGTACTTCCTCAGGCAGAACTTCTACATTTAAGCATCAGTCTTAGTCAGACTTCCCTCTCATCTCCCTCCCCCACCCCCTTTGTTTAGTCTGTGATACAAACTCCCTGCAGATTATGCTGTTGGATTGTGAGTTGCAAGTTTAATGCATTATGACAGGGAATCAATAATTTGTTATGAAAGCTTTCTGAAGGTACCTTGAGGAATTCTAAATGTGTGATACGTTCCCGATAAAGATATGCAGAAATGGTGCTTTTTTTAAAACTCTAAACCCAACAGTGCTTCTGGGATTATGTAGCCATGTAAAATTCCAGTATCCAACTGTAACCCACGTGCCTAATAGGGAGATAGCTCTTTATGAGCTCTATTGGGCAGGGATAGAAGTGAATGTGTCTGGGTGGTTGGTGCTAGGCAGCTGCACAATTAGCACTGCACATCCAGAAGTTTCTGGAATTCGATGTGGTAGTTTTGGGTATGCTCAGTAGGTTCCCTGTAGCTGGACTCAGACTCCCCCAGCTGCACCTCTTCCGCCCCCCCCTCCCCGGAGCCCAGAGCCCCACTGCAGTCGCCGGCTCCCGCTCCAAGCTAGTGCCCAGCCCCGGAGTGCCCCCAAGCCCTCCCCAGCCCCAGAGCGATGGGAGGGCGGGTGGCATGGCCACAGCCTCCCCAACCCCGGAGCACAGGAGGGCGGGCGGTGCAGCCTGAGCCAGGGCCACCTCACAGGGTCTGGAGCCGCGCGGAGCAAGTGGGAAGCGGGGGGAGGAGGGAGGAAGTGGGGTTTGCTGGGGCAGAGCATGGGTGGGGCCACAACTGGCTTCCCTCAGTCTATGTAGGGTGACCAGATGTCCCGGTTTTATGGAAACAGTCCCAATTTTGGGGTCTTTTTCTTTATATAGGCTCCTATTATCTCCCACCCCCATCCCGATTTTTCACAGTTGCTGTCTGGTCACCCTAATATGATTCCCACCGCCCATGCCATGAGGGCACGTAGTCAGGGCAGTTACTTTACAAAAGGCCATGCGCCCTGTGTGGGCTGGGAGAAGTTGAGCCACAAGAGCAGAAACCAGGAGTTTTCCTTAACTCTGAAGCATTTTGCAGCAGGTTAGTTATATTGTTAAGCCTCCCACAGGGAAGCCCTGGCAGAGTGAATTATAGAAAGAGAAAATTGGGAGGGAAAAATAATTTCTTTTATTTTAATTGTGTACTTTGAATGTTGTTTGGTTTTCACCAAACTATTTTAGTTAAAGTGTCTCAACTAATATGATCCACCAACATTTCTTTAAATGTGATCATGAGGAAGAGTCCTATATTTTGTTATTCTCAGTTTTGTATTTTTCTTGTAACAGAGTTTTTTTTAATCTATATACTTAACTGAGTGGTTGGTTAACCTGTCAGTTGACTGGCCAGCAGTGATTTCAGCAGAGGAGAGTCTGCCTGAATCCCAACTGAAGATTCCGACAAGCAAGTGGAGAGAAGATGTTGCTTTTTGACTCTGCTGAGTGTATAGATTTGGGTGATCAAAGACTTTAACTGAGACTCAGGTGAATTCAACCTAAGCTTTTGGGAACTCTGAGTTTCTTCTCAATGTGTTTCTGTGGGGACTGACCTGTTTTTTTATTTATGTTTATGTATAACTATGAAGAGAATGTATGTGGATTATAAAATAACCATGTTGTGTTGTAAACATTAC
Source organism: Mauremys reevesii (assembly GCF_016161935.1). Classification (NCBI taxonomy): domain Eukaryota; kingdom Metazoa; phylum Chordata; order Testudines; family Geoemydidae; genus Mauremys; species Mauremys reevesii. The sequence goes on from NC_052624.1 coordinate 263,080,123, forward strand.
ATTGTTATTATTATTATTTATGTTTCTTCATCATAAGATTTATAAAGTTGATAATTAAATTCATTCCTTTTGGGTCTTGAATGCGGGGAGGTTGAGCTCTGTTATCCTGGAGCCTGTCCTCCTGTATAATATCATAAGGCCATAGAACTTCCCTGAAACAAGTCCTCTTTGAACTAGAGCATCTCTTTTAGAAAAATAGCCATGGTTGAGTTAAAAATTGCCTGTGATGGAGAAGCCATCACCACCATTGGTAAATTTTCCCAATGGTCAATTGCCTTCACTGTTACAAATGTATGCCTTATTTAAAATTAAATGCAAATTATAAACAAAGGGCCAGATTCTCTTCTGCATTCAGGCCCCTTTGTGGTGGACCAAAGAGGCCAGAAAATACCAGATTTTGGCGTCTGAGGCGTCCCTTGTTCTAGTGGATTCCCCAGCTGGCAAAGCTGGCTGTTATTTATGTGTAGAGGGTCATGGGGCAGAGCACTTCTGGGCTTCACACAGTCTCAACTGGCAAATGGTCCCCGCTGACCACAGCCAGCTGGCATCGTGTAGAGCATCCTCAGTGTAAAAACAGTCAAGCTAATTTGTGCACCTCCGACCCCAACATCTGCGCCCTCTTCTCTGCTGTTTCCCGACCATCTTTGACAGCTTTTGCTTCTCTTTCCCTGCAGAGGAGAGGAGCATCAAGTGGTACTGGCTAGAGTTGGCACTCCTTGTCAGCCGCAAACACGACGACTTTGTACAATAATCCAATCACTCTGTCAGCTTGAGTGTTATTTTGCAGTGTGAATGCTCTCACTTGAGCCATGCTATCTCTAGAGCAGTGGTTTTCAAATTTCATTGCACTGCAACCCTTTCTGACAACAAAAATGACTACACAACCCCATGCCATAGGGGGCCCCACGAAGCTAAGTTGCTTGGGCTTCAGCTTCAGCCCCATGTGGCGAAGCTCTGGCTTTGGCAGGGGACTGGCATTAGACTTGCTGGGGCCTAGGGCAGAAAGCCCAAGCCTGAACTCTAGCCAGGCCACCTGGGGACAAAGCCCGAGCCCTGCCACCCGGGGCTTCGGCTTCAGCCCCGCACGACAGGGCTTGGGCTTTGGCTTCAGCCCCACGTGTCAGGACTTGGGCTTTGGCTTTCGGCCCTGGACCCTAACGAGTCTAACACCAGCCTTAAAATGAACTCACGACCCACTTTGGGGTCCCAACCCTCAGTTTGAGAACCACTGCTCTAGAGGAATTAAGTCAATGCAGTGATGACATAGCCTATGTTGTAATTTCAACCCTTTTCGTATTAAGTCTAATTTAGCTCTTGTGGTTTCTGGACAGTATCATGCACACGAACAGCACTATACAAATAGTAAATCGTTGTCACCATTAATTAAAATAAAGCACACTTTTGCAGCTTTGCATTTCCGGGCAGAATTCTAGGCATCCAGAATGAAATATGATTTCATTGCTGGGAAATGTTTGTTTATTTTCACATTGAGTGAAGTCTTTTTTCCTTGATTAAGGAGGAAAGGGAAAATATTCTCTAGAACATGCCATATTCCACAGTTTTTGACCCACACCCTGTCCTCTTCATGTATATAATATTGCCAAAGCCACACTCTCTCATCATGTGGTTGCGTTTAAATAACCTCCTGGGTACCGAAGGTCATGATGATTAAAAAAACAACCTGCTAGTACGAAAGAACTTTTTTTAAACATGAAAAAATAAACAAGAGAAATCCCACGCAAACTTGCCATAAATACCAGGCATAATGATGACGAAAGTGGAATAAACTATTTTTATGTATTTGGGGTGACCAAACAGGCCTCACTCAAGTTCTGCTTTATTTTTCAACTTGAGAGCTCTGTGACCAGTCTAGACTTGTAAAATAAATAGTGTTATTGCACTCTTATCAATCATGAAACATAATCCTGTAGCCCCTACCCATATGAGTAGCCTCATTTAATCCACTTGGGCTACTCACATAAGTAAGGACTGAAGTATTGGTCCCGTATATTTTGTATCCATATTTATTTAGCAGTAGAGTTGTTAGTGTTGAATTAAGGTATGGAAGGACAAATTCAAAACCTTTCCTTACAGTTATTTCTCCAAAACTGTATTTTGGCATGGAAATTTCTCATCTTTGGCCTGAGGTCAAAGTTGGCTATTTTTAGAAGATTGGAAAAAATCCATTTAGGTATTTTAAAGTTAGGCAATCAAGCTTCCAAAAAAAGAATCTACTTTCCCCACCTCTCTGTGTTAGTTTATAGCTATATTTATATCTATATCTGCTTATAGGTAAGGCTAAGATTTTGTCACAGTTATTTTTAGTAGAAGTCACGGACAGGTCGTGTGCAATAAACAAAAATTCACGGAAGCCCATGACCTGTCCCCGACCTTTACTAAAAATACCCTGAAGGGGGGGGGGGGCAGACAGAGCTCTGCTGGGGCTTGCAGCTGCTCCAGCCCCATGGCTCCTCCTGTGGCAGGGGCTGACCCAACCCCAGCTGCTGCTCTAGTGGGCTGGGACTGCTGCTCCGGCAGCTTTACGACTGGCCACCGGTCAGCTGTTTCAGCAGCCCTGGAGCTGGCTGCAGGTCAGCTGTTCCAGTAGCCCCGTGGCTGGCCGCTGGTGAGCTGTTCCAGCAGCTGCTGCTTCAGCAGTCTGGGGCTGATAGCTGCTCCAGCCCTGCCCCAGAAGAAGTCCCGGAGGTCACAGAACCCATGACCTTTGTGACAGAATCGTAGCTTATTTATAGATATCTAGATATACCTAGATAATGAGTATGTGTAGGTGATAGCCCCCTACGATAAATTTCAAAGTCAAGAAATAAGTACATTTATCATGCACTGTTGATCACCTCACTGGATCTGACTGCTCCAGCTATCCAAATCGCTGAGCAACTCTCAGATAGCCGACATTATTTTTAAATCAACCTGCATTTATTATTTGTATTTCTGTAGCAGCTAAGAAACAGTCATGGGCCAGGACCCATTATGCTAACACTGTACAAACACTAAACAAAGTCAGTCCCTGCGCCAACATCTTGTTTCTACCTTCTCCCCCAGATACAGAATTTTCCTTCCACTCACCAAAATTTACCCCGTTCCAGAGGGCCAAAATTCAGGTCTGCACCAGTGACTGGTTTTCTATATCTAAAAATGTCAGTTCTTTGAAGAGCCAAGATATTGGGCCTTAAACTCACAACCTTTTTTTAGATCTAGAGAATATTGGTGGGACAGGTGGTAACTAAGGCCCAGATTCTCAAATATATTTAGGCTCCTCATGTCCATTGATTTAAATGGACATGAGGAGCCTAAAGACCTTTGAGGTTCTGAGTCTAAGGCACCTGCCTTTACAAGCTGAGGGATATGAAAAAACAATCCCATTAAAAACTGTTTAAATAGCTCTATAACAGTCCTGAAACCGCTTTCCTGTAACACGTGGCATATATAGAGTTCAAGAGGGTGTGGTGTGGTGTGGTAGAAAGGTTTGGCTGGAAGTTTTCTGGGATGACCAGCATAGCTCACTCCTGACTTCACCACTGAGTAATGTGCCTATCCCAAGTGCAGGCTGGTAAAACCTCAATACAGCTCTACCTCATCGGGCATTCCTCCACTCAGAGAAGAACCACAGAACCTGACCATGCTCTTAGAAGTCTGTATAGCAGGAATTCCCAACTCGCGGGGCATGGCCATAAGTAGGCGTGTCCATCTCTATGGCCTGTTCTAGACAGCTCCAGTGCTGGTCACTTCCTCTAACTGCGTCTGTGGACCTTGAGTCTCTGACCCTTTTCATCTACTAGGTGGTGCTACCTAGTGCAGCTTCCAACAGATTCTGTGGCAAGAGGCAAGAAACTGCACCTTATAGCACTGGGGAGGATGGGGATGGGGATGGGGATGAGCCATGTCAGGAGTAACTTTAAGCAGGGAGGGAACATCACTCAAAATGGAAAGGGGCAGAGGGGAAACAGAACCAAGGTGTAAATGCACTGTGACTTGTCCCCAAAATGGAGGGCAAAACTAAGAACAGAAGAACAAAAAAATGGTCATACTGGATCAGAGCACTGGTAGATTCCTACTTTTGTCCTATGACTGAAGAGGTGTTAATGGGCCACTCTACCCTGAATGGTCCCTTACAATATTTGCTAACTGCTTATGCTAAACAATCTGTTCCATCTTGCATTTGCTGTGAGGCTGGGACAGGAGTACCTTTCACATGAAGAGATCTATGTGGCTCAAAAGCTTGTCTCTCTCACCAACAGAAATTGGTCCAGTCAATAGATATTACCTTGTCTGCTTTGTCTCTCTGGACTGTAATTGCCAGGATGCCTCTGGAGTCTTTTTAAATTTGGCATTACAATGGCTATCCTCCAGTCATCTGGAACAGAGCCTGATTTAAGTGATTGGTTACATACCACAGTTAGTAGTTCTGCAATTTCATATTTGAGTTCCTTCAGAACTCTTGGGTGAATACCATCTGGTCCTGGTGACTTATTACTGTTTAATTTATCAATATGTTCCAAAACCTCCTCTGTTGACACTGCAGTCTGAGACAGTTCCTCAGATTTGTCACCTAAAAAGAATGGCTAAGGTGTGGGAATCTCCCTCACGTCTTCAGCCATGCAATGCAATGCAAAGAATTTATTTACCTTCTGTGCAACAGCCTTATCTTCCTTGAGTGCTCCTTTAGCACCTTGATTGTCCAGTGGCCCCACTGATTTTTTGACAGGCTTCCTGCTTCTGATGTACTTAAAAAAATTTTGCTGTTAGTTTTTATATCTTTTGCTAGTTGCTCTTCAAGTTATTTTCTGGGCTGCCTAATTATGCTTTTATATGTCTCTCTCTGTCTTCAGTGCTGTCCCCCTGCTATTTTCTCCATTGCCCCTCCCTCATTCCTAGTGTTGTGGGTCCTCAGTTGCCACCACTGTACCTCAGTCATTGCCCCTGCCCTGTCCCCCATCTCCTGTTCCTGTGTGGTTTCTCGGCTGCCTCCCACATCCCCATTCCCCAGTGCTGCCCCTTGTGATGTCTCATAGTGCTCTGTCTAACTGTCCCCTCATCCCACTCATGGAGGATAGTCCCATCAATGGCTATTAGCCAAGATGGTCAGGGACACAACCCCATGCTTTGCGTTTCCCTGAACCACTGACTTGCAGAAGCTGGGACTGGAAGACAGGGGATGCATCACTCAGTACATTACTCTGTTCTGTTCATTCTCGCTGAAGCATCTGACACCAGCCACTGTTGGAAGACAGGATACTAGGCTAGATGGACCTTTGTTGTTACCCAGTATGGGCCTTCTTATGACAGAGAGTGGGGCGAATGAGAGAACTGAGAAATGAGGGCGCAGCAAGCAGAAGAGAAGCAGAGAATGGGAAGAAAAGGAATGAGGTAAAATCAGGAATAAAAAATGAAAAGCAAACTGTATTCTTTCAACTTCATGCACCATCCCCACTAAGAGAGATTTTGCAGGGCAAATTATCCCCTCAGCTAGAGTGGGGCTGCACAGGTGTAACTGAGCATGACTGGAAGGCCCTGGGATTGGCACAGATGGAGCTCAGGGTTGTTTACCTTGTGTTTGCCTTGAAGGCTAGAGTGGTATGGTGTGTAACGGCACCCCTGCTTATAGGTCTGCTGGCATTTCCTTCTGCTTTTCTTCTCTCTCCCTGTCCTCTGACCTTGCTACTCCTTCCAACTTCCTCACTGTCAGTTTGCACTTCATTCATATTGCACCCTATATGTAGAAGGCTCTCCCACTATTGCTAGTGCACACCTTCTCTTTCCTCCTTCAAAACCTTCCTTGAAAACACAGTTTTCCTGAGCATCCTTTCCATTTATGTTCTTGCCTTATGCCTCCCTTATTATGCTGGGTCTTGTCTTTCTATGTCTTGTCTACTTTGGGCAGTACACTCCCTGCGGAAGGCAACAGCATGTCCTAGGCATTGTCCACTCATAATATTAAGTAGATTCCTTAGAGAATTAAGTTTAATTGATATAAACCGGGTTTAAACTGCTTTAAGAATGCCCTCACGAGTATGCACCTGTTTTAACTACATTGCGTAAATAATGCATCTTTAGTTAAACAGCTGCAACTTTGTATTTAGGCAAGGAGGAGATTTTTTTAAAGGCACAAATGGCAGTTAGATGCCTAGTTCCCATTGACTTTTAATGAGAGTTAAGTGCCTAACTGTTCTTTGTGCCTCTGAAAATCTCCCCAAGGTCATACTCTATGTTGTGCGAAGCATTGTGTACATTTCCAGTGCTATTTAAATTATAATAATCATTAATATTTCACTCTGCTATAGAAGTCCAACAGTACGCATTTTGAAGATGAATGTTGTTAAAATAAAATACCTGTTTAAGAAACAACTGAGTGTTCTGCTTGTCTATTAGTGCTTTTAAATTGACTTTGAAGATGTTTTTAATTGTATGGCAACTTGGCACTGTAACCGAAGTAGCAATTGCTGAATTGTTTCATGGATTAAATTGATCTGGATCAGGTTTCTTTAAGACAAATATTTATGGAGAATGTGTTGGATTTCACTTTATAATGCTGTAATGGCATGACTACTACACTGATTTTAATGCCTTTAATATCCAAACAAGCTTTTACACTTAGAAAAGTGTCTTGAAATGATATGAGGTCTCTTTTTCAAATCATCTGACTCTCTTTTTTGATGGTATTTTAAGTACTTTTATTATAGTTTAGTTCAAACAACTTCTGTTATACTATTCATTGTAAATCACGTACATGTTTTTAATGTGTAAGAGGAATCTTTTTTGATAAAAATGATGCCCATAACCCATATTTTCAAAGCAGAACTACACTAAATTAGATTTTAATCCATCTCATTCAGAATATCAAGGAGAATTTATTCCTGAATACTTGAACGTCAACAACAAACATTTTAAACACGCCTCAATTCTGAGTTCTCTAGAAAGAAATTTCTTCTGATGCATATTTCCAAATCTGTTGTACATTGCAGTAGCCTCTTTCCTGTTCTTTGCTTAATGTATATAAAGTTTTCATCACCTCTAGTGTAATAATAATTCTCATTTGGGACTAAATGCTGCTGTCCCTTTCCTTCCCCTGGCTCACCTCACCCTGAGTGAACAGGCTTTGTATACACAGTGTAGTTGTAGCTGTGTTGGTCCCAGGATATTAGAGACCTGAAGAAGAGCTCTGTGTGGTTCGCTAGCCAACAGAAGTTGGTCCAAGAAGCGATATTACCTCACCAACCTTGTCTCTTTGTATAGCTGGTTTAAAGGGGCAATCAGGCAAGCAACCCTCTCCAGTCCTTTGACCTAAAATAGCCCAAGCCGACTGGCTGCCACTGGTATAGCTCATGGGCTTTTAATAGCACCAGGGCCTTTGCACACTCCTTACTCACAAGGGTTAGGCCTGTGAAGCTGCATAGTTGTGGTGCCATATCTTCATGCTTCCCTTTGCATTGACATTGTGGAATGGGGCATTCCAATTCTTTGAGGCCAGTGTATCCTCCCTTCTTGAATTCTTAATCTGTGGTATGTTCAAAGGTTGTGAACTCTGCAAGGATTACTATGGTCCAAACTGAAATCAGGCTTCAATGGGGTTGTACCTGCTTGCGTTGTGTCAGATCTGTTTAAGCCTCACCATGAGCCTGATGCTCCACTTCCTCGTACCTTGTATAATCATTGACCCTTATGTAGTGAGTGCACAATGCTACCAGGTGAGAATACTGGTGTTATCTAATCCTTTTGCATTTGTGTTGTTCAGGTATCAGTGACTACACAAGACACAGGGCATTGGGGAAACAGGCCCCATATCTTCAAAACAGGGAGCAAAATCTACAGGAAAACATCTGTGTTGGGTTTGTCCATTTCAGATGAGAAAAACCACATAAACAGACAAAAGGTAAGCTGAAAAAATTAATTGTTTTATAAAATAAGATCCTAGAATCGTATCTGAACATCCAGTTTTTAAATATAGTACATTCACTTTCTCTCAGAATATTTAAATATTCAGGTCATTTATGGTATATTTCTCATACTATTTGAGTTAAAAACTTTGGATAAATTAAACGACACCTACCAAAAGATACCACAACTTATACACATAAAACTATGTAACAATTTAAAAAATATCCACAAAGTAAAGAAAGTAGGATCTCTTAGGAAATGCTACATAATTTCTGCTTAAAAATATACTTGATCATTTTAGTCTATCTTGAAAATATAGTTTGTATTTCATTTCTCTTTCTAAATTTAAGTCTCATATAATTTCCATTTAAGTTAATAAATATGTACAACAAAACCCTTTATATCAATGAATATAAATAGTAAATACTGTATTAGGCCTGGTCTAACATTCTTTGCTCACACAATGACTTCAGTGGTACTTTTCAATTTTGGATGCCAAAGGCTGAAGATCAGGACCTAAATGTCATCAAATGATTATAGCTTTTACAGAAATGACTTTATAATAAAAAAAAGCTCTAAGCTCTGAGAGCTTAGAGCCATTCCAGTCATACATTCCTATAAATAGTCACATACAATGTAGGGGAACAATGTTCTACGTTAATTACTGCTAACAGTAATTAGGGGGAAATAGTGGAGAATGCATGGAAAAATATCTTCAATTAGACGCATCGTTTTTTTACTGATTGGACTTGGTTCCCTATCATTTCAAAAAAGAGTTTTTGGTATAATTGGTACATTTTAAAACTGTGAAGCAACTTGACCACCTTCTTCAGACTTTGGATAGGTTTTTTGGGAAAGTGGTACGCTTTCAAATGCTTCAGCCCATGCGTTAGGGCCTTAATTGTGTCTTGATCAGAGTTTTTTATTCTCCATAGGTTAAGAAGCTTTAGAATTTGTTCTGTAGGTTTGCACAGCTTCATGGTGTGCTGAATATCTTCTTTTCTTACTTTCTTTCCCGGTAAACTCGCCATCAGAATGTTGAGATGTTCAAAGGTTAGATTAGCCTGGCCAATATATTTTAAAATGCTGTTTTCACAGAGATCAATATCTACACAAAACAAAAAGCAAGGAGGGACATTAATATGATTCATTACTATTTTATAATGGCTTAAAACAAACTCTAAAGTCAGAAAAGCACATGTACCCACTAAATGTTTCCTAGTTTTATTTCCAAATAACCCTTTTATCATTGCTGTTTTAAACCTCTCTTACAAAGCACTTAAGCACATGTGTAACTTTTTTTTCATATAAGTAGTCCCAAGTTACGCACATACTTGCTATCATACATTTATTTGTACAATTTTGTAATGTGCATTTTGTCAGATGTACAGTGCATGCGGCAGGGCTCTGTGTCTTACATTGCGCTACACAACTATTTTAGTCCTGATATACAGGAAATGCCTAGACATTTTAGCTATAACTGTCTCTGGTGCTTCAGTTTCAACATAGCACCAGGTCTAGCACAGACACGTTACAATGACATAAACAGACATAGATTAAAAACGGTTTCTCTAGGACACCATTTCAAATCCATTCCTTATAGAACAAAAGTCATTCAAATCTGATGGTTGCTGATGGTGGCTCATGTGAAAAGGGTTTGGTGGTTTTTCAGTGAAAACTCCAGCAACAAGTGTTAACATCACAAAAACTGCCATCATAATCTCACCTTTGACACCGATGGTGGCAGTTTCAGCAGAGAGGTGAAGGAATGAGTAGGGATCCTCTTTCCAAGAAGAGAAAAGCATGTTTGCAGGGGTATGTATGAGATTTTGACTTGCCAGTGCCCACACTATTCCTCTTTGTGACTATCTAAAGGGTTTAGGTCTCTCAAGCCAGCACCTATAGTGCCTTGCTTATACCTAGGGCCCTATCAGAGTCACGCTGCATTTTGGTCAATTTCACAGTCAGAGGATTTTAAAAATCATAAATGTCATGATTTCAGATATTTAAATCTGAAATTTCTCAGTGTTGTAACTGTAGGGGTCCTGGTGGTGGTGGTTGAAAGGTTATTGTAGGGGGATTGTGGTATTGCTACTCTTACTTCTGCTGCACTGCTGCTGGCAGCAGTGCTGCCTTCAGAGCTGGGTGGCCGGAGAGCGGCGGCTGCTGGCCGGAAGCCCAGCTTGGAAGGCAGCACCACTGCCAGCAGCAGTGCAGAAGTAAGGGTGGCATAGTATGGTAGTGCCACCCTTACTTCTGTGCTGCTGCCTTCAGAGCTGGACCCTGGGCCAGTAGCCAGCACTCTCTGGCCACCCAGCTCTGAAGGCAGTGCAGAAGTAAGGGTGGCAATATCACGACTCCCCTACAATAACCTTGCAACTTGCCTGCAACCCATTTTTGGGTCGGGACCCAGTTTGAGAAATGCTGGTCTCCCCTGTGAAATCTGTAGAATATAGGGTAAAAGCACACAAAAGACCAGATTTCACAGTGGAGACCAGATTTCACGGTCCATGATGCATTTTTCACAGCCATGAATTTGGTAGGGCCCTACTTATATCATATACTGTGAGCCCAAGTTTCCCCTGAACTGTACACACCCAGCTCCCACTGACTTCTATAGTTCTTGCTCTCATGTAAATGAGGGCAGTATGGACCCTGAGTATCACAATATTTCCTACTCTTATGGGCCCAAAGGGGCATTGATTTACACTCCGTACATATTACTCAATGGGGTCACATAGACTGCAAGTCTGTGCAGAATTTGATCCTTTCTGTTGAACATAAAGAGTTACGTTCTGCACACAGTCGCACCTACACAGCTCCCATTGGTGTCAATGTGAGCAGTGTGCTCACAAACCAGGGCAGAATTTGGCCCCAGGAGATTACAAAAGTGCTATTTGAAAAGTTACTTCTAACTGTGTTTGCTATGCTGTCTGAGGGCTGGTCTACACTGGGGGGGGGTTGATCTAAGATACGCAACTTCAGCTACGCTATTTGCGTAGCTGAAGTCGAAGTATCTTAGTTCGACTTACCTGGCCGTCCTCACGGCGGCATGTCGACCACCGCTGTTCCCCCATTGACTCTGCTTACTCCTTCTGCTGAGGTGGAGTATGGGTGTCGATTCGGGGATTGATTTATCACGTCTAGATGAGACACGATAAATCCATCCCCGATAGATCGATTACTACCTGCCGATCCAGCGGGTAGTGTAGACGTGGCCTGAATTACCTTGAATGATCTTCTTGACCATATCCTGTTCTTTGTTTTGCTGCTTCCATAATTTCAACAGTTGGAACATCTGTTCTTGAGAACTATGTTTTTGTTTAATCCTTTCTATATTTTCTGCATTAATCTTTGTCCCAGGCAAACCGTCCGTTAGTACATTCAGCCAGTTAGGAGTGAGTTTTTCAGGAACAGCAAACCTGAAAAGTGCTTCCTCGCATAGGGTTACATCTAAAAACAAATAAGAGAGAAAAAGATAAGTTAAGTTGTGGAAGTCAAGGCTAGGAGGGGCCAGCAGATCATCTAGCCAGTGTTTCCCAAACTTGGGACGCCGCTTGTTTAGGGAAAACCCCTGGTGGGCTGGGCCAGTTTGTTTACCTGCCGCATCCGCAGGTCCGTCCGATTGCAGCTCCCACTGGCTGCGGTTTGTTGTTCCAGGCCAATGGGAGCTGCTGGAAGCGGCATGGGCCAAGGGATGTAGTGGCCGCCGCTTCCAGCAGCTCCCATTGGCCTGAAGCAGCAATCCGCGGTCACTGGGAGCCGCGATCAGCCGAATCTGCAGACGCGGCAGGTAAACAAACCGGCCCGGCCCACCAGGGGCTTTCCCTAAACAAGCGGCGTCCCAAGTTTGGGAAACACTGATCTAGGCTGACTTCCTGCACATAACAGGACACTAATCCCCACCGAGTTACTCCTGCACTGACACCAATAACCTGGATAGACTAGAATGACAGCTTTCAGGAGAGACTACACTATTGTATGCCACAAGCACAGAACAGAAGGGACCAAGGTACACCAATGCATGAGGCCCCTGCAATGATAGTGAATTGATTTGGTAAAATAAACCAAGATGATCCAAGCAAGTGTCTGAATTCTTCTGAAATTGTTTGGCCCTGACAAAACATAGAGGGTCCAGAATTGTAAGAAAAACTATTTTAAAAACATGTTTAAATTAAGGTACTGGTCTTTATTTCATAGCACTATAGGCTTCTTACCCCTTCTATATCATCTAATTGACAGTCACTAGAATTTTACAGTTTGCCCATCACCATAGTATCTGAGCACCTAACAGGTTTAATTTTTACCATAGCCATTGCTAATCCCATTTTAATAGTGCTTGTTGGGATACTTACACTACACTTTGGCATTATACATACCTATTCCACATTTTTGAGCTGATGCGTCCGTGTTTTCATGACACACGTTGTCACGAACCGCATTGCCATTCAGTGCTATTTTATGACCCAGTGCACTGCAGTTTGTGTGTTTTTCGCAGGCTGCTTTGGATGAAGTTTCATTTGAGAAAAATCCTTCTGGACATCTCTGGCAAATGGTGTCACTCTCAGGGGTGCCTTTAGAAAAACAAAACCCACTACCTTTTACAAAAGATACATATTGTGTGTGAGTTTTTGTGCACCAGGAAAGAAAATATCAAAAAATAAACCATGACTTCAGATTTTCATGCTTTCTCGCTCCTACATGAACACTCGCTTGGAAGATATTTGTATAATTTTGAAAACTTTTCTCTCAAATTCAGATGCTTGTGCTACAGAAGTATGTTAAATAATGTTTTTAAAAACATGGGCTTCTCATCCTTGCATACATTTGTAAATTAGCTTCAGATAACTTGACTCTATTCAAATGTTTACAAAAGGTGTCTGTCTGACTTTCAGTTTTCCTCCATATTGATTTTTTCTGAGAATCAATTAACGGGCACAAAACATTGGTCCAAATTCTGCTCTGTTACATCTGTGCAGATAATCCCTAAAATAAATTACTCTGGTTGTAACTGAGTAGAATTCAGCCCATTTCTTTAAATCTGTTGCAAGCAGGTTCTTCTTTTTGTGCGTGTTCTGGAATATAATTTAAATACAGTCTACATCAGGGGTCGGCAACCTTTCAGAAGTCATGTGCCGAGTCTTCATTTATTCCCTCTAAGTTAAGGTTTCGCATGCCAGTAATACATTTTAATGTTTTTAGAAGGTCTCTTTCTATAAGTCTATAATATAACTAAACTATTGTTGTATGTAAAGTAAATAAGGTTTTTAAAATGTTTAAGAAGCTTCATTTAAAATTAAATTAAAATGCAGAGCCCCCCGGACTGGTGGCCAGGACCCGCAGTGTGAGTGCCACTGAAAATCAACTTGCGTGCCACCTTTGTCACGTGTGCCATAGGTTGCCTACCCTGGTCTATATATTGGCCTTTAAATTAAAACCATTCATCCATGGTGACTTTCCTCCCTTTCTTTATATATGCACATTTGTGGAAGCTTCTCAATACATATTTTTAATTTCTCAAATATGAAATTCCAAAGTTTTAACAAATTATGCCATTGCATAAACTAAATGAGTTTCCAAAGCCTTTAAAAGTAAGTTGTTGTTCAGTAACATGATAAATTCAAGATTACATATTGATCCCTCTTTCTTGGATTGATTATATTATTCTATACTTGCCTAAAATCTAATAAACATGTATGATCAGGAAAAGTATATAGACAGTATTTGCCCTAACTGCTATTATAAAGAATATATTTATTGTCCCACAGTTAAAGAACTGAGACAACATGGAACATTACTGCACCGCATTGACTGAAAGGGAGAAAATTAATGCATGAAACTTAAGCCAGGCAGCTACTACAAAGAGTCTATCAAAGGAAAATCCCGGCTCAAATCAAAGCTCATACAATATATCCCCAATTCAACAGTACATTCCTATTTGACAAAGCATTTAAGCATGCTCTTAACTTTAAGCACATGCTTAAGTCTCCTTGAAACCAATGGGACTTAAGTATGTGCCCAAAGTCAAGCACATGAGTAAATTCTTCATCGAATAAGGATGCACTTAAAGACATGGTCCCTTCTGACCTTTAAGTTTATTAGTCTATAGTCTATGATTCAATTCTTTGCTAGAATTGAGGACTATATTTGCATTTGAAAATGCCTCCATCTAGTGTATTTTAGGAGTACTTGCTGTTAAAAGCTAAATGCACAGAGGTTTGCGTTAAAATAAGCAAATTCACCTTTACTACAATTTTACATTTCTAAGACTCCCTTAGAAACAAAAGTATATGAATCTCTGAGTTTTCAAGTAGCCAAGAAATAAAGAGTTTATTTATATATACTCAAAAGCAGAACTTCTGCTTTCACTAGATAATGAGTAAAAACATGTGCAGGAGAGAAAGAGCTCTCCTTGTTCATATCTGAACTTCAAAAGTGATTCTGTACAATTACTTAAAATAAATTAATTTTGCAATAGACAACCCTCTAAAAGATAGTCACCGAATAATGGACCACAGAAGGTTACATACAGGTTTGCCTTTTTAATCTGCTAATATTATGCAATGACAGCTGCCAGAAACAATATGAAAGTCCAACTGACAGAGATCTGCACATTTCAGATGATCAGGCATCAACTACCATTGCTAAGAGAATTTCTGGTGGACTTTCCCCTACCACAGATATGCTGCTTTTTCAGGTTGTTCCTTCCAAAAAGATTAGCATCTCCATATTTTGGGAGATGGAGTTAGATTGTCCTCATTCCCAGAAATACCTGCGGGGGTGACAAAGTACATGGAAACTCCATGCAGAGTTTCTTCTGCATCTTCCTCTGAATGGGAAAGGAATAGGGTGGGTGATCTGGAAACCCAGCAGAGTCCTAGGTTCTACATGGTTAAAGCAGTATGGCACCTTTTGCACTGCTCCTCCAGCCTCCCTCCCTCACTTAGAATTTGTGCTGCCATTGACTGTCCCCTGGTGCCCGCTTGAGGGGAATAGCAGGTGCAAAGTGAGAGCCAACACTGCTTTGATCTGCATTAACTCCCAAGTGGATTTCTCTTAGGAAGTCTGCCACATTATTGGGCACCATAGTGCAGAGAGTGGCGAAAGCTTGGTTTGGATTTGACAGGATCAGATCTCAAAGATTGTTCTTGCAAAATGGTCCAAAATGGCAGAAACATTGTACGATCAGGTGATCTCATGTTATTTATGCCATTTTGAGGTGAAATGTCCTGAGAATAGATGTTACTGTGTTATTTCAGTTGCATCCATACCCAAACCAGAAAACAAGCCCCATGTAGTTTTGATCTGACCTAGAATCAAAATTATAATGGCTGATTTAGGTCAACAGACTAAATTCCTGTTCTTCTTTGCAATTTGAAGGTACTTTGCTTTGAGGTTCTAATCAGGGCCGCCCAGATGGTGCGGGCAAGTGGGACAATTTGCCCCAGGCCCTGGGCCCCACAGGGGCCCGCGAGCCCTGACCCGGTGGCGGTCCGGGCCTTCAGCAGCATTTCGGTGGTGGGGGGCCCTTCAGTGCTGCCGAAGACGCGGAGTGACTGAAGGGCCCCCCACCGCCGAAATGCTGCTGAAGACCTAGACTGCTGCTGGGTCAGTACAAGCGCCACAGCTCCCCCGTTTTGCTCCAGGCCCCCTGAATCCTCTGGGTGGCCCTGGTTCTAATTTTGGCCCAATACTAGTTCCTTATCAGTCCTTCGAAGGAACTCACATTCTAGTTAAAATGAGTTTCAAAAGTAAGAGGCATATGTTATTAAAACTACAAAATACCAAACCTTAGTAAATTACAAGAACTAAACAGACCAAAGAGCACCAGTGTGAGAAACAATCTGATCAGTTTACAAAATACTTTAAAATAAGACATTTCCAGTTGCCAGAATCAATTTTGTAGGAGAAAGAGGCTATATATGCTATAGTCCAAATATAGGAACAGTCCCAGAGAAGGGTGAGGCCCTTTTGTATCCAAGAGGAACAAATCATGTGCAATGAGCTCTCTTGGATGGCTGCTAAATTAACAGCGTCTAATAGTCTGACAGTAGGATCACTTCCCAGAATAAATATGCTTTGATGGTGTAGTATACCTAATATTTGGCCAGGAGGATGATCTCTGCTTTGATTCCCTTGCCACTGAAAGATGTATAGTGTCACCAATGCATGCCTCATAGCCTGGGTGCCAGGACTAAGATCAAGGAAGGAAAGTATACTTAATATACTTAATTTTATAGTGCTATACTTCAATGGATCTCAAAGCACTTTACAAAGATGGTTAATTGTCCTTTATCTGCAGTAACAGATATGGAAACTGAGGAGCAGAGAGATTAAGTGATTTGCCCAAGGTTACACTGAGGCAGTGGCAACTGGGAGCAGTAGTCAGATTCCGATTCTCCAGCCTGAGTCCCAGCCACTGGACCACATTGTTTCCATATGTGATTATGAGGCATATTTTTGATAGACTAAGGCCACACTCCACCCTCAGTTACACCAGTGCAAACACATTGTCTTCAGTGATGTTGCATAGACGTAACTGAGAAGTGGTTCACTGTCTTTGAGTTTTCCAGCGATTGCCTTGTCTTAAAAACCTGAAGATTATAAAAGTAATTGTGTTGCCTTTCTTGTTTGAGGCCTACTTGCTTTTTAGTTGATGCAGTCTGCTGTAGTTTGGGAACCCATCTCTCCAAAAGATTATGTGATTAGATCATTTGTCTTCTTCTCGAAGCCTAACACATTTGGCTTGGTCTTGGATTGATGACTTCAGTTTTGTTAGCCATTATTTTATTACCCTTTGATGGATACAGTAAGTAGGCTTCCCACACAACCTAGACTTCTTTTGTGGGTCTTCCAAATGGACATCCTTGTGTATTTTGTTTCAGTCCCCTTGAGTCTTGCTTCTAACCTAGCTGTAAAAGCCACTACACCAAACTTCTTATCTAGCAATGCTTTTGCAATCTGCGTACCAACGAATAGTGTAGCTCTAAAAGCTTCAGACAATACTTCATCAGATGCTGATGAGTGGAGACCTGGATTTAGTTCATTGGCTTCAGATTTGTCTTTAAAGTTTGGAAAACTGATCACATTCCAGAAGATTGGAAAAACAGCTGCATCACTCTTTTTTTTTTTTTTTCAAAAGAAGAGAACAATCAGCTTGCTCAAATGATAGGGGAATACTGTTGTTGTCTGTCCCAGGGCAGGTGTGTATGATCATACTACTGAACTGACTGAAATACTATCTCAACCAAAAAACGACGAGTATGGTTTCTTTACAGGTCAACCTACAGTCCATGCAATATACGGTCTGCAAAATGTTATTGAAAACGACTAGAGTGACCAAAGGAAGTTAACATGTCATTTATAGACTTTGTAACTGCTTTTGACCCAGTGTATCAATCAGAATTGTGGATACTGCTATACCGCTATGGAGGGCCTGAGGACTTAGTGGGCCTAGTGGAGGACCTGTACCACTATACATTTAGTCATATGAGGGTGAAAGATTATATTAGAGACTGGTTTTCAGAAGAATCAGGAGTACTCCAGGGATGCGGTCTCTCGTCTATATTATTTAATGTTCTAATAGACAATATGATGACAAAGCTGCTTGGGGCCAAAGCAGAAGGTGTGAAACTTAAAGATTCATCTTTAGAGGATCTTGAGTATGTGGATGATATTGCCTTATTTGGAGAGACTACTGACCAACTACAGCTAATGCTGGAAGAGCTGCGACAAACTACAGAATCTATGGGATTTAAGATCAATGGTGATAAACCAAAGCTAGGTATAACTCCTATAAAATGGAAACAAATGACCTGCTGATGTTGTATGTAGATGGCAATAGACTGAATGGGTGAATAGTTTTGTCTATTTGGGTAGTTGCTTGACAGCAGGAGGTTCAATAGCCGAAGAAGTTACACATCGGTTCATTCTTTCATCAATGGCATTTAAGCATCTTCAAAGACCTCTGTTTGGGCAGCAGGGTGTCTGTGTGACAACTAAGATATGAGTGTTCAATGCAGTAGTGATGACAATTATATGGAGCAAAAACATGGTGGTTAAAAACAACTATGGAGAGGAAACTAAACAGTTTTCAGTATAAAAAATTATGGCACTTTCTTAACAGCCATTGGTTTGATTTTGTCACAAACAAAGAGATACTTAGACAATCCTGGCAAGTTGCAGTCTTGCACCAGTTGAGAACAAGATGACAGCAATGATGTAATTATGTCCAATGTGCAGAAGATACACTTTTACAGAAGCTTTGTAGGTCTGAGGTCAAAGGAAGCAGAGCACCGGACTGACTACAACTGAGATTGGAAGATGCAATTTTGAGAGATTTAGGAAGTCTAAATCCTCCCATACTGACTCACAGGAAGAAGACTTGCAAGGGACCACTGAAGAAAGAAGTCTGTTCTACAGGCAACCATGGCTACATCATAGCCATGTGAATCTGCTACTGCTACTGTCAGAAACAGTTTATTTGTTTTAATAAAGGACAAATTACCTGACTGATGGATTGCTAGACTGAGTTGTTTAATCTAGTATGCACAGCACAGCCACATCAATCAGACCAGATGTGGACAGCACCACCATGCATCAACAATAACTCTTTAACCCCCCTCTTCTGTTGCATAAAAAGTACAAATACACATATGTTGCTGGTCACATCTAAAACCCTGCTGTGTATTTACATCATCCACAACCATACAGCATACATGCACATCTTTGTTCAGGTGGAACACACAATGATACAGACTCCAAAGTAATTACTCAGTGCTAGGAAGATTGATTTTTATACCAAATCCATAAGGAGCTGAATGTTCAAACTTTGGATCCTCTTGGGCCCTCAGCTCACTTCTTTCAAACATACTCACTGGTGGCCTAACTCTGCTCCCACTAAGGTCAATAATATAACTGTCACTGGCTTCAATAGGAATAGAGGTAGGCCAATGCTAACTACTTTTGAAATTCCCGTTCATTATCCTTTGTTTTTCTGCTACTAGAGTTTCCAAGTTAACAGTGATACTAACTATGGCCCCAAACCTGCATGGATCCTTATGCCCAGAAATCCATAGATTTTTGCCTGCATGTATCTCTACACCCAAAATTCAGTGGGATTCAACACAGGCATAGAAGTCTGTGCATGTAGATCCTGTTGCACAATCAGAGCCCATGAAACAATTAAAATGCCATCTAGATCTATGCAGTAGCATGAAGGATATGGTGTAACTATGATTAGGCAGAATGCCAGCTTCCATTTCTTTTAGGCCACATTCAATGTTGGCACTAGACTGGGCCATGTCATTTGCAGGATGACAAAATATTTTGTTTCAAGACAGGAACTTAGTCTTAACAATTTATTTTGTCTAAAATGAAGAAAATGCTCCATGGAAACAACATTGCTACAGCCTTTATCCCTCCCAGACATACAGCATGTTACCAGCTTGTTTGACAAAGAAGTAGTTGGCTGGTCTTTGGATGATAATAATAATGGTTTCTCTTGCAGTTCCCATTTAGGACACCGGTAATTAATTATTACCACATTTTGCTCTGACTCTAGAGCTACATTAATATTGTTATAATTGTGCTCTTGGTGCTGTATCAGTTAATGCTTCTGGTGTTTGTCAAGATACACAGTGGCTTGAAACAGCAGATTTCAAAATGACAGAACAGAAATACTGTATCCCAGATAATGTTCCTTTAAAAGAGGCTATCCATCATGTTTCTCATTAGAGTGAAATTTGCTACATTTGTACTGCCATTAAATTACACGTTCAGTAGGAGCAGAGTATTCCACTGAGAAATGTTTCTTTGGCTATTGTCCAAAGCAATGTCACAACGGTAACAGGTTGCATTAGCTTTGCCATTTATTAGTCTGTAATTTCATCTGGACAAGCTTGTTTCCTAATCTTTAAGTGCCACAAGTCTTTAATGCTTTGTACAGCTCTAATTAATTCTGTTGCATATTGAAAGCAGATACGTACCTGGTTGTACTACACCAAATCCAGGAGGACATTCTGTGTGCCTTAAACAAAATTCTAGCTCAAGGTATCTCCCTTCAGTACATTCACAGATGCGGTTCTGTGTACTGTTGCATTCTTGCTTCACATACTGCAGCTCTTTGCACACTATGTTGCAGTACTGGCATTCATCGTTGTTGTTCCAGTCCTCTGCATAGTACTGATCTGGACATGGTGCACATTCAGTCTTTTTTGTAGCTTTACAGTGCTGTTTTACATAGGTTCCTGGTGGGCACTGGTCACACATGAGTTGGCGAGATGTTAATGGGTCATAATGGAGATACTTTGGGAGAGCGGTTTCTTGAGTTGTCCACTTAACAGAGATATCCAAGAACTAGCAAAAGAAAAATAAAATATTGTTCTCTTTAGTTCTATAATACTGCACAGCCAAAAAAAACCCCTACAGTTTTATGTGCTTATGTATCTAATCATGTCTGTCTCTTCAAAGTCATTAAAAAAAGACGTACTGCAGCAATATATAAAAATATGAACCACCTTTCCTACTCTCCAGTTGCTACATTATCATCGAAAATTTAATATTTGAAAGAAAAACCAGGCATTCCGTATTACAACTATTAAAATATTCTGGAACCAACAAAGTCCACACTAACCCTAACCAATTAAATAGCATGATTTTACCATGATACCCCTCTATTTTCCTGGGTCTATTCATTAACTAACAAATGGACTTACCCTGAAAATCACTTCAGCCGTTCTTTGCAGGAGAGGGCTCTTAGGTTGTAAATGCTGGGGGAACAGGACTGTGGATTTGGATTGTCTTCTCGCTTACACTAGTGTAACTCCAGTGGGCCAAGGAGCAGTGCTTGTTTGCTCCAACTGTGGATCCGGCCCACTGATTTCAGTAGAATGGCTCCTGATTTACACTGATGTAAGTGAGAGGAGAATCAGGCCATCTGTATCGTGAACCATCATGCACACTTCTAGTGCAACAGAAATGCTAAATATATTATTGTACTGTTGAGCAATTTTAATTATGCTGTGATAGAAAAAAGCTACTAGGTAGATCAAAAATCAAAGGACACTCCTTTCCTATATTTATTGTTAACAATCAAATAAATGTAGCAGCATGCTTTTTTTAAATGCCTTTCATTTAACCTAGCACTGACATTCAGTCACTTCTGCGATAAAATGTAACTGCTATTTAATATCCAACAGCAACACTAAACAATAGTTTTAGACAGATGTGAAGAATGTTGCAGCTAACTGAAATTGCAGGGAGGCTTTAGGAGAGTAGAATTTAATCTCCCAAGCTGGAATGCCCCAGAACACTAAGGCTAATTCTTCCTGTCATGGGATCTCAGTTTTATGCCTTATCCAAAAGGCACATGCACCTATAACAATAGTAACACTATACTGGGAGCTAGCTACCTTATGAATAATCAGTTCAACTTCCTGCAGTCATTTGAGGAATGTCATTATTTTGTCATCTAAATACTTTTTTTGGGGTGTAGTTTCTCCAGTAATGCATCAACAAAATGTATGAGTACACTTGTTTACTTCCATGCATAAAGTGCTGGGATACACGTGATGTCAGTAGGTATGGGCACTCAGAAAGCTGCTCCAGCCAAATATTGTGCATTCTGTTCATTGCTACTCTTTTAAATATTGTTGGTTTTACAAACGTTATATGAATCAGTTCCTATGTATTACCTCTGTTTGTGACTATTTGTGGAAAACAAGCATGTGTGTGTTACTGAGGGATTCATCTTCTAGAATGGATTACAATGAGAACTGAATATGAAGCTTTATACCAGGAGAACATTATTTATTTAAAGTATATTTGGTTGTCCATCAGTGGTGCTGGATTGATAGCTCTAGCGCCATAGTTCTCTGTTGGCACAAAGAACAAATGTAACACAGGCAATGGCAACACAAGCTTCTCCACCCCATCCCACCAATGTGCCCTTACCCTGACCTTGAAGAGCCATCTCTAGATGTAAGTGGTAGCTCACATTCTATGCCCATTCAGCATTAGCCTCCGTATTGAGGCTTCATTCAAGTGAACCAGATTTGCACTCTACAGAAGCAAAACTCCCTCAGGCACAAAACCAAAACTGGGAGATGGGACACTTGACCATCACCTGATTATCATGTTGGTTTCCAAACAGCTATTCAATCAGGGGTGCTGGATTAATTTTTATAGTGAGGGTGCTGAGAGCCATTGAACCAAACTGTCAACCCTGTATATAATGGAATCCACTTCAAGCCTGGGGGTGTGGCAGCACCCCCAGTGACCCTAGTTCTAGAACCTATGTATCAGATTGTACCGACTTTTGGTCACCGCTGCCTTGTTAGGGGTCAGAAGGCTTTCTCTGCCTCCCCTGATTTACCCAGTCCTCCATTAGGAAATTTATGGAAGTGCAGCACACATGGATGGCACATGAACCCCCAATTCAGGGAGGCTAGCCCCATGCCCCTTCCCTTACACCAAGACCGTGCCCCCACTCCTTCCCTCCACTCTCACCTGCTGGGGCCAGAGGAGCACCAGCCAGCCTGCCCAAGCCACCCCGGCCCGCACACCCAAGCTGCCCCGAGCCCCGGCTGGCCAGCCTGCCCAAGTCACCTTGGCCCACCTGCCTGTCTGAGTCCTGGTTGTCCAGAGGAGCACTGAGTCCCACCACAGTCCGGCCTCGGGGCCGTGGCGGGAAGCATTAGTGGAGGTTTGGGGAGGCTTAGCCTCTCCCAGCCTCCGTTACATGCCGCCCATGGCAGCATAGCTTTCATAGGTTCATTCATAATTTTAAGACCAGAAAGGACTGTGAGATCATCTCGTCTGACCTCCTATATAACACAGGGAATAGAATTTCACCCAGTTACCCCTTCATTGAGCCCAATAACCTGTGCATGACTAAAGCCTGTGTATTTCCCTTGGGGTTTAGAGAGCACAACTCCTTTAAAACCTGAGACAGAGGAAGGCCTGATTGTTCCAAAGGGAGGGGAGTTACGGTAGGGAAAGCCACAGGAGAGTGTGCATTTCTGGAACTCCAGACAAGAGACCCAAATCAAGCAGGCCCTCACGTACAGAAGCAGCCAAGAACCAGCCTGAAGCCTGGGAGGGACAGAGCAGCCAACCAGGGATGCCCCAGGACAGGAACCAGGAGGAACACTGTGCCAAGAAGGAATCACCTGAGAAGGCCAAACTAGAGCCAGACCCAGTATCACTGTCACCCAGCGCTGCATGGGGCCATGAGTACTAGGGCTTGTGACCTTGTGTTGGGAATAAGGAGGGAAGTTACAGCTATTTAAATGGGGAGGTTGTTGCACTGTGTGGATTTACGCAGAGCAGTAGAAGAGGGCACTGGAGGGGTTTGCTGGGGAAAGTTTACTGGTGCGGAAGATGACCAGGAAGACCCACTGCTGGACTGGAACTATGCCCAGGATTCCTAACCTCTGAATCTAGATGCAGTGCTCAGTGTCTATCCTTTTATATTGTGGTACCACCAGCCTGATGGGTCCTCGTGTTAAATGAAACCCTGTTTTACTGTTCCCCCTATCTTTTCCCCTGTTGTTTTTCTCCGTTCATCCCTTAGTAAATAAATATTTCCGTTCCCTATATTCATTGTACTATTCCACTGTATTGTGTGTGTGTATTTACTCTGAGGGATTTGGAACAGGTGTTTCTGGGGTGGAAACATAGGTACTGGAACTAGGAGTTGAAGTGGTTTCCATTATATACAGGGTTTACAGTTTAGTTCAATGGTTCTCAGCACGCCCACTATACAAATTGTTCTAGCACGTTGGAGTGGAAGGGAGTTTCCCTTCTGCATTCCTACGCGCGTGCCTTTTCTTGGCTGGAGCTGCCCACAGAGCGGACTCCATGATGGTCACATGTCTTTCAGAAAGGCATTCAGTCTTCATCTGAAGACATAATAAGAAGGAGAATCTACCCCTTCCCTCAGTACTTTGTTCCAATAGTTAATCACACTCACTGTTAAAAACGGGTGCTTTATTTCTAATTCGAATTTGTCTTGATGATTTACAGCTCTATTTTTCTTAAATGTCTGGATCTGATTCACAGAAGCTATTTAAAAAGAGGGTGTAGTACATTTTTGAAAAATGAATGGCTGTTCACTGATGAGCCACATACCCACCCTTGGTAAACCTCTGACTATTACTCTAGTAAGAAAAAAGGCTTGATAATCTCATAAATAGTTGCTGTTAACAGTCCAAGATTCCTTTTAGGGTTTGTTTTTCCCTTCATCAGACAGCTCATTTAGCAAGAATGAAACCACCCTCCCAAATATCCTAAACACTGGCATGGGCATACACAGCACATTAGAGCGGCATTTGTCAGACTTCAGTGTGGGGTGGAGAAACTGAAATGACAATTCTAAGCCAAATGCTGTAATTTAGATGTTTATGGAGCTCTGAGAGCTTCAGATAGTACCCAGTGCAGATGGGAAGCTGGCATTATGTGAAAATTATTATGCAGCTTGAATGGAAATTACAGCGGGTCCTGGGTACAGAATATCTCTACACTGTAATGCATCCGAATGCTTCCATAAAAGACAAGCCATCTCTTACTGCAGTTGTAGAATTTTAGCGCTTACCATTCTTCGCTCTCTGTGCACACAGGAGCACATTTCCCAGAGTGCTCAGCACCCAGGAGTTCCCCTTGTGACATGTATGAGTAAGGAGAGCAGGGTTTGGCCCATTGTCACTAGCTGCCAATTTCCACAGAAGACCATATAGGGGAGGCAAGCATGAGATTTTGTTGTAGGGGTTGGGCCAGTTTTTCAAAAGAGCTCAGCTCCCATAATCAGGGCAGATGGCAGGGGATACAGTGAGGAAGAGAGGGGGCACAAACTGTCTTGCAGGATCTGGTCCTAAATGATGCAACTCATTAAAAATGATAAGCAAATTCTTCCAGACAGGTTCAGAGGGGAGTTAATACAAATATAGCTTTTGGGACAACCGAGGTCCATTCTGGTGAGGATAAAAAAACCAAATAGACCTGTGCATGGGTCATACTCATTTGAATCTCTACCCTGGTAAGCACAGATACCTGTGTAATATTGTAGTGGAGCAGCACTCATAATAATCTAAATATGGATATAAAAGAGAAAGAAGACCATTCAGCAGGCCAGGTTGTTTGTTTGCTTGCTTGTTTTAAAAAGAAAAAAACATCACAGGCACTAGGCAATATTCTTCTTCTTCTTGAAACGCACCTTTAGACATATAAATGAAATAATCCAGACTGTCACTCATTGGCTCACCCTTAAGTACATAGTACCATGCTATTCTGTTTCATTAAAGGTTTTTAAGGGCTAGTCTACACTTACCAGCCGGGTCGACGCGGTGAGTTCGACTTCTCGGAGTTCGAACTATCGCGTCTAATCTGGACGCGATAGTTCGAACTCCGGAAGCGCCGCGGTCGACTCTGGTACTCCACCACTGCAAACGGCGGTGGTGGAGTCGACCTTGGAGCCGCGGACTTCGATTCCGCGGCGTCTGGACGGGTGAGTAGTTCGAACTAGGGTACTTCGAATTCAGCTACGCTATTCACGTAGCTGAACTTGCGTACCCTAGTTCGACCCCCGCCCTTAGTGTAGACCTGCCCTTAGTAACATTACAGGTATAAATCAAATTTGTGTCTCAATGTTCTAGCAGATATTACACTTAGTTTGAACCCAGTGCCATGTTATTCATCCATACATTCAGAGAACATCATTCCCATGTCTCATTGCCCTTTACCACAGTTCTGTAGGCCCATCAAAATGACCCCTTAAGACTGAGGCAAGGAAATCTATTGTTCAGAGGAATATCTTCAACTTAAGATACAACACTTTTGGCATTCTGGTCAGAACTGTGAAAACTGAAGGCCTAATGTTAAGCTTCTGAATCCACAGTTAGGTGTCCACCTGAGTTTCAGAAGTGTTATAGAAGAATGTGCAGAAAGGCACTACACAGCATTATTATTATTTGTATTAGAAAAGTGCCCAGGAGCCCTACTCATGAACCAGGACCCCATTGTTGCAGGTGCTGTTCAAACACACAACAAAAATACAGTCTCTGCCCCAAAGAGCTTACATTTTTCTGCATCTACTTGATTTTGGGTCATTCCTAACTTATGTGTGCATGGTGCTTTATATAGCAGATGGCTCCCCCAGCCAACCCACACTGGGACTAAGCCTATTCTTCATTCAGGCAAAACTCCTATTAATGTGAAAGGCCTGTGGCTAGAATAGACTGAAAGAAAATATTAAGCACCCACCTCCACCCATAAGAAACAGGCATTTTAGACTAAATGAAAGCACAGCCTCAGTTGTTGGGCTGGTGGCCTAAACAGAAAAAAACAGTATATTGAATTAACTATATCGATGAGCCAGAACGTCAGTTGGAGTAAATGGGGCATAGTTTCATTGATGTCAGTGAAGCCCCGTGACACTAGCTGAAGATGCAGCCCATCATTTTAACTCCAGAGATAAGTTTGATATATTTGCAAAAAGACCGAGGAGTACTTGTGGCACCTTAGAGATTAACAAATTTATTTGGGCATAAGCTTTTGTGGGCTAAAGCCCACTTCATCAGATGCATGCAGTGGAAAATACAGTAGGAAGATATATATACACAAGGAACATGAAAAAATGGGTGTTGCCATATCATTTTTTCATGTTCTCTGTGTATCTATATCTATATCTATATCTATATCTATATCTATCTTACTTTATTTTCCACTGCATGCATCCGATGAAGTGGGTTTTAGCCAACGAAAGCTTATCCCCAAATAAATGTCTTAGTCTCCAAGGTGCCACAAGTATTCTCGTTCTTTTTGCTGATACAGACCAACACGGCTACCACTCTGAAACCTGTCGCCATGCAAGGCATTGATATATTTGTTATCTGAAAAAACACAAAAAATTGACAGACTGAAAACCTCTTGTTTGAATGCCTATTGGTTAATGGAAAGTAGTGACTTGAATTCACTCACAGAACTTAGAGAAAAGATGGGAAATTCAACTACATTGCATATGCCTGACCATTTTTGTAAAAACAGTGAAAATGTGTCCTGCTCTGAGCAAAGATTTTAGAGTATTTTAGATCTTAGATGGCATCAATACTGAAATTGAAAGGCTTTTAGGAGGATTTTAAGTAGGGGGAAACAGAGCTTTAGTTAGGGTTTTTTTTAAAGTTAGACTTTGGACTTTTTACTGTTTCATGGTACTCTAAATACAAAGGGTAAAATTCTGGACTTTTAAACTACTACAAGTCTATTGACTTCAATACAGTTTCACTGAGAGCAGAATTTGGCACTAGATCACATTAACTCATGACTACTTAACCACCAAATCCAAAACAGGCACGTTTTACTTTGAAGGAAAAAACAGTCTGTCTTGAATTTATGTAAGTGAGTCAGAAATAATGGTTGAGAAAATTATAATAAATGGGCATCCAGTTAATCCCTTACTCATAGATTCATAGACTTTAAGGCCAGAATGGACCATCATGATCACCTAGTTTGACCTCCTGCACATTGCAAACCAGAGAACCTCCCCCATCCACTCCTGTAATAGACCCTACAGGCACTGCACAAGGAGTTTACCGTAACCAGTTATGACCCAAATCATGAACTCAAAAGTTAGCCTCAACCTTTGTACATATAATGACTATCACTTTAAATCACAATTGCCATTCAATGCTACTACCAGACACAGGCTCTGAAAAAAACAGTATTAAAGAAAAATATAGCAGAGGAAAAAACACTAAAAACACTGGACTTAGCCTTTCAAAGTACTTTGTTGGATCTTTGAGAATCCTTTCAAGATTCCCCTGATTTCTATGCCCAGATTTAAAGCCCCCCTGGCCACCACCATTCAGACCAAACAGTGCTGGACAGGACTCTTTCCATTAGTAGTCAGGGCTCCCCATCTACCATCCAGAAGATTGATGCAAAGTGCCACATCTCCCTTCCAGGAGCACACAACCATGGCTGGCCCAGACCCTCATCCAACTCCCACTGAAGTCAATGGAAAGATTCCCATGGACCGAGGAGTGGGAAACTAGGACCATGAATGGGACCAATATTTATTGCACAGAAAATCAGGGCACTACCTGAAAACAGCCAACCGGACACAGCAACTTAGGACTGATCCTGTAGGGTACTCCTGAACTCCTCCAACATCCTCTGAAGTCAATGCTACTGAGTACCTTGTGGGACTGAGTCCTTACACCATAACTACAAACTCAGCAAGTGGACAAATGTAGAGCAACTGGTGTTTTGCTACAGAGTAAGGTCAATAGAAGTTATTTCTCAGTGTGCTGGAACTTAAGGCTCAATTTAAACAAAAAACAACAAAAAAACCAAAAAAACAAAACCCAATTCAATTCTGAAATGATACTGGTAAAAAAAAATAATTGTACACCAAAAATATCTCATGCCATATGCATTAGAAAAAGAACACTATCCACTCATCTTGTGGGTGAAATTCAAATTGATCTCTGATGTCATATCATAGGTCCAATCCTATGAAGGTTCCTATCGGACCCTAAAGGTCCAATCCTACTAAGAGGTGCTATACATCGCACAGAATTTAGATCTCTTCCAAGAAGATTTGGGATCTTAAAGACTTTCATATAATCTTTGAATTGATTAATGGCATGAAAAATAATGAAGTAATACATGATTCTTTAGCCATAATTGGTATGCCCAGAAACCCTCTAAGGTCTATGTCTAACTTGGATGATTTTTTAAACAAAATTTCAAATAGTTCTATCTTTGTGTTCTATGGTTTGTTTAACATATTTAATGCCTTTTAACTAATCATTCAAAATTAGTTACAGAAGCCTAAAAAGCAATCCTTTGGCAGTGCCACTCAACACATGGGCCTAGAGCAACATTTTTTCATACACACTTTACATCAATCTGCACAAAGAAGTCAGAGGATCTGCCAAATGCAACCTCAGACAGTTTTTTTTCCTCTGAGCCTCTAGAAGAGTCTTATAAAGAGAAATAAAGTGATCTTATTACTCTATTTCAGACCTTGGGCATGAAAAGTAGTACACACCCTTTCCTTTTATCTTCAAATGTCAGACAAATAACTGCTTGCTTTTCCCTGTTAAATTAAAAATGAAATACAGCAAAAATACAGCAAATACAGCAAAATCCTTCAAGCATTGCTCCCTTAAATCACTTCGTTGGGAGAAGGGAAAGTAGCTTTTCAGAGTATGAAAATATTACTATTTGGTTTGGCTTTGTGGTTTGGGTAGCAGACCATCGGAGAATGTTTAATTTACTGAAAGAGATAAATCTGTTTCTGTTTTGAATCCAAGTCCATCCTGAAGCATATTTTCCTACTTGATAAATTATGATTCAATTTCACTTTGTCAAAAATGTTGCCAGTGTTTGTAATGGATGCAAAGTAGAATCTCAGAATTCTGTGGCTTTGCTTTTCAGAGTATTTGAATGAAGTGAAAACAGAGGGCTAAATCATGCCATCAATTCCTAAACAGAACTCTCAATTGAAATCAATGGGAAGGTCCTGCTTAAAGTTTAGTGGCATAATACGGCCTATAGTATTGAAATACTGTACCTGAAATGACATTAAAGAGCCTTCATGCTACTAATAGTTTAGTGAGTCAAAACAGCACATAGTGAATTGCCAAACTGGATCAGATCAATGGTCCTCTAATCCTATCATCCTGTCTTTGGTAGTATGCAAAATTTTTCAGATCGGGGAAGGGAATGGAGGGAGAATCCTGTCACTTGGCTAACTGATATACTAAAAGCATGGGCCTAAACTTCCTCACTTTCCTTACTACTAAATCCTAATTACTTCAAAGACTTCATTGGGACTACTCACCTCTGAGTAAATTCAACAGAATTTGACCCCATAGGGAAAATTTCTTTTCCTGAACTCCGCTCATGATTATCTCATACTCTGAAGCAGGAGTCTTGACAGACCTTGTACATTTTATCTCGCCTGTTGTAACTGCAGGTGCTATTCTTATTTATATATATATCTAGTGCTTTTCAAATCTTGCTGAGCTTTTTATCCACGAAATATCTTATGGTGGTGAGTCCTGAGATTTCATTATACATTGTGTGAAAAGTCTTGTATCCACTTTAAATGTACGTCACAGCCTTTTTTCATATACTCTTCACAGGGATTGCAAAATTCTCTTTTCCACTGTATATTAACCTCTTTGTTAGAAACTGGAATACCTTTACCAGTGCAGGCAAACAAAGAATGATTGATATCTTATTCCATCTACATCATTAAAAAATGAACATCAAGTACCTCCCAACACTCTCTGTGATACCACAGGTTATTGACTGTGGTGTCTCAAATACTTGTACGTTTACGTGTTAATAGGAACTATGTTATGTTTCCTATGGGCCTGATCCTGGATGATGCCAAGTAACCTCAACTCCGAAGACTTCAATGGTAACTCAAGGCAGTGGACATCTCAAAGTATCAAGTTCTAAGTAGGTAACTGTTAGATCTGTACAGACATGTGGTCTTGCTTCGTGGAAAATGTTCCAGGCTTTCTTTCTTGTGGGATTGCACCTCTTGATTGTTACTTTTTTGGGGAGTGTTATTAATCCAAAAGCGAAACCCATCTGAAAACACCAAGCTTGACTTGCTTTGCCATGAAACACTTGTAAAACGACTGAGGTTTGCATGCTTTCCACCCAAAGTCCTAATTTGTCATGGGTGCACTTGAACCTCAGCCCAAACTCAGCAAACCTTTTGGCAAACAAAGGCTGCATTTCAGGTGTGCAATAGAAGCTAAAACCAAGCAGGTTTTATCTGGTTTGGGATTGCTTCATAAAGGTTTTGCACAACTCCATCATCATCATTTATTTTTATTTTTATTTTATTTAATTTTTACATAAAGGGCTTGGGCCCTTTGGAGTTACTGGGATGTTTTCTGATTGGAATGGGAGCAGAAGCAGTCCCAGAAAGCACTCAACAGCCTAAACTCAATGTTGAATTCTTCATCTAATCTAACTGCAGCATATTCAGTACAGTATTCTCCACATCTGGAAAAATGCAAAAGATACCCTTAAACTGCAAATGGAATTCAACAGCTATATGACAATATATCTATATATCTATATATATCTATATCTATATCTATATATATATATATATATATATATATATATATATATATATATCAATTAACAGAGCCTTCCAGCTCATCATAGGATCAGACCCTAATTGCATAAACTGAGATCTCTTAATTATTGACTTGTCCAACTTAATCTTTTAGAAATATATCTAGCCTATACTTTTTTCCCTTTTACGTGAGAGGGAGTAGGCTGGTGGTTAAAGCACAAGGCTGAGAACCTGGAGATCTGGTTCGTCTCGCTGTCTCAGCCATACACTTGCTATATTAACCCAGGCAAGTTATTTAGGGTACATATTTTCACACTTTGTTACCTAGTTCACTTGAATGAAAGGTGCATGTGCTCAGCACCTCTGACAACCAGGCACTTACTTAGATACTGTAGCTAAATATGAATGTAGGTGCTAACTATAGGCACCAGTATTTGAAAGCTGTGGATCTTAACCTTTGTCTCAGGGCTGTCTACATGGCAAGTTACTGCGCTACAAGCCAGAGCATGAATCTCTATCACACCGGTTTGCCACACACTACCTTGCCATGTGGACACTGCTACAAGTGCTGTGCTATGACAGTTTCAGAGTGTGTTTTAATGCACTTCTACTTCAAAGTGTGGTACTCTATCCACACTCAGGGACATTCACTGCACTGTAGCAGTGTCCACACAGGACATTACACAAGCCAGGATATGAATCTACAGTACTCCAGCTTGCCACTCAGTAGCTTGCTGTGTAGACAAGCCCTCAGTTTCTTTGTCAGTGAAATGAGGTATCTAGCCTACTTTAGAGAGCTTTTGTTTCGTCAGTATTTACAAATTTACACCTTTACTTTAAGAATTGTAGATAAAGGCTCTCTGGAATTCTAAATTAGTATTATTCCATTTTCAGCTGTCTGAACAGACAGCTGCTCTTGGGTTTGACAAATAGTGAACGAAATAGTCTTCATAGCTACGATTCACAATCTCTATGAGGATGAGGAAGTGAAGAAAAAAAAAACAACCAACCAACAGAACATCTCTGGAAAGATGCATCAGATCTGCAAATCATGTATTAATCTCTAGTTAAAATTACCCATCTTATAGTGATAGCAGGATTTCCGCGATAACCTAAACCTATGTCATGGGTATGAATTCATGTCATGGATACATGCAGCCTTTACACTGAATAGAATTATTACTGCTACAAACCAGGAAGATGACATGGTGGGCAATGTAATCTCTTTGAGGAAAGATTAAAGAGGCTAGGACTCTTGAGCTTGGAAAAGAGAAGACTAAGGGGGGATATGATAGAGGTATAAAAAATCATGAGTGATGTGGAGAAAGTGAATAAGGAAAAGTTATTTACTTATTCCCATAATACAAGAACTAGGGGTCACCAAATGAAATTAATAGGCAGCAGGTTTAAAACAAATAAAAGGAAGTTCTTCTTCACACAGCGCACAGTCAACTTGTGGAACTCCTTACCTGAGGAGGTTGTGAAGGCTAGGACTATAACAGCATTTAAAAGAGAACTGGATAAATTCATGGTGGTTAAGTCCATAAATGGCTATTAGCCAAGATGGGTAAGGAATGGTGTCCCTAGCCTCTGTTTGTCAGAGGATGGAGATGGATGGCAGGAGAGAGATTACTTGATCATTGCCTGTTAGGTTCACTCCCTCTGAGGCACCTGGCATTGGCCACTGTCGGTAGACCGATACTGAGCTAGATGGACCTTTGGTCTGACCCGGTACGGCCATTCTTATGTTTAACTGGACCAACTTCTGCTGCTGACAGAGACAAGCTTTTGATCTTGCACAGGGGGCTCTTCTTCAGGTTTGGTCAGGAAGATGGTGAGTTAGTAGCAATCCTATTCAATATAGAGGCTGAATCATGACCAAAGAGAAATATAAATGAGAAAGCATCAAAATTGCTACAGTAGATTAAAACAATGGCTCTAGTTTAAAGTCACAGCAATTTCTTCCAAATGTTCTCCTGGTAACTTCAGTGTTCTATTTTTAACAAACAAACAAAGTAAAAAAAACAAAAACAAAAAATGAAAAGAAAACTCAAACCCCAGAGGGCTGCAAAGCCCTGGCTACCTACATATGACAGGCACACCAAGAAAAGGGTGTCATATCAGAGATCCAAAATAGCAGAGAGAGAAGTCAAATTTAGGAGATGGGATAAAGTGGAGCACTAGTAACAGGATACAGTAACATCTTTTTGGCATTTTTTTCACATTCCTTGGTGCATTAAAGTCTGTTGGTGATATCAGTGCTGCTCTAAAATGAAGATCAAGTTTAATTTAATTGTAAATTATTAGTTTAGAAAATGTACCCATTTATTATATTACAGTCAACTAGGAATCTATTACATTAAAATGTTTAAACGATACTACATTCTGACGAACAGATAGGAAGGCAAGTTGGTAACAAGTTATTGCTGACATTCCACAATTCAATTTGCTGACCATAAACATAACAATTTTTGCTTTTCCTCCAGCCCCCATTAATTACTTCGGTTTATTTTTCAAAAAACTCTTTCAGGAAATTCTACCCAAAGTAATACACATGTATTACTCATCAGTGACTGGAAATCTTGTAATTTATTTTACATGCATATACACACACACATGCACTTTAATGAACTTTTAGAATAAGTGTAACTCAGTTCTAACTCCATCAGAGATTACCTGGAGATTAATGCCACGATGTTTGCTAAGACATTCTAGAAAGTTACTGTATATCTGTAATAGTCCATTTTTATAACAACCAAATACTATTTAAATATTTATTACACAGTAGAAGTTTGTACACATTTTAAAAATGGATTTAATGCAATTTTAACTTCCAAACAGCTAAATAGCTAATAATTCATCATATGTTTGTGTATAGAAAGCAAAATTGAGCAGTTTAGAAAGTCCTAAAGCAAGAACGTTCTCCCAAGACCTGGAGATACTGATCAGCATTAGTGCAATAATAACCAACACTGACTAGGAAGATTAGGCACATACGGAGTTTTAATAAGTCATAAAAGAAATATCCCCAGCTAAAAAAATCCATTGCCAGCTAATATATTTCATGCTAATACAAGAGCGATGGGAGCCTGGTAAGACAGGGGACGAGTACGACAGGAAAGAACATGAATGCAAAGCAAATGATGCCAATCCCTTCTGTGATAGAAGTATCTGCTTTTCTCCTGACGCTGGAAGCGCCTGCCCCAGTTTAAACCTTACCACAAAAGCCCATTGTGATGAAACTGAACAAGTTTAGCAGAACGAAGAGCGAAAAGAAAAAGGCGAGGGAAGAGTGGATCTGCAGCCTGCCCTCTCAGCCATCCAGAGGCTCCTGTCTGCCTCAGCGAAGGGACTTACCACAAGCGTGCAGCACAGGAACTTGTTCATTGTGGTCGGTGTGAGAAACCTCAGGGAGCTGGGACGCCTAGACAGGGAGTTAGTGGAAGCTCCGGTCCCCTAGCTGCCTGCTGCTGCCATCCCCCCAACATGAAAGGCACGGTATATATAGCCCCTGCTGCAACAGGAAGCATTAGCTCAGCTTTGATCACTCATTCCCTGTCCATCACCAAACTGGTCGTGTCTTTTTTTTTTTTTTTTTAAGGAACTGTAAAACTTGATGACTTAATGGAAGCCTTTCCGAGCTCACCACAGGCTGGGAAACGTAGGAGGGAGTGTCAGGGGCTGGCCTCTGACGGGCGGTGTCTGCTGCCTGCCTGCCTTGCCCGATCTCTAGGGAGGGGGAGTCACTCACCTTCAGGCAGGGCAAGGGCGAGTCATCGGCCGCCCTGGGCTAATAGGAGGCAGGTTTAAAAATATCTCCTCCGTCCGGCCTGCGGTGCAGAGACCTCTAGCGCTGTGCATCCGCCGGTGCAACCTTCCCAAAGCTGTGGAGGGCGGGGATCCTGCAGGGCAGGGCGTGGGTAGGAAACCAGGGGACTCCACTGATCTCCCCTTCCTTCTAATGCAGGAAAGTAACAAGCCACCTCCTCTCTCCCCATCCACCCTGGTTGGCTTGGCCGGGGGCCTCAGCAGTGATTTTCCTGGGCAGTGAAGTGGATGGGCAGCCTGCAGGTGTACAGGCCTCTTCAGTCCCTAGGATGCAGGGGAAGGCAGCACAGGGGGGCTTTGCAGAAGGCGTGGGGGAGTGCAGTAGTGGTGGAATTATTTCCTAGCTGTACAGGGCTTGGAACATGCAGAAGTTCCAAGGATAATGATAATTCTTCCTATAAGTGACTCTAACCAGAAAGGACAAAGACATTCATAATCTGAAAAAAACAAAGGCTCCAGCTGTGGAACCTTTACACTGGCAAGCACTTGCTCACAGGAGTAGCCCCATTGATGTCAGTGGGGGTCAGCACTCATTCATAGTGAGCCTGGGTCTTTTCTTCACTACATTTGACTGAAATTGAAATGGATGGCAGGGTACGTGCATATGTGAGTTTTTTTCTGTAGGCACCATAGGTCCCATTCTGCCTTCCTTGTGTGCCCCAAACTTTCGGAGAACTCCCAGGAGCTCCGATTGCTCAGCACCTCTGGAAACCAGGGCAGTTTTGCATGCACAAAGAATGCAGGATCA
This sequence comes from Mauremys reevesii, assembly GCF_016161935.1. Taxonomy (NCBI): domain Eukaryota; kingdom Metazoa; phylum Chordata; order Testudines; family Geoemydidae; genus Mauremys; species Mauremys reevesii. The sequence continues at coordinate 263,115,702 of NC_052624.1, forward strand.
GAGCCAATTGGAACTAAGAAGATTTCCCTTAAAAAAAAAAAGCAGCAGGAAGTATATGTCCTTCCCAAAACCTGTAGATATTGTGAAAGGGGGAAAGAGTGGGGCTAAATTCTTACACCAGGGAGGAGAAATTGGCAAATTTCTCTGACTCCTTGGTTTTAAGTTTCCCTATTTAAATTGGAGATTGTGGTGAAGATTAATTATTTAATGTTTGTGAAACTTATTGAGATGAAATCTTAGTCGTAAAGGTGCTAGAGAGATGCAAAATACTGTTATTCTTCACTCATGCTGACTACTGAGCACCAAGCCTGTCACTGTCCTTTGGGCCTGTTTAACGTGAATGGGAGTTTTGCCATTGACTTTGGGGAAAAAGTTTCAGCTCCTTAGATCCTAAGTCTTTGGTATGCCCTCTGCCCCGCTCTAGCAGGATGACTTTTTCAGAAGTGTTCCAGTTTTCTCATTCTGTCCCTCCATAAAATACACAATGTCCAAAAATATTTTGGCGAGGACTAAAATCTAATAGCTTTCAAATGCTGGGAGTAAACAGTGAGCCTAAATCAAACCCATTATCCATACCCCAAACTTTGGGGGGAACTGGGATAGAATCCATCCCTAGGTATGGATTGACATTTCACATATCTCTCTTTCTAATGGACCAAAACTTCATACATGGACACTCCAACTTTGGAGTGTTTGAAATCCGGATACCAATTTGGCTCTGAATTTTGCAGCTTTGCCCTATTGGGAGTTGGCCCACAAAATTGTGGGGGGGTTGGCAAGAACCCAGGGAGGTGAAAGCTTGCACACTGTGTGACAAAAGCTCCTAAGCAGGAGAGGCATTTACACTAAGTAATATAACAGAAGTGACCACTTTAACAGAGCAAAGAAAATATATCTGAATCCTTCTGCACACATGCAGGAACCATTTCCTAGCAGAAATTGTGTCATGATGTTATTAAATTAGAAATCAATATACTCAATTACCCCCTTCAACACCTGATATATAGTGTAAAAATCTGAGGAACTTGAACGAACGATGATTTGTTTGTAAGTAACTGTGAGGAAACAGGAAAAAGGGGAACAGAAACCCTGGCACTGAGAAGAGAGGAAATGCTTCTGTTATTTAGCCATGTAAGAGCTAATTGATGATTTATGCACCTGGAAGGTGTGTTGCAACGATTCCTGTAATATTTTACTTGTAGTGGTTTCTATTCCCTTAACACATGTATTATCATATACTAGATCTATATTTTAACCTACATGTTGGCAAGGCACTCTGGACCAGATCCACAGCTGATACACGTTGGTCTAGTTCTGACTTCAGAGGAGCTACACTCTGACTCACACCAGCTGAGGATCTGCCCCCAAATTTCTTCTGGAAAACAATATTTTTTAAAAATGGGCCATATTCAGCCATATTCAGTGGGCCAGCTGCGTTGGAGAGGGGCTTCACAGGGAAGCCAATTTTAAACCATAATTTCATAGCAGCCTCTCCAGCACCAGCTGCCTAAGACAGGAATTATAGATATGTCTACACTGTAATCAGGAGGAGTGGTTTCAGTTTACGTAGGCATACCCAAGCCAGCTTTGATCTAAGGGTGGTTTGTTTGTATGTGATAGGGGAGAAGCTGGAAAAGGGCAACAGAAACCCTAGCACTGAGAGGAGAGGACAGGACGCTGTGTACGTGCTTGGGCAGCCAGCTTCTGCCACCACCCATGCTACCACATCTCCACCGCTATTGTTACTCGAGCTACCTTTGATCTAGTTAGAGGAAAGCTATCTCGAATATGTCTACATGTATTGCAGTCACACCTCTTTATTGCAATGGAGACATACCTTAAATCTGGACTGCTCCCCGTCCCAACCAGCCTCGCTTTAGCCCTTCCTGGGTCAGTCCTGCCCACTTTGGGGATTTTATCATTTAGTTCTGAGCATCCCAGGGAAGCAAAGGCTGCAGGAGGCTTACACTGCTGAGTCCCCTCTCCTGGTTGTGGACAGGAACCCAGGATGTGGGTTCGCCCCATGTCTTGAAGGTGGATGAAGTTTCCTGCTCCCAACTGAGAAATGCAAAGCACCAAACTCATATTTAGTTTCAGCCTATGAGATACTTACTGATAGTATGAGAGTAACAGAACAGTGTCACAATTTCAATGGAATGTTTTTTCTGCTTTATGGACCTGAATGAAAACTCACTGAAGTCAGTGGGAATTCAGGGAAGTTCTATGCCCTGTGCTATATAGAAGGTCTGATTAAATTATCACAATGCTCTTAGAATCTATGAATCTGTGAGTCTTTTCACTTACTTCAGTGAGTATCTTCCCATCTCTAGCTGTCTGCCATGAATACTCAGTCTCTGTGGTCCAGGTCCTCAAAAGTAATTAGGGTCCCAGGTCCTACTGACTTCAGCAGAAATGAAATCAATGGGAGGTAGACAACTACATCCCTTTGAGGATCTGGGCCCATCCCAACAAAATGACAAAGCCCATAGGAGCTAATGCAAATGTTTATTTACTATTATAGCTTAGAATACATACAGTTTATTGTTCAGCACCTATCGGGGGTTTTCTAGGGATGAAAGTCTCTTCTGCCATGCAACACACTAGCACAAAGTTTAAAACAACATTTTAAAAAAACTGTTTAGCTTAAAGTGTGGTTATGGTCTGACAAGTGACCATATAAAAATGGCATCTTTTTCCTCAAAAGTTCTGCTCCCTCTGTGTTTTCAGAGTCAGATCTGCTGACTTTAGTGAAAAATGTTTTTACTATGTTTCTACTCCCATTATCACTGAAAACCTAACACAATTTTGAGTGAGGGAGCTGGATTCTCTTTGAGGTCTCTGATCCTCCCCAGAATTAATTAAGTTGCACATGCAGGGCCAAAGTCTGCCTAATTTAGGGAGGGCAGTGGGTTTGGCCAGGGGTAAAGGAAGGCAGCATTTTGCTGACAGAATCTCTTACAGATGGTGGTGCATGAACTGGAAAGCTTTAACTTTTGGATCGCATGGTGAGACCATGGCTGGTAAGGGGGAAAAAATCTTTATACCTGAGCATATTTGACCTGGAAAGCATGGACCAACAATAAATACAGAATCCCACGATGCCATTTTTAGAGTCACTTTTCAGAGCAGAACTACAAGGTCTAACCTGCAGTTAGAATGTTTTCACAACTGCCATAACACATTCCCACTTTGCCTTTGGGAATTAATTAAGATGTGCTTTGCAATGCTTGGACTCATATTACAAGGTAGCAAACCCTGTAATAAAGACTTGTCCACATAACAACCAAACTGCTTTCAGCAGTGTTTTACAAGTACCATGTTTGTGACCACATCCCATAGGAGGGTGTTTGAACACAGGTTTAAAATTATTTTTAAAAGTTAATTGCTTTTACTTCCCTTTCCTTAAAGTGGTTTAAAAGTTGTAGGATGAAAAGACGCTTACACATTAAGATTTCCTCTTTCTAGAAATAAGTTTAACATATTCAGTGTGCATATAAAGAAACCCAAGTAGTTCTTACAGGAAAAATGGCTGGTTTACATTAAAAAAGGAATCGATAAACAATTATGCAGGGAGCAGGAACTATGGAGAGAGCAGGAATAAGTAATTGCAAGAGTTGTATCAATACATAAAACTTCCATATTTCAGGTTAAAGAGTGAAATCTGTTGCTGCTGTATGTTTTGCTCTAGAATGGTGTGCTTCGAGTGGGATAGCAGTTTATTGGTTTAGTAGTAGTCATAGACCCAGTATCCAGTATTTGTCTTTCCATAGCTCTAATTCTCAGTATTTGTATTACTGTTTTGTATGTTATGATTGTTATAAATCTATTTTTCTTCCTGTGCATCATTATAATAACTGGGTCTATAAATGGGTTTGCTCTTTAAGCCTGTCTGCTATCTGGAAAAATTCAGAAGTCCAGACCAGTGACTCGGTGCTGGTAGGTGAATGTTGTGACCTTGAGTCATCTCAGGATCTCAATGAGATATTTGTGGAGTTCAATCAACAAACAGTGGGAAAATTCTGACTTCAAGCACAGGAGTCGCTGTTCACCAGAGATTACATTTAAAAGACACCAAGAGCTTCACCAGTAATAGATTTATGTCCAGTTAAGGAGGGAGGATCTCAAACGGATACATTGTGCAAAGCAAGCATATTAGTAACTGCAAGCAGAGAGCAATTTGGAATTCTACCAACCATTAGGCTCATCCCTTAAAAATGAACAATTCTGCTAAAGTTATAATAGGTGGTGATCTGAAATGTCCAAGAAGAACTTTCAAAATGGAGCATTGAAGAAATGGCACTGTTCATTTGGTAGAAAATGGAGTGGGGCAGGGAACACGGGTAAACATGGTTCAGATTCTGTCAGTGAAGTAGAACAATTACTCCAGCTGTAAAATTAGGTGCATCGATATCATGCCACTGTAGTGACTATATCCCAGTATAACTCAGGGTAGCAGGTCAGAGGGAGAGGTTTTGATTCAGACATATATTGAGGGAATAGAAGAGGAGTTTTTAAAATCATTAATATCATTATTGTAATAAAACTTGTGCTGTATAACAGAGAACTAAGGCTGGCTGTGCATATATACAGACTAAGCGGATGTATTGGTTTTAGCTCTATAGTTTGCTACTCCTTTTTAGCAGACTTGCCTCAGTTTTTCAATTGAAGCTTTACCTCATTTCTCTTGGGAATACTAAAGGGCAGATATGTGGAGCAAACATGCTTAAAGGAAAAACTCCTCCTCCAAACTATGCATTCAGGAAGGCAAAGATGATGCTTGCCCCATCAAGGCAGATCTTGATGTGGGATCATAGAATTTGAAGGTCACAGTGAAGGAAATGAAGGACATAATCATAAAAAAGTAGACTTGGTGCATAAAATATTAGATATCAGCACATTGTCAGCCATAGGCAGTGAAATACAGACATTCGTAAAAGCTTCAGAATGCAGAAAGTAATGTACTCCATTCTATTTAGGTTCTTACATGGCATCCTCACTGCAGTATTTGATCACATTCAATTTAGAGGACACTCTGGCTACCGTGACAACTTTAACAGCTGTAATTAGAATTTTTTTAAAAATCACTTGAAGAGAGAGTGCAAGAACTAGAAAATAAGGCAAAGGCAGGGCCGGCTCTAGACCCCAGTGCGCCAAGCACGCGCGTGGGGCGGCATTTCCCCGGCAGGGCAGCAGGCAGGTCCGGCGGACCTCCCGCAGGCATGACTGCGGAAGCTCCACGGGAGCCGCGGACCAGCTGCAAGAGGTCCCGCGGAGCCGCAGGACCAGCGCCTGGCAGCGCGCCCCCTGCGGCGTGCCGCCCTACTTGGGGCAGCCGGCTTCTTAGAGCCGCCCCTGGGCAAAGGTAAGAATCTGAGAATACTGAGTATATCAGAGGAACCAGTTCTGAGGAAATGACTCTTTTATTTACTCAGTGACGAGCTGATCTTTTTGGCCATGTTTTACCCCTTGAACTGATCTGTCTGAAAGTGGACAGAAGCCATCCTGCAATATGATTCAGAGAGACTGAATCTGGTCAGACAACTTTCATTTCTTGTGCAAAATCCAGTTTAATAATAAAACCCATGTATCTGATAAGCAGGAATTTGTCATTAACCAGATCAACATATATTCTAGTTACCGCAGATGCTCTGAAAGAGGCAGCATATTTATTTTTAAATCTATCAAAAGTAAACAATACTGCAACTGAAACAACACAAGGTTTTTCATTTTAGTCTTTACTAATTTGCTTGTGATGATGAAAATCAGGACACTGACTAAGGGAGATGGTCCTATTAATTCAAGATCAACTGATATAACTTTATTGCCATCAGTCTGAGTCCACTCTGTATGATTGTCTGATAAGGAGATATTGCAAGTTTTCTCCCTCTCCCTTGGATTTCAGCAAGCAGGATGGCATGCTTCATTAAAATAATTGACTCCAGGGTTTTGCATGGACGTCTGAGAACTCATGCTACAGTATCAACCATGTGTTCACCATCATGTCTGGGTCTGGTTTGAATACCCCTGTTAGGTGAGCCAATAGGGTTACCAACTTTGATTGGACAAATTCCTGTAGGTTTCATCACATGACATTATCTTTAATTAAAGATTAATCTTTAATTCCTGGAGACTCCAGGACAATCCTGAAGGGTTGGCAACCCTGTGAGACAACCATCCACTCAGATATCTTAATGGAGGGACTATACCATTCTGCTCTGGAACTGTTTTTGTTTTTGTTTTGTTTTTTAAATTTTTTGATGGCCTTGTGGAGTACTGTGGTCTCCTGTTGGTGTTGAGGAATGTCCGACCTTTGCTGCCAGCCAGGAAGATAATCAGTTAGACACCAGCTATTAGCAGTTATTACAAGGGGCTGCGTTTTGGTTCTTATCCCAGGAGGCCCTGTGGTTTAATAGAGATCTGTGAATGCTGAGGTAGTTGGGGCAGAAATTGGATAGGAGATAGGTGGAGTGTCACATGGAGTCTGATCTCCCTTATGGGGGCGGAGACAACGTAAATAATGTTACTGTCCAGACATTTTAAGGAACCAGCTGTAATAAAAATAATATATATGATGCCAAGGATCTCAAATAGGTGTCACATCATTCCTGTGAAGAAGGTAAGTAACATCATCTCTCCAGTGACTCCAGACACCACATAGCATCCCCTTTGTCTCCCATCCCCAAAATCCATTCCTCGCAGGCCTACTAAGTTCCTCTACCTTGCCCATTGAGCTGCAGGGTATTTTATGTACATTCAAAATGAGGATCTGCTTGATTGCATTCCCTCCCCTAAGCTGCACATGCAGTTTTCGTTTGCCGGCCCCTTTGGACTGTTCATTAAAATAATTCACTCCAGGGTTTTACATGGAGATCTGAGAATGTCTTCCTCTGTGTTTGTGCAGCTTCTAGCACAAAGGGCTTTCCATAATGACAGAGGCACAATACAAGTAAGTAAATAAATGCATAAATAACAGGTGATCACTAATGTGCTTGCACATGCTGGACCAAACTCTGCCTACAGTGACACCCTCCTGCCCTGCTGACGTCAGTGGGATTGCCATGGTGTGAGCCAAGACAGAACACGGATCTTGAGCACAAAATGAAGCTGTGCCACATGAGACAAGGGAGCAATAGTTATTTGAAATGCCATGCTGTGCCTGCTGCAGATAGAGCACACTCTGTGTAGTCAATGGTCCGAAGACTTTTCGGCACTTTTGCCTCTGGTCACACATCAGGCATAATAAAGCTTTTGTCCTTTGGTTGGCCCAGAAAATTCAGAAAGTAGAAGATGCAGGGAAAAAATGTGGAAAACATTTCAAACTCCTCAGGAGTGTTGGTCCAGAAAAAGCTGAGCGATCTGCATAGTAGTAATTAGTTACAAAAAAATAATTTCTTTGTTCCTGGTGACTGGACACCTCTTTTTGTTCAGTCCATCAGTACCTTGCAAGGTTTTACCTCTCGGATTGTGCAAAGTGCCATGGGGTGCATTGTCAGCCAGGAATAGAGCACTGGAGTTAAGATACTTGGTCTGGTTGCCGGCGTGATTGAGCAAAATAACTATGCATCGCTGCACTTTCTTGCAAACTACCACGCTCTCGTTGAGTCTCATGGATCAGGCCCTAGGAGAAGGTCATCAGTTGCTATGGGCCAAATTAGTGAAGCAGCAATCCAAGTTGTGGTGCTGAGCAGTAGATTCCTCCAGGGGAACAACAAGTAAAAAGATTCTCTCTCCAGTTTGCAAAGAAGAAACAGATTTTCTTGGAAGCTGCAAAGGGGAGAGTAGCTGGTGAACACACGTATCTGAAGGTGAGCCTGTGATGATTTGGTGTAATCTATGTACAATGTATGAATTCTCTTGGATTATTAATTCTTTGTCTAGATCTATATCAAACTCCGTTTTGATTGTAAGGCTAGTCTGCCTTCTCTGTTGTCTTTTTACCTCTATTTTGGGATGAAATTCCAAGGGGCGGTGACACAGGGCTAATACTGAAGGTTTGACCTTGCTAGTTTTCTTGTCAAATGGAAGCACCTTAGGACAACAAAGGTGGACAAACCAAGAAAACTGGTCCTGGCAGGTGGGCTAGTAACCAGGCAGTGGGCCAGCTAGTGAGGGACTTAGAATCATAGAATCATAGAATAATAGAATTCAAGATCAGAAGGGACCATTATGATCATCTAGTCTGACCTCCTGCAAGATGCAGGCCAAGGAAGGCGAAACCTCCAGGGCCACTGCCAATCTTCCTGGAGGAAAATTCAAATATGGCGGTCAGCTGAACCCCGAGCATGCAGGCAAGACTCTCCAGCTATACCCTCTTGAAAAATGTTATATCATATCATTGACCCGTTGTACTATTTACTTCAGTGTGGCCCTTAATTGACCTATTGACTAAGCCCATTATCCTATCATACCATCCCCTCCATAAACTTATCTAGCTTAATCTTAAAGTCATGGAGGTCCTTAGGCTGTTCCAGTATTGCACTCCTGGTGGTTAGAAACCGCCTGAATTTCCTGACTGACAATTTATATCCGCTTGTCCTCGTGTCCACATTATCACTGAGCTGAAATAATTCCTCTCCTTCCTGGTATTTATCCTCTGATATATTTAAAGAGTGCAATCATATCTCCTCTTATCCTTCTTTGGTTAAGGAAAACAAACCGAGCTCCTCAAGTCTCCTTTCATACGACAGGCCTTCCATTCCTCGGATCATTCTAGTGGCCCTTCTTTGTACCTGTTCCAGTTTGAATTCATCCTTCTTAAACATGGGAGACCAAAACTGCACACAATACTCCAAATGAGGTCTCTATATAACGGGACTAGCACCTCCTTATCCCTACTAGAAATACCTCGCCTAATGCATCCCAAGACCGCATTAGCTTTTCATTGCCTACTCATAGTCATCCTACGATCAACCAGGACTCCTAGGTCCTTCTCCTCCTCAGCTTATAACTAAAATTCATGTTAGTCATCCCTAAATGCATAACCTTACACTTCTCACTATTGAATTTCATCCTGTTACTAATACTCCAGTTTACAAGGTCATCCAAATCTCCCTGGAGGATATCCCGATCCTTTTCCGAATTGGCAATACCTCCCAACTTGGTGTCATCCGCAAACTTTATCAGCCCACTCCTACTCTTGGTTCCCAGGTCAGCAACTTTGAATACCTGACAAAGCTGGTCTGGAGGTGTAGGGGGGCTTCACATGTGGGTGGGGGAGTTCACATGACACAGGGGACTGAGACTTTATAAATGGGGGATTCTCTCACCAGACATGTTAGAGGGAGGGAGACGTGGCCAGAAGCACAAAGCAAGGCCTAAGGGCTCTGATCTAAGCCCAAACAATGCTCCAGAGTGGTGAGGAAACTGAGACAGGGAATTGTGTACAGGTGTTTTATTTTTTGGTCTGGATCAGTATCTCTGTTGTGCTATCTCAGTTAGAGTAAATTGTTTCTGCATCCCTTTTGCAAAGCCTGTGTGTTATGTGCTTCAACTCTCATGTGTCCCTGGAGAGGTAATCTGTAAGCCAGAGTGTGCTTAAGGTTGGAGCGCTAGGAAAGGGGGCACATAAGCAACTGGGGTGTCATGGGGGTCAGCACTGGTCCTGGTGACCTATGGCAGCTGCACTGTGAGGTCTCACCTCTGTGAAGAGGTAACAGGCAAAGTCTTGCCAGAGAGTGGGCCCCGCAGAAAGTGACAGTGCTGGAGCCTTCTCGGATCAAGTGACGTTTAAAAGCGCACAGGTCCAGCGTGTGGGACACAAACATAGCGGCCTGGTAAGTGTCCAGCAGGGGCGATTCAGACATCTCTGTGACAGACCCTATAAGCTTGATCTTTCCTGAAACCTTGCTCTGCATTGTCAGCTCCCTCACTGCCATGAGGGTGATTTCAGCCCGGGAAGGGGAGACCCCAGCTCCTTAACCAGCTGCACTGCTGGGAGGGTGTGGGGCAGAAGTGTCTGAGGAAAGTAAGAGAAATGGGGAGGAGTGGAGGAGGGGGAGGGAGCGAGAATGAATGTCTGGCATACAGAAAAGAACAAAAACAGCAGGGAAAAGCATTTTTATCTTCAAGTGTCTAAGTGGAGGATTACAAACAAGAAAGAATGTATTTAAAAACAAAAAACAACTCTCAGCTAAAGAACTCGTTTTTTCCGCTTTAAATTCTTTGTACTGAAGGCAAGCTAAAGTAGGGCAATGGGGAAAAGTGGTCCGATTTGTTGTGAGAACTTCTCTCCAAAAAGAAAAGGCATTTCTCATGAGAAAATGGCCTTTTCTCTCTCTGCTTCCTCTTCTCATATTGCATTAAAAAGACAACGTCTGTGAAAAATGAAGGAAATATGGAAATGTATAGGAACTACTACAGGTATCTCATTTTTTGCCATGAATTCTTTTAAATAATTTTCATCTGACTCCAGAGTAGTTTGTAGAGACACAGAATAGTACGTGTGGAACACCAGGCGAGAATGCAGAATGCATGCTAATGCATCAAAACAACCTCCCTGAAGCTTTGTAAGCCTGGAAAATCCTTCTGCAACATAACTACCAGTTCCCACAGGGCTTGCCTATATCCTCCTGGAAAAAGCCCATCAGAATTGAATAGAAAATGATGATTTTTTTTCTAAAGGCTTTTTGAACTGTTACAATAATTACTACAGAATCCTAAGGGTTTCAATCTCTATCAACTCTTATAGGGTTTTTCCACAATAGCAGAGTCAAGCTTACTTCAGGGTAGAGTTGTGGAGAATGTAAGCCAGGGTAGAATTTGGCCTTTTAAATGCAAAGGATGAATTCAAAGAGTACAACTATGATTAAATGAATAAAACAGAGCAAAATGACAGGCATTTTCTCCCAAGATAAGCGGTGGAAGCCCTGTGTCACTTGAATCATTTTACACTAGTCTGTGGGTGACCTAAAAAGTCTGTTCTCCAGTTTCTAGGGCCAAACTCTGCTCTCATTTATAACCTCTGCTAGCTTAATGAACTCATTGGGGTGCACAGGTCAGAATCAGTGCCAAAATGATTTGTTTCTTAACAAAATCTAGTGCTGTTACTTAGGATTCCCATCCTGCTCCTCCTCTCACATATACAAGGAGTAACTGTATAATTTCAATCTAAATAATATTTAATTTACGCTCAGGAAAATAGCAGCAAGAAAGAACAAAAGTAAAGTTTCCATGAGTGTGCATAGTGCATGAGTCTCTTCTCCATAGGCTAGTGCAGCTCTGAAGGCAAAGCAGCTGCTGCCATTGCTCCCAAGCAGATTTAGTAGTTTCAAAGCTGGCATTCACCAAAAACAAAGGCGTCACAGTTCCATAGCTAAATGCAACAAATTTACTGTTTATAAACCTTACAAGCATATGGCACAGGTGGCTCTCAACCTTTCCAGACTACTGTATCCCTGTCAGGAGTCCGATTTGTCTTGTGTACCCCAAGTTTCACCTCACATAAAAATTACTTGCTTAAAAAATCAGACATAAAAATCTAAGAGTCACAGTACACTATTACTGGAAAATTGCTTACTTTCTCATTTTTTACTATATAAATATAAAATGAATCAATTGGAATATAAATATTGTACTCACATTTCAGTGTATAGCATATAGAGCAGTATAAACAAGTCATTGTAAGAAATTTTAGTTTGTAATGACTTTGTTAGAGCTTTTCATATAGCCTATTGTAAAACTAGGCAAATATCTAGATGAGATGATGTACCTCTGGAAGATCTCTACGTACCCCTGGGGTACATGTACCCTGGTTGGGAACCACTGGCATAGGTTATTTACAAATGTTTGTCACTCACAGGTCTTTTACTGTGCCAGGTCTTATGCTTGGCCCCATGCTTCCCAGGCCTAGAGTGCTGTGGATTAAGTTTATCAGCTTGTGAGAAGGAGGGAGAACTTTACATTGTTCCCACGATTCCCTCTGCCTGACTGCAAATTGGTGCTGACAGGCCCTGGTGTTTTGTGCATTAACTGTGACAACAAAGAGATTTATACAAAACCAAACTACTGTTTCAATTAGAGAGTACATTTTATTTCATTGCAACGTGCTCCTTGGTGTTTTGCTCACTAAGTAGGATGACCTCCCCTCTGAATATGTCAGCCATCTGTCGAAGGAGTCAATATCCCTGAGTGTCCACAGCCTGCACAGCTCAGAAAGCAGAAAACAGACACCTTGGGCTAAGCAGGTCGATGCAGTTAAACAGAGATGTTTGGTGCTCAAAGCAAGGGTTATAAAAGCTTATAAAAAACTACAAAATACATTAATGAAATTTCTAGGAAACAAATTTTCTGCATTTAACCCTTGGATTCAGGGAATGAGGACCAGTACTGACAACCCCAACTGTTCAAAAGTCATGAGTGAGGCCCTCCAAAACTTTGAAATTGGCATAAAAATCATGAGATTTTTGAAATACATTTTTGGTTCTTTATCTTACACTCTTCTCAGAGGCATTCAGGTTCATATTTTTAACATTTTCCCCCATAGCCACAGACATGCCAACTCTCACAAATTTATTGTGAGAAATGCAATTTCTAAGTAAAATTAAGCCTCGTTCATGATCTTGCAATAGAGCTCTCAAATGTCAGGGGTTTGGGTTTTATTCAGTCGCAAGATCATGAATGAGGCTTAGTTTTACTTAGAAATCACTGTCAACCTTGGGCGGCTGGGGCTCCAGCCATCAACCCTGGGCAGCTGCTGTCCTGCCAGCCTTTGAGGTGGGAGAGGGGACCCTACTGCAGTTCCCCCAGGCCTGGGAAGGATGAAGAACCCTAAGAGGCAGGGCCGTCTCCAGGCACCAGTGCAGCAAGCAGGTGCTTGGGGCGGCCAACGGAGGGAAGCCTTTCGAAGGGAAGGACCTGCCGCCAAATTGCTGCTGAAGAATGAAGTGCCATTGACATAGTATTTGTGGTCTCAGAAATTTTTTTTATTTTTATTTTATTTTTTCCGCTTGGGGCAGCACAAACGCTGGAGCCGGCCCTGCTAAGAGGAGCAAGAGAGGTGAGGCAGGAAGGGCTGAACTATGGCCTGCAAGCTGCAGTGGGGGTATGAAGTGAGGAGGGTGGGGGCTGGTGGGGTGCGGGGGCTGTATGGATGGTGGGTTCTGAGCAGATGGGGTGAGTGCTGGGAGGGTGAACTAAGGATGGTGGGGGTCACTGGAGTAGGGGGGTTGAATTGATGGGGTAGTGATGATGGGGGCTGGGAGAGTGTACTGAGCAGGGCTGAATGAAGGGGGTTGGATGGGGACAGAACTGATGGGGGACAGGATTAATGGCTGGGCAGATGTGGGAGTGAGAGCTCTTGCAGCAGGAGCCAAAATCACCTTATCCAGTACATGTGAGAGAGTGGGCAACGTTCATTATCACATGCACACACCCTGGGGATGGGCAGGGGGAGTTCAGAAATCAAGAGACTGACCTAAAAATACAGCATCATCTTTTTAAATAAATATGTTATGATTTTTTAAGCCAATCTCATGATTTTTGGGGGTCCGACTCATGATTTTTGATCTCTTGAAGTTGGCAATACTGTAACCATGGGGCCAGAAACTTACTTTATTTTACCAACAAAAGCTGAGATACTAAGGTTTTCACATGACTCCCAGGCTTTAACAAGAACATCGTATTCCATGGGTGCTGGCAAAGCTGGAGGAAGATACTTGGGGCTATACTATCAGAAAGTTCACATTTAACTTTTTGGACACACTTTTATAATGGGTTTAATTTGTGCTTGCAGAGCCATTTACTTGCCCCAATTGAGTGGCTAGGCAGGCAGTTACCTCATTTGTATGTGAAAATGCAGGATTTGCACTCTCTTTCCTTTTCTCCCCTTTTATGTTCTTTCTATAATGAGCTAAACACCCAAGCCCTATGCACCAATTAAATTCCAGCTCAGGTCTCAAAACAGGGCTTAGGCGGGACGTAAGTGGTGCTTAGGTATTGTGTTTGTCTGCTATACAGGGGTTAGTTTCAGTCTACATAAGACCCTGTTTCAGCAAAGTCTGCCTGTCTAACTTTACGTAGGTGAGTAAGAGCCAGACATAAGGGCTGGAGCACCCACGGGGAAAAATTGGTGGGTGCTCTGCACCCACTGGCAGCCAAGCTCCCCGCCCCAGCTCACCTCTGCCTCTGCCTTCTCCCCTGAGAGTGCCACTGTCCCTGCTTCTCCTCCCAGTGCTTGCCACAGCCAAACAGCTGTTTTGCGGCGTAACAAGCTCTGGGAGGGAGGAGGAGAAGCGGGAATGCGTCGCGCTCAGAGGAGGAGGCGGGGAAGATTCGTGCCGGGGTGGGGATTTGGAGAAGGAATCCAGTAGGGGCAGGGAGGGGGCAGAGTTGGGGCGGGGACTTTGGGGAAGGGGTTGGAAGGGGGGGACGGGGTGGAGTCGGGGCGGGGCGGGGGTGGTGGGGGTCAAGCACTCACGACGCCAGGAGAAGTTGGCACCTATGGACCCAGATGCTGTAAAGCAGTGGCTCTCACCCTTTCCAGACTACTGTACCCCTTTCAGGAGTCTAATTTGTCTTGTATACGCCAAGTTTCACTCACTTAAAAACTACTTGCTTAAAAATCAGACATAAAAATACAAAAATGTCACAGCCCCTATTACTGAAAAATTGCTGACTTTCTCATTTTTACCATATGATTATAAAATAAATCAACTGGAATATAAATATTGTACTTACATTTCGTATTTAGCCTCCTAATTTCCATTGAAATCAATGGAAGTTAGGAGTCTAAATAACATACAGGATGTGGATTCTGTGCTAAACATTATCACTCTTTTGGTTAAAGACATAAGAAATATAATTGACTAACTTTATTGACATCTGATCCAAAAAATGGCAATCAAAGCCTTTTTAAAGGGGGTGGGAGCTCATATACTTTATTTCTGCCAAAACAGGACATACACACTCGCCTTAGCAAAACTTACTTGCTTTTGCTTTTTATATTGCAAGTTACAGGAAATTAAATAGTGCTTCACATTTTTTTTCTAGTGGTAACACCACAATAAATTCCAAACTGGCAAACTTTCACCAAAAATTCAAATAGGAAATTAACAATTCTGAAGCAATAATGGTTTTGTAATAAATGCTAACGGACAATAAAACTGAGGCCTGGGGAAATCATGTCTGTTTAATAGCTGCACATATCAAAACACATATTAAAAGTTACAAGCAAGTAAAAATGAAGTGTGATGGTTAGTGGATTTCTGATCAAATTGTATTTTGCTTGTGTCCTTGCATCATCTCTTCATAGGGATCTTTTGTATTCTTGTAATGGGTGTGGGCATTTCAGACATTTCATTTTGCCTCAATGCTGCATGTTTGAGCTGTTGTTGGCCTGTTCCAGGACATTTTAATAGAACCACATTTTGTCCCTGTTATTGTATTTACAGTGACATGTTGAAATGACTGAAAATACCCTTAGTGACAGTGAGACACATAGGATTTTCCCTCCCCTGGAGATAATCTAAACAAACAAGCAAAATACAATTTCATCACAAGCCCATGAGAGTTGGAGTTGGTTCACCACTCCAGAGGCAAAGAAAAGGAAGTTCAGTCTCCATGACCATTCAGTCCTCTTTTTCTCTGCTGAGACTGCCAGTAAAGATGTCAGTTAACACCTGTTCACTGCAAACTGGGCTGACATATTCAAATTTGTAAGAGTTAGGACATCAAACATCCACAAGACTAGTAGCTTTCCGTGACTAGTGACCTGGGCTGGATTTGAATCAGCAGCTTAGAGGTGAACAGCTCTATATCCCCTTTCCAATCCCATCAGGTATTTAGTCCTCCAGTGCTTCATTTTTTTAAATTAGAATTTTGCAAAAAAAATCTGGTATGTATCATTAATATTAAATATTGTTTTACAGACTTAACTTATTACTATAATAATACGCTGCACTGTGTTCAGAGTATCAGTTAACAGATTCATAGATTTTTAAGACTAGAAGGGACCATTAGATAATCTAATCTGACCTCCTGTTTAACTCATGCCAAAGAATTGCACCCAATATAGAGCCCAACTTGTGTTTGACTATAGAGTATATCTTCCAGAAAGGCATCCAATCTCAATTTGAAAACATGAAGAGATGGAGAATCCATTACTTCTTTGATAGTTTATTCAAATGGTCAGTCACTTTCAACATTAGTAACAGACATATATTTCCTAAGTACGTACAGAGATATGTACGATATCTTTATATTTTAAATATACAGTTTCTCTTGATGTCATTCATAATGGTCTGAAGGCCTAATCTAATGCTTATTGACATCAAGGGAAAGACTCCCACTGCCTTCAACGGGCATTGGATCAGGCTCTGAATAGAGCTGACATATCAAAATCATTGTCGCTTATGTGATAAACCTTAGAGCAAATGCCTCTATTAAGTTCCTAAGAGAGAGTGGATGAATGTTAGATGAAATGCTGCCCTCTTATGGTTCTATAAACAAATGTGTCATAACAAATTGCAAAAGGTAAAAACCCCTAATCTGAGTTTTGTTTTGTTTTTTAACATAGGCTAATAGATGCTGATCCACAATACTTTGGCATGTATATAGCACCGACTGCCAGTCAACAGGCTTAATTGTGGTAGCGGAGGTCACCAAGGGAAGATCTCATTATTGAGCCCAAATAAGTAACGTGCTCTGGGTGATAACACCCATCGCATAGGAAGTACTTACGGTTCACTAGAGGTAGGTCCTTACCAAATTCATGGAAATGCATGAAAAACAGGTCACGGACTGTGAAATCTGGTCTCCTCCTGTGAAATCTGGTCTTTTGGGTGCTTTTACCCTATCCTATGTAGATTTCATGGGGGAGACCGGTGTTTCTCAAATTGGGGGTCCTGACCCATAAGGCAGTTGTGGGGGGGGGTCACAAGGTTAATTTAGGGGGATCATGGTATTGCCACCCTTACTTTTGTGCTGACTTCAGAGCTGGGCAGCCGAAGAGCAGTGGCTGTTGGCCAGGTGCCTAGCTCTGAAGGCAGCACCCCACCAGCAGCAGCACAGAAGTAAGGGTGGCAATACCATACCATCAAAGAGTCCTGTGGCACCTTATAGACTAACAGATGTACTGGAGCATGAGTTTTCGTGGGTGAATACCCATGCATCCGACGAAGTGGGTGTTCACCCACAAAAACGTATGCGCCAATACGTCTGTTAGTCTATAAGGTGCCACAGGACTCTTTGTTGCTTTTTACAGATCCAGACTAACATGGCAACCCCTCTGATACTTAATACCATACCATGCCACTCTTATTTCTGCACTGCTGCCTTCAGAGATGGGTGGCCGGAGAGAGGTGGCTGCTAACTGAGGGTCCAGCTCCGAAGTCAGCAGCACAGAAGTAAGGGTGGTAATACCATACCATGCCATCCTTACTTCTGCGTTGATCATAGTGGCGGCTCTGCCTTCAGAGCTGGGCTTCTGGCCAGCAGCCACCTGCCTCTCTCCAGCTGCTCATCTCTGAAGGCAGCATCACCGCCAGCAGCAGCGCCGTACTGCAACCCCCCCTACAATAACCTTGCAACACACCCCTCCCGACTCCTTTTTGGGTCAGGACCCCTACAATTACAAGACCATGAAATTTCAGATTTAAATAGCTGATATCATGAAATTTATGATTTTTATAATCCTATCACCATGAAATTGACCAAAATGGACCATGAATTTGGCCTAACTAAAAGCCAATCTCATTTCCAATACCGAGTGCTCCCTTTTAGCCTTTCCTCTGCCCCAAGGGTGTTCTTAAAAGTCCTGGCAGTAGCGGCTGCTTTCCTCCAACCTGGAGCACAAGTCACTTGCTGGTTTGAACTAGAGTAAATAGTGGCTCCTCTGTAACTTGACATCTTTAAACCATGATTTGAGAACTTCAGTAACTCAGCCAGAGGTTAGGGGTCTGTTACAGGAGTGGGTGGATGAGGTTCTGTGGCCTGCAATGTGCAGCAGGTCAGACTAGATGATCGTGCTGGTCCCTTCTGACCTTAAAGTCTATGAGTCTATGACACACAGTTGACTGGTTCTTGTGCAGACCCATTTGAGGTAAGTTTATCCAAGATCACTGCTTTTTCTCAGATTTTATAACTCAAGGGTGGATGGAGTGTGGTTGTGTGTTGATCTTATTCAGAATGGATGAAATACACCAAGTCAAAATGGTGACTTTCCACATGTGGCTGGGCTGGGACAGAGGAGGGGTATTGAGGGGGATGGAATTTACTCCCCTCCAGTTTAGGGATAAGCTCTGGGGCTGCAGCATAGCCCTCCCATGTCCATTACCACAGTCCACAGGATAGAAAAGCAACGTCTTCCCATCTGTGCCCCCTCTACACTGACTGGCAGCTATTCAGTGTGAGTGAGCCCAATGATCCCAGCCTGCCTCTCTGTGCCGATTTATTCTCAACTACAGTTTGGCAGCTCCACAGATTTCCTCTTACTCAGTGTTATTGTAGGAGTCCCCAAGTGTGAAGAACTCGGCACAGACTCTCCACCCGGGGATAAATTTACCCAAAGAGCAGATACTGGCTGGAAAGTTTGGCAAGTTAGATTAATTAGAGTAATTTATCAATATTCTTAGGTGGCAGCATTCCAATTTGGAAATCAAATTTTGCTTTGTTTCTGTTTGGACTGATTAAAGTCACTTTACTGGCTCTGATATTTTGGGGGCCTGATCACGCAAATATTTACAAGGTAGTGTAGTGCTTGATACCATGAATTTTTCCCTCTTGTTGCATGGCTGACTGTATGATGAGAGGGCCAAAAACTAATTTCACAGGATTTTTTATGGAAGGAGGGACGGGAGCTCACTGAGCAGGACTTTAAAGGGATTATTCTTGACAGTTAAATATTGTATTCCCTCTGCTGCTTTTGTATTTGATCTAATATGTAGAAGCAGCAAAACATGCAGGAACATATGAAGATAGATGCTGGCATGCAGCTGATCTAACTTGTTGGCAGAGGACCCCTGCTGCATAAGGGAATCTAGTGGTGGAGCTGATCCACTGTAGCAGCTCCTACACCAGCCATCTCAGAAACCTTGGTGTGGGTATGTCCAGGGGAAAAGAGATCAAGGCTGGGATGTCCCGATGCCCCAGCAACCCCCAGCTGCCTGAAGGGCTGAGGGATGTTGACAGCTGTTTGAGCAATCTGAGCCTGCTCCAAATTATGCCAAGTTCTGGGCTGGTGCAGAACCAACCATGGGCTCAGTGACTCCTCTGTGCCTTCCAGCTGCACTCTTAGAGACAGTGGAGATTATGTCCTTTTATTGTCCCTGCCAACAGCTGAAATTTCACATTACGAAGCATAACTTCAAAGGGAAAGACACAGTACGGTGGTGTCCTTGGAAGAGAATTCTGCATCTCATTTTTTTTATGTAAGGAGACACTGGGTCTATAGTACAGTGTGACCTCATAGACCCTGAGCTCACTCATGTCCTACATACTGCACAGATCCTCATGAGTGAAACCATGAAAGCAACCACATCAGATGTTTAGACCACTGAGGGCTTCCAGGAAACATTATTACCCACAGTTTTCTGTCACTTCCTTACTAGAAATAACCAAATTCTGCCTTGGCTAACTGCTAAAATATATGTAGCTGAAAGAAAGATTAAAATATAACTAGTCATTTTATTCAAAGGTTCATAGATTTTAAGGTCAGAAGGGACATTAGCTCATCTAGTCTGATCTCCTCAAGCTATAACATTTCACCCAGTTACTGAGCCCAGTAATTTGTGTTTGACTAAAGCATATCTTCCAGAAAGGCAGCCAGTCTTGGGGTATGTCTACACTTCAAACTGGGGGCATGATTCTGATTGAGCTAGTACACTAAAAATAGAATGTAGCTGCAGCAGCACAAGCAGTGAGATGGACTAGCCGCCCCAAGTACACTTGATGGGTTGTCTAGCTCCTCTTACTGTTTGTGCTGCCACAGCTACATTATTTTTAGTATGCTAGTTCAATCTGAGCTAGTGTGAGTATGTCTCCTCTAGTTGGGACTCACCCCACCCCCCTTTATTTGAAGATTTGAAAAGATGGAGGATCTACCACTTACTTTGGGAGTTTTTTCCACTAGTTAATCACCATCACTATTAAAAATGTGTGCCTTATTTCTAATATGAATTTGTCGGGCTTTAATTTCCAGACATTTGTTTTTGTTCTCGCTTTGTGGACAGGACATTTCCATTCATTTCATAGATTTATGATCTCCCCACAGGTATTGCTGATGAGGCGTTTTAATTGGAATCTAAGCATTTGTTCTACAAAATGGTCTTTCTTGTTATTAGTTGCAAGTATAGTGCATCACAATGTACTTGCTGTTCTCTTGTGGGGCATGCGAACAGATGAAACAGTTGCACTAAGAGAGGAGCTCCCCTCACTCTCTGTCATTAAGGATGTGACTAACCCACTTTTCAAAATCGTGTCAACGCTGTACCAAATATTAGGCTGTACGTTTTGTTGGATGCTATATATGAATCTGAATAATACCGATCACATTTTTAAAATGCCTGGTCTATGGCTAGATTATAATCTTAGAAGCCACAGGCCAGTGAACAAACCATAACTGAGTGACACAGTGCGTTCCGCAAGGCAATTCCCCTTCAGCACAGGCTCAGCTTCATGGCAGGGCGCTATTTCAGATTTGGGGGGTGGGGAGCAATTTTAACTGTATTCTTGGAGCTGTTTAGGCACTTGAAAACTCTAGAGTTTTGGCAGATAATTTAGCAATTAGCTGACAGGAGCCCTATATCTAATTCCTTTATAAAAGAAAGAAAATTAAATGAATACTAGACCCACTAAGCTCTAATAACAACATGTTCTGACATCTTGTGGCAAGTCACTTAAGGGACAATGGTTTTGTTTAAAATTTTAATCTATATTCTTACTTTATTACTTCCTAACAAACCTAACAAAGAGTTACTACACACAGACTCTATTATGGAGCTTTAGTTATGTCTTTCGTTACTTACTGGGTAGGTGGTGGAATCTCCCGACAGGAACAAGCAACACTTCACAAGAGACTCGAGAAAGGCCTGCTAAACTCTGGAACTGTGCCATTCACTGACACCAAACCATGAGTGAGGTTTAGTGGATGGTGAAGAGAGAGGTGACCTGGTGAATGGATATTTGCCCACTGGACATTTACACCATCAGGTGGGGAACAGAGTTAATGAACTGCCAGAATAAATCAGGGCCGCCCAGAGGATACAGGGGGCCTGGGGTCTTTGGCAGTGGGGGCCCCCCGCTTTGGCGGTAATTTGGTGGCGGAGGGGTCCTTCCGCTCCGGGACCCGCCGCCGAAGTGCCCCGAAGACCCGCGGCAGGGTCCTCCCGCTGCCGAATTACCGCCGAAGACCCGGCACTTTGGCGGTGGGTCCCGCTTTGGTGGTAATTCGCCGGCAGGGGGTCCTTCCACCCCGGAGCGGAAGGACCCCCCACTGCCGAAGACCCGGAGTGGAAGAAGCTCCGGGGACCCGGGCCCCACAAGAGTTTTCCGGGGCCCCTGGAGTGAGTGAAGGACCCTGCTCCGGGGGCCCCGAAAAATTCTCATGAGGGCCCCTGCAGGGCCCGGGTCCTGGGGCAAATTGCTCCACTTGCCTCCCTCTCTGGGTGGCCCTGGAATAAATGGACTGTTGTCATGGGGAAGTGTTTTATTACCATTCATATAGATATTATTATTGTTTTCTCAAGCTGCTGCTGTGTTCCCTTTCCCCAAATAAAGTTTTCCTAGTTTCATACAGACTCATTGCTTATGAGTGGGGAAGTATTGCATGCTAAGGGTACCCAGAGAAGGTATTTAGTGATCGCAATCATTCTGGGCGGGAGCTAGAGCTGTTGGTGTTTGTTAGTTTTTAAGTGGGATCTCTAGCTCTTTGAACCCAGCCCTTGCTGAGTGCTGACAACACCTGGCATAAGGGTTTCACATAGAAAGTCACTTTCTTCCACCACTGAACGGACCTGTATTAGGATACAGAAAACTCTCACTATCCTTGCTTCTCTGCAGAATGTCTTCCTAAAATCTTCCCTAGCAACCTTGCCACTGGTGCCTGGCTTTCTGTAACAGATTTAGAGAAACAATACACACTATCACAGAAGACATGCTGTATTGCTTAACTAGATATGGGATCAAGCAGCATAATTCAGCTCTGGGTTCATATTTCAAATAACTGAAAGTTTAGGGATGTTTAGAGTCAGTGAATTACAAAGAGGCTTATTGCAAACTTTCAGATGTATCAGAATCTGGATTTTTCAACATATCCAAAGTCTAGGGGAGTTCATTGGAGATTTTTGTTTGGGGTCCATCTCTAAATATAACCAAAAATCTCCATTGCATTGACCCAAATCCACTTCTTTGGAATCACAACCTCTTTATTACAGCACTGGACAGTGGAGCAAAAAATAAAAGATAAACAGAAACAAAGAATCTGAACCTGTATTTGATGCCAGAGTGTAAGTGGCACTTACTGGTGTACTGAAGTGTGCTAGTATGTGGTCTTTCTGAAACTGTGTGTAATAAAAGCTAATGTGGATCAACTTGCTCCCCTAACACCCTGCCATAATATGTTATTGCTAATTCCCAAGGATTATAGCAGTCCCTGGAACTCCCTAGATGGCCCCGAATGTGTTGCATCCTGCCAGAAAACCAACAAATAACTCTTAATTGTGCTCTGTGGTGATCCCTTCCTAGAATGGCCGTGTGTCTGCACTGGCTGTCCTACAACTTTTCAGCCAATGGTTGCACACCTCAGGCCATGAACAGCTCTACTGCTGCAGCTGTGCCACTGTAAGGTCTCCTGTGTAGCCACTCTATGTCAACAGGAGAGAGCTCTCCTGCCAGCATAATTAAACCACCCTCAGTGAGCGGTGGTAGCTATGTCGGCGGGAGACGCTCTCCTGCTGACATAGCACTGTCCACACCGGCACTTTTGTCTGTGAAACTTTTGTTGGTCAGGGGATGTGTTTTTTCACACCCCTGACTAACAAAAGCTTTAAGGACAAACGTGCTAACATAGACAAGGCCTAAGAAAACGGAATTGTGTGGAGGAGGAGCTGCTGAGAAAACGTCTTTCTAGCTTTTTTAGATTTGCTATGCGCTAGGTGAAACCTTATTAGTAGGTTAAGACCTCATTGAGATTGGTAGGTGTGAACTCACCCTCCGATTAACGCCTGTAAGGATATGCCCCATCCTAGGACAAAAGAAATATATGAACATGCCCAGGAGTTTGTTGCTAAGTAGTGTGGGGTGGGAGAGTGAGTGAGAGAGAGAGAGGCAAAAAGCAAGAAGGCCAAGCAGTAGCCTGAGAGCACAGTATGAGTCTAGAAAAAGCTCGAGAGAGATTTTAAAGAAACTGCTCTTTTTGTTCTTGGTTCCTCCTGCATTCAGACTTGGACTTGGTACATTCCTTGTAAATAGGTGAGATTGTTTCAGAAGATAATACCTGACTATCACCAGTTTCAGCTCCCAGCTGGAACATTCCCCAGGGCCCCAAACTTTGACTGGCTGCTCGGGTTGAAAAGGGGCAACACATTCAATATGGACATGTCACAAGTAGCAAGTTAAGTATTAAGGAAATGAGGGCTTGAGCTGGATAAGCTCTAATGATGGGGGGAGGGATAGCTCAGTGGTTTGAGCATTGGCCTGCTAAACCCAGCATTATGAGTTCAATCCTTGAGGGGGCCATTTGGGGATTGGTCCTGCTTTGAGCAGGGGGTTGGACTAGATGATCTCTTGAGGTCCCTTCCAACCCTAATAATCTATGACTCTATGCCTGTTTTAAGGAGCTGGGAATTTGGCCTATAATAAAAACACTGACCAAAGCATCCTGTGTTTGCTACTTAACACCAATTCAAATTTACCCAACAGTGGAATCATACTGGTCTAGATAATACTTAGTCCTGCCTTGAGTACAGGGGACTGGATTAGAAGACCTCTCAAGGTCCCTTCCAGTTCTATGATTCTATAATCACTTTCTTCATGTACTGGGCAAAGCTTTGATCCTGGCTGGATCCTCAGCATTCTTTTGCTGAGGACTCCCTCAACTGGGAATCTGTTTATACGAGACATAAATAAATATGAGACATAAATAAATATCCTGTGCTTTGCTGAAATTTAACAATTTCCCTTGCATCCGAAGAAGTGGGTATTCACCCACGAAAACTCATGCTGCAAAACGTCTGTTAGTCTATAAGGTGCCACAGGATTCTTTGTTGCTTTTACAGATCCAGACTGACACAGCTACCCCTCTGATACTTGAAATTTAACAGTTGTTTTTTAAGGCAACCTCTGGCACAAGTTCCCACCTTTTCTAATTTTCTCCTTAATATTTCCTTACTGAAAAAGCTTCATTGTTGCCTTGGATTCAGATTTGTTTATGCTTGTGCTTTTTCCTATGTACTAGAGGGAAAAAAACAATTTTCAAAGTTCTTTTAGCATTTAGATTCCAGATGTTATTACTTCTGTGAGATCATTGCACATCCCCAGCCTTTTCACTTTGAGGATATTCTTGTACATTATAATAAAGACAACATATATTTTGCAGAATGCACCAGTTCCAAACCCTGAAGGTTATAACAGTTCATGCTCTGGTTTGTATTTTACATCTGTTTTCTAAGAACTTTAGACAGAGTAGGGAAAGGACACATGGGGCTATTTGGCATGTTGACTATTTTTTTCTAAATGACAGAAGAAGGTTCCAAATGAGACTTGAGAGGTGTGAGAATTATTGTGAGTAGAGTTCAGTACTTGAAAATAGTGACTATATATTTTTATATTGAATTTCCATTTCATTTTATTAAAAAGAAATGGCTGAAAAGAGAAATCATTGAGATGCATAAGCCACTAATTATTGTGGCTTAAAATGCATATATAAACAAAGACATTACTATATGTTAGATATAAAATGTGCATAATTTAGCCAACATAACCGATAGAGTTGAGCACATAAATCACAGCATATAATTTACTCAAAGTAATGTTGTTTAAGGCGCTGTAGAAGTGCAAAGCATTACATCACATTCCATTTGAGACACCTCACTATTCTGGAAAAATACTTAATCAGGACATCTCCCCAGGAACTTAAGCCCAGTGTAATTTAGTAGCTGATTAATGGGGACGGTTTATTTCTTTAGCTACCATAGTCCAACCTCATGGACTTTCTCTTACGCTGATTCTATTTATCACAGCTATCTCTCCTTTATTAGTTATGATTAGAACTGGGGGAACTTTTTGCAATGAACAGTGTATTCAAGAAATTTGGACCCCTTTTGTTTTCATGAATGATCTGCAAACTGACTTTGATTTTAATTCACTTGTTTGTTCAGAATTATTTGATGAATGGGTTGAGAGAACATATTTCACAGCCACTATAGCTTTGAGGGTTTACTATTCATGATGGATGAAATCTTGGCCCCATTTAAGTCATTGGGAGTTTTACCATTGACTTCAGTGGGGCCAGCATTTCACCCAATGTGCTTTACACAGTGTGTGATTGGTTAGATGATATTATTTCTGCTTCCTGATTGGATGATTCCAAAGCCCACATAGTTTTTAATGAGAGCTATGTTAATGTAACGCTGACAGATCCTGGTCGTCGGTGGGCAGGATCAAATCTGGGACCTCTGGAGCTTAATGCAGGAACTAAAAGCCATAGGGCTGTTAGCTAAGGTGTAATGCAGACTCATTAATCTCTCTCTCTCTAAGTGGTGTCAGTGCCACTAGATGGGACAGAAAACCACACTCACTCTCAGGAAGTGTGTGGGTTACATATTTCCCCTAGCTGAGGAAGCGCATCCAGAGCTTCAGAGACTTTCCAGTTGAAATCCTCGATGAGCCCCCACTTGTAACACCGACAGACTCCACTCATTGGCGGGCAGGATTAAACCTAGGATCTTTAGAGCTTAGTGCATGAACCTCTAATCCGTGAGCTAAAAGCCATTTGGCCGTTAGCTAAAGCTGTACAGCAGACTCAATCTCTTTCTCTAAGGGCACATCTTCACTGGCAATGTTAAAGCACTGCTGCAGCAGTGCTTTAACGTGGCTTGTGTAGTTGTGGCACAGTGCTGGGAGAGAGCTCTCCCAGCCCTCTAAAAAACCCACCTCCACGAGGGGAGTAGCTACCAGCGCTGGTGCACTGTCTACACTGGCATGTTACAGTGCTGAAACTTGCTGCGCTCAGGGGGGAGTTTTTTCACAGCCCTGAGCAAGAAAGTTGCAGCGCTGTAAAGTGCCAGTGTAGACAAGCCCTTAGTGGTGTCTGCCACTAGATGGGAGAGAGCACCAGACCCAGGAAGTGTGTGGGTTATATTAACACCTCTGGCATAAGCAGTCAGACCTCACACAGAGGTGCACACATAACGAATTTCCAACAGTTCCCTTTTCCGCTATTTGTGGGCTCCTCCTCTGGCTCCACTATTGAAAAAGGTGCCACTGCTACCACTTCTTCCCATTTGCTCCCTAGCAATGCAGTGGTTATGGTCTTGGACTGGGACTCAGGAGATTTGGATTCTGCCATAAGCTTCCTGTGTAGCTTGGGCAAGTCAAAGAGGTGTTAAATAAACTATGATCCCCGCCCCCTGCCCCCGGGGGCAACAAAGTAAGTAACTTTAAATGACACGAGGGTGAGGGGCTCACTAAAGGTTTGTCTTCCCATACAGTCTTTAATGATGACTGTACTATGCCGATAGGATTGCTTCTCCCATCAGTGTAGTTAATCCACCTCCCCGAGAAGCAGTAGCTATGTCAACAGGAGAAGCAACATAGTTATACTGATATAGCTCTGTAGTGTACACCTGGCCCAGGACAGGAAACATCTTGGATGCAGGGATAGAGTAGTTAAAAAAAAGTTCTATTTTAAGAGAAAAATTTTAATATGTATATGTAAGGATTCCCTCCCCACTCTGAACTTTAGGGTGCAGATGTGGGGACCCGCATGAAAGACCCCCTAAGCTTATTTTTACCAGCTTAGGTTAAAACTTCCCCAAGGCACAAATTCTCCCTTGTACCTTGAATTAGGTAAATGCTGCCACCACCAAATAATTTAAACAAAGAATATGGGAAAGGACCACTTGGGGTCTTATTTCCCCAAAATATCCCCCCAAGCTCTACACCCCCTTTCCTGGGGAGGCTTGAGAATAAACAAGATGAGCACAGACCAGCCTTGGGCTTTTAGGATACTAAAAAAACCCAATCAGATTCTTAAAAAAACCCAGAACTTTATTAGAAAGAAAAACGGTGAAAGGAGTACCTCTGTAAGATTAGAATGGAAGATAATCTTGCAGGCAATCAGATTCAAAACACAGAGGGTTTCCCTGTAGGCAAAACCTTAAAATTACAAAAAGAAAAAAACAGGGATACCCATTCCCCCCAACACAGAGAAATTCACAAGCCAAAACAAAAGATAATCTAACGCGTTTCCTTGCTAAATACTTCCTAACTCTACAGGAGTTGGATTGCTTGCTTCTTTGATCTGTCTCTGGCAAAAGCCACATGGAACAGACAGAACAAAGCCTTCCCTCCCCACCCCCCAATTTGAAAGTATCTTGTCCCCTTATTGGTCCTTTTGGTCAGGTGCCAGCTAGGTTACCTGAGCTTCTTAAGCTTTTATAGGTAAAAGGATTTTGTGCCTCTGATGAGGAGGGATTTTATAGTACTGTACACAGAAAGGTGGTTACCCTTCCCTTTATATTTATGACAGTATACATAATGAATTACAAAAATCTCGACTGTTTTAAAAAAGAAATCCTCTCCAATCAAAGCACAACATTGTATGGACTCATTTAAAAAAAGTTTATGGTATCTGATTGCTGGAGCATTTATTTCTCCAACAATTTGGTTGACAGACATTGTGGTGTTTCTATTATGATCCTGTCATGCCAAAGTCAGAGGGCAGAGTCCTTGGGACAAGGGTGTTCACACGCACACACGCAGAGCCCATTATTAAATATTGGTTCCCTACATAGATATTTATAGACCGTAAGCAAGTCATTCTTTAACCTTCTCTTTGTTAGGCTTAATAGATTGAACTCTTTGAGTGCATCACTATAAGGCAGGTTTTCTAATCTTTTAATCATTCTTGTGGCTCTTCTCTGAACCATCGCCAATTTACCAACATCCTTCTTGAATTGTGGGCACCAAAATTGGACACAGTATTACAGCAGCAGTCACACCAGCGCCAAATCCAGAGGTAAAATAACCTCTGTCCTCCTATTAAAGATTCGCATTTATGAATCCAATTGTCCCATTAGCTTTTTCAGCCACAGCATCACAGTAGGCACTCACGTCCAGCTGATTATCCACCCCATGCCCAGTAGGGCATCTAGAGTACTTAACTTATTTCTCATTCAGGGAAAGACTGTAAAATTTAGGCATAGCGTAAACTTTAGGAGAATGATTAATGTGCTTTGTTTTGCTTTCAGATGGTTACATTTTTGGAAGGTAGGTGGTGGAGTGAAGCCGCAGACAGCTTCCTTTCAGCAGCTAGGAAGAGAGAAAACCTAAAAAGCAGTAAGTAGTATGCCAAGCGCACTCCAAGGCTTTTGGTGCACTGTAGCAGTGACATTAGCATGTGGCAGCAAGCATGCTGTAGATTCACGCCCTAGCTTGCAGTGCAGTAACTTGCTGCGTAGTTGGCAGCAAAGTATCCATCCCAACAGGACCCAGGTATAGTAAACATGGGATTCTTCTTTTGGGTTTCTGAACATATACAGACATAGTAGCTCCCTGGAGCTCTAACCTACAAAGGGTAAAATTTGCCCCAGTGCAGAGGAGCCCATGCACTACTTACATCCTCATAATAGGTCTTAGGTGGGACTGAAGTTCTGCATAATCTTGTGCTGCCTCCTGAGCAGGTGTGAATACACTCAGACTGAGGTACACTGGGTCTTCTTAATGCCTGGCAGACGTAGATTGGGTTGCTGATTACACTACAACAAAGGGGAATTACAAACTACTACAGTACAGCCAACTTCCCTCCATACCCTGCTTGCAGGGCCGGCTCTAGACCCCAGTGCGCCAAGCACGCGCTTGGGGTGGCATTTTCCCGGCAGGACCGGAGCTGCCGGACAGCGGACCATCCGCAGGCATGACAGCGGAGGGTGCGCTGGTCCCGCGGCTCGGGTGGACCTCCCGCAGGCATGACTGCGGAAGCTCCACGGGAGCCGCGGACCAGCTGCAAGAGGTCCCGCGGAGCCGCAGGACTGGCGCCCGGCAGCGCGCCCCCTGCGGCGTGCCGCCCTGCTTGGGGCGGCTGGATTCTTAGAGCCGCCCCTGCCTGCTTGGAGTCTGTATTCTCCTTCTGTAGTTTGGCACTCATTCACTCTCTTACTATCCCATCATGTGATTTTTGTGAAAATAATACCAGTTCCATTACTGGGATCCAGTGACCAAGAGTATAAATTTAACAATCAGGCCGTTATTCCCTCTTTCATTATGGGATTTTCCCAGATTGTCTCGGCTATATTTAGTATTTATGTGTCATGAGTCACAGTGTCCACCTGCGGTGTCCATAAACAGAATTTGTAAATAGCACTGACTGATGTGACTCAAGTATTTAAAAAAATAAAAAAGTCCGGTTTTAGCATGAATTCAAATATTGTTGGCAGTTCCAAGAACCCTGTGTGTTTCAGGCTCTGGGTCTAAGGGGGTGGAATACTGGAAAAGGCATGCGTTGGCCTGACTCTCAGTTCTGTCTGTGCTGGTGGCAGTAGTGCTGGCAAAAAAAGATGATTGTTTCATAATATGGCCAACCCCTTTTCCAGAGGATATTGCAGTCTGTTTAATGTGTAACATGTGGATGAGGTCCTAGTGTGCACACTCTGTTTTGATTAAATCTTATCTACACTCAAGTTATTCCTCTGAAGTCAGGGCAGCTGCACAGTGAAATAACACTTGAGTCGCTGTGTTCTCACGGGTGCTGCACTCACTCGTGTGTGGTGCTACGTCTGCTGGGGGCAGACCCCAGGGTTCTTTGTGCTGCAGTAAGATAAGCCACTCTATGAATTCTTTCCCA
Source organism: Mauremys reevesii (assembly GCF_016161935.1). Lineage (NCBI taxonomy): Eukaryota > Metazoa > Chordata > Testudines > Geoemydidae > Mauremys > Mauremys reevesii. Next base: position 263,145,694 of record NC_052624.1, read on the forward strand.
TTGAACTGTGGAAAAACTTGTCTTTTCTTTCAGGAGCACATGGGGGAAATTGTAAGAAAGCGACAAGCAGCACTTGAGTGGAACTAGCCTGCATCCACATGACAGAGTGGTCATTTTAGAAGCTGATAAGGTGTGCTGCCTCAGAGGTGTGTTAACTCCAGCTTAGCCTATACCCCTGGATATCCAGCAATTCAGGTTAAAAGCATGACCACCCTTGAATTAAGGGGCAACGTGGCAGGTATAACTCAGGTTAATTTTGCATTGAAAACAAGCCCAAAACCACTTCTGAAACTGGGATTTAGGCTCTTAAGCCACTTAGGCACTTTAAAATGTTTTATTCTTTGCTGGAAATTTTGGTTCCACCTACCCCCTCTTGTAATCTTTGCAGAAAGTCAGCAAATAAACAACTGTCCCATATTTACAAATGATAATGAGCCTGGACCATTTATTCAGATACATGTGTTAGGTGATACATGTAAGCATATGGGTCCATGTGTTAGAAGGATGTATTTGCACAACCAAAAATCATCACAGGAATAAGATGTGACGTTATTGATATAATCTGGAACCATATAGAACATGGTTGCAACCAAGGTCCTGTGATGGCACCAAATCTTATGTAAAGGGGGTCATATAAGGTGTCTAAGACCACGTTATGGGTTGCTGGTGATAATTATGCTGTCTATATGTATGTATCATTTTGTAGTTGAAGTTATGAATATTGGCTCTATACTGTCTGTACTTCAAACTTATGCTGTGTTTCTGGGACACATCCCAGACAAGTTGGTGTTAGCTCTGCCTAGCCTGCTTGATGGCCCATTAAGGACCATCAGCTGTACAACTGACCCATTGAGAGAAGGCAGATACGCCTTGTAACTCAGCAAAGTTTGTAGGGACTTGCCCATGTGACTCCAGACTCCATTTTGCTGTAATTTTCCACAGTAAGAACAAAGAGATGTTCTTACACCTGGAAAAGCCTATATAAGGCTGATGCCTCATCTCCATCAGGTCTTCAATCCTGCTTCTTACTTCTGGAGGGACTTTGCTACAAACTGAAGCTCTGCACAAAGGACTGAATGACCCATCCCAGCGGGGAATGTACTCCAAAGACTTCATTTGAACCTGCAGTTTACTTCATCACTGCTACAAGCCTGAAACTAAGAACTTTGCCATTACTGTATGTAATTGATTCCATTTAACCAATTCTAGCTCTCATCTATATCTTTTTCCTTTTATGAATAAACCTTTAGATTTTAAATTCTAAAGGATTGGCAATAGCAAGATTTGTGGGTAAGATCTGATTTGTATATTGACCTGGGTCTGGGGCTTGATTCTTTGGGATCGAGAGAACCTTTTTCTTTTATTGGGGTGTTGGTTTTCATAATCATTCATCCCCAGGACGAGTGGGACTGGTGGTGATACTGGGAAACTGGAGTGTCTAAGGGAATTGCTTGGGTGACTTGTGGTTAGCCAGTGGGGTGAAACCAAAGTCCTCTTTGTCTGGCTGGTTTGGTTTGCCTTAGCGGTGGAAAAACCCCAGCCTTGGGCTGTAACTGCCCTGTTTAAGTGATTAGTCCTGAATTGGTGACAGTAATGGGAGTTCAGGCAAAGATTCAGGGAAAAATATGCCCCTTAACAAATGAGGCCATATGAAATGAGGGGAGGGATAGCTCAGTGGTTTGAGCATTGGCCTGCTCAACCCAAGGTTGTGAACTCAGTCCTTGAGGGGGCCATTTAGGGATCTGGGGCAAAAATCTGTCTGGGGATTGCCCCTGTTTTGAGCAGGGGGGTTGGACTAGAGGTCCCTTCCAACCCTGATATTCTATGAAATTTTCCTGATAATGCCAAAACTCACATGAAACAAACTCAAAACTTAGATCATGTGTATCAGAAGATCTGCTCAGACTCACAAACCTTTTGAACTCATTCCAGTTTCAAGCAAATATGACACAGTGTGGGCAGGGGTGGGCAGCGGGGGTGGGGGTGGGACAGAAGAAGAATTGCATCAAAATTCTGTAAAATGTACCAGAACTACATGTTTTCATTATGAAGCCAGAGGAAATGTGATGCTCTTGAAGCATTTTTACATTGTTTGGATTCACTTGACCCTGAAACTCAAAGCACAAACATCAGAAGTTGCAAAACCTCATAGATCGGGACCAAAAATAAACGTGAAGTAATTTGCATGAATCTCTGTGAGCCGAAACCACAAGTTTCACACAGGTCAAGGAGGGCCTGATTCTGCAAGGTGCTGAGTGCTCTCAGCTCTTAGAAGTCAGTGGGACCAAGAGGCACTTGACATTCACCAAGATCAGATCCGTAATGAATATCAGTAAGAGGGTGTTTCCCGGGAAATGCTTTGATTAGGAGTAGAAACCAAAACGCCTACTCACAGATAGTGACATTAAAAAAATCCCCAAGGAACTAGCAATTTGTAACACCATAATGAATGCAATGCAGGCAGCTGGTCTAGCCAATAACATGAGGCATATTAATCTGAAATTATAGCAGCATCTGATGGCACAGCAATAGCTATGGGTCCATCAACTTTTCCATTATTAACAGCCATAGAACTCTGCTGAAGGGGAAGATTGAGTGTACAGTTTTTCAGCCTCAAAGTAGTTTTAAAATTTCACTGAATTAATTTTTCATTTTAAAAAAAATGTCTTTGTGGCATTAAGGGAAAAATTAAATCCAAGTTTAGCAGAACGAATGTTGCATGTCTTTAAAAAAAAACATAACAAACTTTGCTTTTTTAAAAGAAAGTTGCAATGCTTATTATTCCATAATGGAAACCTAGAGTCGTCTTATTTCAAAAATAACTTGCCAAGTATAGAATCATTGCTCATTCCTGATGAGAGCACTTGCTGAGAGCTCCTCTTCCAGACGTATGTGGCTGATAATTTGCTGGAAATGCTAAAAAAATACTTAAATTAAAATATAGTGATCGGCCTAAGTTAAGACATGTAGAGGTCTTGTCTGTTTTCTCTGCTGGATGAAGAATGAAAGTTCATGGGGTACTTTATTTGTAATCCTTACTGAGTATGATATATAACAAAGATTATTTGTATTGATTGGCATAGCAGAACCATCAGAAGCTTTTTAGACTGTTACTCTTATGATAAGGCTCACAATGGGCTGGACCTTTTCCAAACACAAAAGGTGGCACAGTCCTTATCTAAATGAGCTTGGAAACTAACAGATACAACATATAGGAATCACTTTATCAGCCACTAAAATGCAGCCAGACACCTCGGATCAAGCGGAGCCAGCCACCTCTAGAAACACGGCAGCTATTGTAACAGTGCCAGCCACACTACACAAATTGAGGAGAAGGAAGTAAAGAAGAAAGTGCCTTAGCCAATTAAAGCAACAGGAGGATGTATGTAATTATCCAGATATAATATGGCCAGGAACCCAAGGGAGATATTGCTCTTCTTGTGAAATGTGACAGCTGATCTTTTATGGTCAGATGGTAGTTAAGTCTCAGAACCTCAGTGTTAGGATTTACCTGGGAGGTGCAACCCCAGCAGCACAGCAGAATATTATTTCATTTCTGACTCAGTGAGTGAAGATGGTCACCTTCTGAGTCACCGATACCACTTCCTGCAACACTGAGTTTTTCCTTCCAGGATTCCTGTGCATGTCTGAAACTACGTAGATTATGAAATTCTAGGGAATCGAAGTATATCTAACATCTTGGTCCAAATTCATCCCTGGTGGAGTGTATTTGACTTCAATAGATTTACAGCAGGGATGAATTTGGACTGTTTTATTTACTCTGATCCAAATAGAACAAGCAATTGTATAGAGCTAATTTTAGAATATTCTTCATTTTTGTTTGGTTATGTTAAAGTGATGTTGGTAGTGCCACAATCGTTTAAGGGATGGTCTGTGCATTATGACATTCTCTTTCAGAGTTTTATAGTTCTGCTGTGCTTACTGTGCTAAGGTCTCAGCTCAAGAGCACATTCTTCGTAACAAATTTGGGGAAACAATTGGGTCAACATTTGTTATATGGAAGGTTAAGGACATAAAGTAAAAGGAGTGAAGCCTTACACATATGCTTAATTTTCAGCAGTTGTGTATTTCTGTTGACTTCAATAGGATTACTCATATTGCTGAAGTACAAAACACCTCCCCTTTAAAATTGTGTTACTAGTTTGCAATATCTTAACTATAAAGGGAAACTTGTGTGAAAGAATGATGGGGAAATGGAGGGGAAGGCAATGAAGAAAAGATCTGCTGACATCTTGAATCTATTTGTCAGTGTTTACGTTGCCTTGACTGCAAATACTAAAACCCCACATCAAATATTCAAAGAAACTGCCTTACTCGAACAGATCCAGTAAGTTGTATGCCAATGGAAAGCAAAGGGCAATATTTTTTCACAAGCAAGTGTGCCAACATTGTGTCATTTCATCTACTGGGCTGTTAGCACTGATAAACAATGGCTGTCATATTAAAAGGAAAGTTTATTTTCTATCAAACATCCACAAAACCACATTTTGGCATTTGTTTATTCACTGTGTGGTCCATTTTCTCACAGTAATATCCAGAGTACAATCACCCAATAGCTATTCATCCCACAAATATTTTCAACACACTATAAACTACCTATTAGATGGTTTTAATATTTACTTCCTGAGTAGAATGGAGAGAACTTGATATGGAAAGGTCTGATCATTCAAGCCCTCTCAGAATGGAACAGCCACCATTTCTGTGTTCAGGGCTGCTGGAACAATTTGTATAGTGGGGGTGCTGAGAGCCATGGAACAAAAATGTAAACCCTGTATATGATGGAAACCACTTCAAGCCTGAGGGTGAAGCAGCACCCCCAGCACTGCTAGTTCCAGCGCCTATGTCTGTGTCATGTTTTGAACTCACTGTATGGATGATTTTTACAGGTTTTAGTTATTATGCAGAACTGTTACATAAGTGTGGCATGTGGAACCCTACTAAGAATAAAGAACAAGTAGCAGGAGACGTGCCAGTTCCTCAAATACTGGTACAAAAAACTCTTATGGGGAAAGTGAACATACAAGCTCTCTCTAATTAAATCCACTGAACCAATTGCCCAACCAACAATCACTTTGACTTTCAGCAGGCTTTGGATCAAACCCTCAAGTGATAAAATCCTCCCCTGAAATGGCATATAGTGCTCTCTCTCATGTTTGGCATGAGAAATTGGAAGTACCGCAAGAATTATTAACAGAAATTCTTGGCAGATAATTTGAACAAAAAACAAACAAGGAAAATCAAACTTTTTGTGGACATAAAAGACTGAATGTGTTGAATAAATTATTCACTATTAATAATTAAGTCTGCTGCCATGGTAAGGCTTGCAGGGGCACATTACGTATGTAACCCTTCTGCCAGGCTGAAACAATAGCAGCAAGGGCCGGGTTCAATACATATGGGTCCCTTCCCTACAATGTAATGCAAAACCAGCTCGAGCCCCCACCCAGTGACCTGGGAAAATCTTACACACACCCCTGGGCACCTCAAGGAGGCAATACTTCCCCTCTCGCAAGCACAGAGTCTTGGTGTAGCAGAAAAGATTTAATTACATAAGGTAAACAACAAGCATTAAATTGGGAAAATACCTCAGCTAGAGTTCATAGATCAAACCGTGAGCAAAGACCCACTCAATGAAATTGGGCCCTGTCCTTCTCTCTGGTCTCTTGAGTCCAGCAACCCCCCAAATCACCCACAGTCCCAAAAGTCCCACAATCCAAAAGTCTCTGTCCCGGGTCAGGCAGCCCCGGAGTTCGAGAGTCTACCTGCAGAGGTCCCCCTCCCCAGCCTCGGTAGAAAGAGGCACCTTACGTGGTTTGGGCCAACTGCCCTGCCTCTTCATGGGGTTCTGCTTCCACTAGTCATCCCCGCAACTGCTCAGCTCCGCTCACTCCGTGGGCTGCTCCACCCGTCCCACAGCTGCTCCGCTCTACCAGCTGCTCTGGTCCACCAGCTGTCCTGTGAGCCGCTCCAGCCGTCCTCGGAAACTGCTCGCTCCACTCTGCCAGCTGCTCTGCTCCACAGTATAGCTTCAGGCTCCCCCACTGGTTAGCACAGTACTCAGTGCTCTTAGCTCAGCGATTCCAGCTCTTAGTGATTTCAGCTCACAGTAGGGGAGCCCAGTGCCAGTGCACTACTGGTCCAAAGTGAGTTCAGCTCAGTAACCTGTATCTAGATTCTTAAGCGAATCAAAAATTAACTCTGACATTCCACAGTGGAGAGAGGCATAGGCAAAACTGGGGCCTCTGGCTCACACAAGGCGCCTGCACCACCAAGTACAGATACCTGTCCCCAGCCTCTCTCAATTCACTGGGTTTTGGAACCCATGTCCCTTGTCTAGCAAGTACTATTTAATGTAGGTTGAGTCATTTCTGTCATAAAGCAGTCTCATAGTTCCTCATTCACATAATTAAGGTAACAGCACTTTTTTTCCCTTCCTGCCCCAATAACAAAGAAATTGGGGATTCCACAGTGTGAAAATAACCATCCCATGCTGCCGTGTGTTATGCTAAGTGGCGTGGGTTTACCAATGCAAATGCACATTCCTAAAATTCCTTTGCCCACTCCTCATAATGTACCACCAGATGTCAGGGTAGATCTCATCCTGACTGCTTACAAGTAAAAATGTTGAGCACAGTCAGATGTCGGCCTACATTTTTTTGTTTAAAACAAATGTTAAATGGCTGGGACTCTTATTGAAAACAGTTATTCTCAACAAAAGATTGACCTATCACTAATGTCATCATCAGTATCATCAATGGGTACAGTAGATATTAAAGGAAGAGTCCTAAGGAGTATGGGTGAAATTTTTCCTTCAGTAATGCACACACCAGTCCCACTGATGTCAGTGGAAGAGCTGTGTGTGTAATCAGTGGACGAATTCGGGGTCCCTAGATATCAGGGATGCTTGTTAGTTTTGCATACTCAGACCAATTTGATCTTAGGTGTGTTTTCAACCCCTCTTTTCTTTCATCCAATCCATGGTGCTCTGGATGGAGAGAAGAGAGCATGCAAGAGGGAGTTCTTGGGAGTGGCCCAGTAATTCACAGCAAAACACCTGAAAATTCTTCAGAGGTAGCCATAGGTGCTGGAACTAGGGGTGTTGGCTTGAAGTGGTTTCCATCATATACAGGGTTTAACAGTTCAGTTCAATGGCTCTCAGTACCCCCACTGTACAAATTTTTCCAGCACCCTGCAGATAACTCTCCAAGAAAGGAAAGGCCATCCCAATACCCACTCAGTTATTATCAGCTAAATAAAGTAAAGTGACTATTTCTGTTCAGGAAATATCAAGAGAATCTTACTTTGTATGAGACATTAAGACAGAACAAATTGCAAATGGAAGGTTGTGGATTCATATTGGCTGTTGATATTCTACAGTTTGTGTAAGGAAGAGATAATAAAATCAGTCCAGATATGATATCAAGAGATGTGACCAGATTAAACATTAAAGGTCCCTGTTTCCTCAGGTTTCCACGGTGCCCTAAACAGGGCAGGTAGGAAAGTGTGTCCATGAATCCATCTTCCCCTGCATTCCATCGGGAGCAAAGCTTCATTCTGCAAGAGGTGTAGCAGTGAGCAGGCAGAGGCTCTGCGCTCACAGCCCCAGGGAGTATTATGGCACTGGGGCTCCTTTTATTATGGGCTATCAGCAATTTGCATAGTCTCTCCCTAAGACTGTAAACTCCTCCAGGTAGGGATAGTATCTGTCCTCATCCTTTTCACAAGCTTTCTCCGTGTTGGATCTAAGAAAGCCACCATGAAGCAGTGAAAATAAAGTCACACTGTCTGGCCCCTCTATTATCTATTTCCCTTAGAAACCAGAATCACAGTGGTTTCATGCCTTCCACACCCACTCAAGAGGGTAGGATTTGTTTCAGAACCATACACCACCCTGGAAATGTATCATCTTGGGGTGACCCACTAGAAGAAAGATCCCACAAGCTCACCAGGGATCGGTCAGACAAAGGCACTTGAGCGAACACAATAATCCCTAAGTATCAGAGGGGTAGCCGTGTTAGTCTGGATCCGTAAAAGCAGCAAAGAGTCCTATGGCACCTTATAGACTAACAGACGTTTTGCAGCATGAGCTTTCGTGGATGCATGCATCTGACGAAGTGGGTATTCACCCACGAAAGCTCATGCTCCAAAACATCTGTTAGTCTATAAGGTGCCACAGGACTCTTTGCTGCTTTTAATAATCCCTAACTAATTTTGCCCCCACCTTTTTATTATTATTATCATTAGTAGATTAAGTTTCCAAAGCACCTGTCACCATAGTATCTCAAGCAACATGAGGCTGACAAGAGGGATACATTTTACAGCAATCTCTTGTCAGGTCTCAAAGTCAGTTTTAAACACGTATAGTTGTGAATGTGAGGCGGCCATATGCCTTTGGACATTGTATCAAAAAGCTTCTACTGAGAAAGTGTGAATATACTAAGATCTAGTGAATGCAAAAAATATTTTATACACCTCTACCTCGATATAACGCTGTCCTCAGGAGCCAAAAAATCTTACCACGTTATAGGTGAAACCACGTTATATCGAATTTGATTTGATCCACCGGAGTGCTCAGCCCCGCCCCCACGGAGCGCTGCTTTACCACGTTATATCTGAATTCACGTTATATCGGGTGGCGTTATAACAGGGTAGAGGCGTATTTACTCAGTGTTTGTACACTGATCAAGAGCTGTTTAGGCAGGGCCTTTTCTCAACAATTTTACTGGGTCTTTTAACCACTACTCATGCTGTAGTAATCATAGAATCATAGCACTGGAAGGGACCTCGAGAGGTCATCTAGTCCAGTCTCCTGTACTCATGGCAGGATTAAGTATTTTCTAGACCATCCCTGACCTAACCTGCTCTTAAAAATCTCCAATGATGGAGATTTCACAAGCCCTCTAGGCAATTTATTCCAGTGCTTAACCACCTTGACAGTTAGGAAGTTTTCCCCTAATGTCCAACCTAAACTTCCCTTGCTGCAATTTAAGCCCATTGCATCTTTTCCTAGCCTCAGAGGTTTAGGAGAACAATGTTTCTCCTTCTTCCTTGTAACAACCTTTTAGGTACTTGAAAACTGTTAACTCAGTCTTCTCTTTTCCAGACTAAACAAACCAATGTTTTCAATCTTCCCTCATAGGACATGTGTTTTAGACCTTTAATCATTTTTGTTGCTCTTCACTGGACTTTCTCCAATTTGGCAACATCTTTTCTGAAATGGGGCACCCAGAACTGGATATAATACTCTAGTTGAGGTCTAATCAGCACTGAGAAGAGCGGAAGAATTATTTTTCGTGTCTTGCTTACAACACTCCTGCTAATACAGCCCAGAATGATGTTTGCTTTTTTCGCAACAGTGTTATACTGTTGACTCACATTTAGCTTGTGATCCACTATGACCCCCAGATCCCTTTCTGCAGTACTCCTTCCCAGGTAGTCATTTCCCATTTTGTATGTGTGCAACTGATTGTTCCTTCCTAAGTGGAGTACTTTGCATTTGTCCTTATTGAATTTCATCCTATTTACCTTAGACCATTTCTCCAGTTTGTCCAGATAATTTTGAATTTTAATCCTATCCTCCAAAGCACTTGCAGCCCCTCTCAGCTTGGTATTGTCCACAAACTTTATGTGTGTACTATCTATGCCATGATTTAAATTGATGAAGATATTGAACAGAACCAGACTGAGACCTGATCTCTGCTGGACTCCACTCGTTATGCCCTTCCAGCTTGACTGTGATCCACTGATAACTACTCTCTGGGAATGGTTTTTCAACCAGCTATGCACCCACCTTATAGTAGCTCCTTCTAGGTTGTATTTCTCTAGTTTATTGTTGAGGAGATCATGTGAGACAGTATCAAAAGCTTTACAAAAGTCAAGATATACCACATCTGCCCCTTCTTCCCTATCCACAAGGCTTGTCATCTTGTCAAAGAAAGCTATTAGGATGGTATGGCATGATTTGTTCTTGATAAATCCATGTTGTCTGTTAGTTATCACCTTATTATCTTATCTAATTATCTCTGGAATCTCACCCATCTTCCATGACTTTTCGAAGATAATCGCTAATTGTTCTGATATCTCCTCAGTCAGCTCCTTGAGTATTCTAGAATGTATTTCATCAGGCCTTGGTGACTTTAAAACTTCTAACTTGTCAAAGTAATTTTTAACTTGTTCTTTCCCTATTTTAGCCTCTGATCCTATCTCATTTTCACTGACATTCATTTAGGTAATTGCTACTAAAATGTTTTGGTGAAAAAAGAAACAAAAATGTCATTTAACACTTCTGCCATTTCCACATTTTCTGTTATTGCCGCCCCTCCCCCATTGAGTAATGGATCTACCCTGTCCTTGATCTTTCTCTTCCTTCTAATGTATTTGTAGAATGTTTTCTTGTTACCCTTGATGTCTCTAGTTAGTTTAATCTTGTTGTGTGCCTTGGCCTTTCTAATTTTGCCCCTATATATTTGTGTTGTTTGTTTATATTCATCCTTTGTAATTTGACCTAGTTTCCACTTTTTTCAGGATTCTTTTTTGAATTTCAGATCACTGAAGATGTCCTGGCTAAGCCATGTGGCCTCTTCCCATACTTCCTATGCAAACTACACAGTGGCATAGTTTGCTCTTTTGCCCTTAATAAAGTGTCTTTGAAAAACTGCAAACTCCCTTGAAATGTTTTTCCCCTTAGACTTGCTTCCCATGGGATCTTACCTACCAACACCCTGAGTTTGCTAAAGTCTGCCTTTCTGAAATCCATTTTCTTTATTGTGCTGTTTTCCCTCCTATCATTCCTTAGAATCGTGAAGTCTATCATTTCATGATCACTTTCACCCAAGCTGCCTTCCACTTTCAAATTCTTAACCAGTTCCTCCCTATTTGTCAAAATTAAAGCTAGTCCAGTCTCTCCCCTAGTGGCTTTCTCCGCCTTCTTAAATAAAAAAAATTCTCCAATACATTCCATGTGCTGGGCCCAAGAAGGTGGTATAAGGAAGCCTGACCTCCCCCAAACTCCTCCCCCACTGCTGCTCTTCCAGCAGCTATCAGCCATGCTTTGGTGGTAGCATGGGCCCAACCTTGGAACATTTGTGTTCAGTTGCTACTTTGGCAGGCTGCCAACATTTTCCTGCGCAGTGTGAGTGAGATGGGAACTTGTGAGGTTCAGTGTTGTATATCAGCAAAACCTTAGCAGAACAAAGAAAAAGGCACTTCTCTAACTCAAGGCCTGCTAACAACAACAGAGGTGTTAAAGATTATCAAAAAGATCACAAGAATTTTTTATAATGGAAGGTGTCAGGCAACCTAAATAAACAGGGCAGCTACATGCTCCCCTTATAATTAAATGAATGCAAATTTACAGCCTATTATAGTGTCTTGGATTAGAAAGATAGGCTGAATTTCCTTCTTTGAGCTGGTCAACAAGCATGTGGACAAGGGGGATCCAGTGGATATAGCATACTTAGATTTTCAGAAATCCCTTGACAAAGTCCCTCACTGAAGGCTCTTAAGCAAAATAAGCTGTCATGGGATACGAGGGAAGGCCCTGTTATGGGGCTTGGCTACACTTGCAGGTGTGCAGTGCTGGGAGTTACAGCTGTCTTCGTACAGCTGTGTAGGGAAAGCGCTGGTGTGTAGCCACACTGACAGCTACCAGCGCTGCAGTGTGGCCACATTTGCAGCATTTGCAGCGGTGTTGGGAGTGGTGCATTATGGGCAGCTATCCCAGCGTTCAAGTGGCTGCAACATGCTTTTCAAAAGAGGGGGATGGGGTGAAGTGTGACAGGGAGAGTGGGGGAGAGGGAGAGAGAGAGAAAGTGGATTTTTGGAGCCGACACTGTGTCAGCTCCCTGCCTTGCAAATTCTGACCATTTCCCCGAGCCCTCATTCACTTTTAAAAATGCAAATAGCCTGCAGACCAGATAAGCAGCTGCTCCCACGGACTCCCTTCCCTCCCCCACCGTGCTGTTTCTCTCCTCAAGCAAACACTAGCTGTAGACATTCATCCCCCTGCCTGCCTCATTCACAGCAAACAGGAGCTGTGTTTGTTTTTTAGATAAGCAGCTCCGGGAGCCCCGAGTTCACAACAAAACAAAGAGAGGCATCATAACAAAACAAAGAGAGTTCTTTAGTTAAAAGCATTATGGGAAAATTCTGGAGGCCAATTACAGCGCTTTTGGTGGCCACACTGGCGGAGCAGCACTGCATTACCAGCGCTGCAATAGTTATACCTGAGGCAGAGCAGGAGTACAGCCAGCGCTGCAACCAGGGAGATGCAGCGCTGTATGTGCCTTGCAAGTGTGGACGGTGAGTAAGTTGCAGTGCTGTAAACCCACCACCAGTGCTGCAACTCTCCAGTGTACCCAAGCCCATGGATAAGTAACTGGCTAAAAGATAGCAAACAAAGAGTAGGAATAAATGGTCAGTTTTCAAAATGGAGACAGGTAAATAGTGATGTCCTCCAGGGGGTCTGTATTGGGACCAGTGCTGTTCAACATATTCATAAATGATCTGGAAAAAGGGGTAAACGGTGAGGTGGCAAAATTTGGAGATGATTCAAAACTACTCAAGATAGTTAAGTCTAAAGCAGACTGTGCAGAGGTACAAAGGGATCTCACAAAACTGGGTGACTGGACAACAAAATGGCGGATGAAATTCAATGTTGATAAATGCAAAGTAATGCATATTGGAAAACATAATCCCAACTATACATACAAAATGATGGGGTCTAAATTAGCTGTTATCTGTCAAGAAAGAGATCTTGGAGTCATCATGGATAGTTCTCTGAAAAGATCCATTCGATGTTCAGCGGCAGTAAAAAACGCTAACAGAATGTTGGGAATCACTAGAAAAGGGATAGATAATATTTCCTCTATGTAGATCCATAGTATGCCCACATCTTGAATACTGTGTGCAGATCTGGTCAATCCATCTCAAAAGAGATATATTGGAAAAGGTTCAGAAAAGGGCAACAAAAATGATTAGGGATCTGGAACATCTTTCATATGAGGAGAGATTAATAAAACTGGGACTTTTCAGCTTGGAAAAGAGATGACTAAGGTGGGGATATGATAGAGGTCTATAAAATCATGACTGATGTGGAGAAAGTAAATAAGGAAGTGTTATTTACTCCTCATAACACAAGAACCAGGGATCACAAAATGAAATTAATAGACAGCAGGTTTAAAACAAACAAAAGGAAGTATTTCTTCATATAACGCACAGTCAACCTATGGAACTCTTTACCAAAGGATGTTGTGAAGGCCAAGACTATACCAGGGTTAAAAAAAGAACTAGATAAGTTCATGGAGGATAGGTCCATCAATGGCTATTAGTCAGGATGTGCAAGGATTCAAAACCATGCTCTGAAGTGTCCCTAGCTTCTGTTTGCCAGAAGCTGGAAATGGGTGACAGGCTGGAACACTCGATGATTACCTGTTCTATTCATTCCCTCTGGGGCACCCGGCATTGCCCACTGTTGGAAGACAGGATACTGGACTAGATGGACTTTGGCCGTTCTTATGTTCTTCCTGTTAATGCTAGCATATTAGTATAAAGGTGGAATGGGGAGGCCACTTCTAGTCCAGTTAAAGTCAATAAGAGTTTTACTGTTGCCTTCAATGTGAAAACGTTTGGGAGCCCTGATCATTTTGGATATCTGGCCTCCCTGTATAAATCAGAATATTAGATATACAGTGGGAAAGGCTGCATGTCTGCATTGAATATTTCCAGAAAAGAGATCCTTATTCTCAACAATTGCAACACATTCTCTCGCAATGAGCTTTGATGAGGAAACATCCTTTCAAAATAAATTATTTTTCTTACTTGGTTCATCTTTGGGGATTGCCAGACCTAGGTCTTTCTTGACTCAACAGACCACCAAAAAGTTCAGAGAAGGGACCTTCCGCATGACTCTTCTGCAAAAGATTTGGATTTTCCAAATGGCAGCTTACAGTTACATGCTTCTTTCTTTTTCAGTCAGTCAGTACTGCAAAAATAATAGCAGAGAAAACAAGAGATTATGTTAATAGTTCCCAAATGACTAAAAAGAACACATAGATGCAGATGACAACAGATTTTCTTATGAAGCCAAGAAGAGGTGCATTTTGAATTTAGGAGAAAAACGTTTGTAACATTCCCATTTATAGAGATATATTGGAAAGTTTGTGTTCAAATAATTATCTTTCAATTACTGGCAAAATTCAGCATCCAGCACAGAACATCTGATACAGGTTATAGGGAATTTGCCTTGTGGAATTGGCTAAGAAGTTTAAAATCCTTTTAAGGAAACACATCTACATAACTATTTTTTCTTGTAAGGTTAAAAAAAAAAAACCAGACTGATGCTCTTCAACCATCCAAGAACATCTGTATAGTCAGCACTGACATTTTCCTTTCTGTGATAGATTTATTAGAATCCTTGCTTTTACTGACCACTTTAAAGTATAACCAAATCCATAAATATCACTCTCACTGACCAATTTTTGCTGGTCTCCAGCAGGTTTCACCACATAATCAAATGCACAGGGCTGTATTCCTGCTAAGACAATGATGGAACCAACTGTATCTGCTCCCTTATTTGAGATGTTGCTAACATATAATGTGAGTTTTAATATTAAACACAACAGCTTCTCCTTGTGATTTCTCCCTAAGAAACTGGCTTCACTCCTTTGTTTCACATGGGCCTCAAGAGCTTCTGAACTAGACTAAACTCAGATCAATGAGCCATGTCAGAAGGAAAGCCCTGAAGGACACAAAATCCTGTTGCCTGGCAAAAAAAAGTGTAGAACAGTCTTCATGAGAAACAATTCCAGATGATTCTCAGGATTTGTATTACATTATTTGCTATTTGTATTCAGTTTATTTCCAAAAACAAAATGAAAAATCATATCTAGGGCTTAACATTCACAAAGTGTTGTACAAATATTAATTAAGCTAATGATATCTTGGTGAACTTCATACATATTTATTATTTCTGTTAAACATATGGGGAAATTGACCCTTATTAAACTCTATAGGAATGTTCCATAGATATTAAACCAATTGGAATCTATAGAAATTGAAGTGAGTTATAGCTATTAGTCTAAAAACATATCGAATTTAGCTGAGAACTACTGTCTTTTAACAGTATTTTTGCACTATCCTATAGAAATCTGTAGCATAGCTATAATTTTCTATTATGTTTTATGGGATTGCCCAAAACACTCTTGGAAAAGTTAACCTTTTCTATTAAATTCTATACAATTTTTTCCATTAGGGGAAATTCAAACACTGAGTTGCTCAAGGTTACATAAAGCAATGTAAAGCAAACCCAGATCCAAGCACCCTGAAACTTTGAAAAAGTACAAATTCAGGTGCAGATTCATAGATATTAAGGCCAGGTGGGACTATTGTTATCATCTAGTCTGACCTCCTGTATAATATAGGCCATACAACTTCCCTGAATTAATTCCTGTTTGAACTAGAGCATATGTTTTTTAGAAAAGGATCCAACCTCGATTTAAAATTTTCCAGCAATGGAGAATCCACCACAACCTTGGTAAGATGGTCCAATTGTTAATTACCTTCACTGTTAAAAATGTACACCTCATTTCTAATCTGTATTTGTCTAGCTTCAACTTCCAGCCACTAGATTTTGTTATACCACTATCTCCTAGATTAAAGAGCTCTATTAATCAAATTTCTGTTCCCCATGTAGGCATTTATAAAGTATGATCACATCACCTCTGAACCTTCTCTTTGATAGATTAAACAGACTGAGCTCCTTATGTTGCTTACCACTCCTTTACTCATTCTCTTGGCTCTTCTGTGAACCCTCTTCCAATTCATCAGCATCCTTCTTGAATGGACACAAACTGGACACAGTATTCAAGTAGCAGTTGCACCAGTGCCAAAAACAGAAGTTAAATAATCTCCCTACTCCTATGCAATATTCCCATGTTTATTCATCCAAATAGTTCATTACTCCTTTCAACCACAGCATTGCTCTGGGAGCTCATGTTCAGCCGGTTATCCACCATGCCCCCCAAGTCCTTTTCAGAGTCACTGCCTCTCATTATAGAGAAGACCATCCCTTAAGCATGGCCAATATTCTTTGTTCCTAAATGTATTACCTTATATTTAGATGTACTAAAACACATTGTTTGCTTGCACCTAGTTATCAAGCAATACAGATTGCTCTGTAACAGTGACCTGTCCTCATATCACTCCCCTAGTCTTTGTCATTGCAAACTTTATCAGTGATGATTTTATGTTCTCTTCCAGGTCATTAATAAAAATGTTAAATAGAATATGGGCAAGAACCAGTCCCTGCAAGACTTATCTAGAAACACACCCATTTGATGATGATTCTCCATATACAATTACATTTTGAGTAATGATCAGTTAGCCAGTTTTTAATCTATTTAAATGTGTGCCATGTTGACTTGGTATTACACTAGTTTCTTATCAAAATATTGTACAGTACCAAGTCAAATGCCTTCTAGGAGTGTAACTATATTACATTAGTGTTATTGCTTTTATCAGTCAAACTTGTAATCTCATCAAAAAATGATAGCAAGTCAAAAACTGATATCAAAGATCTCAAGATCTGGATCCAGCCCTTTTAACTGAGTCTCCTTGACTAAAAAGCAAAGGTGAATCAAATAAGAACAACCAAGGTCACTGAAGTCAGCCAGACCCCATCTTGACAGTCTCTTCACATTAAAGGTAATACCAAAGACACCAATACAGACAGCTGTGGAGTTGTCATGTGCACTATCTACTGCAGTGAACAAAATCTTTGGACCTCTGGACTATTATGCCAAGAAAAGTAGTAAACAGAGATTGGTCACAATATGTTATGGCAAGACATTCCCCATCACAACACATTTTGATTTAGCTAGCAGTATAAAAATATCCTTTCTTTGAGGAAATGTGTCTGTGTAAGAATTGAATTTTTAAGTTTAAAGGGCAAAAAATATTTCATTCTTATTGACGAACATCCTGTGCCATCTTTCTGTGAGCATGTGGTGTGACTGGCTTCTAATACTCTATGGTTAAATTGCCCTCTGCCTCCCTAAAGCCCCTCTACTTACTTATTACATTGATTTATATAGCACCAGCATATTCTACTTACTTTGCAGACAAACATGAAGACAATATGCTGGCCCTGAGAAGCTCACAATCTAAATTCAGTTTAAGACCATAATCCTGCAAAATGATCCACACAGGTAGACCCCTGCACCTTCCTGGATTCGGGATTATATGATTATCATCTTCACCTCCTATCCTATCAATTGTTGTGTATTGTTGATGTGAACTGGTAAACAAGGTGCTTTCTACCCCAGAGCTGGCTGGTGAGTAGTGCTTTGGGATCCTTGAGGATGAAAAGTGATGTATATGTTGTAATTGAGATATTATTTTGTATGGACTAATGGCATTTTGCAATTGGCCCTAAAATTATTGATAAAAAGCTGATTACCACTAAGAATGCCATTGATTCATTTATGTATTCATGCACACACACACACATTATATATATATCTAGAGAGAGAGCGAGAGAGAGAGAGAGAGAGAGACAGGATCCAATGACTGAGAGCTGAAGCTAGATAAATTCAGATTAGAAATAAGGAACATTTTATGTATTTATTTATTTATTTATGCATACAATGAGGGTAAATAATCATTGGAACAATTTATCTAGGGATGTGGCGCGTTCTCCATCACCTGACATATTTAAATCAAGATGGGATGTTAAAATACCTTACAGCTCAACCAGAAGTTATGGGTTTCATGCAGGAATGACTTGGTGAAATTCTGTGGTCTACATTACACAGCAGGTCAGGCTAGATGATCATAATGATCCTGTCTTTCTTTAAAAAAAAATCTATCCATATTTTCTGTAACCCCAGTAATGAATCTAGGCACCCCTCTGGCATTTTTTTTTACAATGCTTCCATTTGGTTGCATGTGTCACTAGAAAGAACTAGTTGCAGACAATAATTGTTTATTGAAAGCAGGGAATTACTATTTGGAACAAAGTTTGTTTCTAAAAAGCGTGCCATATAGGTCTGTATTCTTTGGAAACACAGAAGTTGTTCCCTGTGACACATACTATTTGCTGAAAATTTACGGTAGACTGACTCATGCAGGTTTATATTGTGCTCCATTTAAATACTATTTTTTGGTTAAGTGGTAGCTATTTCAGTGGTTACCTTTTGGTTTGATGGTTTGTTTTTTTACAGGGTAGAGAAAGTTTACCCAAATTATAAGCCACTGCCAGTATAGGGAAAATGTCATCTTGACATTGATTTCTTTAGGGAATGAATCATGCAGCCATATAACTTAGCAGCACTGTCTGTCTAGATTTGTGATGATTTTTTGTTTCTGTTAATACAAAGTTTGTCACTTGAAAAAATGTGTGATGTCTGGTCTTATGTGTATTTATAGTTTACCCCATGTTTACTAACAATTCTACTATGTGTGTCATTCATGTCTGGCATACGCATCATCAGTAGTTCCATTTCAATATAGAAACCCATAATTTAATTTTATATTTTGTCCATATGCATCATTTTTGTGGCTGCACTTTGTCTATGATGAGGTATTATAAGAATGCATGCTTAATGATGGAAACCATAATACGTTCCATATATAATAGTATATGGTTATTGTAAAATGATGTTTGACAAACATTTATGATTTAGATCATTAATGGCTGTCTGCATCACCGATATGACCCATTGAATCACTTTTTAAAAAAACAATGACACACTTCTTTACAGATTCCCTTTAGCTCAGCTAATTCAAAGAAAATCAGAAAACCAAATCTTTAATCAGGATAAATTCACATTCTAAACAGTGAATAGGATTTAAAGGATTTCTTGAGGCCAGAATGTGCTACCTTGAATGACCAATTAGGTAGGTATTATTCTTAGGAGTAAGAGCTGTAAAATCAGGCCAGCAGTAAACTCAGCACAACATATGTTTCTAGTCTCTGTTTTAATCCTTTGCAATTGACTGATAGATGGATTGTGTCTTCTCATTTATCTTTCATTTCTTTTAGATCAGTTGGTTTCTTTGTTTCCCCTCTTTGTCCTTAATTGCTTGTTTTTGTTCATCATTATATAGAGAGTGCTTGGTGCTGTAAGACATATAGGAGGTCAACATGTGTTTGCAATCTCAGTTTAGGACTTTATTCAGCTAATCACATCTCTTACCTGTCACCCCTTAAAGCTCAGGTTTCCATTACTTTCTCTGGTGCTGGCGAGGTGTAGAATGTCAAGACACACCATCCCCACACCTGTGTATGAAAGAGGTCCATTCTAATGACCTCAGAGGGAGTCAGCCCAGGGTGGTACTGAGGGCACATTGATACCCATATTCAGGGAAAGTCTCTCAGGGATAAATGACTCATTCCACATCCTCCATAAAGTGAAACACGTGCTTCCTGTGAATGCCTTTTGGTTTCACTCATTCCTTAGTTTAGAAATCATAGAGAAAAGACTGATTGCAGCAGAGGAGCTGGCACAAGCAGCATTAAGCAGGATGTTAATCTAAGTCCATCTTCAGTGTCCATCTGTGCCCTAGTGAAATTGGCATACCACTTATGTGAGTAGGCACTACGCCATCCTACCACATGGGTATTAGAATGGGTAGCCAAGCAATCATGTGCATACATTGACTGTGGGCAACAAGGGCAGGATTCCAAGCCCAGGAATGCGGACACAGCTGTATGTCTTGCTCATGTGGACAAATTCAGTAGTTAATGAGCCATGTCAACAACACAGAGATAGATTCACTTGAGAGATCAGCCAAACTGCCTCCACCGCTGTGCAAAGTGAGTTTTTTGCATCTCAGGGACCAGAATGTGTGTTGCACAAGGACAGAGCAGGAGAGGGAGAACGACAGTCAGAGATTTCATGGTATTGCTTTAATCATTTTGTCACTTTCAGCCCCTGTGAATCACCATAATTCTTTGTGTGGGAAATAGGCATTTAAAAGGGAACATACCAGGTATGTGATGCAGCATTGTGTGTGCTTTTTATGGCACATACCTGTTACGCACTGTGGATGGGAACTGGTTAATATTAGAAATGGCCTATCATCGAGAACCCAGACCCTTGGAAGAATTCAGATCCTAATCTAGCTCTGAACTATGCAGTTTATGTCAAGTTCTAGTTACTACCCTAGGCTTCAGGTCTCTTCACTGGAAACAAGGAATTAAAATATATCTAAATTAGGATAAAAACACATTAGCATGCAGTGCTTTGGATTAGGCAATATTGGTAAGAAATGTATAATTCCTAATGTAAAGTCCTAGGAGTGTGCCATGTTCTGGACCTTGAACTGAAAAAGAGTGTGGTTCATATTAATAAAACATTGTTCCAGCTGGATCTAGATAAGAAACATTTGAAGAAATTAAGATGTTGGATAAGATTTTACTTACGCTATCTCTGTCTGAAACTGAGTTAATGTTATTTCTAAATACAAATTCCATTACCCATCAGCTTAGAATTTGAATAATTTAAGAACGCCAAAGGAGATGGCTGAAATACTTCTGTGATTTATGAACATTTCTTTTATACCCAGGACTAAATCCATAAGTGCAGGCAATGGATTAATTGTAGAATAAAGCAGCTGGGGGGAAGGATAGCTCAGTGGTTTGAGCATCAGCCTGCTAAACCCAGGATTGTGAGCTCAATCCTTGAGGGGGCCGCTTAGGGATCTGGGGCAAAATCAGTACTTGGTCCTGCCTAGTGAAGGTAAGGGGCTGGACTTGATGACCTTTCAAGGTCCCTTCCAGTTGTAGGAGATAGGATATCTCCATTAATTCACCTAAATGTATATCATTTGAAACATGAGGGGGAAATAGCTTGTAGTTTTGGTTATCCTATCCCAAGAACATATTCTGAAAACACCTGCTATTTGCTTCACATTCCAATAGCAAAATTACTAATCAGAAGTACTTTAATGAGACCCAGAGATAAAATTTATTTCTGTCACAGATGGCTGGACAATGTCTAGAGAGGTATGAACTTCTCCAGAAGCAGAAAATCACTACATACTAGTACTGAATTGTACACAGGTGTGCTATGCAAGGTGACATTATAACAAAGCCATGTAGTACAAACAACGATTGTATAAATCAGACACTGGGACTAGAACCTGGTCTTTCAGATCCAAAATCACAGACCTCTACTACTTAATACAAAGGGGAATTGTATCTACTGCTAGTAGTAAGTCCCTTAGCCTCTGTGTGCCAGCCACTAGATGGCTGTATAAGACACTCATAAAACATGCACAGAGCTGTAAGGGGGTTTGTGTGACAGAGCCAATATATTACACAGTACCCCCATGCTGCACAGTGCTGGGACCGAAGAAGCCTTCAGCTAGAACACAGACTGTGCTAGACCTGGACTATGGTGGAGTTGGAACTGTGTTAGCTAGAAGTCGATTTAAATAAATATTTTACCAGCAGGATAACAACAGTGTCATAGGCCATATTTTGCCAAACTATGTTTCCGGAGCCACTACCACCCTGGAGCCGCTCCAGGTAAGCAGTGCTGGGCCAGAGCCCGCACCCCAAACTCCTCCTGCACCCCAACCCCCTGCCCTGAGCCCCCTCCTGCACTCCACCCCCTGCCCTGCTTTATTTCTTAGAATTCTGAACAATAACACAAAAGAACCCAAAACAGAAAGCACAACCCACTCCACCTGACTCTAGCCTGGCTCTCTGATCATGGACTCTGCTAGGCCCACATACCTTGCTTCTTTACAAAGCCCTCTAGTCTGCAAGCAGGACCAGAAATAACCTCTGAACATTTTAAGTGATAGTTTACAATTTTAACACAGTTTATAATACACCACTATGTGTTTGGTTGCAACATTTAAAACAAAGGGGAATAAGGCAGGACACAGCTGCCAGAATGCTGGAAGAAGGAGACAGGAACAGAGTTGGCTTGAGAAGCTGATGGGCTAACGGTGCTCAGTACGCCTCTACCTCGATATAACGCTGTCCTCGGGAGCCAAAAAATCTTACCACATTATAGGTGAAACCATGTTATATCGAACTTGATTTGATCCGCTGGAGTGCACAGCCCCCCCTGCCCGGAGCGCTGCTTTACCACATTATATCCGAATTCGTGTTCTATTGGGTGACGCTATAATGGGGTAGAGGTGTACTATCATTGCAGTTCTGGAAGTGGAGCTTTCACTGAGGAGCTTTGCTGTTGGTTTTGCCACTATTGTTCGAGGTAAACAGGACTTGTATACATGATGGGTGAAATTTGGCCCTATGCAGAGAGGCAGCACAAAACTTAGATGTTAGGATGAAATTCAGCCCTGAGCAGAGAACCAGCATAAGGTCTATGCCTTGTTCTGGCTCTCTGCATAAGGCTGAATTTCAGCCCCCTGTCAATAATTTCTCTCCCAGCAATGAACCAACCTTCTCCAAAGTCCCAAACAGCGCCTATCCCCCAGTGGAGGGCAGGGGCACCTCCTGGCACCAGTGCGCCAAGCGCGTGCCTGGGGTGGCAAGCCCCGGAGGGGCGGCGTGCAGGTCGCCGTGAGGGCGGCAGTCAGGCTGCTTTCAGCAGCATGCCTGCGGGAGGTCTGCTGGTCCGGTGGCTTCAGCGGTAATTTGGCAGTGGGGACGCCGAAGGCGTGGGACCGGCGGACCTCCCGCAGGCGCGCCGCCAAAAGCTGCCTGCCTGCCATGCTTGGGGCGGCAAAATACATAGAGTCAAGTATCAGAGAGGTAGCCATGTTAGTCTGGTTCTGTATACCATACTGACTTCTTGGCAAAAATGCCACCCTGGAGGAGGGGACAACAGTGAGCTAGGGTGTATACCATACTGACTTCTTGGCATTTCCCCCTTTCCCCTCAAGATCTTTGGCCTGTCTGTGCTTTAATATATTAAAATAGATGTTTGTCACCCTACACTTAGCTTTTGTGGAATAGAGGAAAATGCTCATTTTCTCAGGGGGATTCTCAGTTCCAATCTTTTGTGCATGATTCCCTTCCTCCCCCTGCTAATACAAGGGTGGTATCATCAAGCACTGAGAGGGATACTTAAAGATACCAGGTTAATTCCAGTATCAGAGGGGTAGCCGTGTTAGTCTGGTTCTGTAGAAGCAACAAAGAATCCTGTGGCACCTTATAGACTAACAGACGTTTTGCAGCATGAGCTTTCGTGGGTGAATACCCACTTCTTCGGATGCAGGTTAATTCCATTTAGGTTGGAAGCAGTGCATTTCCTGCTATAAATGGAGGGCTGTTTCCAGCTATAAAAATTTTGAGAGTTCTACCTTGCAATTGTTTTGTTCCTTGTTCATAGTGTTTAGAGATGGGTCTCAAACCAGACCTGTGGATCTGAACTCATGGGGAAGCTCAGATTCAGGTCTGGATTCTGCATCTGGCCCCTGTGTTAACAACGTCAAATACTAGAACTCCGAACCACCTTTTGAGTGTTCAAATTGCTGATCTGGATCCTAATCCTGTGACTCAGGCCCATTATTAGATTTTTGAAGGGAGAAAGATATGTGAAGGGGGGAAAAAAGACAGCTGAGATAGGGCTTCTCTCTCAAATGTAAACAGAGTTAAATTTGTGTCATGAAGCAGTGGGCTTAGTTTTCTAAAGGAGGCATGGTTCCCAGAAGGAATTACATAAATATTTATGAAAATGAAGCAGGAAATATTTTCCCAGGGTAGGACACTTATTCAGTGCTACATCAGGTCAGCAAGAGCTGGAGGCTATTTTGTAAGTCATTCACTGGAACTCAATCACTGCCTGCTTGTTTGCTGGGTTCTGTTCTGACACAGGAACAGGCTGCACTCTGACTAACACAAATTATGAAACAATTGCAGCTTTTCACTTTATATTTTAGAGAGAGAGAGAGAGAGAGAGAGAGAGAGAGAGAGAGTCATATCTAATGGAACTTGGAATTCCTTTTTTTTTAAACAACCCCAATGTTTGGCAGTATCTATATGTGTTTCCATGGAAAACCATAATGGTGACATTAGTTAATATCAGACCTTTCATGGAGTCTCATGAGAGTATTATTGTAGCCAACAATCATTTTTGGTAACAGGAAAAACTTGAAGTGCTCTGTGGCCAATTGCTCAAACTGACAATAGGGATGAAATTAACCTAGAAACGTCCCTGTTAGTGTGGTGTGATTCTTGGGAAATGTGAATAAGCATGAAAAGGGCCTGGTGCTGCATACTTTATATATCCCACTGAAGTGGGCTTTAAGTAAGAACAGACCATATGTTATCTTCAGGCCACATGTTTGAAGAGATAATAAATGTAGGCTTTGATCTTGCAAATCCTTGCACGCTGCATAACTAAGGACATGAGGCTGTGTCGTCCCAGTGCAAGCATGAGCAGAGGCTACCAGTAGCTTGGATATGCTTGAACAATGCAACATAAGTGGACCCACCAAACAACCGACGAGGCCAGAATGGATGTTAGGCCATTGTCACCAAGACTGCTGGGTCATGTGTAGCCTCTTGAATATCATGTTGGAAGTTATATAAGACTATTGCAGACTATCTTAAAATCGCTATTTAATTGACTGTACAGGCAACAAGACTTTGGAGGAATTCTTGTCATTAGCTGTAAAGTGCAGTACTTTTTGGAAGCTATTTGCTAACACTCAAAGCGTTGGTTGCTGCCTGAGTCTCTGACGAATAACATAGTGTAGAGCTGCTGTTTACAGACTACAGCCACATAAAGCAAACGTTTCAAAATATGACATGGTGTCAGAACACACAGGGTCAGATGTTGAATGAGAAATCAATGAGAATTAGGCACCTAAATCCCAATCTGGGCCTGAGAGCTTTAAAATACCTTCCCCCTTCCCCGTCCCTTGTGTGCCATATCATACTATTCTATTTCCCTCTGTTCTTTCCTTAAATCAGTTCCAAGCTTTGACAGTATTGGAAATAACTCAGTATCTGACATGGCAGGAGGGACAGTCTTGACCTCAGATACTGTGGTAGCAGGGCCCATATAAGTACCATTGGCAGACATTTTGCCTTTGAACACCTGCAGACCCCAGTAGTTGATCAGTACAGGTATAGGGAAGCTCCCTGAACTATTGAAGTCTTGGGCTAGAGCTGCTGCAGGTGGACCCTGAGCACTCCGATCTGAGTCTTACCTGTGATATAGGCAGGATATATAAACAGTTGAGTCCAGTCACAGTATGTGGGACTGTGCTAACCAGTCAAGTTGGCACTAGCATCTGGCCACCTATTGGTAAACTTTATAGCTACCTGAGCAGGTTGTTGTTTGTACTGTATGTAGCATATTGACTTTTGATGGTTAACATTGGAGGAATATTAAGGTAAAGGTAACACTCAGCTCCTGAGGGAAAGGCTTAGATTCTAAAAAGGTAACATGCGACATAATGGTGACTTGTGTACAGCTGATGGCAAATCTACAGACCACTTCATGATTTTCTTTTGACTATTCTCAGCGGTTTCTGGTAAAACGTTCTTGCTGCAGGAAACACAAACACTGGTTTGTTCATTTTTTTCTTGCCTACAGACATCTCTCTTTTCCTGAGTCAATGAGAATTAAAATGCACAATGGCTGATGTACCTCATTACATCTCAGTCACCACTGAATTCTCTGAGCAAATGTTTGCCTGCATCACTTCCCCTATCACTGTTTACTGCTGGGGAATATCAAACAATTGCTGGAAGATTTCTCAGTACCACTGAGCAGATTCTGCCATTCACATTGGTTTGCCAACATGCCTCTTTAAAGCCATCCTCAGAACCAACCACACTACCTTCCTGCTCCTACACCATGGGCGTCTTGTGCTTAAATGGACTTTATGCTCAGAAAATGGAAGTGATGTGTCAGAAAAAGGAAAAGGATAAATAAAACGAATGTACAACTTACAAAGTGATAGGCAAATTCACAATGCAAATCACAGTCAAGCTTCTTCCTCGGGGAACTCCATCCACCCACAATCCCAATTCTTATTTTTCCTGCATGCCCCTCTAGCTGTGGTGTATTTGTTTTCATGCCTTCCATCTTATTTAGATTGCATGCTCTTTGGGACAAGGATCTGTCATCTTATATTTCTGAAAAGCACAGTGCACACCACAATAATAAAGAGAGAGGGAGTGTTTTGAAAGAAGCATGGCAACCCATGACAAGCCTGGCTATCAGAGGTGAAATCTTCACTCTGCTGAATCAGTGGGAATTTTCCAATGTGGCCAAGATTTCTCCCCCTCCCCCCCACGTGCTTGAGATCAAAGGCCTCCAGCCATCAAAAAAGAGTAAGTACCTTGTGTAACTGCACACTTCCGTATGGGTGCACTTGCTGCTATGTTATCTGTATGTCAAAGCCTGCAGGGATATACAATTAATTTCTCTTTAAATAATGAGGAAAGCATCTGAAAAGTTATTTCTCCTCTTTAATATGTTTTCGCTTAGGATGGGCACAAACAAACGTGTGTGTAACCAGCACTAAATTACTCAGCTCCAACAAATTAGCCCCCCTTCAAGAGCAGCTCTCCTCTTATTGAGCTAAATTCATCCAGGATGTATTGGGACAAAAGTTAGTAGAGTCCCACCAGAGATTAATATGAGAATCCATCTGCCTTTGCTCCCTACCTGCCATGATTCATTGACATTGTTACTATGTTTTTTATCTAATTAAGAGCTAGAGCCTGCCTTTTTCAGGTAGGGTTGCTCTGGGAAAAGGTGCAGTGGGACCACACAGTAAACAGACGCCCCAGGAAGAATTCTTGTGATTGCCAGAATTCCTCCAAGGAATCACACACTAGTTTCTCTACACAGGGGGTTTTACACCCCTTTGTCTCTGTGTTTGAGCTTCAAACCCACAAACTCAGAGCAAAACTCGGAGAACCGTGTCACATAAATCAAAACCAGCACTAACTGAAAACCTCTTTCGCAGTGCAGCTGAGAAAACAAAGACGGGATGGGCCTGGAGCCTGAACTACTCCATTGCCTATAGAGGTCATCTCTCCTGTCTGGCAATGGGATGCGTGGGCTAGAGGCAGAGTGGAGAATTTTGCACTGCTATTGCTTAAACTTTAAGCCTCTTCTGTGGCGTCAGTCCTCAAGGTTGTCCTTCTGGATCTTGTCCGTCAACAAAGCCAGGGAGGCCACAGAACAACCACTACAACAGTCTCCAGGTGCTAATAGCAGCCATGGCCTGTGGATTCTGGCTGGCAGATCAGCTTGGTTCACAGACCCCCTGCTCACACCCATCTCTCACCCTTCCACCATGCTGCATGGAGCCACCAGAGAATTTGCAGCATGGCATGCAGGAGGTGTGAAGTCCCATTCTATGATTTCTCCTTGAAGCAGAGCTGCAACCATTCTATTGCTTTTGGGGGATTTGGCGGGCTTTTGTTGGCATATGTCCCTTACCTGTTATAATGAGCATAAATTAATTTCCTTACATAACACAGAACAAGCATCTTATAATTAATTGACATTCATTTGGATAGAAAATCAAAGTCTTTCTCTTCTGAATGAATGGAGTGTTGGGTTTCCCCATTATAAGTGTAAAAAGAAAAGGCTCATAAAAACAGAGATCGCCTCATATATCCAAGACATTTCCTCTGGCCAATGCAGCTAAATATTTCACAACTAAAAGATAAATTAGAATAAACAGCTGTCACTGTTAAATAAATATTCTGGACAATGTATCATCTGTGCAGGATACAAAAAACCGAACACATCAGTGACCTTTTTCCCACTTTAGCTTTTTTTCAAGTGTAAGCTTCCAAGTCTTTGCTCTGCCTCATTTAGTGAAACATTTATTTTAGAATCAACTTGTATTTTTCAAGACTGAAACAACGAAAGGCATTTCCTGAGGAACTGCAAGGATGAGCAGCATGAAAGGACAACAGTGGAGGACATGTGGAACTTTAGTAGTGCTCTTTATTTTTCAAGTTCAGATTTTTGGTTTCAATGTTGACAATCAACCTGCAACAGATGTCTGCTCGACACACACCATTTTACCTGGACCAAAAGGTGAGCTAGTTAATACCAAAGCTGATCAGAGTTGAAATTGTGAGCCAGGAAGGGATTTGTGGTGTGGGATGTGCATCACCAGTGGGCTGGAGATGAAGGATCTGAAGAACTGCAGATCTAGCCAAATGAAATGTGTAGGGGAAGATGGAGGGGAAGTGGAGAGAAGGGCTGCAGTGAGGAGACTTGAGAATTGTGGAATTTTTTTAAAAGGTTACTGGAACCAACTCCTGCACTTTCATATAAAGTGTTTTCAAACTGGGGTATGCATACCTCTCGGGGTACACGAGCTCTCGTCTGAGGTACGTTGGAAAAATTCTGTAATGGCGGACAACACCTTTTATTTAGTAAGACTTGGCAATCTAATCAACATTTAATCTCCTTTCAATTAAAATTGCAGCCGCTGTGCAACTCAGAATCAGAGGTATTTTAAACTGTGAGGCATGCCCCCCTACGGGGCACTGAGGAATGTTTGGGGGGGCTCAGGCCAGCCCTGCAAGGCAGAGCTCAGAGAGGGAGCACCACTACCACGCCCTGACTCACCTCTGCAGGCCACCAAGCCTGTCTTGGTTGGGGGGGGTGGGAACCAGGGCCATCCTTAGGCATACGCAGCATACACGGCTGTGTAGGGTACCCAAAAATTTGGGGCACCATTCCCTTACTGCCTGCGGCTGGAATCCTCTCTTCTCCAGCCTCTCCCCTGTGCTGGGCTGGTGGGCTTCTCCCCACCCCTAACCCCGCCTGCTCCCTCACTCGCTCCTCAGCCGGCCAGCGGCGGGCTCCAGACTCCGTTTCTGCTGCCCTGGGGAGTCCAGAGCGGTGTGGCCGGTCACTGGTGGCGCCACCTGGAGCGGAGTCCCTCCTTGGACCCTGTCTGCCTGTGCCACTTGGTCTCCAGCAAGGGCCGGACCCGGGGCCAAGACAGGAGGAGTGAAACTTCCACGAGTCAGCGGGAGTCCGGGGGCCTAAACTGACAGAGCGCTCACTGTCTCTCACACTTCCCTAACACACACACACACACTCTCACACCCACATACACTCTGCCTCTCACGAGTCACAGTCCCCCAATACAGATTGTCACGCGCACACAGTCTCACACTCCCCAACACACACTCTGTCACACAGTTCCCCAACACACAGTCACACACACACATATACTGGCGCCCTCTCTGTCTCTCTCAGACGCACTGGCTCTCTCTCTCTCTCTCACACACACACACACACACACACACACACACTTGTATAATTGTTGTTGTTATTACTGCTTGGTACTTCCTGTCAAAATGCTCATGGTGAGCCAGGAGTGGCTAGGGGCTGCAGGAGGGCCGTGGGCTCTGGCGAGATGCAGCCCCCATGTGACAGCGCGAAGCCTGCCTTGAGCCGCTGCGTACAAAGCTCAGTGTGTGTCAGTAATGGCAGCGGGGGGAGGTTCTGGGGGTCTGTGGGTGGGGGTGGTGGCTGTGCCCCCTCTACACACTGGGGTCAGCAGCACTGGCTGGGGACTGCCTTCAGTGGAGCATAGGGGCATCAGTTTACTAATATTACATAGGGCCCCATAAATCCTAAGGATGGCTTGGGGGGGCCAGGGATGGTCACACAACCAAAAATTGTATCACACATGGGGGCTCAGCTCAAAAAGTTCAAACTCAAGTCACTGCTTGCCCCCTGAATGTTCCTCCATGGGGGCACACCCCACCGTTTGAAAACCTCTAGAAGCTGCTGCGAAATGGGAGGCAGAAATCTGCAGGGGGCACGTGACCCCCATGTGCCAATCCCACACAACACCTCTTCCTATCTTAGAAGGGGGTACATGGTAAACTACATTATTTGAACACCACTAATATAAACTTAATGTCTTCTCCAACTTGTTTCAGCTAAATTAGATCGCTCCTGTTCAATGTATGTGTTCCCAGGCAGTTGATATACAAAATAATAACACAGTGACTTCCCTTAAAAGCAAGCATTAACCAAGTGACAGCTGATGGTTGCGCTAGTTGTTTCTACACTTAAGGGGGGAATACCATCATAATTCTCACTGTTTATAAATGCCTACTTATAGATAGTGATCACTGCAGCACATATCAGACTTGATCTAGGCGCTCCTGTTGAAGTCACTAGAGGCCTCACCATTGACATCTGTGGGATCTCGATCAGCTCTCTAGCATATCATTCTTTCACCTCCAAGACACAACAAATATCTGAGGCCAAATTCCATGCATCAGCTTACGCAACTGAACCCATGTAACCTAACTGAAGTCAGTGGAATTGCCTGGGGTGTAAATCAGCCAAGAACTTAGCCCATAACAAAGATATATATCTTTCAGTGACAGTTTTAAAACATTTATTCCAGGCAATGGCTATTGAAGCTCAGACTACTGCTGCCTTATTAGTAATTTATTATATTTCTCTGTAGGCTACAGCATAGGGGAACAAATGCAAGTGATTTATAGTTTAAACAGAAAAGAGACTTTATCAACATAAAACCATTGCTGCAGACATTTGTTTTTATGATGGATTATTCAAATGAATGTTGCTTAAAGTACCATTTTTAATCATCACATTCATTTCTTTAAGATTGAAATCTGATGTTTAACCTTTGCTGAGGCAGTATAAACACAGGAAGACACAATGAAACCAGAGGGAGTGGTACAAGTTTGTTTAGTTACTATCTGCATAATGGAAATGTACATGCTTGGAAGAGAGAGTTTGGCTGACAATAATAATAAAAGACATACCTATCTCCTAGAACTGGAAGGGACCTTGAAAGGTTATTGAGTCTAGCCACCTGCCTTCACTAGCAGGACCAATTTTTGCCCTGTATCCCTAAATGACCCCTTCAAGGGTTGAACTCACAACCTTGGGTTTAACAGGCCAATGCTCAAACCACTGAGCTATCTCTGCCCCCAATTAAAATATGCCTGAGTGGGCTATGTCTACACTAGAGACCTTACAGCAGCACAGCTGTACTGATGCAGCTGTGCCGCTGTAAGATTGCTCATGTAGCCGGTCTATGACATAATTAAACCACCTCCAACAAGAGGCGGTATCTGTGTTGGCAGGACAAGCTTTCCTGCCAACATAGTGCTGTGCACACTACCACTTATGCCCATATGTTGCCCAGGGGCATGTTTTTTAAGTTTTGCCAACATAAGTGGTAGTGTAGACATGGCTTAGTGACACCACATCATGAATAGAGCTAGGATATAAGTCCAGGTCTCAGGCTTGTTCCTTTGGTCTCATCCAGTAGGGACTAGGCGCACTCAGTGTAACCCAAGCCTGGTAATGAGCAAATCCAGCAATTGTGATGTTTGGTCTCTGTTGCTTCTTGGCCTGAATAATGGGTTGGCATGATGATACCAGGGGAGGGGAAGAATAAAAGGAGTATATTGAGAGGATGCTTAATGCTCCTCATAACTAGAATATTAGTATTTTCAAAGGGCTGAATGGCTCAAGACTAGTAATTGAACATGGAGCTCATCACCTTAAGTCTCTGCTTCAAATCTCCTGTCGAACAGGTGACAAGTGACCATCTGACAGCATTCTACTCTCTATGGGAGATGAATCTGTGGCCTCACTCCAGTTCCTAGTGGACAAGAGCCCATGTTAGAAAAGTCACAGCTGGCTTTTACTGGCATGACAGCCTCATCTGCAGTCCAAATGAGAATCTAAAGACTGAATGGAACAATGTATGAACTACTCTCTTTTCTGTAGAGAATCCTCTCAAGGTCAGTGATGAGGCACATTGGCCAAAGAGGGCATGAGAAAGTTTGAGTACTGCTGCCCACACTGTACCTGTCCTGTGACTAGAGGACTCCAGACACCAGGTGTTCTAGCTGTTACAGCACTAAATCCACCAACAAAACTTTCCTACTGTATTTCTAACTGTAGTATCTCAAATGAAGGTGTCTCTTGCTTTTAGCACCATCATTATCTTTCTTTTAAAAATGCTGTATCTGTGGTGCAGCCTGTTTTCCAGTCTTCAGAAAATAGGCAACTCTCCGGCTTCTTAGCCAGTTTGTTCACATTTAATCCCTCTACCATCTCCTTTCTACCATCTAGTGGCAGGCATCATAGCATAATTTATTCTGCTGAGAGATCACACAATATGCTGGGCAATCACTTTGTAGCTGTGCCACCCACAGGCTTTGTGCTTCTCCTGTGACATAATCTACCTTTACCGTAAGAGGCCTGTAGGTGCACTGAGTGCCTCAGATCCTATGGCTTCACATTAAATTGAAGTTGTACTGTGCACTTGCATCACTTTTAAAGTCCACATTTCCTACAGGAAATAGCAGCAAGAACTTACAGTTTTTCATGTGCTCTGTGTGGAAACCATCTTTGTTCAAAAAGGGCCAGTTTTCATGCAAAAATTATTTGCTCAAAACGTTGGTAACTTTTTTTACTCTCAGAACAAGAGATGTCAAATTAATTACTTAGGTAGCACAAGGGGATATGAGGGAAAGTGACACAAAACGGAGCCATGAAAAGTTGACTGGACAAAGCGCTAGACAATGTACTGAAGGAATGATTCTGCCCTGGGCAGTAGGGATGGACTAGGGGGCCTAATAAGTCTTTACCATCTTTAATTTCTAGGATAAAGCCCTAGAAGTTAGTATCTATTAGAACGCTTTGTTATTAATAACTTAATAGACATTAAAGTCTGACCTCTAGTGGTCATGAATGATATCTACAATGCATGCTTTAGCGATGGACTAATTTAGTATTCCTATTTGTTTTCTCCATCTTTCTGTTCGCACACCCTTTTTTCTACTGTTGGTGCAGACAGATCAGTTATTATGTTTAAAAGCACTATATGAGCAGATGACCAACCTTTGCATGCATGCTAACACACACACACACACACACACACACACACACACACACAGACAAGCAGGCAATCTTCAACTGGTTTCCAGTTTCCTCGCCAATCTAAAACTCAGCTCAGGTATGCAAAGAAGGCTACTAATTATTTTGATGAACGTGGGCCAAATGTTACTGCAATCTGGTCCCGCCTTTCTGAGAAGGCTTCATCCTTGATAAATTCTAATAGGGTTCTATAAAATTTCTTCAGAATAAGCCTATAGAATGTCATCAAGATTGATGGCCTCTCTATAGAATCTGTAAACTCACCAGTAAAATTTAACAGCAGATTATAACCTTACTACAGAATTCGGTATTTTGGGCCAAAATTTCTATAAGAATTTGGAAACTTAGATTAACAAAGTGATTAGTGATGTTGGATGTCCAACTTGGGAGACATTAAAGGGAGCTGATTTTTAGAAGGGCTGAGCAAACACTCTTTGAAAAGCAGGTTAAGGTGCCACAAATTGTACCCCACCCCACCCCGCAAAAAAAATTCCCATATCCAACACCGCTAGCCAGTTTTGAAAATTTAGGCTATTATTCAGGATTAAAAATTATAAGACAAGGACCAATTCCTGGATTCAACTGATCCCCTAAAGGGGGAAGACTACCCTAACTATATACACAGTAGGCAATTTAAGTGAAAAAGTCCTTTGGGGGAAAAACTGGACCTCATTCAATGCAAACCCTGCTGACTCTCACTTGGTTTCACTGACGACGTCAGCCCAAAGCAAAGCCCAATGGATGCAAATCCATACAAAAAGAAGACAGGATAAAATTTGCACAAACCTCTGAATTAAACAACCCTAATTTCATCCAGTTAGAGCAATGAGCCTCTGAACTGAATGTTGTGATCAATACTGTTATTAGTGGAATGTGGTTTCCAGATTTATGTGGTTGTTTATGCATCATCCATAAAAATTACACAGAAAAAAAAGTTTTGCAGAGTACACTGCACTGAGAGGTTCCTTAAGCACATATTACAGCCAGTGTGCACCGGGTCACTTTATTACCTTCCTGGCATCTCTAGCTGATGAGATAAAGTAACTGACATTTCCCAGACAGCATCTGTATTAATCAAGTCTAAACCACTAAGACACATTGAGCCAAAAAAATTCCACAGAAACCTCCTGGGATGGCTTCTGCTGCTTCTTTCTTTCACAATAGCCTGTTCTCTCACACCCCACACTCCACATCATCACCAAGGGATGGTTAGGGAACTTTAAGCCTCCGCGGTTTTCACAATGCTGACCTCTCTTGGTTCTCTTGTGTCCGATGGTTCCTTCAATGGTCTCTCCCCTCTCCTAGGCAGTCTCAAAATTTTCATCCTTGGCTTCTTCCTCTTCTTCCTGAACCCCCTCTCACGGTGATACCATCCTTTCATACAGCTTTAGCTACCATCTATGAACTAAGGCCCCATAAACCTTGCTCCCCATTTCTGGGATGTCTCACTCTATCTAGTCCCATATCTCAGTCTGGATGTCGCACCACCAACTTAAACCTAACCAGGCCAAAACTGAACTCCTGGCCTTTCTTTGAAACCCTCCTCTCCATTCCCCTCATTCTCTGTCACTTTTAAACACATCATGATACCGGTGTAATCTTCATCTCTTATCACCTCAGTAGGACAGCAGGAGGCTGATTTTTCAAAAGTGCACTGCACAGCTGCTATTGACTTCTTTTGGAGGTGGAGATGCTCAGTATTTCTGCAGACCTGGCCCTAGACCATGCCAGCTCCCTAAGGTCTCAATCCAAGTCCCATAAAGTCCATGGTAGTCTTTCCTGGAACTTCAAAGGGAGTTGGATTGGGCTCAGGATGAGAATCTGGACTGGATGAAATCTGAAGAAGATTACAGGGAGTTTCCCTGTAGCAATGTTTGGTTTTTTTAAAAAAATGTTTTCCTTTAATTATTCTGACAAATGTTGCTTGTAAACTCTCTGACATGGGTCAGTGCTTCAAAGTAACATTTACTGTGGTCTCCAGTACTGCTGTCCATCTCTCAGCCTTACTAACTGAGCTTACACAATTCTCTTTCTGGAAAATCTCAAACTCTGCCAGAAACCGACGTGCCACTGTCCACTTTTCTTGCTGAATATATAAATGACCTTACCACATCCCATAGGCTGTCCTAACCCATAACCAGTGTTCCCTGTCAGCACCTCATATGTTTGAGCTAAAAAAATCCTATAAGTTCAAAAGTTACTTTCATCCAATTTCTTACGTATTTGGAATGTTGAGAGCTCTCTTTCTCTCTGCCCTACTCCGCATGTAGTATATGTGCATTCTTTTTACAGAATATCTACCTGAGCGAGGTGATATAGATAAACTCAGAACATGAAGGGCCGGATTCTCTTATCACTTACACTGGTTTTACATCAGTGTAACAACATTAGTTTGACTCCCCATTCAGACCAATGTAAATCATGAGTCCATGGAGTAACATCATGAGGGCAGTGACAGGAGAATTAGGCCAAGAGTTACACCTTTGTAAAACACATGTAAATAGAAAGAGAATTGGGCCCAATGTGTAAATGTTTTTTCTAATATTTACCAAAAAATTCCACCCAGAGGCCCAGGTTCTCAGCATAGCTCTATTAAAGTCAACACTAGCCAAGGATCTGGCCTATCGATCCTCCTGGAAATCAGGAGTACAGCTGGTCAGGAATTTTTCATTGGAAAATACCAATTTGTTGAAACAGGTCTATCCAGGTGGAACCAAAGAGCCAGAGATGGGAATAGCCCATTTAGGGCCCTCACTTGGCATGTGGGAGACCTAGCGCCTGATTTGGAGCCAGAGCTTCAGCCTGGGTCTCCCACATTGCAGGTAAGTGCCCCATTCACAGGGCTATTGAGTCGATCTCTCCTGTTGGAGCTGAGCCATTTGTATAGATAATTAAATATTTGGGGGGGAGGAAGGAAGAGAGCAAAAGTGATACCTACACTATAGCCAAGGGGCTCAGACATTCATCTGTGCTGTGAGGAAATCTAAGTTCCAGTCTCTACAGCCCCATGGGATGTAATCATGTATTCAAAATGAACAGCTCCAACCTGTGACACATAGATGGTATAACCTGGTGGGCTAGCTTGCCGGGGATGAAAGCAGAGACTTGAAGTAAGTTATTGGCTATTCTAGAAATGGAGCAGGGGTTCTCTTTTTTGTGCAATGAGGTTTTTGGGTGGTGGGAAGGGGTGTTCTCACCTCTTCAGACACATTTCCTGCTGTGTCAGTTTCATCCTGATGTGGAACAAACAAACAAAACTTTCAGAAACTTTGCAGACTAGGATGATTGTTTTCCAGCCAGTCCTAATCAGCAGTAACTCTACTGAAGTCAATGGGTATACACTGAGTTCTTTAAACTTTGAATGGATATTATTGGGCTTCTAGCTACTAAATGGGAATGGGATAGGAGAGAGAGGAGAACGATAAAATGATATTTTTTTCTTGTTAACTGTTATTTCTATATTGGCAGTGCCCCTTTAAATTGCACAAAGGTTCTACTGATTGGTAGTGCTCAAGTCACTTTCTTGGGAGGTTTTTTGTTTTTGTTTTTTTACCTCATCCCTTGTCAGTTACAAGTAGAAGTGATCTGGTGGCTGTTAAAGGTCTAAGTGCTTGTAGCTTTTGCTCTCCTGGCTCGCACAAATGCAAGAAAGCTGAGCAACTTCTTGTTCAGTATGTTCATTTTAATAGCTTGGTATTTTAAATTAGTGACACATGGCAAGTGGATCAATTTAATGGAATACTAAAAGGGTACAGAAGACAACCATGCTTCAGCTTGATGCACTGATGTGCCAACACATAGGAGTAGAAGTAAGTCACCTCTGGCAGGGGCAGCTCTAGGTATTTTGCCGCCCCAAGCACGGCAGGCAGGCTGCCTTCGGCGGCTTGCCTGCGGGAGGTCCCCAGTCCCGCGGATTCGGCGGCACGCCTGCGGGAGGTCCGCCAAAGCCGCGGGACCAGTGGACCCTCCGCAGCTATGCCACCAAAGGCAACCTGCCAGCCGCCCTCGTGGTGACCAGCAGAGCGCCCTCCGTGGCTTGCCGCCCCAGGCACACATTTGGCGTGCTGGTGCCTGGAGCCGTCCCTGACCTCTGGGCAACCATAGTTTAAAGGAAACAATCTGTTAATTGGGATAGAATTGAACCTACCACACAGCCACCTTTGCCTCCATCCCTGAATACTACCAAGAGCAGATCAGAATGTAGGCCAGGCCTTAGACTGTAAGCTCCTCAGGGCAAGGACTCAGTCTTCTTTTTCTGCAAAGCAACATGTACACTGATGGTGCTGTACAAAGAAAAACAGTAGGATGTTCTGATCCCAATCCAGAGTTGTGATTCAAGCCCCTCTCTGATGTGAACATAAATACCATTTGCAATGTACAGGCTGAAATAATGTGAGAGGATAAAAAGGTGCAGGTGGCTTGTACATATTAAATCACAAGAGATGATGAGGGACTTGCTCATTTAAAGAAATGCATCCATCCTAGTCCTTCCAACACAGTGGCAAACCACAAGAGGGCAGCATCACTTAAGACTTCACATTTCAAAAGGAAACCTCTACAATACTTTCAAAAGAGGAGCGGGGGAAAGCAGGGGACTTAAATTCATAATTCTGCTAGATAGTAAAAACCATGGCCTGAACATAGACACTGGATTTATGGCTTAGTACAACAATCCATAACCCACTAAGTCCCTTGTTTTGACCTATGACTGCAGAGCTGCTCTACATTGAATGGTCCCTTACAATATGTGCTAACTACTCATTATGCTAAACAATCTGTTCGACCTTGCATTTTGCTGGGAGTTCCTTTCTCAGACCTGAAGAACAGCTCTGTGTGGCTCAAAAACTTCTCTCTCTCTCCAACAGAAGTTGGTCCAATAAAAGATATTCCCTCACCCTGCTTGTCCTTACTTCCTAGTCCAGGCCTTCCTTGCTTCACAACAGCCCATCTACGAGATAATTAACAGGGGGAATGGTATGGAAAGTAATCAGAATTAACATTCAACCGTTATAATCTCAAAGCTCTTTACAAAGGCAGGCAAGTATCATTTCCCCATATTCTAGAGTGGGAAACTGAGGCACAGTTTAGTGAACTGACTCCCAGTCAAGTGCCCCATACACCAGATCACCATTAAATCATTGACAACCCAGAACTCTGAATGCATGCTGCTCATTAGGTACTCTGATACAGAAGGAACCATTGCAGCTTTTAAGAACAAGGAGTACTTGTGGCACCTTAGAGACTAACAAATGAATTTGAGCATAAGCTTCATAGGATGCATGCAGTGGAAAATACAGGAGGAAGATAAATATACACAGAGGACATGAAAAAATGGATGTTGCCATACACACTCTAACGAGAGTAATCAGTTAAGGTGGGCTGTAATCAGCAGGAGAAAAAAACGTTCGTAGTGATAATCAGGATGGCCTATTTCCAACAGTTGACAAGACGGTGTCAGTAACAGTAGGGGGAAAAATTAGCATGGGGAAATAGGTTTTACTTTGTGTAATGACCATCCACTCCCAGTCTTTATTCAAGCCTAATTTAATGGCGTCCAGTTTGCAAAATAAATTCAAATTCTCCAGTTTCTCGTTGGAATCTGTTTTTGAAGGTTTTTTGTTGGCGTATTGCGACGTTGAGGTCTGTAATTGAGTGAGCAGGGAGGCTGAAGTGTTCTCCAACTGGTTTTTGAATGTTAGAATTCTTGATGTCTAATTTGTGTCCATTTATTCTTTTGCGTCAAGACTGCTGGTTTGGCCAATGTACACTCTTTGGGAGGACTGGGGGAAAGTACCTGACAATGACAAGCATTCTGTGGAGCAGCGACCATCTTTTATTATGTGTGCACAGTGGCTAGTGCAGTGGGGCCCTGATGCTTGATTGATGGCCCCTAGACACTGCCACAATACATATAATGCCAACATTCCCACTAACTCCAGGACTGGACCCAAAGGCTGATCTGGATTTTTAAAGGGCCTAGCTTCCAGACATGTATCTGTATGGGCTTTATGAAGCACCTTTGCAGAATCACTGCAGAGATCTTCAAGAGAAAGGTTCTTCAATGGTCCCTTATTTGCTAATTGAAGGCCATGGCGTTTCTGTATTTGTTTTGTGACAACTGCTTTTAAATATCCAAAACAATGTTTATGTAAATGAGCATAATCCCCATCCAGCATATGCATGGCAGGCTCTTGTGCACAGCCACCCTTAGGGGTGAGTTGGGGTTTGTCTTTATTCTGCTACCTAAGCAATTAAATAA
This sequence comes from Mauremys reevesii, assembly GCF_016161935.1. Classification (NCBI taxonomy): domain Eukaryota; kingdom Metazoa; phylum Chordata; order Testudines; family Geoemydidae; genus Mauremys; species Mauremys reevesii. The sequence continues at coordinate 263,184,835 of NC_052624.1, forward strand.
CTTGAACAAATCCATGGGCCTGGACTGTACTTACTGACTTCACTCACTGACAGTTTAGCACATTCCTCAGCCATATTTTCTCCCAGGCTGTTTATCCCCAGGAGTTCCTGTCCCTCCTAGCAGATGTTCTCGCTTTAATCTCAGCTTGACACTCAACCTTTTATTTTCATCATTTTGAGCTAATGAGCCCTGGTCTGACTGCCAGCATAAGTCACCAAAGTCCCAAAGCTTGACATCCATTCTGTCAAAGCTGGTCTCAACCGCATATCAGCAGTTTAGTCACAGAACCAAATCGAAAAGCCTGCCTCATATAAAGTACGTACAAACTTCATTTCTCTTTTGGCACCATCAGGCGCAGTTCAGAAACAAATGATGTGAGATCAGAGCAGGGCCCAACTCCCCAGCTTGTTTCCCACATTTTCATTTGGCTCACTTGCTGTTTGTATTATTGACCTCCCAATCAATAACAAGGCAGTCTCCATTTTTTTCTATTTGCTACGATATGTAGCTGTGTACATCAGAGGAGACGTTTTTGCTTGTTGTTTTAGTTTCGGGTTTTTTTTGTTTGGTTGGTTTTTGCTACTCCAGACTGAGCCTAAGGAGATCTGGGTTCAAGGCCTACTTCTGCCCCAGACTCTGTGTGACCTTGAGCAACTCAATTATCTGGTGCCTCCAATTTCCATCGGTGAAATGAGATTATTTGTGCCACCATTTGTCTGTCTTGTCCACTTAGAGTGTAAACGCTTTCCTGCAAGGCTGTCTCTTACTATTGTATGTACAGCACCCTGTGTGCAATGGGGCCTTTGTCTTACTTGGGATATCGATATGCTACGGAAGTAAAGTTCAAGGAACTTACTGCCGTGGACCTTCCCTGCAGGGAAATTTCAGAGTCATGTGTGGGAGTATTTGCAAAACCCAAATTTTATATGCAGACACACATACAGCACGTGCCAAGGGTTGATGGGTTGACTTGCTGGGATCTATGGTTTGCTCCATTCCAATTTCTACAGCTATCGATCTATCTACCTTAAGGTTTTATACTGCTGTCCATCACCACAGTATCTGAATGCCTTCCACATAAATCACTAGAAACAGCCAAAGCCCTAGTGCACTCTGTGGTATTTCTCCCTTTTTGGAGTCACAGCTCTGCTTGGGATAGGCCTTTATTTTGTTTTTTGTGTGGTGAGGGTTTAGAGGCAAAAGGGAACGTAAATGTCATTGTTATGATGGGAAGGTTCTGTCAAAGCAGAATGTGTTGCAGCATTTCCTGAAGCCAGTCAGACACTGGCTAGACCTGCTCTCCTCTGAAGTTTGTCCCATATATATCCACTGTACCTTCAGAATGACAACTAAAGAAGCCAGTAGTGTCAGCCAGTCAATTTTACTTTTGGAGAAACACATGGTTATTGAACTGAGTTGGAGCATGATGTTTTATTTTATGCTTTTTAAGGGGATGACGGTGAAAAAGGAGATCAAGGAGAGGTTGGAAAACATGGAAAAGTAGGCCCCAAAGGACCAAAAGGTACGTATGGTAGTTTTGATAGTGTTGATATAGGGATATTAACACAAATAAAACAGAACAATATGTCAGTTGCTAGTTATGATAATACCTTGGACTAATGCTGTACCAAGAGATCTCATAATATTTTCTAAACATGAATTGATTAAGGCTAACATGCCAGAATTACTATTAATATGGGTATTACTATTGCTCTTCTATACCATAAGGAAGTCACAACTTATGTCTGACTGCAAACAGTCGTGTGACAGGCCAATAAGTTTCTATTGCTGCAGTTCATCATGACTGAGGCGTGTGGAAGATGGTTAGCCGATCAGATCACATATGCACCTCCTGGCCTCACGGCTAGTTCATCAAAAATAACCTGGGCCCTAATTTCATCTCCTCTTCAGAATGTGAACGAGAGGAAAAACTGCAACATGTCTGAAATTATATGGCTATAATGGAGGGATTTCCATTTAACTCTGATTAGGAACATTCAAAGCCACATGTAACAAGACATAGCCTGACTTCATATTTCAATATACATCAAGGTTTTATTGGCCCTTGAGTCAAATACCTCCTTAGGTGAAACCTAGGCTCAGAGTTACCTCTAGGTCAATAAATCTTAACATTTATCTCACCAGAAGCCAATATCTGTGGAATTTTCAAATTTACAGATGAGCAAACTGATGCATAGGGGCCCAGATCTCAACGGTAGTTAGGCTGCTCCCATCCATTGAAATCAATGGAGGGTAGGAGCCTAAATATCTGTAAGAATTGGCCAAACAGCAAGTCACTATCTAAACTGGGACTGGAGTCAAGGCCTCTCAGCACTCTGCTCTATTAGACACACCCCCTCCTTGGATAATGAACAGTACGACAGCATTCTGAGGCAGAGAAAAGTGCTGCTAATTACAGAGTTCAGAGTAAAGCTTATTTGGGTGTCCCATCTCATAGTTTAATCAGATGTTTTTGCAATACTGATGCATACACACGTTCATTCTCCCATTTGGCAATGGGCTAAGTATATCAGGACACTAATCCGTAGCACTGTTTTATATTTCATAGCTAGAATATTTTTTAAAATTCTGTTTACTAGCTGTTATAATTAATACATCCTCTAATTCTGTATATACATGGGCTACATAGGAGCATGTGTGACATTGCTTCAAATCATAAAATAGTGACAAGTCTAACGCCAGCCCTGGTGACCCTATTAAAACGGAGCAGATCAGAGGGAAAGGGATTAGTTAACGTGTTTATTAAATGTTTTTGCGGCATTAAAGTCATATGTGTAGATGGAGAGCCCACAAAACTAGGAGCTCATAATTTAGCCAGCCAATTTGCAACATAAAACAATGGCAAGTATAAAGGTGTGTATTACCATTGGACTCTGTGCACCAGAAAAATCCTGTAATGACATGCAGCAAAAACACTGGGCCACATTTGGCAATCCTAACTTTTACCGCAAGTAAGGACTTCAGAATTTGGTCCGGTAAAGGAAATCAAAGAAATACTTGACAGGGGTTCTCAAACTTCATTGCACTTTGACCCCCTTCTGACATGACCCCAGGAGGGGGGACTGAAGCCTGAACCCACCTGAGGCCCATCACCCCAGGCAGGGGGACCAAAGCTGAAGCCTGAGGACTTCAGCCCCAGGCACTGGGACTCAAACTTCAGCTTTGGCCCCGGGCCCCAGCAAGTCTAACGCCAGCCCTGGTGACCCTATTAAAACGGGGTCATGACCTACTTTGGGGTCCTGACCCATAGTTTGAGAACCACTGAGCTATTGGCTATGGATTTGTTGTGTAGCATAATTGATATATGAATAACTAAAATGGGTTTTAATCTGTATTTTCAGTATAAAGGGTGATGGCTCCAGGCATGTCAGTTGAGAGTTTTAATAGAACAAGAAGTTCTGAAATGTCATGCTGTTTATTCCATAGTACAGAAGTTCAGAACCATCCATTAGTATTGTCCTAATACCTCCAGACACATAGGCCTTGCAGTGCTGAGCAGACAAATCCCTAAATACATTTAAAAATTCTGGGCCAGGGAGACTGAGCAGGAGGGGAAAAGATAGGCGATCCTCTGCATAAAATCAATGGGAATCTTGTTTAAATCTTTTTTTCCAGCATGTAAGCTACATTTCTGATGCCTGCTAAGAACTTGTCCATTACAGAGATTGGCAAGAAGGATAGAGAGCCCAATTTTTGGCCAACACATTGGGGACCTCCAGAGCTAACAGCATGAGCTGCTATGGAGCTAAAGAGCCAAAGCTCTCTAAGTGGGGATGTCACAGACTCATATCCCTTGTGGATCAGCCCAGAAGAGGACCAGTAACACACATTGCTTCATTGCTCTTGCACGCTTTAAAAAAGTAACAAATCATCTAAAGAATTAAACAGTGTCCTGCAAATGGGTAAAACCATTCACCTTCTTTTCATTGCTTTCCTTTTCAGGAAACAAAGGAGCAGTGGGGGATAGTGGGGATCAGGGAATGATTGGGAAAATTGGCCCAATCGGTGGAAAAGGTAATTTGTGTTTCATGTTACTTTTTTGTTTTTTTGGTGAAGGTACATATTCAATTATGCCATGATTTGTATGTTTTTAAGAATTACAGATATTAAGTACAAATAATTCAGATTCAAATAATGTCTGATTTATGTTCCCCAAATATATTTACACAAGCTAATTGGGGATCATGATACAGTTTGGTGTGTGTATGTTCTAGCTAAGCTAAGAAAGCTGATCTCTTTTAGATTACAGAATAAAAAGCATAGGGTGAAATCCTGGCTCCAATATGGCAAAACTCCCATCGACTGCAATGAGGCCAGGATTTTACCTGCTTACTTTCAAAGCTGAGGCTCATGAGTCAATATTCTGCTGCTTATTATTCATGCCTAATGTCTGGACCTGGCTAACCACCTTGGTGTGCAATGGCCAAGCTCCTTGCAGGAGACCTAGATTTGGCAGTGATTTTAGGACTCATGTTCTGACACCAATTACTTAGTCTGAAAACCTATCCCTTGTATATCAAGGTAGAATATAACTACACCTGTCAGAAGAGGCCCTCAGTTTTCAAACTATACACATACAATTATAAGTTTCAGAGTAGCAGCCATGTTAGTCTGTATCCGCAAAAAGAACAGAAGTACTTGTGGCACCTTAGAGACTAACAAATTTATTTCAGCATGAGCTCACGAAAGCTCATGCTGAAATAAATTTGCTAGTCTCTAAGGTGCCACAAGTATGCCTATACAATTATAAGTTACTGCATAAATACATCAAAGAAACATACCTATTGTTTGGTTTAATTTCCACTTAGGCAGGAAGGAAAGGATCAAAACTTTTATTACCCCTGGTTACAGCGGAATGGAAATGTGATACAGCTATCTGACTGTCTGATGTGCTCTGAGGTTTAATTTTTACTATGGCTTGTAACAACCAATCATAAAGTGCAACATCTGTGTACTCAGCTTTATTAGTGTGTGGTTCCTGGGCACTAGCATTGTTTGTCTTTGTTTTTAAGACAAAACTGTAACGATGCTGCCTCTGGCGGGACACAACTGAGAGTACCAATTCAGGACAAATTGCTTAGAGCAGGGTAGTTACAGCCCAAGGCTGGGGTTTCTCCGCCTTTAAGGCAAACCAAACCAAACCAGCCAGCCAGACAGGACTTTGGTTTTACCCCACTGGCTAACCATAAGTCATACAAGCAATTCCCTGAGACATTCCAGTTTCCCAGTATTACCACCAGAGCCACCCATTATGGGGACAAATGGTTATGAAAAATCAATGCCCCAAAAAAAGAAAAAGGAGGTTCTACCAATCCCAAGGGACCAAGCCCAAGGCCCAGGTCAATATACAAATCAGATCTTACCCACAAATCATGCTGTTGCCAATCCTTTAGAATCTAAAATCTAAAGGTTTATTCATAAAAAGAAAGAAATATAGATGAGAGCTAAAATTGGTTACATGGAATCAATTACATGCAGGAATGGCAAAGTTCTTGGTTCAGGCTTGTAGCAGTGATGGAATAAACTGCTGGTTCAAATCAAGTCTCTGGAGTACATCCACAACTGGGATGGGTCATTCAGTCTTTTGCTCAGAGCTTCAGTTTGTAGCAAGGTTCCTCCAGCAGTAAGAAGCAGGAGTGAAGACAAAATGGAGATGAGGCAGCTGCCTTTTATAGTCTCTTCCAGGTGGAAGGACACCTTTTTGTTCTTACTGTGGAAAATTACAGCAGCAAGATGGAGCTTGGAGTCACATGGGCAAGTCACATGTCCATGCATGACTCAGTTTGTAGGCCGATGCTATTGTTTACATGTTAGTTTGAACGTCCCAGGAAAGCTCAGATGTGGATTGGCATCTCCCAAAGTGCATTGTCAGTTAAATGTTTCTTGATTGGGCACTTACTGAGAATAGTCCCTTCTCAAGAAGCTGACCAAATCCTTCACTGAGGCTACTTAGAATCAAACCACATTGAGATACAAGTACATAGCCAATATTCATAACTTCAACTACAAAAATGATGCACACATACATCTAGCATAATCATAATCAGCAAATCACAACCTTTCCATAGACACCCTACACAACAACCTTTGCACAATATTTGCTGCAAATATATAACAGTGGTTGCAACAATGATCTATACAGTCACAGGTTATGTCAATAACATCACAAAAACACCAAAACATCTGTTTAAATAATCTGAAAGAACTATATGGACTTTGCAAGCAAATAAGAAAAAAAGGCAAGTCTAACTTTTGGCTTTGCATTACTGAGTCTCAACCTACAGCCTTTTCTAACATCAGTTCCCATTGGTTTCAATGGGAGACATGGCTGAATAAAGATAGTTGCACAAGGGGAATGGAGAGCTGCTTTAGATGTCTGCTGGGGATTCCCCTGACACAGGGGGAATACCCCCCTGGAGTAAAGCTAGTGTATGCTCCCAAGGGTAGGAGCAGGCTGGAGATGGGTAGAAGATGGAGTGATCCCTAGCTGACTGCTGTAGCCCATGTAATTGAGAACAGCTGGCCCTTAGGCTCCCAAACAAGATCAAGGGAGCAGAAAAATAGCTTAGATCTCCCCCATCTCATTGACTTCAGTGGAATTACTCCAGATTTATACAGCATTTGCAGAATGTGACACCAAGGGACAGATTTTCAAAGATATTTAGGCACCTAACAATGCAGGTTGGCATCTAGTCAGATTTTCAAAAGTACCTAAACATGTAAGGTGCCTAACTCCCATTGATTTCAATAACTTGCCAAGGTGCTTTTGAAAATCCCACTAGGTGCCTATTTGCATCCTTAAATATCTACATACCTTTTAAAATCTGACCCCAACTTTTTAACTCAAGCCAGCTCTTTGTCTAACATAGTAACTGTTATATTTACTCTCTGATGGTCAAGAAAGAATTGAAAGAAAATGAGGAAACAAACAATTTAAAATGTGTTTCTGTTTCCAGAAGCAAAGGTAGTTCAAGCTAGATGGAAGAAATTGCTGCTGGTATTAGGGTTCAGTTTATTGCTTTAGATGTTCCAGGGGTTTCCTGTCACAAAACTGAGGTTATACCCAAACCAAGAAATGAATGTATTTTATCATGCTAACTTACTATATGTCTGTGATGAGGGCAGACAGTGAGAGAGAATTTTTGGCATCCCAGGTTAAAAATAGAAAAGGTCATTCTGAAAATGGGGGAACTGGCTCTGATGCCAAAGTATCCCATTCTTTATTACCAACATTTGTAAAGAATTTGCCCACAGCAAGTGATTCTTTAATACGGCTCCTTATACCATTACAAACAACAGCCAAGATCTTCGAAACGGTGACTGGTATTTTTGCATGCCTCCGTTTTTTAGTGACTAATCTGAGACACTTTAAAGGGGCCTGATTTTAATGAACATCTGCCCTCTGCAAATTAAGCCCCTTTAAGGTGCATCATTAAGACACCTGAGAATTGTGGTACCCAAAATCACTAGTCACTTTTTTAAAATGCTGGCCAATGTCTATTATTGATTTTCATGAGATAAGAAGTCACTAGTGTTATTATGTACTTACACTGGTGTAATTTTGGGCTTCTTCACGGCACATTACTGTGAGAATCTACAGAACACTGGAAGTCTTTGAATGTGTCTTAGTGTACTATGCTTTCAAGTAATAATAATCAGTCACACTCGGGACTTTCACTACAGTGCAGCTATGTCCACACAGGGATGTTGATGTACAGCAAGCTGGTGCACTGCCAATTCACACCCGGGCTTGCCTAAGAGCACTAATTGGCCCATAGAATTTAGCTTTTACTAGATATATTAATATCCTTCAGTATATGAACAGAAGACCCAAACCCATTCATGGTTTAACGCTATAGAGTATTAGGTGCTTTAATGAAATTTTCCAGAATTTCCATCTGTCTGTACAAAAGGGAGTCAGTTATCTTTATTTAAAATGTTCATAAGCTCCTGATGTCTTCCAAAAAATATAATTATATTAAGGAAAAGAAATAATGTAAAAATACATGGTGTGAAACTACAAGGTAGAATTAATATTAAGCAGGGTTTGATCTCTGAACTAAAGATGCTATTTAATCTATCAGAGAGAGCTGAAATGAATTTTAAATAAAGTCAGGCACTTTTCTGATTCAAACAATTGTGAGTGGCTTTGAAATAAAGCTGCTCACTCATCTTTTTGTATTAGTACAACCAGTTAGATATGGATCATTTGAATGATTTTCAAAATATGAGAAACACAATAAAAATAAAAAATATCAAATTTATATGGATTTATTCTGAAATGATATGACGTCCCCTACCTACCTCAGCTAGAGAGCCGTTTGCCAGCGGTGTGCATTGCTTAATGCATCCATGGAAATTCACTGGGTTTTGTCAAACCAGCCTTATCCTGTATCTTAATTTTACATGATGTAATCCAGTGCCATATGGACTCAGTCCTGCAAGATGGTGAGAGAATTCCCACGGACTTGCTGACGGCTTTCAGCATCTCTTGATCCAGCTATATAAAGGACATTGTGCAGCTCCCCCTTAAATTGAGTGGGTACCAGGCACCAGCCACCCACAAGAGGCCTGAGCTATCAATGGGTCAGCTATTAAAGTTTTCTTCTTCTTTTCATTCACCAGAATTAATCATAGATTGTTTGATTTGGCACATCTGCTAGAACAGCACATTAGTGTCCTTCTGCCAAATGCACACAGCTAATACGTTACTAAATAAATTTCCAACATGTTTTTCAAACGTGCTCTCCTGAGATATGGGAACATATTTTTTTTCTTCATTCAGGTGACAGAGGAATCAAAGGTTTAACTGGGGTGTCTGGAGGGAAGGGAAAAGCAGGTACAGTATGTTAGTTACCACTACATTTCCTGATCTGTGTCTTTCTACTAAGGATGATTGAACCTGCTGGAGTGCTGGGGTTTCCTGACATTTTGTAAGTTTGGGGTTTCACAGAAAAACTGAGATCCATGAAATGTTTTCCACCCTTAATTTAAACCCTGTTTCTTTATCGAGACTTTTTTTTAAGACAAAATATAGATTTTTACTAAATGGCAGCTTAGGCTGTGCAAACCATAAAAATTCTTGTGAGAAATCAACTGCATCTCTCCTCTTCCTGGGAGCAGCAGAAGAATGAAATAAAATATACAGCACCCCAGAGGTCATATTTTATCAGGCCCAAACACAACCCAAACTTCAATGGTTTCAAGTTGTCATGGTTGTTAGTTATTTCTACTGCACCATAAGTGCACAAGAGAGTTTATTGACATAGTCCCTCCTCCAAAAAGTTTCCAATATAAGGGCTCAATGCTCTTTTCTATGTCCCTGGTAGAGAAGAGTTTATGCCTGAAAAGGGGGAATGTTCCACATCTGTAGCATGTTCATCCCTTTCTCTGACCTAATAGAAGTTCCCCAGCCCAACTCTCTGGAGCAAGAGTAGGGTGGGCTGGGAAGCCAGCTGGTCTCCTCTGGATATCCCCACCCACAAGTGACGCCAGTGGCTGTGTTAACTTACCCTGCTTTTACTTCTCTGCCATAGGGGGATAAAGTTATAGGGAAAGCTGTGATAGGTGAAGTCCTGGCTGGTGGATCGCAGAATAGATATGAGGGGCAGAGGATATGGTGATTAAGGGGGTGAAACCTCCTACAACTGGGATGGGCCTCCCCTACCCTAGGAAAGAATTGTTCTTTTTCAAGATCAGAGATATGTAAGTGGGTGAGAAAAATCTAAACCGAAACATCAATGAAAAGTTACAGTCCCATGTTAAGGAGGCACAGTCCAGCTCCCAGTTAGGTCAATCAGAGTGTTATCATCAGTGGGTGCAGCACTGGGGATAAAGAGATGCTAGCTTGCCACACGTCAGCAGTAAGTCTTCTAGAAGGTCTGACAGCAGATTGGCAGGTCAGGCAGTACCATGCACCCACCCTTCATTCCCAGCTGGTGAATCAGGTGTTTTCTGTGTTGTATCAGGCACAGTCTGTGAATGTGGGAGATACCGCAAAGTTGTTGGACAACTGGATATTAATGTTGCTCGACTCAAGACATCCATGAAATTTGTCAAAAATGGTAAGCTTCAGCATCATTTATTTTACAGCTCCCATCTTTTTATTAATGATTATTATTGTTATACTAAGGTAGTGCCTAGAGGCCAGGGCCCCCTTGTGCTAGGCACTGTAGAAATATATATAAAGAGAGTCCCGGCCTCTAATTGCTTCCTAAGTGTAAGATTATAGACAACAGGGTGATACAAACAAAGAGTAAAGGATGCACCAGGGACCAAGGAGATGATAGGTACTAGCATGAGTGGCACTGGGGCACAGCACACCCACTGCCCATTGTCAAGTTTGTAGTAGGCATCGCAGCAGAGAAGAGCTAAGGAGGGATTTGAAGGAGGACAGTGAGATGACTGTAGATATTTACTAGGAGCTGTGCCCAAGCTTAAGGGGTGGCCAGGGAGAAAGCACAAAGTTGCTTGTTGGAAAATGTTAGAAAATATCATTAAAGACCTTCAGCTCTGATTCTCCATCGCCTGCCACCTGGGCTAGTCACTTCCACGTGGGCAGCAATCAGAATGGTAGCACTTCATAGGCACTTTGACTACCCTGACTATACAAGCAACAAGTGTGTGCCAGTCTGCTCCATGGTGTGCAAGGGAAAAGGAGGACACAAGAAACCTCCTGCCCCTTCCAGCTCTGCACAGGAGCTGGGTGTAATTGGAGTGCCAGTGTTCACGCTTTCCTCGTGCCCCTGAGGAGTCAGATCCCAAAAGGGGATAAGCCTGGACACCGAGGAAGCACGCTTGTGGTCAGAGTTGCCCAAGCAGGCAGTTCGGGAATGTGCTGTACACCCTGAAGAGACAGAAGAGTGGCTTCTTGGCCCCAGCACACCTGGGAGCTCTGGGTAGGACTCCACACTATGCACAGTGCAGGCTAGTGCTTGTCTGGAATGACTGAACCCTCAGAGGCCTGGTTATCAGAGATGCTGAGCACCCACAGCACTCTTTGTAGTCAATGGATATTGTAGAGACTCAGCAGCTATGAAAACCAGTCCAAATTCAAAGGCCTAGCTTTAGCCACGCAAGAACACTGGCCTCCACTTACACTGAGAGGGCCCGAATGTTGTTAGTGTTCTCGCTTTTGCTTTCTGGAGTGCTGTGCTGGCATCTTTATTAAGTCACAAGTGAAGTGAATGTGGTGATCTCATCTAGTTGCCCAGGCTTGTTTGTCCATCTGGGACCACGGCTGCAGAGAGGCCCAGAACTGAAAAGCCCAGGGAGATGCCGAGCAGTCAGCACTGAGGAGCACTATGCCTTGCCCTCACTTGTATAAGAAGCATGCCACCCTCATTAATATCATTCCCTGTTCAAGCCTTCATCATTATCACCAGAAACTCAGTTGTGGGAAACCCATTTCCCAGCTTTATGGGCTATTTCAACTGTTGTTCTGTTTAAGGAGAGACTTGTGTACATTTTGAGAGACCGTTAATAGGATGCTTGTTTTTCTTTCTAAAGTAATAGCAGGAATCAGGGAAACAGATGAGAAATTCTATTACATAGTCCAAGAAGAAAAGAGCTACAAGGAGGCCGTGACCCACTGCAGGATCAGAGGAGGGATGCTGGCAATGCCGAAAGATGAGGCAGCCAACGCACTGATTGCTGATTACATCTCCAAGAGCGGCCTCTTCCGCGTGTTCATTGGGGTGAACGATATGGAAAAGGAAGGGCAGTTCATGTATGCAGACAACACCCCACTGCAGAATTACAGCAACTGGAAGGAAGGGGAGCCGAAGAACACGTCTGTGCGTGAGGACTGCGTGGAAATGCTCAGCACGGGAGAGTGGAATGATTCAGAGTGCCATCTGGCTATCTACTTTGTCTGTGAATTCAAGAAGAGAAAATAAAATGCCAGAGTGCTTGCAGGGCAGCTTCTGGACCTGCAATAATTTCTCCTGATTTATCCATTAGAGGTGATGCTCTGGGCAGGGCTAGGAGGGATAGGGCCTGATGCTGCACTCACATACACTGGTGTAAAGCAGAAGTAACTATGTTTAAGTCAGTGGAGTTATACTGGTGCATGTGGAGTCAGAATCAGGCCTGCAGAGGGCTCCTGGCTTCCCAACTCATGGGGAATTTCAGTGATTTTTATTTGGGGTTTAAAGTTCTTGGGCTAAATTTAGAACCAGCATGAATGAGTCTGACTCCATTGTTGGAGTGACAGTATGTGAATAATGGGGAAAGTAACTGGTGGGACAGCTTATTGAAATGTTGCACAAACTCCACCGAGGGAGAGAGTGTGGCTTTTAGCCACACCAGCACTGCACTAGGGGTGGCGGGCAGCACCAGATGGTAGACTGCACCAGGGAGGCACAACATTTTCTGCAGCTCCCTAGTTGTGTTACGGAGTGGAGGAGTAGTGTGCAATGTCCCTTTAAGAGCTGTGAAAAATCTCCTCTACTGTCCCTGTGGTAGCTGGATGGATATGCTGGCTGGTATGGAGCATCACTCCACCTGCTCCCCACCTCTGTCTGCCCAGTTGCTCTGAGGTAGGGGTTACTGGGTCGGGGGCTCCAGGGGGTGCTGGACCACTGCATTGTTCAGCCTTTTTCTTTTTCCAGTAATTGGCTGGCTGTGGGTTTTGTTGGTTTGGTTTTTGGATTCGGTTTTTTTTCCTCAGCCGCTTGGAGGATGAGAGATGAGCACCAAAAATGTTTTCTGCCCTGGTCAGCTTAAGGCTAGGGCTGCTCCTGCTTGCATGGGCAAGTGGTCAGCAATGAAAGCAAAGGCTTTGCTATCAGATCCCAGCTATTTATTATTCTACTTTGTCATTTACCTAAGAGGCCAGATTTTGATACCCTTGCTGGTGCTTCCTCCCTGAGTACTCCTGGCGAAATCATTGGGGCTGCCCCAAGACCCTCTGTAGGAAATACTCCAAGATCATTTGGAGATCGGGCTTGATTTTAACCAAGATTTTAAAGGTGTGTGGGATATAACATTTTAAAAAGTGATTTAGGTGCTTAGGAGACTAAGGCTATGTCAACACTACTGCGGTAAGTTGACCTAGGCTACGCAACTCCAGCTACGTGAATAATGTAGCTGGAGTCAATGTACCTTAGATCAAGTAACATTTGGCAGGAACATTTGTGTAATCTTTTCCTTTATAGAAAATAAAAGAGTTAAATGTAAAAATATCCTGCCTGTGCATTTGTACAACATTATGGTTAACATTATGGTTAAGATTTGGTTACTAACTTTTTATTAAAGATAACCAAAATTTAAGGCAATACAATTATTTTATTAATGTATTAAAAGAAAGGTTGACAAGACAAAAAGTAGGTGAAAACAATGGAGTTGAGACTCAGAGTAGTTTAGTTACAGTACAGTGGGAACACCTAAAATGTTTATTCTGGTCCTAGAGATATTCACAATTTCACAGATATTCCCTGATTTTGGGAAATAGATATTTAGGACAACCACTAGAACTGGAAATGTCTCTAGAAACAGAGTGAACTTGAAGTGCACCTACTGTAGATTTTTACATACACTGTCTATAATGTATATATAGTAAAACTTATACCGATGATCTCTTTATTAAAATCATTTTAGCCTGTTTGGCCCATCTTTCCTCAAACAGTTCAGCCATTAATCTCATATCGACAATAAATCGTTCCATTTCCTTTAATTCTTTTATTCTGTTCAACCACATGTTGACAGTTGGTATTTGATTTTGCAGCCATAGTGATGAAATACATTTCTTGGTCACAGTCAAAAGACTTCTAAACAGGTACCTGTATTTGTTTAATTTCAAATAAGATCTTAAAGGTACACAAGTCAGAAAACCCAGCCATTATAACAATCACATGCCATGCACTAAAACAACTAACAACACTATGTTCAGTAATAAAAATAGCACCTATGCACTGAGGGAAGTGGACAAGTTACATTTGCTTTGGAAAGCACTGGTCTGGATTTTCTGGCGTTTATGTGCTTATATTTTGCATTTAATTCATATTTAGTGTGATCAAGAATGTTGTGAAAGAAGGAATGAGCAGGATCAAACGAGAGGCATAATGTTTGTTGCTTTCTGTTTGCAAGGGAAGTGAGAACATCTTGTAAAGGTATTTTTGAACTCTTCCTGTTTAATCACTAAGTACGGTGTGCCTGACTCTGCAGTCATCCCACCCCACCCTCTGAGTTTCTCCATGCTGACATTTCCACATACTGAGACAACATTTCACTCTAATTTTTATTAGAAGGGTGGGGCTGATAACGTGTATGTTCCTGTCTTACAGACAACGGTGGCAAGGCAGGAGAACAGTAAAGCAAACTAAAGAGAAACCACAAGGAGGATTTGGTGGGGTGAGGGGAGCTTGCATATTCTTAGGCTCTGATTCAGCAAAGCACTTGCACAGTGCCCAATTGTAAGTGTGTGTTAAAGTCCCATTGAAGTCATGTGTGTAAGTGTTTTTGCTGAACAGATGGATTTAAGCATGTGCTTAAAACAGTCCAGTGCTATTTATTCTTTTGGTCTTATTATTTAAAGTGTAGAATGATCAAATACTATTTAAAGTAGACAACAATTAAATAAATGTATCCTTTACGGTTTCAGAAGTCATGAATCCTGTTGCGACTATTTCCTTTCACCACACAATTGAAACCTATTTTATCTTATCTACAATTCACCTGACCTATTTCCCAGCTTCATGAAAGCTTTAGAGCAGTGTTATTAATTGTAGTTACTTACGTAGCACCAGAGGACTGCACACTAGAGCTTTAAAATGCATGCAAATGGTATGGGAGCACTGCACTTCACCAAGCTACTTACCATCCAGATTGGATAAATATAAACCAAACAACTGAAAGGATAAAGGGTGAGGCAGAGAGCAGACTGAGTCATGGTTGATCAACAATGGAGGATTAAGCAAAAAGCTGTGAGTCTTAAGGAGGAATTTGATTGTGGAGTTGGAGGAAGCTCAGCACAGAGTCATACATGGAACAATTTCCCTCTTCTATCGAGTCAACTTCAAGGTCTCGCTCCTTATCCTGAAATCACTCAATAACCTTGACCCAGCAAAAAAAAGGAGATGGCCCAAAGCTCTGTGCTTAACATCATGGTTGACAACTCAGCTGCTCTGGTACAATGGAACTAAGGGTAAAGCTCATCTATGCAGGAGATCGCTTTCCTAGGGACCAGTCCATGACTGTGAACTTAGCTCCCAGAGAAATGAAAGACCATCACAGACATCACCATCTTTTACTACGTGCAAAGTGCAGTTTTTTGACATTTCTTCTTCAATATCAAGAGAGCAGTATGAACATTTAATAAACAAAAAATAAAAACAATAGCCCACCTAAATGAAACACTTCACTGAACACAATTATCCTCCTGGAGAGATATGAGAGAGAGAGAGAGAGAGAGAAACGTAACCGCTGTTAGTCATATCACTTAATGCATCAATCAAAGGCAATCAGATATTAGGTTCTGTGGGTGGTATAAGAATCTATGTAGAATAGAATAGAATATGGAAATGTGAAAAAAGCCTGGAGTTAAGAGTTGGGGGGAAGGGAATTAAGGAAAGGAAACTAAGCAGAGCCCAATAATTTGTTTCATTTATGCATAATTTGTGTTTGGCTAAAGAATATCTTCTAGAAAGGCATCCAGTTTTGATCTGAATACATCAAAAGATGGAGAATCCACTACTTTCCTTGGTAGTTTGGTTCAGTGACTAATCACTCTCACTGTTACAAAACTTATGCCTGATTTAAGTTTGTCTGGCTTCAGATTTCAGCCATTCCTACTTGTTCTGCTTTTCTCCACTAAATTAAAAGAGACCTTCAGTACCTAGTATTTCTTCCATTAAAGGTACTTGTACACTTTAATCAAGTTACCTCTCAATCTTCTTTTTGATAAGCTAAATAGATTGAGCTCTTTAGTGAGACAAGGTTGGTGAGGTAATATCTTTTATTGGGCCAACTTCTGTTGGTGGAAGAGACAAGCTTTCAGATTTAAAATGTTTATTAAAGCTAATGTTACAAAAATTATATAATACATAGGTTGGGAAAAGAGTGTCTGTACATCTGGGTATAGTGCTCAGATTATCCACAAATACAAAGTTTGTTTTTAAAAGTCATATGATAGAGTACATAATCAGCAATAACCCAAATTTAGGTGAATAGATTTAACAGTACAGTTTAGATATTAGAATCCAAATACTCAGGTACATGACTCATGAAAAGTTATACAGAGATTTGGTCGTGGAAAGCAAAATATATCAATGAGTGGAGATTCTCAATTACTGAGGGACAATTAGGTTGGTTGTCCATTTATAAAATACAATCCATGAGGAAAGTACGTGTTACTGTGTAGCTGCAAGCCCCATTCGAGAGTTTGGCAGCTGCGACACAACGCCATCCAAGATCACCTGACCAGAGCCATCCCACCACCCATGGGGAAGGTTGTTGTAAACTCCACCATCCCTGGAACTGACAGCCAACTGCGACTGGACATCGTCATCACCAACGAGGATCGGAAGAAGATCATCATGGTGGACGTCACAGTGCCATTTGAGAACAGGACCCCGGCCTTTCATGATGCCCGAGCTCGAAAGGTAGAGAAATATGCCCCTCTGGCTGAAACCTTGAGAACTAAGGGTTACCAAGTCCAGACACATGCACTAATCGTCAGAGCCTTAGGCGCATGGGACCCCAGGAATGAGCGAATGCTGAGAGAATGCAGAATCGGTCAACGCTACCCTCAGCTGATGCGGCAACTCATGGGGTCAGTCGCCATCAGGTGGTCAAGGGACATCTACATAGAACACATCACTGGACATCGGGAATACCAGAAGGGATGAGCTGGAGTGCTGATGAGGAATGCAGTCAGGAAAGTAACAAATACACAGAGCTTTTCAGGTCTGCAGAAAGGTACTCAGAGCATTAAAGCAACATACAAGGTGGAACAAATTGTTTAGGAGAAGTAGTTAACACATATTCTTAGGGTACGTCTACACTTACCTGCCGGTTCGACGCAGAGAGTTCGACTTTTTGGAGTTCGAACTATCACGTCTGATCTAGACGCGATAGTTCGAACTCCGGAAGCGCCGCGGTCGACTCCGGTACTCCACCTCGGCAGAAGGAGTTGGCGGAGTCGACGGGGGAGCTGCAGAGTTCGACCCCGCCGCGTCTGGACGGGTGAGTAGTTCGAACTAGGGTACTTCGAATTCAGCTACGCTATTCACGTAGCTGAATTTGCGTACCCTAATTCGAACCCCCTTCTTAGTGTAGACCAGGCCTTAGGGACCATTCAAGGTGAAATGGCCCTTTAACATCCCTGCAGTCTTAGGACAAAAAGGGAGTTAGAAGATTACAAATTGTAATAAGCGGTAAATCCAGTGCCTTTATTAAGACCATGATTTTTAGTGTCTAGCAAAGTTATGAATTTAAGTTCCCAGGCTCATCTTTTGAAGCTGTTGTGCAAGTTTCCTTTGAGGATGAGTACTAAGAGATCAGATACAGAGTGATCGTGTCGTGAAAAAAGTGTCCACCCACATATGATTTTTTTTTGTCTTTTATCATTTTCCTGTGAGCATTCATTCAAGAGAGTAATGATTGTATTTTTTCACCTACATAGTTATTAGTGGCGCATTTAGTGCACAGGATGCGGTACACCACATGTTGTGATGGCTATGTGTAGGACCCAGAGATCTTGAAAGGTGTATTGTGTGGGTATTTATCATTGTAGCAACGGGGCTATGTCTGCAAGTTTTGCATCTGTTGTTGTGGCAGGGTCTGGTGTTGCTTTGAGTTGGTGGGTCCTGGTCTGTGGGGAGCTTGCTTCTGATGATGAGCTTGGAGAGGTTGGGGGTTGTCGGAAGGCCAGAAGAGGGGGTTTGGTAAAGATTTTTTTCAGGGTGTGGTCTATTGAGCTCTTTAAGATCAGTGTAAGGCATTTTCTCCAGACTTTGAATAATTTTTGTGTCTCTTTTCTGCACCTTTGCCAATTTTCAACATTCTTGTTAAAATGTTGACACTAGAACTCCTACTCATTATCCCCCATTCATACATCCAAGGATCAGCAAATATGACCCACTTTTATCAGAGCATGTTAAACATGTTCAAGAATCACAAGATAGTCAAAAGCACATGCAAACCCATTATCTCTCCACACGCATACAAAACGAGTTTACTGAGCTATGTGGGTCATTCGTACAAACAACAATTCTTGATGAGATTCGAAATGCCAAGTGTTTTTCAATCATTGTTGATGCCACTCCAGATTGTTCTCACAAGAAACAGACTACTATGGTTATTTGATATGTTAAGCTTGCAGATAGCTCAAAATTTTCAATTGAAAAAAGGTTTATTTTGTTTGATAATTTCATGAGGAAAAACTGGGGAAAAAATTGCTGCTTGAATAATTCTAGAAGGTTTTAAGTTAGATTTTCAAGTCTGCATTGGTCAAGCCCAGGCATAGGCAACCTATGGCACGTGTGAGCTGATTTTCAGTGGCACTGACACTGCCTGGGTCCTGGCCACCGGTCTGGGGGGCTCTGCATTTTAATTTAATTTTAAATGAAGCTTCTTAAACATTTAAAAAACCTTATTAACTTTACATACAAAAATAGTTTAGTTATATATTATAGACATATAGAAAGAGACCTTCTAAAAATGTATTACTGGCACGCGAAACCTTAAATTAGAGTGAATAAATGAAGACTTGGCACACCACTGCTGAAAGGTTGCCGACCCCTGGTTAAGCCTATGACAATGGATCTAATATGGCTGGGAAGTACAAAGGTGTACAAGCAGTCCTGCTTGAGCATAATTCAAACTGTATTTGCTCCAACCATGGAAACCACACACTAAACCTTGTAGGTGTTGACTGTGCTGAATCATATAAGGAGGCAATTATTTACTTTGGAACTGTTCAGCAAATGTACAATCTCTTCAGCAGCAGTCCACAAAGATGGGAAATTCTAAAGCAATATCTTCCTGTTTCACTGCATGGGATGCCCAAAACTAGATGGTCTGCACAAATTGATGATGTTCAACCAGATGGTGTTAAACCAGGCTTTAAATGAGCTTGAATCTCTCAATCTCGCGGCTCAGGCTTGAACTGAACTTCAGTCTATTCAGAAGCACATATCCAAATGTGAATGCATTCTGATGTCATCTTTGTGGATGAAGCTACTTACAATGATCCACCAAACTAATCTGGTAATTGAAGCCCACAATGCTACACTTGATGTTGAGAGGGATAACATTGAGAGTCTTATGATTAACATTCAACAGATTCGTGAACAAGGGGATGTGATCCTGACTGAGTCCAAATTAGTAGCACAGAATATTGCCATTTCATCTGAGTTCTCCACCAGTCGCAACTTACCTACTGAATCTGTTGCCGAGCAGCATTATAGGGTCAATGTCTTCCTTGTCATCACTGACACTATTCAATTAGGTTTAGCACGTTGATTTGAGTCACTACGACTAATTTGTACTCTTTTGGGGTTTCTTTGGCAGTTCAACAAACTGAGTAATGATGATCTACTTTCTGCAGCTGAACAATTTCAGCAACTGTACAACCAAGAAATCTCAAAAGATCTCAGTGACAAGGTCATCTTCCTCAAACAAATATATTCCATGAACTTTAAACTGGATGGCAAGCCAAAGGAATTGCTTCAGGAAATACTTGAACTTGGACTCTCTGGGGTGTTTCCTAATATCACAAATGCATTGCATATTTTTGTCAGTTTGCCTGCATCAGTGGCTTCAGGTGAACACACCTTCAGCATGTTGAAGCAGGTAAAGAACTATCACCATTCAGTTATGGGACAAGAGCATTTGAATGGGCTCACCATACTTAATATCAACTGTGACATTGCATGAAAGCTAGATTTTTCCTCAATAATTAGTGCATTTGCACAGAAAAAGGCTAGAAAGCATTTGTTAAATCAAAAAATATTCAAATTATGTCTCTCTCTTTTTGGTGCTTTATTTTGTTTTCATGTGTCATCATTTTTTATTTTTATTATGGCTAGGGGGCTCAAAAGCTGGAAGTGGCCCAGGCCTCTCTGGACCTCTGAGAGGGCCTGAGAGTAACAGTAAAAATATTAGTGTACCAGGGAACAAAATAATTTTTAAAATGGTATCCTCTATTTTTCTGAGTCAGATGCATTGCTATGCCCCTGATTAGATCATCTCAAGACTGACCTGGAATGTCTGGTTCTGTGGCCAAAGAAATAGCAGTATGCACTGCCATGAACATAATTCAGTCTTGATCCTGCCCCATTTCACATTCCAGGATATCAGAGATGAGAGCAATGGTGAGGCTTCTTTTAGCTTGGAGATAAAGAAATAAGGTGGGTGAAGGAGGGTCTTTTATTCAGGGGCGGCTCTACCTTTTTGGCCGCACCAAGCAGTCATGCGCGGGAGGCGCCCCGGAGCCGCGGGAGCAGCGGACCTCCCGCAGGCATGACTGCGGAGGGTCCGCTGGTCGCGCGGCTCGGCTGGACCTCCCGCAGCTGCGGACGGTTCGCAGGTCCGGCGGCTCTGCTTGAGCTGCCGCAGGCATGCCTGCGGGAGGTCCAGCCGAGCCGCGGGACCAGCGAACCGTCCGCAGTCATGCCTGCGGGAGGTCCCCCGGAGCCGCGGGACGAGCGCCCCCTCCGCAGTCATGCCCGCGGCAGGTCCGGTCGTCCCGGGGGTCCGGTGGACCTCCTGCGCATGACTGAGGTAGGTCCGCCGGCCCAGCCTGCCGCCCCCACCCCGGGAAAGGGCCGCCCCACGCGCGTGCTTGCCGCGCTGGAGTCTGGAGCCGGCCCTGCTTTTATTCATGCTTTAGTGAGTTCAGTTTATTCTTGTTCTTTTTGTTGACCGCCATAGCTCAATTCAGCTGAGATGTAATATCCAATGTTCAGTGCATTCCCACTTTTTACATAGTTTTCCAGACTGGGTTATCTGAGTCACAATGAGTTCTCTTGCCTAAGGTCAGGCAGTAAATTTAGCCCAGGGTTAGAATTTAGGTTTCTTTTGCCACTCATGAATTGGCTGGGCCAAATGGCTTTATGCTAGGTTATATAAATAACCATATTCAATTATTCTCAGGTGGACGATGTGACTATGTGGAGAAGGGTATGAGAGCACTCAACTAGTTGCCTTTAGCAATTTACACAATATAAACAATTTCAGGGCAAGCAAACAAACCTATTAAATAACAGAAATATAGGATGACTTTTTTGCTATTATGTACAATTTATGGGCCAAACTTTCAGCACATTAGTCTGCCCCTCCCCATCGATTTTGTACCCGAAATAATTTGTGGGTGAAACTAGAGTCATCTAAATGTGTTCGTAGGTAAGCACAGGGATTATTAGACATCGAAATGACAACCATAATTATTTGCAGGAACACAATGGAGGCCATTGTATAAAAATGTTGCCTTATATATTTACATATAAGTTCAGGCTACCCTGTTCATGAGTATTTATTTAAGGTCCAGTCCTGATCCCCTTCCTCAGGAAGGACTTCAGTGAAGTGTGGAATTTTGCTCTGGATCACACCTGTAGGGAGGGGTGAAAATTTCATATTAGTCTATGGAAAAAGATGGAAAACATCAATTGTTTCCTATCTTCAGAACCCTTTACCTAAAATTCTAAGGACAGCCACCCTGTTGCTTAGGCTACACATGCATGGAAGCATCATTATCAGCACCTGACATGAAAGCATGGGCAGGGAGAGGGAAGAGAAGAACAGAAGAGATGAAAGAGGAGACTAAAGGAATAGTAACAGAGTGAATAAGGCTTTCCAAAAAGGAACTTAACACTGATTGCCTTCAAGACACTTAAAATACATTCAATATTTTCCTAATTTTTTCCGTGTAAGCAAGTGATGTGGTTGCTGTTGGTTTGTTATGGATTGTAGCTAGAAGTGCAAATGGTCCATGAAATGCTGAATGCATGTGGGGAAGTGTTGTTAAGACAATCTCTCTGTTAAGATGAGATCCATTATTAAAAAAAGGTTAGAGAAGCCACAGCCTTTTCCTCTCCAGCAATTCCTTACATACTATATGTGGTTTTTACTTCCCTGTACCAGGAGACAGACTAACAAGAATGCAAACTAACTGGTTTACGTTTTGTGAAAGGAACCAAAAAAAAAAAAATCAAACCTGTTTGCTTTCTTTTGAATTAACATGTACCTGATCGAATGCCTCCTCTTGTAAACTTCTCAATGACTGAGAAAATCAGCAGAGAGAGAGAGAGAGAAAAAAAAAACCAATGTGTAAGGAGCTGAGATTGGCTTTGAGCTTTATAACCTCCTAGCAGTGATGCTTTAGATAGGCTTGAGGAAGCATTTTCATAGCAAATTCCTGTTTTCAGTTGTTTATAAATATTTCAGTAAACTGAATTCTGAGCTGAAGCTTCTGCAGCATTTTCTCCCAGGTTGAATCCTTTATACAGGGTGGACTAATCGCAGGTTTGCCACAACATATGGTCATCATTTTGCCATTTCTGAGTTATCTAATAGTGAAATAACAGTGTTTTTCATACTTTATATAACTTTCAGAGTCTTTCTGCATTTGGAAAAGTGAAAAATAGCATTTTGTTACCATCTGAAGCTTGCCATGTACATACGGCCTGGTTTCTGAACACCTGACATCCCCTCTGAAAATCAGGCTCTAATCACAGAAGTGTACACTGGAAGGGACCTCGAGATCATCGCGTGACTGAGCCCCCCTCTCAAGGCAGGAAGTTTGTCAAACCTGTTCTTAAAAACATCCAGTGACAGAGATTCCATAATCTCCCTAGGCAATTTCCTCCAGTGCTTAAATACCCATCAGGAAGTTTTTCCTAATATCCAACCTAAACCTCCTTTGCTGCAACTTAAGCCCATTGCTTCTTAGCCTATCCTCAGAGTTTAACAAGGACAATTTTTCACCCTCCTCCTTGTAACTTTTTAAGTGCTTGAAAACTGTTATCGTTAGAGTTGCCAACTACCCAATTTCTTAAAACCGGACTCTACATACTGGTGTGGGTTGATGAGCTGGTGCCCCCCGTCCTCAAGCCCTGGGCCAGGCTGGTGGTGGCATTTGCAGGCAGCGATCATGGGAGGGGACACTGGGGGTGTTGTCAGTCTATCTGGGCGAACCAGGCCGAGATGGGGAAAATGCCCTTCCTTACCCATGCTGTGTATGCAAGCTGGAGGCCAGGCTCTGCAATGCCCTGAGATTTAAGGGTGCTGGTCCCCACCTTCCTGGGCCGGGACGAACTCATCTGAGTGGCACAGGGAGGGAGACGAAGTGGGAGCTGGTGCTGCAAAGTCACCTCTGCTCTGGGGAGAAGGGTCCGACCCACATGGGATCCCTGTCTCGGGTTGTGGCTCTGGTCCGTGACTTGGAGCCCCTGGAGTGGCTTCCCACAAAGATGAGTGTTTCTGCAGCAGGGGGTGGGGCAGAGCTGGGGAGCAGAGTTGAGGATGGAAAACAGGACACGATCCAAACACAATCCTGCGGTGTGGATTGGCCCTGACCTGGCTCACAGCCTTGCTGCCCCCAGCTCTCTGTAAGTGCTGTGCTGTGGTCACACATGCTGCGGTGGTGCGGTGGGCTGTGCCTGCCCCCCCCCCCATTCTGGCACCCCTGTGGGCAGTAATTTGTGTGTCCGGTCAGTACTTCTGACTGGACACTGTACTTTTAGACTGAACTTTCCAGTTGAAAACCAGACACCTGGCAATCCTAGTTCCTCCTCAGTCTTCTCTTCTCCAGACTAAACAAATGTGGTATATTCAGGCAATGGGGTATACTGGCCCTTTAAGAGTAGAAGAGGCCAGAACACCTCACTCCAGGAAGCTGGAATGAACAAAGACCCAGGAGATGGAACAGTCCTGGGGAATAAGCAGTTGGATTGGAGAAAAACCTAGAGCACTGCAACTTTAAAGGTTTGGGACTAGGAGCCCTAGGGTCGGGTGGGACAGAGCTACCCTCTCTTCCAGCCAATCAAGAAGAGCTCTCTAGAGGGGCAGTATATAGTCAGGCTTCTCCCTCAGAAGAACAGAGATGATGCTGGTAGGAGAAGGAAGCTAGAGCCAGAAGGCTGAGTGCAAGGTAGAAATAGCTAGGAGTGGTGACACTGTAAAGAACAGATGCTGGCAGAAGAAGAGCTCTGTGTGGGTGGCAGAAGAGCCAGGGATAAGTGTGAACTGTTGGGTTGCAATGCAGAACTTTATGTCTGAGCCATTAAGGACGATGTGGGACTGTTTGCAGTCATTAAACCAGCCCCAAGTGAAGGATAGTTCTACTCATGAGAGACTGCATAGAACTCAGAAGGAGCTCTGAAGATGGAGAACAGAGGGAGGGTGCTGCAGAGGGACTGAGCACTCCCTTGTGGCCAGAAGAAAGTTGCAACCCTGTATTACTCTTTAATTAGATGTCTGAAAAGGTTTGCTTTAGAAATAAAAGTTCATGTGCTGTATGTGACTTTCCACTCATTGCCCATTCCTGCAATGGGTGTGAGCACACAGAGGGAGCTCATCAATTCAAAAGACATGGCTACAACTTGCAGGATCAGATGCTAAATTTACAGCTATCTTCCAAGTTGCAGTACTCGTGCATGAGTCTATCTGGAATCTCACACAATGAACCCAATTTTATGCTGTTTTACATTCTATGTGACTCTGCTGAGATCACTGCAGTTGCCCCAGGACCTAAGTAGCTGGCCCAATGGAATCAGTTCCATGTGTTAATTCTACTGTGTGATTGCATCCATACAAGAATGTTCAAAGGATCCCTCTGGGTGGGCATCTTATGACTTTCACACTGAAATAAATCCAATTTATTTTCTTTTTAATCTTTTCATTTTATAAAAACAATGCATTTAGAGTAAAAGTTAAGTTAAATGCAACATGACAGTGTTACTGCTGCAGACACACAAAAAATCAAGAAATTCAAAATTATGGTTCATACAGTGCAGCGATTTTGCAAAGCAGCTAGGATGTAGCAGGATGTATTTTGTGTTACTGAAATTATACCATAGATGTATGTGTGCAATGAGACTGAGTTACCAGTCCTGGGCTAGATTCGGTAACTCATTGTCTCATTGCACACACACATTGTGGTATAATTTCAGTAACACAAAATACTACAGATGCATGAAGGTGGACGATTTACAGTAACTCCTGGAAATACAAATGAGTAAATTCTTAGTTAGAATGTTGCATTAACATCAACATCATGTTTTCTTTTAAATGAATTGAATACCACACAATAAAGAAAGATGATGTGTCTCCAGAGACAAAAGAGAGCTGAAGTATACCAGTGAATCTGGATTCACCACTGCGTTACTCTATTTTACACAGTTCAGCAACACTCACATGAGAGGAATTGCACTGGCGTAAAACTAGAATGATGCAGTGGTGAATTAAACCCAAAGTACACATTAGGCTAGATATACTGGGAGACTCCAGCTGTTTTGTGGCACAAGGCAGCTATAATCCAAGTTTAACCATGCAGTTAAGCTGGCTTTATGACTGCTTTGTGCCACCAGAGCAGCACAAAACAGCTGAAATGTACTGGTGAATCTTCTCATAGCATTTTGTTTTTGAATGAAGACTGTTGGCCTGATCCCACAAACTCCAATGACAATGAGTAGTAACTGAAATCATTAGGGCTGGGCTCCGATGTTCATGGTAAACTGAAAGTAACCACACACACACACGTGCGCACATAACATGATGTTTCATTTAATTATGTTTGTAACTATAATTATTATTTACCATCCTACAAAAAGATAGATAATCAGATAATGCCTGATTATACATACTTGTTATCCCTTTAAACTTAGCAATTTTTATATATAGACTCATTCCTTTACACAAAACTACTTAATGGCTATTTTAAAACCTTGAAGATCATCTGTGGATTGGCATACCTGTAACTTTCCCCTCCTTGCTTTTTCCTTCCTGGACTCATTCATCACATTAAATTGAGCAATCTCATTATGCTGCTTTGACTTCTATTGGATTTTTAGCTAGGTCCCTGCTGAATTAAACAAATAGTCTAAAAAAAGTAAACAAACAACAATAAATATATAATGACTTCATATTAATAGACTGTTCATCAGAACATTAGATACATGTTCCTGTCTACTGGTAAAATCCAGAAGTAAATATATTTTGATTAGACTAATCAGTATGTGACTGGTGGGAAAATAATCATAGAAATCAAAGACTGAAAGGGATGTCGGTAGGTCATCTAATCCAGTCCCCTGCACTGAGGCAGTATTATCTAGAGTCCATCCCTGACGAGTGTTTGTCTAACCTGTTCTTTAAAAACCCCAATAAAAGGGATTCTACAACCTCCCTAAGTAATTTGTTCCAGCGCTTAACTATCCGGACAGTTAAGAAGTTTTTACTAATGTCTAACCTAAATCTGCTTTGCTGCAATTTGAGCCCATTACTTCTTGTCCTCTCCACAATGGTTAATAAGAACTATGTAGCATCCTCTTCATAACAACCTTTTATGTATTTGAAAACTGTTATCATGTCTCCCCTAAATCATCTTTTCTCCAAACTAAACAACCCCAATTTTTAAAATCTTTCCTCATAGGTCATGTTTTCTAGGTCACTAATCATTTTTGTTGCTCTTCTCTGGACTTTCTCCAATTTGTCCACATCTTTCCCAAAGTGTGGAGCCCAGAACTGGACACAATACCCCTCCAGTTGAGGCCTTATCAGTGCAGAGTAGAGTGGAAGAAATACCTCTCCTGTCTTTCTTACAACACTCCTGCTAATACATCCCAGAATGATGTTCGCCGTTTTTGCAACTGTATTACATTGTTGACTGACATTTAGTTTGTGACCCACTATAACCCCCAGATCCTTTTTGGCGGTATTCCTTCCTAGAATTCCCATTTTGTATTTGTGCAGTTAATTGTTCCTTCCTAAGTGTAGTACTTTGCATTTGTCCTTATTGAATGTCATCCTATCCATTTCAGACCATTTATCCAGTTTGTCAGTTCTAATCCTGTCCTCCTGCAAGGACGGGAAAGCTATCTTAAAAAGCCAGCTGATGACCACCTTGATGTAAGAGGAATCCCTGGATGGTGTAGCAGTAGCATAGCCAATTAGAGTCTCTAGGAAGCCTGTCAGAGGGAAGGGGACATGGCCAGATTGTAGCTGTTCTCCAGTCATCCCTGGCTGGTTTATAGCAGCCCTTTGGCCGCTTTCAGTTGTTCTGGGAACTGAACTGGCCCCCAGCCAGCCCCAGAACTAGTGGAACACAAAAGGTGGTGTATGGATTTTACTCCACCCTCTCTCTAGGTCCTGTGCCAAGCACAGTTCAGCTGGATCAGGCCCATAAACTTCAACAGAAGTACTCTGTTTTATTCAGACCGTGCAAGGAGATTAAAATGAAACCAAGTGCCCGGCCACATGTGTATTAAAATAAAGCTAGCATCATTGCCCCATATAAAAATCTCAATCACCTGGTATTTGCACACTGTAATCCATGATGTCTGCTAATCTAAACATGATATCGGTGTGCTATCATCATCGGGTTGGCATTTAATTTACAACCTATGCAATAGTTAAGAAACAGGATCTTTAATATCTTTTATGCCTTTTAGATCATTCACAGTTTAAATGCATGTTTCAGGTCAGATCTCAGTTTGTGTTAACTGGCATAGTTCCATTGTAGTCAACGAAGCTGTGCCAACGTATATCAGCTGGGGAACTGGATCTTCATGTTCAGTTGAGTGACAACAATAGTAATTGAGGGAATAATTTAAAAATCTGAAACAGGATTTGTTGTGTTTACACGGTACATTGGCTTTCTACCTATGTCTCTTTTCTACTATGAAACAATTCAGTTTTATGGTAGGCTAAAGAGACTGCTAGAAAACCTTCCAGACTCATTTTATTCGGAGAAGAAAATATGGCCCATAGTGTACCTCTGTAAAGGGTTCTCTTAAATATCTAATAGAAAATAAAGATGAGTGTCAATTAGAAAGCTTTCTTCTGGCTATGCAAAAGACACAGAGCTTGCTTTTGATTTCACACCAATTTACAATGATTTAACTTCCCTGACTTCAGTGGAGCTACTCCTGATTTTATACTGGTGTGACATCAGGATCATGCCCACAGTTATCAGACACATGCTAAATAAATTGAAGTTTTAAAAAAAACAGTTTGAGTTTGCTGTGGTCTTGTATTTTTATGATGACAAAAATAATAATTGGATTAAGACAGATAATGAAAAATTCAGGAAAGCTGAAAATGTGAAGGGCTTTTTTGTGATCTTTCTGCAGAAAATGAAAGTAACCAGGAAAGGGAGGTGGATCCTAGAGTGGTAGAATGACTCACTGGACTATGATCTGTTTGTTTTAATCAAGCTGTGTGCATACAGGTCTAACTGTGGGCAAATATGGCCAGTGTCTGACCCATAGCTGTGGCCACGTAGGTGCCTACTTCTGCTTTTTTGTGTTGTTTTTTTTTTAATTATTAACCTGCCCAATCCATGATGGCCTTACTTTCTAGGCATTGCAACGTGAGACATAAGAGATTACAATAACTATATATACATTTCGGGGGGTGCTGGGAGGTTTAGCGAACATGTGTAAACTGTTTGGAACATGAAGTGTGATATATAAAAGTTCCTATTATTACTGCTCGTGATTAGTGTTACTTTTTTTTTTTAAATCTTCGGCTGCAATTCCAGCATTATCATAGTATATCCAACTATCAGGAAATACAGTGCAGATTCACTGAACATATAAGATGTGCTGTCTTATCTCATGACTGTCACATTCACCAATAAGATAACACTCACTACTTTCAACCCGATCATTAAGTACTGCTATGGTTTGCAGTTCGAGCTGCGATATTTTTTGGCAAGCACCTCACTGGAGTCAGAGCTTTATGACTTTTAGGTTAGGACATGCCATAGCTTAGGTGTTTTGGCCAGACACTGAAATTGCTAGGCAGTTGTCTGCGAGGGCCCCATGACTGGGATGCTAAACAGTGTCAGATAAAGAGCAAACAGTTTACGATGGTAAAATGAGGGACAACAGGAAAAAATCCAGACACACCACATCCTTTTTGGGGGGAGCTGGACAGGATTTTACATAAAGTGCATGACTGCCCACCCCTGGCAGCTCATGGATCGTGCTGATCAGCCTCTCCCTCCACAGCCTCCCCCCCAAGATTGACCAGTAAGACTCACTGGGGGATGAGCACGAGGAGGCCGGTGAAGAGCTCTCCCCAGAGGGCCAGGATTTATTCGGGGCTCAGGACCCCGATGCCATCCAGGATGAAGATGAACCCAATTCCTGCCCTGCAGCAACCAAACAGCTATCCAGACCAGGACTGAGGAGGCTGATCCTATGGAGGGAACCTCAGCATGTACATTTTTTATAATTTTTGTAATTATTATATAAGTCTTAATGTATTATTATTATATTATGCTACACTGCCATGCTAGCTTCTGTTCTGGGTGCCCTTGGCCATACCTGTTGTAGGCCAGATGTGGGTAGAAGCCTTTCCAAGTCTGAGGTCCCCTCCTCCCATCAGCCCATACTGTCCATTCAGTCTCCACACCATTACCCAGCTGGAATAGTCGCCATTTTGGAATTAGCCTCCATCTCATGCTAAAGCCATGAATACTTACTGTTTTCAAGCCCAGGCCAAGAAAGGCACACGCCCATATACACATTTTCCTTTCCCCTTTCCCTCCGCTGTCCTGCTTGGCAAAGGCCACCCTCACTTGAAAAAAAACCAATTCTTGCCACCTCCAAAAAGGGGGTGGCAGCATAGCACACCTGTGCCCTCTATCCCACCCCCTCCCAGGACAGATTCAAATGAGAAAAACATTCTTTTATGTGAAATGCAAAGGTTTATTGACATGAAGAAGAGCTCTGATTAAGCTCGAAAGCTTGCCTCTCTCTCACCAGCAGAAGTTGGTCCAGTAAAAGATATTATCTCACTTTCCTTGTCCCTCTAATATCCTGGGACCAACACAGCTAGAACAACACTGCATACAAAGGGTTATTGAGACATAGATTCCAGCGAAAGAAATTTGGTTAGTGTTCTCACTTTAGAGGAGGTAAAAGCTTGCAAAGCTATGAAGAGTACAACTCCTCTGTAACATGCATTCTTACAGACTGTATGAATGCTTCAGGCAACCATTGAGGAGCCCTGTTTTTCTCTGAATTTTCAGCATGTCTGCAGGGGAGATAAAGTAAAATCTAAGACTGAGAAATTGTTCCATATTTGTTCTGAGATTGTGAGGAATAGCTGCATGGTCATCCCCGTCCCTGGAATAACTCACAACTCCTTTCCACTCCTGCAGAACTTCTAGCGAGACCATCTTGGTGAATAATTTCCCAGCGTATCTCACTGGTCTGCCCCTTGCCTTTTTTGAGTAGGCCATTCTCTGCCTCCTAGACACCCGGTACAGTGTGATGTCATCCAGAGTCAGGACAGCCTAAAGGAGTTGGAGAGGGGATAACTAGCCATCTCACCCCCAGATTCATTCTGCTAACCCTTCCAACATCATATAAACACCTCCAAGGGATAGAAAAACTGCACTTCCAAGGGATAGAAAAACTGCAAAGCCAGACTGGAAACATAATTCCCACGCCCAGCCTCCAAGGCACAAAGGCAAAGCCACGTAGCATAAACTGCACAGAGAAAAATCCCAATCCTCAATAAAGTCTCCTATGTTATATTTTAGTTTTTGAGAGTGGTATTTCATTTGTTGGGGCTTGTAGGAATGTATTTTGTTGTTAGAATACTGGGTTTATTCCTTGTGAACAGAGTAGTCATTATTCTCCAAGAGACAGCACCCTTTGTGTGCCAACCACAGAGGAGTCACCTGGGGTGGAGGCACCAGGTGCCAAAATAAAGATCCTAGGACTGACCCATGCGAGGAGAGGGCAGAAGCCACTCTGACTAGCAAGCACCAGGGAGCAGGCTTGAGCCAGGCCTCTGGAGAGAGGCTACAGTTTCCCCGCTGGTTAAATGAAAGCATTCTTTGTAGAGCTAGAGATCATTGCTTTTTAATATATTGTTTCATACTTAAAGGCTGTTTTCATTTTCGTTTCAGTTGATGGTTCATTTCTGTTTGTTACATAATTGTTTAATAATAAAAACCTTTAAAATTTAATTAATAAGGAGTTGATCACAGTTCTTTATCTCTGGCCAAGCAGCCTGTGAATGGCTTCATTAGCCAGGGAAGCAGAGGATAAGCTGGGTCTCCCAGGATCACCAGAGCAATGTTCACACTATTAATGTCCATAGCATTCCCGGGGCAAACAGTCCATTAACTTAAATATTCTGAGTTCCAAAATATTCTAGAATCCTAGACCCTTCCAGACCACCCAACATTTATATCCATAAACCTGGCATGGTGGTCGACAAGCCCTTGAAACTCCATAGGAATACCCTTTTCTGTTTATGAATTCTGAGCCCTGATGGCAGGGATGTGGGGAGGGGGGGAATAATAGGCATATAGGTTGCTTCAATTGCCCCAGTACAGTTTGGAAAATCCCATGCTTACGAAGCCATCAATAACCTCCTGAGCATTACCAAGCTTATAAATTGGTATGACAGTAGGCTTTCCATGGCATCACACACTTGCAAGACAATGGCCCCAACAGTTGATCTCCCCATGCCAAATTGGTTTGCCGCTGACCGGTTGCATTCAGGGGTGGCCAGCTTCCAGATGGCATTGTGACACACTTGTTCACAGGTATCAGGCACCACATGTTGGTATGATGGTTCTATCACATTTTGGGAAAACTACTGCAGACAGAAGCTCAAATATTTCAACTCTTTACATACATTCAGTGCACGTATCAGTAAATAACTAGTCAAAGACAAAAGGATATACTACATAGTTATACTGGGAATCTAGATAACTGATGATTAATTAATTCAAACATTGATGCTTATTACATCTTCTAGATAATCTATTTAGCATCACCTAACGTATGTTCTAAAAGAACTTAAATTAAATAAGCAGAAAAATGGAAAATTCAAAGGATTCCCTCTTTGTTGACAACAATATATGCGATAATTTTAAATCAATTAACCTACTTTTAAAAACCAAAGTGTCATTCTATCAATGCCATCACACCACTAACCATTGCCATTGTGATGTAGAGAAAATCATGGGTATGAATTTGTGCTTCACGCTCACACTCCTTATGAATAATTTTGTCATCTTAAAAACTACAGCAACTAATTTTCAACTTCAATGACAATCTGGAGCTTTACACCATGCTGAAATATAAGATACATGAATAGTGAGGGCAATAGCTATCTAGCAGTTTAGAGCTTGTTTGCATAAATTTTTTAAAACAATGGTTGAAGAGATAGACCTTGCTAAGTACTGTTATCAATACACTCCTGTCATCTTGTTGATTCTATAGCCAGCCAGATGAAATAGCAGCATCAGTTCATCCTAATAAGACGCCAAGAGGTGGTTGTTAACCTGAAAACACTAGTAACCAAGATGTCCAGCATAAACATCTGCCTAAGTCACTGAAACT
Organism: Mauremys reevesii; assembly: GCF_016161935.1. Classification (NCBI taxonomy): domain Eukaryota; kingdom Metazoa; phylum Chordata; order Testudines; family Geoemydidae; genus Mauremys; species Mauremys reevesii. The sequence goes on from NC_052624.1 coordinate 263,217,387, forward strand.
AAATTTTCAATTTTAAACTATTTTATTGTACTAACCTACTAAAGAATTTAACAAAATTTTAAGCAGGAATCAAGACACATCAAACTCTGTGTGTATGTAAATTATCACAAGCAATAATGTAATATACATGGCCAAACTGGGATGTTTCAAGATAAATTCCCTATTTCCATTTAAACAGCTAGGATTTAAGCTAAATCCTCCGCTAACTCTGATTTGGGCTCAGTCACATCCTCTGCATGAGCATCCAAAGGCAAAATTTGGGCATTACTACAGAAAACAACTGTGATTTCAGAAGAGCTTTGCTAATTACGACCATGGCTTAAAGGAATGTGCAGGATGAAATTAATGTTATATTTAGAACAAGTGAAAGGAAAAATGGCATCACATAACACATAATCAGCCTGTAGAATTTGCTGCTGCTGGAGGTCAAAGGCCAATTCTGTGGCTCAGTAATAAAAGAACTGGATAATTTTATGACCAAATCATTAACATTTCTACTTATGCAGGATAAGATAATGATAATTAAATCACATGGTTCACAGCATACACTGATCAGGAAGAAATCCACCCACACATACTTCTCCCCAGGGATAGCATTGCTCAAGTGACATAATCTATTGGATTATGGCATACTAGTAAACCAATGACTCACCAGGACTTAACTTTCAAAGAAAATTATAGCCAAAGAATGACCATTATGATAGTAATGGAAAGAAAATAAAACCTGACACAAAATAGTCATTTAAAATCACAGTTTCAGAAGTGTCACAAATTGTATATGCTCCAATTATGAGGTACCTAAATTCAATGGAAATTCTGGGTCTCTCTGTGACAGGGTGGGATATTCTGTACCAGACTTTGGACTCAATTTTGTGTGGCTTAATGAACACATCTAAACTTGTCTAAGGCATTTTATCATATAACACTGCAGACGGTGCCTGCTCAGGAAAGTTGCTTGATACCTCACAGAAGGATGATCTGGTCTAAAACTACACAGTTAGGTTGATGAAAGCTGCCTTGCATCAACCAAGCTGTGGAAGTGTCTTCACTTACATTTGGCTCTGGATGATGTAAGTGACTCTCTGTGCCAATTTAGTAACGCCACCTCCCCGAGTGGCGCAGAGTCACGGTCGATGTAATTAGATTGATGCAGAGTCACTGTAGACACTGCATTGCCTACATTGATTTTACTGGCTTTCAGGAGCTGTCCCACAATGCCACACGCTGACACTACAATTGATACAAGTGCTCCTGGTGAGAACGTGTACCGCCGACACAAGGAACCAGGTGTGCACACACACAGGTGATTTCATAACTGCAGTGGCTGTAGGTCAACATAATTTTGTAGTGTAGAAATGGCCTGAGAAGCTGTCAATAGAGCAATCGATGGCCATTGGCTCTGATTCTCTTTCTACTCCCTATCCCATGGAACAATTGACTTTCTGTACTGGAACCCACGGGTGGGGGAAGGGTCTGGAATATCCCAGGGGAGAACATGGCAAAGAGAGAGAGACATTATTTAAAAGGGGGTGCAACTCTGCAGGGGGCTGATCATCGCCATTGGAAGTATAGGCACCGACTTCCCCTCTTTTCTGTGGGTGCTCGACCCCCCACTCTGCCCCCAGCCCTGCCCCCACTCCACCCCTTCCCCACCCCCATTCTAACCCCTTCCCCAAATCCCCACCCCAGCCCCACCTCTTCCCCCTCCTCCTGGGGGTGGGGGGGAGGAGGAAGTGGGAAATGCTGGGAGGTAGGCAGAGGTGCAGGACGCAGCATGCCTGGGGGGGGAGGAGGAGGTGGGGCAGGGGGAGGGGAGCTTGGCTGCTGCTGGGTGCAGAGCACCCACTAATTTTTCCCTGTGGGTGCTCCAGTCCTGGAGTCGGCACCTATGATTGGAAGTAGGGCATGCAGGAGAGAAAAGGACAGGGGGAATCTGTCCAGCCTGAGACGCTGACAACCCTCCAACTCCTAGTGAAAACAAACTAAGAAAAGGGGCATTTCAGGCCTTTTTTTTTTATTATTTGTCAAAGATCTATAACTCTTGAGTGCTTTTAAGAATTAAGGGAGTGTGGTTATAAAATTCCTTTGCTAAACCTATAGGTGCTTTCTTGCGACACAGTCCCTGAAGGAGTTAAACTAGCAGGGCAGAGCACCCACAACCAAGTGAGACACTTGAGGGTCTGTATGAAAGCAACTAGAGGGCTCAAGAGGTCTAAGGCTCTGGTTTGGTGCTCTAGGGCTGCTGAACTATGGAGTCTCATGTCTCAGTGAAGGACTCAGACAAGTGATCTGGGCTTGGGAATGTGCCCTATAGACCCAGAATTAGAAACAGTGACTAGCCTCAGGCCAGATACAGCTGGTTTAGAACAACAGTTCTCAACCAGGGACACATGTATCCAAGGGGGATGCAGAGGTCTTCAAAGACTATCAAATTTATTTGGGCATAAGCTTTTGTGGGCTACAGCCCACTTCATCGGATGCATGCAGTGGAAAATACAGTAGGAAGATATATATACACACAGAGAACATGAAACAATGGGTGTTACCATACACACTCTAAGGAGAGTGATCAGTTAAGGTGAGCTATTACCAGCAGGAGAGAAAAAAAAAACTTTTTTTAGGGGTAATCAAAATGGTCCATTTGCAGCAGTTGACAAGAACCTGTGAGGAAGGGTTGGGGGGAGAAGGGAATAAACATGGGGAAATAGTTTTACTTTGTGTAATGACCCATCCACTCCCAGTCTTTATTCAAGCCTCATTTAATGGTGTCCACTTTGCAAATTAATTCCAATTCAGCAGTCTCAGGAACACCCTGGGGGCCAGGGGCTACAAGAGTCCATACCCATGCTCCAGGCTCCATGGAGGAGCTGCCAATGGCTCTGTGGGACCAGGGTGGAGGGGCAGGCGCACTGGGGGGTTCCTCCCCCTCCACAGGTGGTAGCTAGTCCTGCCACTTGGTGTCAGGGCAGGTCACAGGGGCACACGAGGGCGAGGAAGTGAACCGTGTGGTGCACGAGCAGGTATAGTGGTTTCCTTGGCATGGTTTGGAAGCGAACCGGCTGCAGGGCAGGCAGCGGCTGGGATTGTGGCAGGAGGGGGCCGGGAGGGCTCGCAGAACAGGGGCCTGATGAAAAGGGCCGGAGGGTCTGGGGGGTGAGGGGCAGGTGGGGGTGCCTGACCCTGAGTTGGGAACACCCCGTGGCCCGAGTCTGGCTCATCGCCAGGGGCAGGGGGCTGACGCTGTGTGAAGCCCCCGGAGCAGGCGGCGAACCGGGCCTGCCGCTCCCAGGCGCGGCGGCGGGGCGGGCGGCGCGTGCAGCAGCCCCCGGGCTGGGGACGGGGCGGCGCCCGGCGCAGGGGCTGGCCCAGCGCTTGGGTGTTGCACACACGCTTCCTGCACCTGCTCCGGGCGCAGCCTCCCCACAACCTGCGGCCACGTCCGGGCCAGGCTCGCTCCGCGGCAGCATGTCGGCCAGGGGGGGCTCCATGCCGCCGCCCCCCAACCCCACCGCCTACTTCCCCGCGCCCAGGATCACGCTGCCCGTGGGCTTGGACATCCTGCGCACCTACTCGGGAGCCTTCATCTGCCTGGAGATCGTGAGTGACCCGGGCCGGGGGCTGCTCGGGGAGGGCAGTGCTGCTGCTGGGCAAGGGCTCCCCGCTCGCCTCTCCTCCGCCCCCCATTACCGCCCCCCTGTTCCCTTCCCTTTCACTCGCTCCTGCCTTGAATCCCAGCCCCTCCTCCCAACAGAGCCTCAAATCCTTCCTCCGCCGCCCAGCACTTGTTGCGCCGAGCCCGGGGCGCCTGGCCTTCGCTGTGACATTCCCGGAGCAGCCGGGCCGGCGTCCTGCACCCACAACCGGGGCGGGGGGTGGGGAGTGCACACCTGCCCGTCCCCCGTGTGCGGGGGCCCAGGCTGCTGCGAACAGGCGGCACCGTAGCCCTGCCACCGGCCCCCCACGCTGCTAACCTGCCATTTTGTAGGTGGGAAAGGTGGTGGCAGCATCATGAGGTTCTGCTCCTGGAGCAGGAAGCCGGAGAGCAAGAGCAGACTCTGCATTCCCCTGCCAGGAGCTATTCCCCAAAGGAGGAGCCCGGAGAACTGGAGCACTGGACTTTATGCAAGGGGCGGGTGAGGGGAAGAACAGTCAGTTGGGGGAATGAATGTGTGTAGGGGGGGCGGGGGGAGCTTCCCCATGCCTCCATTTTGCCTAATCCCTTGTTTTCCCACCTCAAAGCTTCCCCAGGAAGGGGGATCCTGTCCATCATGCAACACCAGAGGTGTTTGTTCTCCTGATCTCCACGCAGATCTGTGTTTTTCACAGCTGTGTCTTGGCTCCTGTTCCCTTTTAATTACGGGGCAGCAGCCACAGACCACTGTGTATGTATTTTGCACTGCTTTATTTTAATCAAGACAGTCTTGATCCTCCACACGTTTAGATCAGATTCAGAAGTCCAAGGAAGTAAAAATATAGAGTGTATTCGTTTTTAGGCCCCCTCAAACTCTAGCGTGCATGCTTAACCTTACTGGCATGCCCAGTCCCATTCGGACTACTCGTGACCTCAGCATTAGGACAAGGGTAAGAGTTTGCAGGATCAGCATCATGATTACTAACAGGTTAGAGGTGAAATGCCGGCCTCATTGAAGTTAATGGCAAACTCCCATTGATTTCAATCAGTCCAGGATTTCACCCAGAATGTCTTTCTTCTTACAGTCACAGATTTGAATACTTACCTGGGCCCCAGTCTTTCAAATGGATCCCTATAGACATGCCTTCCCCTCCACACAGGGCCCTGACTTTTTTCAAAATGGCCTCCACACTGATCCAAGGATCCAGTTGCAGGACTGGAGCCCAGATCAGCAATGACCAAAAATTAACTGCTTGACGGATTTGCCAGCTTACGTAACAGGTGCTGACGTTCTCAGGTTATTCTTGGTGTTTCTCTGATATTGGGCCTGCCCACAAGCACAGTGGATGTTTAAATTAGTAACCACGCTACCAGTCTCAGCAGTGGGATGTTGCAGGAAAGATTGTGCTTGTTACTACCCATTAAATGTCTGTTCTCTGAATAATGTTCTGAGCCTCCAGTGCTATAAAAGTTGGAGAAAACCTGCTTCCTCATAACAACTAAAACCTGAAGAGAAGCCCTTGAAAATACCAGTAACTTGAAGGCTGATAATACTAATCCATGGGAATGCTGAATGCAGGCTGCCAATGCACTTTTACATCATCAGCCTCATTTTATCCACAGATGGTTGCATTTTATACCAAAGGAGACCTACTTACTCCAAATGCAGGCAACTTCTGAAAATTGAGTCTGAGGTCCTAGATTCAGAAGAAACTGGGCAGGCATTATTTTGAAGTTGTAGTTCTTGCAGTCTGAAAATTTTATCTCCAACTTAATACTCTGAGAGGGTTGAATTGGAAATGGTAACTCAATATAAATTTTGAGCAGTGCGCAGTTAGTAGATGAGTTCTATTTCAATCAAGTTACGGCTTTCTGTATTACAGGAACACATTTCAGGAAGCAAGTATCACTCTTACAGAGATCTGTGTTTGATTGAAGTCATGAATTGAGAAGATCAGTGTGCTGCAACTTTGTAGGACTAAATTCTGCTCCTAATTATATAGATCTTATAGTTTTTTTGCTGCAGGATGGCTACCTTTACATCTGCTATTGTATGTCCAGGGAGGTTGTTAATTATTAGGAATGGCAATATACAAAAACCTGTAGGAGAACACTTCAACCTCCCTGGACACGCAATAGCAGATTTAAAGGTAGCCATCCTGCAGCAAAAAAACTTCAGGACCAGACTCCAAAGAGAAACTGCTGAGCTTCAGTTCATTTGCAAATTTGACACCATCAGCTCAGGATTAAACAAAGACTCTGAATGGCTTGCCAACTACAAAAGCAGTTTCTCCTCCCTTGGTGTTCACACCTCAACTGCTAGAAGAGGGCCTCATCCTCCCTGATTGAACTAACCTTGTTATCTCTAGACTGATTCTTGCCTGCATATTTATACCTGTCTCTGGAAATTCCCACCACATGCGTCTGATGAAGTGGGTATTCACCCACGAAAGCTTGTGCTCCAATCCTTCTGTTAGTCTATAAGGTGCCACAGGACTCTTTGTCGCTTCATTTATCTGACTTTCATGACACAGCAGACTAGCATAGTTCTGCTAGTTTTTTATATTTTACTTTTGTTTGTTGCTTTTTTTTACTCTCTTGGGTATAAACAATAAGTTCTGTATATACATTTATAATTATCTCATATCTGTATCTGCTGGGAGCTAACAAAACTATATATGGGTATAAGATTTAGTTTTCAATCTCATTTACATCCTTGGCATACCAGTTGCAACAGATATAGATTTATTTATTTCTATTTTAGGATAAATGCATTTTGATAATATTTTCACTTGTCCTGTATTGCCTTCAAAATCAGATTTCAGTGAAACTTTAGAAGCAATTAAGTGATTTAGGAACCTAAATCCCATTTTCAAAAATGATTTACAAGCTTATGTCCCATTGACTTTCAATTACTTTGCCTTTTGAATAGCTAAGTCACTTTTCAAGAGGGGATTTTTTGAATATTTTACCCCAGTGCCAAAAATTGCACCAGAAAGTTTTTTTTTTTTAAATAAATGAACTGTTAGTTCTTAGTCTGGAGGGGCTGGCCAAGATTCAGCGTTAAGCCATTATTCTCATCATGGTTTTGTTTTTTTCTACAGCTGTTTGGAGCACTCGTCTGGATTTTGATAGCTGCCACTAGGGTTCCGCTGCCTCTGCTGCAGGGATGGGTGATGTTTGTGTCAGTGACTGCTTGTTTTTTGTCCATCCTCTTCCTGGGCGTGTTCCTTTTTAGTTATACACACAGAATTGCTGTGGACTGGAATCAAGTGGTAAGTTTTTTCCCTTGTGGGCATGATTTTATGAGAAAAAAACAAACTGATCTTACTCTTCATAAGACTCTTAAGGTCTGATCCAAAGCCCATTGAAGTTACTGAAGAAATTCTAATTAATTTTGATGAGCTTTGGATCAGGTCCTTAAATGTTGTTCTAATGTTGGTGCCTGGCTTTCACATCATGAATGGCCAAAGCATGGCCTGCAGCACAAATATAGTTCAGAGTTCTTCAGAGACTCTTGTCTGCCCTGTTCTTTTAATTTGATGGTGCAGCCTGTGGAACTACAGGTCCCAGCATGCAGTGCTCAGTGTTCATTCAATCACATGGCAAGATTCTGCTAGTTATGATGAAGCCTTACATGCTGAAACCAGTAGTCCTCTGAAGCTGTGCCTCCATATTAAAAAAATAAAAAATAAAATAGACAGCAGTAATCTGATCCATTTTATGCAAGTTATATGCCTATCTCAAACTATTGGAAAGTTACCAATTGTGTCCCTCAATGACTTATAGTTTGTGTTCTCTTGTATTATTACCTAAAAAATGTGTTCTTGTGAGGTGAATGCTCAGAATGGGGAGTTTCTAACAGCCTAAAAGTGGTAAAATACAATTCTGTATCATTCTATTTTTTAGTATTGTGAGACTGTTTGAGTGAGCAATAACAGGCAGAGAAAATACACAAAGAATCAGACCTTCTAGCAATCTTTATGGTATTAAAATGCAGTTATGCCTAATTTGTCAACACCTTCATTAAATAACCTTTCTTCTGTGTGGCTCATTTTTATTACTGGCAATCATATTGCTTTTAGCCAGATTTGTATGTTTCAGTATAAACATCCATGGTTGTGCATCCCTTGATATCCAAGTAACTGTGTTGAGAGTCCCTAGATCTGTGCGAATCTTGAATCAAAGGTCATAGAACTTCATAAGTTTGGGGTTTGAAAGATTAAACTTGTGTAATGAGTCCATTAGCAGTGATAGTCTGGATTCTGTCCAAACAGACTTTAGCACCATAGCACCAGTGTTTCACTATACATACAAACAAAGTACAACTTCAACTCTTAAATGGAATTAAACCACAAATCAAGTTAAGCTTGTTAATGACTTTTTAATGCTTTATTCACAAAATAAAAGTCATGATCCAGGGATTGTGAGACAGATGTTGGGGAAACTGCAGGGAATTTCACAGAGGGTGGTTAGTGTTGTTCAGTGGCAGTCACATCAGTTAATATGCAGGAAAGCACATAAAGCATGTGCATTACTTTTAAGCAAGTGAATAGTGTCATTGGTTTCAGTGGAACCAATCACAGACTTAAAGTTCTGCACATAATTAAGTGCTTTGCTGGACTGGAGCCATAGTGCTTTTTTTGCATGTTCAAAGTACTACACAAACATTCATCCCATAACTCTCCTTATAAGTATGCATTATACATTATTCACTTTGTCCTATCAAATGCTTGTTGGATATTTTTATATCTGTAGGATAAGGAATTTTGACACCTCTCTGTGATAAACTGAGTGCTGCTGCTGGAACTTCCCTTATATGAGAAAAATAGTAACAGGTGCACATCATCTGTGAAAGCCATGCTTATGATGTTTGCCTGTGATTTTTGTTAAAAATTCCCCGTGATTAACAAGTCAAAGAAATGGGATATGAACCTTTTATACCTAGTTCACTGGCTCAAAATCCAGTCCAGATCACTAATGGCCGAAAGATAATTACCATTTGGCCACAGTTCAGCATAGTACCTGCTGGACCTAAATTTGTCCTGTAGTATGCTGGACCTAGATTTTTTTCAGCAAGATACCATGACCTCTCCATTGCTGAAATCTATTGCAAATGGCAAATTCTGTGGAGGACTTTGAAAAAACAAGGTTTTTTAATCTGATTATATAAACTCATATTTTTAATTTTTTAAATAAAAAGATAGTATACCATGTTGCTGTTTGATCTAACACTTACATTGGAAAGTGTTTAAAGAAAAAGATTTTTGTAGTATTCCTTATGCTGCAGAAACTAAAATTTGGCATGGAATTCAGAATGGCTAATTAAGGCTAGTGGTTTGAGAAGGCCAAAAATGGGAAAAGTCCAGGCATATTATTTTAATTATTATTGCTTGTCATGGAAAATTATAAGAGTCCAGTATCTTTTATTTTGAAATAAAAATATTTTAAAACCCCAAAACTCCACTCTCCTGGATGCAAATGAGTTGCACTTTTAGGGTAAGATTCTACCAACCTTACTCCGAGCTTACTTCCTGCTTCCTTACTTACTTCCTGCTTAGCCATATTCAATCTAGTGTGATTACTCATGAGAGTAAGATACTAACTCAGCATGAGTAAGGAAGTTGCGTTGCTCCCAGTGATTCTCAAACTTTTGTTTGACCCCTTTCACACAGCAAGCTTCTGAGTGCGACCCTCCCTTATAAACTAAAAACACTTTTTAATATATTGAACACCATTATAAATGCTGGAGGCATAGCAGGGTTTTGGTGGAGTCTGACAGCTCTCAACCCCCCATGTAATAACCTCGTGACCCCCTGAGGGGTCCCGACCGCCAGTTTGAGATCCCCTGCTTTATACTGAACAAGATATGACAAAGACCATAGACTTTATTCTCTGCTGCCCTACATATTGTGTAGTCATTTACATCTGCACAAACTAGGTGTAAGCTACCATTCCATTCTGATCTGGTGGCATTTTACACACACTTCACACAAGATTTAAGTGATTGTGCAAGGTGTAAGGCAGTGGAGAATTGGGCACTATGCTTTTTTTATTTAAAAATCCTAACAGTAAACAGTTAGGTTTTGGATCACAGGCATCATGTTCTGGTTAGAACTTTACTGTTGATACATATCTTCACTGTACCTATTGCCAGGGAAGTTAGTGGTCGGCATGTGGATGGAGGAAACGGCAAGTTCTCTTTTTAAAATATCTCTTCTGTGTACAATTAGGACTAAGATACTCACTGAACAGTATCGGGGTAGCCGTGTTAGTCTGTATCCACAAAAACAAAAAGGAGTTTGGTGGCACCTTAAAATATTTATTTGGGCATTATGGAATAGGGATTATAAATTCTATAGTATGAGACAATATATTCATGTAATGTTTAAGAAAAGTTTTGTAAATGGGTCCCAATAGTTCATGGATTAGGGGCCCAATCTTATGGGGCTCCAGGGACATCTGTATAGATTATTTAGGTTAATCTTTCTATCTACCCAATGGGACTCAGTGCAAAGTCTAGAAGATACCATCAGAGATGCTTAGTTTTGCAGTTCTCCAACTGTGGATTTGTGTCTCCAACAATAACACACTTGTTAACAGCAAAAATGTTTTTTAATAAATAATATATATAGGTGAGAAATAACAGACCTCAACCCTGTTGTCCCTCTGCAAATTTGTGTACACAGAGTCAATCCCTTACCGCTCTCTAAAAATGAAAAGTTTCAAAAAGTTCAATGAATGGAAGATTGTTGGGGGCGGAATAGATCTGACAAGGAGAAGAAGTCTGGCGATAAATGTGAGAAGGGAGGGACAGGCAGTAGAAACAAAAGTGAAGCTGAGCACCATATTCCAGAAGCCTTGTGGTCTTTCTGAGTGTAGCCTTCATTGATTTGAGATCTACCATATCATTCTCTCACTAGAAGGGAAAATCTATAATGATAGTAGGCTGTAAAAGAGACCCAGTTTGGAAATATTTTAATGAAGTTCCTCTACCTGTGGGTAAGATAGGCATGCGTGCAAAATGCAAACAGTGCAACAAAGAAATGCAAGGCCTCGTTGCCCAAATGAAACAACATCATGAGAAGTGTTCCTTCTCAGGAGGAAGCTGCGTTGAAGATGATGAAAGGAACATGTCTGAACATGCAGGATCTTCAGGTTGGTAAACTTTTTTTTATTTCATACTTCTTTCTTAAAGACTGCCTGTCTTCCTTCTGGACTATTCTTGAATTCTCATGTTTGAGCAAAAAATATAGTTAGTACTCTATGGTACTATCATTTTAGATGCAGTTGTGATAAAAAATAAATAGCTGAAATAGGCAGAACTTCCTTTTACAATTTCACCTTTAAAGTAATACTGTGTGTCAGTGAATGCAATGAGTAATACTAAATGAGCAGTATGACAATAATAATTACATAACTGCATTTGACTTATTTTGTTTAGGAGAATCCATCCTCAACATACAGGATTCTGAAGACTATCCACCTTCATGATCACCATCATAGTTTCAGAGTTATCTGCCAATAACTTGTTTCAGTCCCATCATGTATGTCACATAGCCACAGTATATCACCAGTAGCAAAAAAAAATCTCCATCATCCAGAAACAACCATAGCTAAGTTTGTGATAAGAACCAGCAGATTACAAAAAGAGGTAATTGATGGGAAAAATTGCCTGGTTTGCTTATGCAACAAACTCTCCTTTCCGTATGATTGAGAACCCGTGCTTCATTAACATGGTTCAGTCATTAACACCAGGATACAGTCCACCCAACAGAGCAGATGTTGCAGGCAAATTGCTGGATAAAGTGTATGAAGGAGAAATTGAGCAGTGTGCAAAAGGTCTAGAGGGTAAAATTGTTAACCTGAGTCTTGATGGGTGGAGCAGTGTGCACAATGGTCCTGTTGTATGAGCTTGTGTGAGAACCAGAAGAAGGGAATGTCTTCCTTACAGAAACAATTGATACATCAGGAAATGCACACACAGCAGAATACTTACAAGAAGTAGCAGTAAAAGCTAGAACAAACTGAAAAAAAATTTCAAATGTCTAATACGCAGCTTGGTCACAGACAATGCTGCAAATGCATCCAAGATGAGAAGAAATCATTTATAAGAGAGTGAAGAGAGTTCCCAAGCTAATAACATATGGTTGCAGTGCTCATTTGATGTACCTCCTAGCTAAAGACTTCAGTGTTCCAGAAATAAAGGCTAATGTTGTTGAAATTGCAAAATACTTCTGTAACATCCACTTTGCAGCAGCTGCTCTGAAAAAAGTGGGAGGAACCAAGCTAACTTTCCCACAAGATGTGCGATGGAACTGTTTTGAGCACTATATCAAGAACTGGCCTAATCTGATGATAGTTTGTGAACAAAATCGTGAAAAAATGGCCCTGGCACAGCCAAAGTTCTCAACATTGGGCTTAAGAGAAATGTTGAACACATGCTGTGTACCCTGAAGTCTGTTTCTGTAGCCTTGAACAAAATGCAGGGAAATAGCTGTTTTATTGCTGACGCTGTTGAAATTTGGAAGGAACTGAATGAGATCTTAAAAAGAGAAATATGCAACGAGAGAGTTAAATTACAAGCATTAAAAAAAGGAGCAGGATAAGCACTATTTCCAGCTCATTTTCTTGCAAATATTCTCATAATCGGTACGAGGGTCAAACCTTAACTGCTGAAGAAGAGGAGTTGGCTATGACATGGACATCCAGCAATTATTCCTCCATAATGCCAACTATAATAAACTTCAGAACTAAGGGTGAACCATTCAAGAAATATATGTTTGCTGATGATGTTTTAAAGAGAGTCACACCAGTGAACTGGTGGAAGTCACTTAAGCACTTGGATTCAGAGACTGTTGAAGTAATAATCTCACTTTTAACAGCAGTAGCTTCTTCTGCCGGCGTAGAAAGAATATTTTCTTCCTTTTGGACTAATTCATTCCAAATCGTCTGGGACCTGAAAAAGCAGGAAAGCTTGTTTTTCTTTTCCAGATTATGAACAAACAGGAAAACAAAGGTGAAGATGACTGAGTTAGCTGCAGAAGCCAATATTTTAAGTTTCTCATGTTGACCTGGCTGACATAGTCAATTTAATTTTTTTTTATATTTCATTTAACTATTTTAGTTAAAAACTATTTTAACACAAACAAACCTGATTTTAAGAAACTTGAATGTTTAAGTAAATTCAGATTTCATTTGCATGTTTTGTTAAAATATTATGTTTGCTGTTGAAGAAAAAAATCCAAAATACATAACGTCGTTGTTTTAGTTAAATAAAACAATTTAACTGTCTGGTGATGTTCTCCTCCTAATACAGCATGGCAGGAAAATCCTCCAAATATTAATGCTTAACCTGTTGAATTGGAGATAGTTCACCTCCCAGTGACTTCATAAATATTTGCTTCAGTTACCTTTGATAAATGAAATAACCAAACAGTCATTCATTTTCTAATATAGCTGTAAAACTAATCTGAAATGTTTTTCAAAATAAATCACTTAAAAAATATATAGTGTGTACCTTCTAAAAATGAAACCTACATCTGTCTCTGAGTTTGAAGAATATGTATTAAGGTTATAACAACCAACAAGAATGCACTTTTATGTAGAAATCCATGATTAAATCAAGTCTTCCTGACTAGTGATTTAAATCATGATTTAAATCAAATCCACCCTGATTCTGTACACTGTGTGTTTTACAGAATAGAAATAGAAATATTTTAGAGAGGTTTTAAAAGCTTTATTGTATCCCTCAACCTGGAAAGTCAGACTCTTAGGGCCTGGAGTTGAAATGTACAGGACTCAGGAGAGAGAAATTAAAACTAACACTTAAAACACCTCTTTAAATGAATGTAAATAGCAAATGTTTGTATACACAAATGTGCACAATATAGTGTGTGTGAGAGATAAGTAATAGGATGTGTTTTGTGTTTTACTATAAATATGGCATGCACCATACTACTTTGAAATAGTGGTTCTAGTTGTTGTTTTTTTTTAGTAACAAAGTTGCTGGGTTATTATAGCCATTATTGCAAATGTGCCTTAAAACATGGCAACATAATTGCTGACCTAGATCATTTAAGAGGTCAAGCTATATTTATTTTAAAGATGTGGGTTTTGTTGTTTTGTTTTTATAGTATTGCAGAGTAACATAACTGAGTTGTTTCACTTTGTATACTTTTTTAGGATATAAAAATTAAAAAAGCTTCTTACTATGGTGTGTTTCATTGTAATATGACTACACTCTGATGCCATTAATTTTAGATGAATGATCTGAACGTTTTCTATGTGGCACCTCTAAGCTTGCTTTTGTTTGCACTGGAACTCAGAGATTAGTTAGGAAGAATGCACATATCGAGTCAGTTACAACATAGATTAAATCTGTCACTTTCTTTTCAGGATTTTCTTTTCCATGCGGCTACTTTTGTCTTTTATTTTGGAGCCTTTTTACTGCAAGCAGCAACAACATCTCTGCATAATTATCGACTTCCATCAAATGTCACTATGTTGCTAAGTGATCAAGAGTATAACATAAGCATAGCAGCCTCAGTAAGTATTTTGTAGATATACATCAAGAGATGGAAGTCTGTTTTAATCCTTTTTAGCTACCCAACTAATCTAATGGCTAACTAGAATGTTAACTTTTTGGGAGAGGGACTGTCTGTTTTTGTGTGTTACACAGCACAGAATAGTCACATATTGATGATTTAATTTTTTTATTTCTCCCCCACCCCAGTAAGTTGTTACTGTGTGGTAGGTATTAGCTTCACTACAGAATAATGTTCTTTATAAGGGAACATTTAGAGTGAGTCATAATAGTCGGTGGAAGTAAAGGCTCAATTATTAATTGTGCTGCCTCTTCCATAGATGTGTGCCAGTGGGTTTAGCACAAGGGATTGGAAATACTGTTCTTAGTTTTTACACCTTCTAACAGTGTCTTGTTTAGATCATGGGATCATAGACATTTATTTAAGCTTATTAAAAACCTCTATATGTGTCCATCATAAAAATTAAAATATACAATACAGAAATGAGAAAGGACTGCTCAACCCACCTAGACATAAATATCTACCAGCTGTTATGAAGATAAAACAAACAAATTGCTCCAGTGCATAGCCCATCCTCTCTGAAAGGCAAAAAAAATAAAAATATGGATGAGCTTTGCAGCTAGACAAATGCAGGCTGCAGTGGGTCTAGCTGTGAAGAATTAGTTTCAAAGTCCAGGAAGCTCACTGAGAGTCCTCTACAAGCAGCATCCTCCCAGTTATAACAAGGCAGCTCCAGCTGATCCTAGCTGTGGCAGTATGGCATGGGAATAGAGATTAACCATGTCCCAAATCCGTCAGGTCTGTATAATAGGTCGGCATCCTAAATTCTACCCAGAAACTTATGAGGAGCCATTACAGCTCCTAGATGTCGGATGTAAAGTTCCACTTAGTATGCAGAACTCCTGCCTTTCTCATAGTTCTGCTGAGCTGTAGTGGGTTGGGGGGCTCTTGTGAAGCTCCCCATTGGACTCTTCCAGGCTGTAGGTGGGGAAGAAGCTCCAGTCTCTAGGCCCCTCGCAGTGCTGATGGGATATGGGGAAGAAAAGCCAAACAGAAGAGCACTGTCCCCTAGCTCCTTCACTGCTGTTCCCCAAGTGTCTTAATTAAACTTAGTGTGTATGAAAATAATTATCATCTTGTCACACATTCATTTTTGCTGCCATTAACCAAGAAAGTGTTAAATAAAGACTGCATAGAGAAAACAGAAAAAATAAAGCCCTGCTAAATATCTGCTGTCAAGACAATGACCTTCCAGCTGTTGATATTATTGATTAAAGCATGTGTGTAGGTTCTTTTTAAAAAAGTAATAATCCCAGCAGTTATTAGCATCTGTTTTCCAGACATTCATCATCTCACTCAAAGCATGTGTAGTATGGGTTATGGGTCGGGATGTAATAATCTAAATGACTCCAAATACAGAGAGGAAGAGTCAGGCCTCCATCATTCTGACCTGGAACACATCAGAAAGTATTTCAATTTAATAAAAAAAAATCCCTTTCTAGTTTCCATCCTCCCTAGTTCTTCACAAATGAATTCATAGAGCCATCTAGTATAACTTCTAGGATGAACGCAAACATAGATTTCACCTTATGATCCCTGCAGCGAAACAACTTGTGATTAAGCTAGAGCACATCTTACAGAAAGACATCCAGTCCTTATTTAAAGACTGTAAGTGCTAGAAACTTTACAACATCCCTTGGTAACTTATTCCAGTGGCTGATTATCTTCAAGGACCAAAAAAAAAATTATTGTGCCCATTTCCTTATTTCTACAAGTAAATAATAAATGTTGATGCCATATTGTTTTAGTGGGAGCTTTCTCCTCAGCTTATATTTGCTGGAGGCAGATGCATTAACTTGGAGATGAATGAAATTAAATAAGAATACAAACAAAAGCCAAATGACTGTGTGCATCCTTGATAATGAGAAAAAACTTAATTACAAGGTATAAAAATAAGTATTTAAGAGGGTTGCACCAGGACCTAGGTAAAAGACCTACTTTAGTTACAAAGTAGCAAAGTGATGTCAGGATTTGATGCTTTTGACACAATGTTGTCAAAGCCATAGCACGTAGGCTCTCGACCAGAGGGTCATGATAGGGTCACAGGGGGTCACAACCAATCTTCATTATGGCTTTTGAGCTAACGGGGGGGAGGGGGGGGGATTCTGAAGCTTCCTTGTAAAATGTGGTTATGGGAAAAGTTGAGGAGCACTGGAGTAATAGAAATATCATGTGTTATTCATCTCCTTTTCTTCTGCAGATTTTTGCCTTTGCAACTACTATCTGTTATGGTTGTAGCACAGCCCTTGCATTAAGAAGATGGAAACTATAGCACTTGAAGAGGTTAATGGTTCAGCATTCTAGTTTAGTTTGTGTAATTGTGTATAAGATCAAATTAAATGACACTTGTCTTTCAAACTATAACAGAATTCCAAAAGGCTTTTATGTATAAACTCTATTTTAAAAATGTTAAAAATGCAGATAAGCTCATATTAGAATTACTTTAATTGAAATAATCTGATTGTTTTTTACTTATTATATGCTAATTAGAAGCATTATTCTACTATCTATATAGTATTCTACAGTTTAGTGAGAAATAGATGCATCATTAGCCGACAACTGAATTTTGGTGCTAAACAATTAGGAGGGAGGAAGTGGAAGGTAAACAAATGTGTTATGTGCACAGGCAGCTAAAAGCTACAAGTTGCAATGCCTATGGTTAATTATTATTAAAAGCCCCACTCCTGCAATAAGCTCCAAGTAGGCAGAATCCTTGGGTCTCTGCACAGATTCAAGCATCTGCCACACATTGCTCCTAGCAGGATGAGGACCTAGCTTGACTTTTGTGAGATTGCCTTAATATTTTTTAAAGCAAAACTTAAAGAAAAACTATTTTAGTTTCCTTCCAGTACAATCTTGTGAAATACTTTACAACCATTTCTGGCAGTGATGATTTGATCTTTTCTATAATTGTGTTGTATTCCTTAGTAAATACAAATTGTTTAGTACTATTGGTCTGTAGTTTCCTATATTCACAGATTTAGTTCTGTCAATTCTATTTATATTGCAAAATGTAAACAGTGCATTTGTGTTGTGTATATCTGTGGTATGTTTTGGTTTAAAACAAAGTATTTGCACTGTTTCACCTTGCTGTAAGTACAGTTTTTACTTCATGTGGTACATTTGTTGTTTACTGTATGAGCCAATATTGTTTGAATGGAATATTACAGAATGTTGAATTCTCTCTGATCTGAATTTTTGCATTGGTTTATTTGTTGCATCCTAAAGCCCCAATCTTGCAAAGGAATCTTTACATGGGCAGATCCTTATGCCACTGCAGAGTCTTGCTGAAGTCAGTGGGACACCGTTGGACTATAAGGATCCACCCAGGGAGATGCTTTTGCAGGAATGTTGAAGTCTGATCAAGTCTGCTTTGAATATCCCAGTTATGTAATGAAATAAATGAGGTATAAATGTACCAAACTTAACTTAACAAACATGTGTTACACCGTATCACTTCCCTCCCCCATTATCACTATTTAGCAGATATTTAAAAAAAAAATGTAATAACTTTTAGTTCTTGCAAAAGTGCCAAATTGTTAGCCTCAGAGACTGAAGACCCCTTGTCATCAATAGAAAAGCAACAATGTAAGCTTCCTTACAATACCCTCCTTGCATTTGTTCTGTAGAGACCACTTGCAAGTGGACAGGGTAGTACACTTTCTTGCCTACTCAGGCCTGGTCTATACCTAGAACTTAGATTCATCTAGCTACATCACTCAGGGCTGTAAATTCACTCCCTCTGGAGTATAGTTAGGTCGACCTAACCCCCACTGTAGATGCAGCTAAGTCAAAAGAAGAATTCTTCTGACAAACTAGGTGCCACCTCTTGGAAAGGTGGATTACCTACGTTGATGGAAAACCCTCTTCCATCGATGTAGGAAGCGTCTATATCATAGGCGAACTGTGGGCCAAATCCAGATCACCAGATGCTTTTGAACAGATTGAAAAATATTTGTATTTACTTATTATCATTATTGTTATTTTTTATTATTTTCTCTGGAATCTGGCCCTTGACTATACCTTGACCAAGTAATTTGGATCTTGATAAAAAACAGTTGACTACCTCTGGTCTACACTATCGCTTCAGCGCTGTAGCAGTGCCATTGTAATGCAGACATGGCCTCAGTCTCAGCATGCCAACAATGGTGCTGGTGCTGAAGATGCATGAGGATCTCTGCTGGGAACCTAACTCATTTGACATGTGCAACTGAATCACTGTCAGTAGTGACAACTTTCAGTCAGTACTGGCCTGGGCCAATTTTATATCAATGACCTGGAAATGAATGGCACCGTCTCAATGCTCTGAGCCATTTAACTCTCCAGAACTATTGTAATAAGTTGATTTGGTACATTTCATTTTCTGAAAATGTCTATCTTTCTCCCTCTTTGCACTGGCTGAATCTTCAACTCTTTACTCTCATCTAATGTGTATTGTGATTTTAAATTTTGTCTCATGCAATATGGCACAAAACAAAACACTGGATTTCATATTGAATAAAATAACTTTACACAGATGAACAGATGAAAGGGATTTCTCCCCAAGATATAACAGTGACTTACACTCAGCTGCATTAAATGCTTTAATCCAGTGTATTTGATACTGTGGTTACTGATAGATTTTCATCAGTTGGATATTGGTACAAAGAGTAGAAATCTCAGATATGTGATTAAATTGATGCTAGCTTTAGTAAAATAATAAGCATTCTTGAGAGGGTACTTGCACAAAAATCACAACACTTGTAACCGTATAATATGGAACAGAGAATAAAATGGTGAAACAGTAAGACTTGGACTGTATGAAAGGTGACACTGACTCTGGGGGAGAGGACAGTGCAGATATACATGGTGATGGTGGGAAAGAACCACACTTGACAGATGCTAGTCAGGTCCCTTAGTGCACCAGTGAAAGGTTTTCACACCACCGCAATGTGTGGGGTATTAGAACCTGTTTAGTGTAGTGAGAAATGGCTAATCTCTTCCCTTCTGCTCTAAGAGTCAAAGACAGGGAAAGGACCGAGTTGGAGAGGAAAGTTAACCTCTTGAAACAAGAGTGGTTTGCTTAGCTAATAATAGAGGCATATTTCCTGCCCGCCACCTGGAATTGCAGAGGTGGTTCTGAAACAGGGCTCAGCATGATGTGGGAGTCTGTATCCAAACATTTTGGGGCAGGGGCAAGGTAGAATGCAGTCCTTCTGATGTTCATTACACATGATGATTATAGACTGTGAGTGAGTGTCAATATAAAATAAGACAAAGACATTTTATATTTAAAAAATGCATGCGTGCACACACACACACACAATCCCTAGAGCTCAGGGCTATAAGCAGGCCTCTTCAGAGAATGGAGCAGTAGAGAAAAAACGGAAGGAAAGATAAGGAGTTCAGTTTTGGACACATGAGTTTAAGCTGAAGTGAAATATTCAGGAAGATATGTCTGACACCAGAAACAGTATTTGCTAATAAGACGTGAAGTTACAAATCTGTATCAGAGGGGTAGCCGTGTTAGTCTGGATCTGTAAAAAGCGACTAACAGACGTATTGGAGCATAAGCTTTCATGGGTGAATACTCACTTCGTCAGAACATCTGATGAAGTGGGTTTTCACCCACAAGAGCTTATGCTACAATACATCTGTTAATCTATAAGGTGCCACAGGACTCTGTCACTTTTCACAATTCTGTATTATCTTTGATACCATAGCTATCTTCTGTGTCTAGAATGCTGGCTGTGGGGTATCTTGGATACCACTGCTTAGTAGCTCGTGGTAAATATTTACTTTTTAAGGGTGACCTTTCTCAGAAGAGTATAGTAAGAAACAGTACTTTATTGCTAAAAGAAGAAAAAGAGACTACATTCTAGAAAGTTAAGACTTTGTTAAAGCCTATTCATCAGATGAAGCAGCCAAAATCACTTCCTGCTCAACCTATTTTGTTTAAAATAATAATTTAAAATATGCAAATAAGTGTACAACTTGCAATGTAAAGTAGCATGTCTTTTCCTAAATCACTTTTATAGCATCCACACATGTGCTAAGTCCTTCATAGAAAACCCTTGAGATCAGTCCCTGCTCCAAAGAGCCTATAGCGCAAATGATGGACATGCTAGACAAATGAAGATGTGCAATAATATATACCAGAAAGGGGTGAGGAAGGACATGAGTCACAGATATCTTATTAAATAGTTATTCAGTTTAGACTTCTATATATTGGTCTTGATGGTTCCAGTGGGAATTCTTTATTGTAAAAACATTAATTTCTAAGTAATGCTGCAAAAGTATTTTTTAAATCTAGAACCTGAAAATTTCTTCTCTTGGTCATTTACTAAGAAAATGAGTTTATTAATATACAAGGCTGTTTAAAGTTTATCAATAAAAATATGGCCGTTTTCTCTCATTCTTACAAATACAGATTTTGACAAATCTGTTATGCCTTCCAAGATGAGATGTGTTTGTTACCGCAGGAAACAAAATTACACCTCAGATTATGGCCATTTTCTGGTTCTTGCATCTGACATCATGCTCAAACCTCCACTAGCATTAAGTATTGGGAGGAGGGATAGCTCAGTGGCTTGAGCATTGGCCTGTTAAACCTAGGGTTGTGAGTTCAATCCTTGAGGGGGTCACTTAGGGATCTGGGGCAAAAATCAGTACTTGGTCCTGCTAGTGAAGGCAGGGGGTTGGACTCAATGACCTTTCAAGGTCTATTCCAGCTCTAGGAGATATCTCCAATTAAATTAAAAAGGAAAATTCTTCAACATTTGGAGGTTGTCTCCTCTATTAGTATTTTATATAGAACCATACATGTGCACTGCTGTTTTACACACAAGCACTTGCTATCCTGGAAGATGCCTCAAATGACATGTCCAATAATCCTGAAACATTGCTTAAAGCATTTGACTCTTCTGAACTTTCCTGGAGACTTGGGAAATACAAATTCCTTGCATGTGGGAGTTGAGATCTCAGGGCCATGATCTGGTTACATGTTCTTAATTAGTTTATATAAAAGTGAAGAGATTTGATCATATACTGGAATAGACCCTCTTGCAAAGGTTGGTGGGCAGATGAGCACTGAACAGTGTAAATATGCAGGAAAGAATCAGTCTGGAGATAATGAGGTTAGTTCAATCAGGGAGGGTGAGGTCCTCTGCTAGCAGTTGAGGTGTGAACACCAAGGGAGGAGAAACTGCTTTTGTAGTTGGCTAGCCATTCACAGTCTTTGTTTAATCCTGATCTGATGGTGTCAAATTTGCAAATGAACTGAAGCTAAGCAGTTTCTCTTTGGAGTCCAGTCCTGAAGTTTTTTTGCTGCAGGATGGCTACCTTTAAATCTGCTATTGTGTGGCCAGGAAGGTTGAAGTGTTCTCCTACAGGTTTTTGTATATTGCCATTCCTGATATCTGACTTGTGTCCCTTGATCCTTTTATGTAGTGACTGTCCAGTTTGGCCAGTGTACATAGCAGAGGGGCATTGCTGGGACATTATGGCATATATAACATTGGTGGACGTGCAGATGAATGAACCGGTGATGATGTAGCTGATCTGGTTAGGTCCTGTGATGGTGTTGCTGGTGTAGATATGTGGGCAGAGTTGGCATTGGGGTTTGTTGCATGGATTGGTTCCTGAGTTAGAGTTGTTATGGTGTGGTGTGTGGTTGCTGGTGAGAATATGCTTAAGGTTGGCGGGTTGTCTGTGGGTGAGGACTGGCCTGCCTCCCAACTGCTAGCAGAGGACCTCACCCTCCCTGATTGAACTAACCTCGTTATCTCCAGACTGATTCTTGCCTGGAAAAATTGGAAAGAGTCCAGCAGAGGGCAACAAAAATGATTAGGGGGCTGGAGCACATGACTTATGAGGAGCGGACGAGGGAACTGGGATTGTTTTGTCTGCAGAAGAGAAGAATGAGGGGGGAATTGATAGCTGCTTTCAACTACTTGAAAGGGGGTTCCAAAGAGGATGGATCTAGACTGTTCTCAGTGGTACCTGATGGCAGAACAAGGAGTAATGGTCTCAAGTTGCAGTGGGGGAGGTTTAGGTTGAATATTAGAAAAAACTTTTTCACTAGGAGGATGGTGAAGCACTGGAATGGGTTACCTAGGGAGGTGGTGGAATCTCCTTCCTTAGAGGTTTTTAAGGTCAGGCTTGACAAAGCCCTGGCTGGGATGATTTAGTTGGGAATTGGTCCTGCTTTGAGCAGGGGGTTGGACTAGATGACCTCCTGAGGTACCTTCCAACGCTGATATTCTATGATTCTATGATATTTATACCTGCCTCTGGAAATTTCCATTACATGCTTCTGACGAAGTGGGTATTCACTCACGAAAGTCAGAAAGTCTTAAAGGTGCCACAGGACTCTCTGTTGCTTTTTACAGATCCAGACTAACATGGCTACCCCTCTGATACTGAACAGTAGTGGATGCACTGAAACTCTGGTTTCCTAAACTCCAACTCTGTTGAGTCCAGATGTTCAGAAATGGTCAAAGGGTATGGTAGTGTGACTTTTCTGGTGATTTTCCTCTTCTTTGGGGCTGTCACCAATCCCTACAGGTCCATCCAAATCCTTCTGACCTCTTTCCCACTTGTGTAAGTCAAGTATAACTCCACTGAAGAAAGTGATGTTCTGTCGTGGTAAAACTGCTGTAACTGGCAGAAGAATCTGAGCCAGTCCTTCTAAAAAGCTATGTCCTTCATAATGACTGCACCGCAACATTTAAAGGAAAGCGAAACAAAAATCAGTGCTGGGGAATCTCAGATTCGGTGTTCGCCCAGAGCAGGGACAGGGGCCGGGGCGGCGGCTGCGCGGCCTACACCGCCAAGCGCTGCGAGCCTCAGTGGTTTTGTGAGGATGCAAACAGCGAGGATGATGTTGAAATTCTAACTGCCAAAAAATTCAGAGGTGATTTGGCGTACAGACAACAAGAGTTTCAGAAAGCCCTGTATGAGTACTCAAGCTGCTTGCTGCTGTTACCTTCCAGTAACGTTGCAATGAGAAGAGATGTCCAAGAGGGCCAGGCTCGGTGTTTAGCTCACCTAGGAAGGCACCAGGAGGCTCTGGATATTGCAGAAAAACTGAGAAATGGGGCAACTAACACAGATCATTTAACAACTGTCCTCAACCTGCAGTTTGCCATTTATTGTCGCCTGAAAAAAATATAGAGAAAAAGATCACATGCCTACAGCAACTGATTTCCTTACATCCTTTTAACCCATGGAACTGGAAGCTACTTGCTGAGGCTTATATGAGCTTTTTACAGACTCTGCCTCCATCATTCATTTCAGAAATGAAACATCTTCAATGCAAAGATTGTACTGCAAATGACCACGTTTTCCAAACCTCACCAGGACTGTTTGGAAAAGAAATGAACCTTCAGTGTCACAAAACACTCAGCGGGAGACAAGACGTTTGGTCAACACTTTCTACAAAAACATCATCTCCCTTTTGCTTCAGAAAGCACATGGAAACTCATGCATACATTCCACTTCCTCCAATTATTACATTTGCATTACCATGCCTTTTAAGTGTTTAAGTCTGAGCCTAAATAACAGTAACATGTTCCTGAGCTTGGTCTCATCTCTACTGGCTTTTCCAGCTGGTTTGAAAAAAAGGCTTAAATAGTCTTCAAACTCACTTTTAACCCCATTTGGTTCCATGGTTGATCTATACACCATGTTGGAGTTTTGAGTATCATCCTACTACTATTCATTCCCTTTAATGCTGACTGGTCATTTGTCCCTTTCAGCATGATTTGAAAACTTGGTTGCAGTGAGCCCTCTGGATTTGGTTAGTTAGTGACGAGTCAAGAATGTTTAATAGTTTGAGAGAAAAGGTGAGTGAGATAATATCATTTATTACACCAACTTCTGTTAGTGAGAGCTTGTGTCTCTCACCAACAGAAGTTGGTTCAATAAAAGATATGACCTCATCCACCTTATCTCTCTAATATCCTGGGACCGACATGGCTACAACTACAGTGCCTACATCATGGGCCGGCAACATTTCAGAAGTGGTGTGCCGAGTCTTCATTTATTCACCCTAGTTTAAGGTTTCGCGTGCCAGTCATACATTTTAATGTTTTTAGAAGTTCTCTTTCAATAAGTCTATAATATATAACTAACTACTGTTGTATGTAAAGTAAATACGGTTTTTAAAATGTTTAAGAAGCTTAATTTAAAATTAAATTAAAATGCAGAGTCCCCAGACCAGTGGCCAGGACCCGGTCAGTGTGAGTGCCACTGAAAATCAGCTCGCATGCCGCCTTCGGCACGCATGCCGTAGGTTGCCTACACCTGGCCTACATATAATAGCTTGAGGACCAAGCTGGGAGGAGTGAGTGCTGTTGGCTGCTTTTCTTTTATCTTACAAAGAGACCCCAGAATTTCAAAGTGACTTCACATAAATGTTGATTAAAAGCGCAGATGTTTTTACAATGTCTTTTGTGTCACTCACAGTGTGTCACATCTTTACCTAGTAAAACTGAGAATAAAGATAATGGTAACAAAACAAAAAATGCAGCAACATGGTTGCTATGCTCCAGAACACTCTTTACTTTTTCTGTTAACAGTGGTCCAGGCAGCCATTATCACCACAGCTTGTTCAGAGCACCTCTAATTTTCACAGAGCTAAGTCAACAGACACTTTACCAACTGGCTTTCACTTTGAAGTATTGTTCTATCCTGCTGCTACTCTTTCTGTATATTTAAATATGGCATCATAATCCTATAATGACAGACCTCATTGCTGTCCCTTTATATCCTTTTACTACAGGAGGGATTAACACCATTCCTCTAAAAAGTATCTTCAAATTATAACACTCAGCTTTCTGACCCAAGCAAGTCAGAAAAGGAAAGCGTCTTGGGGGGGAGGGGGAGAGATGGTGAATTTAGGGCAAAAAACACCAATGGAAACTATTTTACTTTTCAAAAATGTTGTGAAATCTACATGATTGTTTTCCCCCAATGGGCTACGTCTCTCTTCATTTATTTATCTAGGGTACTTTTGACCCTCTCACTACTATAATACCAAGCACCTCAGTCTTCACAGCCCCCTTGCGAAGTAGGGCAGTGTTGTTATTTCCATTGTACAAAAGAGTAACTGAGGCACAGAGAGACAGCAACTCGCCCAAAGTCACACAGGAAGTCTGGTGGTAGAGCAAGGACTTGAACAGGTGTTCTCTGGCCCAAGTTAGCTAGTGCTCTAGCCACTGCATTATCCTTCCACTTAGCATGGCTCAGCTTTCCCCCTCAAGCTCTAGCAATGCTGCTTTTCCTCAGCCATAGCAGGATTGCTGCTGACAGTAAATCCAGCCAGGCTATGAGGTGGAGCACCTGTTTATGAAGGATTATGAATCAGAGGGAGACTCAAGTTGCAAAATTGAGATTCACACATCAAACGATCCAGTTTAAGGATGTTCAGAGCCAGGTGTTGGCTCAGTCCATTATAAACATAGGGGCCAGATCCAGATTTGGGTCCAAAACCCAAAGATTCTACCAAAGTTCAAAAGAGTCATTGATTCTGGCCATCTCATCTACCTCCCGCTTTCAAACAGGTTTGATGAACCACAAACAATCTCTATAAGAATCTCATTGTCTGCGCTGGTTCTTTGTGACTCAGTCTCAGTGCAGCGAGTGCCCTGCCAGGGCACAGCCCCTTTCAGTTCAGTTTAACAGAAACCTGATGCAGTCTCAGACAAGAACCTTGTCAAACTCCCTTTTCAAGGCACTAAAGCAGTTGGCTCAGGTTAGCAGTAGGCACACTTTAATTCCTTCCTCGCTGCAGAGTAATTGCAACTGCTGAGCTTGAAGGAACTATGTGGATATTTGTCTGATCCGGTCACAATTCGTTAATATTCTCAGCAAACTATGGCCTGCAGTGAAATGCATGCAGTCGAATCCATGTCAATGGGTCTCCCTCAGGACACAGGGGTCCTTCTGCCCGCATCTTATTGCAGGATCACGCCCTATATATTATGCTTTTCCTGCTGGCCATTTGTTTTTAACAGAGCTGACATTTTGTAGATATCTGATAACATGATGAGAAAATTCTGTCTGCCCTGCACTCCAAAGCTTGGTTTGTACATTACTTTGCTATGGATATTGTTTTAGGGCAGTGATACTCAGAACTCAGTGGTACTGGAGCCAAACTAAAGCTCGTTACCCAAAAGAGCCACAGTAGTGTGAATTCATTGCTATGAGAATAATATAGATAAATAGTAAATGAAACAAAGTGACTGACCAAGTATTCTGCAGTTGGTTAATAACATAGTAAAAGCATCCTGGTTGATTTAATAATTAAATCACACAGTGTTTTAATAGCATGTGATGCAAAGAACCACAGGAGACACATTAAAAGGCCACTTGGAAGCCTCAGTCTGAGTATGACTCGTTTAGGTTCAATAAGCTTTATGAGCAAAGTTAATGAGGTGAGAAGCTTTTATAAATCCTTTGCTATGGTTTTGTCTGAATGACAGTAACACCCATTGTGCTCTCTCACTGGAATTACTTTTTGAAGTGAGAAAGGCAATTGAGCATTAATGGCATTTTGGGTCATGTAGAAACCAATATTTTCATGAGAACGTATGATATGGGTGTGGTATCATGGGAGTGGCACACCTCATGGAAATCATGGAAACGCATAAGCTGGTTCCTCCAAAGTGACATACACTGAGCAACAGTCTAAATGGGGGACTTTTACAGATTTGGAAAGCAGGATCAGGGCCTTCATACTTGGTCCAAAGAAAAACAGAGGCCTCAGACTAAGGGCTAATTTCTCAGGAGGAGTAAGTTAGTTGATTTACAGCAGCTGAAAATGTGCCCCATAGTTTCTTTTTATAAAAAAAAGGCTGAGTATGAGCTAGCAGATAGATTTCACTTATGTACTTGGGCCAAACTTTGCTCTTAGTTGCATAAATGCAGCTTCAATTGACTTCCAACTAACTTCAATGGGAATTTCACTAATGCAAGTGAGACCAGAATTTCCCCTCGACATTTCCACTAAATAAAGCAGCCCTTTGAAGCAAGCGATGACAATTTAATCATGGTCTCTTTCTTAAATCCCCCGGTTCTGAAGTCAGGTCATTACATCAGAATCTCAGCAGTCATTAAAAACAGTTTCAAGCCCTCATGGCGGCGAATAAATGTATGAAAACATGAAGGCTCAAAGACCAGATGGCAAATAAAAACAACCAACTTTTATTATTTTTTAAATAACGCTATTTAAAGCTACCCTCATGGATCATAAGCGCTGAATGCTTGGAGTTGGCAATACTGAAAAGTGCCACTAGAGGAAGAGTCACTCAAGCTGCTGAACCTAAACTGAACTGAGCTACAAAGAATGACTCCTTCTAGGATCCTTATATGGAACTAGGTTCTTCTCAGTGGTATAATGACAATGATGCAAGTGGTGCAGTCACAACAGGGCCCACAAGATTAAAGGGGCCCAACAACCTGGGACGGGGGTGGCTGGGATAGGGGAGTCCCTCTGCGTGGGGCGACCCCAGACCCCAGACTTGAGCAACCACAAAGGACACAGGGAGAATGTGTGTGTGTGGGGGGGAGGAACTACATCATTGGAGGCTGTGACGGGCTGAAGTGGGGTGGAGACAGGAGACACACACTCTCCCTGACAGATGAAGAGCAAGGTAAAAAAACTGGCTGCTTAGCATGGAGTGGAGAGAACTGGGGAGGGTTAGGGAAGGGAGACCTTGCGGGAGGGGAGTTGGAACAGAACTGGGTGGAGCTGGGGGGCTGGATGACTGGGACCAGATGTTGAGGGTCGGAGAAGGGGTTGGAACAGAGCCTGGGGTTTTGGGAGCAGAGCTCAGGGGCATGGGAGAGTTTGAAGTGGAGTTGTAGGGAACTAAGGATCAGGGAAGTGAGGGTCATCAGGGGAGCTAAAAGGGCCTGGAGGGGTGATTCGATTGGGGATGAGGAAGCTGAGGATTAACTGAAGGAGGCTGGAGGGGGGTGAGGGAGAGTGGGGGTGGGGCTGGATCAGAACTGGAGGGGAGCCGAGGGGGCTGAGACTCCATAGCGGGGCTGTGAAAGAGATGGAGGGAAGCCAGGCAGGATTCAGGAAGGTTTGATTGAGGCTATGGAGGAACTAGACAGAAGCTGGGTGAGAAACTAGGCAGGATCTGGGGATCTCTATTGGGGCTGTAGAGAAGCTAGAGGGGGCCAATTTTGATATCGGGAAGGGGGCCCCTAATCTATTCTTCCCCAAGGGCCCTCTGGGACATTGCTGTGCTACTGGTTCTTCTGAAGGTGACTGGCACACACCAGACACCAGAGCAGTCAACTAAATGTCTCTAATTAAGGTACTTTGGGGCCCACCTAGGCTCCATGGGATTAGGTAATAATGACAGATTCTCCTTAGTAGGAATTAGGGGTGTCAAGTGATTAAAAAAACTAATTGTGATTACAAATATTAATCGTGATGTCAAACAATAATAGAATGCCATTTATTTAAATGTTCTGGGATGTTTTCTACATTTTCAAATATATTGATTTCAATTACAACACAGAATACAAAGCATGCTCACTTTATATGTATTTTTATTACAAATATTTGCAATGTAAAAAACAAAAGAAATCATATTTTTCTATTCCCAAGTACTGTAGTGCAATCTCTTTATCATGATAGTTGAACTTACAAATGTACAATTATGTACAAAAAATAACTGCATTCAAAAATAAAACAATGTAAAATTTTAGAGCCGACAAGTCCTCACAGTCCTACTTCAGCCAATCACTCATACAAACAAGTTTGGTTACATTTGCAGGAGATAATGCTGCCCACTTCTTGTTTACAATGTCACCTGAAAGTGAGAACAGGCATTCACATGGCACTGTTGTAGTCGGTGTCACAAGATATTTACGTGCCAGAGGCGCTAAAGATTCATATGTCCATTCATGCTTCATCCACCGTTCCAGAGGACATGCGTCCATGCTGATGATGGGTTCTGCTCAATAACAAGCAGAGCGGACCAACACGTGTTCATTTTCACCATCTGAGTCAGCTGCCACCAGCAGAAGGTTGATTTTCTTTTTTGGTGGTTTGGGTTCTGTAGTTTCCACATCTGAGTGTTGCTCTTTTAAGACTTCTAAAAGCATGCTCCACACCTCATCCTTCTCAGATTTTGGACAGCACTTCAGATTCTTAACCTTGAGTCAAGTGCTGTAGCTATAGTTTAGAAATCTCACATTGGTACCTTCTTTGTGTTTTGTCAAATCTGCTGTGAATGTGTTCTTAAAATGAACATGTGCTGGGTCATCAACCTAAACTGCTATAACATGAAATATATGGCGGAATGCAGGTAAAGCAGAACAGGAGACATACAATTCTTCCCCAAGGAATTCAGTCACAAATTTAATTAATGCATTTTTTTTAACAAGCATCATCAGCATGGAAGCATGTCCTCTAGAATGGTGGCCGAAGCATGAAGGGGCATACGAATGTTTAGCATATCGGGCATGTAAATACCTTGCAATGCCAGCTACAAAAGTGCCATGTGAATGCTGGTTCTCACTTTCAGGTGACATTATAAATAAGAAGCAGGCATCTCCCATAAATGTAAACAAACTTGTTTGTTTGAGTGATTGGCTGAACAAGAAGTAGGACTGAGTGGACTTGAAGGCTCTACAGTTTTACATTGTTTTGTTTTTGAGTGCAGTTCTATATTTGTAAGTTACACTTTCATGATAAAGAGATTGCACTACAGTACTTGTATGAGGTGAATTGAAAAATACTATTTCTTTTGTTTATCATTTTTACAGTGCAAATATTTGTAATAAAAATAATATAAAATGAGCACTGTACACTTTGTATTGTGTTGTAATAGAAATCAATATATTTGAAAATGTTTAAAAACATCCAAAATATTTACTAAATTTCAATTATTATTCTACTGTTTAACAATTTTTTAATCATGATTAATTTTTTTGAGTTAATTGTGTGAGTTAACAGCCCTAGTAGGAATAGGAACAGGACCAGCTCAGATATTTTCTCCAGAAACAGCTATCTGCATGGGTCCCATGAATCTAACTAATGCATGTTGGTATAAAATGTATACAAGAATACTTTGTGAAATCTACTTTTAGATTTATAGAAGTCTTCCACATATGACATTATTTTTTTAAAAATAGACAAGATACAGTATTGACCAATGTAAATCCCACATATTGTCCCTCTAGTTAAATTTAGCCACACACCACTACCTCCTCTGGCAAAAGCCTGAGAAAATATTTCACAATTACACCATGCCCCTAATATCAATGGATTCAGTCTTTATTAGATTAGCTGGAAAAGCCAAATATCCTCAATTCAAATCTAGGGGCTGTTACCGGAAGTGCCCTAGCTGATCAGCCGTTGCAGCAGTATACAAAGAATATATTTTTATGCAGTCAAGAAAGAACCAAACCAAATAATGTAGCAATACATAGGGGTGTAGGTATCATACAGTGAAAGCTAGCAGTGATTTATGTTGCTATATAATTGTATGGGTTTAAAATACCACATTCTGGACTGACAACTATATATTCTCAAGTGACAGAGTAAAATGAGCATAAATGGATTTCTCATTAATAGACTAGCACTTTTCACTAGGGAAAAAAATTGTATTTTGATTCATACAGTAACGGCATCAGTAACAAGAGTGAATTTACCAACTTCCCCTCCCCCTTCATATTTTTTTTAAATTCCAAAAAGTAGGAAAAAAGTAGTGTGACATTTTGTATAATTGAGACAAGGTAGGTGAGGCAATAGCTTTTAGAAGTTGATCCAATAAAAGATATTACCTGACCCACATTGTCTCTCTAATATCCTGGGACCAATATGGCTACAACACAGCAAAGTATGTACTTGAGAAAGTGCAGAGCAGATCAATTATGATCAGTAGGTGGCGCTCTAACCATACATAACATTTCACTCCCTGCAATTATGTAGATCCATGGATTTTTTTTTTTATGTCATACTTCTTGATTTACTTGCTGTTATTTCTAACTAACCAAAGCTGCCAGTCAATCACAGTACTCGTTTTAACAACTATTTTTACATTTTTACTATTTTTACATTTTAACAACTTTCTATTATAGATTTTTTAACGTTACAGGGTTTTCATTTCAGACTTTTGTCCCAGATCCAGCATAACATCAGTGTAATACATGATATTATTTCCAATTTGCATTGCAGTATTTTCAGGACCGCACTGTACAAATATATAGGAAGATACAGGTCATTGGGCTAAGAACTTACAACCTAAGGTAGATATCCTTCACTCGTGTACAGATAAACTCAATGGACTTGATTCTCCTCTCACTTACATCTGTGCAAGTCATGTGTAACCCCTTGAAGTCAGTGGGGTTGCACCAATTTAAATCCAGAGTGAGTGAATAGAAAAATCAGGCCTTATTTGTTTGCAGGTTTTTTGTTCTATCCTACCGTTATAAATTAGGACCTTGAAAGTGGAGTGAAGATTTCAGCTAAATAAGTTCAGTCACACTATGTTCAGCAAACTTGTGGCTTTTTCCAAAAAATGAAGGTCCTAAAGTTGATCGTTATTTGCTATAGACTGACCTACACACTTCATTGTTATATCACCAAGGTGATGAGTACATTCCTCAAATTTGTCCTCCTCCCCCCCAGAATTTTTTTAAAATGAATTTAGCCAAATTCATTATTTTCAGGTCGTGCACAAATTGTATTTCCCACCCTAAACAGAGCATACACCTTCTTGAGTTGGGAAGTCTCAATAACAGCTCTGGCTGTTGGTTCTGCAAAAAGCAGTGAAAAATAGGTAAAATCAGATCCTATTTCCATACACAATTTTGGGGACATTAAATGGCTACAATACAAGTTGTCCTGGTCAGTCAATAAAGTTCAGTCTTATCCATTTGCTCCTTCAGTGATTTTCTTTGCCTTCACTTCTGACTTTCCCCAAACAAATTTATCTGCAGTGACAAAGCCTGAAATTAATGAAGTCCAAGTCCAAGCTGTAAAGTTCCCAGTTGGAGATTTGAACTTTGCGTGAATTTACCTTAGTTGTCAACTAAGCGTGAAAAAAGGCAATGCATAATCTACACGGATGTCTGCTGGCACTGTAGCTGTGCATTTTCCACCATACTGACCTGCTCTGTCAAACTGCAATCAAAATGATCCAGAATGTACATCATAAGATACAGTCACGTGTACCAGAGCGCAATGTGTGAAAAAATAAGTGTGGAAAAAGCTATATTTGATTTCATTTTAAAAAGCTATGTTAATAGGACCTAATTAAGGTTGCAAAATGAAGCACTCAAAAGTTAGGAAATGCTTGATTTAAGGTTGCTTGTACAATCTTATGACACAGTCTTAATTACATGATCACAGGCTATTTTTTCCACAGGCACCCTTCCTCATTCACCTCCCTGCATGGATGGTGTCCTGGGAGTGAATCAGGGTTGTGTAGTGAAGGAGGCTGTTGTCTGTAGGACTACACTCACTGGTACAGAAATTGCAAGATGTGCAGAGAATGACACACACTGGACAGTAGGAAGCAAGATTATGGCCTTGTGGTTAATGTAGCTCAATACCACCCAAGGGAACTGGTTTCTATCCTTGACTTTGATGCAGAATTAAGACTGTAAGAACGGTCAGACCAAAGGTCCAGCTAGCCCAGTATTCTGTCTTCTGACAGTGGCCAATGCCAGGTGCCCCAGAGGAAATGAACAGAACGGGTAATCATCAAGTGATCCATTCCCAGCTTCTGGCAAACAGAGGCTAGGGACACCACCCCTAGCCATCCTGGCTAGTAGCCATTGATGGACCTATCCTCCATGAACTTATCTAGTTCTTTTTTGAACCCTATTTAGTCTTGACCAGAGTTTCTAGGTGATGCCAGGTAAATCACTTAAACCAAATTTTTCACAGATGGTTAATTAACTACATCTTCACTTTCTGAGTGCTCCACTTGAGACAGTTAAGGCTGTTTTTTCAGGAATTTGTAAGCTATTTAGGTAAAAGTCAGGCATACATCCCCAATAATTGGTGCAAACCTTGCCTCAGGCCACTCCTTTAGATGCTGCTACCAATAACAAATTTCACTTCCATCACATCAGAGATGCAACCAATTCACCATCATTCAGATGTTTAATTCACTACAAAAAAGGCCTTTGAGCAGGTCATTTTAATAATTGACATTGTCCAAAAGCTGGTTTATTAGACAAGTGATATATACTTAGACACTAAAAAGCAACTTCAAGCCAAATGCTACTTGTTGATTTCCAGTTGTATACATTTTAAAAGTGTCTGTGTCATAACAGCCTAAAATAGGGAAAGAACAAGTTAAAAATTACTTGGACAAATTAGATGTCTTCAAGTCACCAGGACCAGATGAAATGTATCCTAGCATACTCAATGAGATGACTGAGGAGATATCAGAGCCATTAGCGATTATCTTTGAAAATTCATGGAAGATGGGAGAGATTCCAGACCAGTGGAAAAGGGCAAATAAAGTGCCAGTCTATAAAAGGGAAATAAGGACCACCCAGGAAATTACAGACCAGTTAGCCTAACTTCTGTACCCGGAAAGATAATGGAGCAAATAATTAAGCAATCAATTTGCAAACATCTAGAAGATAATAAGACGATAAGTAACAGTCAGCATGGATTTGTCAGAAACAAATCATGTCAAATCAACCTGATAGCTTTCTTTGACAGGATAACAAGTCTTATGGATAGAGGGGAAGCAATAGACATGGTATATCTTGATTTTAGTAAAGCTTTCGATACTGTCTCGCATGACCATCTCATAAACAAACTAGTGAAATACAACTTAGATGGCGCTACTATAAGGTGAGTGCAAAACTGGTTGGAAAATCATTCCCAGAGAGTAGTTATCAGTGTTTCACAGTCATGCTAAGGGCATAACAAGTGGGGTCCCACAGGGATCAGTTCTGGGTCTGGTTTTGTTCAATATCTTCATCAATGATTTATTCTAGATAATGGCATACAGAGTACACTTATAAACTTTGCAGACAATACCAAGCTGGGAGGAGTTGCAAGTGCTTTGGAGGGTAGAATTAAAATTCAGAATGATCTGGACAAACTGGAAAAATGGTCTGAAGTAAATAGGATGAAATTCAATGAGGTAAAATGCAAAGAACTCCACATATAAAGAAACAATCAGTTACACACAAAGGAAAATGGGAAATGACTTCCTAGGAAGGAGTACTGTGGAAAGGGATCTGGGAGTCATAGTGGATCACAAGCTAAATATGAGTCAACAGTGTAACACTATTGCAAAAAAGCAAACATCATTCTGGGATGTATTAGCAGGAGTGTTGTAAGCAAGACACAAGAAGTAATTCTTCTGCTCTACACCATGCTGATTAAGCCTCAACTGGAGTATTGTGTCCAGTTCTGGGAGCCACATTTCAGGAAGGATGTGGACAAGGTGTGGATGTGGATAAGGTGGATAGAAAGCTGGCTAGATTGTCGGGCTCAACAGGTAGTGATCAATGGCTCAGTGTCTAGTTGGCAGCCGGTATCAAACAGAGTGCCCCAGGGGTCAGTCCTGGGGCCGGTTTTGTTCAACATTTGTATTAATGATCTGGATGATGGGATGAATTGCGCCCTCAGCAAGTTCGCAGATGAAACTAAGCTAGGGGGAGAGGTAGATATGCTGGAGGGTAGGGATAGGGTCCAGAAATACCTAGACAAATTGGAGGATTGGGCCAAAAGAAATCTGATGAGGTTCAACAAGGACAAGTGTAGAGTCTTGCACTTATGAAGGAAGAATCCCATGCACCGCTACAGGCTGGGGACCGACTGCCTAAGCAGCAGTTCTGCAGAAAAGGACCTGGGGATTACAGTGGATGAGAATCTGGATATGAGTCAGCAGTGTACCCTTGTTGCCAAGAAGGCCAACGACATATTGGACTGTATTACTAGAAGCATAGCCAGCAGATCGAGGGAAGTGATTATTCCCCTCTATTTGGCACTGGTGAGGCCACACCTGGAGTATTGCATCCAGTTTTGGTCTCCCCACTACAGAAGGAATGTGGGCAAACTGGAGAGAGTCCAGCAGATGGCAACAAAAATTATTAGGGGGCTGGGGCATATAACTTACCAGGAGAGGCTGATGGAACTGGGGTTATTTAGTCTGCAGGAGAGAAGAGTGAGGGGGGATTTGATAGCAGCCTGAAGGGGAATTCAAAAGACAATGGAACTAGGCTGTTCTCAGTGGTTGCAGATGACAGAACAAGAAGCAATGGTCTTAAGTTGCAGTGGGGGAGGTCTAAATTGGAAATTAGGAAACACTATTTCACTAGGAGGGTAGTGAAACACTGGAATGGGTTAGCTAGGGAGGTGGTGGAATCTCCATCCTTAGAGGTTTTTACGGTCAGGCTTGACAAAGCCCTGGCTGGGATGATTTAGTTGGTGTTGGTCCTGCTTTGAGCAGGGGGTTGGACTAGATGACCTCCTGAGGTCTCTTCCAACCCTAATCTTCTATGATTCTATGACAAATTGGAGAGAGTCCAGATGAGAGACAAAAATTATTTAAGCTCTAGAAAACATGACCTATGAGGGAAGATTGAAAAAATTGGGTTTATTTAATCTGGAAAAGAGAAGACTGGGAGGGGACATGATGACAGTTTTCAAGTATGTAAAAGGTTGTTACAAGGAGGAGGAAGAAAAATTGTTTATCTTAACCTCTGAGGATAGGACAAGAAGCAATGGGCTTAAATTGCTGCAAGGAAAGTTCAGGTTGGACATTAGGAAAATCTTCCTGTCAGGGTGGTTAAGCACTGGAAAAAATTGCCTAGAGAGGTTGTGAAAT
This sequence comes from Mauremys reevesii, assembly GCF_016161935.1. Taxonomy (NCBI): domain Eukaryota; kingdom Metazoa; phylum Chordata; order Testudines; family Geoemydidae; genus Mauremys; species Mauremys reevesii. The sequence goes on from NC_052624.1 coordinate 263,253,434, forward strand.
CTCCATCACTGGAGATTTTTAAGATCAGGTTAGACAAACACCTGTCAGGAATGGTCTATATAATATAGTCCTGCCATGAGTGCGGGGGACTGGACTAGATGACCTCTCGAGGTCCCTTCCAGTTCTGTGATTCTATAACCTTGAAAGATTCCAGGGAAAAGAATGTGGCCAGGATGTTCAACTAACATAAACCTAGTCTAGCAACCTATCCCATTTAGGTTAGTTCTACTTGGTTGGCCCCAGTTTGACTGAGAGTTTCATAAGCCTGAGGTATCAGTGGCACAACACAAGAGGCTGTGTTTTCTGGAAAATGAAATCAAGATGATTTCCTGAATTGCCCAATGTGCCCCCTCCCGACCCTGCGCCACTCTCAAGGAGGCATGCCTTAACTTTGGCAGATCCACAAAAACAAAACATGTTCAAAACACATTGAACAATGAGGATAAAACAAAACAAGCATGTGCAAGATGTGAGATCATGCCGTCCCCCAGGCAATAAAAAGTAGGAAAGCTAGGAAAAGACATAACAAGTACTTGCCAGCATGGAAAAGAATGAAGCAGTGGCTAGTTCCAAAATGGCCACTACAGGGCTCTGCTCAGTTGGGTTTGACAAATTGAAAGGACCAGCTGCAGATAAGCATCCTGGGGAGAAGGGATAGCTCAGTGGTCTGAGCATTGGCCTGCTAAACCCAGCGTTGTGATTTCAATCCTGAAGGGGGCTATGGAGGGATCTAGGGAAAAAATCTGTCTGGGGATTGGTCCTGCTTTGAGCAGGGGGTTGGACTAGATGATCTCCTGAGGTCCCTTCCAACCCTGATATTCTATGATCGGGGGGGATCTTTATAGCAGGGAAAACCTGCAATGAAGAGAATGAGTAGGAATTAAGATGTCCTTAGTAAAGGTACTGAGCTTATTATTGCCATTAGGTTTGGCAATTTCTGATTGCGGAAAACCAAACGCCCTTGCCCTGCCCATTCCCTCATGCTGAGGCCCCACTCCCAGCTCACTTCACCCCACTGCCTGTTGCTCACTCCCTCCCACCCTTTCTCATTTTCACCAGGCTGGGGCAGGGAATGAGGGGTTTGGGGTACAGGAGGGGGATCCAGGCTGGGACCAAGGGGTTCAGAGTATGGGAGGGTGTTCTGGGTTGGGGTAGAGGGGTAGGATGTGGGAGGGGGTGAGGGCTCCAGCTGGGGGGGTGCAGGCTCTGGGATGAGGCTAGGGATGAGGGGTTTGGAGTGCAGGAGAGGGCTTGGGGTTAGGGTGCAGGGGGTGAGGGTTCCTAGGTGCAGGGGCATCCAGGGGGCCTCCACACCCTGCCCCTACCCATAGTGCAGGTGTCACCCCAAGCACTAGCTCCCATTGGCCAGGAACCACAGCCAATGGGAGCTGTGGGGGCAGTGCCTGTGGACAGGGGCAGTGTGCTGAGACTCCTGGAAGCCCATGTGCCTAGGAGCCAGTGGGACATGCCAGCCACTTCCGGGAGCTGCACAGAGCTGCCGCCAACCCGACTTTTAGTGGCCAAGTCACCAGGGTCCCTTTTTGACCAGGCATTCCAGTCGAAAACTGGTTGCCTGGCAACCCTGAATGCCATAGTGCACAATTTATTTAGTGACAATTAATATTGGTTTAATAAGATGTTCTGATATAGATAGTATTACCTCCAAAGCAACTATGTTAAAAGAACATTAAGGTTGCAAAGTCAAGCACTCAAATGTTAGGAAATGCCGGAATTAGTCACCTCTGCAACCTTAAGTAGGCCTCCTCTGCATATATATTATGATACAGTCTCTAATTACAAGATCACATATTTTCCACAAACCCCTGCCTCAGTCAATGTACAGGGTGGATAGTGCTCATGAATGAGCAGCTAACTATTCAAAGTTTGGTTTTAGCCTCAATATATGGCTCAAGGCCTTATTTATGGTACACTATTCAAAGCCTACTCTGAATACAGGATTCCAAATTACCTCAGGGGCTTTTCTGTGATGCTCATCACTATAGTATCCAAGTACTTCATAAACATTAATTAGTTTATTTTCACAGCACCACTGTGAGATGAGAACAAGAAACAATGGGCTTAAATTTCAGCAAGGGAGGGTTAGGTTGGACATTAGGAAAAACATCCTGTCAGGGTGGTTAAGCACTGGAATAAATTGCCCGGGGAGGTTGTGGAATCTCCATCATTGGAGATTTTTAAGAGCAGGTTAGACAAACCCCTGTCAGGGATGGTCTAGATGATACTTAGTCCTGCCATGAGTTCAGGGGACTGGACTAGACGACCTCTCGAGGTCCCTTCCAGGCCTATGAATCTCTGATTCTATGTGAGTCAGCCATTAGGAGCAGATAAGATGCCCACTTTGTCAGGGGGGGTTCACAGCTATTTATTGACAGCAGAGGAATGGTGAGACTCAAGAATCTTGGGTTCCATTCAAGGTTTTGGAGGGGGGTATTCTGTACTGGTCACAGACCCTTTTGCCCCTGTCCCCCAAGCCAGTTCCTGTTCTGTCTCTTCCCCAACTCCCAGCTCCTCATCCCAGTCTCCCCATCAGCTCCTGGTCTGAGTCTGTCTCTTCACTGAGTCCGTTCCAGTCTACACCCATGGGATCCCTCATCCCAGTTCAAATCTCCTTGCCCAGTCAGTCCCAAAGGGTTATAAATTGGCCAAATTTGAGCAGCTTTTCTCAGAAATAGCAAAATCTACATGCCTGACACAAAGGCCAGCCCTGTCCAAATTTCAAGCTTTTCCTCCAAAGCATGGAGGCAGTAGAACTTCTCAATAAAATGGCTGTAAGGGTTTTTTTTAACACAGGCAAAACAATGAATTTTTCCCTTATCTCCTTCTCAGAAATGACTTCATCATTTTTTCTGAAACGTTCCAAAATTATTCTGCCTAAAGCAGACAACCAACAAGGGAAATTCCAATCTGAATGGTTAAAGCTGGCAAAGTTTCATTAGCACCTGAAAAGAGATTCTTATCCTGGGAAGTGTTGGGCAACCCTAATAACAGGCAGGGCTACCAGCACTCCACCTATAACAACATCTTTAAATCTTTGACTTTTTGAATGGCTTTTCAGACATCAAAGCAATAATTGCTTGAATGGGCAAAATCTAGGTGGGCCCCAGATTCTAAGCTGTAGAAACACCACTGAAAATCATGCTTTTTACAGTAATGTCTACATACCAGTAAGGACAAATGCTGTCCTCAGTTATAGTCTTAATGATGTTCCACTGATGTGCAGGATGGATTTGACTCTGAGACTGCATGACTAGTAGAAGTGTCAGCTATTGCTTTAGAATTCCTACTATCCACTGTAAAGGGAGGGTAAAAAGAGGGATGAAATGAGCACTCAGTCCAAAATCGAGTTGTTGAGAACAAATTAATCAAGGAACCAAAGGACGTAAAGAGAAGAAATTCTTTAACTGCTTGTACACCACTGCTAGGAGCCTGGGTAACAAATAAGAGGAGCTGGAAGTGCTTGTTTCTGAGCATAAATTTGATCTAGTGGGTATTATGTAACCTGGTGGTGTGTGATGGGATACAAACCATGCACCAGCATGGAAGGGGTTAAGGAGCTGCTTTGGGCTAGGGTGGCCTCACCCCTCCATACCTGAAAATCATGGTAGGACTGCAGGAGGAGTTAAATGGAGGGAACACCACTCAGATGGGAGGGAAGCAGGCAGTTGAGCTCTCCAGCTCCCAGAGGGCGGTCTGACAGCCAACAGAGCCTTTGCCCTGGCAGAAAGGAGGGTTCAGATCTGCTGAACTAAGAAGAAAAAGACAGAGACTTATACTGGAGGCTCAGTGGACTCTGGGGTGGACTATGATGCTGCCAAGGCCCTCTGCAGTAAGAGAGGGCAATATCCTCACTGAAGCCACCTACAGGTTTTCTTTCGTTCTTTCCCTTTACACTTTTATTTGACCTCATTTGTTGACATGGACTGTTTTGTTTGTTTCCCCAGGAACTCTGAGAGGGAAAGAAATGGTCAGAAGGCTTTGGCCACAGGGTAGAGCACTGGCCCCACCAGACAGATACACCTTGGCAGTTGGACCTGCAGCCTTGCACTCGACATGTAGCTCCTAAAAGGGACGCTCTGCCAAGGACAGCTTTGGGACGGGATTGTTTGCATGACTAGAGTGTTAAAATCAATGGTTATGACCTACTTAGGAAGGCTCAAGTGGGCAAAAGAGAAGCAGGAGGGAGACTTTATGTAAAAATGGCATTACCTGTTTCCCAGTCACTGATAACTCAGAGGAAAATGACTGTGACTGCTTATGGATCAATGTCTTAACAGATGAAGCAAAAGAAGGAGCATTAGTTGGTGTCTGCTACAGACTACCAAATCACACTTGGGAACAGGATGACTGGCTCCTTAAGCATCTATCTATAATATAGGAAAAACAGCTGTGTGGTCATGGGGGATTTACTTCAATTTGAGGTCTCTTGCTGCCCATATTAAAATATCCTTGGAATTTCTGAATATGATAGATATATGAATATGACAATTTCCAAATGCAAAAATGTTGCATCCAACATGGGGGAATTCTGTATTAAGCTCATCTTGATAGATAAAAAGAATTGATCTCAGAACTTAGGTACAGTGATTATGACTTGATCACATTTGTAGTTTGCAAATGTCTGAACCATAAAGCACCAAGTATATATAGTGCTTTAAAGGGCCAGTTTCACAAAGCTGAAAACAATTATGAACCAAATCCACTGGGAAGAAGAATTTAAAAAGAAAAATGTAAATGATAACCGGGAATGGTTAAATAATGTTTTACTAGATTCTACAAATCCACAGTTGAGAAAGAAGGCTGTTCTGGCTAAAAACAAAACAAAACAAAAACAAAAAACACACAAACAAAAACAAAAAATACCTGGCTTAGAGGGGAAGTAAAGGGGCAAGTATAATTTAAAAAAAAAACAAATGGAATAAATGAATATAAATCAGAAGTTAGGAACTGTAGAAAATTGATAAGGGAAGCAAAGGAACACAAGAGCCCTCAGAGAGTCTCAGAGCCTGCACTCCATCCCAAGCCCAAATGTCTACACCACAATTTTATAGCCTCACAGCCCCAGCCCCACGAGCCTGAGTCAGCTGACCTGGGCCAGTCATTGCAATGCCAAGGGTCTTTTATCGCAGTGTAGATGTACCCTAAGGTTTTGATTCTCTGTTCCATTGATTTCAGTGGGAGTTCTGTGCATAACAAACTTGTAGGATCAGGCCCTAAAGTATGGTAGGATTCAGACAAGTGACTGAAAATGGCATTCTTACTGACATATTTATTGTCTCTCAATCATTTCCCAATCAAGTGTGCTCAATTTAAAAGTAAAAGATGGGACCTGGCTCTCCATGGCCTTGATCTTTGTGTACTTATTTTCACCTCTGTAAAGTTACCACATTATAATGATACCATTTTACATCCCCTTTGTACAGGTGTAAATGGGTAAGTCAAGCTAGGTTAGTTTGTGTTTTTTCCTTTTTCCACATCAAGACCACCACTGACATGTTCTGTTGGCCAAATTCTATCCTCAGTTATGCCTGGGCACCTCATTGATTTCAATAGGGTGCACAGGATTAACTGATTGGCTTTTAACGGGAACCTAGGTTATGATTTTCAATATTAACTAGTGATTTTGGGTGCATCATTTTTAGCATCCAAATGGAAACATCTTAAAGTGTCCTCAGTTTCAATAAGTCCTGAGCACCCTCCTCCCTACTCCCACCAAGGAAGCTAGGGTTCTTTATAGTATCTCAGATTGGGCACTGATTATGCACAGGACAGGGGTGCTGGAACAATTTGTATAGTGGGGGAGCTGAGAGCCATTGAACCAAACTGTAAACCCTGTATACAATGGAAACTGCTTCAATCCAGGGAGTGCAGCAGCACCCCCCGCACCCCTAGTTCCAGCACCTATGGCACAGGAAGTATAGATTCTGGTCCATTCTCTCTTTAACTATGTAGGCTGTACAGGGCTAACAGGAGCAAAAAGCAAGAATAGCTTATTTTGTCAGCATCAGCACATACAATTCTGAATATACACAGACGCCGGGTCTACACTGGGTGGGGAGGGAGGATCGATCTAAGTTACACAACTTCAGCTACGTGAATAATGTAGCTGAAGTTGATGTACTTAGATCTACTTACTGTGGTGTCTTCACTGTGGTAAGTCGAAGGCTGTCACTCTCCCGTCAACTCCGCCTGCGCCTCTCTCCCTGGTGGAGTACTGGAGTCGACAGGAGAGCGCTTGGCGGTCGATTTATCGTGTCTAGAGTAGATGTGATAAATTGACCCCCACTGGATCAATCGCTGCCCATCAATCTAGCGGATAATGTAGACAAGCCCAGGGAAGAGATCTCATGGGTAAGAAAGTGCCAGCATTACACAGTCACTTTCAGAATAGAGCTACACTTTTACCTCTCTGTGTCTCCGTTTCTTTGAACTGAAACAATACTCACCTACCTCACTGTGGATTTTCAGACTAAATATTTTAATAGATGTAAAATGCTGTCAGATTCTTGGATTGCTATAGAAATACAAAGCAGTATTATTATGAATGAAAAGCACACCTGCTTTTTATGCAAAATAAAGACAGATTTCATTCCTACTGTTTCCATAGTGCAGGGTGAACCAAGATCTGTCCTGATGATGTGGTCTCCGGTGTGTCCAGTTCGGTTGGCTATTTAAGAGGTCCCCACCCTGGCTACTCCTCCCATGGCCAAAATGCTGATGCACATCCTGCTCTGGACTGCTGGGCCTGCACTACATACAGTTCCTGGAGTGAGCTGGCAATTGTCAGAAGGGCAGAGTGTTCTGAAGCAACACAGCCAGTGAAGTAAAAAAAAATGGAATTAAAATATTTCCTATCTTTAGAATTTGAAAAATATTGACTGTTCCAAAGGTTAGAACATTATAGTGTGCTCTCTGTGGCTTGCTCCACAGCTCTGTCCAAGTTTTCCCTTTGATGTTTTGCCCATAGTATAATAAACTTCACCAAAGAAAAGAAAAACAGCTCGTCTCCTTGAGAGCAAAGAACAAAGTGGCTGGAAACATGAATTGAAACTGTAGCCTGGTTTCTGCAGCAGCAGAATTTCTCACATCAAATGTCATAAAGGGATACCACAAACAAAAACAAAACAAGAGAAAGCTGCACCAGATTGGTGGCCTACTCTGTTTGGTACTTGGATTGTTTGGACCTGGTGGGAAATGACATATGTGACCTGCTCTTCTGATTTACTAGTAGCCCCAGAATTGGATAGAAGACTGTTTCTTCATAATTATGTATCTTAGGTGTTTTTCTGTTCAGGTTTCAGCTTCCAGCAGTATAGGCTTAAAAGTTCCAGCTAATTCACACCCAAACAAACCAAAAATATGATTTCAAAAAAGCAAACAGCTCTGTCAAGGGCAGAAACCTCTGGGCAGAGGACTCTTCTTACAAAAAACGACCGCTTTAGAGCCCATTGACATGAATGGCAAAATTCCCAATGGCTTTTAAAGAAGAGAGCAGCAGCCTTCTGTCTAGCCCATCCTGGTCATTCCCTACATCAGTTTCTGTTTGTGGATTTTTTCCTCTCTGTGGTAATTTCTGTCTTATTTCATAAAGGGGCTTCTTTGTGATACGTCTTCTAATATTGTTGTGGGATCTTGGATTTAAGCTAAGTGCCAATTGCTTAAAGAAGTTCAACACTGATCTGTTCCGACAGGAAAAGAAAATAAGTTGGATGGGCACTCTCACGTCTTTCATCACTCTGCCTGACTGTTATTGCCCTGCTCGCGTGGGGGTTTGTGAGACTTGTAATAATAAAACAGGCTGCAGTTGATCCTCTCAATTTTGCACTTGTGCAAATCCTTTCTACTGATGAACAGGAAGCATTAAACATATAAGAAAAGCTGGACTGCTTCAGCACTACCACGGGCAGTGTTACTTTTTGGGCATAATTTTCAAAAGCGCCTAAGTCCCATAGACTTATCAAGGAACGTAGGATCCTAAGTCACTTAGGCACATTTGACAATCTGGCCTGTCATTTTTGACATAACAGATTTGGTTCATTAATATCAAGATGTTAGGGTAGAGACCAAAGTCACATTTCTGCCAGTGATCAGGCACTTCTCTGCTACGCAGCTGCAGTGAAAGTTACACCACCCAACATGGTGGATAAATGATTCAATCTTCTACTGCCTTGTGTTGCTTGTGAGGCACCTGTTGTTGCCAAGAAGGCTAACGGCATTTTGGGCTGTATAAATAGGGGCATTGCCAGCAGATCAAGGGATGTGATCATTCCCCTCTATTCGACATTGGTGAGGCCTCATCTGGAGTACTGTGTCCAGTTTTGGGCCTCACACTACAAGAAGGATATGGAAAAATTGGAAAGAGTCCAGCAGAGGGCAACAAAAATGATTAGGGGGCTGGAGCACATGACTTATGAGGAGAGGCTGAGGGAAGTGGGATTGTTTAGTCTGCAGAAGAGAAGAATGAGGGGGGATAGTTGATAGCTCTTTCAACTACCTGAAAGGGGGTTCCAAAGAGGATGGATTTAGACTGCTCTCAGTGGTACCAGATGACAGAACAAGGAGTAATGGTCTCAAGTTTCAGTGGTGGAGGTTTAATTTGGATATTAGGAAAATCTTTTTCACTAGGAGGGTGGTGAAGCACTGGAATGGGTTACCTAGGGAGGTGGTGGAATTTCCTTCCTTAGAGGTTTTTAAGGTCAGGCTTGACAAAGCCCTGGCTGGGATGATTTAGTTGGGGATTGGTCCTGCTTTGAGCAGGAGGTTGGACTAGATGACCTCCTGAGGTCCCTTCCAACCCTGATATTTTATGACTATCGCTTGCCCTTAGCATGAGGAAGCCTCATCTGTACCTGCTGGGGTCAGCTCCCTGATGCTCCCAGCCACAGGCAGTACAAATGCTCCCCTCTCCGCTCATGTGGGCTGTGCTGCCCCTCATGCAGGTTAGCTATAAGTGCACTCCAACCCCCACGTCCTCTGAGCGGGGTCCACCTCTTATCCACTGGACACTCCCTGAATACCAGACCCACTCTCCCCAAAGGGACAGTACACCGCAGCTCACCTGTTACACCTTGGAACACAGCTCGCTTAGCGCACAGCACTTAGGTTTGTTTATAGAGAAAGCAAATATGTTTATTCAACAAAGAACAGAGATTTATATGATAGCAAACAGGACCATTGGAAACAAAGGGTTACACATCAAATAAAACCATAACACACATCCTAGAGCCTAAACTCAACTCACAAGATGCCCTCTTGTCTAATAAGGTACGGCTTACCCCAAGGTCCTTTTAGCATTTGTCAACCAGGCTGGCTGAGACCCCTCTTTCATGAGGTCAAGCCCACTGGCACCTTGACTCCCCATAGTGAAGGACGTCTGCTTGTCTTTCCACACCCCTAGATATGTCAGCTCAGATCTTTGATCTTTACATGAAAAGGGGGTCCCCACCACCACCTTCTGTTGTTTACCTCTTCCTGTTCATTTTCCTTCTGAAGTCCCCGCAAGATCTTCAGTAATATTCGACTCAGTATGCTAATAGCCACCCATTGTAAGCAGGGCCACCCAGAGGATTCCGGGGGCCCGGGGTCTTCGGTGGCTGGGGGCCCCCCGCTTCGGTGGAGAGTCGGCGGCGGCAGGGGGTCCTTCCATTCCGGGACCCGCCGCCAAAGTGCCCCAAAGACCCATGGCGGGGACCCCCCTCCGCTGAAGTGGGACCCGCCGCCGAAGTGTAGCCCCCACCGCGGGTCTTCAGGGCACTTCGGCGGCAGGTCCCGGAACAGAAGGACACACACCCCCCCACCGCCAAATTACCGCTGAAGACCTGGCTGCACTCCGGCGGCGGGTCCCGCTTCAGCGGTAATTCAGCGGCGGGGGGGTGTCCTTCTATCCCGGAGAGGAAGGACCCCCCGCCAGCGAAGACCGGGAGTGAAGAAGCTCCGGGGGCCTGGGCCCTGCGAGAGTTTTCCGGGGCCCCCAGAGCGAGTGAAGGACCCCACTCCAGGGGCCCCGAAAAACTCTCGTGGGGGCCCCTGCTGGGCCCGGGGCAAATTGCCCCACTTGCCCCCCCCCTCTGGGTGGCCCTGCTTGTAAGACACACGATATGTGAGATAAGTGTCTTCCACCATTTGTCTGGCAGAACCTGACTTAAGGCATATTACATCTGCCTTTAACTACAATGTTTTAGGAATATAATTTCCTAGATATATATATATCCTTATTTTCTTAATGTTTTTCCAATATTTTTACTGGGGAGAAATCAGAGCTGCGGAACCAGATTATCACTACATGCTGGCTGCTTTTCACCACTCTGATAACGCAAAGCAGTTATAAGGTCAGTTTAACCAGACAGTTAAAGCCCTGTTTACCCCCATGGTGTGGCAGAGAAGGGGGGATTATGTGAGGCTATTCATTCAGAGTTTGTCCCTGATTTCCGCCTTCTTCCCCCGCCCCCCGCCCCCACTGGAGTGGGGTTGGGTGGGTGGACGGAGGGGCGGGCGGGCCTCCCTGCAGAATATGTCATTGGGCCATCCAACATATCTATCAGGTTCCCTGGGGATCAGTGCAGATCAGAGGGAGGCCAGGCACCCAGAGAGAGCCCACACACTTTGTGATGGCTCTGAGCCACCATTCCCTGGCAGCACTAATGAACCAGAATGCCAGAAACCTAGTGTCATCTGTCTGGTAAATGGTCTCTAATTATTGTCTGGTCAGAGTGACCAGTAACCATTGTAATCCTCTAGGGATAAAGATTAAAGCTAGAACAGAGCCCCAGCTTTCCAGTGGTGCTGAGCAATTTATTTGTATTCAGTGAACTTAAATGAGATCAGACCTTCAAAAGCACATCATTCTCATGACCATGTTACTTCCTCACAACATGCTGTAATGGTGAGCTGCTTGTAGTGGCCTTTGTTTCATGGGGGTAGCAGCTGTGGTGTATACTAGCTGAAAGCTTGGGATTCCAGCTTTCAAATGGCTGCTTCATCCCCATTTTATGGATGGGTAAATTGAAACACAAAGTTTAAGTGACTTACGGAGTCAGTGGCAAGAATAAAATAACCCAGGAATCCAGAATCCCCATTACCTGTGCTAACCATGAGACAACACTTCTTTCATTACAAAATTCCATTTGTCTGGCATCAAATGCATTGATCTGAGCTCATCTAGTTAAATTACATTTAATATCCTGTGCATCTGGAATGACCAGAGGATGTTTGATTCCTTGATGCTCAAGTACACTGTGTCCTGATACAAACAATAGAATTTACTAGGAGCTGGGGAATCCTGGTGCCCAGTACCACATCATTATGTGCAGTTTGAACTGTACAGAAAGCCACAGGACTGTGGTTAAAGAGCTCTGCTATCAGGGTGTGAAATTTCAGCCACCAAAGTGTGTACAGGTATAAATTGCACACCCCTGTCAAGTCATTTTTCTACAAGCTCCCCACGGAGTACAGACACTGGGCTTTGAACTAACAGGTCTGCATCCAAGTCAAAAACAAAACAGAGTGCTGATTCCAGTGTTATCCTGTTCCTATGAAATCACCTTGACTGTCACAGCACCTTACTATTAGGCATAGGCATAGGCGTTGCAGCTGACAAACCCTGAGATTTATAGTGGTTGTAAATTAGCACATCAAAATAGGGTTACTAGAACTGAATCAGTTCTCTAGAGAACATTAACCCAAACCTCAATGTTTCAAAAAATTGCCAGACACCTCTGACACCCAGCTGTTGCTTTTAGTCTATTTCTCTGTTATGATGTATGTTGAATTGCCAGAGTGCACAGAAGACAGAGGAAGATTCTGTCTCTGCCCCCAAGGCCTTTACTGTCTTCTGTATACAGAGAAACCATGCAGTGTAGGCACAAAGCTCTGAATGACCATGATGCTCTTATCTCAAAGTGATGCACACAGAATTTCATTTACATACTTTGTCATTTGAAATAGCAACACCATTTTCTGGCCAAATCTTGGCTCAATGATGTCCTCCAGCACCGAGCTGGCCAGAACTCCACAACCAAGCCTAGTTCCACAGCCCCCTCAGGATCAGCTGTATAGTAGCTATGCGGCTACCAACTTCTTCCCTCTGCCCAAGGATGACAAAGTCTATGGCTCCATCCCCGCAGGTCCTTGAAGATGATGCTCAGGCTCTGAACCTGAATATAGGAAGTGGACAGGGTCAGGTTTCTGTGTGATAGGGAGTGAGGACCTTAAAGGGACATTGTACTTCTTATGAAACACTAATGGTGCTGCCAGCTGAGAAGATAGACCATACTCATTAGGGTGAAGTTCCTCTCCATGTGACAACATAAACCATATAAGCTCCCATCCAAAAGGGTGCCTTGCATAGTTATTTGCCTCTATGGCCTCTGCATGGGGAAAGGAAAGGGACGGAAATGACTGGGAGCTGAAGAGGGATGCTTGAGTGTAGAAAGTCTCATCTGCATTAGCCCACTGGTGACTTTATTGGTCATGTAAGTGAAGCAGACATGGAGTTCCTCTTCATTTGGGCCAGTCTGGAGATGGTATTCATTAATGTCAAGGGCTAACACACTCCTGCTTCCTGCCTAAACACGGGTCAGGACTAGGCCCTGTGTAAGAAACAACATATGACAAGGAGTGCAGTTATGAGATAACTTCTTGCCTCTGATATATAATGGGGTACAAGGCTTGAAAGCCAAGTGTCTCCACACAATAGCCAATATTGCAGTTATATTGCAGCTGATATCTCTGGAGTTTGTTATTCCACTAAGGGCTTGTCTACACTTAGTTTGCAACAAGCTGGGGTATAAATCTACCCTTCACTTACCTGCGTCTCACTAAGTGTCTGTGTGGACCCTGCTGTCGCGCACTGAAAGTTCCCTAGTGCGCTTTGATCTACCCTGCTTTGAAATGGGAATAGATCAAAGTGCGCTACGGAAATTCTAGTGCACAGCAGCAGGGTCCACGTGGACAGTATTACACCCCTCTTGCCATGAACTAAAAGTTCATATGGACCAGCCCTTAGAGAATGCCCTTGTTGTATTTTAGAGTGAAGAAGAGAGTCTGAGGAAGTAGCTCCAAGGTGGATGGTTTCTTCCTCAGTCCCACCTATTGTCCCTCTGTTGCCTCTCCTGGCTTTCTGCCACCAACACACACAAACCTAACTCCCGCATCATGTCACCAAGAGACCTCATTAATCTACCCAGGCTAGCTTAGCCCTGTCATGTGGCTAATTGCCTAGGGAAGTCTCTATCATCATCTGCAGCTGTTTTTATTACATAAAGGGGATTGGTTGCTCCTTCTGCTGAGCCTGAAAGAGAATGCATGGCAGACCCATTGGTTTTAATAAGATCTGTGATTGTCTTTGGATCTAAGACCCACCAGCTGGCAGCCATTAGCACCTTTCAGTATAATATCTCTATGCTTAGCAGCTTCCCAACTTTGGACACCTCAATGGGAATTAGACATCTGAAAATCCCAGGAGCAGGTCATTCAAATCTTGACACTTTTCAAAACCTCGGCCTCGATGCTAAACTAAACTAAAGTCAACTCAAAATTATAAAACTCCCATTCAATAACTTAATGGATCCATCACTGAACAAGCTTGCCAGATAATAATTGGAAAAGTAGTAAACCCAAATGAGACTTATTGTCAGCCAGTATTAGCCACATTCATTGCCCCATCATCTCCTCAAGTAACTGTGCAAAATGGGGAGCTTTATAGCCCAGTGTGGGCTGCTCAGGGCTGGAAGAACACACTTTTTCTATTTAATCTTGCCTAAAACACTATTGGCTGAAACTAGAAAAGAACAGTAGGTTTCTCATCTTTGGTAGATTGCTTTTTTGCGGGGGAGCAGGGGACAGAGACCCTCCATTTGTTTTCCCATCCACTAACTTTCTAATTTATCCTTTTTGGGGGAGGAGGTAGGTAGCAAGGTGGCTGGTGTTTATACTACTTGGCTGTGAATTGGGTTTGACTAGTTGGCTTTTCATTCATTTTGAACATTTAATATTTGCTATTTACTATAAAGTGTTAAAATGCCTTGTGTTGAGTGCCCTAAACATGGATCAAATTAATACATAAAAATATTGGGCCAAATTTTCTGTGGGCATAACTCCACTAACTTCAGTAGGGCTATGGCAAAAGAGATTTTTGTGCCGCTATCTTCACATAGGGCCTGAACAAATATCCACTGAAAACAACAGCAGTCTTTCCATTGACTATAGAGAGCTTTGGATCAAGTACATAATGCATACAGTGGATCTTTGTCACATAAATACCTCATGGAATGTTCTCCTAAACCTTACCTTGTGGAGAGTGTACTGCAAGTTTTACACCCACAAAGGACCATGCTAGTGTTAGTACTGACCTGGCTAAGAATAAAAGAAATGATTAAGAAGCCATACCTTGTACCTGCTCCAATACTGCATTCTGCATCAAAGGCCAAAATCGGAAGGAATGAAGGGAGTTCACTATTACTTTTTCTAAGAAAATGCATTTTTTATTAAAAGCAGAAGGTGAGTTAACGGCACCATCCTCTTAAAAACAGCTTAAATTTTAGCATCAATAGTAGAAATTTATGTACTGTGACCAGGGTACGTGTAGCGCCTCTCCCACCTTTTTTAATGTTCATAAATAAAAAGTTCAAGGTCAATTAATTATGACTGATGAATGTTCTGCTTTTCAATTGCTTCCGTTTTGCAGGGAGTTCAAGTTTCCATTGTATTTCCCTCTGTGTTTCCACATTCCGGTAGGATATATTTTATCTGAATTAAGTCTTACCTTATTTATTTGGGAAGAACAGAAATTCCGCAGAATAATTGAGTATGTGATTGTTTTTAAAAACTGATTTTTCTTTAAAATAGCTAACACGTCCTATTATTTTTTCCATTTTGAAAGAATAAGGACACCAGAGTTTCTGAAGTTTCTATAGAGGCTAGATCAATGTGAGTTCCACACACAAAGGCCTTGTAGATTGAGCCATATAGCTGATTAATAAAAGACACTTTGGTGTATGCTTGAGCCTGGATCTGACTGGACAGATCCCTGCTGCCATGCATGGCTACATTGACTTCAGTGGGACTCCAAACAGGTCCCAAAGTCTGCCTGCACATAACAGAGTGTGGAATGGGGGCCTTGATTATCCAGAGGTTTAACTTTAGCCCCAGCTCTAGAAAAATAACTATTGCTCAAACAATGTATCTAAAACAGTGAAAGTTTGGCAAATGAGTCTTGCCCTTTCAGAAACTTTGAAAATGGTAGCATCAACCATTGTGAAATAGGCTGTATCTTGTTCAAGGGAGTCTGACTCAAGAAAAATGAAGAAAGAAAACCACATACTATTTTTTCTCGGGAACGTTGTTTTCTTTTCAAATTAAACACTTTCTACCCTACATCGAACATGAGCCATTGTTGACAGCAAATACAATACATCTTACTAAAATGTGAAAATGTGGGAATTCTCTGCACAAAGCCCTTGCAGGATTGGGCCCTAATAAATGAAGAACTGAACTTTTCCATGACTATTTTCTAAAAACTCCTGCCATCCCCAATAGCAATATCAGTAATTTGTTGAAATGTTTGCTGTTATTTTGGTACTGGCTCAAATAAATTCCTCTGCTCAGTCTTATCATTTTATTCAAACCATGCAAAGGCCAGTTCATTAATCATCTTTCCTCACCTACTGTATATTCATCTCTTCACTCACCATGTAACTCAGATACACAGCACTTTATCCTGGTCTGCAGGCAGTACACAAATTCCAAACTATATGCCATGGGCTTGATTCACCCAAATGGGTGCAGAGAGAGAAGAATTACACCAAGTTGCATTTGCCCACTCCATGATGATGCAGCCCTGAGGCAGGACAACCACCAACCATTCCTGAATTCTGACAGAGAACGGTTTTGATTAATGGTCAGGTCTGCAAAAGAGAACCACTGGGGGAAAACTGCCATAGGGACGTGCTTAATTAGTGCATCACTCAGGTTCCCTGGTCACAGTTTTTCTGGTGGAGGAGAGGGGAGAATGGAATTGATACAGGATCCACCAATACATTAATAAATAAATCAGCTGATGCATTTTTATTGGGGTTGGGGGAAGTGACTTGAAAAGTGACATGACAATGGCATGCGGTTAATATTTTAACAGAATTCTCATGAACTTAATCTACCTTCAACTGCTCCAGGGGAATGTGGGCTTGTAGAAAGGGCTGCTGAAAGATTAGGAGATCTATTCACTTTTACATTGAATCCAAACATTCTCTCATTATTGTCACCAAGAAGGAGGTGGCATTAACTGGCAAACACAATAACATGCAAGGCATGTTCATAAATCCTAAAGCCAGAAGGGACCATTGTGATCATCTACTGTAATCTTCTGTATAACACAGGCCATAGAAATGCCACCAAAATAATTTCTAGAGCAGAGCTGTCGGAAAAACAGCTCATCTTGATTTCACAATAGTCAATGATCGAGAATCCACCATGATCCTTGGTGAAATGCTCCAATGGCTAATTACGCTCACTGTCAAAAACGTACGCCTTATTTCCAGTCTGAATTTGTGTAGCTCCAACTTCCAGCTATGGAATGTCTGATGTGGGTCTCGCTCAATCTCTCCTTAACAAGGTGGATAAATAATGAAAGAGGCATTGGAGTGAGGGCATTGGACCCTGAGTCTCCCACATCCGGGGTCAGTGACTACAGGCTGCAGAATCATTCTCATTACTGTGCCTTCTCTCTCTTTCTCTCTCTCTCACCCAGGTGACTCTTCAAGTATTTATCCAGAATGCAATAACTTCAACAAGAGAGACTGAGGGAATACACACATCAGTCTATCGCACAGCCCAATGGTTAGAGCACTCACCTCAGATCCCTGTTCAAATCTCTTCTCCCTGTCAGGGGGTGTTGAACTGGGAGTCTACCACACCCTAGGGGAGTATCTAATCATTTGGCTAAAAGTTAGCTCAGCCTCACCATGCCTAACTCCTTTTGTGCATCCAGAGCTAAGTGCCTAAATCACTTTTGAAAATCAGACTTAGCGACCCAAATCACGGAAGTGTACCCTTGAGTGACTTAGTTGTTCTCTGCTTTTCACATCCCTGCCTTTGTACTGTTAAGCCCTCTATTATGAACTGGGTATCCTGAGTTCTTAAACAGCTTTGAATAATTTACTGACAGAAGCATGTCACCTATTATTCCAGTGTGAATTGTATGACACTCAGGTGTAAACAGGTGGCAGGAAGACATAGGTGCCACAGAAAAAAAAAGTGGGTGCTCAGCACCCACCGCAGCCCCCCCCCAGTCAGCTCCTCCTCCTCCCCGCCAGCGTCTCCTGCCTGCCATTGATCAGCTGTTCAGAGGCATGCAGGAGTTGCTAGGGGGGGAGGTGCGAGGGTGGCGTACTTGGGGGTTGGAGTGGAACTGGACGGGAAGAGGTGGGGTGGGGTGGGGTGGGGAGGAAGTGGGGGCTGGAAGAGGCAGGGCAGGGGTGGGGCATTGGGAGAAAGGATGGAGTGGGGCAGAGCCTGGGTGGAGCGGGGAGAAGTACCCAGAGAAGTGCCATTTTTAAGTACCTAGATCAGGGGTCGGCAACCTTTCAGAGGTGGTGTGCCAAATCTTCATTTATTCACTCTGATTTAAGGCTTTGTGTGCCAGTAATACATTTTAACATTTTTAGAAGGTCTCTTTCTATAAGTCTATATTATATAACTCAGCTATTGTTGTATGTAAAGTAAATAAGCTTTTTAAAATGTTTAAGAAGCTTCATTTAAAATTAAATTAAAATGCAGAGCCCCCTGGACCAGTGGCCAGGACCCGGGCACTGTGAGTGCCACTGAAAATCAGCTTCTGTGCTGTCTTCGGCACGCGTGCCATAGGTTGCCTACCCCTGACCTAGATGGATTCATAGATTTAAAAGGCCAGAAGGGACCATTATGATCATACAGTCTGACTTCCTACATAGCACAGGCCATAGGAATTCCTCCAAGAGGTTCCTGCATCAAGCCCATAACCGCTGGTTGAACTAGAGTATGTCTTTTAGAATCTTGGGTATCTAGATCAATAGTTACAGTTCTGCAAGCTTTCCTCCTATTGAGTGGTGCTTACTTATTCTTGACTTCAGTGGGACTACTCGAGTGAGTAATTGCTACTCAGTGTGAGAAAGGGTTGAAGGACAAGGTCCTGGGTGAGTTGGTGATAAATCTATGTGCAGAGGAGTGTACAGTCTTCTGTCTATATTCAAATATGCGTTTTTCACTGATAAACTGACATGAAGCAGTTGTTACATAAACTACATCCATGAAAATGATAGTACAAACTATGGGGTGGGAATGAGATACATCTGAAACGTAGGTTTTTGCTAGATTTTAAAATATTAATTCTAAAAATTAAGTACCCAAAATAGCTTTCTTGGGGGGTTCAGCTTAAAGGTTACAAGCCAACCAAAACATCTGGGGTTAGCACAGAGGAGTCCACTTGCCATAAGAAATAAACAGAAATAAACCTAATCACATTTTTCTAAACATTCCTGATCTACTTACACATTTGGGGGTTTCAAACAAGTAGTTCTAGGTATGATCTGCTGATTTATGATCATACCTGGCTTAAAGCTTCCCATAGCATAACTGCTCCCTCCCTGTTCACCTCTTTCCCGGAGAACCACAACAGACACAAAGGGGAAGTTTTTTCCCCATTTTAAAAAGGTTCTAGCCTTCCCATTGGCTCTTTTGGTCAGGTGCCCACTCCCTTTCCCTTACCTGGGGACTTTTTTAACCCCTTACAGATAAAGTAAGCAGAGAACAGCCACCAAGAGGGACTTTATAGCTTACTGGCTGGGTGGGTGTCCATAAAAGGGAGCTACCCTCCCCTCCCCTTCATTTATCACAATAGTAGTTAAGTGGTATGTAAACCTTGTACTGACCCTTTGCAAAGGAGTGGATTACATCATAATACACTACTTCCTGCTCTTTAGTTCTCTGGGTAATTCCTGATCTCTTTAAACATTCCCCACCGCCCTGGGCCCTCACTCATGTTCCTGGTGTTATTCCTTCAGTTCTCTATGATGACTTCTGACTCGTCCTGCTGCTTTCCTGTTCTCTGTAGTGCTGCCCTAGCCCTCACATCTTTCCCTGTCATCTCAGCTGCTCCAAGAGAAGAAGGAAAAATTATCTGTGACATGCAGCTCAATTCGTTTATCATTCATTTCCTTTCACATATTTTACCTGATATTTTGAGAAATGAGTCTACTGTGCGCGCGCACACACACACACGCACACGCACTTTGAATCAGATCTGATGAGCTCCATCTCCTTTTCCCTTATTAGGAAAAAATATGGGCAAGAACTAGAGTTATGGTGTCAAGAATGTGACTTTGTATAAGACAAAAATAACTCTGTCAGTTACAATTCAAGCCATTAAGATCTAGCATTTCTGTGGTCGGTAGGTAAATTCCATAATGAACATTTTTAATTAATTTGGATATGCAGCTAGACATAAATTTACACATACCTATTTTTATGGACAGGGATATTGATCTTGGCACGACAATAAATTCCAGTAATATCTGCCCTCAGAATAAAGCCAAGACAATTCCAGCCCATTTCTTCTTCATCTTTAAAATTTTTTGCCAAAACCATCATTTTGTTGGCTACATAATTCTGATTTATATTCAACAAGAGTAGTAAAAAGCTTTTATAGAGGAGATGGCCAGAGTGACATTTGCCTATAAATCACAGTGACTTTTACTGCCACAAGATTCTGGTGCTCGGCTTCAAATTCTACTGTGTTGTAAACTGCGTGGACTCAGCTGCATTCTTTATGAATGAGAAAGATATTTCCTTTTTCACAATGAGCCATTCCACATTCCAATCAGTCTCAAACAGATAATTATATCCAAAGAAAAGGAGAAGTTTTCCAAGCTGATACAGCAGCCATGGGAAAACAGGTTCAGTGTGGGTGCCACTCTGTACCACATAATATTTTGTATAAATATACACTATTCAGGCATGGTGGATGCTGGACAGGAACCTCACCCTCTGGTGTTTCCTACAAGATTGCAGTTAGTTGGTGTGGATTCCCCTTTGGCAACAGATAGAACGAATAGCTCGAAAATGGGGTGCATCACAACGGAATTATAATCAGGGCAACATTATTATTTGAGGCAATTTCATTCAGCTATTATGCTGGAATCCAGAACCATAAAGTATGCCTAAGCCTTCCAGTACTTTCATCTGTTATTGAGAATTGGGAAATACTTGTATTCGCCTCACGGCACCCAAGAAAAATGGAAAAAACACTGAGGAGTGTTGAAATTAAAATCCTAACCTGTTTTGGGGCTAACAAATTACAAAATATTAGGCATTTATTTCCTAACTAGGACTGACATTTCTGTTTTCTACTCCCTTCGCTCTTCTGGGTTGAGAACTTTCATCACTAAACTCAGATGTGTTGTGGATGGAGGAGGATCAATATGCAGATCTGGATCTAGATTAGGTTAAGGTGAAGTCCCAGCCACAAGGCCAAACCATGGCTCAAGATCTGGTTCAGCAATGCCAAAAATCTCACAAACTGGTGTCTTGCAGCTGCAGCCACATCTGAAGCTGACCTAGAAAGCAACCTTGTTAAAGTACCAACTGGATTCAGTGGATTCAGATCGCTGTCATTTTACCTTTCTTTCTTGGTGACGTACATGTGAGCTGACTCCTGGTTACAAAGGTTAATGCCCTTGGGGCCACAAAATAGGATCGATCTCCAGCCAATTCATGAGATGTCATCACTAGTCTTGTGATACTTGTTTTTCTTAAGGCCACAGATTCTGGAGTCGTGATTACAAGAGAATCGCAGCTTTCATTGTTTTAAAAAGTAACTTTCTAGCCCTCACAATTGCAGTGAAAGTCTTGAAAGCTTGAGCCCTAAGGACTCATGCACCAAAGGGCAAATAAAAATAAATCAGAATGTGTTGTTTTTTAAAATGTCATGATATGGGGGGGAGGGCTTGACTCATGACTTTTGAACACCAGTGGATGGCCATACTGAGTCTCCTATCGGGACTCCTGTATGTTACATCTCTGTTACAAAAGAAAACTTCCCCATTGTAAAACTGCCTATAAAATATCAGCGGAGGGCAGTAATTCTCTGCAGCATGACTACGCGAAAGAGCACAGTACACTTGCCTCCATCACTTCAGTGCTACACCTGCAGTGAACTATGTGTGCAGTAACCAAATTGCAAAGCTGTATAAATAACACTCCATCATTCAGCTTCAACAGCCAGCCTCAAATGGAAAAAAATCCACATTGTATTAATAATAAGGGAACATCAGAATGTTCAGAGTTCAATCTGTATAAACATCCAAAAGTTTAGAGATCTCTGACCTGTCCAAACCTATGGAATCATTCTATTTCCACACAATCCTCTTCCCTAATGGCTGAAATTCGATGGCCTGCGCCATGCAGGAGGCTGGACCAGATGATCATAATGTTGTGCAAAATTATAACAAGAAACCAAGAAGGATGTAGATGTCATGATACATAGAATGCTTGAGTAGCCAACTTTAATTTGTGTGATGATTTCAAAATTTGAGTTAAATCTAATAAAATGGTCATGAAACAGTTTTCAGTTTTTACTATGGTGCCATACAGCCCACCTTCACCCTCACAGTCTCACCCCTCATTGGCCCTGACCCCCCATAAATTCAAACACCCCCCCATTTCAATTCCTGGGGAAAACACTTTTGGGGGACATGGTAGGGGGACAGTCGCAGCACCACCCCCACCTCCACTCCACTGACCATTTTCTGAATGGCCTAATGATACATGTCAAAAATAGCTTCAGAGTAACTGACACTGCATTTTTAACAAATGAACTATTTGTCCAAACAATTTTTTTCCAATTTTAATTGTTAGTTACTTTCATGGCTTTCTATTCTTCCATCCTCAGAGTTCTGATAAAACATTTCCTGCTCAAGCCAATTTTCTTTGTTTTCTCTCCCTCTGTAAATTTAGTGCTAGTGAAAGATATCACATTGGACCAGCCTTGCACATTGAATTCTGATTTTTATCTGCAAAATGAGTAGGCTTGGCAGAATTTGGTTTTTATTTCAATAGATAATATCAGTGTTTATTTTTATTTTAATTAATTTAAAATTCTGCAGCTATGCAAAATTACAGGGAGTCAGATAATTATTTAAAGACAATAGACACTGAGAATCAAAAATTAAAGCTTTGTACCCATTAAAAAACAAATTGTCAACATCATATATCAAAATATGCAATATGTATATATCCTCAAATCAAACGCTAAGAAGCCCTTATGCAGCAGTTTTCTTACTTTGCCTATCTGTAAATTTTGATTATTATTGATGGAAATATTCTTCTGGCGGTTTGTGTACATGGTGAGATTGACATTTATCAATATTTTCAGAAAAAATCTAACCTTCCAAGCCTACGAATAAGTCCTCTTGTTTTCCCTCTCAAAGTAAGCTTCCCCTCCCTGCCCAGCCAATCAAGCTTTGTTAATGCTCCATTTCCCTTTTCTAATGTTAGCTATTCCAGAGCAGAAGGTTGGAGGATGAAGATAGGTTTGATCCTGACAAAGTGGCTGTGGTTTTCATTAAAGATCATGAGGAACAGGGTCCTGTTCAAGGTGGATTATGGACCAAAAGAGGTCATAGAAAGGCTGCCTTCTACAGTCAGACAAAGCAAGCCGTAAGGAGTTTGAACATAGAATATAGAGAGCCATCTGTTCCTGTCAAGCTGGCGTGCTCAGTGAAATACGTAGGCAAAGATCTGGCAGGCAAAGACTGTTTCTCTGCCAGGTTCTTTTCAGTGGGTTCTTTTGGGGAGTTATTCTAGGCACATCATCAAGTCAGATAAATTTGGGCAAGTCTCTGGGCATTGTGGAATGTCAGAGTTTTTACTTTCAAAGGGAGCATGCCAACCGAGTGCCCAGGTACCATGGTGATGCTTGCTTTAGAAATGTATGTGGCAATAACAATGAAGTAATTATAAAAGAACATAAGCGTCTGAGTGTGTTGTCACAGAATTTCCCCCCCATACATGGGTAATGGCTCTCATCCCTTAATATCTCTGCTAAGCATCCTAAGGTAACTGCACTATACCTGAACTAAGGGTCTGGGGTCAGACAAACACTCAGATTGGTCAATAGTTTGGCTGACTGAACGGAGAACCGGGTGTGGCAGTTTGTGGTACCATTACAGAAAGGCATCCACATGGCTTTGAGTTACCATGTGTCTGTGAAAAATTTCCAGTCAGAATTATCCAGTCTGATTATCTAATTGGGGATGAGAGGTAAAAGGACATCATCAGCATAGACCAAGAATTCATAACTGTTCAAGGCAACTTTACTATCCTCTATACCCATCTGGAGTCTGATATGCACCATGGGAGTTTCAACAGAAGCAATGGGAAAGGAACTTGTCTGATGCCAGGATCAGACCTGCAACTCATAGACTAAGCCTATTTCTTAGGTATTGAAATATATTGTCAATATCCATTTATCACCTTTCCCCCTGAAACAGAAACTTAAAAGGGTAGGTAAATAGTTATAATTTAAAAACCTAGCCCTAGGGACAAAGTCCATTCTTTACGTCCAGTTGATTCCTTGTCCCTGCTGCTGAAACTGTCAATAAGTGTGCCATTTATTATGTAAAAGCAGCAAACAGTCCTGTGACACCTTATAGACTAACAGACGTATTGGAGCATGAGCTTTCGTGGATGAATATTCACTTCATCGGATGCATCACCCACGAAAGCTCATGCTCCAATACGTCTGTTAGTCTATAAGGTGCCACAAGACTCTTTGCTGCTTTTACAGATCCAGACTATTTATTATGGTGATTTTTGTAATGGACAAGAGTACAAGAACTGGACAACCACCTTTCTATGTCATTAGTGTGAACAGTCGTTACACAATCATTTGAGTCAGAACCATGGTCCTGACTGGCCTGGGATGGATTTAAACTTGTAACTGAGAAGCAATGAGTTTACCATTCTCCACTGAGCGATGCAGTCTCCACATCCAATTACAATTTTACATGCACAGTATTTAGCATTCCTCACTTTGTCAGAAAGCACATGAAAGAAATTCCTTAGCTAATTTTAAAAAGATGAATGCACAAAGTTCTGATTACCAAATGGGACAGCCTGATGCCAAAAAATGCACCCAAAGTATTACGCTCCTCTGAATAATATTTCCTCACAATTCAGGCCTCTGTTTCCATGTTACTGAAACAGCAAAAAGAGAAATATTTGCAAGCTGTTTTGATTTTCTTGAACAAGCCATTAAGCAACAATAAAAAGAGGCTGTTATAGTTGCTGTGCCATAATGGAATGAGTTTGTCTCTCTCTCCAAACTAGCAGAGGTATTCTGCAAGTCAGAATCTCGAGAAAAAATGTTATATCCAGAGCCAGAAAAAAAAGTCTTGCAGAAATGTATAAATAATCTTTTTGTTTCATCTTAGCTCAAGATTTATTCCTTTGGGGTTTTTTTCAATCCTTTAATCGATCTTTGAAATAAAAACAGGGGGCCAAAACTTAAACTAACATAGATTAATCACACACCTAGCAAAATTCGTTGCATTTACTTTTTGTTTAGCTCTTGCACAGACTGTTAAAAAAAACTGTAAGGAAAAAATGTAACTTGCCTTTAAGCATATGATGAGCATGATTCTGCAAGGTGCTGAGCACTCCCACATCCCTTTGAACTTCAGTGAGAGCTGAGGGCCTTCAGCACGTTGGACGAGATGCCCAATGTGACTTTATGCTGTACATATCTTGTTCTCCATCTGTTTGTGGATTATGAATTACTGCATTTCTGGAGGCTATATATTCAAAAACTGATTTACAAATACACAAACCAGGGACCAGTTGTGCAAACTTCTGATGCAAACCTGTTAAACACTGACTTTCCCTTTTACTTACTATATTTTCACTAAGCAATAGATTGGAATGAATTAAATATATGCCTAGGCCAAATTTCTGGCCTCTGTTAAACACCAGTGCAAGGTGTGTATGGATATAACTCTGTGCAGAAGCTTTAATCATATGTAATCTGTCCTCACTGCAGCTGCTATGCTGATCTTGGGGTTCTATAATCAATGTGGCAAAAAATTGTTTTTGGGTAGCCAGCTATGCAATCTTTAACGGGATGCCCCTCCAAACAACGCAGTTTCAGAAAATATTTCTCAGGAAAAAATATCTCCTGCCCACATTAGTCAGGGAAATCTGCTAGAGCCGTATTCACAATGGCCATGCTTTAAAGCATACTTGTTGCAAGGACAGTGTCAACTGGGCAAGGCCATAGAATTATCTTGTTTCTAAATCAGAAAACAAAACCATATCAGTCTTTAGGCCTTCAAATAAAGCTAGACAGCAAATTCCAGCTGAGAAATCAAGCTTAAGATGCCGAGGCAACATTTTGTTTAAACAAACAATATTATTAGTTAGTTAATTAGTGGAGGGGGGGGAGAAGAAGTGCTGTGGTGTGCTCAGAGCTGGAGAAACATAGAAGAAGTGCACAGTCCTGCACTTAGGACGGAAGAATCCTGTGCACTGCTACAGGCTGGGGACCAACTGGCTAAGTGGCATTTCTGTAGAAAAGGACCTGGGGATTACAGTGGATGAGAATCTGGATATGAGTCAGC
Organism: Mauremys reevesii; assembly: GCF_016161935.1. NCBI lineage: Eukaryota > Metazoa > Chordata > Testudines > Geoemydidae > Mauremys > Mauremys reevesii. The sequence continues at coordinate 263,279,092 of NC_052624.1, forward strand.
TGTGTGCCCTTGTTGCCAAGAAGGCTAATGGCATATTGGGCTCCATTAGTAGGAGCATTGCCAGCAGATTGAGGGAAGTGATTATACCCCTCTTTTTGTCACTGGTGAAGCCACATCTGGAGTGTTGCATCCAGTCTTGGGGGCCCCACTACAGAAAGGATGTGGACAAATTGGAGAGAATCCAGCAGAGGGCAACGAAAATGATTAGGGAACTGGGGCACATGACTTATAAGGAGAGGCTGAGGGAACTGAGCTTATTTAGTCTGCAGAAGAGAAGAGTGAGGGGGGGTTTGATAGCAACTTTCAGCTACCTGAAGGTGGGTTCCAAAGAGGATGGAGCTCAGCTGTTCTCAGTGGTGGCAGATGACAGAACAAGGAGCAATGGTCTCAAATTGCAGTAGGGGCGGTCTAGGTTGGATATTAGGAAAAACTATTTCACTAGGAGGGTGGTGAAGCACTGGAATGGGTTACCTAAGGAAGTGGTGGAATCTCCATCCTTAGAGGTTTTTAAGGTCCGGCTTGACAAAGCTCTGTCTGGGATGATTTAGTTGGGGTTGGTCCTGTTTTGAGCAGAGGGTTGAACTAGATGATCTCCTGAGGTCAACCCTAATCTTCTATGATTCTAAAATGATCCCTCTCCAGCAATTAGGGACCTAAGAAACTGATCCTGAGAGGTGGTGGCCAAAAAGTCACATTGAGTTTAAGGTACTCAGAACCTTTCAGTTTCTTGGTCTATCGGTTGGTGATATTTTTCAGTGAAAAGACTTGCCTTGACTTCAGCCAACATTGGATCTGTCCCATCAGATGCAGGATTAAGTTGTGTGATGGCCACAATCTTAGCTGGCACTAGGCATTGAACTGGGAACTGCAAAAGCTAAAATGCATATGTCACGCTAGCTTGAGCTAGTGCAGCAGTTCTCCAACTTCATTGCACCATGACCCCCTTCTGACAACAAAAATTACTAAACCATCCCAGGAGTCAGAAGGTCAGGCTCTCTAGCTAACTGCTGTAACAAACTCATATCCTTTGTGGATCAAGCACAGACAGGGACAAAACACATGCTGAAACAATGCAGATATCTGTGGGCTCTCATCAGTGAAGGGCTTCTTAAATAAATAAATAAACAAACAACATAAACCAAGAATGATAAGCACATTCTTTAGCTCTTTTCTTTTTCTGCACTCCTCAGTGTAGTGATGTTACATAATAGCCTTCATTTGTAAGCTACCTTGTGATTTAAGGTGCTAGATAAATAATAATCTAGTCTTTATTTTTATTAATCCCCTATTTTATATTTTCATAGCCCTGCATCATTTTCTTTATATGGGTCATTTAAGGCTTCATTGTAATGAGGGGGACATCCTCTCAAAGTATGCATCTTTTGCTGATAGGCATTTGACCTGGAAGTTGAGACAGGACAAATTCTGGCTGAAAATAAGGGGCTAATTTTTAAAAGTGAGGGCATAGTAACCACTGGAACAGTTTGCCGCTGGAGCTTTACTTCACTATCTACACTTGAGGTTTGCATGAGTGCGACTACACTAGTTGCTGGTCACTGATGAGTTAATCCCAAATGTAGTCAATGATGTGGCCAATCACAATAGTCACGACAACAGGAATCTGTACCCAGACACAATGGCTACAGCTAGAGTAGGTGGCAGCCAGTTCCAGTGCTCAAACGTTGTGCTATCTCAGAGGAAAACTTGTATTGTTATAATGATATGCAAAGTTAGTGTTCACTTCATCCAAGAAAGTTCTGCTTCATTATCACACTCTCATAAAACTGGCAGTCAGATCCTTTGGATTCTTTTAAAACAACTGTGAGCTTTTCATTTAGAAATGCTAACGTTTTACTTTCCTATGTGTCTCTGCCACAGTTAAATGTGAACAGGAAACAAAATTCTAAGAAAATGGCACTTCTCTAGTAAACTATCTTTTCCATGTATATTGTGTATATAAAAATGTCAGACAAAATGGATAATGATAAATAGTGATATTTTGATTTAGCTGTAATAATTATATAGACATATATTTTCAAGGGTGTTTTTTTTTTGAAGAAAAAGGGGCCAGTATTTTTATAAGACCTGATTTATAAGACCTTTATAGACTCATAGACTCATAGACTTTAAGGTCAGAAGGGACCATTATGATCATCTAGTCTGACCTCCTGCACAGGCCACAGAATCCCACCCATCCACTTCTATAACAAACCCCGAGCCTATGTCTGAGTAATCGAAGTCCCCAAATTGCGGTTTGAAGTCCTCAAGCTGCAGAGAATCCTCCAGAAAGTGACCCATGCCCCACGCTGCAGAGGAAGGTGAAAAAGCTCTATAATTAGATAAAGGTCTTATAAATCAGGATAAGGATTGGATAAGGTTGGAGAAGAAGAGGACCTCAGCAGAGAGTGTGTGTGTGTGTGTGTGTGTGTCTGGTATATTTTTGATATTAAAATACTCTCTGGAGCATATATACTCTGCTGAGGTCCTCTTCCTCTCCAACCTTATCCAGTTATATTCACCCTCATCTTCAGTGGCTTCCTGCATGTTACTACATTAAATTCAATCTCCTCCTCTTCCCTTGCATTACTATTAATTTGTATTGTGGTAGCACCCAATGGCTGCAATCAGGACATGGCCTCAGTCTGCTAGGCAGCCTCAAAGAGCTTAGCCAATCTAAAGAAAACAAAAACCGAATGAATGGTGAGGGAGAGAGATACAGTTTACAAGCAACATGATTAGGATACACCTGGGGCAAGCCATGCTAGTCACATGGCCTTTTTATTGCTTTCTATCCTTGTTTTTTTTTGTATTACAAATATGCAGTTTTAGGAGGAGATCTTGGGACGGGGGCTCAAAGTGGAATTTGGGGAAAGAAGGAATTAATGCAGTAAGTGGGGGACAGGATGAGGAAGACAGGAATTGTAAAGGTTGAAAGGGGAAGGGAAGCAGCACTGTAAGTAGGGGGAGTGCAGTGAAGTGGCTAACAGGTTACAGAGGTGAGGGGTGAGCTGAATGAAGAGGACCAATAATGCTTCCCCTCCTTACATCTCTGCTCTTTGGAGTTTGGTGTGAGATCCTCAGCCCTGATTCCACACAAAGATCCAAGTGAATGATGCAGATCTTCACTGGGGCAGGACTTGCCACTAATGGTGGGATTTCATGCAATTCATGCAGTTTCAACCATCAGAAAATCCCTTTTCTTCAGTTTCTTATGTCAATGTGGCAACCAGGTATAAACTTTCACCGTCAACTGTCTATTGTAAGGTGCCAAAACAGTTTTAAACACAGCTTGGCATGGGCATTCTTCCAGGGGTTACACAACAGAAAGAGAAAGAGGCAGGATTTCATCCCCCACCCCTTCTTTGTATAATCCCCTATTCTAAAAGGCTCCATAGAAAGATTATAATCTAATGCTCCAGCCCCGAGAAAGGGTTTTATATCTGAAATGTTTGACATGTGGAGGTCTTTTAAATCCTTTTTGGCAATCTGGGCCATCATTACAGATTGGAAATCTGTTGAAAAGATACTTTGGAGACTTGGCATCGTTGCGCATTTTTACAGAAAGCAACTACCCTGAAAAAAGGCCCAAAATAACTTCACTGTCTTGATGAGAGTCACTTTACCTTTTCCTTTTTCCCTGCCACAGACAGTACTGGAAAAGCCTCATAATGGATTCCTGGATAGCTCTGATGACACCCTTTGAGCAGTAATTGAATTTTTGGCATATGCGTTTCAAAGCCCTACTGGCTTTTCCTCTGCCACTTTCTGACAATATCATTATAAGAATAACAAGTAGAGACACAAAAGCCCAGGAAGAGCTGTAGCAGTGGACTGATTTCATTAGCCGGTTCTGTAAAGTTTAGGATTTAACCTTGATTTGTAATCATACACATGAATGGTTTGTGTTTCAAGGTCACAATAATCATCACTATAATTGGGCATTCACAGTGAGCTCTGTTCATTACAAAACGGTGGACAAGATGATCCTACCACAATGATTTTCCATTAAAAATAGACAAACAACAAAAATACAAATTGCACCAGAATGGAAGAAAATGGATTTGTCTTAAAGTAAGATAGGATTAAACATATGATAGAGAGAGAGGAAGGAGTTTTGAAGTACATATCTTGGGAGGCCCCAGAGTCCTACTGAGACCCAATTAATAATATGCCCCATCACAATGTAAAAATACTTCTTACTTTGGTAGATTAGTCTTGCTAGTGCTCACGGATTTGCCAGCACCGTTCAAAGAGAGAACTGTGTCTCTGTAATTTCTGATATGCTGCTTCTGCATATTCAGCTTCCAAGCCCAATCAACTTTTTTGCTTTCATAGTTTATTGCAAACCAGCATCTAATTTTCAGTCCAATGTCATCTCTAAGCATCTTTCAGCATTATTGTGCTTCCCAAGTTTTTCTTCCCATTGATTTCCGATTTCTTTCCCCTAGTATTACCTAGCAATTATATACCTCATCATCTGTAGCTCTCAAAGGGCTTTACAATGATGAGTGGGTCTCCTCATTTTTACAGATGGGGCAACCTAGGTGCCAAGAGCTTAGGTGACTTGCCCAAGGCCACAAAGCAAGTCAGTGCGAAAGACAGGGATGCATCTTTGGGCTCCTGACTACTATACACTGGATCTTGCTCCCTTATCATGGTTTAAGAGAGAGAGCCCAATCCCAACCATGGTGAAGCTGATGGGTGTCTCTCCATTGACTTCAATGGGCTTTGGATCAGATCCATAGTACTTCTGTGAACAAGGGGGCAGGATCACTGTAAAGAGAAATAATTTTTAAACAGAAAGGCGATACTTCTAAATTACCTAGGATTAAAATGTCAGCAAAGAGGTGATAAAAAGAGATGAGGTTAGAAATATGAAATAAATCAAATAGTAAGGTGATGGAATCCTGAGGAGGCAAACAGGGATGGATAAGTGAAACTAACATCGTTATTCAGAGAAGTTTAGGCAGACGGGGCTATGCTCTCAGAGACTAACCTGGTGTGGCAGGAGCTATGCTGACTTACACCAGTCGAGCAACTGACTCACAGTTATGAGCAGTACTGGTGTTTCCAGCTTTTAAATAAGCGAGGCTGGTGGCATTTTTGTATTGTGCATTTCCATCTATTTTCTCCACATTCTAGTGGCTTGCACATTAGCAAGTCAGCCAGTTGAGAGACATGCTTCCAAATAGCACCAGCTGAGGATATTACAAGTATGCCAGGATCTTTCCACATAAATTGAACCCTTGGTGAACAAGGTTAATCCCCTTTTCTTCCCTCTGTTCTCCTCTGTTCATTTTTTCTCCTCTCATCTTTTCCTTTCTCCTCCTTTACATCCCAATTTCATTTTCCTTCTCACTCTGTATCCTCCTCTGGGGCCATGTCTCCTACTCTCTCGTCTTCACTTCCGCTCCCCTTTTTACAATAGTTTTACAGCCCTCTTACCATGACCACGGATGAGCAAACTGTAGTAAGCCACAGGTAGAGCTGTTTCTGGCTGTGCCTTCTGGAGCCAATACTGCTCCCATGGAAATCAGTGACAGAAATGGCATTGACGTCAGTGTGAGCAGGGTTGGGTCCTGCCAGATTAAGTCTGGAGAGCCTGCTGCAACATCCAGCCCAGTGTTGTTGGCCATGGTCTTGTCCTTTGTCATATCATGGATTTATCAGGTAATCTAAATCTGAAAACAGTTGCGCCCTTACATTGATGCTAAACACATCTGGTTGCCTTGGTAAGGCAACCTCACAGCCTTTCTGCAGCAGGCCTGAATGGAGCCATGCACCACTTCATTACTATTTTGAGGACATAAGATGGATTTGATTGTTGCAAAGATCTTGTGCTAAAGATCTGTACAGGGGTGAGTTTTACCTTGAAGGAAAAAGATGCTAATCTATTTTAACATCACTAAAAGTGGTAGGAGAAGAATCCAACATACGTAAGAGTGCACCTTGAAATACAGTAGGCTTGAAATAAATAAATCAGAACTAGAATTCCACCTTCTCTAACATTTTATCCTGGTCATCTGGTGTAAACCCATGTTCTACTGGCAGTGAAGCAGGTTATCGTGTAAAAAGACAGCTTCTCTGCACTGCATCCTGTTTCAAACTAGACTGGCAGCTTTGTTTCTTTTTGTGCTATTTTATTCCTTGCATCTTATATGCTTCTCTAATTATTCCCTTAGAATACACAAAACCTGCTTTACATGTGCTAAATCTTACAGCAGCAACTAAGGACTATCTAGACAGAGAAGCAGACAGTGAGAAAAAATTCCCTTAAGAAACCAGCTGTGTTATACAAGTCTGATACTTCAGCCAGTGGACAACTCCTTTTAAGCCACATGCTATACACTTGGACATCGGAGGCCTAATGAATATTGTGGGTTTTCCACCTATATCACAATGACAGAAACAGCTGGGTGAAATAGCTTTGTGCTGATTCACTATGGCAATGCACAAATGAAGCAGGATCCTTTCTCTCTGATGTGGTTGGAAGTTGAGCTAAGGTGTGAAAAAGATCAAGACAGACAGGTTCAATACTTCTATGGGGCTTTTTTAAACTCCGTCTGCAAGGTAAACTCATTACTGATTGGTGATGTGTTTTTCTTTGTTTCTCCCTTTTTATTTAATGCATTCAAGAAAGAGAAAAATGGCTTTTATTATGAAAGAAATAAGACCCGGGGAAAACCATCAAAGAAGTTTCTCTTTTTCTTTTCTAAAATGGATGTAACCTTTGTGAAGGTTTCTGGATAAACACCCTAGTACGGGCCAAATACATACAGCACAGAGAGATCTGTACAGGATTCTCCTTCCCATTCAGCCCGCATGCCTCTTCTCTGATTTAGCAGGACCCACTGTGTTTGTACAGCACCTAACAAACTAAGGTCCTGTCCATGATCAGGTCTCCAAAGCAATATGATAATACAAATAAATAATAATAAATATGTTCTTTATTCCCCCTCCCCCACCTGCTTAGTCCCTAGCTTCTGTCCTGAGATGATCCCCACAGATGCCATTGTGATAATGGTTTTGGTGTTGTGCACATCTCTTCCACTGGTGCTGAATTAATGGCTTATCCACATTACAGAATGTTCTGTTCACCGGTGTGCTCAGGGAGGAGGCGGAGCAGGGGTGAGCTGGGGCAGGGGGGTGCCTCAGAGCAGAGGGTGGGGGGTGGTGAGATGCCGCAAGGGGGGCACCTCAGGGCGGGGGGGGGGAGCTGCCATGGGGGGTGCCTCAGGGCAAGGGGAGTAGCTGCCATGGGGAGCGCCTCAGGGCCGTGGCTGGGGGGGACACCAGATGCTGGGCTAAGTGGACAATAGGTCTGATCCCACATGGCTGTTCTTATGTTCTTAAGTAACTAGCTGAAGGAATCTCAAAACCATTAGCTATTATCTTTGAGAACTCATAGAGGATAGACGAGGTCCCACAGGACTGGAGAAAGGCAAATCTAGTACCTATTTTTAAAAAGAGGAACTGGGAAATTATAAGCTTCTGTGACAATGGGAGAAATGGGGAGTCTGAACCTCAAAGAATAAGCCACTGAGTCAGTTGGTTGTATATAATATTATTGTATTTTAAAATGTATTGAGTAAGGTCTCTTATGGAAGCTGGTGACATGCTAATCATGAAGATCATTGTATTATGTATGTATATATGGTGTATAAAGAGTTATGTATGTGTGCTGGAAATGTGTTCTTAAAATATGTTATGGAGAGAGTTGATAAACAAGCTTCTTTAGACAAAAAAGTGTGGATTTACCTGTCTGAGTCAAGTTTTGTAAGCCAGAGGACAATGACAGTACATTTACATATAAGATAAACAAAGTAATCAAGCTCACAAGTGGCAGCTTGGTGAGCACACCCAGGAATATGCAGAAGTCTGAACCCCCAGGAGGTCTTCCTGGCTCTTGAGGCAAAGACATTGGACTATGGGAAATATAAGGGGAGCGAAAAGACATTCTAGTTATCCATCACTCAGGGGACCTGGGCAACAGCACTTTAGAGCATGCGAATGGTGGATCCTCCTGGCTTGGTGGGCAGGAGCTGCTAACTTGCTGTAAATGTGAAATTGAGCGTTGAATTTGGGGAGGGTTTAGATCCAACCCAAAAGCAGGAAATGCCCGCCCTCTTAAAATATCAGAAACAGATATTTTCCAACCAGCCAGGTTTAACTGACAGAATTGTATATTTCAATGGAACATCAGGTCACCGCCTTGCTCCTAGCAGAGCATACCCAGATAGAGGGGAAACAGAGAAACAAATTCAAGAAGAAGGGGAAAGCATGTTGCAAATGGGAGTAATTACTGAGTCAAAAATACCCTGGGCATCTCCTATTTGTAATGGTCTCTAAAACGGACAAAACCGTGAGATTTTGTGTGGCTTACAGAAAGCTAAAAGCTGTCACCCAGCCTGACGCATACCCAACATCCCAAATAGAGGATTTACTGGATCTGTTGGGGGTGCAGAATTCATGAGAACACTGGATTTGACTTGTGGATACTGGCAAATTCCCTTAGATGCTGATTCTGAGGAAAAATCTGCTTTTATAGTGGAATATGGATGATATGAGTTTAAGGTTATGACTTTTGGATTAATAAATTCAGGGGCTACCTTTCAGTAACTTGCCAGCGACGTGCAGCAAGGGTTGCAAGACTTGGCTATTTTCAGCAGCTCCTGATGAGACCACTCAAACCATATGGGAATTGTGTTACAGAGGCTCAAAGAAGTCAACCTCACTGTCAAGGTCTCCAAATACATGATGGGGGCTGCAGAGGTATCCTACCTAGGACAGAGGAGGGACAGTGGGCTGGTTTGCCCTGACCTTTCAAAGGCAGAAGCCATTTGGATTTGGCCTGCCCCACAAACCAAGAAGCAGGTCCAATCCAACTATTACTGAGGGTTTGGTGACATGGTGGCACCCATAACAGACCTTACAAAAAAAGGGGAAGCCAGACCAAGTGATCTGGACTGAAGCCTGTGAGAAAGGCTTCCAAAACATAAAAAAGCTTTGTATGAGGAGATTGTCATAATCAGCCCTGATTTCAGCAAACCATTTGTGCTGTGTACTGACACTGGGTTAGGTACAGTGCTGATGCAGGAAGGAGTGGGGGACAAGAAGCATCCAAATGCCTATGTAAGCAAAAAACGGACTCACCCCTCACTGAGCAAAACTATGCTGTTATTGAAAAAGAATGTTATTCCATTGTCTGGGCTGTCAAACAATATTTGTGTAATAAATAATGTAAGGATTGACTGATCATGCACTACTAACATGGCTGCATTGAGCTAAGGGGATGAATTCTATATTATTGCATTGGAGTTTAGCCCTTCAGTAATTTTACATGGAAATAATTCATATAAAGGGGAAAGAAAATGTGTAGTGTCTGATGCCTTATCAAGAATGGAGGGACCCTAAGGTATATTCAGCAGCATTGGTGACACCCCTTCCTACACCAGTTTTGCATTGAGGGCACTAGGCACCAGCGGCGCCGGCGGGCCAAGCCAGCGGAGGGCGGGGCATCCTGGCTGGGAGGCTGGCTCTCCTCCGTGGCCTGCCGGCGGCGCCTGCGGTCCGCCCGAGCCGGACGAGCGGTCCTGCCTGAGGCGCCCGTGCCCTCGCGCGGTTCCCGGGCCGCCTCCGAGCCCCGGCACTCGCGGCAGGTCCGGGTCGTCCGCTCCCCGGCCCCGGGACGGGCCTGCCGCAGCGGCGCGCCGCGAGGAGCCCACGCCCTCCCTCCCCGCCATGGGCCGGCGGGAGGGGGGGACCCGGGGGGGGGGGGGGAGCGGGCGGCAGCGCCAGCTGCTGCTGGGGCAGCCTACTTTGTAGAGCCGCCCCTGATTGAGGGTGTGACACTGATGCCAGCTTTGATCAAATCAGTTGGCTTAGCTGTAAACTGACAAACTCACAGCTGGAAGTCAGGCCAATTCATTTGTGTATTAGCAAAAGATCAAAAGAGGCTGATAAATGTATGTCAACGTGTTTTGGTGTTAAAATTTCATAACATTAATGAGATTTTGCATACTGTTTGCATATTGTTTTCACTTATCTGTATCTTGTTAATATTTTGCATTGTATATGACCCCCAATATCTAAATAACCCTCCAGCCACAAAATAAACCTTGTATAATGCAAATGAAGGACTCTTATCAGAAAGGAAATGTATCTCAGACACTTCAAAGTGAGTGGTTAAAACCTCTGTGTTTAAATCATTTAGATTGGTTAGGGTTTTATCATCAGTATTCTGCAGGCCATGGGCTACCCTATAGTGGATTAATCTTTTGTTTCCAACTAATCAAAAAGTTTACTTTTCAGTGATAGATTTAGGGTTAGTTTTATTCCTTTCAACTGATTTTTTTTAACTTGTTTCCCAGGTCTGATTGCTAATTACTGCCTCAAAGTCACTTAGTCAATAACAGAGGAAAAGCAAAGGCTTTACATAATTATTTATTCTCAAAAAAGAATTTTATTCTGTTGTGTCTCTTTGTCTCTTTCCCTGGCAGCTGTCTAGTACATACAGAGTGATGTGAGAAATCAGTCATGGCCTTTGCAGTCAGGGAGCAACTGTAAAGACTAAAGACAGTAACTCGGGAAAATTCCAATCCAATTGGCTAGTTTATAAACTCAGCTTCAGAGGTGGCTTGAAGAATAGCTAGAGAACAATACTTCAAACTTCAAGTCACACCACTGCAAAGAGCTCAATATACGAAGTGCTAAATACTGTTGTGATTACTGTGTGTATGTGTACGCATGCGCACATACACACACACACACATAGATACACACTTGATTGTTGTGTTTGAAGCAGGATGACCTCAGAACTATGTGACATGTATTTATGTTTAGCAAAGGTGATTAGAGCCAGACTTATCATTGTCTCATCACAGGTGTACCTCTGCCTTCCACAGGTTTGCCCAACCTTTCTAGAACCCAGGTCATATTAGAAATCTAATGTTAACCCATTGGTATTATACAGTTGTCATCCTGGTAACTATGAGTTAAAGTAAACAGTTGCTAAGCAAGGGATGCTTCTCTACCTCACAATTCCCTACTTGAGCAGATTTGACTGTGACAAAGTTGTTCCCATCTGATTCGCTTGGTGCCCCATGCCCTGTACAGCTAGAGAAACAGAACAAAAAACATTCATGAATATTGTGGCAAATGAAACACACTGATTTGCTTTGCTGGTATTTACAACTCCTTTTATTTGCTGATTCCTGAGCATTTGGCCTAATTATTCACATATTTACAGAAGGCACAAGCATAATGAATTAGTACTAGCATGTGTATGTATATTCATGAGCATTTGCACCAGAATTGCTCTCACTGACATTTTGAAAAGCCCTGTATCACTCCAGTAATAGATCTGAACAGCTGCAAACATTCATGGATAACTGGCAAACAGCTAAGAACAGAAACAGGTACCAAGGGTCTCAGGTGACCAGTCCAGTGGTGCCTAGTCTGGGATCAGATTATGAGTAAACCTAAAAGGTGTTTGCATAAAATGACAACCCATTTGTGGATAATTGGCAAACAAAAAAAAAAGTATGAATTAATTGTATAAATTTATTTGCTAAATAATGTGGCTGTCTTGTATCAGCTGTGACAAAGTTCCTCTTCTGCCTTGGTGGGTCCTGTGCTTTTTGGCGGATTTGCTCATCTCAGAGGTTCACAGCAACCCTCAGTTTGGCCACTTCTGCTGGAGGCTCACTCAGCTAACCTCATCACTGGCCAGCATGGGGGAAAGGGAAAACAACCCCCGCAGTCTCTATTGTCCCACCTAGTGGGTTGGGGACAGGCCAGATCCCCTTCCAAATTAGACCTTCCCTTCCAGTGTTGCTCACAGACCAGGTCAACTTCTCCTGTGTCTGATCAGGAGTTGAGAGGTTTTGGGGGAACCCAGGCCCACCTGCTACACCAGGTTCCAGCCCAGTGCCCTGTGAATAGCAGCTGTCTACAATGTCTCCTGTATCAGCTGCGTGACAGCTACAACTGCTTGGGCTACTGCCCCATGGCCTCCCCCCAGCACCTTCTTTATCCTCACTGCAGGATCTTTCCCCTGAAGCCTGATCACGCTTGTACTCCTCAGCCCTCCAGCAGCACCTTCTCACTCCCTGCTCCTTGCATGTCCTCCACTAACCGATGGGATGTCCTTTTTAAACCAGGTGTCCTGATTAGTCTGCCTGCCATAATTGATTCTAGTATGTTCTTAATTGGCTCCAAGTGTCTTAATTAGCTTGCCTGTCTTAATTGGTTCTAGCAGGTTCCCGATTGCTCTAGCGCAGCCCCTGCTCTGGTCACTCAGGGAACAGAAAACTGCTTATCCAGTGGCCAGTATATCTGCCTTCGACTACTCTGCTGTATCTATCTGGCCTGGGTCTATCACACAGCCTTTATGAGATTAGGTTAGTAATCTCAACCCTCTCAACCCAGCTCCTAGAAAGCACTAGTGTATTCACATCACAAACTGCCATCTTCTGGCAGTCTCAGCAGAGGTCCAGGACTGAATTTCTAGGGAGACTGAAGCATGACTCATCCCCAGAGATGTGTCCTCTTCATGTCAGTGCTTCTCCACAACACCCCCCCTGAAACGTAAGGTGTGTCTCTTGTGCTGTACTGTTCTGGGGATACATTACTTAATTCTCTAGGGCCTTTCATGACTATAAAAATTCACTTTATAACACAGAAAGTATTATTAATTGAAAACTTCACAGCACATACTGCGGGGCCTGATTCTCCACTGCCTTGTATTTTGTGTAGCCATTTACATCTGTGCAAAGCAGGTACCACTCTAATCTGATTGTGTTTCATGGATGTAAGCAGGGGCTGAATGAATGCTTCCCTGACACCTGAGACTCTAGATGTGTTTATGAAAATACAGTTTGCTGCTGCTCAGATTACATAATCAGCAGATTCAGCAGTGTCAACGTGATCAACTTTGGCTGGTATTGGGTACAAATCAACTTAGTACTGAATGCAGGGGTAGTGAAATATGGTTACCAATGTTGTAATTATTGTAGGAATACAGGAAAGCAGGACTGTGCTTAACCTGTCCCAAATGAGGGGGCCACCCTCCGTTGAAAGAACCTCATTAAACTAGGGGGTCAAATGTCAGAGCTCTATGAAGGTAAGAGGGGTGGGGACAGATGTCCCCAGCCAGGAGACTGCACACCTTCAAGGATCCTCCTTAGATTGGTTTAACCTGTTCCTCCTCACTGTTCAAAAAATAGAGCTACATAGACTTAATTAGGAGCTTCTTGTAAAGCGACTGACAGTCAACTGGTGAACAAGTGGCTGGTGTAGCAGGGATGAGCAGCCAGCAGAGTGGCTGGAGAAGTATGACGAGTAGGCAGCCAGCCAGCAGGGGGTGATTGAGAGGCACAATGAGCGGCCAGCAGGGCAGCAGTGGAGAGGCACAGTTAGCCGGCAGCCAGTAGATGGCAGTCAAGAGGCGCGATGAGCGGCCAGTAGGGTGGCAGTGGAGTGGTACAATGAGCGGCCAATAGGGTAGCAGTGGAGAGGCGCGACAAGCGGCCAGCAGGGCGGCAGTCGAGAGATGCAACAAGCGGCCAGCAGGGCAGCAGTCGAGAGGCGCGACAAGCAGCCAGCAGGGCGGCAGTCGAGAGGCGCGATGAGCGGCCAGTAGGGTGGCAGTGGAGTGGTACAATGAGCGGCCAATAGGGTGGCAGTGGAGAGGCGCGACAAGCGACCAGCAGGGCGGCAGTCGAGTGGCGTGATGAGTGGCCAGCAGGGCAGCAGTGGAGTGGCGTGATGAGCAGCCAGCAGGGTGGCAGTCAAGAGGTGTGATGAGTGGCCAGCAGGGCAGCAGTGGAGTGGCGTGACAAGCAGCCAGCAGGGTGGCAGTCGAGAGGTGCGATGAGCGGCCAGCACGGCAGCAGTCAAGAGGTGCGACAAGTGGCCATCAGGGCGGCAGTCGAGTTGCGTGACAAGCAGGCAGCAGGGTGGCAGTCAAGAGATGTGACGAGCGGCTGGCGGTTTATGTTTATGAACTCTTTTTGTAGTGTTTTCCCAGATTAATGCTGAGTTACTTCCCTCCTTTAATAAAAAGTTTCTTTTCTACACTCAGACTCTGTGTTTGCGCATGGGGAAGTATTGTGTGGGGGGGTCGAGCCAGTTCTGTGTTGTATCAGTGGAAAGGAACCCCTAGATATTAAACCCAGCCCTAGTTGCTGCTGGCTCCACCTGGCAGAAGGGTTACACATCCACTTTGTGCACACCTTTGTACAGGTGTAAATTACTACACAAGATTCAGGAATGGAGAACTGGGTCCTTCATAAATAACTGGTGTTTACTTGCTAGTTCTGTCCATTGCATGCCCAGTTTGGCTGAAATAGAATCAGACGTCTGCTGCAGGCAGCAGAGCATACATATAAAAATGATTTTGCTGACTATTATGGGAGTCTGGAAGTTAAGATCCAATGATGGAGGATGCTGAGTGTCCTAAGCTCCTACTGACTTCAGTGAATTAAAGGCACTCAGCATACTGGAATTGGGTCCAGTAGCATGAAAAGGATAAACTTCATGCAAAACCAAAAGCATGTTGGCAGTTCATAAGATATGGAGAAGTGAGTAACCAAAATGAAAGAGATCCAGTTAATCTGAGGTAAAGAACATGCTACACCAGTCATTGATACTTAGGCCAGGTCTACACTAAAAAGTTAGGTCAACCCAGCTACGTCACTCAGGGGTGTGAAAAATCCATTGCACTGAACAATGTAGTTAAGCTGACCTAACACCCCCGTGTAGATAGCGCTAGGCTGATGGAAGAATTCTAGTGACTGCCTCTTGGGAGGTAGATTAACTACAGTGATGGGAATAGGGTGACCAGATGTCCCAATTTTATTGGGACAGTCCCAATATTCGGGGCTTTGTCTTATATAGGTGCATATTACCCCCGACCCTGTCCCGATTTTTCACATGTGCTATCTGGTCACTCTAGATGGAGAACGCCTCCCATCGCTGTAGTGAGTGTCTACATGGAAGCACTACAGAGGTAGAGGTACAGTGTAGCCTTAGGCTTCAGCATGTGAAGAAGTGTCCTGTTGATGGGCTTGTATTTTAGCTGTATGACAACTGACTGTATAGTGGCTTCAATGTTCTCTAAACACAGCGATTTTAGAAACTCACTTCCTTTATATGGTAAAGTAGACTGAAAACCTGGGTAAATAAGCATAGATGCTGGAGCTAGGGCTGCTGGGGGTACTGTCACAACCCCTGGCTTGAAATGGTTTCCATCCTGTACAGGATTTACACCACTTTGGTTCCATGGCTCTCAGCACCCCCACTATTCCAATTGTTCCAGCACCCCTGTACATTAATAACAAATCAACTTATTTATTAAATTAAAATAATCCTCCTTCATTCAAATTATTTACCACCAATACAAAACTCAATTGTGGATCTAAGATAAACTAAGAAGGAAAAAAATGGAAAAGTAACAGAGCAAGAGAGAGCAAGCAGAATTATTAAAAAAGCAGCATCTGTGTGTCATCCATTCCCTTCATTCTATTCTTCTCCTCTTGAATCTATGCAGCAGCTCACGGAGGCGTAAAAAAGACTGGCAAATGCAGTTAGCATGTCATGCCAACTGACATCCCTTCATTCTTCAGTACAAATGCCAGGCAATTATAAATGACTATAAAGTTCTATTAGTTCCTAACAATTTCCAGAAATATTAGCTCTGGTGTAGCCTTTCAGCTGAAGTACAGTACAGACACCAGGCTGGGTATGTGAAATCCATGGCTACAGAAGTATGTTGTAAATTCTCTAGGTCACAAGCCTTTTTGCTTTGCCAAGGAAAGAGGAAAAATTGTATAATATGGAACCAAAGAATGGAGAGCAGGAAATGAATGAGAAGGGAAAAGAAGCATGGAGAGAAACAGAGACAAACTGTTCTATAAGAAATATATAGCAAGTTTTCTCTCAATCGTTTACACAATTTAAGGTACCCTGTTAACTTTGCTTACCATCTTCCTCGACCAAAACAAGTAGCGTTCATGGTCAAATCTGAGACTCCATCACGCAGAGCTTTTAAACTCAAAGCTAATTTTGTAACCAAGAAAGCCTTTCACAGAAGTCATGTTCTTCCTTGCTGGATATAAAATTATTATTTATGTGTGTTACTTTAGTATCTAGGGCCCTAGTCATGGACCAGGACCCCCTTGTGCTAGGTACAGTACAAACCTTGAACAAAAGACCGTCCCTGCCTGGAGCAGGGTGCCTTGCCCTGTAAGGGCTGGAGCCTGGGGCGAACCAACTAAAGAGGCACATCTGCAAGCAGCAGAAGGCTGCAGAGAAGGGGGAAGCTCAGGAAAGTGCAGGGAGTGTGACAGGAAAGACCCTGAACATAGCAGAGTTTGGAGGCCAGGCCCAAACCCAGTTAGGGTTTCCTAAAGGAGCCGTCTGCCCACTGGGTTCTGTCCTCCAAATGCCACTTGCAGTCAAGGTCTTTCCTGCAGGACAGGGGAAAACTTTGTTTCTGTGCGTCGTCCCCAGCCCAAAGGCATGTGCTCCCTGCTCCTGAGGCTCCTGCCCCCACAGGAGCCAGCAGGATTGGCTGCCCTGGCCAAGGGAGGTGGGGCCGGAAGCAGGGCCAGTGCAAGGATGTTTCGCGCCCTGTACCGTTTCCAGTTCTAATATTTTTTTTAAGCTGGAGTGACCTGCTTGCACTGTTCAAGGTGTGGGTGTACCATAGGTTTATATGGTGGCATTATGACATTTTCTGTCTTATTATCTATCCCTTTCCTAAGGTTTCCTAGCATTCTTTTTGCTTTTTTTTTTTACTGCTGCTGCACATTGAGCAGATGTTTTCAGAGAACTATCCACAGTGACACCAAGATCTCTCTTGATTTAGACCCCATCATTTTGTATGTATAATTGGTATTATCTTTTCCAATGTGCATTACTTTGCACTTATCAACATTGAATTTCATCTGCCATTTTGTTGCCCAGTCACCCAGTTCTGTGAGATTCCTTTGTAACTTTTCAGAGTCGGCTTTGGACTTTTCTTGAGTAATTTTGTAATTTTGCCATCTCACTGTTTACCCCTTTTTCCAGATCATTTATGAACAACACTAGTCCCAGTATAGAATCTTGGGGTACCACACTATTTACCTCTCTACACTGTGAACAAAGACCATTTATTCCTACTCTTTGTTTCCTATCTTTTAGCCCATTACTGATCCATGAGTAGCCTTGGGTGGATTTAATCAGGCCCTGGTGACTTGAATACATCTAACTTATCTAAATATTCTTTAACCTGTCTTTCTCTATTTTAGATTGCCTTCCTTCCCCCTCATTGTTTATCTTAATTATGTTGAGCATTTGGTCAGAATTTACCTTCCTGGTGAAGACTGAAGCAAAACTGGAGTTAAAGACCTCAGCGTTTTTGATGTCATCCATTATTAGTTCTTCTTCCCCACTAAGTAGGGCATCTACATTTTTTTCATCTTTCTTTTGCTCTTAATGTATTTAAACAACCTCCTCTTATTGTCTTTTATGTCCACTGCTAGGTGTGAGTCATTTTATACCTTAGCCTTTCTGATTTTGTCTCTACATGCTTGTGCTATTCTTTTGTACTTGCAATTTGTCCATGTTTCCACTTTTGGTAGGATTCCTCTTAATTTTCAAGTCATTAAAGAACTCCTGATGGAGCCATATTGGCCTCTTGCTATTCTTTCTTCCTATCTTGGCATCAGGATAGTTTGCCATTGTGGCTTTATCATTGTGTCTCTGAGAAACTACCAGCTCTCCTAAACTCCATTTTCCTTTAGATTCTCTGAGTTTGTCAGTCTGCTTTTTTGAGGTCCACTATCTTTATTCTACTGTTCTCACTCACTCCTTTTCTTAGAATCATGAAACATCTCATTTCATGATCACTTTCACCTAAATTGCCTTCAGATTCACAGTAAATTAAGAACTAAGGTTTCCCACTAAGATTAATTTTTTTCCATATTTGCAGGATAACTAAAGTTTATGGAGATGAACAGATTTCTCCTTGGGTACTAGCTGCTAGCAACTAAGCCAGGAAGAGTTTATGTTCTAGCACTTAATAAGAAATGGGATGTTTGCCTAAAAATCATTCAGGAAGGCTCAGTGCCAAGAAAAAATATTTTTATCTCTGGTATCCAGCATAAAAAGAGCATCGTATTCCTTCAAAATGTATTTCGCTTTTCATTTTTAACACAAAATCCTTATATACTCTAATCCAAAGGTGGCAGAGGTTGTAGGTGTTGCCATTTCTATCCCTCAGCCCCACTCAGACAGATACATACACATGTTACTGGAATGAGGATTCCTTTCTCACTTGGCTTAGCCCTAAGAAAAGTAATTCTAGAGATCCCCTGGATTCCTTACTGGCCTATTCATCCCTCTATAGAGCAATATTTTCCTACAGTACATACTCCGCTCGGGTATCTGAGATTTTATTCTTTGACGGAGAGAAAAGGATAAGTGACTTCTTCAGAGATCATAAATGTTATAGTATTTCCCAAACTGTTGAAAGCTGAGACCCACCCCAGTCAGGAAAAATGAAACCAATCAAGTTCCGCTCTTGAACTCCACATGTGTAGTTGAAGACCTACTCAAAATGAGCCAAGAGTAGATCTTCATAATATGAAACTTTCTCTTCTTTTCTCATGTACTTTAATGAGCGATAAAATGTTTCACAATATAAGACATTTAAGGTATCACTGGTATCTGAGTTGCTACCTATTGAAATGAGCAAGGCAATTCACACCTCAGAGCTATTGTACCAGGCTCTCTGCAAACTCAGACAGACACTGCTGCATCAGTTACAGCCATTTCATGTTTTCTTCACATAGATTAAAAGTTATAGACTTATTTAAAAAAAAGAAAGCTGAGACGTTGGAACTTAGAGGCCTGTCTGTGCCCCCAGTTAGTACTTCCCACACCCACAAGCAATACATACTGTGGGAAACACTGGCCTACAACATCATTTCCTTAAGCCATTGTAAAGATGGGCATGGGGATGAACAGACATTATCGATGGCTGTACCATTTTACTTTCAAAGAGTAAGATGTGATGGTTGTAGTAACTGTTAAGTCCTTTACTGGGTCTTGCCCTTCAAGGTTTCTTGGAAAGAGGGTAAATACATTTTTCCTCATAGTTTTGACGATGGGCCCTGGTTCTCTCCTGTTGTTTGTATTTCCCTCTCCAGGCCGAAGACTGAGCCTGCTTGTGACTCTGACCCTTTCTTTCACAACTACTTCCACACAAAGTATTCTACTGCACCAAGGCCCCTATTTGCGAAAGCCTCCCTATTCAAGGAAGCATGTGCTTACATCAGTGGAAATAAAGCATATGTTAAAAATTAAGAATGTGCTTAAATGCTTTTTCTGAATCAGGGCCTGAGAGCATTGCTCAAGGAATATATCTTCCTGCAAAGTGAGTAACAGCGTATAACCTTTGAACAGGAAGGATCAACCTTTGTAATACCCACAACCACCTTGGCAACTTACATACTAATTTATATAACTATATTGGTATAAAAAACAAAGCTACAGAGACTAAAACTTTTACTTGGCCTTGCATCTTTCATAATAGATGAATCGATATTACTTTGTGGCTGCCTGCATCAGCAATAAAGCCCTGCACCTGATCATCTCTGGCTCACTATGTATTTCCAAGGAATAACAACAGATAGTTTTATATGACGGGTGGATACTGTGACCTGTAATAAAAAGTTATAAAACAAGCCAAAAAAAACCCCAAAAACCCAAAGACCCCATTCACCATTGGAAAGATAAAGTAGCCTGTTAGAATTATTAGTTTCCATGAGCCAGGGGGGTGGAATAACTGGGCATGTGCAATTGCATGCATCTACCAGTGTGCACCTTATTTGTGCACACACTAATGCATATGCACAGTTACATGTTTGTAACTTTGAAAATCTGGCCCGGAAGGATTCTGGGCATGGCTGGCCCTAGACCAAATGGTGCCCCAGGCAAATGCCTTTGGTTCCCCCTCTCCTTCCATTTGTTAAACTTTTGAATACCTTATTTTTATTGCATTTGTGCCCATTTCACGACTTTGAGGCATAATTTGCATGCATGATATCCCTGTCATATGTCAATAAATTTGCATGCTAGAACCTGTAAATCTGTATTTATTCATGTCCTATATAAGCAAATAAAAAATTCATTTCCTCTAAGTTTATAGAAACTTTTAAATTTCAAGACTAACTGAAATGTACTAACATCAAGCAATTGAATTGTGCACCAACATTGGGTGGATCAGTGTTAAATAGTTTTACAGTAGGTGATAGCCTTAGAATGTTAACCCTAATCCTTTAGTTCAAAAGGTCTACACTGTTCTGTTTCAGATAATTTCCCATCAAATTTGCCCCTTGCTGCAAACTAGATTGCAATTGAGCTTTTCACTGCCTATACTTAGCTCCTGAAGTCTTCTTCGGGGACATCATTTATTTTCTATGGGTGAAAACAGTCAGTTTTAGGGAAAGCAAAAATCTATGTTCCACATTTTAGAAAGTCATCAAACATTACGTTTTACGCATGGCAAAAGAAATAACGGTATTTATTTTATATTGTTGCATAGATAGACGTTTGATAGATATCTCTGGTGTCTCATTAAATATGTCCTTTATTAGTCACTGCCTACACACTTCAAGTCTTAAAACAGAAGTACCCTTTCACACTTACACAATAAAACAAGGTTCACAATATCGCAGCGAGGCTATGACTTCACTTCAGTTCGTTCTTATATCTCACTGACTGGCGACGTCCTGCCCCTTATATACCCGCGATGGCATGGCTGACAACATTCTGGGAGGTTCAAAGAAAATGTAGTTTTCAGAAAGTCTGGAAGGTTCCATGAGATTCTACAAAGATTCAGAACATTCTAGGAGGTTAGTGAAAAATGAATCCACATATGGAATACCTGAAATATGTTACTTCAAACATTCTATTTTCCCCTTTGTTGCTAACAACAAAAACAGCTTCCCAAGCCCAGCGCCCACCCCAAGCCTGGCACCCCCAGACAGTCACCTGGGTTGCCTGCCCCTAAATCAGACTAGGGCCACACTCACCTTAGACTTCTGCTCTGCTCTTGACTTCATATACCTTAGAAAATGTCAGTTGTATTTGTGTTTTCGTCTGCTAGCACCGGTGGGTGCTCGACTCCCCTTTGCCCCCGACCCCGTTGCGACTCCACCCCTGCCCCGTCCCCATTCCAACCCCTTCCTCAAAGTCCCCACCCCCACTCCACCCCCTCTCTGCCCCTATTCCAACCCCTTCCCCAAATCCCCACGCTGGCCCCATCTCTTCCCCTGAGCGCACCGCATTCCGGCTCCTCCCCCCTACCTCCTCCCTCCTGGAGCTTGTTACACCACGAAACAGCTGTTTTGCAGTGGCAAGCACTGGGACGTAGGCGGAGAAGCGGGGACGTGGCGCACTCAGGGGAGGAGGCGGGAAGGGGAGCTTGGCTGCCGGTGGATGCAGAGCATTAATTTTTTCCCCGTGGATGCTCCAGCCCCAGGGCACTCACAGAGTCGGCGCCTACGGTTTGACCCTTAAAGGAGTAGGATATTCTTTACATTCACTTTCCTGTTTTACAATGAAGCCCTTCATAGCGATGTCTAAATTCCAGAATCCTTTGCTTCTCTGGATGGCCTGAAATCCATTCCAGACATCATCAAGGGATCTTCATAAGGCTGATAAATGCCTTACCATAGGATTAGCCTTTAGAGTCGGCTCTTCTAATACAAAGTAGCTCTTGGAAAAGTCTGATCAGGTTGCAATCTAATGAGGCTCTCCTTAATGTATATAGGACCTGCACCGATGCTCATTGGGAGTCTGTCAGCTTCATTGACTTCACTGGATTTTAAGTCAGATTAATAAAAAACTGTATCTTCTATTGAAATGCAGCTACCTCTGAGGTGGAAGATGATAGTTGTGCAGCATTAACATGACCTGTAGAAAAACTGCTGAGGACAGGTATTTACAGGGCCATCCCTAGCTATTCTGGGGCCGTACACAGTGCCCCCCGCAGGGGGTGTGTGGGGCCCCAGGCCTCTGCAGGGGTGGGGGAGGCTAGCCCCAGGCCTCCGTGGGGGGAGGTGGCCCTGGCCTCCGCATGGGGGCCTGTCTTGGGAGCCACCCCCCAGCACTCACCGGGGGCACAGCTGGGGTCAGGTCCCTGCACTTCCTGCTGCCAGTGAGTGCAGGCCTGGCCCTGCTGCACTCCTCAGGGGCGGGAAGAGGCAGGGTGGGGGGCCTGGGGAAGAGGTGAGGCAGGGGCTGGAGCAGCACACAGCTGTACAGAGCACCAGGAAATTTGGTGCCCCAAGCTTCCTGGTGCCCTACACAGCTGCATATTTTGCGTATGGGGAAGGATGGCCCTGGGTATTTAAGAAAACATACTGTATTCAATGCGGGGTTGGGTAGGCAGGTTGTAGCTTCTTACATTGGCTTCTGGCCAGGAGATTGGGACTAGGATTTTTGAGCACCAGAGTGGTCAGTAGCATCGTTTTCCAGCTCTTCCAAAAAAACTGGATGTCCAGCAGCACCCTGCTAGGACACTGATTCCAAACTAACTCGACAGAAGTGCTTCCTACTAAAACATCCCTCATACTCCCACCAGCACACTGTTTTCTTCAGAGGTCACTTATCCAAGCACCAACCAATCTTGACGCTGCGTATGTTGTAAAATATTACAGCAGCACACTACTCTATGGATGTAGACAACATGTAATTGCTTTTCCAGTGCTAAATATATGCACCCCAATCTGAGGCTGTTCATTAATAAAGATAAACAGAGAATGCTATAATTAGTGTGTATCTACTGCTAACTCACCCTGTCTCTTCACGCTCTCTTTATATAACTCTACCTGCTTCTACACTGTATTAAGGCAAATTGCTGGTAGTTCGTTAAATGAGAGGGTGGGGGAGGAGGTGGGAAAGGAGGCAAGATAAAACATATTCTCAGAGAAGGAAGAAGGCTAATTTGGTTTTATGGATTAGGGGAGCTGTGGAAGCGGAGAAAAGGATAAAGGGAATTTGAACGCAGATATCTTAACTTTTAGGAATAAAGTAAGAATCAGGTTAATACTAGCTCTAATAACGCGAAATTTCAGGCAGGGCCTGAGCAAGTGGAAAGCGAGTGGAACAAAAAAAACTGTAAGAGATACTGTTTTTCGACCTTGTGTTAGATAAGAATGGAAAACAGACTGTAGCAGGAACTGCTGAGAAAAGTAAGATATCAGAAGGAATATGTATAAACAAGATACAGTTGTTGATCATTATTGTCTGTAATAAAAGGTATAAATGCTTGCCCTAATTGTTTATCTAACGGAGACCTGCCTGGGACGGGGGAATCCCTGTCCGGGTGTACTCTCCCCTTGCAAGTGTCAGGAAAATAAACTGTCTCTGACTTGTTGCAACCAACCTGAGAGTGAAAACTCTGTTTTCTTCCACAGAACCTATACTGGATAAATAAACTTCCAGGAGTAGAATGTGCTTGTCAGTATTGCTTTATTATTCCAACTGAAAGTGAATGATAGAAAATATGACCAGAGTTATCTTATAGCAGCAGAAAAATATATAGATGCAAAAAGTGATTGTGGCATACTGAGCAGCCTCTGAAGCTTTACTGTGTAGCTGGCTTGAACCTCAACTCAACTGTTGAGTGGGGTGAGCTAGGGGAAGCAACTCAAACTTCCAAAGAAGCAGAGACAGGACATCAGCCTTGCAGGGAAGGGATGTGGCAGTGACATCACAAAGGCTCATTGCAGGACCTCAGCCTATTCGTCAAAGGTGGTTGGGAGGCAGTGACCTCACAGAGAGACCCTGACATCAGCTAGGGAGGACAGATGTGCAGGGCAGGGGCAACCTCAGAGACCCCTGTGGCTTTTCTGCAGCAAGTATCCTTCTCAAGGTCTCTCCTTGAGGACTGAGAGAGAATTAGGATTCACGTACGTGAGTATGAGGAGGAACCTCTGTGGGGTTTTCTCCTTTCCTACTACTGATTTTGTAGTCCCTGTTTAGAAGATAAGAGCCTCAGAGAGGTCCAGAAACTGTTCAGTCTGATCCACCAGGTGACAGCTGAATTCTAGTCATAGAAATTAAGGTGGCAGAATTTTATTTCCTACCTAGGACTATGTCCCTTAGAATCACTGGGGACATTGAAGTTTCTCCTTTTTCCCCTTTCCCTCCCTCCTTTCTCTTCTTATCTTGCTTCTTTTTTTCCTTTCCCTGCTTCCCTCCCTCCACCAAGAGGTTTGTGTAGGAGGGTGAGAACTTCTCTCATTGTGGGAGGCCCTCACAAAGAGGTGGGGCTGCAATAGTGCTCTGAGAGTGATCCCCTCCAGTGGTGACCTGGGCCATCCTTTGGGACCCCTCAGCCTCCCACCTCTAAGAGGTTCAATACTGATTGGCCGAGCAGCAGGCTATTGACAGGAGGACTCAGGTCCTTTTGGTCTCTTTTAAGACCAAGCAAATAAGTCATAACCAATCATGTATTTGATTAATCTTGCTGCTTCTCTCCAATAATTGTATCTGTGCAGTTCATGATTCTCTCTAATGTTCTTGTTTTTCTAAAATACTTGCTGAATAATGACTATGAACAGCTGTTGGTCTGTACCTCATTTGAGAGCACTTTATTCTGATCAGTCAGTGTATCCAAAGGGGCTTGCCAGGGGCAGGACATCAGCCTTGCAGGGGAGTGGTGGGTATGGCAGTGACATCACAAAGGCCTGTTTCAGGACCTCAGCCTATTTGGCAAAGGTGGTGGGGAGGCGGTGACCTCACAGAGAGACCCTGATATAAACCAGACAGGACAGAGGTGCAGGGCAGGAGCAACCTCAGGGGACCCCCATGGCTTTGTTGCAGCAAGTCTCCTCCTCAAGGTCCCTCCCTAAGGCCCGAGAGAATTAGGATGCATGTACATGAGCATGAGGATGAACCTCTTCAGAGTTTTCTCCTTTCCTGCTACTGATTTTGCTAGAAAATGAATGTCCCAGTTTAGAAGGTAAGAGCCTCAGAGAGGTTTGGAGCCTGTTCAGTCTGATCCACCTGGTGCTGGCTGAATTCTAGGCACAGAAAACACTGGGTTGAGATGGTAGAATTTGATTTCCTACATTAGGGTTTGTACTTTTTGGTTTCCCTTTTCCTCTTTCCCTCCTTCCTTTCTCTTCTTCTCTTGCTTCTTTCCCTGCTTCCCTCCCTCCACCATAGAGGTGTGTGTGTTGGGGGGGAGGGGTTGATTGCAGGACACCCTCACCAAGAGGTGGGGCTGGAATAGTGCTCTGAGAGTGATCCCCTCTGATGGTGACCTGGGCCATCCTTTGGGACATCTGGTGATACCCCTCAACCTCGCACCTCTCAGAGGTTGCTGATTGGCCAGGCAGGAGGCTATTGACAGGGAGGAGATGTTTCCCCAGTTTCCCTAACTCTGATCCATGGTTCTCCCTTCCTTGGCAGGCTCTGCACAAGCTCTTGGCAGACCTCCTGGATGCCATGCTGGGGAACACTCTGGTAGAGTCCCCAGACACAGACAGGCTCCAGAACATCTTGGAGGTGAGCACAATAAGGAAGGGTAAGGGGCAATTTTACCTTAGCACTGGGGAGGACTAGAAAGAAGAGACTGGATGATCCATTTTCCAATCTGTCCTCCTACCCTGCACCTCAGTGGGCCATCCTTGGTCAGGGCAGTCAGGGCAATGCTATGTTGAGCCTTTCCTCCTTCAGGGACAGGGGAAGGAGCTGGGACTTCAAGCCAGGACTCTGCCTGGTTCTGTTGAGCTGTAACCGTGCACAGGGCTCTGTGATGACTTGGGGAGTGAATGCCTCAAGCTCCTCCCCCCCGCCACATTAGATCCAGGGGATGGTCCTCAGGGAAGAGTCATGGCTCCTTCCTAGAGAACCAGGAGGATCCTCAAGGAATCAGCCCTTCTCCCCTATGGGCACTGAAATTCTAGGTGGGGATCGTCCTCATAGTCATTTCCTTCATCCAACCAGGATTTTAGCGCCTGGGAGCAGCAAGGCGTCTGTCTCCATCCTAACAAGGTGTTCACAAATCAGGAGTTCAGAGAGGTTGGGACCAGCCCCGACACCAAACATTGTCCCAGTCTAGAGAGACAAAGACAACTAGTAACCTGCAGGATACACACATGGTCCTGGGTGCAACAATCACCTTTTAAAGCTCCATGATCAATTAATCAGATATTCCACCCTGAGCATATCTCTCAGCACCCTGGGGGTGGGAAGGGATTCATTTACACAGCATGTGAACTTGCCATTGATCTTGACCTGCTTCCTTCCCCCACAGCATGTCAACTTCTGGATCAGGTCCAGAGTGTCCCAGGAGAGAGCCAGGGCCATAAGGAGCAGCATAGCCCTGCTCTGATTTACCATCACCCTCCCTGAAATTGATGTAAGTGAGCTCTGACCCCAGTTTTCTGACTCCAGGCTTAGGTGGGCTGACTTCTACAGGCTGTAAGATCTGCTACTGCAGGGGCGGTAGGTTGGGAGAGTTCCCCTAGAGGACACAGAATCAGAACAGGGAATGAGATAGGCTTCAGTTAAGTTCTTCTTTTCCTGGTTCAGTGGTGACTCTGGGCCTTTAAGGGGACCATGGTCCATACCTTGCTCCAGCCAGCTTTGAGCCTGGCCTTGGGTCCTTTCTTGTCATCCTGGATCAGCTGGGGACGCTCCTCTCCCCCAGTGTCTCCTGCAGAGGGATTCGGGGGAGGAGAGACTCCTGGCCCAGGGGAGACTGGGAGCTGATGGTAAAATGCTGATGGAGCCCCCTCTCCTCTCCCTTCCACTAGAATTCAGCACAGTTCCACAAGATGGGGAACCTCGTGGCTCAGCTGGGTCTGTATATCAGTGACCCAGCTAAGGACATCAGCCAGCACATCTGTACGTCAGTGACCTAGCCAAGGATATCAGCCAGCAGGCCAGGGAGGGTATTTACTGGCTGTACCAACTGCTGCTGCACCAGAGAGGTAAGGAAACCTAGCTGAGAAATGGGACCCAATAGAAGAGTGACACTGACAGGCTGGGCAATGAGACCCATGAAGAAATGAGCCTCCTCCCATCACAGACTGATCCCAATTGTGTAATCGGATGCCCTGCCCAAATCTGCCAGCTCTTCTGAGATTGACCAAAGCTGGATAAGTCTGCCACTCTCCTTCTCCTCCTACTCAATTTAGGATCAAACTTTCTCCCCAGGCACCCAGGATACTCCACCCACTGGAGGGAGCCCTGCTATTCTGTTGGACCAGAGGTGCAGTGAGGGTTCCTCCCACTGTGTAGCCACCACTGGGAATGGAACAATGCAGGCACTGAAACCAGAAAGAGAAATTTGACAAAGAGAAGCTGCCAAGGAACAGCTGTCATGGGAAAACTGAAGGAATAGAGGCAGGAGCTCACTGTTCAATGTGGCAGGGGTTGGCACTGGAGGTCACTAGAGAGGAAGACAAGAGTCCATCCCAGGGTTCCAGTTACCATTAATCCCCCCTGATTCCTGGGGGCACCCAAGTCTCTGACAAGTTCTTGTTCTCTTGAGGCAGGTGGACATCACAGCCAAGATGATGTGCCAGCTCCAAACCATCCATTCCTTTTGCCAAGCCCCTGAGGCACTGCATCTCTTAGGACACCTGTGATGGGTTGTATAACCCTACACTGGGCCAGGAGGAGTTAGAGAGCAGTCCTGGGCCGCTGTGATCCCACCCCACTCCACCTGCAAGAACCTGCTCAAGATGGAAGAGAAGTTTAAAAAGGAGCCTGTCATGGGATGTATGTACCCCTGCACTAGCCCAGCAACCAGTGGGTTAACACAGCCACTGCCAGCCACTGCTGACTGACAAGCTAACAGCAGCTGGAAGGATAAAAGGGCTGGGAGCAGAAGGGCAGGGCAGCTAAAGAGGAGTGAGGAGGCAGGACAAAGGAACTCCTGTCAGCAGACTGCTAGAGAGCCGCCCAGGGATATCACCCCAGAAAGAGGTGAACAGGCCAACAGACTGAAAAGCCTACAGAGGCCTGAAGGAAGGTAGGAAGCAGTTCAGGGCACAGTCAGAGTCAGTAAACCCTAACTCTTCTTCTCTAGCTTGAAGGCCCTGAGCTGGAACCAGGTGGGTGTGGGGGCAGGCCTGGGTTCCCCTAAATCCTCCTGATGCACCTGGGAACAGAGAGGACATCATTTGCACTGACGCCCCACCTCACAGAGCCAGACAGCTCAGAACGGGGAGAAACAGTAGAGAACAAGAGACTTACCTCAGAAGATCCTGAATAAGGGTGCGGCAGGTGTCTGGAGAGATTCTGCTAGCAGCAGCTACCCCAGGCCTGAGAGGAGGGGCTAGCCTGTCCCTAAGACTACAGAACCCTTTGATCTAACTTCTGGAGGATCATTTGACTGCCCAGTGGAGAGGGAAGGCCCGGGCTTCTGTACTAACCGCGCATTTCATGGAGGGTACATAGACTCTTTTTCCCCTCTCGAAGAGGAGGAGAAGGTAGAAACATTATAAGCCCTGAGCCAAAGGTGTGCCACTCACAGGTGACCAGAAGTGGGTTGAAAACCCTTTCTTTTGTGGGGACGTTGGACTGTATACATTTTGTTGGACTCTTAACCTGGAACTCAACTGGTGAACAGGCTAGAGGGCCAAGGCCTCAGATCCTCATCACTAGGGCCCTACCAAATTCACAGTTCATTTTGGTCAATTTCACAGTCATAGGAATTTAAAAATCATAATTTTCATGATTTCAGCTATTTAAATCTGAAATTTCACACTGTTGTAATTCTACGGGTCCTGACCCAAAAAGGAGTTGGGAGGGTAGGGGGTGTTGCGGTACTGCTACCCTTACTTCTGCACTGCTGCTGGCAGCAGCGCTGCCTTCAGAGCTGGACAGCTGAAAAACAGCAGCTGCTGGCCAGGATCCCAGCTCTGAAGGCAGATCCACCTCCAGCAGCAGTGCAGAAATAAAGATGGCATGGTATGATATTACCACCCTTACTTCTGCGCTGCAGCCTGCACAGCTGGACCCTCCGTAAGCAGCTGCCACTCTCCAGCCACCCAGCTCTGAAGACAACTGCACAGAAGTAAGGGTGGCATGGTATGGTATTGCCACTTACTTCTACACTGCTGCTGGCAGGGTGCTTCCTTCAGAGCTGGGTGCCAAGCCAGCAGCCACCACTCTCTGGCCGCCCAGCTCTGAAGGCAGTGCAGAAATAACAGTGGCAATACTGTGGCCCCTCTAAAATAACCTTGCAACCTCCCTGCAACTCCCTTTTGGGTCAGGACCCCAAATTTGAGAAACGCTGGTCTCCTCCATGAAATCTGTATAGCATAGGGTAAAAGCACACAAATGACCAGATTTAATTGGGGGAGACCAGATTTCACAATCTGTGATGCATTTTTCATGGCTGTGAATTTGGTAGGGCCTTACCCATCACTGAGCCCGGTTGATCCCATGCCTTCTGTTATCCTCATTTGAGCTACTATATGGGAGGCAGCCCCAAAGGATCCTAGATCTCCTCCACAAGACATGGGAGGAGCCAGATCCAGGAACAACTAATAGGGTACAATACATGTTCTGTTTGAGGGAAAACTTGGAGACACTGCAGGCTTTCTTGAGAGAGAACTTGCTGAAAACTCAGTAGAACCACGAATTAACCTACAATAATGTGAAAATTTAAGCCTGGTGCTAGTGTTTGTTGTTGCTGCCAATCTTGAAGTCAAAACTTCTGGCCAAGTGGCAAGGATCATTCAAGGTTGTAAAAAGGGCAAGGGCAGTTGATTATCAAATCTGCCATCGAGGGTTATCCCTATCAAAACCCCTCACTTTAAGTGTCCAGCTATTTGTTTGTACATAGTTGTGTATAACACCACAATCCTTGGACAATGCTTTGATTATTGCCACAATCAAAAAGGCTTCCAGATCCACAAACTGTATCCTGTGGTCTATTTTTTATTTCAGGAAATATGTGTGAGCAGGGTCTGAATGGATGCTTCATTCAACTAGCTGAAAGGGGAAGAGACTATGGGTGTGTTTATGTAAATAATTTTCTCCTGCTCTGATTACATATTCAACATTTATAGCTGTGTCAAAGGATCAACTTTGGCTGGTGTTGGGTACAAATGACTGTAGTATTGAATGCATGGGTAGTGAAATATGTTTACCAACATTGTAATTATTGTAGGAATACAGGAAAGCAGGACTGTTCTTAACCTGCCACAAATGAGGGTGCAGAGACAGGTCAGGCATGTGAAAGGGACTTTGGGGTTGCTGGACTTAAGAACCTGAGGGGAAAAGGACACTACCCAACCTACTTGCGGGTGGGTCTTTTGCTCATGGTTTATGTTTATGAACCCTGTTTGCAGTGTTTCCCCAAATTAATGTCTGGTTACTTCCCTCCTTTTATTAAAAGTTTATTTTCTACAC
Organism: Mauremys reevesii; assembly: GCF_016161935.1. Lineage (NCBI taxonomy): Eukaryota > Metazoa > Chordata > Testudines > Geoemydidae > Mauremys > Mauremys reevesii. Next base: position 263,309,527 of record NC_052624.1, read on the forward strand.
TCGGACTCTGTGCTTGCAAGTGGGGAAGTATTGCCTCTCAGAGGCACCCATGGGTGGTGTGTAATTTTCCCAGGTTACTGGTTGCGGGGCTCAAGCCAGTTCTGTGGTGTATCAATGGAAAGGAACCCCTAGATATTGAACCCAGCCCTGGTTGCTGCTGGCTCCACCTGGCTGAAGGGTTACATAAGTTTCTTAAATGTCAATATATTTATTCCTGAAGGTTGTTGCTTTACACTTTTTGAGAGGCTTCAGAGCCTTTGACTGCAGGGATAATGGTTACATGCTTCATTTAGTGCTCCTATGAGTCTGTATAGTAATTTACTATCACTTTTGCGGAAGGGAGGGAGAGTCCATCACAGCCTGAAATATTTTCAGAGGGGGGCTTTAATGTATACCACACACTGGACAAGAGAGGGTTAATCCCCTGCTATGGATGGTGGAAATCCCACCCCTCAAACTGTGCTGGGCATGCTCCAACTGCTGCCTCCGTATAAAAGGGAGCAGCCCAGCTCATTCAAGGTGGAATGCAGGAGGGGAAGGACTGTTAGTGAAGGCTCCAGCTGAAGTGCTGTCACAGCCAGGACCTGGAGATCCTGTGAGTTGGACTGGAAGTCTATGGCCAACAGAGCCCCAGGAAATCATCCATGCTGATGAGCCCAGAGACCCCAATACCTGACTGCAGCTTCTGGAAGCATGGTCGGAAGTAACCCAGGGAGAGTGCGTGAGTGATATCTCCCACCCAAGTGAGGTCAGTGGGATTCCCCACTAACTCTGTGGCAGACCACTCAGCTGACTGTTAGGGCCCTGGGTGGGCCAGGGCCCCCCTCCCTGGACTGCTGCTCTCCCCTGGTGGTGGCCCCCTGGGTACTGGCCACTAGGCTGCACTGTCCCTTGTCTGTGGGCTGTTATATGGACTCAGGCTGCTAGGCTGTGCTGCCCTGAGTACAAGGGCTGCTGCAAGTGACTCTGGCTGTTAGGCTGTGCTGCCCTGAACACAGAAGCTGTTGTAATTTACTCTGGCCCCTAAGCCACACTGCCCTGTGTCTGTGGGCAGTTATATGGACTCTGGCCGCTAGGCTGCACTACCCTGAATGCAAGGGTCTCTGTAATTGATTAGGCTGCACTTCCCTGACCCTAAGGGCAGCCATATTGTCTCTGGTGTCTGGGCCATGCTGCTTTCAGCCTAAAGACTGTCAGACTGCAACTGTGGTGGTATCACAACCCCATCATGCCCCAAATGAGGACGGGGTGCGCATACCACGCGACAGGGGCCCTGCAAAATAAGTTTGAGATCCCTTGCTTTAGACGCTGCTTTAGCTGAATTCAATAAGGAAAATACATTGGCTTTGTGATGGGATGTCACCCTCGGGGTGCACTCTGTTTGCTATGGGAAACACTGTGCCCCTCTAAGACACGCAGCTGCGGTGGCCCTATTTTCATATGGCTTGGTTGGAGACACAGCCAGCCTCACCAGGCCCTGTTATCAGCCACCATGTGGCACCACTCACCCAAACTGAGCTACCTGAGTGCAAACAGCGGACACCAGTCAATTTCCCAGCTCCTTGGGCATGCATGCCCCCATTGGAGTACAAACCCAAAATTATACCATCTTGCACTGCACAGGGATTTGTACAATGTAAACTCATAAATAGTTCACGATTCCCTCGATGTGGGAAAGATATGCAACAAGCCTGTGTTAACCAAGCTGAGATTTTTCTCCAGATACTTCACTCAAAGGCACACCGGTTTAGCTAGAGCAAAAAAACCCCATTTTTTTTAACTACAAAATGATAGATTTTAAGTTAAGTGATAGCAAACAGCTCAAAGCAGATTACCTAGTAAATAAACAAAACCACAAACTAAGCCTAAAATACTAGAAAGATTGGCTATAAATTAGCAATTTCTCACCCTGGCTGATGCTACAAGCAGTCCACCAGGTTTCCATGCACAGGCTAGAAATCCTTTTAGTCTGGGACCAGCACTTCCCCCAGTTCAGTCTTTGTTTTTTCAGATGTTTCCAGGAGTGTCCTTGTGTGGGGAGTGAGGCCTCTAGACAAGGTAACACCCCACTTTATAAAGCTTTACTATATGGCAGGAGTCCTTTGAATCAAACATAATTCACAGCCCAGTTCGTGGAAAAATACAGGTACCAAAATGGAGGTCAGTGTCATGTGGGCTGATCACATGCCCCTTGTTGAGTCACAACAGCCATTACTCATGGGCTGGCTGAAAGGTTCACCAGAAGGTTAAGCTCTTCCATGTCCCATTGTCTTTGCTGATGGGCCATCAGCACTTTCTAGCTGCTTCGTTGTTGTACCAGAAGTGCTTACTCTGGAAAAACACCCACAGTTAGCCTATTTGAAATATAGATACATAGTAAATATTCATAACTTCATATACAAAAATGATACATGCATACAACTAGAAATCATATTCAGCAAACCATAACTTTCCATAGACACATGAGAAGACACATCTTGTATAATTGATATAATTATGACCTATTGCATTTTGTACAACTATGAAGAATATGAGGTGCAGTGTCACAGGCTTTGTCAAGGTTATTGGCCCAATGATTTACTAAGACCAAGTACATATGAAACCAAATTAATGGTTGTATTAATTACTTTGCTAGACACCGCGTTGATTGGTAAATTTTCAACATCTAGTGTGGTGTCTTTGCTCTTCCAGTAACAGAGGCTGGGTGTTCCCAGCAATAATAACAGGGAATTGGGAGAGGGTTCCGAATTCACAGAGGAGTACTTCTCCTCTGGTATTGTACACAGTCTATGATTCGAATCGTTTTCTTTTGCAGCTATGTAGCAAAACCCTGCTTGAGTGAGAGAATTTCCTGTTACCTAGATGAGCAAAAACTCTGGCATAGTCAATCTTATAATGTGCAATTTTGCTCCCATTGAAGTCAAAGGTGCAACTTCCAATACACCCCTCGTGTGCATGCATGTGTGTGCAGATAGATCTAATGAAGAGTCACCAATAAGTGACAGTGTTTCCAATGGACTCCAGCAGGGATTGGTTTTTGGCCCAACGCTATTCAATATTTTTCAATATGCAATGACCTGGAAGAAAATATAAAATTACCAACAAAGTTTGCAGATGACACAAATGTTGGCGGGGTGGTAAATAACGATGAGAACAGAACACAGCTGTGGTGTGATCTGATTCACTTGGCAAACTAGGCACAATCAAAACATCTTTGTAATGCAACCAAATGTATAGACACAGATACCTATGTGTATACACATGAGAAATCAGTCTGGCTTATAAAAGCTTCATAGTGTGTAAATTATGCATGTCTGAAGCATAAATAGTTGATTGCTGTCATGCTGTTTTGTAAGTATAGCTTGAAGTAGAACTGTCCTTATGCATTACCAAATTAGTAGGCAGAGAGAATAAAGAATAGCAACTGCCTGCACAGCCACAGTTTTGGAATAAAGCTAGCACCAACTTTTTGGCCATAGTCTTCAGTAACATCCTGTACTCATTACTTGCAAGAGGAAGCATCACTATTCCTTCCTTCTTTCCAAACCTTTGTCTAGAAGTTCAATGGTTCTGATGGAGTGGTCTTTCTTTAGTCACTACGGCCTAAATCCTCAAAGGTATTGAGGCACCTAACTCCCAGGGGCGGCTCTAGAAATTGGGCTGCCCCAAGCAGCGCGGAGCGCTGCGCCGCCTTTTCCCGGTCCCGCGGCGGGTCCCCTCTTCCCGCGGCTCCGGTGGAGCTCCCGCCGGCATGCCTGCGGCAGGTCCACCGGAGCCCGGGACGCGCGGACCTGCCGCAGGCATGACTGCGGGAGCTCAACCGGAGCCGCGGGAAGACGGGACCCGCCGCAGTCATGCCTGCGGCAGGTCCGCTCGTCCCGGGCTCCGGTGGACCTGCCGCAGGCATGCCGGCGGGAGCTCCACCGGAGCCAAATGCCGCCCCCCCGGGAAACGGCCGCCCCAAGCGCCTGCTTGGCGCGCTGGTGCCTAGAGCCGCCCCTGCTAACTCCCACTGAAATTAAAGGAGTTAGGCAATTAAGTACCTTTTGAGGACCTGCCCATGTGGATCCCAGTGCAGGATCAGGATTCCTTTCTGCCTCAATTTACAGAATTTAAGATGATCTAGTGGTCTGAGCACTCGACTGAGCACCAGGAGCCCTTGAGTTCTAATCCTCTCTCTGAAATTAACTTCTTCTGTGGTCTTTAGCAACTCACAGACTCTGTTCCTTGGTTTTCCCCCAGATGGAAAAGTCAGACAATTGTTTCCCTTCTAATAGTGTGAGGTTTCATTTATTAATATCACTTAATTACTTTTAAATCCATGAATAGAAGCCAAAGCATTTGAATGAAGCCAAAGGTGTAACAAAGTGACTAGCTAATGTGGAATGGTTGCTGGTAGGAAAAAAATAAAAATACCAATAAAAACTTTCAAAGGAGTATCAAAAAGTTATTGTATGACTTTTATTACTATGATTTGCATTTCCGTAGCATCTATAAATACCAACAAAGACCGTGCCTAGCACAATTTGACCTTGGTATGTACACACAGTTGCCACCTCAAGGTGCTTAAAAAATCTAAATAGACAAAAAGTGGAAAGCTAAACAGTAGCATAGAGGGTAGAAGTGACTCAGGGTCATACAGCAAGTCCGTGTTAGAGCTGGGAATATCACCCAGGCCTCCTGAGTGCTCGGCCATGGCTTTACCCAGCAGACCATGCTGCTTTTCTAATCATAGCTTTTTGCTTGTAATGAAATTAATCTGATTCTTAAGTTTCACAACAAAAGGGCTGACATGCTACGCTAGTCCCAGGCAGGCTCCCTTACTCATCTGTAGTACATTGTTTCTGTGTGTTTTCACTGTTATCTGTCTCCATAATCGAAATAGCCCTCTGGAGAAGTTACTCCAGGTGCTGATAGCTTTATGATTAATTGCAGTGGCACCTTAGTCTTGGTGTACAGTGGCAGGGAAGGGCTTCTGTACATTTTCCCCCCTCCACGCCCTCCGCTGCCTGACTTATCCATTGTTTCTGTGGAAATCTGCCCATTATGTCATGCAACCAGCAAGGAAACTCTGGGTAACTGAGTTCCCAACTCACCTGTGGCAGAAAATTCATCAGCACAGTCTATAATGTACTGTTTTGGTTTTTCATAAATGCAGTAAATATCCACCACAGGCCTGCTGGGCATACTGAATCCTGAGATATGTAAGGAAAACACAGATCAGATGAGAGCCGAGACAAAGTGATGCAGACCAGCCTGCTGCACATGTGTGGTGGGGCATCCACCCCACACTGGCAAGTAAGGGGTTAAAAGGTCTAGGTATGCTGCTGGAGGAAGCAACCAATAGGAGGAAGGGCTGTGAGAAGCAGCCAATCCAGGCCCAGCATGCCCATATAAGAAGTGCCCCTAAATCTGGCCCAGATTGGTACCTTGATGTTAAAAGGTGCTACATCCTTAACCTGGATAAAGGACTGTCACAATCTCAGATGCTGGAAATGTATAGCTCTAAGTCTCAGGCAACCAGGAAAAGAATAAGGTAATTACATAAAGTTCAGGCTATCAAGAGTTTATGTAAACTACATTCAAAATAATAATCACCCATCAAATTAAAGTTTTCAGTTCATGAATTGAAACTCATTTCAATCTACATATGGTAAAGATATTCAAAGTGATTCCTGGTGACCTTAGTAGTATTCTTGTGTTAAGTTTTAATGTTGGGTTTCACTTCTAATTCATTTTCTTTCATTCATAGCATAATTTTCCTTCACTGTTCTAGTGATTTACATAGAGGATACTATTTAAAAAAAAAACTAACCCCCCGGGATACAATTTAACCTTGTAGTAAATTGTCTTGGTATAAAGATGACTCTAGACCTGAGGCTTGGGATCACCCAAGATGTGGTAAATTACAAAATTCTTCATTTACCTGTGCCAGTCTGTAGAAATCCAGGGCCACGCAAGTAGGAGTTAAAAGGGTGGGAGGTCCAAACAGCCAAAGTCCACCTGGTAATCAGGACCAGTTGCCTATCACCCAGAGAGGGAAAAGGGCTGGAATGGCTGGTGGGGAGAGTTCTGGTGCACAGCATAGTGTAAGATGGTCTATCAATGCTGGAACTTTCTTTTAAACTATTTCATATCCTGGGGCAGGGGGGGAACTTTTTATTTTGGGACTGCTGTTATACCTTGAGAATGAAATACTTACGTTTTTTTGATAGGGTTTGTACCTGGGAAAGGCAGGTTTTTGTATACATTGGGGAGCGGCACTGGGCCCAATGGCAGCTAAGGTGTGTTAAAACCTTGTTTGCAGCTTTCTACACTAAACTGTGAGGGCATGTGTCATGTTATTGTCTTTTTTAAAAAAAATAGTTAAAACGTATATTGAGCACCCATAAAAACCGCTAACATCTCAAGTTTTTTAAATAGTTAAACATTTTATTTTACTTTCCCTTATTCTCCTTCCCTGTAGTTTTATAGACTTTTATAGGGGAAACTCCTTTGCTTAACGGTCTTTGGATGGCATTAAATAGCAACATGAAATGTTCTTATTGAGGGGTGAGGGTAGAATTGGCTTTTAATAGCATTGGGTTATTGTGTTGGGTTTTTTTTGGTTTTGGTTTTTTTAAGACTTAGAGGGGGAGAGAGAATGCATCTTCTGTGTTCCTCTCTTATACAGAACCTCTTTTACAACCTAGCTGCTGAGAAAATTACAGGGAAAGCATGGTATCTGATTAGCCACTCTTAAGGTTTGGCGAACTTCTAGCAGTTGGACTAAAAGCATTGTTTATAAATTTGTCTTTCTAGCCACAGGCACACAGCAGTGCTGCAAAAGATGGCTTTGTCTTGGCTAGCTAAGCCAGAAGGCAAGAGAAAGATAGTAAAGAAAAGAAACAAGTTGGGGAAGGGGAAATGACAAATTAGGTAGGTGGTGATTGCAGAAAACTCAAGTTCATACTCAAGCTGTAACTTAGTGTAGCTTGTGGTACCATCTGGTTCCCTATCCTTGCCCAGTCTGGTCAGAACACTCTTCAGGAGTAAGAGAACAAAGGGCCAAAGCTGTGAGGGTAGATTTGTGAGTCCTGGGAGACGAAGGAGAGGCATCCATGATGGTGTGGTTTGCACCCTCTGCAAGCTGGGTCATTCAGCAACCTAGCTGTTACCAAGTAACTTCCAGAAGGATGTGGCAACATGGTCCCGATCAAAACACATCTGGTGACTTCAATTATAGCAACATACTTCTGTGCTGATGCTGAGCACCATTTTGGCTGATTGCTAGAGCAATCTTTTAACCACCTAAATACCCCCTGTTGGTTCTTTAAGCTTAAAGATCTCCAGTTTTCACCAGTGTGTCTTCCATTTTTGTTTCTTTTCAAATGGTGCTGTTTAACAGTCTGAGTTAGACTCTGTTACTTACCTGCTTCAGACAATTGTGGATACAGGCCTTCTGTGCAGCTGAGTCTGCCTGGGGTGGTTACCCTTGGATTCATAGTGCAGCTCTTGATGATTAAAATAAGTTGAGTAGTTACTTCTGATTACACTTGGCCTGAATTTGGCACCCTACATTCTAAAATAATTTCCCATTACAGAGCACAAGAGCTATGTCTATAAATTATTCCCACGGTTTGATGCTCAGGGTTCTGCACACTTCACAGTCATGCACATACAATATGCATAGAGAGGACTGATCTTTTCAAGACATCACAGGGGCTCTTCATTAAGCAATGTGAGGGTGAAGGAGTTTGAGTAGAATTTCCATTAAAAAACAAACTACTGATGTAAATATACCTGCTTGCATATGCTGAATGAACTCTGACTGAAACTGGGAAACTGTATAGCTAGCTGGTGACGGACACTCCCTCTCCCTATAGTGCACATTCAGTGTTGTTTATATCAATGAAGCAATGTAATACTTAGAGCTGGATGAAAAACAGAATTTCACCAAAAAATTGCCAAACTTTCAAAAGTCTCCCCTCGAGGGCCGGTGCAACCACTACACAAACTAGGCGGCTGCCTAGGGCGCCTAAAAGCCCACTCAGGTGAGGAGGTGGAGTGGAGGTGAGTTGGGGTGGGGAGGGAGGGCGCACGGGGAGGGCCGCCTGCAGTAACGTTCACACAGGAGAACCATTCCCCACCCCAGATCACCTCTACTCTGCCTCTTCTGAGCACACAGCCCTTGCTCTAAGTCTCCTCCAATCAGCACCGCAAGCCTGGGAGGGGAGGAGAATTAGAGCAGCGCCAGCGTGCTCAGCGGCGGAGAGCTGGGGCAGGCTCCCTGGGCAGGGTTAGCTGCCGTGGAGGGGGGCTTGTGGGGGGTGGGGGTAGCTGCTGCTGCAGGGGACTCCTGGGGTTGGTGGGCAGGGTTAGCTGAGGGGGGGTTCAAGGTAGAAGTTTTGCCTAGGGCATGAAACTTCCTTGCACCGGCCCTGCTCCCCCCTCTAGTTATTACACCTATTAGAGTAGCACCTTGAGGCCTTGTGCAGGGTCAAAGGCCCATTCTTGGCCAAGAACTAGTATAAAGCTCATCACTTTCTCCCAGGGGCACTTCTTCCCTTCATTAACCCTCATAATTTTTAAGTCCTCTGCAGTTTGCCTGCAAGAAGAAAGAACAGCATGTCACATGCCAGTCATGTTGCTGAATGCACTATGGGAAAGTGCTTAGATACCATGGTGATGGGAGTAGTATATTAGCTGAAACAGAACAGAAAACAGACAGGAGTCCAGATTCCCAACAGAAAATACTGAGCCCAGATAAGCAATAAAGTAACTTTCATTTGACAAATGGATAAACATTAGGCTTCTCACAGATCTCCTGGGGCCTTCCCAGGACTGATCCAAGGAGCACTGCTGTTGCCAACTCTCATGATTTTGTCATGAGTCTTATTATAATTGTTTTGCTTAAAGCCCCAGCTCCTGGAGTCAAGTGGATATGTGATGATTTCAGCCTTCATTCTTAAACGAAAAGTAATTTTCTAGCTCTGGTGGTTGGGGAGAACTTCAAAATGTGACCCCAGTCCATACTCATGACTCAAAGGAGAAGGCAAATAAAAAGAAACATGGAATATATTATTTTTTACATAATCTCATGATTTTAAGGCCAATCATTATTTTTAGTAAGCCTGACTCATGATTTTTTTTGAACATTTGGGGTTGGCAATATGGTGGGTCATATACGCCACCTAATATTAACTCCTGCACTGATGCTCTCCATGCTACTGTAGCAAACAGTACAGGCTCAAGGAAACAATAGTGCTGATCTTCTCAGAGAACCCACCCAGTAACCTCTAGGCTAATCTTAGCAAATTGCTTATTCCTTACTGAGAACTCTAGCAGCACCCAAGTAGAAGATGTGATGTGTGCACACATACACAGTGCAAAGGTGAGGATGGTACTGGAGGGACTTCTATGCTTTGTGCCACCATCTTCCTTCCCCTTCCCGCCCCCCCTCCATCTGCTTCATGCCTCAGCTCTGCACTTGCCAGCCTGATTAGCATTTTTTATTTTGTTTTGTTTCCTGAAACTGGTGGCTGGGAAATTATTCCCTTAAACAACAGACCGACTTCTGAGAGAGCTGAGTCCTGGCCGGAGGGGGGGAGGCAGGTACTCACTAAATCCCGGGTCCGTCTAGCAGGCACCTACTTCCAGGTTTTCAGTTACAGAGCTGGATTACTGTATGTGGGCATTTGGCCGCTCTAGAGCGTTAACCCCTAGACAGGCGCCAGAGTGCAGACTCAGTGTCCAGGGAGGAGCACAAGTCCCTCTCCCTGCCCTCTTTGCAACTTCGCTCTCTCATATACACACGTTCTCCCTCCGTCCCTCCCTCTTGATGCACCTCCGTCACATCCCCACCCGCCCAGCCCAGGCCGCCCATTCCCAGAGCCCTGGCAGCAGCTCCCACCGCTGTCCCCGCTCACGCCGCGCCACCGGCTGGGACAGCTGAGTCCGCTGTGCGGGGTAGAGGGGACCAGACCCGGCCCCTGCGCCGGGGATTGGTTCCCTCGCCGCGCCCCGCCCCCGCGCTAGCCAATGGGAGGAGGGGGTTCCAGAGGCGCTCTATATAACCGGCTCCAGAGGGCTGCGCGCAGGGAGGCAAACGGAGCCGGGTGGGACTGGCAGCGGGATGGGGGCGATGCGTGGCTGTGAGCGGAGGCAGAGCCTGCCCAGCCTGGGGCTGCTGCTGCTGCTACTGTGCAAGGCAAGGGCCGGGCCGGGGCTGCGGGGAGGGGGCCGCAGGGTGCCCGCTGACCTGGTCTGTGTGTCTGCCCCGCAGGTGAGTGGCCAGCCGCCGCCGTGCCCCCCGCAGTGCGGCGGCCGCCCGTGCCCGCCAGAGCCGCCCCGCTGCGCCCCGGGAGTGCCCGCCGTGCTGGACGCCTGCGCCTGCTGCCTGGTGTGCGCCCGGCAGCGCGGGGAGAGCTGCTCCGAGCGGCAGCCCTGCGACCAGGGCAGCGGCCTCCACTGCGACCGCAGCGCCGGGGCCGGGCCGGGCATCTGCGTGGGTAAGTGCGGCTGCGGAGCCGGAGACCGGGTCTTGGGCCAGCTGCAACGGGGCGCGTCTGAGCGCGTCGCAGCCAGAGCTGCTGCTCCCGGTGCCGGTACCTCCTGGGGGCAGAGCCAGGCACGCTTCCCTGTTCCCCACACACAGATCGGGGGGCCCCTAGAGATGGGCGTGGCTGCCCCTAACCTGGAGTGTGTCACAGGGGGAGAATTTAGCCATGGGGATGCTCAGGCACCAAGGAAATCTGCTGGCTTCCTCCTCAGCTAGCGAAATGTCTCTCTTCTCCACCCCCATGTAGCTTTCTGCGATTTACATTCCTGTTTGCTAACCATATGAGCTACCATGGCACTGCCTACTTTAGAGCACCGCTTGGACACCTCTTCCTGGCATCACCTAGGGATTTCACCACCAAAGCACTGGGGTATAGCAGGTGTGGCAGACAAAATGAGCTCCTCTAAAGTGTAAATGAGGAGAAATCTTTCACCTCAGAACGGCAGTGTCTGTGTTCTGCTATAATAGAGAACATTGTTATTCTTTTAATGAAGTGGAGCAAATAGTGCCGCCTGGGTGTAGTCTTAGTTTTACATGTAACTCATGCACTTTTCCCTCTTTATACCAGTGCTTGAAGGAGACAGCTGTGTGTTTGATGGGGTTATTTATCAGAGTGGGGAGACGTTCCAGCCCAGCTGTAAATACCAGTGTTCCTGCAGAGATGGACAGATTGGCTGTGTGCCCCGCTGTAACCTTGACCTGCTGCTCCCTGGTCCTGATTGCCCATTCCCAAGGAAAACTGAAGTCCCAGGAGAGTGCTGTGAGAAGTGGACTTGTGACCCTAAAGAGGAAGTGACTTTGGGCAGTTTTGCGATGGCTGGTGAGCTATTCAGACTAGCTATTGCAGTCAAATTAACCCTGTAATGATTGTGTATTGGAAATGCCTACTTGGTTATCAAACCTAGAACTCTGCTTCCAGTTCTTCTATAAGAAATGCATATAGAACATACAGAAAATAGGAATAAAAGTAGAATGGCAAAAGGCACTTAAAACACCCTCAAAGGAAACCAATGCATAGCCATTTTTAACTGTAATTAGCCTCTTAAAACCAAGGCCTGATCCTGCAGACACTACCTACCAGGAACAGCAGTGCCCAGTCACTAGTCCCATAAGCACTACACCTGGTAGTGTGTGCAGAGATGGGGCCGGCCTGAGAAATGATTTTATTATGGTAGTGCCTAAGGACCAACCAAGAAGGGACCCTCACTGTGCGAAGAGTAGCAAATGGTCCCTGCCCTGACAAGCTTGCTATCTAAATAGACATGGCAGAAACAGGGTGGGGGAAAGAGTAGAACACAAGCATAGTGAACAATGGGATGGTGGCAAACGTCATGTGACTTCTGATTCTTTTGGGGTGAGCGGTTAGCTAGGAAGTGATATCCTGAAAGGAAGGGGGATGAGGAGTAGCTGTGGAGTGAAGCTAAGGTGTAGAGACTGGGAGGAAAAGGGTTGGTGCAAAGAACCTATCAGTACAGGGCAGAGAGAGTCTGGTCAAAACCCTCAAAAGCTCTCCAAGGACCAAAGGTCTCTGCTTGGACTGTATCCACTCCTACTTGTAGGAGACTTTGGATGGCTTTCTCTCTGCAGTCTTCTCCCAAGGCCATATGGGGGTGAGGGACAGAGACAGGGAGGGGGAACCAACCACCTGAGTCCTACTGCTCCTAGATCTACACTCTTGCTGGTTTATTTATGAGACTAAGTAACATCAGATACTACAGAAGTCACCTTACCTATACTATATGTTCTTCCTTAAACTTCTGTCCATTGCAAGTGGTAACAATGGTGGAAGATGTGGTATAGACATGGTAGTTAAAATGGCACCAGCTTCCAACAGCTGTATATGTTCGAGCTCCCATAGCTACAGCTGTTAACAGCAGCAGGCAACATTAGGGGAAACTACTAGTGTAGATAGTCAGTCAGTCAATGGGTCTGAAAGAACCGTCCCACTCCAAACGTTCTCATTCCTCTTGTTGTCACTTGGTCTGGCAGGAAAACTGGGGAAGTCTTCAGCTCAGGTCTCAGGGAACTTGAGGAGCATTTTTAGAACAATCAAGTACCAGTTAGATTTTTTTTTTTAAGCAGCAGCCATGTAACTTCCCCTCCACCCTTTCTGAAATTATGAATGTTCTTCCTTTTTAAAACTGTAGTTAAACTTACCAGTTCTTTGTAAGGTAAACCTGCAAATCTAGAGGTAAAAGGTAGGTGTTGGGGCTACTGCACACTGCTTTTCAGTAGGGCCTTGATCCAGTCACTTAACACTGCTGAACATCAGCTCACGTATTTGAAAAAGGAAACCATATTTACTGGTTCTTGCCTGGCAAGAATGTTGAGCTCTAGTTACAGTTTAGAACATGCTCTGAAATATCTGATGAAAGGTACCGCATGATGCAAGTACAAAATATTGCCACCTTCATCCTACAATTCCTCATAAGGTTTGCTTTTTGTTGATGACAGGTAGATGCATGGACATTGTCAATATTGGTCCTGGCCTTCCCCTCTCCCTGCCCCCTTTTGCAACTAGAGATATCCCTTAGAAAGTCTCCAGTTTTTTGGAGCCTTACTTTGCAAGAGGATAGTGGAATAGCTTCTAGCAATAGTTGTCACAATGATGTAGCCAGTAGGTTTCCACTGGGAATCAAGCCAAGCACTCTTGACTGGCTCAGGAAATGGGTGTTCCAAGGTCATTTGGGCTCACTCTGGTTCTCTCCTATGGTAAAAGAATGTTAGCCTTCACCAAGTAGCCATAAAGCTGGTAATATTTGTTTTACAGCTTAACACATGCTGTACACGTTTTAGTACAGTGTCATAACAATGATCAGTCTTTGTAAGTACTTTGACTGACATCACTTTTTTAATAATTGACAAGATTGCTTTATTCCCATAGCCATAACATCATCTAACTTACTTCCACTGCAGTTTACTACAGTTCAATAAAACATAAGGCTTGTCTTGAAATTATTTCATACCTAAATTTTTGACTAATCTGACAAAGAACAAAAGATAAACTTTTTGTAAAACACAGTCATTCACACATGACTTGCAAATCAGCAGTAAAATCCTCATCACAACTAGCAGTGATGGGGAAGTTGTCACACTGGGCATGGAGACTGAATGATTCTCCCCTCTGGATTAGGGTTGGGATGCGTGGGAAGGGATAGTGTACATAAATTTCTGCACTAAGGAGTACCCATTTTGTTGATCAACAGAGGACTTCAGTCTCCAGGGCTGTCAAGTGAGCACCTTTCAAACACCTAAATAACAAATCTCTAGTACTTAAAAGCACTCCAGTAATCCGCTTTAAATTTGCTAAGTCCTATTTCAAAGTCATAAATTTAGAGAATCTATTTTTGTCTCTGTTTGCTATTAACGAACTAGGTGGAGTTCAAATGGACTCTTACAGGAATCCAATATTTTTATTGTAATGGAGTATTTGGGTTTTTTTATTTATAGCATATAGAAAAGAATCAACTCTTGGAATTGATGCCTCTGACTCACGTTCCAACTGTATTGAGCAGACAACAGAATGGAGTTCATGTTCCAAAAGCTGTGGAATGGGCTTTTCCACCCGCATTACAAACAGGAATCCTCAGTGTGAGATGGTGAAGCAGACACGACTCTGCATGGTGCGACCTTGTGAGAGCGAACAGCTGATTGATAAGGTATGAACCCAAGCACTTGCTAGAGTGAGTTCTTTGTTGCCCTAATTCCTCCTCCTTTTCAAATACAAAATATAATGCTGGCATTTCAAGTGCATTAAACAGACTCACGAACAAGCAAACTTTGCTTGTTCCAACACATTACAGAAGTTTTATTTGTAGGGAGGTGCTGTCAGTTAACTATGTTCTGGCATCTCTGTTTCATAGGATTTATTATAATTAGTAACCGTTTTAGTTTCTAAACTTCCTGGTGCAACTTTACTGACTTCAGAGGTGTCAAAGGTTTAATTTGGGCAAGGGTTTTGGATTTTTCTTGGTACACTTAATTTTCAACAGTGGACCTGACCACAGAATAAGTAGAGGTGGCTTACCAGAGACTTGTGCAATACATGAATTAAGGGGCCTGGGTCAAATCTCACATGTGTGAGAATAGTAATTCTGGCGGGGGGGCGCAGAAAAATGGGCACCCCTGCTCTGCCTGCCCAGCACTCCATGGGGACAAGCCCCATGCCCTGACCCCACTCCCTGGCAGGAGTGCCAGGCAAGCTGAGCAGGGAAAGCTCCCATGCCCCGACCCTGCTCCACAGCAGGAGCGAGTGAGGGGGATTACAGGCAGAAAAGGTGGGGATGGGGCCCCATTTGCTCTGGCCCAGGCCCTCACAAAACCCTAGTCTGCCTCTGCTAGTAATGTCTATTGAAGTAACTGGAGTCTGACTGCTGTAGTGCCAGTGAAAAGATGCGAAACAGGCTCAAGGTTTCCAAACCCCACAGTAAACTTGCACGTTTCTAACTTTCTTTTGTTTTTCAGTCAGTTAGTATGCTAAACTGCCTGTATGACACATTTAATGCCACTTCATGTTTTTCTTAGAAAGGGAAAAAGTGTGTCCGAACAAAGAAGTCATTGAAAGCTGTTCACTTTGAGTACAAGAACTGCACTAGTATTCAGACCTATAAACCCCGCTATTGTGGGCTCTGCACTGATGGACGATGCTGCACGCCACACAACACCAAGACAATCAAGGTTGAGTTCCAGTGTCCCCAGAGCAAAGTCTTCAAAAAGCCAATGATGCTGATCACTACCTGTGTCTGTCATAACAACTGTCCCCAGGACAATGTTTTCTTCCAACTGTTAGAGCCAATGTTCAGTGAAGTAAAAATATGAAATGCTTAAACCAGGTTACTTTTTTAAAAACTTAGACTGTTTTGAACAGTTTATATGAAACTTAACCCATGATCAGATGAATGTAATATATCCAGTCTCTTTCTAAACTCATATAATTTCTTCCTGTAGTCAGATAACTCACATTTTTCCTCCCCTAAAGTATAGGGTATTTCACTAACTTGGAGACAGTTCAATTTCCTGGAATATAGTTTCATCTTTAATGTAAAGATGAGTAAGCAAATGACCAATTTCTCTCCTCCTTGGGAAATTATGCCATTGACCTCAGTGGCAACAGGATCAGTGCCCTTTATCATGCATTTATTTAAAAAAATCCTCTTCCTGCTACTTTATGTAAAAACTTCCATGTTCTTGTCCTCTCAATTTGCATAATGTACTAGCTCTGTTTCTACAGAACAGTTCATTACAATAAGAACAAATTGAGTACTGTAAAACCCTATTGAAAATAACATTGTATTTTTGAGGCCATGTGCAGGTAAAAAGTGGCATATCTGACTTGTTTTTTTTACTGAGAATCAAGTGCCACATATGCCTCTTCTCTAGCATTTTTGGGGCCACAAGACACAAGGCAGATGAGAGAAACTTCACTAATCTCCAGAGACTTAATGGCTTCACAAGGAGCCCAGTCCAAATCCTATTGAAGTTGACCATCTAATAATACCTAGTTCTTACAGCACTCTTCAAAGGAAGGTCAGTATTCTTATCCCTATTTTACAGATAGGGAAACTGAGGCACGGGGCAGTGAAGTGACTTGCCCAAGGTCATCTGGTGCTCAAGCCAGAAATATGACCATGTCTGAATCACTGTCCAGTTCTCTAGCCATTAGACAACCCTGCCTCCCAAGTGTTATTACAATGTTAGTCTGCAACAGTAAAAGGTTTGTAAATTACTTTAAAGTATTGTTACTCTTTCTATAAAATGGAACACAATACATGTGTATATAGAAACTGTATATATTGTAATGTTTCTGTAAATGTCTAAGCATTGAGTAAATAAAACTGAGCTGAAACTTTAAGAAAAAGTTATTTTTGTTACTACCAAACTTCCAAAAAAGGAAAAGGCGAAAAGATGCAGTTAAAATCAGATCCTATTCTTGTGAGGTTCTTGGTACACCTCTAAATCCTAAATCTCTACTGACTAACAGTGAGGTGATACAAATTCTCCATCTCTTCTAGGAACTTGTAAGGGGATAGGTTTAGAATGTACACACCTGACACTCACCTTTTGAGCAGCTAACTGACATTGGGAAAGGCTTGTGCAGCAAGGAAGTGATGGGATTAGATATACTGTCATAAGGGTTTTGGTGGCTTTTCTTAATCTGTGACTATTGTCTAACAAGTTAATTTCCAGCATTTACTGTGGCACACAGTTGTAAGATGCTACAATTTTCTCCTATAATTAGGAAATAACTCTTCTACTGTGGAAGTGTTGCCTTGTAATAGCAACCACTGTATAAATAGACTGCAATGGTAATTACCTATTAAAGAACCATGCTGTGGTAACACCTATGAAACCAAAACATCGACCAGGACCCCACAGTGTGGGGTACTGTACAAACACTGTCCCCCAAGGAACTTACAGTAGGGAGACTGTATTAATATGGATTTGCATTATTTTGTATACATTGTGTTGAATTTGGTCTTAGGTCATGCAAGCTTTACAATGTGGAGGATATAAACTCCATATCAAAGCACTGTACCATGTTCAGCCATTCAATTGGCTAAACAGCACCATCATTATGGGACTACTTCCATGAGAAAAGCTAACCAGGTGTGTAGATGCCTTACTCTTATAAAGATCTATCATAAATTTGAAACTTTCTCATCCAGGTCACCTTGAAAAGGCCCCAGTCTTCATTTTTCTGAAGCCAGGGGGAATTTGGTTGCTTACTCATGGCCTGCATGACTGAATGTACTAGTGACAACCTACTGATGAAAACATTAATGATCACAAAGAAGCTTATTGAAACCTTTCACTATAGCTCTTACAATTTTACAAGATATAATTTCATTCATTGCTAAAGCAGGAAATGCTCTCATGTAAATATAATAAAGTGCTATGTGTAGAATCAGCTCAATAAATCTGCATTTTGTGGCTTCAGTCTTAATGACTGAGAATGTAGCTCCCTAAAGTAGGAAGCTTGGGCTAAATTCTAGTCTATGTTCTAGCCACTCTACACTGCTCATGTGGCAGGAAGATTCTGTAACACACAGAATCCCACGTCTGAATTCCCACAGCAGAGTTTGTGTAGGAAATGCTATGAGTCCTCCCTCTAAGCCCCCAGTATAAAGGTGTGCCAAGATGGGGAGAGGTCAAAGCAGTTTGTGCTCCAGCTACTCAGTTGTGTGTGTTTAGGCCTGTTTATTAAGACCCTAGTAGACTTTTAGCACTATGTAAGTTAACAAATTTCTTAAAACTTCCTGCAAATTATTACTTTCATCTCTTAATTTGCAGCAGACAAGCCAAGTATTAGGTAGCAAAGTGGTGCAGTTGCCCAGGTGTGTTTTAACACTTTAATTCTAAAGTTAACTCATGTAAAATTGATTTTAAATATTAAGAAGGAAGGTACTGTACACCTGGGGTCAGGCTTGGGTTAGGAGTGATTACAAGTGTTTGGTTACAAGGTTCATAAGATATATAATAGTATATAACCAGCATAGACCCAGATTGGGGTGCAGAAGTTTTTAAAATGTCAGTGGATAAGTCATCTTGGGTACATCACCCATAGAATGTATTTAGAGTCCAAGTCAGTATTGCCCCCGCTGCTCCCCTTGGAAGGTGTTCCAGAACTTCAGTCCTCTGATGGTTAGAAACATTCATCTAATTTCAAGGCTAAACTTATCGATGGACTTTAGCCTGCCTGAATGCCTGAGTGAGAGGAGGAGTTCGCCTTGGTCTGTGGGGTTGATCAAGGCTTAGAACACTGGTTAGGCAGGAAGACAGTCTAGAGCAACAGAGGCATGCCTGTGATGAGGTGGCTACCAGCTGAGTCCAGACAGACTGAAATTTAGGTTTTGTATATATTTCTGTTGGACTTTGCTAAGAACTCTGTGGCCCCAAACAGAGCAGGATGCAGCAAAATAGTCTGGCTGGAAGGCCAAGGACACTCCTACAGCCTGAGTAGGCCAAAAGAAGGTGAGGGAAACTGAGGCAAAATGTGCTGCAACACCACATCCAGTCAGGAGGGAGCATGTTGAGGGCAGCAACTTTGCTACAACATTTTTGATATGTGCACCAATCTCTGTACAAGCTGCTGCTCTGAAGGACTAAGTCATTGCCTCTGTGCCTACGAAGCTCTCCGCAAGTTACTAAAGAGAGAATCCTCTCGGTGGGAAAACAAAGATATTTTTCCCCTTCTGCTAAGAGCAAACATTTTGAGTGAAATTTTGGGGTTGACTTCAATGGGATCAGGATTTCATCCTGTGTGCTTTTTCAGATGTTGCATTACATGACAACTGCAGGGATAATAGAACCATTTCCACTCTTCCTTCCCAGTCTAGGCTTTGTAGTAAAGCAAGCTTTACTATCTGGGTATTATTATTTATATAGTGCTGCAGCTGTGCATGGCAATGTACATCCCGTAACAAATCTAAAGCTAATGGAGCAGACTTGTACCCTTCTTCTCTGCTAGGAAGATCCAGAATATAGTTAGTCCTACTTTTAGTTAATTTTTCTCTAAATGGTCATGAAGAATTGTTATGCATTGAAGCCTCATGCATTAGCTCAAGTCTCACTGAGCCATTTCCCTGGTCTACACTGGGAGTGTGTGGGGCGAATCGATCTAAGTTACGCAACTTCAGCTACATGAATAACGTAACTGAAGTTGACATACTTAGATCGACTTACTGTGGTGTCTTCACCACGGTGAGTCGACTGCTGCCAGTCTCCCATCAACTCCGCCTGCGCCTCTCGCAGCGCTAGAGTACAGGAGTCGACGGGAGAGGGCTTGGGGGTTGATTTATCATGTCTAGACTAGATGCAATAAATCGATCCCGCTGGATCGATCGCTGCCTGCTGATCCGGTGGGTAGTGTAGACATACCTATTATGACTATTCCTACCATTTATATTCAAATATCTAGTGTAGTCATCAATGTCTAAGTTACAATATTTGCTTTGAGATTTAACACAGGGCTGAAAATTAGTGCAAAATTTTGCTCTGAGAGCCACATTATTAATCTCTTAGCTCCAATATTCTGTACTCCAGTAATGTCAACAGCTGGTCTATGGATGTAGAATATCTGAACTGATATCAGTCAAGACACCTGCCACACAGATATGAGATCAACATTTTCCTCACAATGTATAATATAAACCTCATATTGGCCCATAATATTCAAGGTTTCAGATAAGGTGTTCTTAAAGTTAAGCAATCAACACTTGAACCCCTGTCTTTAAAGGTGCCCCCAAGAATACTGGGTCAACAATCTTTAAGTACTCTTCCCTGCTGTCAGTGGAGGGCCTGGTATATTTAAAAAAAAATCCACTCACCTGCCAATTGATGGTATCTAGATCTCTCCCTCTGGGGAAAGGACACATCAGACACTTTCTCAGTTCACAATGGATGCATGGACTCCTCACTCCACCACTGCAATACTGAAAGGCACATTTTAAAAATAATTTCATGAAACTTGAAACAAAACTGAACTGGGCAGAAAATGTGATGCTTATTAATTTGGTAGTGCATAAGGACAGTTCTACTTCAAGCTATACTTACAAAACAGCATGACAACAACCTGATTTCTCATGAGTATATGAATATATACATAGTTATCTGTGTCTATACATTTGGTTGCATTAAAAGATATGTTTTGAGTGTGCCTAGTTTGCCAAGCGAATCAGATCACACCGCATCTGTGATCTGTTCTCATCGTTATTTACCACCTCGCCAACCTTTGTGTCATCTGCAAACTTGGTTGGTAATTATTTTATACTTTTTTCTAGGTCATTGCATATTGAAAAACATTGAATAGCATTGTGCCAAGAACCAATCCCTGCAGGAGTTCATTGGAAACTCCCTCACTCATTGGTGACTCTGCATTAGATCTGTCTGCACACAAACACACGCACGCGAACACAAACACAAATGAGGATCTATTGGAAGTTTCACCTTTGACTTCAACAGGAGCAAGATTGGGCACTAGAAGGTTGAATATCAATTTGGCTTCATATGAACTTTGTCTTAATAAATCATTGGGCCAATAACCTCGACAAGGCCAATGTATTTTTCCTTGTTGAATTCAACTAAAGCAGTGTCTAAGGCAGGGGTTCTCTTTTTTTGCTGCCCCCCTTCCCCTAGGAATTTCGCCGCCCCAAACACGGCGGCACGCAGTCTGGCACGCCTGCAGGAGGTCCACCGGAGCCGCCTGCCGCCCTCCCGCCGACAGGCAGAGCGCCCCCCCGCAGCATGCTGCCCCAAGCATGCGCTTGGCGCGCTGGGGTCTGCAGCCGGCACTGCCCCCTCCCCCAAGAAAAAGTGATTGCAAATTACTGTACATACTTTAAGGGGCATTAAATGAAACGTAATCATTATCCTTGCAGTCAAAGGCTCTGAAGCCTCTCAAAAAGTGTAAAGCAACAGCCTTCAGGAATAAATAGGTGGACATTTAAGAAACATGTTTTCTGGGGGAAAAATAGAAAACAGGATACAGTTTAGGGAGCTGGAAGCCTTTTTCAGTGATTGTGGCAAGAATCATAACATTGACCAATTTGTGGTAATAATCACAATGTTGTCCATGGATTGTGGCTTTATACACAACTATATACAAACAAGTATCTGGAAATGTAACGTTAGGAGTGCTGATGTTTTGATAGGGGTACCATAGTCTGGGTTTTCCTGAACATGACCTCTTTTTTAGTCCTCTGATCTCCATCTGGGCAGATATTTGAAATATGAAAAGATATCCTGAGAATCTATGACCACTTCCATGGACGATGTGGGAAACAGTCCACCAAGAATTACTGGTTGTGTTGTACCTCAGTATTGTAGGGGAATCCCCTAGTGCAGTGTTTCTCAAACTGGGGGTCCCAACCCAAAATGGGATGACAAGGCTAGTACAGGAGGGTCACCATGCATCTGGGTTTTCCTGGGCCAACTTCTTTAGTCCTCCAATCTCCATCTTGGATTATTTTGGAAATATGAAAAAATGTCCATGATTTTTCCTTGCCTTCAGAACTGGGTGGCTATAGAGTAGCAGCTGCTCTCTGCTGCCCAGTTCAAAAGGCAGTGCCACCACCAGCTGTGATGCAGAAGTAAGGGTGGTAATACCATACCATGCCACCCTTCCCTTTGCGCTGCTGCTGGAGGTGGCACTGCCATCTATGGGGGCACCCAGCTAGCAGCCACTTGCTCTGCAGCCACCCAGCTCCGAAGCACCCTGACTTTCACAATAAACCAAAAAATCAAGCTAATCCCATTTCATAATAAGGCCAAAATGAGCCAACCCCTAAGAACCCCAACACTCTGTCACTAGATTCCGCCCGGCGTGCAGTCTGGGACTGTGGTGGGCCCACTGTGCACCCCTGATTCTCTCCCCGCCTTGCCCCTGCTTGCTGGGAGCTGATCAAAAAATAAAGAAGCAACAAGCTACAAGCCAAAAACTAGCCAACAAGCAACTCACAAGCCAACTAAGCCAAAAACAAGCCCACTTTCTGTGTGTTTTTTTTTTTTTTTTGCAAGTGTGGCATGTCTGCTCAGAAGGCAGCACCACCGCCAACAGTGGCGCAGAAGGAAAGCAATACCACACCATGCCACCCGACCTTCTGCCCTGCTGCTGGTGGTGTCATTGGCATCCAAGCTGGACACCTGACCAGTGACTGCTGCTCTCCCGCTGCCCAGCTTTGAAGGCAAGGGAAAGTCATAGACATTTCTTCATATTTCCAAAATCTACCCAGAGGGAGATCAGAGGACCAAAAAAGAGGTCACGTCCAGGAATACCTGGACATATGGTGACTCTGCTTGCGACCCCCCCCTACACTACCTTGTGACACCATTTTGGGTTGGGATCCTCAATTTAAGAAGACTGCAGTAGGGGATGATTCCCCAATAACCCTGAGGGCCAACATGGCCAATAGTTTCTGGCACACTGTTTTCCACAACTTCTGCCAAAGGGGGTCATAGATTCTCAAGGACCTTTTTCCTCAGGTTGGTATCCGCCTGATGGTAGGCTGGGTGGGTTTGTTCTAAGAACACCAAGGGGAAGTCTTCGATTAGCCATTGTATTGCTGTTTCTGTTCAGGCCGGAATAATGGTTTAAGGGCACTTTTTGGCTGAGTCCAAGTTCTGGTGGAAAAGGACCTCTTGGTCCTTCCAAGCCTTCCGTAGGTCCACATGGTACACCTGTGTCTCTTTTCTCTTCCCTGGATGGCAGATTTCATAATCAATTGCCCTTGCCCTTTTTACAACCTTGAATGATCCTTGCCAATTGGCCAGCAGTTTTGACTTCAAGGTTGGCAGCAACAACAAACCCTAGGATCAGGCTTAAATTTTCACATCCTGGCCCCATTATTCTAGGCCCATTCCTGGTTCTACTGAGATTTCAGCAGGTTCTCCCTCAAGAAAGCCTGAGGCGTCCTTATCCTCAAACAGAACACATATTGTACCATGTTGGTTGTTCCTGGGTCTGGCTCCTCCCATGCCTGGTGGAGGAGAGCTAGGATCCTGTAGGGCTGGCTCCCATATAGTAGCTCAAAAGGGGATAATAGGAGGCATGGGATCAACCAGGCTCAGTGTTGGGGATCTGAGGCCTTGGTCCTCTGGCCGGTTCACCAATTAGGTTCTGGATTAATAGAGTCCAACAAAATGTATACAATCCAACATCCCCACAAAAGAAAGGGTCTTCAACCCACCTCTGGTTGCCTGTAAGTCGCACATGGTTTATAATGTCTCTAACCTCTCCTGCTCTCCAAGGGAGGGAAAAGGGGCCCATATCCCATCCATGAAATGGGTGGTCATTACTGGAGCCTGGGCCCTCCCTCTCCACTGGGCATATGGTCAAATGCGTCACCCATGATCCTCCAAAAGTTAGATCAAAGGGTTCTGTAGTCTTAGGGAAAGGCTAGCCCCTCCTCTCAGGCCTGGGGTAGCTGCTACTAGCAGAATCTCTCCTGCAGCCCAGACGCCTGCCGCACCCTTATTCAGGATCTTCTGAGGTAAGTCTCTTATTCTCTGTTGCCTCTCCCCTTTCTGAGCTGTCTGGCTCTGTGAGGTGGGGCGTCCTGCCCTAGCCAAATGGGGTGGGTGGTGTGGCTCCAGCTCACTCAGCTCAGCGGGGCTGTCAGTCCACTCCTGGTGTCCAGTAATCTGGACATCCTCTATGTTCTCAGGTCCATCAGGATATCGGTAAGGGGAACCCAGGCCTGCCCCTCCATCAGGCTACAGCTCAGGATCCTCAAACTAGACAAGGAGTCAGGGTTTGCTGAGTCTGACAGTGCCCTGAGCTCCTTCCTCAGGCCTCTGTAGGTTCTTCGGTCTGTTGGCATGGTTCACCCCTTTCTGGGCGGCTCTCGAGCACTCTGCTGACAGGAGTTCCTTTGTCCTGCCTCCTCAGTCCTCTTTAGCTGCCCTCCAGCTCCTACATGTAGGAGTAGCCAGGGGCTCTCTGCACACTGCCCCCACCCCAAGCCCTGCCATCCGCAGCTTCCATTGACCGGGAATCATGGCCAATGGGAGCTGCAGGTGCGGTGCCTCTGGATGGGGCAGTGCGCAGAGATGCATGGCCGGCGCCATGCCTCCGTGTAGAAGCCAGAGTGGGGACATGCTGCACTAAGCCTGCACCCCTGAGCCCTCTCCCTGTGCCCCAATCCCCTGCCTCAGCCCTGGTCCCCCTCCCACCCTCCAAACCCCTCAGTCCCAGCCTGAAGCACCCTCCTGCACCCCAAGTGCCTCATCCCCAGCCCCACCCAAGAGCCTGCACCCCCAGCCGAAGCCCTCACACACACCCCGCACCTCAACTCCCTGCCTCAGCCCAGAGTCCCCTCCCACCCTCTGAACCCCTCAGTCCCAGCCGGAGCCTTCGTGCACATACCCCCCACATCCCTGCCCCAGTCCGGAGCCCCCTCCCACATCCTGAACTCCTCATTTTTGGCCCCACCCCAGAGCCCACACCCCCAGCCGGAACCCTCACCCCTTCCTGCACCTGAACCCCCAATTTCATGAGCATTCATGGCCTGCCATACAATTTTTACACTCAGATGTGGCCGTCAGGGCAAAAAGTTTGCCCACCCCTGGTGTATGGTGTGGCGCCACTGTGTTATGTTCCGCCCCAAGTCCTCCCAGTTTGTTGGGTTGCTGCCTCCCTTTTTAAGGTGTACTTTCAGCATGTCTTTGAAGTGCTTCTGCTGCCCTCCATGAGCCCTTCTTCCCTGACTTAACAGAGAGAAAAGCACTTGCTTCGGGAGGCGAATGTCAGGCATACGTACACAGTGGCCAGCCCAGCAGCCCTGTTCGCCCCCTCACGCCACATCCTCTCTCCTCCCCCCCACACCCCAGAGCCTACTGCACACCACGAAACAGCTGATTGTGGGAGGCAGGAGGCACAGGGAGAGAGGAAGAAGCGCTGATCAGAGGGGCTCAACGGTGGGCGGGAGGCACTGGGAGGAAGCGGGGGAGCTGATGGGGGGTTGCTCAGCACCCAGCACTTTTTCCTCATGGTTGCTCCAGCCCTGGAGCACCCACTGAGTCAGTGCCTATGGGCTCGGAGGATAGATTGGAAAATGCATCTTCCAGTCTCTCCTTTCTAGTCCTCCCCAGCGCTTAGGTAAAATTGTCCCCTGCCTCTCCTTGTGCTCACCTCCAATATGTATTGGAGCCTGTCTGTGTCTGCGGACTCTGCCAGAGGGTTTCCCAGCATGGCATCCAGGAGTTCTGCCAAGAGCTTGTGCAGAGCCTGCCAAGGAAGGGAGAGCCATGGGTCAGAGTTAGGGAAGCTGGGGAAATTTCTCCTCCCTGTCAATAGCCTCCTGCCTGGCCAATCAGCATTGAGACTCTGAGAGGTGGGAGTCTGAGGGGTCTCACCAGATGTCCCAAAGGATGGCCCAGGTCACCACCGGAGGGGATCACTCTCAGAGCACTATTCCAGACCCACCTTTTTTGTGAGGGTGTCCTGCAATGAGAGAACCCCTCCCCTTCTCCCCCCAACACAGGTAAGGGAGGTGGAGGGAGGGAAGCAAGTAAAAGGGTGAAAAAAGAAGCAGAGAAGAAGAGAAAGGAGGGAGGAAAAGTGAAACCTAAAATGACAAACCTCAATGTCCTCAGTGATTCTATGGGAGAAAGTCCTAGGTAGGAAATGTGGATGCTCGTTTTCTAGCAAAATCAGTAGTAGGAAAGGAGAAAACTCCGAAGAGGTTCATCCTCATGCTCACGTACGTGAATATTAATTCTCTCTCAGCCTCAGGGAGAGACTTTGAGGAGGAGACGTACTGCAGCAAAACCACAGGGGTCTCTGAGTTTACCCCCTGCCCTGCACCTCTGTCCTGCCTGGCTGATGTCAGGGTCTCTCTTTTAGGTCAACACTTCCTCTCCCCCCTCTCCCCCCCCACACACAAACACACCTTTGCCCAATAGGCTGAGGTTCTAATACAGGCCTTTGTGATGTCACTGCCATGCCCACTTCTCCCCTGCATGGCTGATGTCCTGAGCCTGGCCTGCCCTTTGGATACACTGACTGATCAGAATGAAGTGCTCTCAAATGAGCTACCAACTAACAGTTTGTTCATAGCCATTATTCAGCTGGTATGTTAGAAGAACTAGAATGTTAGAGAAAATCAGGAACCGCACAGAGACAACTATTGGAGAGAAGCAGCAAGATTAATCAAATACATGATTGGCTATGACTTATTTGCTTGATCTTAAAAGAGAACCAAGAGACCTGTGTCCTCCCTGTCAATAGCCTGCTGCTCGGCCAAACAGCATCAAGCCTCTTAGAGGTGGGAGTCTGAGAGGGTCTCACCAGATGTCCCAAAGGATGGCCCAGGTCACCACTGGAGGGGATCACTCTCAGAGCACTATTCCAGCCCCACCTCTTTGTGAGGGCCTCCCATAATGAGAGCAGCCCCTCCCCCTCCCCCCAACACAAACCTGCTTTGTGAAGGGAAAGAAGCAGGGAAAAGGAACAAAAGAAGCAAGAGAAAGGAGGGAGGGAAAGAGGAAAAAGGAAAGCAAAAAGGACAAACCCCAATGTCCCCAGTGATTCTAGGGCAGTGGTTCTCAGCTGGGGGCATATGTACCCCTGGGCGTATGCAAAGGTCTTCAAGGGGTGCATCAACTCATCTAGATAGTTGCCTAGTTTTACAACAGGCTACATAAAAAGGACTAGCGAAGTCAATACAAACTAAAATTTTATATGGACAATGACTTGTTTATACTGCTCTATAGTACATTACATGAAATGTAAGTACAATATTTATATACCAGTTGATTTATTTTATAATTATATGGTAAAAATTAGAAAGTAAGCCATTTTTCTGTAATAGTGTGGTCTGACACTTCTGTATTTTTATGTCTGATTTTGTAAGCAAGTCGTTTTAAAGTGAGGTAACACTTGGGGTACGCAAGACAAATCAAACTCCTGAAAGGGGTACAATAGTCTGGAAAGGTTGATAGCCACTGCTCTACTAGCATTGTACTTCATTATATGGATTTAAACAGACTGGCCAGATTATATAGCAAACTACAGAAAAGAGAGACATCTAGTGGTAATAAATGAATTTATGTGGAAATTACAATTTACTTAGTGTGGGTCTGATCCTGGAAGTAGAGGGTGCTCAACATCTGGCAGGATTCAGCCTATAAACAATTTGATTGATAGTAATTTCATCTTCATATGTTGGACTGGCATTACCAAGGCTGTTAGGGCAAAAGATGCCCTGACAGCTGTCTCATTCTTTAAGTATTTCAAATTATTATTAACGTGATGGTAGTACCAGGAGGCCTCAACCAAGACTGGGGACCCCATTGTGGTAGGTGTTGTAGATACACATAGTGAGAGATAGTCCCTGCCCCCAGAGAGGCTTAAAATCTAAAAAGATAAGACAGGTAAAGAATGGGAGAAGGGAAGGATTTTTCCCTGTCACACAGAAAGGCTAACAGTCAGGAAGTGTACTGGGGCCTCTTGAGGCACAATCTAGGGCCATCCTTCCTCTCTTATCTTCCATCTTATCCTCCATCCTTTTCTTCAAACGATTCCTGCTCCAAGGGGGAGTGGAACAATATTCTCTCTTTAGGTAGCACCATAGAAGTGTCAGGCACTTTACAGAGACATCAGACCATAAGATCCTTGGCTCAGAGAAGTTTACAGTCTTAATCACAAGGAAAACAAACTATGATGGAGGAGGATGTGGAGGAGGCAACAAAGAACAAGACGGAAAGGAGAACTGCTCTTGGAAGCAATAGCCATGGGTTAGCAATATCACAGTTTCAACATTTTCTCTTTCCTACAAGCATGCTGTTAATGTTTTGTTAAGTATTTTAAGATTTTATATAGCACCAATCACTCTGGCATCTAAGCAGTGCAGTCAACAGGGCCAGTTACGGCCCTTATATGCCAATACAGAGATTCTGAGCTGCACGGAAGCCCAAAGGCAGGCTAAGAAAAGCTGCCATAAATTAGCTCTCAGAGCTGTTGTAACTTACATCGGGGGCTGTCTGGACATCTTGACAGTCTGAAATCTTGACAGCACAATGATTGCCTAAAACCACCTTTGGCCCCTGCCTTAAGCTGTATCTTCTGTGTTGCATCTCTCAGAAGACATACGACAGAATTTGTCCCAATGTACATAAAACATTGGGTGGTTGCAAGTGGATTTCCTCAGAGTGCTTGCGGGAAGCAAGATGAAAGGAGGGATTTATTAAGATTTATTGTGGGTTTTGCTCCTTACACAGCAACAATAATATGAATAAATCACCTGGGCACAGTTGGGTCCCAGATAACTATGTTTGTTAACTATATACATATATGCAAGGCCAGCTACATACTAGAGCTAGGCAAAAATCTGAATTATGTCCCCTGGAAATTTTGATTTGTGACATTTGTTTTTGTCCCGAATTGAAATGAAAAGTTGAAATATTAAAACCTCTGATGGAATGAAAAATTCTGGAAAATTTTGATCAGAATGACTCATTTAACTTTCAACATTCCAGAATGTAAACATTTCAGTTCAGTTTGTGGAACCAAATCAAAATGGTTTGTTTTGAGTAGTATCAACATGCACTGTAATGTCTCTGTGGTGCCATGATGCTTCCTGGGCATTATAGGTTGGGAGCCCAGTGTCCTCTTATGGACAAGGCTACCTGGCCAGGCCACATCCCATGAGACTCCAGTGATGCACATAGTATCTTGGGCAGAGGAAGATCACAGTGCATCATGGAAGATGTAGTATGGCCAAGGAGACCAGCCCATAGAGGAGAATGGGAGCATGAGGTACAAAAACTACAACTCCCATGAGGCACCATGATGCTTTAGGCAGATACAGTTTAATGTCAGATTGACTCAAATCAAACTGTTTTCCAACCCAGAATGAAAATTTCATCAAAATTAAAATTTTCCAGCAGAAAATTTCAATTTTGCAGAAACTGCATTTTCTGTCACAAATCATTTCAACAGGAAGTTCTCAAGCAGGCCTACAACTCAAACACTGCTGCTGCTTCTAAAACATAGAACACAGTGAGCACCACTAGAAGGCTAACAAACTAATTAAAGGGATGCTTCCCTATTCCCAGGGGCGGCTCTAGCGATTTCGCCGCCCCGCAGCTCCGGTGGACCTCCCACAGGCACGCCTGCGGATGCTCCACTGAAGCCGTGGGACCAGTGGACCCTCCGCGGGCACGCCTGTGGGAGGTCCGCCGGAACCGCCTGCCGCCCCCCTGGCGACTGGCGGAGCGCCCCCCGCGGCATGCCACCCCAAGCACGCGCTTGGCGTGCTGGGGTCTGGAGCTGGCCCTGCCTATTCCTATAGATGACAAGAATTTAAATAAATACAGTAAATAAAAATACAGACTACTGTCCAATAGAAGATATTACCTCATCCATCTTGCTCTCTCATATCCTGGGACCAACACAGCTACAACAACACTCAGAAAAACAACTCAGAATAAACAGAGCCAAATACATGCTTTCCTGCATGACCACATCCTCCAGGGAATGGCTGTAATATCTGGTTGCCTTACACACACTAATGCAAGAGTCCTGTCCCATTTGATAATAAACTACCTTACTGCATGTAAGTTTTCAGTTTGTGCAGGAGAAATCTTATTTTGTACATTTCATTCGGGATGTTTTGGAGAAGACTAATCACTTCCCACTTGTGCTAAACAGTATTCAGATAATTTGACTAATCATTTCCATGCAGGTTGTCTTGAGAATTAAACCTTCTGTTTCAGAACAAAAAGCCATAAAACTCTACGGGCAGGTTTACACTAGGGCAGGGATGAATGCTCTGAGATCGATCCACTCACTGGCGGTCTAGTAAAGACCTGCCAAATTGACTGCAGATCGCTTTCCAGTCGCCCCCTGTACTCTCTCTACCCCCAACAAGAAGAGTAAGGCAAGTTGACCCCCCGTGGTGTAGACTCAACCTAACATAGCTGGAGTTGTGTAGCGTAGGTCGACTTACCGCGGTAGTGTAGACATAGCCTAAGGCTCAACCAAAGATTAATACCGCACTTAAACAAAAGCAGAATGGTTTTAAAAAAACAACACCCTAGTCAGTTATTTCTATAGGTTTTTAGAACAACTATTGGCTTTATCTCTATTACATTTTATAAGCCTTTTGCATATGATATTATCTACCTTTTTAACTTCTGTGTTTATATTAATCACATTTTAAAGAGAGAACATTAGGATTCTTTTAAATAAATATTGATTGATTTAGGAAGTTTAAACAGGTTTACAATTAGAATTTTTAATTATTTAACTGTAATTTGTACATCCATGACACTTAAACAGAAAGGAACCAAAAGATTAAGTGGAGAGGAATTATTTGTTCTTGGACAATAAGTGGGATTCTCCAACTGTCTAAGATGTCTCATATGGTTGCCAATACTGTGGTATCTGAGAACCTCACAGTTCTTAATTTAGTTATCCTCCCAACATCTCTCCCCATTTTACATAACGGAGGCACAGGCAGTGAGTCCAAACAGAGCCCAAGGTCACTCAGGAAGCCTGGGCAGGGAATTTAATACAGATCTACCAAAGCCCAACCTACCGTCCTAGCTATTGAGTCATCCCGCCTCTCACCCTAAAGCCTTGTCTACACTGGTGGTGGGATGTAGGGTACATGTAACTACATGCAACAGTTAACAGCAAGCTGCATCCCCATTGTGGTGTGTAGCTGCACATGGCAGTGAAAGGCTTTGGCAGTGGGGAGGCTGCAAATGGCACTGCTTGGGCATGTAGAGAGAGTCTTGTAGGGTATATACCCTAAGGTTCTGATGCGTCTTGCTCACCTAAGCAGGCTTTACACTACTATTTACACCCATGCATGCAGCGTATGTACTCTAAATACCACCCTAAGCATAGGCATAACCTAGCAGTCCATCTCGGATTAAGATATTATAATGCTTTTGGCCAAAGCACGTAAATCGGAGTCTAAGGATAGGGATTCTAGTTCCAGCTTTGATACCAATTTGTTCTGAGTTTCTGTTCCCCATCTATAAAATGGAGATTACCATATTTCCCTGCCTTAAAAGGAGGATTTTAGGCTAATAAATTTCTCAATCACGTTGAAGTCCTAAGGCCAAAAATGTTATAGAGGTACAAAGTAGTACCATTAACCTCAGTCCCTTAATATAGTTGCATGTAAAGATGTTTTCACAATTTACCACAAGATGGAGCCAACTGAAAATGTATCAGAAAATCATTTTAAAATTTCCTTTGCTTTTTGGAGAAAGCAGACCTGGGCCACATACAAAAGGAGGTTGGTAGAGTCTGTCCTCATGAGCTTAGCAGGAAATATTAACCCTTTCACAGCTTTTCATTCTTATTGGTGCCCTTTTCTTGAGGAAGATTTTTCAAAGCCCTAATAAATGCACATTGTATAGCTTTATAATAAACTCTGAAATCAGGCAAGAAAAGGAGATCAGATATTTGAAACCATGCACCAGCTTCTATACCACCCTTCATGGAATGACAAAAATAGTCTATCCTACATATAAATCAAATGGCAAATGCACCTCCATACTTATCTGCAAACTAGCTCAAAGAATAATACACTGCTACATATTGTTTGCTTGTGCTGTACACTGAATCCGAAATGTATGCATGACGTCAAAACCAGAGCTATACTCTCTAAAATGATGTGCTATTCCAGAACCAAAATTCTCTGCTTCCCAAACCAGTTACAATTATCGAATGACTACAATGTACCTATTTGACATAATTTACAAAGCCCAACAATGCGAAAGCAAAGAAATCAACAATAGCTAAGGACAGCATAAATCATACACTGCCTACATAACTCAGTCGGAGCCTGCACAGACAAGGCAGACAACGGCTAATCTATACTGCACGCTTCTTTTGGCGTTGTGTAGAGTACATTCTAAGGTGGTCCCCCAGCACAGGATTAAGTAGCAGTGTAGACGGTGAGGCACGGCTTGGCTGGTAGAATATAGACATGCATGAAGGGTGTGTACTTGCCTCCCTGTCTACACTGCTAGTTTTAGCCATGTGGTGCCACGCTGCCTCCCAGCTGCTGGAGCCCTTCCCCACTGCAGAAAAAGACTCCAGCAGAAGGGAAAGGCTCAGGCAGCAGGGAGGAAGCTGGGAAAGGCTCTGCCAGCTCCTCACTGCTAAAGCCTTTCCCCACTGCAGGTAAGACTCCAGCAGAAGAGAAAGGCTCTGCTAGCTCCCCACTGCTAGAGCCTTTCCCTGCCAGAGGGGGAGACTCCTGCAGTAGCAGGGCCGGATTTACACCTTACATGCCCCTAGGCACAGCATCTTCAGCGCTGCCCCTCCCCCACTGCTTACAGCTGACCTTTGTGTTTTCCATAAAAAAATAAATGAAAAGAAATATAAGCATAGCCTCCTCAGGAAGGCATGAGATCTTCCGCCATGCACGGCGCTCCCAGCTTGAGGCGGAGTGCAGCCCACCCACCCTAGGTGAGGTGCAAGACGGGGACTGTACCTTTCCCCACAGCGAGTGGTCCCCAGGTATCTTCCATCCCTCCCGCAGCCCAGCGCGGCAGCTGTACTCTGGCTCTGCCCATGCAAGTGAAAGGGGTGCTGGCCACGCCCCTCCTTCTCCCTCCCCGGCATAGGGTGGATGCAGTGGGGATGCCGAGATTGGGAAGGGGCTGGGAAGCTCCCAGAACCTTCAGCAGCCGCCCCGCCCGGCCACAGCTCACAGCGCCCTAAGGTGGGCTGACTCGGACGCTCACCCTTCTCCAGCCCCACATGCTGGGTGGTCACCAACCCGCTGTATGTGTTAACTTTTTAACTTTTAAGCCACTTTTAGGCACCCCTAGGCATGTGCCTACTGTGCCTAATTGGAAATCCGGCCCCGGGCAGCAGGGAATGACTCTGGCAGGGGGTGGTAGGCAGGAAAGTCTGAGCGTTTCCTCACCCAATGAAAGGCTTTGGCAATGGGGACCCATGGAAGCCTTTCCGCACTGCCTCCCCCCGCCACAGACTTTCACTGATACATGTAGCTACATTTGGCAGTGCAGATGCCACCTGCTTTTCAGCGGCATGTAGCTACACATACCCTAGAGGCTGCTGAAACTGGTATGCGGTGTAGACACAGCCAAAGGCTGGGAAGGGAAACAGAGGCACAGTGTTGAGTAACTTGCCCAAGGTCATACGGCAGGTCAGTGCCAGAGCCAGAACAGAATCGAGATCTCCCAAGTCCTAGTCCAGCGCCCTAGGCACTAGATCACACCATTTATAGTCTGCACCTCATGAGCATTTAGACTCATATTTGGTTACTTCATTAACAAAAATAAACTTTTGTGGCCCCACACACAGTACCTGAAATTTTAGCAAGCACCAAAGCAGTTAAGGGACAAAATATCAAGTCAACTGAACTAGCTTTTGGGAAGCCATAATTAGGGACAGATAAAAACCAGACATCTCCCCTCTATAAGACACAAACCCACCAAACACTGTCATTCAATGGCAAGGCCACATAACAGGCCACCTTTGAAAGCCCTAATGAATAACTTCTAAAGAGCCCTTCATAAGAAGAATAATCTTAAATAGCCACAAGATACTAGCCAAGAGCTTAATAAAATACACAAGCCCCACATGCAAAAAAACAGGCAAAACAAACAGAAACCGAGAGCAACTCCAACCATAACAAGATGGGCCTCGTAAAGGGGAATTAACAGCAAAGCCCTCAATAACATGCCTATGGGTGGCCAAAGGTCTGCTCCCTCCCCAGCTTACAGAGCACATAGAAACCAAATTAAGCTGTGGTTATCTGATACATCCTTTAGTGCCATGTCAGAACACACGGACTGGGAGTCAGGAAGTCTGGGCTCTACACCAAACCCTGCCACAGACTTGCTGTGTAGCACTGGGCTAATCACTCAGTCTTTCTTCACTTCAGTTTCCCCTTTGCAAAAATGAGAAGAAAACAGCATTTACTTATCTCACAGTGGTGCTGCAAACTCTTAAATGCCAATCCTGCTTGTTAGACACCTGGTTGGTAGAACGGGGTGGATGGCACTAGAGAAGTGCAAACCACTGGTTTTATCTAGATTTTTCCATAACATTATTTTTTTGCTTGATGGGGGTTCTTAAAAATGAATGACTTTCTAGAAAAGCTCCACTCAGGGGTTAGTGAATTACATTACTGCAAATGACAAATATTGCAGTGTTCAATGTGTGTGGGACACAGCATGCGAGCAGGGGCCCGATGTTTGTGTTTTCCACTTAATACTCTGTGGTCATGAGTTACAGCAGCACAAGGAAAGGCCAGCCCGAGGTGCCACCAGGAATCAGAACCACATCACATGGCAACCGGGAACTAGAGCTACTATATCCTTTGTAATTTGTTGCTGTTAGAAAGGTAACAACAATAGCAGTTGAGTGACACCCTACTTATTCAAGCCAACATCAAACAATGCACATTTATGCCCTTGTGATCAATGCAATTTACAGATAGTGTCTATCGGCCTAGAGTAAACTCAATTTCATAGAAAACAAATCTTGGCAGAAATTCTCAGAAATTCAGTGTTGATAAATGCAAAGTAATGCACAATGGAAAACATAATCCCAACTATACATACAAAATGATGGGGTCTAAATTGGCTGTTACCACTTAAGAAAGAGATCTTGGCGTCATTGTGGATAGTTCTCTGAAACCATCCACTGAATGTGCAGCACCAGTCAAAAAAGCGAACAATGTGTTGGGAATCATTAAGAAAGGGATAGATAATAAGACAGAAAATATCATATTGCCTCTATATAAACCCATGGTACGCCCACATCTTGAATACTGTGTGTAGATGTGGTTGCCCCATCTCAAAAAAGATATATTGGAATTGGAAAAGGTTCAGAAAAGGGCAACAAAAATTATTAGGGGTATGGAATGGCTGCTATAGGAGGAGAGAGAAATAAGACTGGGACTTTTCAGCTTGTAAAAGAGATGACTAAAGGGGATATGATAGAGATCTATAAAATCATGACTGGTGTGGGAGAAACTAAATAAGGAAGTGTTATTTACTCCTTCTCATAACACAAGAACTAGGGATCACCAAATGAAATTAATAGGCATCAGGTTTAAAACAAACAAAAGGAAGTATTTTATTATACAATGCACAGTCAACCTGTGGAACTCCTTGCCAGAGGATGTTGTGAAGGCCAAGTCTATGACAGTGTTCAAAAAAGAACTAGATTAGCTCATGGAGGATAGGTCCATCAATAGTGATTACCTTTTCTGTTCATTCCCTCTGGGGCACCTGGCATTGGGCACTGTCAGAATCAGGATACTGGGCTAGATGTACTTTCGGTCTGACCCAGTATCGCCATTCTTATGTTCTTACCATTAGTGTAGATGTGTTAATGTAACTTGGCAAGTACTAGCCCCATTTGAAGCAATAGCTTCATGTATTTCCAGAATGAAGAACCCACATCCAAACCAGTTTCTGATCCAGGCATACATAACCTTCACTTCACCTCACGAAAAGAACTTGCAGGTAACTTGGAAGGAAGGAAGTACTTTGAACAGTAGTAAAGATATGCAGAAGGGGTGCAGGGACATTGGGCTAAGGATTTGCTTGGGGAACTGGCTCCACACATGCCCTAGGATCTGATTCTGACTGAACTTTACTCCAGAATAGACCAGGAGTAATACCAGTGAAGCCAACAGAGCTTCTCTATGTTGGGGAGATCAGAGATTCAAACCATAAATATCTCTATTACACACAAAAAACTACATTAAAAAGAATATTACTAAGGTAGCAAAGTCAAGCTTTCCAAAATTGGGAAATGCCAGAATTAAGGTTGCCTGTCTAACGTGGTCCCTCTCCTTGTGCTGTTCCTCAGTCAATTCCACACTTGTTCCAAGGGCTACTTTCACCTCCTTGATCACACTGGGGAGGAGCAGGACTGGCACAGCACTGCTAAATGGAACTGAGAAACTCAGGCCTGGTCTACACTAGGAAATTAGATCAGTATAACTGTGTCACTCAAAGGTGTGAAAAATCCACCCCCTCCCCCCGAGTGACACAGTTAAACCAACTGAAGCCCTGGTGTAGACAGCGCTAGGTTGACAGGAGAATTCTGTCAGGGGAAGCTAGCTATCGCTTCTCAGGGAGAAGGCCTCCCATCAGCTTCACTAAAGCACTACAGCTGAGCCGCTGCTTTGTTTTAAGTGTAGACAAGCCCTCACTTGCATTTCTCTTCCCCTTGTCCCCAACACTTCACCAATGCAGATTCCTTCCCAGTTCCCTGGGTCTGTCATCCCAATGTGCATCCAGTTCATGCAGCTTTGCAGCTTCTGTTTCCCTTAAGGATGCACAAACTAGGCCTAGGATTCATCCCTATAAAAAATAAACATTAAAAGAAATTAAAACAATTAACAATCCAAAAAAGACAGACCTACTCCCCGGCAGGGCCGGCTTTAGGAAGTGCGGGGCCCAATTCGAACAGTTTTGACAGGGCCCTGGCAGGGATGACTAAAAAAAAAAAAATGTAAAAAACCACATGCGGCTTGTACTCAGTGGGCGGTGCTCCGAGTCTTCAGCGGCACTTCAGCGGCGGCTCCTTCACCTGCTTCAGGTCTTTGGTGGTGGCACTTAAGGACCCACCGCCGAAGTGCCGCCAAAGACCCAGAGCAAGCAAAGGACCCACTGGCGAAGTGCCGCCGAAGACCCGGAGAGCCGCCAGGTGAGTAAAAATTAAAAAGGCGCCTCTAGCCAGGGAAGAGATTCTCACTGGGCATGGGGGCCATGCTCCCCGGAAGGTTTTAGTGAATCCAAAAAAATGCACCATTAAAGGCTGAAGATCAGTTATAAAAACAGAGTGTAGTCTTATAGACAGGCAGTGTAATCCAATGGCTCGAGCATGGGGCTGTGACCTGGGAGAATTCAGTTCTATTCTTGCCTGTGCCATGTGACACTGGCCAGGTCTCTGCACCTCAGTCACCTCCACCACCCTTTGTCTGTATTGCCTGTTTTGGATGCAAGCTCTTCAAGGAAGGGACTGTCCATTCCCTTGAGTAAATATTGTGCCTAGCATAACGGGGCTTTTATCTCATTTGAGCAGGGGTCTGAAACTCAATTTACCTTAGGGCCAGTGCCAGTCCTCAAATCCTCCCAGCAGGTCAATAATGTCACTCATGCTGCCCAGAACCCGGGCCCTAAAACTCTGGGGCCCCCCAAACTCTGCCCCCCACCTAAGGCTCTGGGAGGGAGTTTGGTTGGGGGAAGAGGTCTGGGGTAGGGGATTGGGGTGCAGGCTCTAGGAGGGAGTTTGGGTACTGGATGCAGGCTCTGGGGTGGGGCAGGGGTGGGGGTGCAGAAGGAGAGGGTGGGGTTGCAGGCTCTGGGAGGGAGGCAGGAGGGAGTGTGTGGGAAGGGGGAGGGGAAGCAGGCTCTGGGAGGGAGGTTGGGGGCGAGAGAGGGTTTGTGGGAAGGGGAGGGGGTGCAGGCTCTGGGAGGAGGGTCGAGGGGCAGCGCTTACCTGGGACTCCAAGGTGGGCTGGGCCGGGGGGGCCTCCACACACTGCTGTCCCCAGGCACTGCCCCGCAGCTTCCCATTGGCCGCAGGGGTGCTTGGGGTTGGGGCAGCACGTGGAGGCACAGTGCAGCCCCGCCCCGGGACTGAAGGGAGGGGCCGGCAGACACGTGGAGCGAGCAGGCAGATGCTGCTGCTGGTGGGTGGGGTCCCAGGCCATTGTAAATCGCCCGGGAGACCTGTGAGGTGGGGGGGAGTGCCCAGGGGTGGCAGGTGGGGCCAAGGGAGAGACCTGGTCCCAAAACTGCTGGAGCCCAGCAGGCCACATTGGGGAGGTTCTCTGGTTGCAGATGGCCCATGGGCCAGGAGTTTGAGACCCCTGCATTTGAGGCTTCTAAATGCTACCGTAATACAGATAAAAAGCTCACTTGCACTTATATTTTTACCTTTAAAATGAAATAGAGCTAGAACTAAAAGAACAAGCAAGAAGGGTTAAGTCAAGAGTAGGAGGCTGGGAAAATAGAAGTGAGGGGTATATATTTACTTAGAAGAACATATTTGGCTCAATATCAGTTAGGGAGGGATCTCAAACACTATAAAATATTCGTTATTATCTTCTGTTCTGTATCTTCTTTCATATGGGACACTTGCTGTAAGTGCCAGGTTCAACAGAGAAACAGATGGTGGCGAATTGCCTTTCCAGCCTCAGGATCTC
Organism: Mauremys reevesii; assembly: GCF_016161935.1. Taxonomy (NCBI): domain Eukaryota; kingdom Metazoa; phylum Chordata; order Testudines; family Geoemydidae; genus Mauremys; species Mauremys reevesii. Next base: position 263,347,729 of record NC_052624.1, read on the forward strand.
TCTCGTGCCATGAAAAGGCCTAATTTCAGCCATTTTATTTCATGTTTTTAGAATCTGGATACGTTTATTTATGTCCAAATAAACAAACTGGAGGTTTCATGTCCCAGTGCACTTTAAAATACTGTATTCTCTTCTAAAAAAAGAGTCCTCCCCCCTCGTCCCCCAAATTCATAAATCACAACACAGAGCAGGCGTGGGAAATCATCTGCAGCACAAGTTGGTGCCCTAAGGCCTTCTTATGAAACCTCTCTCTCTGCCGTTCAGTATGGGCTCCTCAATCAGTTGATTCCAAATTCATGAGTACTGCCTTATAGAAGTCCAGTCTCTATCCCAGCCCTTGTCACTGTATATTAAGTTCTTTCCCCACCCTGCTCACTGTTTTCCATTGTTCTTTGAAGTTCTGGGATGCCTTAAAAGTTCCAGGTCAAAGGACTCGTCTATACAGAAAGTTAGCGTGTAGCAAACTGGGGTGAACATCTGCAGCACTCTAGGACCATGTGGACCATGCTACTACACACTAAAAGTCGCCTACTCCGCTTTGACCTACTGCTATTTAAAAACTGCAGTACACAAAGCACAGGGTGGCAGGTGTGACACAGCCAGTTGGTGCACACAGCAGGCTAAAATACTGTAGATTCACAACCCGTCTTGCCTCACATTCTCTCGACATAGACAAGCCCTAAAAGTCAATTGTATAGACATGGAACTTTTTCATAGATAAGGCTACGTTAGCGTTATGATGGCACGAGCATCATCATAGCAGCAGCAAGGAGAACAAAACTCTTTGATCTCTTTAAATAAAAGCAGGGTTTTTAAATTAACTAATTTTAAGCTATATCAGTGGGCCTTTATTTTGCCTCAATTGTACAGAACCTAACAGACAGGGAAATGTAATTGTCACAATGGAAATTAGCGAGAAGCCCAAAACTTACATTATAGTTCTGAACATTTCTGAACTGAGAAGAAGTTTGGATCTGGATTCAGTTCCAAATTTTTTGCTTTGGGCTGTTTCTAGCATAAGTAGTGTCAGATGATACATATAAAACAGGTACTGACCTGGAATTCTGCCTGAAAGATTAATAACTTCTGGATAATATGTAACCCTTCTGCCGGGCCGAAACGATAGCAGCAAGGGCTGGGTTCAATACATAGGGGTCCCTTCCCCACAACATAATGCAAAACCAGCTCGAGCCCCCACCCAGTGACCTGGGAAAATCTTACACACACCCCTGGGCGCCTCGAAGAGGCAATACTTCCCCTCTCGCAAGCGCAGAGTCTTGGTGTAGCAGAAAAGGTTTAATTACATGACAAACAACAAGCATTAAATTGGGAAAATACCTCAGCTAGAGTTCATAGGTCAAACCGTGAGCAAAGACCCACTCCAGCAAATTGGGCCACACCCTTCTCTCGGGGTCCTTGAGTCCAGCAACCCCCAAATCACCCACAGCCCCAAAAGTCCCACAATCCAAAAGTCTCTGTCCCAGGTCAGTGCAGCCCCAGAGCTCAAGAGTCTCTCTGCAGAGAGTCCCCTCCCCAGCCTGGGTAGAAAGGGGCACCTTACGTGGTTTCGGGGCCAACTGCCCTGCCTCTTCATGGGGTTCTGCTTCCACTAGTCATCTCCGCAAACAGCTCAGCTCCGCTTGCTCTGTGGGCTGCTCCACTCTGCCAGCTGCTCTGGTCCACCAGCTGTCCTGTGAGCCACTCCAGCCATCCTTGCGAGCTGCTTGGCTCCACTCACCCAGTGGCTGCACCAACTGCTCCACTCCGCTCTGCCAGCTGCTCTTCTCCACGGTATTGCTTCAGGCTCCCCCACTCATTAGCACAGTACTCAGTGCTCTCAGCTCAGCAAGTCCAGCTCTTCAGTGATTTCAGCTCTTAGTGATTCCAGCTCATACTAGGGGAACCCAGTGCCCATGAGTTCAGCTCAGTAACTGGTATCTCGATTCTTAAGGGAATCAAAAAATTAACTCTGACATTCCACAGTGGAGAGAGGCACAGGTGGAACTGGTGCTTCTGGCTCACACAAGGAGCCTGCACCACCAAGTACAGACATCTGTCCCCAGCCTCTCTCCTTTCAATGGGTTTTGGAACCCATGTGCCCCATCTAGCAAGCGCTATCCAGCTGACAATGAAACTCCCCATCACAAGACAGTTTTGTAGTTCCCCATTTACCCAATCAGGGTGACAACATTTCATTCATCTTGCCCCAATAACAAAGAAATTGGGGATCCCACAGCAGTGAAAATAGCCATCCCAGGCTGCTGTGCGCTATGCTAATAGGTGTGGGAGTGCCAATGCAAATAATTGAAATACTATTGCGAATACATGAAACTTTTTTCTGCACTCCCCATAATTTACCACCAGATGTCAGGGTAGAGCTCATCCTGACTCTGCTTACAAATACATACCTGAAAATCTTTGAACAAACTTCCTAGAGCTGTATCTCTTATACTGACATTGTAAGCTCTTCAAAGCAAGAACCAGGGCTTTCTTATATGTTTGTACATTGCCTGTCATGATGGGCCTTGTGCTTCTATAATCACTGCAATAGAGAGAATAAATAATATAGTTAATTATAAATAAACTAATAATAAAAATCAAACCTGATAAACATTTTCACTCAGATATATGGAAAAACTCTGATAATGGAGGAAAGGGGAATGTGTGGCACACTTTACATGAGTCAAGGGTTACTGAAACTATCCGGCTAATTTCTTATCCAGAGTTTTAGGAATTTGGAAGATACAAAGCAATCCTAGATCACCTTGATCGATCGGTCCATCAGCCCTCATAGAGAGAGCACTGATCACAACACGTCATTCGCGTTGTTCTAGCCAGTCCTTCAGCCACCTGCTGGACAGGCTGTCAGTGGCACCAGACACCCAGTCGACACAGTGCACTGCAGTCCAGAACCCCTGAGTGATTCACCAGCCGCAGCCTCCCAAGTAGCTGGGATTACAGGCGTGCACCCCCATGCCCAACCAAACCTAGATACTTTAACAGAAATACTTTGATTTCACCAAGACCTTCTCATCAGCTAACCAACGTAAATTCTAGTTTGGGCCAGTTAAAAGTAGGCCATTGTTCTGCACACAAAGATACTGCCCAGAGCATACAAATGAAGAGTTACTACACTTCTAGAAGCATGACCCGATCTGCTGTCTGAAATAACATAATGGTCAGGGCACATCACTCTTCTGGAACATCAGGAGAGTCTGACATCAGGGGATGTGTAGTGCTTCTGGGCCTTTAATCAGAGAGTTGCTGGAATGCAGAGCTCTTCTGCTCATTTGATGATCTTTACCTCATGACACGAGTCTGGGCTCTGGGTCACATCTGTCCTACAACTAACTAATTCAATGCATCCTCATATGGATTTCCACATAAGAATATGGTTCCGAAGGACTGGACCACTCCTGGGCATTCTGTTATGGTACTCAGGAAATTTATTCCTAGAAAAAGCTGTAGAAGAGGATTAAAAAATGCTCTTTTCATATGATGCACCCTATCTTTGGGTTTTATACTACTGCCAATCACTGTCATTTCACAGGGCCTTCCATGTAAAAATCAATAGCAATAGTTAAGTCCCTAGTGGGCTTCATGGAGTCTCTGACTCTTCTCCCATTCTGAGGTAAACACACACTTTGGGGTACATTTTTTTGGTCTGTGCTGTTGGTTGATTCATTTATTAAAGGGCTTTTGTTGTTTGTTTCATTTTTAACCTTTAACCCAAGTTTATTCAAAACAAATGCACTTTAACATTCATACTCTTTAGCCTGCCTTACCCAAGAAGTCCTCCTCTTTAAGATAATTTCTCTAACATGGTATTTACCTTAACTATACTCAAGAAAACAATTCAGTTTCCCAAAGACAACAGAGTTAATCTTACTTCTTTATTCTTGACCCTTTTCAGTCTAATCTGCCTCTTTCCTATGCTGCAGTAATTGTCTCTCCATCATGGGCTCTGAGAGAGCCCTGATTCGGATCACCTCTGGTATCAGAGGGGTAGCCGTGTTAGTCTGGATCTGTAAAAGCAGCAAAAAATCCTGTGGCACCTTATAGACTAACAGACGTTTTGCAGCATGAGCTTTCGTGGGTGAATACCCACTTCGTCGGATGCGAGTAGTGGAAATTTCCAGGGGGAGGTATATATATGCAAGCAAGAAGCAAGCTAGAGATAACGAGGTTAGTTCAATCAGGGAGGATGAGGCCCTGTTCTAGCAGTTGAGATGTGAAAACCAAGGGAGGAGAAACTGGTTCTGTAGTTGGCAAGCCATTCACAGTCTTTGTTTAATCCTGAGCTGATGGTGTCAAATTTGCAGATGAACTGAAGCTCAGCAGTTTCTCTTTGATGTCTGGTCCTGAAGTTTTTTTGCTGCAGAATGGCCACTTTAAGATCTGCTATTGTGTGGCCAGTGAGGTTGAAGTGTTCTCCTACAGGTTTTTGTATATTGCCATTCCTAATATCTGATTTGTGTCCATTTATCCTTTTCCTTAGAGACTGTCCAGTTTGGCCGATGTACATAGAAGAGGGGCATTGCTGGCATATGATGGCGTATATTACATTGGTGGACGTGCAGGTGAATGAACCGGTGATGGTGTGGCTGATCTGGTTAGGTCCTGTGATGGTGTCGCTGGTGTAGATATGTGGTCTTCAGCTGGTGAAAGAAGGAGCCTCTCCACCACTGCACCCAGGATACTTAAAGGAAACTGGAACCAAGGACAGTAACTACAGGGTGTGTGTGTGATTGCTGGACCCAGGCTAAAAGGAGATTAGCCTGTAAAAGGGAGCATTCTGGAACTGATGCCAGGCCAGAGCGCCATCAGCACAGACTGGTAGGAGCAGCTGACCAAAGAGTGGCCATTCCTCTGGGCTCCCTCAGCCCCATCTCATCTGTCCTCCACTCCCCTACCTACTGCAGTGAAGCTCCTCGGGGGCACTGAACAAGTGCTGGTGATGGAGTATCTTCTTGGGACTGAACCATGCTTTTTTCTACTCACACGGGGACCACTCATAGAAGTTAGAGCTTTGCCATCTAGCTGGATGTTCATGATGTCTTTTGCATTTGAATTTCTTCACAATTTTTGTGAATTTTATCCACCTTTCTTCTGGGTATAGAGTAATTACTGTAACAGTAACTGCACACCGCACCATAGTAACTCGAGCTCAGGAACCAATCCATGCAACAAACCTCGATGCCAACTCTGCCCACATATCTACACCAGCGACACCATCACAGGACCTAACCAGATCAGCCACACCATCACCGGTTCATTCACCTGCACGTCCACCAATGTAATATATGCCATCGTATGCCAGCAATGCCCCTCTGCTATGTACATCGGCCAAACTGAACAGTCTCTACGGAAAAGGATAAATGGACACAAATCAGATATTAGGAATGGCAATATACAAAAACCTGTAGGAGAACACTTCAACCTCACTGGCCACACAATAGCAGATCTTAAAGTGGCCATCCTGCAGCAAAAAAACTTCAGGACCAGACTTCAAAGAGAAACTGTTGAGCTTCAGTTCATCTGCAAATTTGACACCATCAGCTCAGGATTAAACAAAGACTGTGAATGGCTTGCCAACTACAGAACCAGTTTCTCCTCCCTTGGTTTTCACACCTCAACTGCTAGAACAGGGCCTCATCCTCCCTGATTGATCTAACCTCATTATCTCTAGCTTGCTTCTTGCTTGCATATATATACCTGCCCCTGGAAATTTCCACTACTCGCATCCGACAAAGTGGGTATTCACCCATGAAAGCTCATGCTGCAAAACATCTGTTAGTCTATAAGGTGCCACAGGATTCTTTGCTGCTTTTACAGATCACCTCTGCTGCACCACCTCACCCCCTACTTTCTAGTCTTGCAGGCCTGTCCAGTTACCATTTCATACAGATGGATAGTGAAAATATTCTCCTCTAAGCTCCCACATCTTGTGTTGGGAGTTCTCCTTTTGATTACCCTCTTTACAGACTGAAAACACAGGCCCCTGACCCCGGAGTAGTATTATTTGCTATTATTTTGTAATATTCTTATTTTTTAAATTCACAGGTAGAGGGAATTGTGGTAACTCAAGTACAGCAACATGTTAAATATATTGGCTGTCCAGAAAAATGATGCTGTGGTAACAACTTTCAGTAAATCTCAGAACAAAACAGAACAGGCCCAGCAAAATCCACATTTAGTAAAAAGGGTCATATTGAAAATAAGGCAAATTTTTATTGTGCTTTAGACTGGTTTCCACCATTCCAATTATATCCTTATTCTTAAGACACCAGCAGCCCTTGATGGAAACATGTGGGGTATGTCTACACTGCAGCAGGAAGGTGTGATTCCTAGCACAGTTAGGCAGACTCGCACTCGTGCTGTTTGAACAAGTGCACTACAAAATAGCAGAATGGACCTTGTGCATGGGACGTGATTCATGCTAGCTACCCACACTCACACCCAGGGGATTGGGCAGATTTGGACTTGGGTGACTAGCTTGCACTGTGCCTGTGCACAACATCCACACCGCTATTTTTAACATGCTAGTTTGAGCAGTACTAGTGTGAGTCTGCCTACCCATGCAAGGAATCATACCTCCCAGCTGCAGTGTAGACATACCTGGGACCCTGAAAGCCCCTCAATACCCACTGGCAGAGGGCCCACTGTACTGAACAAGTCTGTTGCATCTTACGTGCATTTAACATGCGCGATTTCAGCTTTATGTGGTTGGCAAAAACAAAAAAAAAAAGAGAAAAATAACAATTTAAATACTGTTTCTGTAGAGCAGGTGATTTTGCCTGCCATTCAACTCAATGTCATTTTGACTATATGCGGTTTTTGCTTTACGCGCTAACCGCGGGACGAACCCCCGTGTAAGATGAGACAGACCTGTAACTCATTTCAGGCCTACCACATTCACTGTCCCCAACATACTTTTTGTCATAATATGTATCCAAAAAGTATCTTGTAAGGTATTGTATGTAAACTGGTGATGTGCTGGTCAGGAATAGGTGTGATGTATGTTTGGGATGCATATAAAGAGTTACATATGAGTGCGGGAAATATGTTCTTTACATGTATTTGGGAGGCAGATCATAAAGCAAGCCTGCCCCAGATAAAGGATTGTGTGTTTACCTGTCTGCCTGGCTTGATTACCAGCAGAGGACAATGAAAGTACATTTATATATAAGGCAAACAAAGCCATCAAGCTAACAAGTGATAGAGGAAACAGCTTAGTGAGCTCACCGGAGGACAGAAGGCTTCCTGGCTCCTGAGGCAAAGACAATGGGCTTTGGGAAATATAAGGAGAGCAAAAAGACATTCTAGTTATCCATCACTGAGGACGAAGGGAACTCTCATTCTGTGAATGTTGGATTCTCCTACCAGGAAAGGCTGGAGATGCTGTAAGTGAGAAAACTGTGTAGGCAAAGACAGAGCTTGCTAGAATTAAGTTTTAGGCACTAGAAAGTATGTTATTTTTGTTTGGTTGGTACCATACCTGTCTCTTTTTCTCTTGCTTAGTATCAATTAAATCTCTGTTTTTTATTAATATATTTGTTCTTAGTTTTACAATAAACTATCTTGGTTCATATTGAAGTAAAGAGGGAGTCATCTGCTAACCTAACAGGCTGTTGTGTGCACTGTCTCTTTATAGGCAGCAAACAATTTCTGTGAGTGTCACGGCGAGATGGACTGGACACTGCAAAGAGACATCTTTGGGGAACTCGGATTCACTGATCATTGCCCTGAAGGCAAGGCTTAGATTGGCAGATGCTCTAGGCATTTGCTGGTGAGGTGGACAGGTTGGTGTGGCAGGGAGCTGGCACACAGTTTAAGCCCTAGCAAAGCATGCCCTTGCTGAGGCAGAGCAGTAACACAATGGCTTACAGTTTTGGGTGTTCTGAGGAAAGCATCACGATACCCATGGATTAATGATGGGAGAGAAGTAGTGTTGCATAGTGGTTAAAGCCTGGGACTGGTAGTCAGTAGTCCTGAGTTATATTTCCAGGCCTGCTACTGAACCTGTGTGTGATGGTTGCTTAACTTCTCCTTGCCTCAATTCCCCCATCTGTGAAATGGTTTCAGTGATAATTACCTACCTGTCAGACTTGTGAAGCTTAATTAACATTTTAGGCTGAGATTTTTCAAAGGAGCCTAAGCAAGCATCTTCTTTGAAAGTGTCAACCTCAAATGAAAGACACTATATGAATATTATTATTATGTCAGTGAACTGGGAGAGAGATCCTGGCAGCAAAGACCGAAAAAAAATAATAATAAAAACCAACAACAACCTGATTAAGTTTGCCAAGAAGAAATGCATTACTGACACCTAGCACTACAAATAACTTGTTTATGTGCACAGCAGAGTCTTATCTCACAGCACTGCTTTCCCTGATTCCAAACAAATTGGACTGTAGGGTAGTGCCCAGAATGGCAATGGAGTGCCTGCAAATGGATGTCTCTATCGCAGCATTCTGTCCTGTGAGGCATGATAGGGGTTAAATATATCCAGTGTAAAATCTGATGGTGGTTATTTAAGTGATCTCAGTGCACTGACATATTTAGGGGACTCCCTCAACATGCAATGAGAATAACACCCTCTCACTTATTTTAGCATACGCTAGGTCTGTATTATTGACCAAATGACTCAAGACCATGGATGTGCCAGAAAAACCAAGAATAGCAAGTGAACAAATGTTTCTTACAAAGAGCTAAGCATACAAGTACAGAGCTCTCCATACCACAATGGAGCTTTTCATGTGGGATTGTGGTTCCAGCTCCTGATTGTCTTGCTCATGCCTCCCATACAGTGTATTTTCCATCAACATGTCTTGGGACTTGTTTACATATGAGCTTTGTGCCATGCCCAGTAACTAAAATTAAGACACAATTATATATCGTAGGGCAGTGAGGAAAGGTTGGGGGATTAGCAGTAAATTTCACAACCAGTGATTCTCCTAGTTCTAATAAAAATACTTTCATTGGGCTTCTTTGTTTTGCCTGCTACTTTAACTAGTTATGGCTCTCAGCTGCTTCTCCAAAGTGCAGGACTGTTGTGGATCCATGGCTTTGGCTCAAGTCCATTTCTCCTGCTAACACAAAGAAGGTGTTAGTAGTGCAAGCCAGAGATCTTTATCCACAAATCACTATGCTGAGTGGTGTCCTATTCATTTCTTTTACACCTTTTGGGAGTCACTTGAATTCTCAGATTATGCTTTCAGTCTATCCACCTATTAAAATCATAGAATAACAGGGTTGGAAGGGACCTCAGGAGGTCATCTTGTCCAACCCCCTAGTCCGTGCATTTGTTACAATATGATCAGTGCAAGTAGACACATAGAAAGGATTGGAAGTGATTAAAAGGGATGAATGAATCTGTTCAGATAATGCAAAAACCACTCATCTCTGTCCATAACAAGCTGAGCCCAAATGGAACATATTTAAGGGTTAAACAATAAAGATATTTTATATGACATTTAATTTTCACATTGTTTGACACTTCCTGAGTTGGGCTTAGTAGTGCTTTTCTTTGAGCATTCCTTGCCCTTTTGGAAGCAATAACTCTTTGCAATGAGTTGCATGGAAGCAATGTCAACATAGACATGGAACAATTAAGTGACTTGCCCAAGGGTCATGCAGTGAATCAGTGGCATAGCAGAAACAGAATTTACAAGTCCTTGTTCTAAGTCCTTTCCTCTACATACCAGGCTCTACTCCTTGTATGGTCACTGCATGGCAAAGCACACTCTCTCACACATGCCCACACAGAAGAGGGAGGGAACGAGCATGAAAAAGGAAAGAGAAAAATATCTGGAAAAAAGATTACAGAAAGAAAGACACTGCATATTACTTATTAAAAGTTATTTGTTAAAGACAGACTACAGCAATTGTCCCAAGCCAAGCACATGGAGACAAATTCATCCTTTATGCAGCTCCAATGGAGTCAATAAATTGAGTTCCTTGAAGGATGGTCTTGGCCCACTAAATCCAATCCATTTTTGTTTGGTTTTACCAGAATCTTGCCTTACTATGGTCTATTTCTGTCCTATTTTGAGCATTACAACATTTCTGAAGGGACACAACAACATTTCTGAAGGGAGAGGGAAGAGAGCTAGCGAGTATTGACATGAGATGGAGGAGTCATAGAGTTTATTTTTTATACAAACTAATCCTCCCTGAGTTATGTAAACTTCCTTGAGTTACACAAACACTCTGAAAGGCAAAGGTTTTCTATCTACAGTGAACTACTGATATTAACACTTGTCTTTCCCATACTGCCTGCTAACACTGTTACATGCTGCTCTCATACCATTAGTACAGGATCTTGTTCTCCATGGGAGAAATGAATTTAAGGAAAGGTGACTAGTGAAGAAACATATAGAAGGGCTGCACTTTTACAAGGTGAGAAATTGGGCTAAATCGTACCTTGTTCTGAAAAATTGAGCATGGTCACCTAGGACCGTGACAGAATACAACCCTGTATTCACATCCAACACACTATTATAATAATCGACGTACAGGGTATGCCTTGGAAGGTATCGTTTGAAAACTCATAATTTGCTGGTCACTATTGTCCTGATAAAATGTGTATGGCAACATTGTATGTGAAGTTGTGAGATTTCCTTGCATGATGTTATTAACGCATGTTCCAAACCCCACAGCCCCAAGCAGAAGTTGACAAAAAAGGTCTGTCCTAAGCAAAGAAACGTGTGCTTGCCCAGCAAATACCTCCTGACAGCCGGGCTCTGTAGGCAGGGGCCGGATCTAGGGGGCGGAGACGACCAGCAGCTGGTTCCTTCAGGGGCGAGGCAAGAGCGCACTGGGGTGCAGTTTGGACCTGTACTGAGTGCCCAGTCATGCAGAGGCAGCCCCGCTTTGGGAGCAGGGCAGGGAGGGCTGCCAGGCAGCCAGCCAATGCCCCAGCTCCTACAGCACAGAGAGCCAGGGGCCCCAGCAGCTGCCACCAGTTTCCGATCTGCAGGCTCCTGGCAGGAGGTGATGGTTTTCAAACTGTGAGATGCATTTTTCCTCTGTGCTAATTGGAAGGCAGAAATCTGCAGAAGGGGCGCACGTGAACCCCGCGTGCCTCCCCCCATTCGTCACTTGTTTGCCCCGGGCACTAAAATAACTAGTTACAGCTCTGAACATAAAGTTCTCTCTCCCACTGTCTTTCTCTTCCTGTTTCTTTCTGAAGTTCTGACAACCCTTCATTTGCATTCAGCTCAGACTGGTGATAGGCAGCACATAGTGAACAAGACAATGCTCAGTAAACAAACAGCTGGATAAACATCTCTCTCATCTGATAGAAAACCTGCCTTGTTGGTGACCAGACTTTAATATAGACATATTCATATTCAAAACATATTTTCAGTATATATAACATAACTCCTTATACTATATCTGTACATACATTTCGCAATCATATTGATGCCCAGTGGGACCCCGGCTTTCATTTGAGATCTCACCTGACACTCTTTGGTGAACTGGAATGTATATATCAGACCTAAGAGAGTTCTGTAACTCCTCTGCACCTCCTTGCCAGCTAGAGGCAAGAGATTCTTGGATCACACAGTCTAAGGATAAGTGTGGCCCTATTGGTGGAGGAACTGAGCACCCAGTACTCAGTGGAAGCTGAGAGTCCTGTGCCTCTTCAGCATCTCTGAAAAAAAACAGGCTTCTTTTACTTAGGTGCCTCTATACAGAAGCTTGCCTTTTTGTCTTCCACTCTGGCTTTCCAGACTGCAGGGAGTCTATAGCCATCCCCCCTCTCTCCAGCAGGGTAGCACATGCAACCTAGCGTTCATATTATTAAATCCAGTTAGTATTTTTGTATGTATTTATTCACAGGCTTTTTAGTTCCCCCCGGAGCTTATGGAGCTGAAATAATGGGGGATTTGGTTTTCCCCATGATATTTCAGATCCCAAATGGAGGAAGTATTGCAAGAAGGCCAGATCTGATCTCATCAATGGTTTGTTGAGGAATAAAAAGTGGCTTTGGGTGGTGTGGTGGTGGACACATACAGAGAAATTCAACTTTAGATGGGTTTACCCAACTGCATCCCCCCAGACACTGATATGATATGTTTGCCCTCCCTTAGGATCAGCACTAAATGATGCATATTGGTTCTGCCGTGTCTGGGATTGCCTTGTTATTCCTCATTTATTTTCCCCAATTGCCCTTCCAGTAACTCCTTTTCATTTGAAAAGGTTTAATTTACAACTATACTCTTTGTTTCCTGCCTTGTAGTCTTTTGGACTAAGCAATCTTATAAGTCTGTTTGTGACTCTATGACCTTCAGGGTCCCTTCCAGCTCTGTGACCTACATATATCTCCATATTAACAGTTAATGGAAGCTTTGCCCATCTACACTAGGGGTTTGCACTGGTGGCTGGGCAACAAAGGCTGCAACTAGATAAATTCCACAGCACAGACAAGAGCTTACATGTGAAATTTGCTAGTTCCTTAGGCCATCCAAACCCCTTTTTGTTGTTAATGTTATGATTGCACTGGGCTTATCTCACCCATCTATTGAGCAGCTACCAATTCAAGATGTCCTTTAACAACTATTGAAGGCTTCCAAATTAGGGTTCTCTTATTTTTATTTCTATAACCTTATTTATCTTGCCTACATATTCAGCTATAATCTCTTTCTTTCACATACTCTCTCTCTCTCACACACACACACACACACACACTCCCCCAGTCTTTCAGACAGTTTTATTTACTGGAACAGGTTCAATATGTTTTGGATAAACTATTTCAGATTAGGGCTAGCCAAGCCTAGCAAACCAAGCTGGGTGAAAATTTCTGGATGTAACTTTGTTTGTTTGACCAACTATGATTTTGTTTGTTTGTTGTTGCTTTTGTTTCAGTCACCAAACAAAAAGGAAGCCATAAAGGAAGTTGAAGATTTGATGCTTGGCTGTTTTAGCTGTTTGAGTGTTTTCCCCTACAGAGATAATATACAAATGGTTGAAGATATTTTACTCTAACTTTCTAAATCTCATCTAAATCTTAGGCTGAGACAAAGAATAGAAAATTTCAGCTCCAAAGGAGAATTTACCCAGAAAGTTGTGAGTCAGAACAAGAGTTATAAAAAAGGTTTCAGGCAACTCTTACTATAGTGAATTCTACTATACAATAATGTTTATAAAATCCAAATTCAGCATTGCAATGTAGGATAAATGGCTTTAGCAGCAGTGCTTCTATGGACATTGTGTACTTCTTACACCAGCAAACTGAAACTTTCATCACACGATTTAAAAAAAATCTAATCCCCAGGGATTACTAATGATTGGTAAACAAAGCAAAGCTAGTGCTTTTTGGAAGGAACAAACAGCAGTGCTTGAGATTTGTTGTGGTGACTCAAGCACTGATACTGTTCAATGACTTCCCAGAGGGGGGAAAATTAGAGTGCAAAATTGCACACACCATTCAGTTTAGATTAACAAAACTTTATGCAAAAAATAAGGGAACAATCTTATGATGTTTTAAAAGGCTCTTTTATCCACTTGCTGAGTTGGTTGTAATGAGACCCACCTGATCTGACTACTTTGGTGATTCAGCAAAGTAGCTCTACACCTTCTCACAAAATCCTTGTTCCTGATAACTGATGTATCAAACTATAATTGCTATGTGTGTGAGAAGTTATAAATAACATTTGCTTAATTATAATCCATTCTTAGGTTGTGCTCTATAGACTGCATACAAATTTTCAAGAAGAGTTAAGTTTGAAGTCATAGTAGCAATCTGTTTGTTAGCTAGGGGGAACCAAAAGACATGTTAAGTCAAAAATTCAAATCAGTATAATAATATTTAAAATGACCTGCAACAAAACTAGTTTCACTAATTTTCTTCAAACTACGCAGAAACATTTTTCTTGACTTTCAGAATAAAATTAAGCAAGCTTCAGGTCATTCCGAAATTACAGGGTTTATACTGACCACTGCTCCACAGTCTACAATATCAAGCGTCCCTTATCAGTTGCTAAAATGCTCTATTTTATCAGAATGGGAAGATAATATTGATGAAAAGCCCTTTAGCTGATAGACTGAGAAATACTGATGTTCAATTTGGGACTAATCATTCCATGTTTATTCACTGATATTTTTCAGACCCACTCACAAGTCCATAATTATTATTCCATTTCCTTCTGTACATTTTTCTTTTGTACTTTCAATAAAACAAGGTTTTAGCTCCAGACCACCTGACAATTAGACAAGAACAAAAAACCAAACAAAACATACAGCGTGGTACAAGGCCAAACCATAGTAACACACAATTACTTTTCCAACATGCAGAAATTATGTACAGAAACACAAAAGACAAATAATGTATGTCTATTCTGTAGCTGACAGAAATAAAACCTATTTATAAAGATCAAAGATTGTTTTCAACGGTATAGTACCATTTCTGGAAAATCAATCTACATTATTTTTAGTACAGGTTAGGAACTGTGAGCAATGATTGAATTATTTGCCAAGAACATGGTTAGACAGAGAGACTTGGAAAACTGGAAACTGTGATTTCTTTCCAAAGGAAAAGTATATCATAGTCACAGCTGGCATCACTACATACAGGTCTTTGGGCTTCTAATACATTTTATGAGAAACAACACATGTTTTAATATAGAGCAGCCTATTATTATCAGGTTAACAGGAGTTATTCTTTAATAGAGATTATCCAGGTCTATCTGGAATTTCAAGACACCGAGTTGCCTCTGAAATCCTGAGATTAATCTGAAAATATTTATACTACATCCTATAAAACAGAATGCACACAAATGTTGAGGATGCCTGCCTAATAATATCAATAACAACCTCTGAACTGGGTGAAACTTTTTAGTGAATAGCCCAAAAATGAAATTTTGGTCAGCCCCAAACTATTGTCAAATCTGACACAAAATCACTGAAAAGTTTCCACCAAAACTTTTTCTTTTCTTTTTTTTTGGTGGTGGTGGGGGGGAAAGGGGGACACTTCAGTGGCTGGTTTGGGAATGACACCTGAGGACACAGTGGTGCCACCCCCACCCCCATTCCTGATGTACAGCACAGAGCTGAACTTCAGTTTCCCACACTGCTGTTCAAATCCCTGCTGTACATCAGGTAGAGGGGGAGGCCAGGGAATTGAACTCAGGTGTCTTACATCAATCGGAGTACCCTAACCACTGGGCTATGGGATATCCTACCTGAAGTCTCAATCTCTTCTGTTGAAACTGTTCCACTTTGTATAAAATACTTGAATAGTCATTAGGCCTTGAAAGAGAAAGCAAAAAATAACAACTCTCTAGACTGGTGGTTAAAGCATTTCATTGGCACAGAGGTGACCCTAGTTCATATATGTGCTTCAATGTCTATTTATCTGCAGTGTAACCTGAATATGACATTGATGGGTTTACTAGATATGGACAGATTAGATAACTAGGACGAACCCAAATCTTGCCGCTTTTGGGGCCCAACGTAAGACTCATCTTGTTCCCTCAAGTCTATGGTTTCTGAATGGCCTGGCAATGTTTCTTCCAAAGAACAAAGGACAAGCAGAGGGTCAGGGTTTAAAGGTGCAGTGTAAAACCAGGGGTGGAGAGAAAGAAAGGATTATAGTCCTTTCAAAAAAGAAATATTGCTTGTCATATTGGTGCCTAGGTATGCAAAGGTAGATAAGATAATACAAAGGGAGGTATAACTCAAATGCCTAATGCACAGCTAGAAGAAAAGATTTTTCTCTTAAAGATCCCGTATTCTAACTCCTTCCACTAAGTGCTGTAAAAGCTCTTACTCAAGTTCTTTTGATCCTCCAAGAACATCTCTAGGAAAATTGAGGAAAACAAGAATTGATATTTCAAAAGATGAAAAGCAAGCAGAAAAATAGATGTTGGGACAAAAGGGGTTGGTTAGGTTTGAGCCAGGGGTTATAATTGGGAGTAACTGGATGAAAATGGGCAAAGGAAAATTTTGGGTGCACAGCAGGAAAAAAAAATTCCTGACAATGAAATCTTTTACGATGTGGAATGAGATTGCCAATGGGAGTGGTGAAAAGCCCATCACTTGTTTCCTTTAAAATTAAGCAAGAAAATACTGTAGTGAATGTTAGCTGAGGAAGGGACAAGATGACCTAAATAGTATTTTCCATCAATAATTTCTGGTATTATGAAATAGGCTGAAACTGTATGATGTCAAACCCACTTCTCTTTGCTGTGCTTTGTTGTGTCTTCCAGAATAATAGCTTATATTCCAAATATATAAGCATACTTATGCAAAAAAACCACCTATAAGTATGAAACATATATCTTTTCTTTTGCATTTCTTTTCTTGACCACTGTTGAGTCAACAAAATACTCTGAGTTACCTTGAAGGAAAGTATCTTTCATCTTTCACTGAAAAGGTCTATTGCTATAGCAGTGGTGGTAGCCAAAGGTGGCACTAGTTACTGATGGTAGCAACAGTGGCCTCTCTATGGTCAAATTTTCAAACAGATGAAGTTAGGTGTCTAAATCCATATTTAGCAAAGCACTTAAATACATGCTCACATGTAAACACATGGTCAAGTCCCATTTAAGTCAGTAGCACTTAAACACGGTGCTAAAGTTAAGTATATGCTTAAATTAGGGCTGTCAATAAATTGCAGTTAACTCACACGATTAACTCAAAAAAATTAATTGCAATTAAAAAAATTAATCGCAATCTAAATTGCACTGTTAAACAATAGAATACCAATTGAAATTTATTAAATATTTTGGATGTTTTTCTACATTTTCAAATATATTGATTTCAATTATAACAGAATACAAAGTTTACAGTGCTCACTTTATATTGTTTTTATATACAAATATTTGCACTGCAAAAATGATAAACATAAGAAATAGTATTTTTCAATTCATCTCATACAAGTACTATGGTACAATCTCTTTACCGTGAAAGTGCAACTTACAAATGTAGATTTTTTTGTAACATAACTGCACTCAAAAACAAAGCAACGTAAAACTTTAGAGCCTAAAAGTCCACTTGGTCCTACTTCTAGTTAGCCAATCGCTAAGAGAAACAAGTTTGTTTATATTTACGGGAGATAATGCTGCCTGCTTCTTATTTACAATGTCACCCCTGAAAGGGAGAAAAGACATTTGCATGGCACTTTTGTAGCTGGTAGTGCAAGGTATTTACATGCCAGATCTGCTAAACATCCATATGCCCCTTCATGCTTTGGCCACCATTCCAGAGGACATGCTTCCATGCTGATGAGGCTCATTTAAAAAAAAAAAAGTGTTAATTATATTTGTGATTGAACCCCTTGGGGGAGAATTGTATGTCTCCTGCTCTGTGTTTTATCTGCATTCTGCCATATATTTCATGTTATAGCAGTCTCAGATGATGACCCAGTATGTTGTTTGTTTTTAAAACACCTTCACTGCAGATATGACAAAATACAAAGAAGGTACCATTGTGAGATTTCTAAAGAGAACTACAGCACTCAACCCAAGATTGAAGAATCTGAAGTGCCTCCCAAAATTTGATTGGGACAGGGTGTGGAACATGCTTTCAGAAGTCTTCAAAGAGCAACACTGATGCAGAAACTACAGAACCCGAACCACCAAAAGAGAAAATCAACCTTCTTCTGGGGGTGTCTGACTCAGACAGGGATGCTCAGAGGATTCGGGGGGCCTGGGGCAAAGCAATTTCGGGGGCCCCTTCCATAAAAAAAGTTGTAATGCTATAGAATACTATATTCTCGTGGGGACCCCTGTGGGGCGCCGGGGCCTGGGCAAATTGTCTCACTCCCCCCATCCCCCCCCCCCCCCCGCTGGGCAGCCCTGGACTCAGATGATGAAAATAAACATACGTTGGTCTGCACTGTTTTGGATCATTATCGAGTATCATAGAATCATAGAATCTCAGGGTTGGAAGGGACCTCAGGAGGTCATCTAGTCCAACCCCCTGCTCAAAGCAGGACCAAACCCAACTAAATCATCCGAGCCAGGGCTTTGTCAAGCCTGACCTTAAAAACCTCTAAGGAAGGAGATTCCACTATCTCCCTAGGTAACCCATTCCAGCTCTTCACCACCCTGCTAGTGAAAAAGTTTTTCCTAATATCCAACCTAAACCTCCCCCTCTGCAACTTGAGACCATTACTCCTTGTTCTGTCAGAACCTATGCATGTCCTCTGGAATGGTGGTTGAAGCATGAAGGGACATATGAATCTTTAACGCAGCTGGCACGTAAATATCCTGCAATGCCAGCTACAACAGTGCCATAAGAATGCTTGTTCTCACTTTCAGGTGACATTGTAAACAAGAAGCGGGCAGCATTATCTCCCGCAAATGTAAACAAACTTGTTTGTTTGAGCGATTGGCTGAAGAAGAAGTAGGACTGAGTGGATTTGTAGGCTTTAAAGCTTTAGATTGTTTTATTTTTAAATGCAGGTTTTTTTGGACATAATTCTACATTTGTAAGTTAAACTTTCATGATAAAGAGATTGCACTACAGTACTTGTATTCAGTGAATTGAAAAATATTTCTTTTATTTTTACAGTGCAAATATTTGTAATAAAAAATAAATATAAAGTGAGCATTGTACACTTTCTGTTCTGTTGTAATTGAAATAAATATATTTAAAAATATGGAAAAGATCCAAAAATATGTATATAAATAGTATTCTATTATTAACAGCGTGATTAATCATTAATTTTTTTAATTGCTTGACAGCCCTATCTTAAATGCTTTGCTGCCTAGGGAGTGGACTGCTGAACTTGGGCCTAGATTTTCAGAGTTGTTAAGCAACAAACAAATCTCATTGAAGTCACTGAGAGCTGCATTTGTTCAGCACCCAAGTTTTAAAGTTATGACCTTAGTGTAGACAAGGTGCTGGGTTTTTCACCATTATGTTGTCTAGTGCTCCTCTGAGCACAGTTAGGTGACACAATGGTAAGAAAAGTAGACACAGCCTTAGGAAAGAATTTACCCTGAAGTATTTGGGGATGGAGTAGCTGCTAGAAGGATGTTATTTTTATTTTTGTGCCTGCTTTATTTGCTGTTTTGTTTTTAATAATATGGAAAATACAGGCTATTATATGACACCTTTCTTTATAACTAGAATTATAGAAAGGTGCCCAGAGCATAAAACAGGCCTATTCGTAAATCTAAATACATAAAATAAATACAGACATAAAAAGCTTCAATTCTTTTCTGAGAATAAATTTGCAAAGTTTTCTTTTTTATGTGATCTGAATTTATTTGCACATGTTTTCAGGGTGAAATTCACCCCATGGCCTGGCAAGACCTATCTGAATCCTTCCTGCACATCACCTAGGGAACAAACAAAGCTCCGCCACATCCCTGTCTAGCCTGGACTGCTCTTTGCAAGACCTAGGCAACATTTAATTGACATTCAAGCCTATTTTGAGAGTTTAAGTGGTACCTAGCTCTCGTACTTACCCTCTGCAGAGCAAACAAACATTGATACTGTGGTAGCATCTCAAGATCACAGCCGAGTTCAAACCCATTGTGCTACATGCTGTACAATTATATAATACAGCCCCTGAATAACTCACAAAATGTTCAAGCAGGATAGCACATAATCACAAAGTCCTAAGGTGCTTTCAAAAGTTAAAGGGGAGGGAGCAGCACAACCAGCTCCATGAAAAGAAGACTGGATTGAGGGAGGTGGAAAGGTGCAGAAATGGTGAAAGATGGCTAGACACCCCCCAGACAAAAATGACAAAATGGGAAAGGAAAGCTATAGTGAGGAGAAGACAATCAGATGGGGCCATCTCCAACCCTTCATAAAAACTGCCAAACATATGGCTCTTTCTCTGGGCTGATTGAACCTCTCCTTAATTAACAGTATATGGGTAGATTTAAAACTATATTAAAACTCCAGCTCTGCTGCTCTTGTGAGCTCAAATAAATCTCCCACTGACTTCAATCAACTTAGGTTGGGTTTTCTGTAGGCATTTAGGCTACACACAGGACTTGGGGTAACAGCTACAGGAATGTTTAATAATTATTTTGACCACAGGAGGGCTCCCATGTTTCATGAATGCACCTGGAAACCCATTGAAAACAGTGAGACTAATTTGTGGCAAAGGAAGGACTAGGGTGCTAGAGTTGAAACAAGAAGTTACATAAATTGGAAACGTTATATATAAACAGTTTCTCTTCTTCAACAAAACACCAAGAAGGAAAAGAACAAATGTTTCCCTGCAACTTTTGTTTTTATAATGTCCTCCTAAAAAGGGCACCTATTGAAATGAGTGATGTTAGCTTGTATGTTCTCCAGGGGGACCACCACAACTTCTTGACACATGCCCTCAACAGAGGACATAAGAGCTGCATAGGCTTTTTGTTAGCTCATTCCCCAGGGGTGAATTTTAGAGGTCTAACTCAGCTCCCATTGAAGTCAATGGAAAGACTCCCCCCCGCCTCAATGGAAGTTGCAGTGGGCCCAAGTTTCAGTGTTGGAGTGAACGGCCGGCTTCCCCTATAAATTCCAGTCCTGTGTAGACAGAAGTGGTCATGGTCTTTTTCTTACTTGGCTTTGAGTCACAGGGGAGGCAATACTCAACTTATTCTATTGAGGAGTTATGTTAAATCTGTATTTACCCAAGAGTTTGTATTAACCTGGTCTAACAGGTCAAGGCCTGCACTGAGAATTTCCAGTTCACACTATAGATCATTGACCTAATAGACCTGATGACTTTAAGTGGTTCCAGGCAGACACAACCCACATGGAGTAGATGTAAACATGTTACAAACTCTTATGAAATTTTTCATTTACAAAAACTGGTCCTGTGTTCATGGGGTGGAAAGCAAACCTGGTGTCTTTTTTTAAAAATGTCTTTTAATTGACAAAAAGTACTTTGTTGGAAGGCACCAAAACCAGATTAGAGTCCATGAGTAATACCCGCAAGATAAAAGCTAGCATCAGATTCAGTATTTGTACAGTATCATTCTAAAATAAGCCAAACAGATGAGTTCTAAATTTTAATAAGGTCTTAAAGCCATGAGATACAGGTGAGCCCTGAAACTTGATTTTTGGTAGTATTATTTTGTTATTCCTTCGTAGCTATTCCTATGTCGATCATCACAGAGCACTTCACATCAATGATTTAAACCGCCCAACATCCCTGTGAGTTAGCTCAGTATTATCCTCCCCTTCTACAGATGGGGAAACAATGGCACAGAGCTGTTTACTTGACATGCGCGAGGTCACCTAGGAAGACTGAGTTAGAGTGGAGAAAAGAACCAAGATCTCCTAAGTCCCTCTCCTGTGCCCTAACCATAAGGCCATAGTTCTGAGAGGTTGAAGGGCAGGACTTTTAATGGAAATGGAGGCAGATTCTCATCTGAGGTGGGTCAATAGACATAGTTATTCACTGTTGGGAGTTTTACGCTACCCAGTGTAAATGCTAGAGTATATTACTATTTTAATGTGGGTTGTCTTTCACACACATGGCTTCCCCACACACTTTGTAAAGTTTAATTACAGCTGAGCCACAATAGTGACATTACACTGTCCTTAAGGTCAGAACTAGCTGTCTGTTATATGCCCAATGGTGACTATTTCCTATCTCCTTGCCCTCTTCTGTTGAAACCTCTTCCAGAATGCTGATTCCCACCCAAAATTTCATAGGCAATTCTCTAGGCAGAGGAGAGGGCTTTTTTGGTATGGAAAGTCTGAGGTTAACTAGATCAGATGTCACGGATTTGACACTTGACAGCTCTCTCACCGTACGAACATCATCTCTCAGTTAGGTCTAGAGTAGACAGTCTACTCTAAGAATTTGGTTTGGAGGATGTTATTGTTAAGTTGCCCTCAGTAACAACTACTGTATTGTACTGGTTTAGAGAGGATGATTGTACAACTGTTTGTTATAGGACTCTGAACCCTTGACTTTTCCATCAGAGCTTACAGTCTCGAGGCCAAATCTGCTCTCACTTACTCCCATGTAATAGCGGTGTATCCCCATGTAACCCAGTGGTGTTATTATGGATACATCACTGCAAGGAGTATCAGGATCAGGCCCCTAGACACAGTGAAACCTATTAACCCTTTAGCTGTGGATGGTAAGCTATATTTTTATTTTTAAACCCATGTCTAGCTCTTTAGAGTACAACCATATCCTTAAAATATAAAGAGAGATCACTGGGGTGAAAAACGGTCATTAAGATGTTTCCTAAGAAGTCATGGACCTCTCTCGCTGGCTACCCAAGCCCCTCTCTAGTATTTCTGCTACTGCCACAAATCCCATCTCCCCTTATCTGCCATCTTACAATGAGCTAGAGTCCAATCTACTTCCTCCACCCTGTATAGAGGTATTAAAAACCTCACCACTGTATATATGGCTCTATTCCTACCTCACTCTAGAAACAGGCTTGATTTGCCCCTTTACCTCATTAATGCCACACAAACTAGCCAAGAGGCTGGGCTACCACACTGAAACATGCAGTAGCATGAAAGCAGCATGCATTGCATTGTCATTTGTTGTTGATGCAGTGAAAAGCTCCAGTAATTGGTGAAGTCTTTACAACACACCAATAAAGCCCATTATATGGACAAAAGAAGGGAGGGACAGAGCAAAGGATCTTTGCAGAATCATCTCTCCATCTCCTGACTTTTACACTTTTCTTTACAGCGACACGTTTCTCGTCACTTTTACATATTTAAAACTTTAGGTGTTCTCAGGACAAATTATTTGGTGGCCTCAAGAGTGCAGCCACTAACTCTTGCAGGTGGCAGCTCAAATTAGCTTTAGGAAAACCCGATAAATATGTACACATGCATGTCCAAATCGTTGTAATTGATTGCTAGCTAGTAAGTCTGTTGTGAAAAGTGGTATTACCAAACATAAGTATCACTTTTCACAGCAGACTTACTCAGCTCTGGCAAGCCTGGGGACAAATTAAGCCCCAGATCGGGGGTCAGGGGAGGCAGTGGACACCTGGGGCAATGGGAGTGGGTGGCTGGGGGAGGTAGCAGGGAGCCAGAACCTGAAGCCTTGTGGCCAGGGCCCGGGGACAGAGCTCGAAGCTGCATGGGTAGACTCTGAAGCTGGCGCCTGAAGCCCCACTGCCAAAGCCTGCTGCCATGCCAGGGCTGAAGCCCAAAGCCTGAGCCGCACCATCCAGGGCTGGCTCCAGCTTTTTTGCCACCCCAAGTGGCGAAGCGGGGAAAAAAAAAAAGACCAATCAGCAGCAGCTCAATCGCGCCGCTTCATTCTTCAGCAGGAATTGGGCAGCGGGTCCTTCGCTCCCTCTTCCTCTTTGGCAGCACTTCGGCAGCAGCTCAAAGAGGAAGAGAGGGACTGAGGGACCCGCCGCTGAATTGCCGCCAAAGACCTGGATGTGCCGCCTCTTTCCATTGGCCGCCCCAAGCTCCTGCTTCCTTCGCTGGTGCCTGGAGCCGGCCCTGGCACCATCCCAGGGAAGGTGGAAAACTCACTGGCTGCCTGGTCCTCCCGCATTGCGCCCTAGATGTCTCCAGAGGGGGGCAGGGCAACCAGGAGCAATGGGGGGGGGGCGGCATGGCTTTGCTCCCCCATCACAGCCCAGGAGGCTGTGGCCGCAAGAAGAGCCTCTGGTGGCTGCATGCAGCCACGGTGTCTATTTGAGAAACGCTACCCCAGGCCAATTGTTAACCCTAATTGCACTTTTCAAATGTGGGTAGTTTCTAGACAAAATACATTTTCCCCTGGAAAAAAATTAAAGGTTTATTTTTTTTAACCTTATTTGCTCTTTCTCCCTTAAGTGGCCATGATCCTGGCTGCATAGCCTTGTCCTAGGGGTCTGATCCTGTTCGGTAGAAAGTGGGGGCTAGCAGTCTATAAGGGCAGGGCTCAGAAGCAGGCTAAGGCAGAAGAGGCAGGACCTGGGGCTAGCTTTCCCAATTGGGGGGTTAACCCCCCCCCGATGTCTCTCCTCTCCCCTTCATTCCAATTTTCTCCCCTTCCCCCACCCTGTCTATCAGTCAGCGCTAGATTCTCTCTCTTCTTATGCAGCAAACAGAACTGTTCATTAAATTTTACAGCTGGTCTAAAAACAAAAGGTCCATCTAGCCCAGTATCTGGTCTTCCAACAGTGGCCAATGCCAGGCATCCAAGAGGGAATGAACAGAAGAGGCAATCATTGAGTGATCCATCCCATAGCCCATTCCCAGCTTCTGACAAACAGTTCCAAGGTAAATTCTCATGAAGAACATTCCCCATTTTGGTCAAGGATTCCAACGTTCTCTAGCAAGTTCCATTTGCAGGGTCAATCAATTACAGCTTGCAAATGTACTATTAATATTAGTCTTATTTCTTCACCTGCTAGGTTGCCTATGGTGAAATGTGCACGACAAATCCCAACGACCTTCATCTGCCTTTTAACCAGCAGATTCAGAAAAACAACAATAATGATGTTATGCTTCAAAATAACTAGGGCTGTCAATTAATCACAGTTAATGCCTGGGATTAACTGAAAAGAAAATTAACGAGGTAATTTTAACGCATTAATCACATACCTCTGGGCAGGGAAGGAGGCATCAGCAGTGCGGGAGAGCGACTGAAGTCTGGAGCCTGATGCCCCGCACCCCAACTGGGGCTGAAGCCTGGCACCCCTAGCCCAGTACCCCAACTGGGGCTGAAGCCTGGCACCCCTAGGCCAGTACCCCAACTGGGGTTGAAGCCCCGAGCCCCCAGCCCATATTTGAAAATATAGAAAATTGCCAAAATTTTTAAATAAATGGTATTCTACTATTGTTTAACACTGCAATTAAACCTGTAATTAATGTTTTTAATCTCACAATTAATCATGATTAATTTTAATAGCTTGACAGCCCTAAAAATAACTACTGCATGCATGAGTTGTGAACACATTATGCAAGAGGAAAAGTTTAAAGAGACTGTTCTTTGTGCACGGAGATTCAGTAAAATATTTAAACAGTTTACATCTCATTGGTTAAAACTTTTGACTTGTAAATGAAAAGAAACAAGTGGTTTTGTTTACCGCAGTTTACTGCAGAAATGCTGCTTTTTATGTCAACATACATTTGGTAAATGTTAGCTTGTACTCTGTAGTGATGGGCTGTTTGCAGTAACCTTGGGAATACTGTTCTTATCTTGTATTTACACAACAAGTGCAAAGAAGAAACTAGATTAGGTTTTTTCCAGTGTTTAAAATACCTTTTCTCCTGTCTTGAATGAGGGCTGAACTTTAAACACACCAACCACATATGGCCCCACTTTGAAGCTGCCCAGTTAATAGATTAACATCCATTTGCTGGAAGCTTTATTCTCACAATATATACACTTTTCTTATCAGCACATATTCCAAACATTAGAATGGGTGCATTAGCTCTAGGGCATTCTATCCAGGGGCAGACCAAAGTAAAATCCATGGATCTCGGCTTGGCTGGAAGCTATAGATCCACAAAGTTTGCATCTAAAGATACCCAGACAACCCTTACCCCACCACTACAAAATGCTGGCATCCACGCTGGAGCCTGGATTGCCACTAACACTTTGATTTGTTGTTTGGTTGGATTGGATACAGGCCCCACTGAGGCTTAAACCAGCACTAATGTACTGTACTCAATGTACTAGGCTTTTGCCTCTGGAATCCTGCATTTAAATTTGTTTTAAGTCACATGAGGAATATATTTTCCTCTCTCAACTTTCCACTTTATAGAATTACTACTACATGCTTTTCTCACCCTTGGCAACTCTGCCCTGGAGAGGTTTAGGATTGCAATGATCTGGGCATGAAAACAGGAGAGTGGTATTCTAGCCTCCTGCATAGAACTATTCACAGCCCACTGCAGGTGTGTTGAATACACAGCCTTGAACAAATGACCACCTCTTTGTGCCTCAGTTTCCCCATCTATAAAACAGAGATAATAGATACCCTCCAGGAATGGGGTGAAAGTTAATTAATTCATGACTGTAAAAGCAGCACAAGATCCCTAGATGAAATACACTGCTCTAAGTGAAAACATTACCACACTCTTGTAGATCAGAGGTACTTTAGCAGATCTGCAGTACCTGCCACAAACTACTTCTAGGAGCATTAAAATTCTCCAGTAGTCGCCCAAAATGTCGAAAAATGTGCAGCAGCTCAACTCTCTAGTGATGGGCACAATAGACAGGGCCTATGCAAAGTTCTTAAAGAAAAAGGGGTTTCCCATTCAGTCTTGGAGTTGTGAGCAATATATCCAAAGAAGCATCCTCCAACAGAGAATGGTCCACCTGAGCTGGGTGGTTTCTTAAGAGAAGATGGCAGCGCTTCCTTAGAAAGGTGAATTCAAAGGTAACTGAACTCTAAAATTTTAAAAGTGACATAATACAGGTGCACACAAATACCACAAATCCAGCTGTTCTAAAACAAGATCTCTCATGAGCCAGGCTTTCCTCCCCTTTTCCTTACAGTACAGATCCTGCCAACTCCTGAATTCTGTGCTTATCCTGAAACAGCTGATGGCAGCAAGATATGAAATCATGTGCTTTTTGAAGGATTTTACATGTCAAGAGCTGCATTCCATCTAAAGATGCGCTGACCCATTCCTTTGTAAATAAATCAGACAGGTTGGGGACTGTAGAGGGCTTGTTCTGTAATCACCTGCAGCCATACAACAAGGTTGATCTTGCAAACATTTATGCATGTAACTTCACTCTTGGGAGTAGACCCATTATATGGTGTGGAGCTACTGATAACATTTCAATAGTCCCTTTCTCCCATAGGGAGCCCAAAGCACTTTAGAATCTGCATATAATATAGGAAACTGTTCTCTCACTACTGAAATATGGCCAGCACTGGGGTGAAACGCAGGACCTGTTTAGCAGTTTCCCAGCAACATGCTGACTGAAAGTTTCACAGGCGGAGGGGGAAAATCAGAACAGGTCATTTCAATAAGGTTAAATGTTTTGCACTAACTTTACCACTTTGATTAATGAGTCCAACTGAAATGAGTCAAAATTTTAAGTCAAAGCAAAACATTTTAACTTATCGAAGCAACATGTTTTGATCATCCCAAACTGAAATCTCAGAATTTTGATTTTGCAGGAAATGTTGGATTTGGCATGGAAAAATATGACAATTTCCTGCAGAACTGAAATTCCCATTTCTGACCAGTTCTATAATCTAAGGAAGATTTTTCTGATAGCTGAAAAAACAGTTTAATATGCAAAGTATCGGCAGTTTTCACTGCCTTACAATTCCTCAAGGTCTGGACTGCCCCCCAGTTATATTCACAGGAAAATCCAGTAATGATACTTGTAACTCAACTCAATGTTCTGCATTGTATAATGAATTCCAACACTAAGTATCACCACATATGACATTTTATGCACCTGGATAGCAAATTCAACATTCATTTTCCTGATAGTGACCACTCTGTACACAACATAAGCCATGGTAGTATCAGAACTTCGAAAGTAACAACTTCACATTTGTGGTGGAAAGGGAAGTGCAAGACACATGAGGTATTTTATGCATGTTTTCAAAATGGCCCAAAGGAAGTGGAATGCAGGAGGGCTTTCCACTGGGTTGCAATAAATTGGCTGCTTTTCTTAAGAGAAGCAATAGGAAAATTAAAAGTTAGCTTTAAAATGTTTAGTCTTCCTCCAGCAGGATTGTGTTACCTTAGAGATCTGGAGGAGCTTTTCAAAGCTTCAGTTCTATTCTAAAAGTCTTACATTCACATAGTGCCTTTCGTCACAAAAGGAATATTTTATACTCAGAAGTCACCACACCCATTACTCAAATGCAGCCACCTCTGGTGATAGACTCCAGCAAACATTTAACAGCTATACAACAGTTTAGGGCAAGGTGCGAATATCCTTTCCTGCTCTCAACACAATGGAAGCTAAAGCACTGCATACTTCGACAATATGAAATGAGGAGTTAAATCTCACATTTCTCTACACACAGATCTTTAAGCCACCATTGTTCAATGAAATTAAAATACAAGAGCAGGGACCCAAGCAGTCATTTCTTTAACTGGTGCCTAAAGCAGAGTGGTTTTTAGTACTCCATGGTTATATCTCAGTGTATTTTTCATTTGGCAGAAATGTAAAGGGATTAAATTAATTAAAATTGACCTGAAGTTCAAACTCACAGTATTGGTGGTCTTAGATTCAGTTTATATGAGTTCAAATTGTATAATTATCATCAGTTTCAGGGACATCTTAACTTGAAACTGTTTTCAATCTAAAGGAAATACCCTTTGTAGGACATGTAAGAAATTAAAGTTGGTGGTGGCATAAAGCCCTGCCTGCAGCCTACAGAAAAATAAAATACTTCCAGTGCTACCAGACAACCACAAGAGAACTTTTATGTTGCAAGAATAGAATATTTCTCAAACAAAGCTATGTGCTCTTATTTCATTACAATCATTAGTACTTCATCTGAGGCCTGGTCTACACTACGCGTTTAAACCGAATTTAGCAGCGTTAAACCGATTTCTGTACTCCTCCCCAATGAGGGGAGTAGCGCTGAAATTGTTATTGCCATGTTGGATTAGGGTTAGTGTGGCTGCAATTCAACAGTATTGGCCTCTGGGCGGTATCCCACAGTGCACCATTGTGACCGCTCTGGAAAGCAATCTGAACTCAGATGCACTGGCCAGGTTGACAGGAAAAGCCCCGCGAACTTTTGAATTTCATTTCCTGTTTGCCCAGCGTGGAGCTCTGATCAGCACGAGTGGTGATGCAGTCCCAAAACCAAAATGAGCTCCAGCATGGACCGTATGGGAGATACTGGATCTGATCGCTGTATGGGGAGACAAATCTGTTCTATCAGAGCTCCGTTACAGAAGACGAAATGACAAAGCATTTGAAAAAATCTCCAGGCTATGATAGACAGAGGCCACAGCAGGGACTCAGCACAGTGCTGCGTGACAAGCGTAACGGAAAGCCAAAGAATCAAATGGACGCTCATGGAGGGAGGACTGAGGCCTCCAGCTATCCCAGTCCCCGAAAAGCATTTGCATTCTTGGCTGAGCTCCCAATGCCTGAAGGGTCAAAAACATTGTCCGGGGTGGTTCAGGGTATAGCTCGTCAATTTACGCCCCCCCCCCCCGTGAAAGAAAAGGGGGAAAAAATCGTTTCTCGCCTTTTTTCAATGTCACCGTATGTCTACTGCATGCTGCTGGTAGATGCGGTGCTGAACAGCAGCATCCCCTCCCCTTCCTTTCCTGATGGCAGACGGTACAAAATGGCGTAAAACCGTCCTCATCATCCCGTGAGTGCTGGCCTCAGTGAGGTCGGCCGGGGGCGCCTGGGTAAAAATGGGAATGACTCCTGGTCATTCCTGGCAGATGGTACAAAAGGCTTGGTAACCGTCCTCATCAGAGCAGCTGGAGGCTGAGCTCCATAAGCCCCCCCCCCCCCATTTCATGTCTAAAGAAAAGATTCTGTACTCCCTGGACTATCATAGCAGCTGGAGGCTGCCTCCTCCTCATTTTATCTCGCTAAAAAGTCAGTGTTTCTTATTCCTGCATTCCTTATTACTTCATCACACAAATGGGGAGACACTGCCACAGTAGCCCAGGAGGGTTGGGGGAGGAGGGAAGCAACGGGTGGGGTTGTTGCAGGGGCACCCCCCTCGAATGGCATGCAGCTCATCATTTCTGCGGGATGTCTGGGGCTCTGACACAGAGCAGCTGTGCTCTATGGTTCTCTAGTACATTTGCCCCATATTCTAGGCAAAACAGGCTCCATGGTTGCCATGCTATGGCATCTGCCATGGAAATCCAGGGGGAAAAGGGCACAAAATGATTGTCTGCTGTTGCTTTCACGGAGGAAGGATTGGGTGACGACATTTACCCAAAATCACCCGCGACACTGTTTTTGCACCACTATGCATTGGGATCTCAACCCAGAATTCCAATGGGCGGGGGAGACTGCGGGAACTATGGGATAGCTACAGGATAACTACCCACAGTGCAATGCTCCAGAAATCGACGCTAGCCTCGGTACATGGACGCACACCACCGAATTAATGTGCTTAGCGTGGCCGCGTGCACTCAACTTTATACAATCTGTTTTAAAAAAACGGTTTCTGTAAAATCGGAATAATCCCATAGTGTAGACATACCCTGAAAGTCTTCCCTATTAAAATGCTAATGTTGTGTTCATTGATAAATTAAGATGACTTTGGCATCTGTATTAGAATACAGAAACCTGACTTGGATTATTGAAAAGTACTGAAAGTATTCTCTTCAGAAAAATCAATGGAAATATTAACCACAGGTTGTTTGAAAAACAATGGTTTCGGTTTATCCTCACACTTGCCTCCCAAGGTGCAGATTGCTACGATGAGGTCATAAAAATCTGACCACCCCCACCCCCAAACTCTCTCAAAACTGGCTATAATCAGCAGATTTGCACTAATCTGTATCTGCATATCCCTCACCCAAAGCCATCTATCCATCGTCAGTCCAAAACATGCTCCCTCTTTCCCCAACATGCTCAGCCATGCATTTGTGTGAGAGAAATATGGCAAGCCTCCACAGAGACTGAAATCCCACTCTACCCTGAAGAACAGCTTTCTAAGAACGGCAGCATGGGGTTCAGTCTGCATTGTTTACCATTAATCTCCAGTTCAGCTTTGCTCAAGCCACCCCCCTGTATTTGACTTGAACACCAATTGCCATCCACACAAGCTAAGCCCGGGTTTGTAGCTTAATCTGGATACTTCACATCTCATGTTCCAGACCAACAACAAGGGCTTAATTTGATTTTTCAGAGCTTCTGCTTACACCTGGGTGTATTACAGAGTCAACTCCATCGTTTTAGAATTGTGCTCCCAGTGACACCTGGGCAACCCCATTAACTGTATGTGGGTTTACACAGGTGTTATGAAGGCACGTTCTGCAGACTATGCAGTTGCACTGGTGTTGCCAACAGGTTTTACAGGCTAAATTAGGCAGTTACTGGTGATGATTTACGAGAAGGAAAGAATCCAGCTTGACTAAGCCCTGGGAGAGTTTGGGGTACTCGTCAATTAGAACAAATTTACTTGCAAAGTAAACAAATTGGATCTGGAAGTCAGAGACACATGATAAATAAGGGACCCAAGCTGCCATTTTGACAAAGCCCATTTTTAAAAGCAGAACCATAGTATAAGTGTGCAGAGTTTGAGGTACCATGCAGTTGTGTGCGCACAAAGTTGTGGTGGTTACCTTCCTTGCATAGTGAGAGCAGGAAGAGTGACCCCAAAACATCCTCCCCAAAATATATGGGGAAATTCTGCAGATCTTGGGTCATCTGCATGAAGAGCTAGGGGTCGTCCTCCATGATAATTGCTGGTTTTCTTTGGCACTGGAACTTCCACTGGACCCCTGCCTATCTCATCAACCTTCAGCACCTGGGTGAGGGGGCGGATGGACAAAGCAGGTTTCCATAGGAATAAATGCAGATGGAGACACCTTTAAAACGTATTGGTTTGCAGGGGGAAAAAAAGTGATGTTACCAAGAGTGGCTCCTTTTTTCATCCTCCCTCTGCCTGTGTTAAGAGAGGCATGGCCAGAGAGCACCAACATTACAGCATGTATATGGTGATCTTGTGTGTTTGGGGAAAGAGGGCTGATGATACCACTTGGGCTCCTCTCCCTACCCTCCACTGAAACTGGCCAGTATTGACTGCCTGGCCTACTACATATTATGTCCCACACACTTAGAATCAGAAAGGGGCCATAGTACCTTCAGACAACAGAACCACACTTGCAAGCATGACAAATTGGCTCAAGCTTTGTAAGTAAGAAAGCCTGAAGCATTCAGCGTCCAGTGACTCAAATATCCTCTGAAAGGAAAGCAAAGTAAGACATTAAAAAACTGAATGTGTGGTTTATTATATTTAAGATTCTTTTTGTCTAAAGGGTTTAAATATTTCTGTCACATAGTTAACAGTAAATTAATGTAATTTTACATGTTCAGTATTTTGATATACAGTACAGGACTACAAACGTGGCAAAGGAGCACTGGAAAATTAATATTTCCTCAATGCAAGTATCGATTCTGCAGCACCACTTAAAAACTGTGACTAAGGATGCAAGCTGCAGTATTACAAGCACACTAAAAAACCCATACCTACATTAAACATTAGAGAAACAAAACAACTGACACAAGGGCTTAATATTTAAGATTTGATACAGGATTAAAACACTAATTTTTAATGTCCTGGTTTCAAATTAATAAATATAAAAACAATATAAAAATATACACCAGTTGATAGAAGGATGCACTGAGTAAAATTAGAAAGTTAAATTTCACTTTCAAATGTATGCAGGTATGTCTTTAGGGAGAGAATTTCTGTGTAGCTTCGGCTGGTCTTTCGGAAGAAGTCCAAGCTAGTAATTTGTTCAATGTCACGCACTCGTGCGGTGTGCATCTTCAGGAGATCTTCAACCCACTTGGATTCTTCCTCTGAGCTCTGAAATGAAAACAACTGGATTTAGTTTTAGTGCAGAACCTATCCGATCTTTGAAAGGTTATTGTACCTTTCCTAATTAGTTATCTCCATCAGACATATGATCTTCACATGCTCTTCCATTCAAAGTCAATTAAATGATAAATAAACAACGCATGGAGGTATAGTTTTGGGTCAGGTCTCAATTTTAGGATTTGGATTCAAATGTGGCTAAAACTTCTTAGAAGAGTTGAAGTTACCTGGGAATGGCCCAATAGGTCAGGAGTCTTACAAGAACAGTTGTAGATCTCCTGGTGGGAGCAGATGATGGTGCTATTGGGAAATCTGTTGCTCACTCAATATTTCTGCCATTTTGTATCAAAATCTCACAAAAGCAGCTTGCAACTTTGGCACAATATTATCTAAACAAGTTCTAGCCGTGGTTAGGCTTTGAACCTTTATCTCAAACTTTAGCCCCAGCCTCATTCTGCTCTGACCAGTGTGTCCTCGCCTCATCTAGTAACAGTGCCACACTACTATTTTAATCTTCCATAAATCCACACTGTAAGAATAATAGTGAGAGCCATTCAGCAGCATCATCCTTCCATGTGACTAGCCCAACTTGCCCAAGACCAAGTTCTACATAAAAGTTTTTGGTTTCTGGTTTTGGTCCTGAGAATAATCTCTCCCTCATTAACTTGACGAAGTCCCCAAGTAAAAACAAACCTATGCCATTAAAAGCTAATGTCTAATCTCCATAGGAAACAATTAGAAGTGACCAAAAAATATCAGAGATACAAGAGGTGAGGTTTGTGGGTCACTCTGTGACAGCCAGTAAGTGAGGGAAGTGATTGTTTGCACAGCGTGGGAGTGAAGCACTGAATAAAGAGTTATAGAGTGTGGATCTAAAGTACATCTCTGTGACCCAGTGCCAGTCTGTTTTGATTTGCTGTATTTCTCAGAGACAAAAACTATTTCACCTTTAGCTCTATATGCCAATAGGAAACTGGCCAAAACAAGAAGTCTGTAAGACCAATCAAGATCTAGGGCCTTGGGGGAAGAGGTAGAGTGGGGGCGGGGCCTGGGATAAAGCCAGGGGCCACCCGCCCCCCCAGCACTTTGGAAAGTTGGTGCCTGTGTCTGCAACTCAGTTTCTCCATTGGTGAAATCGGACTACTACTACTACTGTATTTGTACATGGCTGCTGTGAGGTTTAATTCATTAAATGTTTGCAAGTCATCTTTCAGCCCCAGATAGAACCCAGATGTAAAAAAAAAGGAATGAACAATGGAAAAAGAGTGGCATTTTTCAAATCTCAGAAAAAAAAAGTTTTGGAGAGGTTAAGGATTGTTCTTCTTCTACCCCACACAGTTCACCTATCCCTACAGAATTGGAGGTCAGACACAGCCAGACACTCATTTGAATCAGCTGGAATACCATGGTGCAAGAACAGAGCTGATATGGCGATCTCAGGATCAGTGCCATTTTGCCCAATTACATTTTCAAGTTTAGAAGTGGTTTTTTGCCACGTGAAGATAGCGAACAGCCATCATTTACGTAGTGTTGTATATGCACACAACTAAATATATACAGCACTGTAAGCATAGGGAGCAAATGGTGCACAGCAGATACCAAGTCTGATTAATTTATATGCTAAAGGCATAAATAAATAAAATATATGGAGATATGTATATCTCATAGAACTGGAAGGGACCCTGAAAGGTCATCGAGTCCAGACCTCTGCCTTCACTAGCAGGATCAATTGGCTAAGCAGCAGTTCTGCAGAAAAGGACCCAGGGATTACAGTGGATGAGAAGCTGGATGACAGTCAGCAGCGTGCCCTTGTTGCCAAGAAGGCTAAAGGTATATTGGGCTGCATTAGTAGGAGCATTGCCAGCAGATCGAGGGAAGTGATTATTCCCCGCTATGCGGCACTGGTGAGGCCACATCTGGAGTATTGCATCACGTTTTGGGCCACCCACTACAGAAAGAATGTGGACAAATTAGAGAGTCCAACGGAGGGCAACAAAAATGATTAGGAGGCT
The DNA here is from genome assembly GCF_016161935.1 of Mauremys reevesii. Lineage (NCBI taxonomy): Eukaryota > Metazoa > Chordata > Testudines > Geoemydidae > Mauremys > Mauremys reevesii. Next base: position 263,382,146 of record NC_052624.1, read on the forward strand.
GGGGCACATGACTTCTGAGGAGAGACTGAGGGAACTGAGCTTATTTAGTCTGCAGAAGAGGAGAGAGAGGGGATTTGATAGCAGCCTTCAATCACCTGAAGGGGGGTTCCAAAGAGGATGGAGCTCGGCTGTTCTCAGTGGTGGCAGATGACAGAACAAGAAACAATGGTCTCAAGTTACAGTGAGGGAGGTCTATTGGATATTAGGAAAAACTATTTCACCAGGAGGGTGGTGAAGCACTGGAATGGGTTACCTAGGGAGGTGGTGGAATCTCTTTCCTTAGGAGTTTTTAAGGCCTGGCTTGACAAAGCCCTGGCTGGGATGATTTAGTTGGGGTTGGTCCTTCTTTGAGCAGGGGGTTGGACTAGATGACCTCCTGAGGTCTCTTCCAACCCTATTCTTCTATGATTCTATAAAGATTTTGATTCAGGAAACAGACTCCTGGCAACCTATAGAGAAGAACCCATGAGGAAAGATTTCTCAGAGAGAAATTAAGTTTAGGCAGAAGTCCAAAAACAGTTGTCTAGGCTACTTGCAGGTCACACAGAATACAGTATTCCATTGCTTTGTTTTGTGCACTGGCTCGCCTGACGTTTGGACCACGTATAAACATTCAGATGTTAAAATTTAAAAGCCCCATACAGACTGGGGTCCATTGTACTTTACCAAGCTTCTGCCACTATAAACAGTCTTACCTCTGATCTAAAAGAGCAAGAGTCTTCTGGCCCCAAGAAAATGCAGGAACAGAACATGTAGAGCATCTCTTTGCTTCTGCAATCCCAGATAAACACAAAACCCCCAAATGGTGTTCTATTTTTAAGATGTAACTATATTGGTTGAGGCACCTGGAATGCCATGGCAGGCAGACACTATAAAGATGTGAAGATTTAACTCTAGCTGCATCTCACAATGGACACCCCCTCCCCTACCGAAACATCCAGTTGTCTGCTACCATGTAACACATTCTGGCCTGTATATTGAACTTTTCCTGCTGCGCAGCTCCAAGGTGACTTCATTAGGAGTTCTGCCATGTGTTATGACCTTATAAGTTATTTACTCTGCTGCCAAATCATTGCATCTCTATACTCCATGTAAGCATTTTCAGGTTTAACACAAAACATATTTTAGGGTTTGGTTTTTTCCTTATGATAGTGAGCAGTAACAGTTCCATACCTTTTGCTATGTCATGGCGGGGGGGGGGGGGGGGAGAAATTGCCCAGTGATTAGAATAGGGACCTTGGACTAGAGGCAGGAGTCCTGAGTTCTGTTCCAGCTCTGCCACCAACTCCTTGTCTGACTACAGGCAAGCCATTGTGGTTTAAGTTCTCATAAGTGTTCAATAATCATATTTTAAAAGGTCACTAAATGGGATTTTACCCATGGTTAGGTCTGTACATACTAGTTATGGAAACTAATGTAGCAGGGCCTATTTGAACTTACATTGCAGCTCTCATCATTGTCAGGCCGGTGGGGAAGTATGTATGAAAGAACGGATAGTGGCCCATCGCATTTATCAGCGGGCTGAGTGAAATCTAAACAGCTAGTTATGATGCTGTAGTAATGAGTTGGAACTGGAACTGAACTGCCTTCCACATACCTAGGAGGAAAACAAACACAAACATTTAGCAAAATCTGTTAGATGGACTCCCAGATAAGAGATTCCTTGTGCAGTGCTATTTGTATGTATCAGGGGAGTAGCCGTGTTAGTCTGGATCTGTAAAAGCAGCAAAGAGTCCTGTCACACCTTATAGACTAACAGACACTTGCATATTTTATCTGCCTCTGGAAATTTCCACTACATGCATCCGACGAAGTGGGTATTCACCCACGAAAGCTCATGCTCCATTACGTCTGTTAGTTTAAGGTGCCACTGGACCAGGGCCGGCTCCAGACCCCAGCGCGCCAAGCGCGTGCTTGGGGCGGCGTGCCGCGGGAGGGCGGCAGGCGGCTCCAGTAGACCTCCCGCAGGCATGCCTGCGGAGGGTCCGCTGGTCCCGCGGCTCCGGTGGACCCTCCGCAGGCACGTCTGCGGGAGGTCCACCGGAGCCACGGGACCGGCGACCGCCAGAGTGCCCACCGTGGCGTGCCGCCCTGCTTGGGGCAGCGCAATTCCTAGAGCCACCCCTGCACAGGACTCTTTGCTATTTGTATGTAGTGCTGTCAGAGTACTCATTTCCACCTTCACAGACAGGTGTCCTCTTCAGTTAGAATGTGGGTAAATGTAGGTAGAGAGATCACCAGGAGGCTCCAAGTTCTGCATAATTAAATACAGTTGAAACATTCTAAAATTAATTCCTACTTGTTGCCCAATAACCCTATTTACAGGGCTTCATTACAGACCAGGACCCAAGCAAAGAAAACAATTCCTCAACATTGGGGTCCAGAGTCTGGATTCTTGCTTCAGCCAGGAGAATTCCTTCAGCATATAGGAAATCTTCAAGTCAGCACAGCACCTCTGCGTCCATTTGCCCTTCTCTTTTCAGGCCCTGGAATGACGGGTGTGGCTAGAATGCCTCTGCACTCTGATTATTCCTGGAATGGCCTCACTGAAGTTGTCAGCCATTGATAAGTTATTCATAGATTTTATTGCCAAAAGGAGTCCATACAGACCACTCTGATGTGGTGGTGATAACAGGGCCCGCAGAGAGGTTTGATCTCTGCCATTCAAATTTCAGAGCTATGGTTTCTGGCTATCTGCAGACTCAGGCAAGCAAACAAGCTACACATTTACAAGATTTTCTTTGCAACCTTGAGGTCTCTACAAACTTTATGAATGCTGAGATTTTAATGTAATAACATGAGCCCAGGAGCTGGGGCTTTAGACATGGACCTATAATGGCAATGCCTTACTCTATCCCTGCTTCTACATAACAGACCATAAAATTTCACTCATTAATTCCCATATGAATTCCAATGGTATCTGACTGAACTGGATTATCCCTCTTAGAAAAAATATTCAAGTCTTTAGCTTGCTCTAATTTACAGTGGGAACTGCAGTGGTCCACAAAAGGTCCCAAAAATCTAGGGTCTACAAAGATGGCAAAACAGCCCACTTTACTCTCTCTCCTTCTCCCTAATCTATGGTGAGTGCAGCTCAGAAGTTGGCTCTAGAAGTTGACAGTATCTCTTGCTATAGTCACCATCATAAAATGAACCGAGCAGTTACTGTAGAGTTAGAGAGCACCATGATTCTAGAATATACCTTCTAATCAGGGATTTCAAGATTATTGGTAGGAAAGCATTGTTCAACGTGAATTAACAGAAAACGTGAGTATTTAACTCAATAGCCCTATTGTCCATTGCAAGCTATGCAAGCAGAACGTGCTCCACACTTACAAAGTAAAAGTATTGTAAAATACTGTAGTTAGTGAGGTTCCCATCAAAGTTGCCATCATGGGAAGGATGAACGAACGCTCTAGGTCAGAATATCAACTCTACAAGGTCAAGGTAGGGAATTCTCTGGTGATCAGTAGTTCCATTGTTGTTATCTAGAACGGAGCGAATTGCTTTTTTATCTCCCCCCCCCCCCCCACCCCATAAGGACATTTAGTACTGAGAATCCTTCCTTTAACAAGAAACTTATGCTTACCAGATCATAAACTAACCAGCAGTTTTATTGACTTCAAAGAAGTTAGCACCTTGTACCTCAAGCCCAAATACCAACTAATTAGGAAATACTGTATTTTTAGATAGCCATTAAGAACAGTTAATATATTTAAATATAAACTCTTACTGTTTTATCTTTTCTGGTGTGTCATGTAAACCATCATAGTCATAATCAAAGATTGGTCCACTTATGACATTTACTCCATTTCGTTCAGTTGCATACCTCTTCACCAAAACCCTTTGAAAATAATTCCATACCTCTGTGCGAAGACACAAGATTACCTTTAGTGAGCAAAACAGTGCTTAGATAGGAGTTTCTAGATATGCTTTATGTGCAAGGATAAAAATCCAAACCGTTCTCATTCATATTATGCATGCAGCTATCAGAGGCATTATTGTAGAATCAGAATCGTAGGACTGGAAGAGACCTTGAGAGGTCATATAGTCCAGTCCCCTGCACACATGGCAGAACAAAGTAGTATTTAGACCAGAGGTAGTCAGTAGGTGGACCAGAGCCAAATTCAAACCACCAGATGCTTTTGAATGGACCCCAAAATCTATTTACTTCTCATCATTATCGTTAGTTTCTTCTTATTATTTTCTCTGAAGTTTGGACCTTGGACTATACCTTGACCAAGAAATGTGGACTTTGACCACTCTTCCTGCAATTTAAGCCACTGCTTCTTGTTCTAGCCTCAGAAATTGAGAACAATTTTTCCCCCCTTCTCCTTTTGACAACATTTTATGCAGTTGAAAACTGTTGTCCCCACTCAATCGTCTCTTCTCCAAACTAAACAAACCTAGTTTTTTCAGTCTTCCCTCAGAGGTCATGTTTTCTAGACCTTTAATAATTTTTTTCCTCTTCTCTGGACTTTCTCCAATTTGTCCACATCTTTCCTGAAATGCCCAGAACTGGACACAATACTTCAGCTGAGGCCTAATCAACGCGGAGTGGAGCGGAAGAATTACTTCTTGTGTCTTACTTACAAGATTCCTGCTAATAGATGCCAGAATGATGTTTGCTGTTTTTGCAATGGTGTTACACTATTCACGCATAGTTAGCTTGTGATCCGCTATGACCCCTGGATCCCTTTCCGCAGTACTCCTTCCTAGGCAGTCATTTCCCATGTTGTATGTGTGCAACTGATTTTTCCTTACTCTGTGGAGACCTTTGCATTTATCCCTATTGAATTTCATCCTATTTACTTCACACCATTTCTCCAGTTTGTGCAAATCATTTTGAATTTTAATCCTATCCTCCCAAGAACTTGCAACTCCTCCCAGCTTGGTATCGTCCGCAAACTTTATAAGTGTATTCCCTATGTCATTATCTAAATCACTGATGAAGATATTGAACAGAACTAGACCCAGAACTGAACCCTGCAGAACCCCAATTGATATTCCCCCCCTTCCAGCTTGACTGTGAACCACCAATAACTACTCTCTGGGAACAGTTTCCCAACCAGTTATGCACCCACCTTACAGTAGCTCCATCTAGGTTGCAATTCCCTAGTTTGTTTATGAGAAAAACATGCGAGACAGTATCAAGTCTTACTACAGATTTATTGTAGCTTCACTGAGGTTTTATCTACACTATACAGCTTTTAGCCACATGGCTGTGTCACCACAGCAATGCCACTAAAAGTCATGCCGTGTAGTTGCTGTTTGTCGGCTCTCCTACTGACAAAAAACTTCCGCCCCCAATAAGCGACTTTTGAGTTGTCGGCAGGAAAGCACTCCTGTGGACAACGCGCTATTCACAGTGGCGCTTGGTGCGGCAAAACTTTTGTCTTTGGGGATGGGGGGGGAGAGAATTAACACCTCTGAAAGACAAAAGTTTTGTTGATCAATTGCCAGTGTAGACATAGCCTCTGTTTCTCTAGATCAGGGATACTCAGACTGAGGCTGTGTCCCCTGCAGCTCTTTGCAGCACATGATATTACAACACTGTGTGATTTAACTATTAACCCGTATAAGTCATTAACCAATCAGGATGCTTTCACTATGTTGTTAACCAATTGTAGTTGATAAAATAATAATACTGTGGCTCTTCTGGGTAATGTTGATCACTAATTTGGCTCGTGAACCACTGAGTCCGAGTATCACTGCTCTAGATGAAGCCTGCTAGATTTCTTTGTGCTTTATTAATTTATTTTCTAATGAGTGACAAAGGAAATGCACAGTACCATTCAAAGGCTGGCATTGCAATAGACCTTATACAGAAAGCTTGCTGTTCCTTCTGTAGCAGTAGAAATGAATATTCTCACACACACTTTTAATGTCCTTGGCTCTTTGTAAGCACAAAGTCTCAGTGCTACTTTGATTAATTGAATAGCAAAACCGCTAATCTCTAAGGAAGGTCAAATCTAAAAGAGCATGAAAGGCACATTCCTTTCCGTGAGGTTCCCTCAGATATTAATAATCTAATTTCTGAACTAGGTGGACTCTGCAATGACTTAGTTATATTGTAACATCTGACGGAAGAGCAGTGTCTTCTGAAGGATGTAGATAGATTCTCATAATGGACAATCTATCAATACTCCTCCTCCATTAACCTATACGCATCTTCATTTATAAAAGATGGGACACACACAGAACTCCCAAATCTATTTCAAAAGTAAAAGAAAGGAACTAACCGCAAGTGTATGTAACTAAAGCACATTGTAATGTTTGCAACTGATGTCCTGCTCACTCAGACATCCTCCATTTTCCCCAGTTATAAATTTTAAAATCCTCTGTACAGGGACCTTCTCCCTCTATACAGCACATGCATACTTCAAGTACTACAGAAATCATGACTACCATCAACCCCTCCATTGGTGAACTCTGAGTTGTTGGGGACTCCAACATCAAGCTGTCATTCTTTTTTTTTATGATATCACAGTATGAGCAATTTATGGTTGTTTGGTCCTATGATTATGTTCCTGGAAACAGCATTTTTATAAATCATGACTTGAGAGTGGGTAATCAGTAATGATTTTCCACTGTTTGATCAGGTAACTGTCATTCTGCCACCTTTGCTCAAGCTCCTTACGTATATCACCACTTGTTTCTACCCACAGGCTTGCTAACACTCTCCTTTGGTTTGAAAAGCATCCCAGAGTTTTGAGGTTTAGCCAAACCTCTCTGGTCTAGAATTTGGGTTGGAAATCTCACAAGAGCTACTTCTTGAGCCTCTTGCAAGACTTTCTGCTTCCAGCCAAGCCAGAAATGCCACCAGAATAGTCTGATAGTTTGCTACCGCCCACCAAAACTAGGAAGCAAAGCGGCACACAAAGGAAAGAAAAGTTAATGGGTTTCAGTTAGATTTAGTTCAGTTCACTTTTTGTTCACATGCATTTAGCCCCATCCGTGATAAATCCATTTGGCCCACCTGTATTCCTATACATGTATTCAGAGAGGCCAGCTGAAAGTTATCCAATAAACCTCTAAATCACTTCATTCCATCATTCAGCAGCCGCACCATTTTTGAAAGATATCTGTACCAGTTAGCTAAGTAGTGCATGGAATCGGCTGTAACCGACAAGAGTATCATACTTACTTTTGAAGGCAGGATACATTGGAATGATATTTGTTATTAGAAAGGCATCATATTTAGCTTCTGCAGAGGAACTTAGTTCTGAAAGTCATAGAACAAGATGTGTTAACATTGAAGTTCCTAGTAGAAATCTCAGACTCAAGTAAAACAAATTAAACAATTGCAGGCAGTAATCAAAAGAAAGATTATCTTCTAAATGAGACTCTGGATTAAACTAAACAATTTCTTGTTACTTTACATGACAGATGGACTGAGAACAGAGGGTTTTTGTCCTTGTTTCAATCTTCCACCAGCTAAATTTGTTTCCTATTTTTGTACATTCTCAGGAGGTGTGATAATTGTGCTGTATTGTTTTGCAACTTTTTTTTTTTTAAAAAGGCTCACACTTCCAAAGCAGAATAGAGTCTGTTCAGAAAAATCAAGAAATGATCCATCTCTCTACTGCCGTTAGTTCTGTAACATACATACTCCTTTTAAAAACCATTTCAACCCTTCCTTTAATAAGTCAGAGGGGAGGAAGTCATCCCCCAAGGCTGCAACCGTCTGCTCAGACATTCATTCTGACTGGCATATCCATCCATTCCCCAGAGACTGAAGAAGTGGTAAGCAAGTCAACCAATAGAGCCTAAGATAATCATTTGTACAACATACATGAAAAATTCTTGCTCTCTCTTTACACACAGACAGACAGAAATCCAGTCGCATTAAGTTTTCAGACTAAACAATTTTGTTTGTGACATGTACTAATAGTTTATTAAGTCTTATGACAAGACAGTAGCTGTATTTCTCTAGGATTTTGAATTGAAGACTGCTGGCCAGATGCTCAGCTGGCGTATATTGGCATAGGTACATTGACTTAAAGAGGAGTAATGCCAAATTTTGCCAGCTGAGGCTCTCTCCCTTCATCATTACTGCATACACAATAAATACCAGATTTCAAACTATTCAACCAGTATTTGATGGCACAAAATGTCTCTTTTGCGATCATCTTTTCATATCCATGGATTTTAAGTTCAGAAGGGATCACTGATCTATGGCCTGGGTTAGGCATAAGGTCAGCTTATAGAATTCCAGCCTGTAATTTCTACATCAAGCTCAGTTACTTTTATTTGAGTTACAGCACTTCTTAGAAAGACATCCAGATTTGACTTGAAGATTGAGAGAGATGGAAATAGCTGCCATATTGGTAAGCTATTCTAGTTGTTAAATATTTATATCTTATTTCCAGTTTTGAATTTGTCAAGTTTCAAATTTAACTTTCAACCACTGAGGTCTTGTTTTGTCTTTGACTGCTAGACAAAAGAGTCCTCCACCATTTACAGACATCATCTTTCCATGTAAGTACTTCTGGACTGATCAAATCATTCTTTTTGATAATAAACAGATTGACTGACTAGATGAATGGATATTTGAGTTACTGAACTTTTCAGAAGCAAAGAGAGACAACTGAAATTCATACACTAGTCAAAATCATGTACAATTTAAACAGAGTTACATTTAGCTGATACTGGCACCTATAGAGACTAACAGAGGGATTCTTTTTGCTCTCTACAGAACCTCTGATATTTAGCTGATAACAGTTCCATTGGGTTACTGCGGTCTCTCCACAAGAAAAAAAACTAGTAATACTGAGGCTATCAAATCTCTCTTCTGGACACTTAAAAACCCTCAACCCCTACAGACCTTGTGCCTTTTTTCCTAGGAAAACATTTCCATAACAGACAAGAGGAAGTTCAAAAATCTCTAGGGAACCAAAAGTAGCTGCATACAGAATATCTCCTTTATATTCTACAGACATCCTATTTAAACTTACGAGGAGGAAAAAGGAATCCATAAGTCATTTGTTTATCTGCTCTGTAGGCTGAACAGCTCTGACTGTTTCCTGGAGAAATGCGCAGATCAGGCCTCACACAGTTAGACAGATGCTCAGGGACACCAGATACCTCCGCCTGCATTGAAAGGCATACATGGAATCAACTGTAAATATCATTCCAGGAAAAGAAGTCAAGAACAAGAGTGTGTGACTTGTTTAGGCCTAACATCAATGAAGAATGTTATGTGAAGCATAATGATTTCAAATAATCAACAGGTAAGATGAAGGATCTTCTATAATATAAAATATATCCATCAACCTTTATAGTAAAAACCTGTTCCTTGAGACAGAGTCTACTTCAGCAATCTAGTAGTAGGAATTCCCATTGGAAACAACTTGATAAACTAGCTGATTAAACTAGACATTCTGTTACAGAAAAACAAATCCTGGGTTAAGTGTTTAAAAAACAACCACCACCACCACAGCAGCATATGGTCCTTAAAATTTCACTTTTCATGGAGAGTGGAAGTGCTCTTTATAATGGAAATCTACGTTATTCCAAGCAGGAAATTTCCTGAAGGAAAGGAAATTTTAAGACTCCAGAAATACAGGTAGCAGTGATCTTGTATGTCATTTTTTGAAAGCAAAGATAAATCTGACCTGTTTTGAAATAGTGTACGATGTCCAGAGAGGCATCAGGAATGTTTCACTGTAACCACTTTCAAAGTCTTGGTGGTGTAAGATATTGTACTTGGTACGATAAAGCACTGCAGGACGTCCGTACAGGAGGTGTTTCTCTAGAAATTGGAGGAAGTTACATTAAATTATATGGAATAGCAAAGAAGAAAAACCCCAGCCAGAATCAATGTGTCCAACACATGCCCATTTAAAAGGCAAATCCCCTGTGTAGCACCCAGTCTAAATAACTGAGATGACTGCTACAGAAATACAGGAGTTTAGACTTAAAAGGATAAAAAGGAGAGAAATTCTTCCCATCCCATCCACCCCCCAAACACAGAATGGCAGTGGAACTGCTCAGATTCCAAATAGCCATGGGGGAGGGTGACCAGACAGCAAGTGTGAAAAATTGGGACAGGGGTGGGGAGGTAATAGGAACCCATATTTTAAAAAAAAAAAAAAAAAAAAAGCACCAAATATCAGGACTGTCCCTATAAAAATCAGGACATCTGGTCACCCTAGCCTTGGGGTGGGTGGCTCAGCAGAGGAACTACCAGACCTGCAGCTCCATTCTGGTTTGCTCACATGCAAGTAGCCCCCCAAGACGCTGGGCTCCCCTGCATACAGAACCATGCCTCCTCCAGATAGCAGTGATGAAACGTGACAAGATGAAACGTGACAAGAATGTCAATTTCAGCCAGCAGCTATGAGTCCAGGGAGCCTATTCCTTTTTGGAAACCGCCTGCATCAGTATTTCTGAAGCAATTTTTTGGGAAGAGGGAGACGGATTTGCAGTTTGTGAGAAATTACAAAAATCTTGGTTTTGTTCGGATTTAGAATAAAACCAAATTAAGAAATGTCAACATGTCTTGCAAACCAGAAATCCTTCATTTTGGCCAGCTCTAGCTTAGAATAAGTGTGATTCAAGTGTTCCATGTTGGATTAACAAATATAGACAACTTAAATATGATGATTGAAATTGACATAGGTGCTACAGTAGCCAATTTCTGAAGACATGTACAAGAACAAATGTATTCATAGTATACCAAGAAAAAAAACTGATAAAATGTTGAAAAAAAAAAAAAGTTATAGCCAAAGCAAGATCAAGGTTTCAGGATGCCTGCAAGTACAGTGGTACTTGTTTGCTGTTACCATTCCTTGGTACAGAATGAAATATTCCTTCACTAATTAGCAGAAACTGGTTTAAGACAACGTTGTAATAGCATGCCTCCCATGCACCACTGTTAGATTCTATAGTGAAAAGAAAAATTTAATTCTGTTTTTGATGTGGACATTGGTTTAGTGACAGGCATAACAGCAGAATTACAGGTAGTTAAAAATGCCAGACCTAAATTTCATCTGGTGCCTTATGCTTTATGATGATAACCTATAGAAAAGCAATTAAACTTGCAGAAGCAGGGAATAATTTTACCTGTAAAGAATTACCTGCACAATTGTTTGTATTACTAGAATTAAGGAAAGGGAAAGATTTATGAAAGCTATACCAAAGAAAAAAAATTGACCGCAAATGCCTGACTGGAGGTAGCTCAGGATCCAATTGCAAAAAAGCCACAAAATTTGCTAAAGTAGCTGGGAAAAGTTTACAAAGCTTGGTCCAGCTCAAGCTAACACACATGGCTAATGGAATTTTAGCAAGATTCTAAAAGGAAATTGGACATTTATATTGATAAGAATATTCAGAGCTATTCTAGTTAATGCTAAAACATTTGGCAAGGAATACAAAACAATATGCTTCACCATTTGAGCCCATCTCTATTAAGGATTAGGATACAATTATCCTACATCTGTCTAACATGGAGTTTCTTGCATCTTCTTCTGACCACTATCAGAAACAGGATGCTGGGCTAATGAACTTTAGGTCTGATTTAGTAACTGCCAGATTACACTTCAAAAATCTACACAGAGACAATACAAGTGCATGAGTTTACTGTATTTTATAAATTCCCATTACTTTGAATGTTGGTTGATTTTAAATGTAGTAAACCACCACTGAAAACGAAGAAAATAAATGTTTAACCACCATGTCCTTACCTTCTGTTCCTTTGACATGAAAGCGCTTATTGAGTTCATCCAACTTGTTCTTTATAAAAAAAATTTTTTAAAAGAGTAAAAAAGAAGATTAGCAGCTGAACCATAAGAGCATTCTCTGACATCTCATATTCACTATTTATTTAGCAAAGTAATACTAGCACTCTAACACCCTTATTGTGAAGGACACATTACACTAAATATTCCAAAGGGTATGAAAGACTCTTAACGGCATGAAGGATCAAAGGGATACTTAAACGTTAGAGCCTCCTTCTCTTAAAGTGAGAACATGCAATATCCCCCTAACCTGCAGTACAAGACAATTATCCTTAATGACACCAGTATGAATAAATCCATGAGTCTACCTTGTCATCACATGTACAGCCCAAATCAAATTCAGATGCAGAAAATGCAGCTACAGGATAGAGCGGCCTTGCAACTTCATCTGGCATGGTGGGTTTAAATGCATTGCTCCTCAGCAAGTGATTTAAACTTCCATGGGTTCCATTATTAGGAGCGGGCTTTAATCCAAGCAGATCTGACAAGACATCAAACACAGAAGCAGGGTTCTAAAACTGTAACGGTCCTACATCATATACATCAGTACACAGTGCCCATTTCCTAGATGGCTAGAAACAAGACACCAGCTACTTTATACCCATGAAGTTACTTTTAATTTAACCAAAGAACTGTGCTAAGCCTTTGTCCACATCAGAGAAACTGTTTTGCAATTAGACAGTGTTGGAAATTCCCATGATAGGAACAATAAGATTTAGTATTATAGCTAGGTGGAGAAACTACTACTACTAAACGTTTTTATTACTGCAACTCCTAGGGCACATTTACATGGCAGGTGGGGAGGGGCAGGGAAAACACCCGCAGCAGCGAGTCTCAGAGCCCAGGTCAACTGACTCAGGCACATGGGACCCACACTAAGGGGCTAAGAACACTCACCCAGGGAGGTGGGAGGGGTCAGAGCCCAAGGGGGGGGGGGGGGAAATCTACATTGCTATATTTAGCCCCATCGGGCCAGCCCTGCAAGCCCAAGTCAGTTGATCAGACGTGCTGCCATGGGGTAGGGGCATTGGGGGTTGCAGAGTAGATGTACCCCTAGAGTCTCCAATGAGGATCAATGCCTTAGAGGGCAAACCTGCAGCATGCTCGGTTAAACCTGACAGTGCTATCAGTCTTAAAAAATACTAAAATTCAAACTGATATGCAGCATTTAACATCCCCACTAAAACATTTTCTTTGGAATCTTTCATCCAGGATTTCCTGGTACTGTACAAACATTAAATAAGCCACCTAACACCACTGACAGACAGGAAAGTTCAATATTGCACACATTTGGAGAAGAGTGAACAGACACAATGAGCTGTTATTGTGATTTGCACAAAAGGCACATCATGTTAATGACGATAGTTCTGTTCCAGTGTGATCTCTCGACTGGTTCATATCTGAAAGGAAGCGTTGTCTACTGGTTAAAGCAGGAGACAAAGTAAAAAATGATCTTGGTTCTATTTCCAACTCTGCTATTGACTTCTGAGACCTCAAGACCAATTAGCCTCCTCATCTATAAATGGGAATAATTATTAAACACATGTTTATAAATTAATATCTGCAGCTTCTTTTGAAATCCTCAGGTGGAAAGTTTTACTGAAAAAGGAAATGTACATTAAAGACAGGATCATAAAAATTATATTCATGCAGTGCCATATCTAGCTTCTCTACTTCATTGCTGCAGTAAGAGTTCTGAAAACAATTATCGCCAACAAGAGGCACAGCAGTGGCAAAATAACGCCTGTGCTGCCACGCATGAGATGCGGGGGCAGAAGCTCTCTCTGGACACAAGTCTAGCTCCCAGGGCTAATGGGGAATGGACATACTAGATTGTAGCCCTCTATATTTGATATCCGAGGAGCTGCCAGCAGAAACACAATGTGAATGCACTCCAATTGTTGGAGCAGAACAAACATAGGCCTCTGTGCATTCTGTCCTTCCATCCAAAGGGCAAGTGACAGTGCAGTGCTGGGGAGAAGGCAGTAGCCCAGAACATAAGCATCAGTTGTGCCTACACCAACCTCTGAAAGCTTTGTTGGCAAAAGTAGTTTAGAAATGGAGTAGCTTACCACACATAATGTTGTAAAGTTCAATATTTTCAAATGGAGGTACTTTGGTCTTGTGCTTGAATGTGGGACCATAGCCTACAAAGACAGTCTTCAAAGAAGAGAGAGAAACATGGTAGAAGTAGTAGTTTGCTTTAACTCTTAAAAAAAAAATTTCAAGACTTCAAGTTTCTCCCTCCAACACACACACCCAATTACCCTCGCAAAAAGGTTAGTTTGCTGCTTATACCTGCATACTATTGATCTTGTTGTCATATCCATGATCACCATGGAAGAAGCATTTTCCTGATAGTTTCTTATAAACATCCATGGATTTCCTACATTGAAATGTAAAATCATAAGAATTATTGCTGACCTGACAATGTAGTTTTAGAAGATTAAAATTTAGGCTGCAATTTTCAAAAGGAGTTGAAAGGAGGTAGAGCCTAAGTCCCTTTGAATGTCATGGGGATTTAGGCACCTAACTTCTACAGGTTCCTTTGAAAATTCCAGCCTTAAACACACAAAAACAGTGAAGTCATTTCTCAATTATACAGAAACTTTGCCCTAAACTATTCTAGAGCAGTTCACAAACTACAATTATCCCCAACACCAGAGTGGATACACCAGCAGGACACACTACTTGGGACAAGAAGTGAATACCATACCCAAATGAAACTCTAGGGGGAAGTTAGGTAGGCAGTTCTCCCAAGAGGACAAAAGGGGTTATAATTTTGAAATATATTAAAATGTTAAATGGGAGTCCATTTCTCTTTCCCAATGATGCTCCCTCAGCATTAAATATATTCCACCAAGGAAGCAATGGATTTGGACAAGCACATTACTCTCATTACTCCCATTACTCTCAAAAGTCTTAAAATACTGAGCAAAATTCAGTTTTAATAGGTGTATTGTGACATCAGTTCTTAACAAAAATCCCCATTGACAACTATGAGTGTTTCTGCTTAAATGGATGGTGCAATATAACTTAATATTATGCCATTATTAAGAGAATGAAAAACTTGAGACATCATCTGCCTGGGATGTACTTGAAAAGAAACCAATGCATATAGAATAACGAACATCAGCTATTGTTAGCCTTGGATAACTTGCCATTCCCAGGTAGAAGCCCTTCCCCACTGGGGACACCTACAGATTGAAGCTGTTTAGGATCATGTTGCCCTAAATCAGTAGCATTCTAACAGATGCTTCTCAGAAAGTCAGAAAGCACCTTTTTAATAAATTACAGTGCTATTGAGTCCTTTTCACCTGCTTACTCTTTCACTTTGTGGTAGGCAAAGGAGAAACAGACCTGGAGAGAAAATGGGAGAAACTCAGAAGGAAGAGAAACATATGAAGAAAGTAAGTGGTAATCATAGAAATATAATGACTAGCTTTGTTACACACTAAGATTTATATATCAGAGGGGTAGCCGTGTTAGTCTGGATCTGTAAAAGCAGCGAAGAGTCTTGTGGCACCTTATAGACTAACATGCATCCGACGAAGTGGGTATTCAGCCACGAAAGGTCATGCTCCAAAACGTCTGTTAGTCTATAAGGTGCCACAAGACTCTTTGCTGCTTTTACTAAGATTTATGAGTAGCACATCACAGGGGCTGCCATCCTAAAAGTCAGCTTGTATACCCATTAGACGATGTTCTCTCAAAGATTTGGCTTTTATCCTCAAAACTGGAAGTGAAGTAATCAGACCTGTAACTATTACAGAAATCGTCTTTTCCTGGCTATAAACATGAATTACAGTTACATTAACAGAAGAGAAGGGTGCACACATTAAAAGGTAATAGTAGCAAATAATGCAGCCAAAGGAAGTTTGAACTGAGATGAAAAGGAAAAAAATCTTGAGTAAAATATTCCTATTACCTCTCTTCCTCATCCCATAGGTAGAGCTGTTTGGGAATCACCTTTTTTTTTTTTTTGGTCGGGGGGGGCGTGGTGGTGGTCAGAAAATGATGATTGGTCTAAGCCAGTGGTTCCCAAACTTTAACAACCTGTGAACCCCTTTCACTAAAATGTCAAGTCTCACGAACCCCCTCCTAAAAATGAATATTTCCAGGGATTTTCTCCTTTACCTGAGTATAAATTAGAAAAGCAGTGATCTTGGAAATATAAAATTTGTTCTTATGACATGCTTATTACACACACTTATTAATTATTTATCATTACGGTATTTTTATTACATTATGAAGACGGCAACACTTCCAAGATCTCACTTTCGTAGCTTGTATCACTTTGAATAAGCCTGTTATAAGACAAGGCTCCTATGTTTCATCAAGGAGTATCAGATGTGAAACAGCATGAAGGTATTTAAGAAGCCAACTCAGTGTTCTTCCTACACAAGCTTTCAGATCTTGAGCAGTCCAGGCAAACAACGCATGTTACAACAAAACTTAAAAACTTGTTTATAATAATTTAAAAAACAATACTAGCTGCCTATTTAATTTTAAAAACAGCAAAAAATATCCACCTCCCTTTCCTATAAGGAGTCTTGCAGTTTAAATCTCCTCTTTGTGATAGATATGCTTTATTTGATCTGCTTAGCTCTTGGAAGTCCAGGGGCTCCGGGCTGCTGCCCCCCTGGGGTTCCGATGGAGAGCTCTGATGGCCATTAGGGATTTTTTTCCTGAGAACTCCCTGTAACATTTCACAAACCCCAGTTTGGGAGCCATTGGTCTAAACCAAAACTTTTTGTGGGACATACCAGTTTTGACAAACAGCTTTTGTTAGGAAAGGTTTCACAGGTCAAAACCAGACAGACACATTGACCCCAGAATAGCCAAGAGCCTAGTGGTTATGGCACTCAGCTGGGAGTGGAAGACTCAGGTTCAAGTCCCTAGTCTGAATCATGAAAAACCTGGAAAGGAGAAAATAGAAAATAGGAAAAATTCTATACTCCAAGTTTTGCAGAACAGGAAAACTGCCTCCTGTCTAGCCCTACATATATCAAGAAAAATTGTTAAAATGGTAAGCCTAAAACCAGAATGTAATTCTTTGACATTTGAGAACCATCATCAGAAATTGTAGAAAGAAGACTTATCTTGCCTACTGGAATTACATCCAGTCTGAAAAGGCAACTGGGATTTCCCATTCACTGCTTTAGTAGAAAGATCTTTGCATAAATACAGGAAGATTAGCACAGGTGTCAAAGACACTTATTAGACAGACAAGGTGGGTATCCTGGGACCGACACAGCTACAACTATACTGCATGCAAAGACACTTATGACACTCTGTTTGACTAGCAGCAACATATTCAAAAGAGAACTACCAATTCTTAAAGTCCATCGCAAGAGATGCCAAGAACATAAATCTGTCCTGTTCTCTACCAAAACAATACACTGACTCAGCTTTATGAATAAAGGACTAGCTGTACTCGATTTAATACATCATTTTATCAACAGATCAAAAAAGATATTTTAAACACAAAAAAATGCTGACAGTAGAAAAGATGCCTCCTCTTCTATTGTCTTTGAAAGCAAAGTAATGGTATAAACTGCCTGCCTCTCTAAATAGGATTATTTTTTTGCCTGGCTAATTGCTAAATAGCTTAAGAATATTCAAAACTGCCAGTAACTAAGCTAGAGAAGGCAGAAGAGACCAAAAAGAAAAAAAAAAAACCACCACCACCACCACACACAGTTTACCTTGCCACATGCCATCTTCTGTCCACCAGTAAATGAATATCCTCAATTCTTCTGTTGTAAGCATAGTGCAAACGCTTAGGAAGGTGCTGTTTCAAATAAGGTTTAAAGTGCTGGTCTGGCTTTCTACACTGAAAGACAATTGTAAGAAGCTATATTGTTTCAAGTCATCATCACTAGTGTGGCTTCAACCACACAATCTGCTTGATTTCAGAGTTCAAGGTTAGGTATAGTAGACATACATTCCAGATCTTGCACAACAGTCTAAAGGACCATATTTGTATCAGTGCACTATTAATACAATGCTTTCCTAAGGACAGGTGAGTTTTGAATTATGTTCTATGCACATCTGACACCTCTGTTCTTGCCACAGAGTGTTTTTGCAAAGCTCCCCTGCATTTTCCTCAGTGATATGCAAAATGGTTCATATCTGACCAAAGCTTAATTTCAGAAGACTCCTGAATACTGAATAGATAGCCTTTCCAAAAATGTATTTAAAGCAGTTTGGCCTCTACATTAGATAAATCAGTATATATTTAATGGGAAATTCATAAAAACAAGGTTAAGGTTGAGGGATATCAAATGGATTTTTACTGCATCTTCCAAGTACTACTAAAATGTTTACTCATAAAAAGGTTACTTTCCATTTCTGAAGGAAGGAATAAATCGGCTCAATTCAGGGACTCAAGACCATCAGGGACATTCTGGCTGTGTACTACCCAAAAGGGTTATAAAAGCTACTACAGCAGCAAACAGTGGAACTCATGACAAACATTAATCCCTACTCATGAAGGGCCCTATTTATCTCTATATCTTCAGTCTAATGGTGGTTTTCTGACTAAAGAGTGAGCAGGGAATGCTGAATAAATCCCCAAATTAACATGTGAAATGAACAATATGTAGATAGATAATATGCCAGTGATAAATACTTACTGTGAGGTTGGCAACAATTACTTTAGGGTCATCTGTTAAAAGAGACAGACATAAAACAGTCATTTGTTTTACAAGGTAAGCACTCTCTTTTCAGGAGTCCGGGCTCCTTTTAAAAGCTATCCCATCTTAGCAAAATGTATTAGCTGATGTGCAATAATACACCTTTAATGTGCCTTTCCTTAATTACCCAACATTTTTATAGCAACATTGATCAGTGTTTTTAGTTTCAGGTCCAAAGTATAATAGTCATAGAAATAAAAATTTTAAACTAACGTCTTGAAAATCATCTATCTAATCTAACAAAGTAAGCAGTCATATCTGAGAATTTGCAAAAGCTTTCTGTAAGAGTGTTTAAGTGCAAGAATAAGCATCTTTATAAGCAATAATTAATAAGAAAGCTGTGGTTCTTTTGGCTGCTTTAACATTACACACAGCTGAATAAGTCACTAAATGAAATAACTGAAAAAAAATTCTGGGCAAGCCTTGGGACTTTACTCTATGTAAGCTGTACTACCACTTGGACAACCCACATTAAATTCTCAGTCTCACTGCTTCCAGGGCCAGCAAACAGCATTTCTCAGACCCCGGAGGAGAAAACAGAGTTGGAAGAAAATGAAGAACCTTGTCTCTCAACCGTATTATTTTGGCTGCTTAAGGCATGATACTGATTGGCTTTGAAATGAGTCACATTCAGTCTCAGGTACAATTCACAGGCACATCTATTTCAAAGATGCGAGAATGAAGGTAGTATTAAGGCATGAAATAGTGGAGGAGGGAGAAAGTAGTTAGGTAATTTGCCATTTAAAGTTTTGTTCCAAGTCCTTGGAAAGTGCCTATTTGTTTTGTGTTTGAATTGTTCATTTATAAGCAATTACAAACATTCAGGAAGAAGAGTATAGAAAGAGACCCATAGAGGAGATGAATGCATTTGAAGGGAGGGATAGCTCAGTGGTTTGAGCATTGGCCTGTTAAATCCAGGGTTGTGAGTTCAATCCTTGAGGGGCCACTTAGGGATCTAGGGCAAAAAATCAGTACTTGGTCATGCTAGTGCAGGCAGGGGGCTGGACTTGATGACTGTCCCTTCCAGTTCTAGGAGATAAATAAATAATAATTGGAGATATACCTATTTTTATTATTTAAGTGAGGGTAAAAAACAAAAAACAAAACACAGAGGCATTGTGCCAGGGATTAGCGAGGACAACCGATCTTCTCTTTGGAAGTTCTCACCATGCCCCAATCAAAGGAAAAAACTTGCTCAACATCAGGGAAATTGAAAGAATGATTTTCCTCATGCTATTTCACTTCTCTTTGCACAACAGTAAAATATGGTGGGTCTAATTATCATAGAATCATAGGGTTGGAAGGGACCTCAGGAGGTCATCTAGTCCAACCCCCTGCTCAAAGCAGGACCAAACCCAACTAAATCATCCCAGCCAGAGCTTTGTCAAGCCTGACCTTAAAAACCTCTAAGGAAGGAGATTCCACTACCTCCCTAGGTAACCCAAGCAGGACCTAGTACTGATTTTTTGCCCCAGATCCCTAAGTGGCCCCTCAAGGATTGAACTCACAACCCTGGGTTTAACAGGCCAATGCTCAAACCACTGAGCTATTCCTCCCTCCAAATAATCTGTAGAACTTTAACATGGTAGTGCCTGATCCCACTTCTAGTGAAAACTGCAGCAAAATTCACTGGAGTCAATGAAGGGACAAAAAGTTCTCAGTGGAAGATACACAAAAATATTCACTCATATAGGAGATAATAGGCATGGGAAGACCTTTAAAAAAAAATTGTAACTGGAAGTTTACTAATAGTTTAGGGAGAATCTGCAAAGAAAGAATTTAGTCTTTATGGTAGTCCACCAAAATCACAACATTGTTTATTTTTGAGTGTACTGTAAAATACTTGCATCTTATGACGTGAATAAATTCATTTTTATGCTCTAAAAAGCTCAAGATACACATCAGTGAAACACTGGTATTTGAAAACAGATCTTTACCCATGTCCCTTAGACAAACATCAGAATACATTTGTTCATAGTTAAACCTTTAATCTAGGTACTGATTTTAACACATATCCATTGGCTCTGATGTACTTTTGGATTTTGTAATCTTGAAATATCTCAATCTGGTCTTTGCACAACCAAATACATCTTCAAGAAAATTATCCCCAGAATGTTTCAAATGGTCTCATAACTTAGCACTCCAAGCAACTTAAAAGCATGCTGCAAATAACCCAGATTTTTCATATACTATCACTGAGCCCCATTTGCTCAAATTCACACTTCACAGTTTTCTCTTACTCACATTCTGCCTTAGCTGTGCATGGCTGCCAAATATCTAACACTGGTTTTTGGCCACAAGAATTGGAAAACTAATGGATTCATAATTAATACTACCGCTTGACCAGTCAATAGGCCCTAGTCAATAGACTATATTTAATAATAATTTAAAAATTCTCACTTAACATCCAATTCTGCAAGGTGATGAACCCCTTCAAGTCTCACGATCATTGATAATGGGACAACTTGTCTGGATATGTGCTACTCTACCTTAGTTAGAGTTGCAGAATCTTGGCCTCAGGATAGTAATCAACTTACATTTCAGATTATTATTAGATCGAGGGCGAATGCGTCCTAAAGACCCAGGCACCAATACGATATCTTCTACATTAGTCAGATAGTTACTCAAAAATTCAGTTCTTTCACAAGTGGTGTCCTCCATTCCTGTGGAAAGGAAATAAACCTCCTTTAATAGAGAATTATATCGTGAAACAAGCTTATTTCTAAAATACAGGCATCAATCTCTGGCTTCAGAGAAACCATTCAAAAACAAATATTTCTTCTTTATATACTCATTCTATTCCTCTCTTCCTAGCAGGTAACCTAACCTCAAGCTTATGGAAAGACTACACTGTCATGAATTAGTCATCAAGAGTGGTCACTGGAACTATTCCACCTGCCAAGGAGCTGTCAGACACATGGACATCTTTGTTTGTTTTCAGCTTTCACCAACATCAAGCTCTTTTAGTTAATGTCTTCTTGATGGCAGCACTGATAATCACCAACATTAGATATTGTTTAAGAACCAAATTGTGGCTGGTGCTTGCACCTATGTGCACAACAGAAATGCCAGTCACTACCTCCAGGGAGTGTACACTTGTTATACAACCAGTTTTAACTCTCAGAAGAACTAAGATCAGCTCCTAGTTTCAAAGTTATTTTTAAAATACAATTTAAAGAGAGGAGACACAAAACACACAAAGGTATTGTATCTTGGTGGTGTATTCTAAACCAACTGTAGGTAAAGTGATCAGAGAGTTGTTACCATCTGAGAGTTGTTTTGTGTCTCAATCTAATTTTGAGCTTTTCTTACTAAGAAGCCTCTAGACAAGGAATGACTATATTTGGAAAATAAACTCTCCCCAGAACCTCAGCAGTCATCCCCTCCACATCAGGGAGGAGACATAACTGGTAGAGCAGTGGTCCCCAACCTTTTTGTGGCCAGTAGCGCATTCATGTTTTCAGAAGAGTGTGGCAGACACCAACAATTACTCACAGGGCCGTCTCCAGGCACCGGGGCAGCATTCGCTGCGGGGCAGCATTCTGTCCGTTCTGCAGAGTCGGAGCGTTTTTTGTTTTGTTTTTTGGTGCCAGTTCTGGGCAGTGCAGAGAGAAGCCAGGAGGACAGAGAACACTGGTGCCTGCAACCCCCGAGTACTCTGTCCCCAGTAGGCGCGGGGCCCCGGCTTCTCCCCCCGGTTGGGCACTAGGAGGGCCTCGTGCCTGCCAGGGACAGAGAACACCGGCGCCCGCAGCCTCAGAGTTCTCTGTCCCTGGCAGGCATGGGGCCACGGCTTCTCGAAGCCGGAGAGAAGCTGCAGCCCCGCGCCTGCCAGGGACCAAGAACACCGGCGCCCACAGTCTGCAGCCCCAGAGTTCTCTGGCTACGGCTTCTCTCTGGCTTAAGCTGCGGCCCCACGCCTGCCAGGGACCAAGAACACCAGCTTCTCCGGGGCTGCAGGCTGCGGGCGCCGGTGTTCTCAGTCCCTGGCAGGCGCATGGCTGCGACTTCTCTCCAGCTTCTCCGGGGCTGCAGGCGCAGGGCTGCGGCTTCTCTCCAGCTTCTCCAGGGCTGCAGACTGTGGGCGCCGGAGAGAAGCCGCAGCCCCATGCCTGCCAGGGACAGAGAACACTGGCTCCCGCAGCCTGCAGCCCCAAAGTTCTGTCCCCAGCAGGTGGGGGTCCGCGGCTTCTCTCCCCTGCTGGGCACTAGGCGGGCGCACATAAATGCCCCGGCGGGTGCCATGGTGCCTGTGGGCACCGCGTTGGGGACCACTGTGGTAGAGAAACCTGTAGCACTGTGCTGTACCTGTTTTGTAGACAGAGAGTGAACTTTACTGCCCAGGCCTGTTAATCTGGCACTTCGTTCACACACAAAAAAAATCTTATCTGAATAGCACGGTATCCCATAGCAAATCATGACTCATTTAGTGTACTATTACTCTAATTAGAGACCTTTAGTAACCCCACTGACTACCTCAAAACATACCCAAATGATCTCTATTTTCCTTCTTTCTCCTACAGTATTTTTCACTGGAGTTTCTCTGTCTTTACTGTGAATTCTTATTGTGAAGTTTTCCCTAATGTCCAAGTGACAGACTTTTCAAGTCACAATTTCCATTTCTGGTCATTCTGCCCATTTTTGCCACTTATTCTCTCCCCAATCCAAACTCTCTCTTGGGGGGCATTTCTCCTTCCTCCATAACCCTTCAAAGCTGGGCCCAGTCTCTCATAACTACCCCAACTTTGTTCCTCTGTATGTGACCAGCTGTCCTCCTAATTGCCATGGAAACTTACTGTTCCAAAATTATTCTCCTACTGTCATTAAAAAGGGGATGAGGCTTCTATACCATTTTCCTGCCAGTTAACCTACTAAAAAAGATATGGGGACAGACTGTACCTCTTCACATTTGCTAGGGAGCAGCTAGGAGAGATTGTACATTATTTGTGTGGGTCACACCCCAAAAAACAACAGGCTTAATTCTGAATGAATGTGCAAACAGTTAAACCAAATAGTTAAAAGAAGAAGGAATTCCTCCACAAAAGGTGATCATCAGGCAAATTAAATGTTGGGCTTACATTGTCAGTGTCCTGTGAATAAATATTTTTACTTTTTAAAGGAATTTTTAAAATAGGATGTTCATTTAGGCTCTGATCCAGTAAAGCACTTGTTGTGTGTGTAACTTTAAGCACAGTGACAAAGAGTCCTGTGGCATGTTATAGACTGACAGAAGTATTGGAGCATAAGCTTTGTGGGTGAATACCCGCTTCGTCAGACGCATGTCACATGTCTGACGAAGTGGGTATTCATCCACGAAAGCTTATGCTCCAATACTTTTGTTAGTGTATAAGGTGCCACAGGACTTTGTCACTTTTTACAGTTCCAGACTAACACAGCTACCCCTTTGATACTTTAAGCACAGTGAAGCTCTGGAAATTGCTCAAGCATCAGTTTCTACCCATATTTATATACTAAGAAAGGACAAGTAAGAGTTTTTACCATGGTCTCCAACAAAGATAACATTGACACATCGATGTAGCTTCAGCTGCTTCAGTCCATCCATTAATTGTCCTAAAGTCTTGTCAATATCCCTTAGGGGATTTATCATCTATACAAAGTTTGCAGAAAGAAAGGAAGTTAATCACCATTACAATGCTCCCTCTTTCACTACAGGTGGAGCTTCCTCAGCAGAATTCTGGTAGGTTAACTTTCCAGATCAAAAGGCAGATCCTTGGCTGAGTAGTTATCACCCTGACCTAACTCATCTCCTTTCCCATGATCTTGGTTTGATTTCCTTGAGGGAAAGATATAAAAGTCTTCTATTGGGATGTTGTCGGATGACTACTAGAGATCACTGATCTTATTCCTACCCCTCCAGCACACCCCCTAAACATATAGTAAATCTGCCTTTGCATTTACCATGTTAGAAAAATGCATATGATTGGAGAAGATTGGGGGGGGGGGGGGAGGAAAGAACTGATTTAAATGCTGTTCTTCAAATGGAATTTAGCTTTTCAGTTTTTCCGAACACCAACTACGTAGTCATGGTACATAGCTTCAATCTCAATGTTCATATGAAAATCCCAAGCCACTGTGAAGGGTGCTCCAGGAGGTATCTGGTGCTAGAATGACTGCCCTCAGTCTTCCATTATAAGTAGTAGGAGGGAAAAAAGGCAGCTTCAGCTTGATAGCCAAGGTCTCTAAAGGATCAAGTGACAATTCTGGCAAGATTTTGAAAAAGGATGCCCAGACCTAAAATGGTATAAATACATTATTTATTTTATAAAAAGGCAAAATTATGACAGCATGCTGACAAGTTACAATTCTGAGCAGGAACAGAAGCGAGTGCAACTTTTTTTTTTATTAGATGATAAATACTTTGAATCTCTGTACATTTTAGATAAAGGACAGCTTAAGAAAAAAAGAGAGACAGACCAACATTTCTGTTTGTCACAATATGCTGAATATCTCATCTGCATACTTAACTGGATCAGTTAAAAAATTTGGAAGAAAAAACAATTTTGTCACAATCTTGACTCGGAAAGGTAGATTCCAACAATTTCCTAAGAGAAATTTCCGCTTACAAATGTCAACCTGACCCTAATTTAAATGTTTTGCAAACTCTCCTTCTGCCTGAACTGCCACCCACCTCGTGGAGTTGTAGATTCTGAAAATAATCAGGGTAAGACAGGAAATTACAACTCATATGAGACACGATGGCGACTCTGCCACAGGGAGAAACCACTGTGCACCACAGGAGATGGAATCCAGCTGGGGAGCAGGAAGAACACAGAACTACAATTCCCAGCAGACACTGCAGCAGCTCAGACAGAGAGAAAAGACTCTAAAACTAAATGCTCCTATTTAGGAAATTATGAACATTTAGTTTCAGTCAAAAATGATTAATCATTCTGAATCAACATTTTTCAGAACTTTTCATTCCATGAAATATTTCACTATTTTGACTTTTTGTCCCAAACTGGGACAAAAGCCTACTGTTAAAATATTAGATTTTTCCCATGAATTGGAAAGTCCATTTTTCAGTCAGCTCTAATTGTATCTCATGAATCATGTAAGGAAATTAAGTCTTATTTCAGCCTCCGAATCGTAACTCTGCAGTTAGGAAAGCTGGGAACTGCAAATCCTCTTGGATTTCACATGAACGTTTTCTTGTGGAACAGGTTTATGCTGTTCTTAAAATAGAGCAATAGTATTTCCATACATGATAAGGAACCACAAATCACAGTACTTTTCTAAGGTCCTATATCCACCAAATTTCAGCTGGGGATTTGCAAAGATTTTTTGATACTATGAAAACAAACTAATCGAGGAAATCCTGTTTTTAAACCAAAAAAACCAAAAACGACAAAATAAAGCAAAAAACAACCCCCCCAATCCTCACACACACACACTATTTCACATGATCACAGCCAGAGAACCTCAAATTTAGTTCCTTCACCTCCATTATTCTCACCGGGTTTTCATTTAAAAAGTTCTATTTATTTCTGAAACAGACTAAGGTTGATACTGAATGTCATTAATATGTTTATGTGAGAATATTCTACGTGGATGTGGGACTGCCCTGAGACCATGTTCTTGTCCAGATATAACCTCCAAGGAGTTATCAGTAAAAGAATAAAAGTCTTATGTGTACCTTTGCTCAGATCACATTGATCTCCACTACCTCAGATCTTTGTAAAGTAGTGTGGAAGGCTTTATTTTCCAAGATAGGTGTGGATATCTGAGATGCCACCGAAAAAACCAGTTGACATTATAATAAGAGAAACAGGTATGAAATGCAGACCAGTGTTACTAGATAGTTCTTCAGAAGGAAAACTCATGCTAGAACCTATTTTAGCCAGATGCTGATGTATGAGAGAGGAAAGGATTTAACTCCTGGGCACTAGTCGTGTGGTACGTCCCATTGCTCTCAATGAGCATAAACAAATGCTAGCACTAGATCTGCACTGGATGGGAACGATAAATTTGTGCTAGAATAAGCTGAGGTCTTTGAAGGCTTAGTGAGAAATCCACAACTGGGTTTGCATGGATGGATGAAATATTCATTCAGAGAAGAGAAGCCAGCGGGGAGTGGGAGATATACGAACTCCCACTATTAGGCCACCTAGAACATATTTTATGCCAAAAAGAGTAGGACCTTGAATTGGCAAACTACTCTGAAAAGGGGAACTCCTGTGTAGTTTGTTGAAGGGGACATCATTCATGTAAGAAGATTATCAGCCTCCCTCTTGAGTAGATTATCAATGATCAAGGTATTGTGGGAAATGGCAGTTTCTTACACTTGATGACTGATTCCCTTCCCCCCATCCCCTCAGTTCCAGGATGAGTCTCAGAATACCTGATTAATTTCAGAAGTATATTTTTTTTTAAATCAGGAATTGAAAGCTACTGGGAAGAGTTTCTATTGCTCCTTTTTGAAAATGTACTGTGTCAAGATTTTTGCTTAGATCCCACAGGAGATATTTTTAGGCCCTATGAACTGGGTTACAATTCGTTTAAAATCCCTGAATGGAAGGGATGCTGAAGTGGTCCACAGCCCCTCCCAAGTTGTCAGTTAGTGGCAGGTGGAGATATTTCGTTTATTAAGGATCATCCTTTCTCCTCTCTCAATCCTTTCCTGGTGAAGCAACCTCCAACTTTGACCTTTTTGAAGACAGAGACTTAAGCACCATCATAAGGCATTACTGCCAGACCCAAAATCATGGGTTCAAAAATCATGATTTGCATGCCCTTCATCCCATCCCCCCATCCCCCAAAAGTCTCAAGATTTTTCAGCCAGCCAATGAGATTTTTTTGTGCATGCCATCTGGTTTTTGAGCCTTCAGGTTACACTCCGGTCACATTTTTAACTTTGCTCCAGAGCCATGAAGACTAGAAACTTATTTATTTATTTTTTTAAATAAATAAATAAATAAAATAAATAAATAAAGAGATTCTCACAATCACTTGATACCAGGCAATGGGGCTTAAAGGAGGACATCCAATATTGTGAGACTCATGATAAAAAACTAATGGGTTGGTGACGCTGATAAGATCTTCCCAGAGATTTGTTTCATGCTCCCTCTGTTTAATGGATTTTTAAAAGGTCCTAAAGAGTCTTTCCCTAGAGTGAACCGAGTCTAAAATAGGAAGAACATAGTTCCCGAAAGACTCAATATATCCTGGCTGCTTTGCCAGCAGTGATCTTTCAGTACAGTTATAGAAGGTCTGTTTTGGAATTCCCAACTGAAGTATGGAAGGGAGTCCAAGTTGCAAAAATTAAGCTACATAAGAGCCTCAAACTGACACTTCGGTCACAAAGTTTTGGAACACAGGTAAACTTACTTTGTTCCGACGGGATTCCGCAGAATACTGATCCACTCTATGTACTTTTCTTCTTTTCTTTGGAGATGCAACTCGTCTTTCCTGTCTCCTCTTAGGAGTAATCTTTCTCTTAGGTCTCTTAGGCGGAGTAAGAGGTGAGCCATAACTACTCTCCTGTACTGGCGGAGAGAGATGTCTGGACTCAGAGAAATCCTGACTCAGCTAGCATCAGATACTATAGTGACCTGCGTCATCAAATTGAAGAGCATGAAGATCAACGCTTCTTCAATAATATAGGAGTTGGTAAAGGGACAATTTAGAGGTCTCGCTCTACAGAGGAGCTCACTAAATTGTACTTGAAAGTGGGATAGTTACTCAAGCAACTAAGGGCTAGTCTACACTTACCAGCCGGGTCGACGCGGTGAGTTCGACTTCTCGGAGTTCGAACTATCGCGTCTAATCTGGACGCGATAGTTCGAACTCCGGAAGCGCCGGGGTCGACTTCGGTACTCCACCACTGCAAAAGGCGGTGGCGGAGTCGACCTTGGAGCCGCAGACTTCGATTCCGCGGCGTCTGGACGGGTGAGTAGTTCGAACTAGGGTACTTCGAATTCAGCTACGCTATTCACGTAGCCGAACTTGCGTACCCTAGTTCGACCCCCGCTCTTAGTGTAGACCTGCCCTAACATAAGAGCAAATGAAACTGGTATTTCAGGAGGTCGATCAGGCCAATTTTTATGAATACATACTGTAGTGTTATGAGTATTTCTCTTCAAGTGTAATTCAATTAACAAAATATACAAATAAATACACAAAATATGTAACAGTATCACCTTCACATTTTTGGTGGTGTACTTTTTTTTTTTTGCGCAAGTTCTTGTGTGGGGGCAGATCTTAATGAAACATGGAACATTTGACTTGCTGGTTACCAGTTCAGCTGGAAGCATCTGTGTACTACAAAGCCACCACACAGTGGCAATCTTAGAAAAGAGTGCAGGATTGAACCAACATGGAGACTGCGCCTTCTGAATAATCTATGAATTTGTTACGGGAAGTGTGAGAGAAATCTGCACTGCTGCTGACTACCCTGTACTAGTTGTATGGATAAATTGAGGACATCAGTCTCCAGAGCGGTCAATATGGCACCGTTTGTGAGCAATACATTATCTATTAAAATAAGTCATTTGAAATGGGTTTATTCATTTTTTGTGTGTGAATGCTATGAAAGAGGAGACTGGAATGGCCTGGTGTTCCTTTTACCAATAAGCCCCACTTTAAAGATATGCAGGGTTGCCAAGCACAGCTCTCAGTTTTGGCCTGTTCTGCACCTGCGAGATGCTAAGCACCAACACCTTCCATCAATTTTCATGGGAGTTGTGGGTTCTCATCACTGCTTAGGAGCATCTGTGAATGGTGTGAGATGACACCTACAGGGAGATAATACAGCTAAGTAGGCAGGTAGGGGGAAATGGAACCTGCTAAATGGGCTTGAGGAAAGTCAGTGATTTATAATATTTACTTCTATCTACTTCGCCAGTTTCTCTGTTGTTCAGTCACAGAGTTTTATGAAAGAAAAAAAAACAAACAAAAAAGTGTTACCATCTGCCATGCTGTTTCATTGCTTCCAAGGCAAGCAGCTGGAAAGGAGATTCTAGTCCAGTCTCATTCGTCTCTCTCCAGAAAGGCATTTTAATAAAGCAGCACCAGAGTTTTCTTTTTAAAATGTTTCAAGCTTTGTGCAGTCCTGATGAGAGGAGCAGCAGGGAAAGGAAGGATTCTCATTTTACGCTGTCCCTGAATAAACTCAGCCAGAGCTTGACAGTGCCAGACACACACTGGCCAGTGCAAGAAACCTAGATATTTTGAACACTTAAAAGAGCCGTCTCAAGACGGCATGTTAGAGGAGCAGCAGGAATAGAGTTTAGGCATGACAGGTTTTGATCTACTTAGACCCCTTACAGTAGTATGTATTTTTTTCCCCCTTTCAAAAAGTTAGCTAGGAAGAAAAGCCAAGTTCTTGTTAACCAGCCAAACCTTAGCCTCATTTGAAAAGAATCAGAATAGGGTTATTTCTTTTTTGGGGGGTAGGGGGCCCCTCAGGAAGATAAACAAATCCATCCCCCCTTTCTAGGCATAACAAAAGGTGGGAACTAGCCAGCCAAAGCTCTGCCTCTCGTCCCAGAAGGACAACCCATCAGTGTCACTGCAGAAGCACAGAAGGGAAGAGAAAAAAAAAAAACAGAATTGCGGAAATAACCAAGGGCAGGCATACATTTTAAATTTCTCATCAACACATTCTGAAAATAAAGCTTTATAACAAATTTCCTAGTTCAAAAGAGCTGTTTGTGTAGGTCTCATTAAAAACAACATTACACTTCTAGCGTAATGAACTTCACTTACACTGAAACACCTAATAAATAAAACATACTGCAAGTTATTGTAGTCAACATATTGGGCAAAATCCTGGTTCAATCAATAGAACCAGAATTTCACTCACAAATTTTGAGTGCTTCTACTCCTTTTTACTCCTAAATTTTAAGGTACTGTGCACTCAATGTGTAGACTGTTGAGCACTTCCTGCAAGGTTTCAGTGTCAACTGAAGTCCCTGGGAGCTGAAAATGATCAGCACAAGGCAGGATCAAGTCTTTAAAAGAATCCTCCCCCCCCAAAAAAAATCATAATTTTATAGCTAGTGAGTTAGTAAATTACATTAAACATCCACTCGACATTGCAAGAGGTGTGTTGAATATTCCCCCCCCCCCCGCCCTCCATCCACAGACATCAGCAGCAAAGCTGCTCCTCAACTTAGTGAGTATGAGGCAAGAAGAGTTCACTATAAGGAGATTTTGACTGGGGGGAGGGGGGGGAAGGGGAACTACACCTCTTAAGTACACTACACAATGTTCAAGAGCTTGTTTCCAAGCTCCAGTGTGTTGCTCAACTGCCACAGAGGAAAAACTGGTCAGAACCATTCCAAGTGTCTAAGTTCTGCCAGTTCTGTACAAAGAAGAATGATTTCATGCAGAGGTCAAGCTCCAATTACTAAGGAAGCAGCTTAGTGGGGTCCCACTGAGGGGTTCCTTCCCAGCTGATTTATGAGATGTTCATAGCTCCCAGAAACTGGGGGGCAGGGGGAAGAAGCATCAAGATAAACATAATACTTTCTAGCTCCTCCCACCTGAAATCATGCCCCTAGTGAGTCTTATACAGCTGCGTGTTTGTTTTTAAATCCACATTTACAAAATCATGTCTCATCATTGTAAATTTGGGAACTGAAATATGTCCATCCATAAAACAGCCTGTTCTTCATTCAATGAAAGTCAATCTGTGAAGCTATTTAACAAAAAAAACCTCTTAAATCACCCTGCTTTTGTCATACAATTACAGGCTAGACTTTAGATAATCTTAGAATTCTTCTGGATAGCTATTTTTCACCGTTTTCTGAAAGACCCAATTAATTTCCTACATTGCATAGAGAAAGGGTTAGCTAGAAACTCTACCACTGGGTAACATCTTAATCCCACACAGTACTGAGAATCTCAGCTCCTAGTGACTGAGCTAAGCACCTCACAGTGTTAGGTCCTAAGAGAGCTTGTCCAAAGAGCCTGTTTAGAGCTCAAATTTGAAGAACATAGGCAATTTCACCTTCAATTTTCGCTTTACCACAATGAGAAAGTGTCTCTGTTCTGTAGAAAGCTACACTCTAAAGTTACTATTTTCTTTTAGTTTGACGCACAAGATTTGTTAGTCCTATATTGCCTATTAATGCCAACAATGAGAAGAGACATGCAGACAGTCAAACAGAACTCTTCCCTTTTTAGCAAACATTTTGGCTTAAAGATTTTAGATGGTAAGTTATTTGGACCAGAGAGTCTTTATTCTGCCTGGCACTGCACTGATGACATTGCTGGTGTATAGTGATGTGATTAAATAATTTTAATAAATCTGATTATGACTGGGGATGAAGAGGACTGGAAATGTATTTCCTATAGAAAAGAAAGTGGCCGGGTCTGTAACTACAGGCCTGTTAGTTTAACATCCTAAGTATGCAAAGTCATGGAAAATGGAGAAAAGAAAAATAGAGAGGAGTTACGGAGCAGCATGGGGACTGGGATGGTGTATTTTATAAGTTAGTATGGATTTTGAAAAACCAAGTAACCCATTCCAACCAAAAAAGAATTTTTTTTTTTTAGACAGATTTTAAGGACAGGAAATATCTTCAGGACAGTAATATGTTTGATTTCAGTATGAGGAAGATGAGGAATTACTGGTGGAATTGGAAATTGGGGGATGAAAAATGTGTGGGGGGAGGTGGATGAGAAGAGAGGAGCTGGAGGGTTAAGGGAGGAGAAGGCAGGGGTGTATTGGAGGGGGGGGTCACTAGTGGAGGGGTGGAGGGGGAGTTTTTGGATGGTTCGGTTATCAATCTATTCCAGCCTGGAATCCAAGAAGGTAGGAGTGGGCTGATAAGAAAAGAGGAGGAGTGGCTGATAAAGGTATTGGAATTCGGGAATATGGGAGAGGATATTCAGAAGGATCGATATCTCTTGGAGGCTTAGTAGAAGGTAACAGGATGAAATTCAATAGTGTGAGGTTATGCATTTAGTGAGAAGGATAAGGTTGCATTTTTAGATGACTAGAATAGATTTTAGTTGGGAGGAGGGAGAGGGAGAAGGCAATGAGAGGAGGAGGGAGATGACCATCCTAGGCTGAGCAGAGGATGTATGTGACGTTAAAAGGTGATGATGTGGGGATGCAAGCAAATGCGGTATTTCTAGTTAGGATATAAGGAAGTAGGTAGTAGGAATATATAGGTTGGTGAGATAAGGGTTGAGAGTTGTGTGTACAGTTTTGGTCTGGTTTGTTTAAGAAGGATGAATTCAAACTGGAACAAAAGGTACAAGGTACGGGCCACTAGAATGGTAGAAAGGAAGGCAGAAATGGAGGAAAAGAGGAAGAGGGAGGAGCTTTGTTTAGCTTCCTTAAAAGAAGGAAAAGAAGAGAGGAGATTAAAATATATGATTACAAATATATCAGAGGATAAAATAAGAGGAGGGGAAGGGCTCAGGAGCTAGCTCAGTGTGGATGTGCTGGATAAACGGATATAATATAAATTGTCAGAAATTTTATATTAGGGAGAGTAGACTAGACTAGGCTAACTATATGGAGTGCAAGCCTGGAAGAGAAGCCTACCGAGAAGGGAAGGATGACTTTAACCTCATGACTTTAAGACTAAGCTAGATAAGTTATGGGAGATGATGATGATGGGATACGGGCTTATAGGTTAATTTTTAATTACACTGGTAATGTGGTAAAACACTGGATGGTGATATATATATTTTTTTTAACCTTTTCCAGAGGAGGGAAGAGAGAAGAGTCTGCCGCATGCTCGGGTTCAGCTGGATATTCGGGAAGGGGGAGGAATTTTCCTTTTCCAGATTGGCTGTGTGGCTGGAGCCTTTTTTTTCCTTCTTCCTATGGGCATGGGGGTGGGGCCGTAATGGAGTGGGGGGGAGATAATGTGGCCTGCATCTTGCAGGAGGTCAGACTAGATGATCATATTGGTCCCTTCTGATCTATGATTCTATGATTAATAATGGCTCACATTTAATTTTAAACACATGCATAGATTATTGCTTATGAGTCTGTATCCAGACTGTTACAGCAGAGATATTGCCTTCATCTACAGGCATGACAGATATTAGGGAAAGGGAACGCCGACAGAAATTTTTCAGAGTTTAGAGATTTTTATGGAAAATTACTGAATGAACAATGAGAAGAGGTTAACACTGAAGTGGAAATGGAACCCTGGACATTCTAAAAAGTATTTTAAAGGATAGCTTCTGAGTGCTCCCATCTCTAACAGGAATAGATACAAGGATTGTATGCAAACAGGTTGAGAGATTATACTGGATATATGCACCCCTTGACTGCACTGTGAGAATGGGGCTACCAACGAAGTGCTTTCAGCAACTCAAGAAGTCCAGGTACCTGAAATAGCGCCAAAATTTTAAGTGCTGTTGCTTTTATAAAAAGTTGCTTGCTTTAAAAGTATATATATTCAGTCTTAATTTTAAGAGTCTGATCTGGCACTTCCACAATTTGCACTGAATTCAGTGAGAGTTTTGCCTGAGTAAAGTGTCCAAGATGAACTGCCAAGTGTTTAAATATTTAGGTGTAGAACCAATATTGCCTCCCCAAGATAACATGCTCCTGTACAAGCTTTTTGCACGTTCTTGAAAAATGTAGTAATTTGGTAAGTAACTAGTGCAATTCATGAGAGTTCCGAATCCTTTGTCACCACTCCTGAGCCTGCACCAGTGGACAAAACAGAGTAGGGTGGTTTAAGCACCTCTGGGAAGAGATGGATTTTAAAGCTCCCTATCTCATGCTATTAAGACACCTATGTCCATTTCGGAGGGAACAGTACTGGAGGGCTAACCAAACCGCTTGTTCATAGACTGAATATTGGAAACCACGGTTTTCCAACTCTAGAATAGAGTATTATCCAGGCTTCTTCAGATAGTCAACTTTAAAAAAAAATATTCACCCTCCCCTGTCACCCAAGGAAACATATCAGAGAAACAAAGAATGTTTTCTGCTGCTCTCTCATATAGGGTATTTTTTTAAGAAGGGTAAATTGATTAAGGAGCACTACATTGTGCTGTTATACCAGCTAATTTCACACCTGAAACCTCTGCCAATCAAATACCTACATCCATAATGTGAACTTTATACAGAGGGACAGTTCTTAATGTCAAATGACCCTTGGTCATAAGTTCTTGTTTATTTTAGCCAATTGTCTTCCCTTTCTGACAGATAGGAAGAGCACTGAGAGATAAGAAAGCCACTTCAGTTCAGGAGTAAAGTGTTGGCAAATACTCCATAGATGGCATGGTTGATCCTTGAGATGTGTAACTTTTATACAGGAAAAAACTATACTAACCTCAGAGCCAAAAGGACCATATCTGTGACCAGCAGCATCTGGTTGTTCGGAGTAGAAAGCATAAACATAAGGCCTGAAAGAAAGATTTTGTTCAGAATAGTCTGCCTTCAAACACAAAAGAAGAAGAAATTGCCAGGTCATGCTAAGTCAGCCTTTCAACTATTGTTTGCCGTATGTAAAAAATTGTTGCTCAGTCAGATGTTTTTGAAAGTATGATTAAGCAATTAGTTGCCCCAGAACTTCATTAGATATCAGAACACATGCAGGGAAGCACATGGGCACAGTCGGAGGAAGCTCACTCTCCCTTAGTTCGGTAAGAAGGAGAGATCACAGTACCAGCTCACATGGGCTATGCAGTCTGCAGCATGTGAGAACTTGTGTAATAAAAAACATAATTAAGATCTTGACATTTTCCCAAGCCTCAGGGTGCAGCTTCTGCATTTACCACTGCCTAGAAGTTTATTAAGCCACATTAGACTAAGTAGCATAAAACGGCCAACATTAATCCATGTAATTAAATGTTCCCCAATAATCAAAGGACATTCGCATCAGAGGTTTTTTGAGGAGGATTGAAACACTGCTGGTTAAAAGCTAAGAGCTACAAAGAACAGTAATACTGAATGCTGGCAAGAATAATTTTTAACACTAACATTCCATCCGTTTCTGCAGCTCCAGCTACTTTTAAAGAGAAGATAAGTTAGCAGTTTACAAAAAAGAACACTACATGGAATTACCTTTCATTGTCTGGTAGGGTTAGCCACTGCAGTATTGTTAATATTCTGCGTTCATGGGGGATGACACTAGACCACAAAAGAAAAATAGGGTTAGTTATTGTTGTGTACAGAGAAGATAATCATTAGCTATACCATGAGCTGCATCCAACACCATAATCAGGACCTATCATGGACAAGCCAAATATTCTTTTTTTGCTCATTAACATTCAAATTTCATTCCCATTTTCCAACTCAAGTTACTGCAAATCTCCTGCAACTCCATGTATTATACTGAAAAGATAGTCCAATTAACCTCTATTTCTCATTTGAGCCACCACTCTCAAGGAAATGGTTCATTTGTCTACTATCCTATGTAACAGTGGATAAGGACCCATTCCTGCAAACTTTTATTCATGTGAGTAGTCCTTGTTCATAACGGTAGTTCTACTGAAGTCAACAGTATTGCCAGCCTAAGTAAGGACTACTCACATTAATAGCATTTACATGATCTGCTCCCACTACTACTGGGACTTTTCAGCTTGGAAAAGAGAGGAGTAAAGGGGATATGATAGCGGTCTATAAAATCATGACTGGTGTGGAGAAACTAAATAAGGAAGGGTTATTTACTCCTTCTCTGAACACAAGAACTAGGGGTCACCAAATGAAATTAATAGGCAGCAGGTTTAAAAACAAATAAACGGAAGTATTTCTTCACACAACGCATAGTCAACCTGTGGAACTCCTTGCCAAAGGATGTTGTGAAAGCCAAGACTATTACAGCTCAAAAAAGAACTAGATAAGTTCATGGAGGATAGGTCCATCAATGGCTGTTAGCCAGGATGGGGAGTGATGTGTCCCTAGCCTCTGTTTGCCAGAAGTTCATTTCCCTCTGAAGCACCTGGCTTGACCACTGTGGGAAGACAGAATACTGGGCTAGACAGACCTTTAGTCTGACCCAGGGTGGCCATTCTTATGAAGTTATTAGAAAGGCTCACATTGACTTTAGTGGGAACTGAATCAGGGTTTAAATTGGTATGAACCATTTATCCCTCAGATATGTACCCCCTTGGGGTTCAGAGAGCATGGCCCTTTAAATCTTTTTCCCTGAGGGGAGAAGTGCTGATTGTTCCAGAAGGAGGAAGTGCTGTTAGGGGGAGGTGGAGCAGAGAAGGGGAGAGCAAGTGTGTGTGTCTCTGGACATAAAGGGCTGCAGCAAGCAGGCCCTCACAGAGTGAAGCAGCCAAGAACCTGCCTGAAGCCTGGGAAGGACAAAGCGGCCGGTCAGGGAAACCCCAGGACAGGAGCAGAGGGGAAGCACTGTGTTGGGGAGGAATCGCCCGAGGAGGACGACAGACCGGAGCTGGACCCAGTATCGCTGCTGCCCAGAGCTGTCTGAGGCCGTGAGTACTGGGGCTTGTGACTTTGCATTGGTAATAAAGAGGGAGGTGGTTAGCTAGGTAAGTGAGGAGGTGGTCACTCGGTGTGGCTTTGCAGAGAGTGGCAGAAGGCGGCACTGGAGGGGTTTGTTGGGGCAAGTTTACTGGCGCCAAATATGATCAGGAGCACCTAAGACTCACCACTGGACTGGAACTTTGCCCAGGACTCTTGAACTCTGTGCAGACACATTGCTTGGCACCTGCCCTTTCAGACTGTGCTACCACTGGGCCTATGGGGACTTGTGTTGAATGCAACCCTGTTTTACTGCTCCCCCTATAATTCCCCATGTTGCTTTTCCCCCTCTCATCCCTCTGTGAATAAATATTTCCCTTTCCTATATTCATTGTACTCTTCTGGTGTGTGCATGTTCACTCTGGGGGGTTTGGAGCAGGTGCCCTGGGGTAGAAGGGACTTTCCCTGCTGCATTCCTACATGCGCCTTCTCTTGGCCAGAGCTGCTTGCAGAGCAGAGTCCATCTTGGCCACAAGGGCACTAAAGTTACAGATGCACTTAGAATGCCGTCATTCAATCAGCACCATGACGCTCACAATTTTGAAACTCTTATTCTGCTAAAACCTCCTTAAGAATACTGAGACTTCCCAGTTGGATAGCGAGACTAATATCTACTAGAAGACGAATTTTTAAATAGAGTTGTTAATCTTTAAAATGTCTCATCTTTTTGTATTAAAAGACAAAAAGCTATATAAAACTGGAGTTAAGATGTATATTGGTAATTTAAGGGTATAAACATTAGAGAGATGTAATTTATCACAAAAACAAGCATTACAAATCTTAACTCTGAATTTCTTGGATTAAGTTTAAAAGAAGTCCCAACATTCTAAGGTATGGAAATGCACAGTTCAGACACCCAAACAGCCATAACTGTGCACGGTGTCACTACAGGGCAATGATCACACAATTAGGTTACACAATTATGCACTAGTCATAATCTGGAACCACAGACACTAACTGTTAAAGCAGCATTTCTCTTTTTGGCTCATGGTTTCACTACATGGCTGTCCCCCTATGCTGTCAAAGTCCACAATAGGTGATTGAATTCTCTGTAGTACAACACTCAGCAGCTTCTCCTGTACAAGTAAATTGCAGTTACGAAGAATAGAGAGGGGAAAAAAATTACCATTAATCCTAATGGTAATTTTTCCTCAAATTCCTCAAAATATAGTGAGTTTATCTATATGGCAAGTTTAAAGAGTCTGCATCCTCCATTATGTAAATCATTTCGGAATAATAAAGGGTTTGCTAAATTTCTTAAGGGATGACTTACAAATTCTCAAACAACAACGTTAATTCTGGACCCAGAAGTGCACACGCTATAATTCTGGGGAGCATACGCACTCTTCAGACATAGTGGCTGAATCTTTACTTCCAGAATTATTTCAAGTTTGCATTTTTAATTATGAAACAACACAATAGATTCAAAATACTGAGAATTACTTAAAATCATTAGTCACCCTGCCCAGTGTGACTATTTAGTGGTAGCATATTTTCCTAACAGACAAGGAAAATAAGTGAGGTCCCTTGCTCCTAAACCAGCAAGTTAGAACTCCATGCAGATTGGGGTGGGGGCATGGCAGAGGGAGCTCCTGTCTATCACAGACATTTTCATAGCTGTCACAGATCTAAGGGGTCTCATTCTTTCTTAAGAGTAGGCCCTGCAGCCTCACCACTTCAGAGGCTAAACCTCTAAGCTTCGGCACTCCTGCTTCACACCATGAGCTCTGCCCAACACCACCTGAGAAACTCCTAGACCTTATCCACACTGCCACTTTACAGTGCTGAAACTGTCTCACTAAGGGGTGTGAACCCCCCCGCCCCCAAATGCGATGCAAGTTTCAGCACGGTAAAGTCGCAGTGTAGACAGTGCACCAGCGCTGGGAGCCGCACTCCCAGCACTGGTAGCTACTCCCCTCATGGGGGTGGCTTTTTACAGCACTAGGAGAGCTCTCCCCCAACACTGGTGCCACAACGTTGGTAATGAAGACATACCCCTAGTCAGAGACTTTTACTCTCTTCAGGGACACAGGCACCTCAGCAAGTATTTGCAGTTACACCAGGCAGCCTTTCCAAAACAAAGCAGAGTTTATGAGTCAACTGGAACACAGCACTGGAAGTCCTTAGCACAGAGAAGCATAGTTCATCTGGCGACACCAGAGCAATCTGCCAGCCATGCTGCTATGGACTCCATTTCAATCTCTGTGTCCCTTTGTCTGCCCAAGGTGACAGCAGTCCAGCCTTTCCCAAAGGTCACCTCTCAGACCTTTGTTCTTGAGCTGGCCTCTGTTCAGCTTTCCTGCTGAGAGGTTGGGAGAAAACCTCCTTCCTCTTGGTTGTTGATTGCTAGATGTCAATGTACTGTCCACCAGGGATTTCCATGGTCTTCCCAGATTTTCCATTGACATTGGTGAGCCTCAGCCAATCCTTTAATGACGCAGTAAGTCCACCACAGACATCTGGGCAACACACACACTTCATGCCTCCTGCACTGCCCCAAGAGCAGATTTAACCCAGTAGCCCCCACTGGGTAGGAATGCAAAATACAGAGGGAAACTGAAGCACATATAGGATTCATAAAAAAAGATGACAGAAAATTCCCATTTCATCAAAATAGCACATATCACTGTGATATTCAAAATTAAAGAGCACAATTCTGGTGGAAGCCTTTAATCAAAAAACGGGAAAGAACCATTTAATATTTCAATCTGAACATAGTCTGCTTTCTTCCAGCAAGGAGTTCCACGACAGGACCTCTGCTGCCAAAGTTTGGCAGAAGAAAGAAAACGGGGTGATCTCACTTCACACTAGTAATCCTTCAAAGCTCAGAAATGATACTTATCCAGCCATTTTCAGATAGAAAGATGGCTGGCTGAATGCGGGATTAGGCAGTAAACAAGAAAAACAGCAGGGAGCCTCAGAATGGTCTTCTGGATTGGAGCAAGGGGAAGAGGATAATTTATCCAAAACATGAAACAATTTGTCTTTTAAAAATGACTGTCCATTTGAGGAGGAAATTTCTGAATTAGTTAGGCTGCACTGCTGGCACATTTTCATTATACCAAAATGCTGTAAGTGCTTGGAGGGCAGAAGAGGCTCCTATAAACACCTATCACATCCAAGAGTTAAAAGAATATGTTGCTGATAAGGCCTGGTCTACACTTTAAAAAGTTAGATTGACATAGCTATGGCATTCAGGGGTGTGAAAGATGTACACAGCTGAGCCCATTAGCTCTGCCAACTTAACCCCTGCTGTAGACGCAGCGAGGTTGACAAGACTACTTCCTTTGACCTAGCTATGGGAAAGTGGAATTCCTACAGCAACCAGGAGGGAGGGGAGAACTACACAACAGGCATTTAGAGAGATAAAACTACAGTACCATAGCTGTGCCACTGTAGCGCCTATAGTCTAGACATGGAGTGAGACTAAGCTGCCAGATAATTATATTGCTCAACTTTAGCTGAATGTTAACAACACAACCACACTTATTTTCAACTCAGGAGCCCTGCACAAAGAGGTCTTCAAGATCTGGACCAAGGTAAATATTGCATTGTAATATATTATTTAACAAAATTATAAAGAAACCACAGTGGGAGGCGGGAAGTGGGGTGGGAGGGGTTAAAAAAAAAAGGCAGTTTTCTTTGACTGGGAAGATATTGAATGTTTAGAGCCAGGGAAACTAATGAACATTTACTTACACCAAATTAAGTCTGAATTATTTGCTACAGGTCTCCAGAAATAAAGGTCACTTACACAGACCAGAAGAATGTCCCAGCTTTCACCCCTTGCTTGGTAGCAGTAATCCATATCTAATGAGGAAAATATAAAAGGATTATAATAGTACTCAAGTCTTGATTTAAAAAGGGAAATTAAAGCAAACTTTTTCAAAACATGTTTTCCTACCATAAACAAGAAAGTAAAGTGTAGCCTTTAGAATCCCATCTCATATTTGAGCATTTGTAAGAAGACATGCTGTTCTATACAGATTTTGGGGAAGTGAATTATTGTTTAGTCAGCCATGCTGAGGTATGCAGTGTTATAGCCAAGTGATCCCAGGATATGAGAGAGTGTGTTAGTAAGGTAATATCTTTTATTGGACCAACTTCTGTTGGAGAGAGAGAGAGACAAGCTTTTGAGCTTACAGAGCTCCTCTTCAGGTCTGGGAATTATGAAGAAGAGCTCTATGTAAGCTCAAATTGCTTGTCTTGTGGGGAAGGATAGCTCAGTGGTTTGAGCATTGGCCTGCTAAACCCAGGGTTGTGAGTTCAATCCTTGAAGGGGCAATTTAGGGATTTGGGGATTGGTCCTGCTTTGAGCAAGGGGTTGGACTAGATGATCTCTTGAGGTCCCTTCCAACCCTAATAATCTATGATTCTAACATAGATCCTAAAGTCTTTGCATGTCTCTCTCACCAACAGAAGTTGGTCCAATAAAAGATATTACCTCACCCACCTTGTCCTGCAGCCATGTGGAGGGTCAGATTACACTTTTCTTCTATTTCACCTTAAATCTCCATTATTACTCTTTAACAGGGAGGGATGTAGCTGTGTGGCCTACATGAGGCATTTCTAGCCATTGTAGCCATCAAAGGACAGCAATATCCATCTTGGCCTCTTTCTGATCAAAACTAGGAGAACACATTTAGCAAACCTCTGTCAAAAATGTGTTACTCAAACTAGAAGACCTGCTTGGAAGATTTATTTATTAATATACCAACCAACCACATTTTGTCTGAACAAGAAATAGTTCCCAATGGCCATGTATTAGAAAATACCTTTCTTAACTCTGAACCTTCTGTGTCAATATATGTTCATCCTGATCTTAAAGATGGTTGCCTGTGCATGAATTATTCCATAGCCACATCCTGCGTTTTCTGCACACATCTTACTTTAGTCTTAACTGAACTAATTTAATTAAGTGTTGAAGTGCTATGACAATGGAGATTTTTATATTGGAGACTACTGTTGTTAAACATTTAACCTAGGTATATTGTTGTTCTCATTACACAATGATATTAATAAGCAGCTTCACTCCTCCTTTCAATCCACTTTTCTCCCCTTGAAAAGCTCCATAGTTGATGCCTGCACCCACAATGCCTCCAAACCTTATTTCTCAATTTTTTTTGTCTCTTTACTGTTTAT
Source organism: Mauremys reevesii (assembly GCF_016161935.1). Lineage (NCBI taxonomy): Eukaryota > Metazoa > Chordata > Testudines > Geoemydidae > Mauremys > Mauremys reevesii. Next base: position 263,424,160 of record NC_052624.1, read on the forward strand.
TTTATTTACAGTCCAAAACAAGTGGTTACACCTGCCTATTGTTGGCCAGAAAATAAAGATCAAGTCCTCCAACAGTAGCTAAAAGTTTTTTTACCAATCCTAACTATGAATACTGCTGAATCTAACCATGACCTTGTCTATTTCTAGGTAGTGATTCTAAGCACATGCACCAAGAGAGACACCCTCCTTCTGACCAAGTAGCTTTGACAGACTAATGATTAAGACTGGCACACTTTGCCAAGGCATCCTGCATATTAGCTGAGAGGTTGATAGTTGGTTTTAATTCTGATCCTCTGCCCAGCGTCTTTACGAAAGTCCTGCTGAATTGCTTGGAATAGGAGACTTAATGCACAAGACCTGTCTACTTTTCAGTGTTATGCTCACGTGAAGCCTGGTTCTGAAAACCCTGTGTGTGAGAGACGCCCACTGAAGTCCATGGGACTTCTACATTTAACAGCCTTACAGGACCAAGTTTAAGATGTGACAAGAGACAGCCCAGCAGAGTTAAATCCTCTATATTATAACTGTTCTGTGAATAGATACAAAGGTAGCAGGGGCAGTAGCAGTACAAGCTTCCCCACACTGTACTCGAGCAACCTGTCCTATCACGGAGAAACTAGTTCTGCCTCCATGCCTACCTAACATTGCAGTCTCACCAATTATATTGGTATTGGAACATGGACTCAGTAGATCGAAATTAGTCCAACAACTCCTCAAACAACGAGCACTCAGAAGTCATTAAAGACTAACTACCCATACAGTCAATATTTGAACTGACTCCTTATGGAAAGGGAAGAGGGTCTCAATCAGTTTCTTATCCTTGGCAGACTACCGTCACGACCTTGTAACATAAATTTAGCTCTGTGCTACACCGACAATAAAATATTATAGGATCATTTGAAAAACTACTTTGGTTTATTTTTGTAGAACTAAAAGGAAAAAGCTTTCTGTCATGCAATTTCATGCCCAGATCCACAACAACAAAAAGTTGGATGCAATATTTCAGGGCATCTGAAGGGGAGATTGCATGGTCATCATATAGATGCGGAGTTTAATATTAAACACCAAACCAAGTTTAGTATTGAAGCAGACATATTAGACTGAATTCATTGCCCTGAAAGAGCAGGATATAATTCCCCCCCCCCCCCAACGGATAACATAATATAATTAAATGGACATTACAAATGATTTTATCCTAAATGCCAATTGACAACAAAAATAAGGCGGACATCCTATCCCTCCCTCCCTCCCTCCCGAACAGCAAGACTTGAGGACGAAGCATAAAGGGTTATCTTTGAACGTCCTCCCTTGCTGGTTTGTGTCACAACTTTAAAGTTATATAAACCTCAAAGTTCCTGTAATGTACCTATAAATTTAAATGTATTTTACAATCCTCTCTGGCTAGCATGTTTGTTCAGGTCAGTTATCCCAAAGTTTGCTGTGTTTGGTTTTGCAAGGTCAGCACCATTTGTGAGTTTAAGTCATTTATTTGCTATATGTAAATACATCAGTTTTAGCTGCTAGTGGAAATCATATTATGTAACATGCATGTACCTTATATCACACCACACCACAGCCTGCATTGCAAACTATAGTAGGTCTACAATATTAAAGTGCCCTACTAGCACAGAGGGGAGAGGAACAACATTCCAACATTATCCAGTATTCCCTATTACTGTATATCACAAGAATTAGAGTATGTTTAAATTTCTCCAGTGCAGAAAAGTCTGTTGTATTAAGGACCCAAAGATTCAGCTCTAGTGCAACAGCCAGGACCCAAATCCAGCTGAGAAGATAATATGACACTGTAAACATGCAAAATACTTTAATGCCTTTAAATACCTCTGAATTAAATACCTCTTTTCTTTTTATTAAGAGGTAGACACAAAGAGGTTAAGCGACTTGTTCAACGTTACACAAGATATCAGTGGCAGCACCCAGGAACAGAACCTAGGAGCCCTCAGAACTCCCAGTCTCCTGGTCAAACTGCTAGACAACACTTCCTTTGTGTATGTACATTATTACAAGGAAAATCAGTTGGCATGGCTCCTGGACTAGATTGTGAAAGCCAGCAAAGCGCAACATCTATCTACTTTTAATCTCTTGTGGAAAAATAAGTTCCAAATCGCTTCATAAAGCTTGCCCAGTATTTGTTGCATTATGAAAGAACGAGCAGAGGCAAATCCTAGGCCAAGGCCAATATAAAGTAAATGCACTGCATTTTGGCTCTTGTGGGATCGCTGTGCAAACACTTCTTCTGCAGGCTGGCCAAGGAGGGAAATTCTGGTCAGAAGCAGAGGTACTGTATACACCATCGCGGTTGAGGAGAGGCGAAGCCTGGGTGGGAAATCCCTTTCTCATTAAGAAACGGGCTGCGAGGGGTGGGGGGAGATTGCACAGTAACTTACAGGGTTTCTGAGGTAAATAAATGCATTCAAATTTGGTACAACTATGTAGAATTAAAACCATAGCTGTTTCATATGTATCTACTACCAAAAGGTAAAATATACATTAACCCCTTCCCTACCATGCACCCTTTATCTGACTGAGATAATTATGTGACTAAGGCTGTGGCTACACTTAGCACTTCAAAGCGCTGCCGCTGAGCGCTTTGAAGCGCTAAGTGTAGTCAAAGCACCAGCGCTGGGAGAAAGCTCTTCCAGCGCTGTCCGTACTCCACCTCCCTGTGGGGAATAACGGACAGCTCCCAGCGCTGGGGCTTTGACCACACTGGCGCTTTGCAGCGCCGCAATTTGCAGCTCTGCAGAGGGTGTGTTTTCACACCCTGCTGCAGCGCTGCAAATTTGTAAGTGTAGCCAAGCCCTCAGAGTAGTTTAGCACAATTGCCCTCTGGCACAGTCAGACGTTTTTGGTGCCAGAAAGCTGTTACCTAGTAATTGGCTGAGACAGGGTCAGACAAACAGGGTGGATTTGCCAATGTAAAGCCAAAAAAAGTTGCTTATGGAATTAAGTTCTTATGGATATCCATTTTCCCCCTATTGACCATGAAGTAACAGGAAAATATTTTAAACGATTGACAGTCCTTTTAAAATAGAAAGGCTGGATGCAGCTTCCTGCAGATCCCCATCTCTCTCCTTTTATCAATACTGTTTCTAGGTTGGTTGCAAGAGACTATTTGAGTCAACTATGATCTCTTTATTCCCTCAGGGAATATTCCAGCTGCCTCCATACTCCCAGTCCCTGCTAGCCTGAGCTTGATCCTTTGATAGCCAATACAACATATTCCTATTAAACAGGCAAATCTGATTTGTTTCAAAAATAGAGATTGCTTAGATGTAGGACTTGCTATATACCCCTGAAACTGACATTTCTAATCTGTGTAGTACTTGAGCCTAATGTCTAGGGAATATAAACATAGCATTAAGACACAACATGTATTTCAGTGACTCATTAATATACAGCAGCTAAGAGTAAGGAGGCGGTTTAGGAACATGATGTTCTTTTTGGAGCCTCAGCTGGCCAGCAGCACAGTTCAGGGCTTCTCACCAGGCCCTTTTGAACTCTTACTTCAAGTTAAAAACACACAACCCAAGAATTGTTAAATGCTTCCAGTCTCAATTTAAAGTGAAAGTAAAACGTCAGGAAAAGCCAGCCAGCCATGACACAGGGGACAAATCCAGGCTAATGGCCAGAAACGCTACAAAAAAGAGCCTATGCGGTGTACTGCGGTTTTTAATACAGCCATGATTTAAAAGTTAGTGGACAAAAAGTTGGAAAAATACAATGCCTTTTTTGGAAGAAAGCATGGGCCTACTGATTCCTTCACTGCAGGATAAATGGTATTCACCCATTTGAGTTTACGCTTGAAAAACAGGAAGTTTAAAAACTTCTACAAATCAGATTTGGCATTGAATGAAGATTTTGAGCTTCATTAAAAAAAGATCAGTGCTGTACACTGAAAATGAAGCTTTTAAGATTATAAATCATCCAGAAGGGTTTATCCTCTCCCAAGAGAGGCTCTAAAACAGTGGCAAATTTCTCTGGCCCATGACAAAATCCTGCCATAGGTCCTGGAGATCCAGCACACTTTTCATTTTTATTACCCATTTCTATTCGATTTTTTAGACAACTTATTCCTGTAGTGTAGCAGATGCATTGGTTGACGAGGGAAGGGACTGGTCTACCAACAAGGCTATGTGTGATTTTCATGGTTGATAGACCATATAAACTATTCTACACAAGAAAAATACACCATCTGATCAGTATTTTCAACAATGAGTATGGCTTTGATTACTGGTTAAGAGACATTTTAGATTTGTTCTTATGGTTAGACTAGAGGTCAAAACACTGAGAAGGGAACTGCGAGCATCAAGAATCAGATTTTTAGTTCCTCCTTTGAGACCACTGGCCCAGATGCCCACTATTTCTATGTGGATATCAGCTAGGGGTAAAACAGATTTTATTTGCACACAGATGGTACCATGTGCCACCTTTTTAATAAATAATAATCATAATAATAATAAAATCTTGTTTTCAGTACTCTGAGAACTAGTTGCTGAATTCACATGATCAGGTTTTAAATGCTACTTACTGTATGCCCTGAAGTATTTACAAAAACTTGCATAGTTTTTCTTTTTTACATGCCCTCAAGTTACCTTCTGATAAATACTCCCTTGGAAATAAGAGATGAGTTATCTGCCAAATCCCACTGATTTCACAGGGTGATCTGCGTGTGTTCCCATGAGATGCTGATCACTAAAGTGAACTTTTTAATGATAATTATTACACAATCATCCAAAGGCTGCATTGAACCAATTCTCTACCCTACCATTCCAGCCAGAATAGGTTATTTCTGAACCATACACAATTCAAGTCACCCTGCCCCATAATGCCATAATCTAAAGCATGTAATGCTCAGGAAGCTTGCCCTGACATACACATTTAGTTTTTCTTTATCTTATTCCTAATTTCACTCTACCACCTTGAACAATTCAGCTCCCTCATTGAGTTTTACATCCACCGAATATTTAGAGAATGCAGTAGGCTGACTCTGGGTGGGAGCAGGACTAAGCTATAGAATACTTTTTACTTATATAGAGTTGTAGAATATCTTTCCTCAGCAACACCTTTCACCATTTGTATTTTGCTGGCTGCTCTCTAAATTTCCTTGAATTTGCTAAAAAGATTAAACTCTGAGGTATCCAAAACTGTATTTGATATTCTGGTGACCTCACCAGTGGCAGGCAGAAAGGGTCCCTTCCACCCTGCTTATGTAATGCCTTTATACATGTAGATTAAGAGTCATTTGGGTTATTTTGGCCATCTTATTTTCCACCCTCTCCACTGCTGGGTCTCTGTCAGGGTTACTGCTTTCACAAGCCTCTCCTCCCTCATTGAGTATCTGTGGTTTGGGGTTTTCCCTCCCTTATATATTAACTTGCATTTTTCCAGGTAGGTTTCAATTTTTTATTTTATTCATGCTTTTTTTTTTTTTAAACTTCTCTAGATCAATCACATTATTTCAGTATCCTCAATAGTGTTTGCAACACCGGCCAGTGCCATCTGAGAGTTTAACTCCGTCAGGACATTAGTTGTTCCATAACTCCCCCATAATCATGTCACTACCATTTCTCACGGCCCTGTGTTTAGACTCGAGTCTTCAGCCACTTTTTATTGCCAGTAACAATATTCTGAGACACATTTGCAAGAACTAGCCGGTATATCCCACTCGACACAGCAGGTGATGTGGCATCTACAGTGCTAAGTCAATCTACAGCACTTAAGTGGTCTTTCATATTCAAGCACTGTATGAAGCCAGGCCCTGTCTTTTACATATTTCCCATTTTGGAATAAAAAAAAGTGGTGGCAAATATTTAGATGGCACCTAATTCTCATTGAATTTCAATGCAAAATAACTGCTTTGAGGTCCCTTTGAAAACTACAGCCTTACAGCTGAAGAACTACTGGCCCAGGGTAAAGGTCCAAGGCTAGTTTAAAATTCAAGATCCGATGTTTTTCTTGGGAGATATGATCTTGTTCAACTGGAGCATGAATTAATTCAGGCAAGTGTTATGCAGGAGGTCAGAGTAGGTGATCATGACTGTCCCTTTTGTCTTAACATTCAGAGTGTGTGCGTGTGTGTGTGAGAGATGTTACAAATGTTCCATCAGTCACACACACACACACACACGTGTGTGTGAGAGAGAGAGAGAGACTGACTGATGGAACATTTGTAACATCTCTCTCTCTCTCTCACACACACCCACCCACCCACCCCAGAACTTGTGGTGTATTGAGGACTGGGTTGGACTTGCAAATCACTTTTAAAGTTGGGGGGAGGGGTTTCCTGGTCCTGCTCACAGGCCAGAGGGCTCTGTAGAAAAGTGTGAAAGCAGAGCCAGTCTGAAATAAAAGTCCATTTAAAGGTAAGCAACATGAGTTTTGTCTCACTGCCTTAGGGAGCAGCCTGTTCACTCTCTCTCTGACTCTGGGGTCTTGTGTATTATCGTTCTGAATTCTAAGAAATAAAAGTAGCACTGTGTTACAACCTTCCAACAAGAGTATATGTTTTTATCTAATTCTGTGTGTGTATATATGTTTATAACAGAACTAAAACCTGACAAACTTGTAATGTGTAAATTAAAGGGAAACACTATAAAAACCATAGAACTGTATGGCCAGAAGGGACATCGAGAGATCTAGTCCAAGGATACTCAGATCTCAGTAGTTCAGGAGCAAAAGTTGCTATCAACATTCCCAAGAGAGTCACAATAGTGTGAATTCATTATTTCATTTACTATTTTATACACATACACATATAGACACACAATATTATTCTCACAGAAAAATGACTGACCAAGTGTTATTTTGGAACATAGTACCCAGAGTGATTAATAATTAAATCACACAGTGTTTTAATATCACATGCTACAAAGAGCCACAGGAGACACATTAAAAAGCCACATGTGGCTCACGAGCCTCAGTCTTAGTATCACTTTTCTAGTCCATTCCCCTACAGTGAGGCAGAATTACATATACTTTGGACATGCGCCACACTCTGAAAATATACTGATTTGAGTTAAACTGTGCTGCCTAAAACAAGATATTTCTAACTACATCTAGTTCATACTTATCAGCAAGAGCCATGTTGCATAATCAATGGTTTTACTATTCTGAAAAGCGAGAGCCAACTCAAAAGTTACATTAAAATGACAGAAGCTGGGCCAGATGTCAGGAGATTAGGTTAAAATTGTTCACAGATGTACTTTTATTGCTACTATTATTGGCTGTATTCCAAAGCAGAGGAGAGGAAAAAAAAGTCTGAAACTTACTGGTTGACCTCCCCACCATCTGTGATTGAATTTCTCTCGCCCTCGAAGACTGAAGCTGGCATCAAATACAGGGTCATACATTGAATTGCCAACAATTCCATGTGATTCAGGATAGAGTCCCTTTGTGCAAAAGTAGATTAATTAGTGAACCTTTAGTACATGTAAAATGCAGTTGTGCAGAGTTATCCACAAATACCAGTAAATTCTTTAAGAATGGAAACTGGGTATGCCTGTAATCTTCACCTGAATTAAGAGATTTTAGTTTTAAGATAAAAAAAAAAAGTCTAGTACCTTAGATATTCATTAAAGCAGTATGAGATAATTTGCATACCCTGATCTTGTCTTAAAGCATAGGTACTTCAGCAGTTAGCTACATTAAAGTTTTTTCATACTGGGTGAAATACATTTTTGCCATTTAAGTAAGAAAATAAGTAATAGAAAGATCTTTTAAAGTAGTACTTTCAGTTCATCTTTGTAAAATATTCTGGTGACAGTCAGTGATCCTTTGGTGACAATAATAAATAAATAAATAAATAAATAAATAATATAGTTAGCATTTAAATTTCATCATGTTTTACCTTCAGATTGCTTAGCAAGTGTAACTTATTCCTGAGCACTCCTGACAGATGAGTAAGTATTATTCCTAGCATAAAAAAGAAGGACCTGAGGCAAGTCAGCTAAATGACTTGCATCCAAAGCCACAGTGGGAATTAATGCCAAAGTTGTCATTAGCACACAGGAGTTCCTGGTTCATAGCCCTGCACTCACCCCAGGGCTATTATCAAATATGTGGGACAGATAATAAGCTGGTGTAAATGTGCATAGTTCCACTGACTTAATTTCAGTGGGAAAAACACCACCACCAGATTTACATCAACTGAGGGTCTGTTCTTGTGATTTATTTCCATAAGAACTGTAAGCTGTAGTTACAGAATAGGAGTATGAATCACTTCATTACAGGAGCGGACAGGAAAAAAAAAAGCAGCAGGCTATAATAAATGCTTTGCATTTATACTGCATACTTTATCTAAGAACCTTAAAGTACTTTGATGCTTCCCCCACTCCATTTGAAAAAAGAAAATTAAATACAAAAAGTTACTGACCACGTTAACCAGTTTTTATTGAAAAAATTCCTCCCTCACAATTCCCAAGTTTGTAAGTGATGTGCAAGTCCTTTTAATTATATTCAAGAAATCCCCCTCAAAGACTTACAGTAGCCAGGGTGTACAAGTTAGGGAAGGTTTTTGTAGGATATACAGGTCTCATATAGGGAGAATGTGTTCCACAAGATCCTGAAAGTACAACAGAAAATACAAGTGTTAAAAAGTGGGACTATCATACACTGAAGGCAGAAAGATAGGAAGACCTTTGCTTAATTAACAAATACCAAGAAACATGTTTGAACCTATTTAAACAAACATGACTCTATGGCTTAAGCACAGAGTCCAAAATGCTAAAGCACATGTCTTAAATAGACACGCATGGCCTAAAACATGACACCACTTTCCCTCATACAAAAAGATGGAGAAATAGTTTGGCTATAGATGTATAAAACTAGGTAGATTGAAAGAAAGAAGTGCTTCCCTTTTAATTAGTCCTTCAGATCATTTTCACTCCAAATTTGCCCATTTTAGCAGTAAAGTAACTCCAGAAAATTCATGCTAGTTTCAGGTGACAAACACACGGTATTTATCAGTCTGAAACCGTAATTCCAGAGTTGTCACAGGGAAATTTTCACCAGACTTGCCATTCACATACAGTAGTGTATACAGTTGCTGCTACACGTGTTGAATTCAAGATCAGGTTTGTTTAGCTAACAAAACAAAAAACAAAAAAACTGCACCTGTTCTGGGAGACTCTCCCAAAAAAACAATGCATTTCTGCCATTCTTATATTATTGTTCTGCACTGCTCCAGCCTGTCTCTTTCAGGCCGAATCAAATTGCGCACCATTTAAGCCAATGGGACTTTTGCCATTTGACTTCATTGGGAATAAGAATAGGCCTTTAGATTGTTAGACCTTTGGGCCAGAAAGCCAGCTGTGTTTGATGCAGCTCTTCTACTGCCCAGCACCTTGTTGGTTTATGGTGCTATATAAACAATGAAAACAATATGAGAACAAGAGATTGCCCTGTTTGTTTGTTCTAATAAAACAGATTTACTTACTTAGTTTTTCAATGTTGGGCATGACCTTACTCCCTTTCTTCATGTATGATGCACGGAAGCCATCGACAGAGAAGATGATCAAAGGAGGGCGAACAAAACTGAAACAAAGAGCATGTTAACATACCAAGAGTTGAAAGGAGTATTTCAAAAACTATTTCGTATGCTCATTCAGTTACACTAATGAGAGTTTTAAATACTACAACAGTTAGAAGTCTATACATTTTAGAGTTAGTAGATCAGTATAGTTAGTAATATTTATATTTCAGTAACACCCAGAAGCCCAAAATCAGGCTCACGATCCTATTGTGCTGGTACTATAAAGGCCCATAAAAGACAAGGTCCCTGTCCAGAAGAGCTTACAATCTAAGAAGGTAAGTTATGTACAAAGGGTTGGATAAGAGGAATATGGTCAAATACATACATTTTTACACACATATAATTGCAATTAGAAGAAAAGAAAAAAAAACACACAGACCACAAGCACAAATCCTTTCTGTTTTTGTAAAGAGCAAGGGTCACAGGACATTTAATGTCCACATACAGCCATAGGCGGCGAGTTATATAGGCCCGTGGTGCCCGGGCTCCATCAATGTTCAGGAATGTGGGCCCAGCTCCACCTATGTTTGGGTTATATTTTCAGAGCCATCCCGTCTATAGGACGGACTGGGACAACCACTCCAAGCCCCATGCTTTGGGGGGTCCCCGCGCTTCTGGGAGACACAGGGTTCAGGGCGGCCTGGAGGGTTAGCGGGGGGCTTGGCAGCAGCAAGCAACCCAGCCCCAGACCACTCCACCCCACCCCTTCCCCCCATTCCACTCCTTCCCCAAAGCTTCCACCCCCACCCTGCCTCTTTCCAGCTTCCACCCCCTCCCCCAAGCAATGCCAGGAGCTGGCAGGGCGAGCTGAGGCCAAATTGCTCACTGCTGCTGGTGCCCGGCCTCCCGCTAATCCCCCAGGCTGCCCTGGACCCCACGTCCCCTGAAGCATGGGGCCTAGAGCAGTTGCCCAGGTCCATCCTATGGATGGGACAGCTCTGCTTGGACCTGTTCTGGCTGGGCACCACCAAAAATTTTACAAACCTGGCGCCCATGCGATACAGCATGCAAGAGAGACCAGCTGCTCTAACATGGTAAAGAAGAGGAGTACTCATTTTGTTATTCTTTTGTAGAACAAAGAGCCACATTGCTCCTCTTGAGATGCAAACACAGCCAGGATGTATAAGTATCCCAAAGCTAATGCAGAGGCAGGGAGAGCAACTTCTTCAAAACGTGGGTGCCCAATATTAGGTATCCACAGTGAACTCATTCTTAGGTACCTAAAGTCTTAAGCTCCCATAGCTCTCACTAAAATAAATAGGAGCTGTGGATGCTCGGTATTTCTGTGAAAGAGTCCCCTTATTTAGATAGCTACATCTAAATTTAGACCTCGATTCAGCAAGTTACCTAAGCACATGCTTACTTTTAAACATGTGAAAAGTCCAGGGATGCCAGAACAGGGGTCCATCCCTCTCACATTATACTGGCCAGAAAGAGGAGCGACAGAAGGAGAGGGTAGGGCCTCAGAGAGAAGGGGCAGCATGGGGGCAGGGCCACAGTTTGGGCGCCGGTGGCCCCCACACTTTTAGGGACTTTCCGCTGTGCCTGAAACAGTCCCATTGGGCTCAATGAGACTACACACACGCTTAAAACTATTCATATGCTTAAATATCTTGCTGAATCATGGTCTAAATCAGTTAAGTTTCAGAATCTAATCATAAGCGTGAGAACTATGGGTGCGGGGGGTGCTGCAGGTTTTACGCAGGGCCCCATGCTCGGGGTCCTGGCTGTAGGCCCCTTGGCCCCTCTTCAAGTCCCCTGTCCCAGAACCACAGCCCTGCTCCTGGCCCCAGCTCTGGGAGGGGAGAGAGTGAAGTAAAAAGTTTGGGGATACCAGCTTTACAGTTTCACTGGCTTTCAGCACCGCCACTATAAAAAGTGTTCCAGCGCCACTGAATCTTATTTGTTTTTAAATACCATATAAGACAGGTAACTTTGGATGTAATGTTTAAAGAAAATTGGCCTGAAGGGTGCTCGTATCAGGTCTGATCCAATGCTTATTGAAGTCAAAGGAAAGACTTCCACTAAATTAATTGGGTATTGGTTCAGATGCATACATAAGTAAGTGAAGTGGGAAAGTTTATCAACCTATAGCCGGTGGCTACGATTTAGTCAGCTCTTTTAACACGTCTTCCCCACAACTTCAAAATAAAATGTACTTACCCAGCTGGGCATTCAGGAGATTTTATCTCTTCACAGTCATCATCCACCCAGTGAGTTTCTCCTACATGGAAAGGAATGTCATCATTTTTTAGAACAATTGTCAATACAGTTACAAATTGTACCAGACTACCAAAAAAAACCACCCACATGCCACAAAACAGGTCATACTGTCATACTTTGTGAGCAACATGTTTTTACGCCCATTGCTCTCCTAGGCAATAGTATGAATGTGCTGATTACATGCCAATGTTCAACAAGAACATCGGAAGTACAAATTAGCATCTGTTTAAAGCATGACTTACAATCGGAGTAAAGGGATTTCCTCTTGATCCTATGTGCAAGTTTTCACATGGTTTGAACATTTGAAAGTTCTAGAGCACAAAAGCAGCAACCAGTATGAACGTATAATGCTAACAAATTTAGTTTCATAGCCTAGCTGGAACTGATCCCCTTTTGAACACTGCATGACCACAGTATTGGTTGTGGAGTCAATTATTTTCCACTACATTTTTTGCTACTGTTTCCACTGCACACTCATTGCGACCTGGGACATACTTTGTACTGTTACAGGACAGAAGAAAGTCAGATAATCAGATACTGCTACTTGCTTTATGACATTGGTGTTATTAAAAGGAATTGTACTTCCTCAATTTAAAAAAAAAAAAAAAAGCAGATGCATAGAACACAATTTTGAACAGCGGCAATCCCAATTGGCCCTGATAAGGGAGAGCAAGAGAGACAAAGGAACTCAAGAAGAAGGAGATCTTGGCATAGGCAAGAGATGTGAAGTATTTGTTTGAGTGGAATAAGAATTAAAATCAGAGGGGTAGGTGTGTTAGTCTGGATCTGTAAAAAGCAACAACAACGAGTCCTGTGGCACCTTATAGATTAACAGATGTATTGGAGCATAAGCTTTCGTGGGTGAATACTCACTTTGTCAGGCGCATGTAATAGAAATTTCCAGAGGCAGGTATAAGTATGCAGGCGAGAATCAGGCTGGAGATAACGAGGTTAGTTCAATCAGGGAGGGTGAGGCCCTTTTCTAGCAGTTGAGGTGTGAACACCAAGGGAGGAGAAACTGCTTTTGCATCCGAAGAAGTGGGTATTCACCCACGAAAGCTCATGCTGCAAAACGTCTGTTAGTCTATAAGGTGCCACAGGATTCTTTGCTGCTTCTACAGAACCAGACTAACACGGCTACCCCTCTGATACTTGACACTGCTTTTGTAGTTGGCTAGCCTCTCTTGGTGTTCGTCTAACAAAGTAGGTATTCACCCACGAAAGCTCATGCTCCAATACATCTGTTAGTCTATAAGGTGCCACAGGACTCTGTTGCTTTTTATAATAATTAATTAGAGTACATTTAATTAATTACATTTAATAGTAAAAGAAAAGTAAATTTGTAACCAATAATATGGAGATGCTGTTCTTATGGAAAGGTCACTCCTGTAACGGTGCCATGGTCACAGAGCTCTTTTGTTATTGGCTGGCTAAATGAAGACTATGTTCTATGTACATTAAAACAAGAGATGGCTTTAACTACTTGTTCTGTCCTATCTTTCTAAGGAAAGGCACCTCAAAAGGCAGGAACTGGGAACTACACCCAGCATTTAACCACAATTAATCTGCTAGGGTTTCTTCAGAGTTGGGAAGAATGCAATCTGCTAAAACTTGCTGGAGGAGGCATATTTAGTTTTCCTTCCCCACTGCATAACTGGAGATGAGGAAGTAGTCTCTGCACTCAGTGACGCTGGTATGTATCTGAACTATCCTCCTCGCCTTCCGAATGTATGGAGTTGCTTGGCAGAAATGAAGTGGGGAAGAAAACGAAGATTCCAAAGAAAAACCCTTTTCTGAAAGTGAGTAGTTGGGGAGGCTAAGCATCAGCTGAGATTGATCTCTGGGTAAAGTCTATTGAATCATGCAGAAGCGTATTGAAGCAAGGCCAGAAGACCCACTCAGATAGAGGAGGTAGACCTATACAAGGCAGGATATGTTCCAACAGGATCAAGATTACTATGGAAATGGGGAAAGGGATAGCTTTATGGGAGAAGGGATGGTTCAGTGGTTTGAGCATTGGCCTGCTAAACCCAGGGTTGAGAGTTTAATCCTTGAGAGGGCCACCTAGGGATCCACAGCAAAAATCAGTACTTCATCCTTCTAGTAAAGGCAGGGGGCTGGACTCAATGACCTTTCAAGGTCCCTTCCAGCTCTACGAGATAGGTATATCTCCACATATTTATATTTAAGCCTTCACAGCCCACTCACCACCCTACTGTGGTAATGATTATTGAAGCTATTTCCATTAAAAACAGAGTTACCTGTAATTAAGAGAACACAAAGAGACCATCTAGTCCAGGGTGTACCTACTCTAGGTAGCCATGTGTTCCTATCACCCTTCCCTTGTCCTCACACCATGTATCTCTTGCATCTTGTCTTACATCAAAATATAAGTACTTCAGGACAGAGACTCTTATGGTTTGGGTTTTGGTTTGTTTTAAATGGAACACCCCGCAAAGCTAAGCTGTGGTCCTTATTGAGGCTATGAAACAGTACTGTATTTATCATAATACAATTGAGCACATCTAAACTATTTGTTTTTGTTTTACAATACACCGCAAAGGTGTTTTAGAATCCATCTCAGCATGCAGAATCCCTTATTTCTCCACTCAGCCTGTCAGTATCACTTCCAACTGACACGAAGCATTCCCACCATCACCAAATCTGAAACACACTGCTTCCACAGAACTGAGAGCACCTGTGAGCCTAGGGCACAAGAAACTAGAACTGCCCCCTCATCCCCAAAAGAACAGAAAATGAAATGTGTATGGTGTGGGGGAGTGGCAGGATGGAGGCGCTTTCACAAAAAAAAATACTTGGCATTACCCACAGGGCTGGCCTCTATCAGTTCAGGATAGATAAAAGTGACAGAAATATGTACCTTTGCATACAGCTTGATAATTAGTACAACAGTCTCCTCTGGTCAAGCAGTCTTCAGAGCAATGACAGGCATTCTCTTCATTCCTTGCCTCTCCACAGCGATCTTTGGTACATTCCCAGCCTCGAGCTAAAATATTCACACGGTAAGTGAAAACATTAAAGAAGATATTTTTTAAAAGGGTCCATAGCACTCAGTTGACCATCTCAGTGAAGTTAGCCCAATCATTACCGTTGGCTTTGGAAGTCTGTGATCTGCACAGTGTTTGAAATCGATAGGTTGACTATAAACAAAAGAAGATGTGAGCCATAGACGAGTGAGAAGTTTTGAGTGCTTCCCCATTCACAAGCAGGGAGTTTTCTTACTCTCTGATCCGGTCATTTAAGCCACTTTCTTAAACTTAATACCAGCAAAAGCATCGCTAAAATATTGTTAAGGAACTTCTCTCCCCTTCCCCACTAACCCCCGAACGAAGGATATGGTGAGGGATCTGGCGCATAAGTTATGAATATTAGCACGTCTCACATACACCACCCCCACGCCCACCACACACACTACTAGTAGCTTTAGGAATCCACTATATTCAATGACCATTACGTCTATGGAGGGACATAAAAGGGAGCAACATGGCATGCAATTGGGACTTTTACTCATGCCAACCTCCTCAACACATGAGATACGAAGATGGAAGGAGTCCCTTTATCAAAGCTTATTGCAGAGGTCGGCAACCTTTCAGAAGTGGTGTGCCAAGTTTTCATTTATTCACTTTCCTTTAAGGTTTTGCGTGCCAGAAATAAATTTTAACATTTTTAGAAGGTCTCTCTCTACAAGTCTATATATTATATAGCTAAACTATTGTCGTATGTAAAGTAAACAAGGTTTTCAAAATGTTTAAGAAACTTCATTTAAAATTAAATTAAAATGCTGATCATATGCCGCTGACCCGCTCGGCCCACTGCCAGCCTGGGGTTCCATTCACCTAGGCCGGCAGCAGGCTGAGCGGGGCCTGTGGCCGGGACCCCAGCTGGCAAGGGGCCGGCAGCCAGAACCCCAGACCGGCAGTGGGCTGAACGGCTCAGCCCGCTGCTGGTCTGGGGTCCTGGCCCTGCCCACATAGAGTGGGCACCTACCTTCTCCCTGGCTTTAGCCCATTCTCTTCCTCTCTCTCTGCACTGAGCTGAGCTGAGGGTGGGGGTGCACTGAGCATAGGGCTTGGGGTTGGGCTGTAGGGTCTGGCCAGGAGCTAGAATGAGCAAGGGGGCTCAGGGTTGGGGCGGGAGGTTTGGGTGTGGAGCACTTACCTGGGCAGCTCCCATTTGGTGTGAGGGGTACAGGTGGGAATGGGGGGGGCAGGACCTACGTTTGGTGCTCAGGGTGGGGATGTGGGAATGCAAGAGTCAGGGCATAGGGTGTGGGGGAGCTGGGTATGTGTGGGGGTGCTGGAGTCAGGGCTGGGGTTGTGGGGGGAGGGGGTACAGAGGTCAGGGCAGGGGCCTGGGGGGTGCGGGACTCGGGGCAGAGGGCGGGGTGGGGTTTCAGGAGACAGGGCAGGGGGCTGGAGTCATGGGGATGCTCCCAGCCCCCTGCCCTGAGTGGCTCACGGAAAGGGGCTGGAGGGGATATGCCCTAATTCCACCCTCCTTCCCCAAGGCCCCATCCCTGCCTCTTCTCCAGAGCAGCAAGCAAGCTGCCGTTCCGGCTCTGCTTCTCCCACTCCCTCTCCAGGGGCATCAGCTGTTCGGCCGCAGGGAGGGAGAGGAGATGGGGCAGGAACCCAGCAGACTGGGGGAAGAGGAAGGGGAGAAGACACCTTGGCTGCTGGTGGAGGCTGCCCTGCAGCAGTAGCCGGCAGGACCAAGCTTCTGCCCCCTGCCCCCGCAGGAGAGAGCGGTGGGCGGGGGCAGAGAAGAGTGGGCTGGGCCAGGCAGGATTTTTAATGGCACGCTGCTGGCAGCAGGCTGAGCGGGGCCGGTGGCCAGGACCCCAGCAAGCAGGAGCATGCCATTAAAAAAAAAAAAAAAAAAAAAAAAAAAAATCGGTTCACGTGCCGTCTTTGGCACGCATGCCGTAGGTTGCTGACCCCTGGCTTATTGGGTGAGAGTCTGTGCTGCACCCCAGAAAGGCACAGCACAAAACCTGCTGTCCAGGGCAAGGTGGCTTATAAGTGACCTTTGCACCCTTCCAATCCCAGGGAGGCCATCCACATAATTAACAGTCCTGAAGGCCTGTCCCAGTTGAGCAGCACAGGCACCGACTCTGTGGGTGCTCTGGGGCTGGAGCACCCATGGGGACAAAATGGGGAGAGGACCTGCACAACATCTATGCACCAGTTAAGCCCTGACAGCATCAGTGGGATTTAACCAGCGCATTAACCTGTGTGGACTCCTCTGCACAGGCATGAAACCCACAATATGAGAATGAACATTAGTTCCCTAAGTACTCACCATTATTAGGGAGAAAGACAACATCTCATAGTTACCACAGTTACTTCCTGTTCTAACTAGAGGAGAAAACTTTAGTATCTCCGTGTGCATAACTGTTCGTGTTTTTACGTGGGGCACTGCAGTAATACGATTTACTTTTTAGGTGGGATCTAATGTAAATAGAGGTGCAGGATGCTTCCCGGAAACCAAGGCCGAGGCAAAGAAAACCCAGTAACTGGGGAAGATACATGGACCAGTGCACAAATTAAAGTAAGTAAGCAAGGACCACGCATGAGAAAGGCTGAATGTGTTCAAAGACGGGATGAGTAAGGCATGCCCTGACCGTTGTCATTAATCCATAGCCAGCTATAAGCAGAGTGTATAGATACAGAGGAGTACAGCTCTCATACCTGTCTTTAAACATAGTTCATCGAAGTCGAAGCAGCAACTGTTGTAACTCTTGCACAGGTTGTCACAACGGCAGCCCGGAGGCTCAGCCTCTTGAAGCTCAAAGCATCTGCTTTTACAGGACCCAGAAGTACTGATCCAGG